>NC_134458.1:191487419-192745276 GCF_047948215.1 Lycorma delicatula | reverse complement strand
TGCCGAGATCTTCTACAGAAAATTGAAACAGATCCTGATTTTCTAAAAAAATGTTATTACTGGTGATCAATCTTGGATATTTGAGTACGACCCAGAAACAAAATGCTAGACCAAGGAGTGGCACACTTCAAACCCAACACGTCGCAAAAAAGCAAAGATGAGTAAATCAAAACCCAAACCATGCTTATTTATTTCTTCGATAGTGTAATGGCATTGTCCATAACGAGTTTTTTCCTACAAAAACTGATTACAAAATATTGACTAAATATTTTTACCGAGAAATTCTTGAAAGACTGCGGAAAAGAGTTGTCCGCGTGAGACCAGCCATCAAAGACAAGTGCTGCATCATGACAATGAATCTTGTCACACTGCACTCTCAATGATTTTTTGGCAAAGAAAAACATTCCTGTAGTTTCTCAATCACCTTATTCACCTATTCACGACAACAGCCCTTCTGAGGGCTACTATAAGTGTAGGGTCACTACAGATCGTTGTATACTTATACTCTTCTTTGTGTTCAGTTGACATTATTTACAAGATTTTTAAAATATAAAATCAATTTTATATTTTCCAATAGTTTTCTGAAAAATTATTAGAAATGTAGTTCTGGAACCGGTTTTCTTAAAATTTTCAAGTCAAAATTTATATGAAACCTTTAATTTTATCATTAAATTCCAAAAATTTCGATATGACTTATTTTGCCTTTGCAAAAATAAGGGCAAAATTTTTCTTATCTCGAAAATGAAGCATTTCTGAACCCATGCTTACGAGGTCTGTTCAGAAAATAACCGAACATTTTTAATTATGCGCCAACTGAAATGACGTGCGATTGGCAGCATTGTGTTACACATAACCTTCTCTGTAATGACATGTTTTTTGATGTTGATATATCGTTAAGTTTTCGTGTTATTATAATTTGACTGCAACATGTTTAAGTATTAGTACCGATTTTTGAATGTACGATTTTTAGGAGCAACGTTACAAAGTAAAATTTTGCGTGAAACTGGGGAAAACATCCGAAATAAACTTGCAGTGATGATGGTCTAGGTCCTACGCAATTTTACGAATGGTTTACATGATTTAAAAGTGGTTGTCACTCGATCGAAGATGATTCTCGACCAGGAAGGCCTCCGACTTCAACTGATGACACCAGTTTAGAAAATGAACGATCTCGT
Organism: Lycorma delicatula; assembly: GCF_047948215.1. Taxonomy (NCBI): domain Eukaryota; kingdom Metazoa; phylum Arthropoda; class Insecta; order Hemiptera; family Fulgoridae; genus Lycorma; species Lycorma delicatula. The sequence continues at coordinate 192,744,101 of NC_134458.1, read as the reverse complement.
GCGAGCAAATTGCCGATCGACTGTCAGAGAACTTGTAGACGAGATTAGCATCTCGATTGGATCATGCCATGACATTTTGAGCATGATTGCCACGACTAAAAAATTGAGTATGTATCGAGTTGCAGTATAATTTATTCCTCGTTTGATGATCGAAAAGTAGAAAGAACATAGAGTGGACGTTTGTTGGCAACTTCTCGAATAAGCCATTGATAGTGAAACAAAAATTCGCGCAAAGGATTATAACGGGAGACGAAAGTCAGATTTACGGCTACGATTAAAGTTCAATTATCACAACGGATCGGCAAAGGATTTCCATGTCCCAAGAAAGCAGATGAGTTTCGATCTCATGTCAAGCTATTGCTCTGTTTTTTCGACTTTAATGGATTAGTGCATTTTGAATTCTTACCTCAAGGTGAAATAGTGAACTGGTCGTATTTTTCTTTCTTTTTTCCTGTTTAGCCTCCGGGAATTACCGTTCAGGTATTACTTCAGAGGATGATATGTATGAGTGTAGTCTTGTACAGTCTCAATTCGATAAATCCTGTGATGTGTGGTTAATTGAAACCCAACCACCAAAGAACATTGGTATCCACGATCTAGTATTCAAATCCGTGTAAACATAACTGACTTTACTAGGATTTTAACGCTGGAACTCTCGACTTCCAAATCAACTGATTTGGGAAGAGGCGTTCAACACTAGACCAACCCGGTGGGTTGAACTGTGCGTACTGTTAAGGCGTTTTACAACTTTTACGTAAAAAAATCCGCAAAAAGAGACCGGAGTCTGTTTTTGAACTTTTGTGATGATTCCTTCATCACAACAATGCGCCCTGACAGTCAGCTTTGTCAATTTTGTGCCAAACATCAGATGACTGTCCTTTCTCAGCCTCCCTACTCGCCGCACCTGGTTCCTTGCAATTTTTCTTATATGTGAAATTAAAATCAGCGATGAAAGGACACCGTTTTAATATTATTAAAGCAGATTCGTTACGGACCTTTAAGGACATGTTAAATGAAGCTATCCAGGTCTGCTTCGCGGAGCGGAAACACCGTTAAGAAAAGTGTGTAAATAGGGGAGGGGAGTACTTTGAATGGGACAACGGTCAAAAATTTGTAAAATGAATAATAAAGATTAAAAAAAATACAATTCGGTAATTTTGTGAACAGACCTCGTATATATTTGTAGGAAAATAATATTACAGCAGAAAATAAATACAAGTTACTGCAGTCAGTGAACTTACCTAGATATATTCTATCATTTCCCAAATTAGTGTATAATAGTCCGTCATTTAATTCTTTAGCGTGAAACATAAAGTTATATTTGTTAGTTCCTTAGCCTAGAAAATTATTTGAAACGAAAGAGAATTGTGATAACAAATTTAGTTAGTTTCATCTACTCGAATCCTATCGAACCGATTACGTACAATCTATCCTTTCGATCGATTGTACGAAAAAGCGTGGTGTGTTGGTTTGTTTGCTGTATATGCTCACATTATTATTTTATTTGCTATTAGCGTAGAGCGGACCAAATGATGTGCCGGGCGGCTGCGCGCACCCAACTCTTTCCCACTCCCTCTGTTCTTTATTTTGTATGAACCGCTTCATGTGTTAAAAACTCAAGAAACAACTAAATTTTAAAGGCAAGAAACAGTCCGTTTTCAATTATTTACAGATTACGTTTAAAATTAAATAAAATAATTATTTATTTATTTATAATAATTTATTATTTTATTTATACGGTATGAATTGCAATTTAAATCAAAGATTAACAGTTCTTATTAATACCAAATTATTTATAAAATTATTGTTCAATATTACTAACAAAAAAGGGATTATTAATTAATATTTAACAGTAAAGTTAAAAAGGATTCTTTTTTAACGAATTATTTAAAAGTATGTTACAACGGACTGTGGGAAAGAACGATTAAGAGGGTACAGCGAGGGGGAGAGAGTTGGTCGCGCGCAGCCGCCCGGCGCACCACGTGGTCTGCTCTGCGCAAATAGCATCCCAATCCCGTAGGGAAAGATACCCGCCTTGTGACGCTTCCGGTCGTCACACACCCCCGCATTCATAGCCCTGATGGGCTTTAACGGGAGTTCGCCAATAGCAACAAAATGAAGAGCACCTGGCCCGGCAAGTAACGCAACCTAACTAAAACTCATTTATAAAGACTAAACGAAAAATACGGCGTCCCCAAGCCAACTCCCTGTTATCAATATTTCGTTGTAACAGTTTTGTTGTTGTTAGTACGCTAAATTCATGAACGTTATTTAGTTACAATTGGAAAAAAATTTAACAAAATCATTTGTAATGAAACACAGACCAAGTAAAATTTTCTTGGTGGACCGTAGGTCCATAGTTACGGCTAGTCAAATATATCGCTCGGATTTCAGCTACCTCGTTGAAATGAGGCTGTACTGAAATTTTTATGACGTTAATTAAGGGAAAAAATTAGTGATTTCTTATGGGTTTTTACCTCAAAAATCGAATAAAATAAGTCGCAGAACCGTATATGCAGTAGTTTTTGAGAAATCTGAAGTAAAATACAATAAATCCGGGGAAAATCCCTGTTTTTTATGTTTTGTTGTACAATAACTTTGTTAAATGGGTAGTAACGACGTAAAACTTTTGAACAGAACTGTAAAGAATTTAATCCTGAGCAAATGGTATAATATCCTACCCTACTAAACGACATTTGTATATGTGTCTGTGTGTGCGTCACTTAGCTTAGCACCGGACTAAAAATAATGCGATTTTATATTCTTTTTTTGTTTTTATATTTAACAGATAAATAAAATTTATTTAAGCGAACGATACAATTTAAAATTTGAATTACTTACTTTAATATTTATTAAACAACAGATCGTCCAACAGTTGTATGAAAGATATCGTTTTTTTCCACTTTCATCCAAATATTAACCATGTATAAAGTTGTATCCTGACATAAGGTAAAACCATATCAAATTAAAAAAAAAAACTCTTTCGCTCTCCTTACACGTAAAAACTATTCCAAAAATGATATTTAAAATAAATAATTATAAGTATGTATTTAATTACCCATATGTTTGATGATATAACAAGACCGGTATAATGGACCCGAGTAATGAATTCCTACCGATTAAGAAGAAAGTAGTAGAAAATATAACAACGGCAGGAATCCAGAAAGGGATTAAAAGGAACCCTTCTAAAAAAGCTGTCCGTTTAACAATCGTCCTTTGTACTAATGTTCTACACAGAATGTCGAAGCTGTCAGAGCAGCGTTGCTGAGGAGCCCGGGAAAATCATCAAGAAAAGCAACAGCACGACTTCAAATTTCTAGACGATCTGTGCAACGTATTTTAAAAACCGATTTGCATTTGTATCCGTAAAAAATAAAAGTTTTACTTAAATTTACGGTTGACAAGAAACATCACGGAATGGGATTCGCTGAACGGGCTGTATATCAACACGAATTGTTAAACGATGTATGGTTTTCTGATGAGGCACATTTTAACCTAAAAGAAGTTGTTTTGTTGTTGAACAAAATTTGCGTTTTTGGGTTTCCAAAAATCCGTCACGCTTCAAGAATTACGGTACGAGCCGCTACCTCAAATCACAGAGTAATAGGGCTATTTTTTGAACAGACAGCGAACGGTAAACGTTATCTAAGCATGCTTTGTAATTTTTTTACTCAGCTTCTGGCAAAAGGGTTTCGATTACAAAACGAGTAGGTAATGAAGGATGGAGCCAGACCATAAGCAGCTATCCCACCGGGTTTGTCTAGTGGTGAACGCGTCTTCCCAAATCAGCTGATTTGGTAGTCGAGAGTTCCAGCGTTCAACTTCTAGTAAAGCCAGTTATTTTTACACGGATTTGAATACTAGATCGTGGATAACGGTGTAAATCAATTCTTCTTTCCTTTTCAATACATGTTACATTTGATAATATTTTTTTTTTTAAATGGATCTGAACATACCTTTCAGAAATTACTGTTGTTGCATTCCCTCTTTTTTTTGTCTTCAGTCATTTGACTGGTTTGATCCAGCTGTCTAGTGCCAGTCGTTTCGTTCCGGTATACCCTCTACATCCTACATCCCTAACAATTTGTTTTACATACTGCAAACATTGCCTGCCGGCAGAATTTTTTCCTCCTACCTGCCCCTCCAATATTAAAGCGACTATTCCAGGATGTCTTAATATGTGGCCTATAAGTCTCTCTTCTTTTAACTATATTTTGACAAATGCTTATTTCTTCATTTATTTGCCGCAACACCTCTTCATTTGTTACTTCATCCACTCATCTGATTTTTAACATTCTCCTGTAGCACCGCAATTTAGAACCTTCTATCTTTTCTTCTCAGGTAGTCCGATCGTCCAAGTTTCACTTCCATATCTAGCTACGCTCCAAACATATTCAGAAATCTTTTCCTGACGTTTAAATTAATTTTTGATGTAAACAAATTATATTTCTGATTCGCCTGTGCTATTCAGCATTTTATATCGCTCCTGCTTCGTCCATCTTTAGAAAAAATTCTACTTCCCAAATTACAAAATTCTTCTACCTCCATAATCTCTTCTCTTCCTATTTTTATATTCAGTGGGCCATCTTCGTTATTTCTACCAGATTTCATTACTTTCGTTTTGTTCTTGTTTATTTTCATGCGATAGTTCTTGTGTAGGACTTCATCGATGCCGTTCATTGTTTCTTCTAAAAACTTTTTACTCTCAGGTAGAATTACTATATCATCAGCAAATCGTAGCATCTTTATCTTTTCACCTTGTACTGTTACTCCGGATCTAAATTGTTCTTTAGCATCATTAAATGCTAGTTCTGTGTAAAGATTAAAAAGTAACGGGGATAGGGAACATCCTGTCGGACTCCCTTTCTTCTTACGGCTTCTTTCTTAGGTTCTTCAATTATTACTGTTGCGGTTTGTTTCTTGTAAATGTTAGCAATCATTGTTCTATCTCTGTATTTGAACCCAAATTTTTTTTAAATGCTGAACATTTTATTCCATTGAATTTTATAACGGTTCAAATCACTGTGGAATATTCAGCGGACATTGTTCGGTTTAAGTTTCATGGTGCTGCGTGGTTCCTTGCCGATCGTCGTGGGCTTCTACCAATTGAGATCCGTACTACTTCATTGTTTTCTGGGGTTCGTTGACCTGGTGATTTCTTTTTTAGAGCTGAAGCCATCTCTATTCGAAATTCTCAACCCGGCTTGATGGCATGGCAAGATGAAACGCGACCATGACGTCCTAAATTGTAATGACGTCACAATCCCACTTAGCATAAGTCACCATTATAGTAAAATATTCCATTAAGGCAAATGCGTGTTGTGTACCGACCCACTTTCTTTCTTTTTACCGTTTAGCCTCCGGTAATTACCTTTCAGTACTTCAGAGGATGAAATGTATGAATGTTAATGAAGTGTAGCCTTGTACATTCTCAGTTCGACCATTCTTGAGACGTGTGGTTAATTGAAACCCAACCACCAAAGAACACCGGTATCCACGATCTAGTATTCACATCCTATAAAAATAACTGAGTTTACTAGGACTTGAACGCTGCAACTCTCCACTTCCAAATCAGCTGATTTGGGAAGATGCGTTCACCACTACACCAACCCGGTGAGTTTGTGTACCGACCCGCTGGTTCATGATTACTTAACACGTTCGCTGCGGTACGTCGCACATATGTGCCTTAATAGGGAGTTGCTTGCTGCTTGTCGTAGTTTGCGTAATTCGGTAAGTTATTTAACTTAATTTTTGTGCTGTACGGGCCTCATTGTTACGGTATTTTACTTGACGACTGTGGGTTACGGCACATGTAATGAATACTTTCTTTCTCTAATAACTAAAAATATTGTTTCAAATGATTTTATACTCTACGATATCTCTCAGAAAACGTGTGAACAAACTAGTTAAAACAGTTCGTTTATACAAACGAGGCCTGTAAATAAAGTAATTAGACTATTTTTTTTGGCAACACTGTAAAGTTACTAGTAAAAATATGACAGCTGATTTATATTAGGTATTAATATTTTTAGTCGATTGTAGCCACGTGAGACGTAAACAAACTTTTTGTGAAACAATTTTTTGTTGTACGTTACAAAAATGAGTGATACTAATTATGAGCAACGTTGTGCAATCCAATTTTTCGTTAAACTGTGAGAATGCTACTGAAAATTTTTCAAAATTGAAAGGGCGTATGGAGATGACGTTCAGTCACGAGCTCAAGTTTTTAGGCGATTTGAAGCATTTTCATATGGCCGAGAATCAGTTGTGGGCGATCCACGCTCTCTCTGGAAGACCGTTAACGTCCAAAAGTGACGACTTTGTTGAGCGAATCAGAGACTTGATACGATACAACCGGCGATTAATTGTCAGAATGATTGCAGAACAATTGAATTTCAACCGTGCCACAGTCCATCAAATTTTGACAAACAAATCTGACATGAAAAACGTTTGTGCAAAATTGGTCGCAAAAAACCGCATTGTTGAACACAAAAACCACAGGGTGCCGCGATTTTGTAGGGCGAATTGAAATTGATCCTGATTTTATAAAAAAATGTTATTATTGGTGATGAATCTTGGATATTTGAGTACAACCCAGAAACAAAACGCCAGAAGAAGGAGTGGCACACTTCTCGAAAATCAAAAACTAAAACCGTGGTAATTGGTTTCTTCGATAGTAATGGAATTGTCCATAAGGAGTTTTTGCGTACAGGAAAGACTGTAAATCAATACGTTTATGAGAAATTCTTGAAAAACTCCGGAAAAGAGTTGTCCGCGTGAGACCCAGTCATCAAAGACAACTGGATGTTGCATCATGACAATGCACCTTGTTATATTGCATTCTCAATTAATAAGTTTTTGGCAAAGAAATACATTACTGTAGTTTCTCAACCATCTTATTCACCTGACTTGAATCCCTGCGATTTTTTCCTGTTTCCGACATTTAAAAAAAAAAAAAAAAAAAAAAAAAAATGAAAGGACACCATTTTGGACCAGTAGAAAATATATATAAAAAAAATGTAACCAACAATCTGAAGGATATTCCGGTTTCTGAGTTCTAACACTGCTACGAAGAGTGGGTAAACTGTTTGAAGCATTGCGTGGCTTCCCAAGGGAACTATTTCGAAGGTGATAGAGTCGAAGTAATATGGATTGTAAATAAAATTTTTTTCTGAACCAGTCTTATTCATTACTTCATTTACAAACCTCGTATTCTTATTTAGTTTTTTTAATAATTATTAGTGGTAATTTTGTTGCTTGTTCCGTTGCCAGCATCATTTCTTTTATTAAAATATGACAAATTTTCTGTAAAAAAATCTTTTTATTGTATTTTATAACGGTATATAATTAATTTAATAAAGATGAAAAATAAAATTAAGAATTTCAGACTATAAATGATAAAATAGCATTCGATATATTTTATGAATTTATAAAAATATTTCCCCACAATGACATCATTATGAAATAATATTATATTGCAATAAAAATAATTTGTAAAGTCAAAATTAAATCCATTATTAATTATTTAATAATTTACGTGATTATAAGAAAGCGTATAAACATTTTATGTTTCGTCCAATGTATATATTATTATTACAATATAAATTTGAATGGATGTATTTTTTAAAGAAAAATATTTCATTATGAATATGACGAATCAAAACAATGAGTAATGGTTAGGTGACGTAATGTAAATTACGTAATATATAAATAAAAACCAGCATTTATAAGATTGTCGTATTATGAATAATTTATTGAACAACTTGTAATAAAAATTATGAAAGGAAATAAAATTATTATGAAGAGATTAAAAAACAATGTGATATTCGATACGGCATAAATTTATACCAAACGAAAATCCAATATCAAACAATTCAGTATATAGAATAAATCCGTATAAAAACCATACGAACAGTACATAACCTCAGGATGGACCAATATGTTCTGTAATGCATAGTAGGTAATAATTACTTCTTTCTTTTTCCTGTTTAGCCTCCGGTAACTACCGTTTAGCTAATTCTTCAGAGGATGATATGTATGAGTGTGAATGAAGTGTAGTCTTGTACATTCTCAGTTCGACCGTTCCTGAGATGTGTGATTAATTGAAACCCAACCACCAAAGAATACCGGTATCCACGATCTAGTATTCAAGTCCGTGTAAAAGTAGCTGGCTTTACTAGGACTTGAACGCTGGAACTCTCGACTTCCAAATCTGCTGATTTGGTAAGACGCGTTCACCACTAGACCAACCCGGTGGGCCAGGTAATAATTACTGTACGCTTTATAGTAGCCCGTACAACAAGATGGTTAAGTTTCCTATTTTATCCGCTGTAGCGTACGTGTTAATGGCAGGTTGTGCATAAAAGAATGCCACTCCCACCTTTCTACCAGCTCCTCAGGATTGCCACTATTACTTTCAAAATTTCTCGTTTCCTGTGCCACTCGTACTAGAAATATTTAAAAGTTTAAATAAAAGCCTTTATAAAATTGAAACGATTTCACCACCTTGAATTTATTTTCACTATTGAACGACCGTACCTCGTTAATAAATAAATATTAGAGAGGTACAAAAAAATATCATGTCGAACAGCAGATTTAATATTTACTGTTCTACAAATTGTATTATAATGTTACGAAAATAAATGGATAAATTAATTAAAAAAATCCCTTTAAACACCCCGGAAGGCGGAGGTAGATTTCACCGGTGCTAAGTAGGGGATAAAAAAATCACTGAGTTGGTCTAGTAGTGAACGTGTCTTCCCAAATCAACTGATTTGGAAGTCGTGAGTTCCAGCGTTAAAATACTAGATCGTGGATACCGGTGTTCTTTGGTGGTTGGGTTTCAATTGACCACACATCTCAGGAATTGTCGAACTGAGTCTACAGTCGAACAAGACTACATTTCATTTACACTCGTACATATCATTCTCTGAAGTAAGTTATCGATATGAACTGTTTTCTAAATCTAGGCCGGTATGGCTTCAAATGGGGTTGGCACCGAGGATTGCATCTTAAATGCTCTTGCCGAGGTGGAAAGTGCAGACTGTAAATATTTTTTGGCAATTTTTATAGACATGAGGCAGCATTTTCTTTCTTGTGTTTGAGTTCTGTCCTCTATGAGTTGGAACACTGCAATGTTCCCGTAGTCCCGTAGCCCTACAGCCCGTAGTACGTGACTACTTATCTAACCGCACGGCTGAGTTTAAAGATGGGCACCTAGTTGTGGAAAAATCCGTCACCAGGAGAAGCCCGCAGAGTTCCGTTCTCGGTCCCTTGCTATAGAACTTGGTCTTTGACGTATTTCTGGGATTGACATTCCCAGTAGGGGTCACGGCCCAGGCTTCCGCCGATGACTGTTTCCTGTTAGTTTGTGGTAAGTCACGACGGCAGCTGGAAGACCGAGCGCAGGCGGTTTTGTCAACCGCAGAGGGCTGGATGGACGTGCAAAATTTAAAAATGTCAGTGCCGAAGACGAAGTATATGCTTCTCAAGGGTGCAGACAAATTATCGTACAGTCTTAACCCCTACATTAAGTATAAAGGCTGTGTAATCAGCCGATTTAAAGTTCATAAGTACCTACGTGTTTTGTTTGATGAGAAGTTGCTGTTTAGCAACCACATTAGGCAAGTAGACGCCGTCTCTGTGATGCACAAACTTAGGAGGGTTACTCGGAAAGACTACGAGTTGTCGGGCCGTCAAATCTACACGGTGTACCTAGGTGTTTTCGAAAGCATGACCCTTTACGCGGCGCCCGTTTGGGCGCATAGGTTGGATATGAATAGAGCATTTGTTCAAAGTTTAAGGAGTGCCCAGCGCAGAGCCTTAATTGTATTCACTGGTGTTTTTAAAACAACCTCCTACGAGGCTACTATCACATTGGGGAAGGCTCTCCCAATCGATTTAGTGATGAAAGTTCGGGCAGCCATGTGGAAGTTGCGAAGAGGAAGGAAGGCCGAGGTATTTGGGGAACGATTTCGGGGAAGGCCTGTACCGGAGCGGAACGGTTATCTCAATGCACCGGTTTTAAATTTTCGTTTCGAAAATTTCGAAACAGTTTCGAACAGTTGCCCATCTCCCGCCTGCGGAGGAAGCTTTACAGCCTCTCGATGGATGCATGGCAACAAGAATGGCACTCCACGACTAAGGGAAGGTCCTTGTATCGCTAGACATAGCGGGATGGTATGCCTGTCCTTTGATTTTAATGGCAACGGGTCCCTATGTGCTCTTCAACCACGCGAACTTGAACCAATATCTGTTTCGGTTCCGCCTGGCAGATGATGAGCTGTGCGTCTGCGGGGAGTCCCAGTCGAACGAACACATGATGTTCGACTGCCCAACTCTTGGGAGGACCGGAACTCGGCCTGAGTTCAGGGTAGGGTGGCCTACCCTGAAACTTAGAGGTCAAGGGGAAAATTGGCCACTCACAAGTGGCGAGTCAATATGGCGAGAGCCACATTGTCGGACCGTGTGGATGTTCCTTGATGCTGCTGCGTTGTTCAATCGGCATCAGTAGATTTTCGGAGAAAAATGACTCCTACCATGTTGCTGTAGGAGGATAACCTTGAGATATGGCTGTTTACCAACCAGATTAAGGCTCCAAGCGTTTTAACGGTGGACAGGTACTTTCTGGCATTCAGCGTCCTAGGCGTGGCAGCGAATTTCTGTCTTTGACGAGATAAATTTAATTATTGATAGTCATATATGTTTAGTAGTTGACGGAGTGCGCTTACCCATTTTAATGACGTATGACAAGTGGTAAGTATTATATACTTACTGCAAGACAGCAAGATTTTGGGTCGTTATATTTTATGTATCAATTTGAAATTTATTGGCGAAAAATTACGGCAGTTATCGTGTCCACAACAAAGTGAAATATCCGAGTATAAATACATATAATGTATAATTGGTAGACCCGGCAATGCTTTGCTATTGCTAGATTTGAGTATATACATAGATTAAATGAGCACAATTGAAAGTTTGATAAAACATTAACAAAATGAACATTACGGAACTTCACAAAATTTAACTTTCCGTTTTTCCATTTTACCCTTTCTCCCTTTTCCCGTTTTCTCTTTTCCCATTTTCATTTTTACCATATTCTCTTTTCTTCCTTCATTTGTCTTTTCCTACTTCTTTCCCCCGTTCCCTTTTTCTTTTTTCTCCTCTCCCCTTTCCATTTCCTTTTCCCTTTTTTCTTTTTTTCATTTTCCCCCTCTTCCCTTTTATTTTTCCCCTATTTCCCCTTTTCGATTTATCCCTTTCTTCCTTTTTCATGGCGCGTAAATCGGTCCAGTAGTTTTTTAGTCTATAGCGTTCACACATATCGGAAACATTGAAATGGAATCGTAAAATATTTCGAGTATAGCGTGTGTTGGTTTTACGTCCAACAGATAGCGCTGTTTTCCCTGTCACAGGTGTCACATCTTAGGTATATAAAAAGACGCGCGTATTCGAATGCAACGTTGGGTCAAAATTTCAAAGCAATCGGTGAACAACTTTCGGAGATTTAAGATTTTGAAGAAAAAAACAGTTTCATTTTTATTTATATAGATAATGTTCGAACACGTGCCTTAATGTTCCTTTCAGTATTCAAAGCATATGCCGCTACTTCAGGATTACTTTCAAATAAATACCCTTTACTGTGATTAATTATATTTTATTGCAGTAGAATTAGATACATTTTATTTATTTCGGATTTTACTTGTAAAACTAAACAAAAAAATATCCTTGAAAAAATTGCGATTTCTCCTTCGTTCAGCCCCCGATCGCCATTTTGTTAATTTTATATAATAATTTATGTCTCAAGTTCGGATAGAGGAATCACATTAATATTTCGTAAGCGTCTTGGTAATAAAGTTTTAAAATTAGCAAAAAATCAGAAATTAAATACCATAGAAAAAAAAATGGCGGTCACATTTATTTTCCACTTCGTTATATCTACATAAATATAAGTTTTATCAAAATGTATGTATGTTTTGCTAAAATATTAACCTTTTTATTTTGAACAAAATGACTTTTTTTTTTGAAAATCGGTTAACAAATAGTCGAGTTATAGCAGAAAATCGATGTTGTAATTTTGTGTCTGTTTTCATGTCCTCCACTTTACGTTCAATTCGATGAAATATTTATTGTTTTTATTTATTGTTAATTCTAGTATGTATCAAATTGAGTAATAATTTTCTCACAATAAGATTTAATATTTCATAATAATAAAACAATTGATATTAATTTGTCCCTTTTAAATAATTTTACACAGCGATTATTACTGTTGATCATGATAAAAATGTAAAATTGAAGCTTTCTTAACACGAAAGGTGTTCAAAACTATGAATCTGGAGCGACAAGAATCCTAATGGTACCTTCCAAAGTAGCCATCAACAAAGATTTTCCCTGAACATATGAACAGGTATTTTTAATGATATATATATATATATATATATGTTGGGTGCTGTCATTCTACCAAATCAGTTAAATGGAGAGAATTATATTGCTTATTTAACCGAAAATCTTCCACATTTCTTGGAAGACCTACCTTTACAATTAAGAGAAAATATGTGATTTCACCACGATGGAGCTCCAGTACATTTCAGTCAGTCGGTATCAAATTTCCTGCATGAAACTTTCCATGAAAAACGGATATGCCGTGGAGTGTCAGTACCCTGGCCTGCCCGATCACCTGACTTAAACCATCTTGACTTCTACCTGTGGGGCCATTTGAAAGATTTTATTGTTTATTCAACTCGGAAAAAAAACTGGAAATATCTAATGGTGGACACCTTGAACATCTTTGATAAATTTTAACAATTGTTAACTGTTTAATTACACCTAATGTTCTACAGTAATTAACGTAAGATTATCACATTATTAGGTCTATTATTGTGAGAAAATTATTATTTAATTTGATACATACTAGAATTAACAATAAATAAAAAGAATTAATATTTCATCGAATGAACGAAAAGTGGAGGGGACATAAAAACAGACATAAAATTACATCAATTTTCTACCATAAGTCTGCTATTTGTCAACAGATTTTCAAAAATAAAATGTAATTTTGTTCAAAATAAATGCTTAATATTATAGTAAATAATATATTTTTGATGAAACTTATATTTATGAAGATATAACGGATTGAAAAATAAACATGGCCGCCATTTTGTAATCTGCAAAGGTATTTAAGTCCTAATTTTTTGGTAATTTTGAAACTTTATTATAAAGGTGTTTACCAAATATTGATTCCTCTACCCGAACTTGATATATAAATTTTTTATATAAAAATAACAAAATGGCAGACAGTGGAAGAACGAAGGAGAAATTACAATTTTTTGTAAGGATATTTTTTGTTTATTTTTATAAATAGAATCCAAAAAAATATAGGCAGCCCACTATTTTAGAAACGCTCTGTATATATCCATGAAGTAAAATTTATTAACAAAGTCCTATTATTCTATATAAGGAAACAATTTTAGTATTTATTTAACTTCATTTAAAATACCGGTATATCACGCATTGACATTTTATGACAGATTAATACAATCTTCACTTTTATCTGGAAAATTCTGGGTTCAAGTTCATGTCAAATTTATTATCATTATTCATATAGTTAAATTTATTTTTTTGAAAAAAAGAAAACGAATGAACTGATAACTTCGTAATTGGTTGCACGTGTTAATTGTGTGAATCACATTTTCTATATGTGATTCGTTTCAAAGAAAAATAAGTTTTTAAATGAATAAACTGATTATTTTAATTTTAAATAGCCATGAAGGTCATCAGATACATTTAAAATTTAAAGTGCATTAATATATATATATAACTTGCAATAAAAATTATTTTAAGAAAACGATATTGTGCTGAAACAAGCATATTATTTGTTTATTATAAAACATTTATCTATTTTTGTTTATATATAACATAATCAGTTAATTGCCATTTCTTCCGTTCTTTGACCAAAGTGTATAGATGTGAAAAATATTTAAAAATAGAAGGTTACAAATTTCATTATATTTTCAGTTTTTACGATCTGGATGCTAAGTTTTTTAAACTGTTGAAAAATTATAATTAAAAAATTTCGCCCAAAATCCTTATTCACTGAATTTCAAACTGAGAGTAAATATAAAGAAACATAAACAGTTTTCAAATTATTGTACAAATTATTTTTATAAATTAATCTACTTTATATATATATATATATATATATATATATATATATATATATATATATATATATATGAAAAAAGTTTTATATTACATATCGGAGAGATATTTGAAGGCAAAAAGAAATAGGGTTCTACATGTTAAAAAAAATCTGCATTATGGTGAGCTTTTAATTTTTGTCCGCCATATTGAAACAAACTTAATTTTTTTAAATAGGAAGGTGAACATATAATACATTATTTCGATCTAAAATTTCACAAGAAAAACAATGGTGAAATTCGTTGAGCCGTATGGCGAAAGCCGCGTCCCGGGAAACTCCTACAACTGCGGGTTGTTTCTGATTCATATCTTATACACACATACATACATACATACACACACACACAGACACACACACACACACACACACAGAGAGAGAGAGAGAGAGAGAGAGAGAGAGAGAGAGAGAGAGAGAGAGAGAGAGAGAGAGAGAGAGAGAGAGAGAGAGAGAGAGAGAGAGAGAGAGATAGAGAGAGAGAGAGAGAGAGAGAGAGAGAGAGAGAGAGAGAGAGAGAGAGAGAGAGAGAGAATACAGAGAGAGAGGGACTGAGAGAGAGAAAGAATACAGAGAGAGAGAGAGAGAGAAAGAATACAGAGAGAGAGGGACTGAGAGAGAGAAAGAACAGAGAGAGAGAGAGAGTGAATTATAGAGGCAGACACACACACACACACACATATTCAGAGGGTGAGAGAGAGTAAAGGAGAGAGAGAGAGAGAGACTCTTATGCACATATATATATATATACACACACACACACAGAGGGGTTCGAATGCCGGTCAGGCATGGCATTTTTCACACACGCTACAAAAACGTTCATCTCATCCTCTGCGGAAATAAATTGTTTGAATACGGACCCGGAGGTAAAGAAAAAAAAAGCTAATGTAGCCGCGAGGTTTAACGCATCAGGTACCGAGTCGACCAGGGATCAAGTTCGAGACCCGGCCAGACCGAGTTACCTTTTTTACACTTAAAATATTATTCATTTATTTAATTCTACCGTTCACCTGTGACGTCATAACATAGCAGTCGACTACAACATTCTTTTTTAGGGTAGGGGTGCGATTTTTAAAAAAATGTTTTTTTAAAATATTTTTATTTTCTCGTTAAAAAATGTCCCGAAGAAAAATATGACCTTAATTAGGTGAAATCCCGTGATATTAAGGATGATTTTGCCTACAGTTTCACTCCCTTGACCTTTTAAGTTGAAAATTTAATGGCATCAATGCCCCGTACACAGAAGCAATCTGTTCAAGTTTGTTCAAAATAGGTCCAGTAGTTATGGAAGATAAAAGGTAATTTAGAGAGCGACACCGACACACCTACGTAAATACGAACATCCGGAAAATTTCTATCCGGCTTTTTGGGTTCTTTAGGTGTCAAAATGTCAGATCCGGTTAAAACCGCATATGCCCAAACAGAGCCGATTACAATAATTTCCCTGCTATAGCGCTATCTAGACGGGAAAGTAAAAAAGTAAGTAAAAGGTTTGTTACAGTTTCAGCTCAAAACATTCAGAGAAACGTGACAAATAATTCTGTGAAAGAACTAAGTTGATAGATGAATAGGTGCTTCAAAAATTGTGAACATATCAGGTGAAACCGTAATAACCACATTTTTTTTTTATTTTGGCGTAGTCGGGGATTAAAAAGTTTGAGTAGACATAAATTTTTAAGCTTGATTTCTGATCCCCATTAAAAAAATAAAAATAGAACAGATTGAAATAAATTAAAAGTTTAGTTTAAATAAAGTTTTAAATTTAACTTAATGAAAACTATTTTTTGTTATGTCAACGAATTATTTATTACTCTTAGTTGTAGTTAGTCTTACATTTATTAAGCAAATTAAGTTGTGCTTTAAGAGATATTTTTGTGCCTGTGCGTCACTGGATCTCTCTCACTCTCTGCTGCTGTGTGTCTGTCTCTCTTTCTCTCTCTCTCTGTATGTGTGTATGCACAAGTCTATCTTTCTCTCTATCACTCTCTCCTTCATCCTCTCACTCTGTGTGTGTGTGTGTGTGTGTGTGTGTGTGTGTGTGTGTGTGTGTGTGTGTGTGTGTGTGTGGTGTGTGAAGGCCATGTGACAAATGCGTGGTGCTACATCTTTTTTTATGTTTGAAAAAATAAAAAAAATAATACTGTAAAAACAAACACCAGACAATAAACAGTAATTGTTTTTCATGGTGAAATGTACTGCACGTGTACTTTTATACTAGCAATAAAACATGCATTTGTCATAAAACGAATGACTAACAAGGAAATTAAAAATGCGATATTATGCAACAATATTAACTATATATAAAAAAACTGTTCAGTATCCGTTGGCTTGTTATGTAAACACTGAATCATTTTTACATAATAAAAAAAACTTATTCAAAACGATGTATAATTTATAATCAAACAGTGTTACAATTGCAAGAAATTGTCAATTACATAGATCAAATATTTTATTTACAAGTTAAAAAATCCCTTTCGGCACGCTGGAAGGCGGAGGTAGATTTCACCGTTGCTTTGTAGGGGATAAAAATGATTTCCACCTTAAAGTTAAGAAAACCTTCAAATTTACTCGATACGACAACGGTTGCATGTTTAGCATACGACAAACCCCACCTTCTTACAATTTGGTCATACCTTGCCGTAAGGGTTGGTCTTATCAAAACTTGTTTCACACAAACATTTTAGATAATGTTTTGAAGACTAACGACCACTTTAAACCGATTCGATACTATGCCTAAAGGGAGGTATGATTTTTTTTTCTTCAAACCCTATTTTTTCCACTCCCTGGTTGGTGATATCAAAAAACTTTACTTCAGATAAGTTTTAGGCCCTTATCCAAAGAATAGTAGGAACTTTAAACAAATTCGATAGTTTAGTTAATAAGAAAGTTATAGCGATATTTTGTTTTTTCGAAAAATCTCGCCCCCATTTCCATCATGGTCCGATTTTGGTCGTTAAGGAAATCGACCGAGATTTTGGAACGAGTTATTTTTAAGAAAAAATTTGAAAGTGATTGGCACAAAATTACAGCAGTTACCGTGTCCATAAGAAAGTGAAATATATATATATCTGTAAACTTTTGACCTGACGATGGTTTTGAGGTCTACGGGATGTGAAACGCGGATGTGAAACATTTTTCCTATCACCCTTAGATTTATATAAATTACGCTTCAAAAAAAAATTAAGGGAAAATATATTTAAATCTGTAAAATTTATAATTTCGCACGGTCATACCTGTGTTAGATTGATTTCACTGATGCATTTCTTTAATAAATAGCCTCAGGCACATCTCGAATTAATGTCCAACAGTAATCGGCTAGCATGTTAGTATTCCATTTCCCTTTACAGCGGCTTTCCACCAGGGAAATGTCTCGGTGAAACGTTCACCCTGTTCGTCACTTACGTCTCCGAGGTTGTCCGGGAAAAAATCCAGATCTAAGTGGAGGAAATGTACTTTCAAAGACATATTACATCCCACAGCTCTGTATGAAGTAAGAAGTTGATTACTATATCGTGGTAGTTGTCGGATTTTTGTTTGCACAGAAAACTTTTTCAAACAGAATCCCAAGCTGCACTTTCTACCATCACTTTGACCAACTCTCATATTTGAAGACCAAAAAATATTCCTTCTTTAATTTTTCTTCAGTTAAATTCGGAAATTTCTGCCTGATGTACAAAAATCCGGGACTATCCTTCTTCATTGCTTTTACAAAATGTTTTATCAATCCTAGCTTGATATGAAGAGAAGCTAAAAATATTTTTTTTTGAGTTCAACTAAGGGCTCGTGAATAATATTTTTCCCATTTAGAGTTATGTTGTCTCGTTCTTCCCTTGTTTGGTAACATAATGTTTATTCCTAACTCGGCTGTCCAATTTACAAAGAAAGCACATGTACTTAGTATAGCCTAACTAAAGAGCTATAACTTTCAAGTCACTCCATATATTCCGGCTATGTTTTTTATAATTAATTTTCAAGAACGTTTTTCATCACATCGTATGTTTCTTTCAAATTAACACCACAAGCGACTGGTATCGAAGGATATTTGTACCGTTGTGAAGTAGAACCACTTTTAAACTATACTTGGACAAATCTATGAAAAGGCGCCAGTCTTCAGGTGTATGAACTTGTCTTAAGTGCAATAAATCAAATTATTCTCATCGATAAAGTACCAAGAAAGTTCTTTTTGTCAACTTCAAAAGCCCGAAATTTTTGTATTTTTTTTTTTTTTTAAGTAAATTCCAACGAGTGTCTGACTCGACGTCAGAGTGTTTGGTTGCTTTGTAACTGGCTCCGTACTTCGGTACTGAAACTGGTTATAGTCTATTGAATTTAGGAGAAATTTTCGGTCCAGAGGTTTTCTGGAGCTATTGGTATGGTTTTGGTGGTTTTTTGTGAGTGCGCGAGGTAGGTGTGAGTGTTTTTTCGTGTGTTTTACATTTTTAGTAGTGTATAAAACTTTGTGTTGAGTTTCAATAAGGTTCAGAGTTGCTTGCTTCTACATTATTATGGATGCAGGTGTTTAATATAAATTGTTATCTATAATTACTTTATATTATTAATAACAATAGCTTACAGTGATAAGCTACTGTGGCTTGAACAGAGTTAAATTTATTTCTTTTGTTTGTGTTATCTCTTGATAAGAGACCTATAAATATAATATTAAGCTATTTTATTATATTAAGACTGTGCGTGTAAGACTATACACACGTAAGTATACTTGTGTATAGTAGTGAGTAAACTATTTACATTTAACTGCATTTGTGTGTGTGTTATTAACATGCAGTGTGTTAGTATATAAATATTTTAATTTATAAGTTACTGGAATAGAAGTCAAGTTTAATCTTGTTATATATAGACCTAGTTTTATTGAATTTGCTTCTAGTAAGTGACCCCCTTACCCCCGTATTGGACCCCCTCCGATTATAGTGAGTGGGGTATCAAGTTAATTGGGATTGAGTTGAGAGTTAGATTTTTAATATTTTATAATTTTATCTGCTTTTACTGAATTGTGAGATGGCTGACAAATGTTTTAAACCTAAAAAAACACTGGCTCGTTCCCCTGTTAGGATGGAAGTATCGCAGCAGGAACAGTCTGTGAGCCAATTGGAGAGCGTGTCTCCGCAGACTACACCTAGTGTACGGACGGTCCCGCTTCCACAAAGAGACAAGAGAAGGGAGGCCCCTGGTGATAAGCCTCAAAAACGTAAACTAGAGGAGATTGAAGCTAGCACAGATAGTGATTCTATCGAGGGCACAGACTTTGATCAGTTGATGAAAGAAGTTGGAAATTTAGTGAAATTAGTGCATGAAAGCACTAATACTAAGAAAGAAATTAAAGAATGCGCTTTTAAGATTTTTGAATTAGCTAAAGACTTAGGAACCTCGGTGAGGGCTCTTTATGAGCTCTCACATCCGAAGCAATGTAATGAGATTCCGACTCAGACTGAATTGTCACACCAAAGTCAAGTAGTGGACATAATGGCGGATATAACATCGGACGATGATCTGATACGCCTCCTACATAGGAAATGGCCTATTGATTTATTGCAGCGTCTTGTACAACTAGAGGAATATCCACAGGAGGGTGACACGTGTCATTTTCATGACATTGTGAAAAATAAAAGGGTTCAAGAATCTAGGAGGTACCAAGCGAAACCAGGTGAAATAAAGCAAGATATCTCTACTATAATGTGTAGTGATGCTTCTACGATTCAATTTACGCGATATACAATATTTTATGACTCATCGGAGCATGAGGAGCCATTACTCAAGACGATATTAGCTGCCTTGAAAAGAGTTGTAAGTAGTTCTGCAGTGCCGACTTTCGTTCTTCCTGGAGGCAAATTCGGGACAAGCTTACGCAAGATTATATTGTACTTGCTTCGTCAACAGGAGGGAAACATTAAGATTTATGTCCGACCAGGAGAAGGACGTCAAGAAGTAAAACAGGTCTTAAGAACTACACCCGCGGTAACTGATAGCGGTACTGTTATTGTTAAAGCGCCGGGAAGATCCTACGCGGATTTATTACGGACTGTCAAGTCTTCGGTGTCACAAGAAGAAGTGGGTGATATTTTGTCACTAAAGAAAGGTGTAAATGATGATTTATATATTCGGGTCCAAGGTTCAACGAAAGCTGCCGAGCTGAAAACGTTATTGAAAACCAAGGCGGCTGATCTTAAAATTGATCTCAGGTCAC
Source organism: Lycorma delicatula (assembly GCF_047948215.1). Taxonomy (NCBI): domain Eukaryota; kingdom Metazoa; phylum Arthropoda; class Insecta; order Hemiptera; family Fulgoridae; genus Lycorma; species Lycorma delicatula. The sequence continues at coordinate 192,723,711 of NC_134458.1, read as the reverse complement.
GTGAAAGCAGGCGGACGGTGGTACATGTTAAGGACATAGCCATGGATACAACAGAAGAAGAAATAACCACTGCGTTATCGCGAGTACTCGGCGAGGACGAAGACTGTAAATTATCGTCAATAAGTCAAGCTTACGGTGAAACTAAAAACGTCACCGTAATCACGAACTTCCGGGCCGCAAAAAAATTAACGGAAAGACGGGTTCGCATCGGCTGGGTTCATTGTGGAGCGTACATAAGAGAACCGGAAGAAAGATGTTTTAGATGTTGGTCTTTCGGCCACGTCTCTGCGACCTGCAAGGGTGTGGACCGTACGCAACTGTGCTTCGGGTGTGGAAAAGCGGGTCATCACAGAGCACAATGTAAAGACCTGACAACGTGCATGCTATGTGGTAAGGAGGGCCACAGGACCGGTCGGTGTACTGTTGCAAAATAAGATTTCTACAAATCATCAATTGCAATAGGAGCCGACAGTCATTGGCTTTATCGTGGGACACCGCTTTGACGGAGCGCTCAGACGTCATTTTTGTGTCGGAACCTCCTTATGATCTTACTTCTGGAACAGGATGGCTAGTGGATACGACAACGACAGCAGCTATTGGTTTTCCGGTGTCTGGGATCCCTATAATTAGCAGTGGCAGCAGTGACGGTTTTATATGGGCCGACCTCGGTGAAATCGTGGTATTTTCTTGCTACAATTCTCCAAATGCGGGAATAGATAATTTTGTAGTATTCCTAGAAAATCTTGCAGGAGAGGTTATGAGGCATAGAGGTCGTAAAATCTTAATCGCTGGAGACTTTAACGCCAAAAGTCCCGAATTTGCGGGAACTGTAAACAGTCTAAGAGGGCGTCACCTGAGTGAGTATGTTAATACACTAGGGCTGACGTGTATAAACGGTGAAGATATGACGTTCCGTAGACGAATGTCGTGTTCGGCAATAGATTTAGCCTTTACAACGAGTACTGATATTAACGACTTCTTTGATTGGAGGATTATTAATAAAGAGAGTTTATCGGACCATCTATTTATAGCATTTGAGTCCCGATCCAGGGAAATTCGTGTAATGTCGGGAAGGCTGATCGTCTCCAAAAAAGGATGCTTACAGTTTAGGGACAGAATAATCCTAAGACTTGCTGGCGATATGTCCCCCGAAGACTTTGTGGAACAAGTTCAGGAGGAATGCGGAAAAGCGGGTGTCTTAGTTTATCCCCGGAGGCAGCAACATGCTGACTGGTGGTCGCCTGATTTGGAACAACTACGGAAGGCAGCATGGAAAGCAAGAAGAGCCTACCAAAGATCGGGTAGGCAGAATGCTAGATTAAGGGATGCTGCGCGTGAGGTATACGTGGAAGCAAGGAATGCATATAATGCATCAGTTAAAAGGGCTAAAGCCAGTTGCTGGAAGCGACTGTGTCAAGATATAGATGCTGATCCATGGGGCAGGGGTTTTAAAATTGTTACCAACAAGTTAGGGAAGAGATTACCTGCCTTAACAGACGATAAGATCCATCGTGTTGTTAAGGAATTATTTCCTCAGCAAGCGGATCCTATTCGGGAAGAGATTGTGGATAATACCTTTGAACTTCTTGACGCAAGTGAGCTATTAATGGCGGTGAAAAGACTGAAGCTACATAAGGGACTCGGGCCAGATGGCATTCCAGCCGAGATAATCAGAATATTAGCAGAGAGGATGCCTGCAGAGCTTCTTAATATCATGAATAAGATCCTGAGAGATGGTTGTATTCCAATGCAATGGAAAGAGTCCAGGTTGGCCCTTATCAAGAAACCGGGGACCGATGACTTACAAGTAGCATATAGACCTATATGCATGATTAATAACATCTGCAAACTCCTAGAGAGATTGTTGGAATTGCGGCTGAAAAATGCGATTGAAGAACATGGTGGCCTTTCTAACGCACAATTTGGTTTCCGTAATGGGCGTTCTACGGTGGGTGCTGTTAAGACAGTTATGCGTCTGGTGGACGAAGCGGCATCGGGTACTAGGCGCACCAGGAAGATACCAATTGTGATATTGCTTGATGTGAGCAATGCTTTTAATTCGCTGAAATGGGATGCGATCCTACAAGCGTTGAGAGATAAGGATATTCCTGGATACCTAAGAAGAATTATCCAGAATTACCTGCAGGATAGGTTTGTTGTTTGTCACCAGGGTAGATCCTGCTTCCGCTTCAAAGTAACGTGTGGAGTGCCTCAAGGCTCTGTCTTGGGGCCACTCCTTTGGAATCTGGTCTATGACGGAATTCTCGGGCTGAGTTATCCTCTGGGTGTTTTCCCAGTGGCTTTTGCTGACGACCTAGCCTTGGTTGTTACTGGAAAAACTGAAGTAGAGGTATCGGAGAAGGCAAACGTAGCGATACGAATGGCAGAAGTCTGGATGTCCACTAAAGGCTTAAAACTTTCGCATGGTAAAACAAAATACGTAGTCATGACAGGTCGTAGGAGAATATCTGACATCCTAATTCGAGTAGGGGGTAATCTTGTCCAGCAACAGACTTCAGCCAAATATTTAGGGATCTGGCTTGACAAGAGGAGGAGTTTTACGGCACACGTGAATGAAATACGTAAACGAGCTGAATGCACGGTCAAAAATCTTAGCAGATTACTCGGTAATATGACAGGATCCAGAACTGCGAAGCGTAAGATTTACGCTCACGTAGTTAATTCCATCTTGCTTTACGGTATACAAGTCTGGGAAAGAGCTCTGCGTGCCGACAAGAACAGAAGAGCCCTTGAAGGAATTCAACGGCGCATGGACTTAAGAGTGATATGCGCATATTCTTAAGTCTCCACCGAGGCAGTACTCGTAATTGCAGGAGTTCCTCCGCTTAAACAACTGGCGGAGATGCGAGTGAGTATAGCACGTGGACAACCTTCTAAAGAAGCATATGAAGAGATGCTGCGTAATTGGCAACATCGTTGGGATGTAGCCAACACGGGACGATGGACACATCGTTTGATACCTTTGATCCGACCATGGATAGAAAGGAAGATCGGGGACATAAATTACTGGATAACGCAATTTTTTACAGGGCATGGGTCGTTCAGGTCCTATTTATGTGCAAGACTAAGGGTAGATAACAACAACTGTCCTTACTGTGGGGCATATGATTCCCCTGAACATGTAGTATTTGAATGTAACCGTTGGACTGAAAGCAGGCAATCCTGTGTAAGACGTATAGGGCCATTATCTACGGAGAATGTGGTGGATAAAATGCTACTTAACGAGGATAACTTTAATGTGATCTTGTCGTTTACAACCGCAGTTATAAAGAAGAAAGATGAGGAAACTCGTCAAGAAGAAACCGCTCGCTGATGACGGCTTGTCGTAGGTGGAATTTCCACCTACGAAATAAAAGAGCTAACCGGTGAACTGACCTGCCGTGCCGGACTTACAGCCGGCGGGCGGGGAGGCGAGCTAAAGTAAAGGACACTCCTCTGGCGCGAGTCAAACTTGATTGTAGATCCGTTCCAGAGGCGTAGGTGGGAATATAAAAAAAGAAAAAAAAAAGAAAGTAAATTCCAACCTTGCAGTCCTGATCCTAACAGTTCAGTTTGATTTTCTGATAAATTTAAATCTCTAGCCGAGTCATTTAATTCACCTTGTGGTATAAGATGTGGTTTATCGGAAGATAATTCAAAATCAAAATCGTTGTCTTCTTTAGTACTGCCTGATTATTCATAGCTGCTTTCGAAATATACATTCACAGGTGGTTCAGGAATTGGAATAATTTCACTGTGAGGTACAGGCCCGATTGCAGATTGCAATGAAGGATATTTTATAGTACGTTTAGATTTTTTAGAAATTCCAGACGCACTTGTTAAACAAAAGTAACATGGGTTACATGATGCTTTGGTTCACGCCATACCATAGGTAAACCAAACGGCAAAGCCTTCCGTGTACCTTTCAGCCATCCTCAAATATACAAAACAATTAGTGAATATTATATGAGGAGCCCACGTCTTATCCTGATCATCAATTTTACACTGAAAATACAAACGATATGCTCTTTTAATTAAAGGTGTAATTTTTTCTATTTGATTTTACGGTAAACTTACCACATAAATAACAAAAGTCATTCACATCATTTACACAATTCGAGGCATTACGACACTGCACCGGTAAGAAATCTAAGACAGCAGTAAGATTGAACAAAATAAATGCATTCCTAAATCCAATGCTTAATACAAACAACACAGCTGTGTTTTCAGCTACATGTTTTGACCTGCACACGCATGATTAATTTTGTCCACGAAGGCTCACTCTTTAGTATTAAATATGATAATCACCTGTAAATTCAGATAAAATATCCCAAAAAAATCATTTTTTAATACCGGTACTGCCACAACTAAATATCGTATAAAAATTACTGAAATATTTCTTATACACTATATAAATGTGTTTCTTATTCACAGTACTACTTTTAATGGTATATACAATTTGATCAAACGAATTTTGTTGCTCCTCGAGTTGGTCTAGTGGCGAACGCGTCTTTACAAAGCGAATGGAGGAGATGGATGTCAAGAATTCCAGCGTTCAAGTCTCCTTGTAAAGTCTTTTTTTTTACATGAATTGAATACTGGATCGTGGATACCGGTGTTCTTTGGTAGTTGGGTTTCAATTAACCGCAAATCTCAGGACTGTAAAAACAACACTTCATTTACACTCATACATAACCTCATTCATCCTCTGAAGTATCCTAACGGTAATTACCAGAGGCTAAACAGAAAAAAGAAAGAAGAGGGTTGCTTTCGTTGATTGGGTTGCCAATATTCGTATATTGGCAACCCGTATATTATTATTGGCAACCCGTATCTAAATAAAGAAACGAGACTAGTTTTTTGGCAGCCAAAGTGGCAACACTGTAAAGTTACTAGTAAACATATGGTTATATGAACAGCTGATTTATGTTAGGTATTAATATTTTTAATCTATTGTTGCCACGTGAGACATAAACTTTTCGTTGTGCGTTACAAAAATAATACTAATTATGAGCAACGTTGTGCGATCAAGTCTTGTATTAAACTCTGTGGGTATGAAACTTCTTCAAAATTGAAAAAGGAGTATAGAGATGGAGCTCTGTGATGAAGCCCAAGTTTTGAGGTGGTTTAAAGCATTTTTAGATGGCCAAGAATAAGTTCCGGACGATCCACGTTCTGGAAGATCGTTAACCTCAAAAAGTGACTACACTGTTGAGCGAATCAGAGACTTGATACAGTACGACCGGCGATTAACTGTTAGAATGATTGCAGAACAATTGAATTTGAACTGTACCACAGTCCAAATTTTGATAAACGACTCAGATATGAAAAAGGTTTGTGCAAATTGGTCCCAAAATCCTCATTGTTGAATAGAAAAACAACAGGGTAAAATCTAGGAAAGTATGAGGACCATCCACGTCGTACTGCACCTGTAGGTGTCCGTACTTGGCGTCTGCTGCAGCATATAAATGTTGACACACCGTCATTCTTTCCTATGTATCCTTGCTCATATCCTCCATGGAGAATAAACCATATAAATTTTAATTTTGACCTGACTACTTACAATAAACAATCAACACCGTCTTTCAGCAAATGTTTCAGTGTGTTCTCTCCAAGATGAAACCAGACGCGGTTGTATACACTGATGGATCGAAACAAAACGATACAGTTGGGTGTGCATTTGTTGTCAACGAAAGAACTTATATGTTTGGTCTACCCGGTATTACGAGTGTGTTTACCGCTGAACTATACGCTATAAATAAGGCTCTAAACATCATTAACCCTAAATATAGAAAAATTCTTATTTGCAGTGACTCGTGTAGTGCTCTCCAAGCCTTAAAAAACTTTTATTCCAAACATCCTATCGTCATTGAAATTTACAACGCAATCGCCGAGTTGAATAATCGCAACACAGAATTAAGTTTTTTCTGGGTCCCTAGCCACGTAGGGATTCCAGGTAATGAACATGCAGATTCCACTGCCAAAGAAGCACGTAACCAGCCTCCTTTCACCACCCGAGTTGCTACTTCTGATTTCATTAACTATGTAAAACAATTACTAAGAGCAAGGTGGCAAGGTGACTGGACGGCTACCGTTGATAATAAACTCCGTCAGATTAAAGATTCTGTGTTACCATGGGGCTCCTCATACAGAAAACCCCGGCGTGAGGAAGTAGTTCTCTGTCGATTGCGGATAGGACACACGAGTACCTGTTTACAAGAGGACAAGCACCCCTATGCGCACGAAGCAACTGCCGCGTGACTGTGCGCCACATACTCGTGGACTGCACATGTTATGCGGCATTGCGTCGTAAATTTAAACTACCCAGAAACATCCGTGCTATCTTGTGTAATGATAAAGAGGTTTTAAACCGGATGTTTCTGTTTTTGCGTAGCATAGGGTTAATACAAAAAATTTAAGTACTCTAGTCCTATGTATTGTTTTTGTTATCCGAGTAGCGAGCCTTTTACACTTCCTATCGGAATTTTTATATATATATATATATATATATATATATATATATGTATGTATTCATATTTATTTGTTTTTTTTTTTATGTTTTTTAAATTCGTCTGTGATATTAGTTGTAAGTTTTATTTCCTTTTTTAGTTTTAAGTTTTATTTAGTTTTAATATGATAGTTTTTAACGTAGTTTTAAGTTACACGTTAGTGTTTTTGTTATCCGAGAATGGGCCTTTTACACCCATTCCGGATTTTGCTTCCTGTGATAGTAGTTTTAAGTTTTAATTACTTTTATTTATTTATTTTTTTTTTCCGGGCCATGATAACGACCAATCGTTTTTCGCCCTATTAAAAAAAAAAGAAAAAAAAAAAAACAGGGTAAAAATGCATTCCGATGTTCTACGGTGAATAAAAACCGATTCTGATTTTCTAAAAAATGTTATTACTGGTGATGAATCTTGGCTGTTTGAGTACGACCCAGAAACAAAATGCCTGAGCAAGGAGTGGCATACTTCAAACTCACATCACAAAAATGAGAAAATCAAAGATCAAAAACATCTAATTTGTTTCTTCAATAGTAATGGCATTGTCCATAAGGTGTTTTTGCCTACAGGACAGACTGTAAATTAATATGTTTACCAAGAGATTCTTGAGACTGCGGAAAAGTGTCCCGTGTGAGACCAGCCACCAAAGATAACTGGATACTGCATCATGACAATGCACCTTGTCACACTGCACTCTCAATTGATGAGTTTTTGGCAAAGAAAACATTCCTGTAGTTCCTCAACCACCTTATTCACCTGACTCGAGCCCTGAGTTTAAAAAAAACAACTCAAAGGATACCATTTGGAACAGTAGAAAATATATTAAAAAAAAAAAAAATTGTAACCGACCATCTGAACGGTATTCTGGTTTCAGAGCGTCTGCTATGAAGTGTAGGAAAACCATTTGAAGCGTTGCATGGCTTCCCAATGGAACTAATTCAAAGATGATTGAATCCATGTATAATTGGATTGTAAAGAAAAATGTTTTTCTGAACCAGTCTCATTACTTTATTTACAGACCTCATATTTCATAAAAATTAGGACATTATCTTTGATTTTCATAAAAGACTGCTTTTATTGTTTTATGTATAATTATTTTATGTTACCAATCTGCATTCTTCTATTTTTATTCCTTTTTGTTTATTATCAGCAGAAGTAGTAGTTGCTATAAGAGGTTAGTTTTTCAGAACAATTATTGTAATTACATGTTTTACTGTGAATGTTTTATGTATAAAATAATATATAACTAATAATAATTGTAGCTGATAAAATAACGTTAAGAGAGTCTGCTTAATCTTAGAAATCCGATTTTTATCTTCTTATCCTATTCTTACAAAGGCAGTGGCATGTACATTGCCACCAAGAAAATCCAGCAACAGGAAGTGGTAAGCATATTGTCACCACCCAAATTTTTGGAAATTTATAAACATAATCTAAGATTGGTAGTATAAGGATATGTATTTGGTCCAAATTATGTCTAAATGGTTGTTTAAGAATTTCTAGTTTTCTCTGCCTTATAAAGGGTTAAGTATATACTTAAATATATGTAGCTACAAGGAAGGAAACACACCACATTTAGATAGATAGTGATTTAGATTGATTGTGGTTGCTGTTCAGCAACCACATTAGGAAAGTAGCAGCAGCGGACACCGTCTCAGTGATGCACAAACTTAGGAGGACTGCTCAGGACTATGGGTTGTCTGGCCATCAAATATACATGGTGTACTAAGATGTCGTCAAAAGCATGACCTTTTATGCAGTGCCCGTTTGGGCGCATAGGTTGGATATGAATAGACAGACCACGTCTTCAAAATTTAGGAGTGCCCAGTGCAGAGCTTTAATTGTATGCACTGGTGTTTTTAAAACAACCTCCTACAAGGGTACCACTGTATTGGTAAGGCTCTCCTAATGGATTTAGTGGTGAAAGTTTGGACAGCCATGTGGAGATTGCAAAGAGGCTGAGGTATTAGGGATGCGGTTTCAGGCCAAGCCAGTACCGGAATTGGTGACTGCACCGGTGATCACCGGAATGGTGATCAGAATGCACCGGATCTAAATTTCATTGTTTCCCATCTCCCGCCTGTAGAGCCTTGTTATGGAAGCATGACAGCTGGAATGGGACACCATGACTAAGGGAAGATCCCAGTATAAATTTATACAGGATCTTGGGGGATGGTATACCTCAACTTCGTTTTTAAGGGCAATAAGTGCCCTGGTACTCACCAACCATGTTAATTTGAACCAGTATCTGATTTGGTTCTGCCTGGCAGCTGATGAGCCGTGTGTCTGCGGGGAGATCCAGTCAATTAAACACATGATGTTTGCCTGCCCTGCTCTTGGGGGAGGGGGGATAGAGACTGGGCCACCCTGGAACTTAAAGGTCAAGGGGAAAATTGGCCACTCACAAGCGGTGAGAGCCGAATTGTTGGACCATGTGGGAGTTCCTTGATGCAGTTGCTTTTTTCAACTAACATCAGTAGTTTACTTAAGGGAAAGACTCCTACCGCATTGCTGTAGGAAGCTAACCTATAGATATATGGCTGATCACCAGTCAAGGCTCAAAGCGCTTTAATATGGTGGACAGGTATTTGCTGGAATTCAGTGACCTAGGCGTGGTAGTGAATTACTGTCTAGACAAAGTAAATTTCAATTTATGAATGCCATATATATTTTTAGTAGATACCCATTTTAGTAAATATGTGACAAGTGAGTGGTTGGGACAGGTAAGCCGATGGTGTATGGCACCACGTTTAATCCGCTCACGCTGTTAGGTAAGCTCTAGGAGCTATTTAGGACACTGGTCACTAAACTGTTTTGAGGCTCAGACATTCGGTCTTATGCTTCAGGGTGACCAAATGGGGTGTTGGTGTAAGAAATACCAAGCAAACCAATACCCCTAAATATCAATGGAGACTTCACAAATTATTGCTAAAATGAGGTGGAAGTAACTCCACTGTACATCTCACTTAGATTCTACTATCTTTTTCCCGTTTCCTTTTCCTTTGAGAAACACCCTATATAGGGAACATTTTATTATGTAAAAGATATTAAAACTTCCAATACTGATGCCGTAGTTTCATACGTTTCTTTCATATAAACTGCATGACCTAATGGAATGGATAGCTGTTTAGTTTAGTAGAATCAATAACAAAAATGCGATTCTTCAGGAATATGCTGAATTTCAAGCTCTTCCATCAAGCAATCGACATTGGTACAAACAAACAATGAATATTTCATAGTAAAATAAGTTGTAAACGTTTTATTACGTGTTCTAAAAGTAGTAACTTTTGTTTTTTCGGCTAAAAGATTCCATTGTTGCAATTTAGACTCCAGAAGTTCAGCTTATTGCTTTGAACACTTTAAATCACAAACTATAGTTTCCCCAGTGAATCTACAAGATTGTGATGTCACGTGCTGACATCTCATATTAGTTTTCAAAAAACATTATTTTTGTACGTGATTATAATTTTTATTTCATTTTTCGACTTAAAAACAATGTTCAAAACCTGTCAGTAAACTGGACAGTTTTGATTTAGGTTTAGTTAAAAGAACAGTTAATGGATTTAATTCAAAGAAGAATGAAATACCTACTTCAAAAAAAATATATCTATTGATTTTAAAGGCAGTGAATCAACTTTACCTGTTATTTTGAAAGTTAGGTTTCAAATGGGGTAAAACTGAAAATTTTTAATTGAGAAATCCAATATCAGGTGGAAGAGAACTGAATATTTGCAGGCAATGGCTAAGTACAGACAAAGCAATGCTACAATTGTTTATTTTGATGAAACATACATTTTAAGTTCACATTGTTCAACAAGTTTGTGGTCTGATGGTATTGTTGAGAGACTTCATTTGCCAATTAATAAAGGTGACCGTTTAGTAGTAATTCATGCAGGAGAAATCAGAATTATTCTGAACGCATTACTAATTTGGAAATTCAGTTCGAGAAGTGGCTACAATGACAATATGAATACAGACAATTTCATGAAATGAGCATGTGAAAAATTGATTCTAAATCTTCCACCAATATCAGTAGATGTTGTTGGTGTAGATAATGCCCCTTATCACAATACAGGTATTGATAAAGAACCAAATTCTAATTTCAGAAGAAAAGATATGACCAATTGGCTGGAGAAACCCCGTATTCTGTATAGTTCAAAAATGCTGAAACCAGTTATATGAATTAGTAAAGTTACATAAAACTAATGTACAAAAATATCACTTGGATGAACTTTTGAAAAAACATGGGCATCGTGTTTTTAGACTCCTACCGTACCATCCTGATTTGAATCCGATAGAGATGGTATGGTCAGTCGCAAAAAGCATGTGCCAAGTCATAACATAAAATTTTCTTTTACAAATGTTTAAAAATTAATTCTGTGAATGAAGATGACTGGAAATCGTATTGTGAAAAAGTAAAAAAATATTGAAAAAGAGTATGAAAAACTGGAACCACTCATAGATGAAATGACAGAACATTATTTTATATGTGTAGACTCTGATAGTGAAAGTGACGGTGATACAGATTCGTTCAGTGAGGATTGTCAAGTTGCTAGAAGTTTGAATTAGATGCATAAAGAAAATTCAAGTAAGCTTTTCTTTACTATTAAAAATTAATAATTTAGTATAAATAAAGGTTATAAAAGAATTAATTTTGTATTCTTTATAGTTAGTAAATGTAAATATGATAATTATTACAGTGTACAATATGTTACTTAGATTTGATACATGGGATTGATGTTTTCAGGTTGAGTAGTAATACAGTTTGCTCGTGACATCACGACCATGTACACTGGCTGGGCCTAGTATACATCATTAAGTATATGTTGTTGAATCAAATGAGATTTCTCGATAGCTAAACTAAGAAATTCTTCAACATCCTTTACTTCCTTTTCAGATTGTTCTTAGCAATGTCGGTACAGGTACAGGTACCTTTGAATGTGGTACTGGCTTTATAGCTAAGGATACATTTGCATATTTTATGAACTTTCTATTTTTGAATGATAATCCAAATATATGTCATACAAAAGTAGCAGTCGGTGAAACAGTTCTTAAGTTCACGCCAAACCAATGGTACAGCAAATGGCATGGCTTCTAGTTTTCCCTTTACCAATTCAGTTAAGTTACCGAGCACGATATGCAAATAACATGAGGTGCCTGCCCAGATTTTTTATCTTGATCCTGGAGTGCATGATCAAAATAAAATTGATAAGTTGTTTTTATAGATTCAGAATTAGATTTTCTTTGAGATTTAGTCATTAATTTACCACAGATATTATAAATTGATGACAATATAGCAAAACACTAATAACACTGTGAAACACAACACACAGAATGGAAAAGTTAACAAAGAATGAATAAAATTTTGAGCTCTGTAGTAGGCAACAATAGATATCTGTCTGATGTCATTATACAGACATGTTTGTAAGCATCTACTCATGATGCAGTATATATATTTATTTATCTTTTTTTTTATTAAGTATATTGTTTAAAAGTAAAAATACCAAAATTAGTCTTAATTGCAACCAGTAGTTGATCAAAATGAGTATTATAAAAATGTTTTATAAATTTACAATTTATGTAAAACCTTTATAAGGCAACACAATTTCAATAACAAATTTGAAATCAGCACCCAAATTACAGTGAGAATTGTACAACATATTAAGATACAAATTTTGTGTTCAGCATTACTTGTGCACTACCTAAAATTAAACGGTTAGGTCAACTGATATTATTTACTTTAATTATCAGAATATTTAACTTTAAAATTGGTTAAACGTTTTCAATCCTAAATTACTAAATACAATAAATTTTGAAAAATGTAAACAATATCAAGGGTTAAAGAAGGTAAGGTCAACATAGATCCAAAACTCGAACCAACCGGGTTGGTCTAGTGGTGGATGCATCTTCCCAGATCGACCGATTTGGAAGTTGAGAGTTCCAGCGTTCAAGATCTAGTAAAATCAGTTATTTTTATATAAATTTGGATACTAGATTTTGGATATCGGTGTTCTTTGGTTTGATTTCAATTAACCACACATCTTAGGAATGGTCGAACCAAGAATGTACAAGACTACACTTCATTTACATTCACACATATCATTCTCATTCATCCTCTGAAGTAATACCTGAATGGTAATTCCCGGAGGATAAACAAGAAAAAAAGGTCCAATACTTGAACCTACCGGGTTGGTATTGGTGAACGTGTATTCTCAAATCAGCTGATTTGGAAGCTGAAACTGGAACTCTCAACTTTTTTTGAAACTGGTATTTTTTTTATGCCTCCCACTTTTTTTTATTTTATCACATTAATATAGCATGTTTGGTAATAGAGAAATACCTAGTAACACTATAGTTCAATAAAAATAATTGAATAATACATTAGAGAAACACACTAACTGGCCATTTTAAACATTCTCCATGTTAATATTTTACATATTAAAAATATAAGCATTATTGCTTATAATTATAAATATAATCTAACCAAACTTAACCTCATTTAGTCTCACTAACCTTGACTATAACAGTAATGTTTGATCATTTAAATAATAAACAATTACAGAATTACTATTTAAATAATGTAAACATAACTGTTGAATTAGTGAAGGTTAGTGTGCGAAGCAAGCATAGGCTAAGGTTTGGTTAGATTATATGTATAATTTCTCTGCAAACACCATCAGATATCCACTGAATGGAAGAATTCTGCCTCGATTGTACTTTCATTTTGAAAATGAAGTCTTGTCTATTTCTACAGTCGTCACTGGACCAGATACCCTTTTTGGGGTTTTTTTAATAAATGATCTCTCACTCACACATACACCTCAGGTACATTTTCCAATATGTTATTGCTTCATTTGATATTAACCTACGCTTGCTTTGCTCACTAGCCTTGACTTGTATGTTAATACATTTAAAATGACTGGTGTAAAACAGTATGTTAGTGTGTTTTCTCTAATGTTTTATTCATCACTTATTAGACATGCTATATTAAGAAATCATTTTTGGGAAAAAAGTAGGGGACATAAGTTAAGTTGGTGAATGTTAGTTTTGATAGAAAACCCCCACCGGCTTGGTCTAGTGGTGAACGTGTCTTCCCAAGCTGATTGGAAGTTGAGAGTTCCAGTGTTCAAGTCCTAGTAAAGTCAGTTATTTTTACACGGATTTGAATACTAAGATTGTTGATACCGGTGTGTTCTGGTGGTTGGATTTCAATTAAACACACATCTCAGGAATGGTCGAACTGAGACTGTACAAGACTACACTCATACATATCATCCTCTGAAGTAATACTTGAACGGTAATTCCTGGAGGGTAAGGAGGAAGAAAAAAGGTCCATTACTAAAACTTTACTAAAGTGTAGAATAATTCTTTTCCTATAAATTTTTTATTTACATACTTACATAATTTAATGTTCCATTTAATTTTCTTCGAAAGTGGCAGTTTGTTGAAGGCGAAGTCCTTGGTAGCCAAAGCTGCACAAATTTCTTCTTGTTTTTTTTATTTTTTCATTCAGTTTTGAACTATTTCTTTTAACAGTTTTCAATGATTTAATTTAAATTTATCATAAACTGTATGGGTATTTTAGTTACAAGATTTGAAAAATGTATTAACTAAAAATAGAGGGGTTTCCAATTTATGTTTATGTGTTCACATAAAGATCTTACCCAAATGATTTTGATAATTTTTCCTTTAATTTGTATAAGAAGTTTGTTTGACGGTCCAACTATAATAAAAAAAAATATACTTTTACTTTCCTGACTAGTGCTATAACTGTAGAAGGGAAAGTATAGTAATCGGTCCAGTTTGGTCAGTGGTTTTCACCAATCGTGACATTAGATATCTAATGAACCCAAATTATTTGGATGGAAATTTTCTGAATGTTCGTATGTACAAGTGTGTGTTCGGTGCTCACACCTCCAGAACTACTGGACCGATTTTGACCAAACTTGGTCAGATTACTTCTATACAAAACAGGCACCCTGAGTATCTCAAGATTTCATCTAATTAAGGTCTTATTTTTATTATAGACATTTGTTCTTATTTTTATTAGACACATTTGTTAACAATTAAAATAAACTTTTTTCAAAATCGCATACCCACCAAAAAAATGTTCTAAACTAGTGGCTAAGTGGGGGAATACTGTGTCAATTGTACCCCCTCTCAACACAAGGGGTGCTTATGTAGCACTGATGTACAGCTGCTGTAGTTGTCTAATATGTTGTGAAGTCACAGAGAAGCGGTAAAACTAAATAAATGAATAATATTTAATATGTAAAAAAGCATTTAAAGTGGTCTGTAGTATCACCACACCTGTGCGAATGAAGTAAGATATGGGTGTGGACTTAAGTTAGAATCACTGAATTAAATAAACAAAAAATATTATATTTAGATAAAATGATAAATATTTTAAATTCAGTTGCGTGTGTCAGCCGTACATTACAAAAAAGTCGCGTTAAAGATCATATAAAAAAAAATTTGGCAACAAAGTTGTAATACTTTCATGGCACTGGTTGTTTATTCTTATATTGTGAATAAATAATTATTCATGAAAAAGGTAAATTTTTTGAAATTTTTTGGTGGGGTAATCTATGATGGTCTTATTGTATATTTATCGTTATATATTTAAATATCAAAAAATCAGTAGTATTTTTTAATTTTTTTTCACCTTCCCAGAAAAGATTTTAATTTTTCTACATTTACTAAGTTAAACGGAGAAAACTAAAAAAAATTACACAGAAAAATGTACAACCAATAAATAGTTGCCTAAAATTTCTTTTTTGGTATGGTGGGGGGGGGGGTGTATTATGAAATTTTATTGTAGTATTATTATTAAAAGTTTAAAAAGTAAAAGTTTTGAGAAATTCAAAAAAACCCAATATTTTTACATTTTGATCAGCACCCCAACCCCAATATTGTCCCCAATTTTTTTTTTTTGTTCACTTGTACTATTACTATGCCTAGTAAGACATTTACAAAATAAGTTAAAAAAATATGCAATAAATAAAAAGGTAGTTTTGACATTTTTGTGGAAGGGGAAAACTTTTTAAAAAACTGATACAATAAGCATTCACGAACATACTAAGCTTAATATACAGTCAGGGTTTATTTGCAAAATTTTAAGAAAATTAACCCCCTCCAATCACAAGATATAGACCCCAAAATTTTACCAACAAATAGCTCCATATACACGAGTCTGTGTACAAAATATCATCAAAAATAGTTTATCTGGCAAAAAATTATTTTTTTTCCGCTAATACACATACATCATACGTATATCATAGCTCAAGAGCAGTAGTCTGCAAAATGGGGTATGTGAACCTCAAATTGGTGGTACACCAAAGAAGTAAGCTCACATTCACCTGCGAGTGAATGATCATGTATCATGTAGTGCAAGGTTCTTTCATCGGTCACAGTGTTTGGTTTTAGCGTCTGGGGAGCTCAACATCATAAATGCACTGGCTTTAAAACGAATGCGCACAAAGACTTTTACGGGAATAAAAATTGTGTGAATAATTCACAGGGAAAAATATCCTGAGAAACTTAAATGTATTTCCTCATCAGTATATACAGTTGCTAGGCGTATATAAATTATTGCTGATAATTTAAAGAAAAAACTATTAAAACAAATTATTTTATGTGGAAAATTTGTTATAAAACTAGATGAAAGAACAGATGTCGCCAGTTTTGCTCATTTAATAGTATTTATTAGATATAGTTTTAATAATACACATTATCCACTGGCAAGCTATTGCAACAAGGAAATTGGGGCCAGAAATACATCATGTGCTGCAGGATGTTATCAGTGTAGTTAATTTTGTAAAAACAAGACTCTAGCAGAATGTTTTTGATAACATGCAAAGAAATGAGCAGTAATAGCCATGAAAATCTCCTGTATCACACAAAAGTTTGTAGATTATCTCATAAAATGATTAAAATAATTTTAACGGGTCGTGAACTAATTTGCTGAAAATTTTAAAATAGATCTTTGGATTGCAGCTAAAAAAAATTAATCAACATGAGAGAAAGAACAATGTTCTAAAGGAAAATCTCTTCATAACTGATGAATGGGATTGAAATAGCCTGATTTAGTAAGCACAGCAACAAATCCAATCTTACACATCTAGTTCTGCATACCTGTGTGAAGTAGTATTTTCTGCAATGACAATTAAAACCAAATATAGATTACAAGAGTTAGAACCAGATCTTCAGATTGCATTATAGAAGGCATCAACCACTTTATTTGATATTGCTGAACAAATACAAATCACATTAAATTCTAATTCAAAATGTAAATTTGTAATTTAATTTAAATATATGTATATAGTTTAAAATAAATAATTTGATTTTGACTATACATATACACACACACACATATATATATATATATATAACTTATAATAATTTTCCCATTAGGGTAGGTGATCAAAAGCGTTTGGATATTGCTACTGTACTGCTGTGATGCCAGGAAAGTACCAAGAAATAATAATACTAGAAATCTTATATAAAAAAAAACTACAGAGAAAATTTTAAATAAATATCTAAAGTTCACATTTCAACTAGCTTTGAAAGTCAATGTGTAAATTAAATTTGTTTTTTTTTAAACCATAATAATTCATTATGCTGATCATTGTAATGAACAGCAATTCTAACAGTAAATTACTTTATAATGATGTTTAGTTTTAATTACATAAACAAGACAAGCATTATTTAAAATTACATTTTATTTAACTCATAAATGATTAATAAATATTAAGTAAATTAATAAATTTCTCAATGATTATTAATACAATAAAAAGTTTTTGAAATACTCATAATTAAAACCATTTTTATATATATTTATTAGCAGTTTCATCAGATATTAATAGATATATAAATGTGTATCCCCTCATGTAGAACAACTTAAAAATTCAGCTACTTCTTTTTTCCACCTGTCATACCTGTACTTTGCCAGTTGCAAAACTTATGCCCTTTGGGTACATCTTTTATTCCACTTTGCCATTGTGAAGCTCGTGTATCTTTAATTGGACCTTCTTTTCCAAATCCCGCTGCCCTAACTTCGCTTAATTTTGGTTCTCCTCTTCCACTCATTTTAAAAAATATTATAAAATGAAAAATACTCCAAAATTTAATTACCAGAAGTAATTAATAATTAACCTTTAATCAACTAGAGAGTTTATTTGCGTATTACATTGAGAAATTCAAATTTCTGCCTTAAATAGAAAACCTTCGTGTGTCTAACGTAAACTTCGTAAATGTTCGTTAAAATGAACGATTGCAAAGAAAAATTGCCCAACCCTATTCGAAGGGTAAAATATTTAATATTGAAATAATATTTTTTACTTAATTTAGAAATTTTTAGAATAAGTTATCAATAAGAATAGTATTTTTGTGTAAGTTTTACCGCTGACAAACAGATACATCTTTTAAAGAATTTATATTCCAAACAATTTAATTATTATTTTTATCATAAAATTTCAGTCGAAATATTTAATTCAGTGTTTAAATTATCAGTAAAGGTGGGTAAAATGGAAATTGTAATACCTAGTCTGCTGCTTTGTAAGAATATAATTAACACATTAACCCCATGTTTTAATTAAGTCGAGAACTGTAGAGAATATTTTAAAAAACTAACTCGGCAAATGTTAATACATTTATTTTAAAAGTATTTCACGAATTAATATGATTAAAAGAAACTGTTTTCATAATTATTTTTATAAGGATGGTACAATTGCACGTTATCGAAAAGAAAAATCGATAAGTTAGATAAAGTTGTTAATCTATAATAATTGCGAAAGTGTAGAACGTACTGTTTTCATTACAGATTATCAACTAGTAGAATTTTATAAAGTAGTTGTGCTGTTGTAAAGCATTTTTTTGTACCGGTGTAGCAGCATATAATGTAACCGGTGTAGTGCATTTGTGAAATTTGAACTTTTTTTTATGTCATTAGTTCGAATTTGTACGAAGTAAGGTTATCGTTTACGTAGTTATTAGTTTTTTAGTTAAAAAAGTTTAATTATTTATTTTAGGAAGTAATTTATTATTACATTTTTTTACTTTTTTAATTATTAATATTTTGTTGAAAAGCTATTACATGAAATCTAGATTTATAGTTGTTTTGAAATTATCGTTTTTGTGCTGTTCATTTCAGTTTTCATAATCTAGAAATTTTATGTTTTCCAAATCATTTAATTTATGAATTGGTTTAATTGCGCCGTTTAAAACTTATCCAGACTGTTATATTTCTTTACCCTTTCAAACATGATTAAAAGATTCTTCACAAGCAATTGTAAGTAATCAATCTGCATATGGAATGTATGAATTCCATACATTAAACTGTTAAACAGTCCATACTGTTAAACTGTTATATATAGGGCAGCAGCCATTGTACTATGCTAGACACTTTTGACGAAATTTGAAGTTCCTCAAGTCGATAGATAGCATTTTTTTTTCTGTTTAGCCTCTGGAAATCAGTCAGGTATTTCTTAAAAGGATGATATGTATGAGTGTAAGTGAAGTAGTGTAGTGTTGTACAGTCTCAGGTCGACCATTTCTGAGATGTGTGGTTAATTAAAACCCAACCACCAATAAAACACTGGTATCCATGATCTAGTATTCAAATATGTGTAAAAATAACCGACTTTACTAGGATTTGAATGCTGGAATTCTCGACTTCCAAATCTGCTGATTTGGGAAGACGCGTTCACCACTAGACCAACCCGGTGAGTTTGCTAATCTCATCTAATTGACATTAAGCATACAAATTATTTACAACCTAAAAAAATAACAAAAGTGATATTTAATGTAAATACAAAATGGTATTGAATTAAATAGTGATATTTAAAATGGTAATGAGTTTTAACAAAAAAGAACAAAATTAAAACTTGAATTACATTAATAAAATATGACATACTGTCGACTAATTAACAGTGATTCATTACTAGATGACTTATGCCATCTTGTGGAGACTTAAACAACCGATTTACCATATCCCATTTCTTTGTGATAGGTATCCAGAACACTTCAAATTTAATTTGATATGTTAACCTCTAATTTTAATACAGTATTAAATATTTTCTTTTCAATCATAAATTTTGTTGCGATATTTTCTTTGCTTGCCATGTATTTCCTTGCTCATAAAGCTACTTTCTTTGTTTGAAAATCACATTTTATAGATTGTATGTTTTAAAACTTTTTGGACTTAAGTTTACTTAACAGTTCAACTTTGTGTGGAAGGAACTGGACTATTTTGTGTTTGTTGCATAAGAAGAGATTATCTTACAACCCCATTCTACATCTGGAAATTTATGCAACCACTTAACTTCTGTTATTTTCAGGGCATAATTACTTATAAATATATTTGGCCTTTTTCAGTAAGCAGTACCACTTTTTTCTTTTTTTTCTTCAAAAAGTAACGAAATAACTGTATAGTTTTTTTTTGTTTTTTAATAACCAAATTAACCTCTGAAACATAGTTTTTATTGAAATAACCCTTTCCTTCTTATCCACATTCCTTTGTATCGCGATGCCACCATTTAGCTTGCCACATTATTATTGCCATTTATTATTTTGCCTGTATTGTACTTTTTGAAAATGAGGACTAGTCTATTTCTATGGAATGCCTACCTTTTTTGGGTTTTTTAATAAATGATGAGCACACATAATTTTCTCAGGTACATTTTCCAATCCATTATTACTTCATTTAACATTAACCTATGCTTGTTTTGCTCGGTAACCTTGACTAATATTTAAAATATGTTAATTTACATAGTTAACAAACTTTTCATTTCTTATTCAAGATGAGATACAAAGCTTCCATTGGGTAACAGCCAAGCCACAGTTCACCCTTTTGTGTTCTATTTCAAGGAAAATGATGTATTATAACACAAAAGTGTTTTATTAATTATATTATATATAATTATATTATATTATATTATAATAATTATTTCAAGCATGATACAGCAACATTTTATTTCTTTCAAAAACCTTTAACAGACCATATCAATTAAGTACATTAGAATATTAAAAAAGTAATCTATTTTACTGATGGTGCTTCAAGTCAGTATGAAAATAAAAAGAATTTTACTAATTTGTGCATTCACAAAAAAGACTTTGACCTTAAAGTTGAATGGCACTTCTTTGGATCATCCTGTGGGAAAGACGCCTGTGATGGTGTGGGAGGAACAACAGAATAAGAGGTGACAAATGCCATTAAACAGTCAGATACTAAACGTTGATGAAATGTATTTTGTAATAACAAGGTGAAAAACATCAAGTATTTTTTTATTAAATCAGATGAATAGCTAAGATTTCAGAAACTGTAAAACACCATTCTGACTGCTGTGAGAGAGTTGTTGGTTCTAGAAGCTACCACAAGTACCAGGTGTGTAAATATGAAACCGGAATTTGCCCATAGATGACCCCTAGCTGTCAGTAGTTACCGTCAAACCGCATCATTGGTGTCATTTTCTTTCTTTGACAGCAGACAAACATTTTCAACTCGCAGCTATATAAGTTTCATACAACAGCATAGTTTTAATTAGTGTTGAACATGTCGAGTTTTGTACTTACAAATTACAATACGTGGACAGCATTGATTTTCTGTTACCATTTCTTTAGTAACAGAAAATGCTGCAGAATCGCATAGAATGCTTGTCGAAGCTTATGGTGAGCATGCTTTTGGTAAATCAAAGTGCTTTGAGTGGTCTAAAAAATTCAAAAGTGGCGATTTTGATGTGAGAAACGAAGAACATGTACCGCTTTCACTTAAGGAAAAAAATTGCTTGTGTGTATGATGATCAGTGGTGGATAGGAGAAGTGGTAGATATTAGCCTCAAAAATAACAATGTGCAGGTCCATTTTCTCCACCCAGTTGGACCATGTACATCATTTCAAAAGTCTCAACAAGACAAAGTGTGGTTCCGGTGTAAAATGTCTGAGAAAGTTGACATCATCTGAACTAACTACAGTGACAGGTCATTCTCACACAATTTCAAGAGATTTATTAGAGGAGATATCGCAGCTGTTGGTTAACCACACTAAATAACAAATTTTCATTGCTACAAAAACAGGTTATTTCATTGAAGAATAATTAAAATTTTGCTACAGTTTATTTTCTCTTCGATAGCGTTTACTAAAATAAACCAATATAAAAATAAAAACGAATTCTTGAAGAAAAATGTAGGCTGCTCATTGAAATCTCAGTTTGGATAAGTTATACAAGCATTTTTGAATCAAAATTGTATTAGGTTACTAGTATTGGTTAAGTTATTAAATTACGACCTATCATTAATAATTTAAAAAAAACTATTATAAAAATATTGAAAATGTCAAATTCAACAACGTAGGGGCTAAATATAGAAAATATAAAGTACAAAAAAGGCAAGAAACTCTGTTGGAGGTGTTGTTTAGTGAGTCTAAATGGTATCGCTTTAAACTAGTTTTTCATGATTTTTTAGAGGTTATTTTATTAGTACAATACACAAGAAATGTTTTTATTTGCCATAAACATCTACAAAAACACTGCAAGTTGTGCAAATTTGAGATTTTTATCATCAGTCCTGTCAGAGATATTTGAAGCCAAAATTTGATATTTTTTTTTAAATTAGTTTTCAAAAATTCATAAAAATTTGGTTAAGTATATCACCATTAATATTATTTATGTTTAACGTATACCTACATATAAAAAAATAATTCAAACTGTGTATGCCATCCCTGCCCCTTGAAAAAGATTACCAAAAGTGAAATTTCACTGTTTTTAATGTTCAACTTTATCGGTAATTTTCTCATAGAAAGTAGAGGAATAGGTAAATAAACTACTGGACCAATCTTTTATCTTGAGAAAATATGATTAGATTGCTGTTTGTTTCATCCTTCCAGGATCAATAGGTTTTTAGTTATGATTTTTTCCATAAATTCTTACAATCACAAAAATAGGTGTGCGCACCGTAACAAAAAAAGCCGCCTCAGGTAAACTGCTTAAATAAAAAAATTTAGAAAAAATAGTTTTAAGGTCTTGAAATATGCATGAAACAATTGGGTAAGTTTCAATTTTTTTTTGAATTTTTCTCAAGGAACCATACTTCGGTCATTTCAAATGGATTGACACTAATATGTTTAAAATGAACGGTATAAAACAGCATGTTAGTGTGTTTTATATAATGTTTTATTCATCTATTAGTATGAAACATGCTATATAAAGTAATTTTTATCTGAAAAATGCGAAAAAAGTCGGGGGTGAAAATGAAAAAGTACCTGTATTTGCAATAGACTGGCAGACAATCCACACCATATTATCCCTAGCTTTAAAGAAAAAATCTCATTTTAGCATTTATTGAATTATCTTAAGGGAACATCAATGTCACTTTTACAGCATTTTTTTTCACAACTTTCTTTGCTATTCATTTTTAATTTGACGTCCGTATTTATTGTTAAAACCAAATATTGCCTAATTTTCCTCAGTATCACTGAAATAAATTGCCAAATTTCAGGTTTGTAGTGATTTGGCCTTTTCCATTTAAATTTTAGATTAGTTTTTAAACGTTTTCATCTTTTAAAAGAAAATCTGTTCATATTGGTAGCCATTTGGATAGATGAATATACTTTCCAGGTTCAAGTTTACATCTTAGAATGAAAACTTGAGTTAATCTTGTAGGAATTAAATTATTAGATAGTCAGAATAATATTAGCTAATATTTACCAAATTTTTTGAGTGTTTGATAAGTCTGTGCAAAAACGAATGACTCTGTGGCGTGAGTGGTAATGTCTCAGCCTTTCATCTGAAGGTCCCAGGTTTGAATCTCGGTCAGGTATGGCATTTTCACATGCTACAAAAACCTAAACTACACATGCTACAAAAACATGCATTTTCACATGCTACAAAAACCTAATGGTGGTCCTGGAGACAAGTGACAAGTTTACAGCAAAAAAATTTTTTTTTATATTATATTAAGTCTGTACTCTTAGTACAAAATGCTGAAGTTTTTTGATTCCATCCTTGCAATCTTAAAAATAGGCAGGTGATTCAGCTGTTTCATCACTTCGTGTAAATCTTTACAATAAACAACTTCTTTATATTTGGAAACAAATAATCCAAATATGTCTAATGAAGAGTGGAATTCAAAAGAATTTTGTAGCATAACTCAAACAGTATTGCTGTCACAATCACAAAAGGATGACCTGATTGATTGTCCTGGTGAAAAAGAACTATCTTTTTCATCAAATACAGTATTTTTTTATTTTTATTTGCCCAGTTAGACAATAAATAAATGTACATAATATTTGATAATTATTTTTCCCAAAAGAAGTCAATGAAGATATCACAAGCATCCCAGAACACAGCAATCATCACCTTTCCTGTTGATGGTATGTTTTTTGCCTTCTTTGGAGCAAACTCCTTGACTATAACCTACTGTTTTGACTGCTCTTCAGTTCAGGTTGATAGTATATCCTAATTTCATCAGCTAAAATAAAACCGTACAAAACGTCTTACAAACATATTCAAGACAATGAAGATGAAAAAACGGTTGGTCATTGTAACACATGAAAACCAATGAAAATATCAATAAAATATATGAAATATATTGGTCAATAATCATTGATTATCTTTATCAGTGAAGAGGTGGGAATCTCTTATTGCCCATGAAACAATTTTAAATGATGTTTTTGGTATGAAACAAAAAAGCGTAAAATTCTCTCCAATAAAAATGCATGGTGCATTGGTTTGTTTGTTTGGTATATGTGTTCACATTTTTATTTTAGCTGTTATTGGTGCAGAGCGCACCATGAGGTGTGCTGAGCGGCTGTGCACAGCCAATTCTCCCACTTGCTGTGCACTTTATTTTGAATGAAGCGCTTCATGTGTTAAAAACTCACAGCTCAAGAAAGCTAAATTTTACAGGCTTGAAGCAGACCGGTTGTCAATTAATTTACAGATTATTTAATTTAATTTCTGAGTGTAGAAATTTATTATTTATTTATTCTATCATTTTTACTTATTTATTAATTTTATTTATAATGTGTTATTAAATTTAAACTAAAAATTCTTATTATTTAAGGTAATCATTTGTATAATTATAATTCAAACTTATTAATAAAAGAAAGGGATTAGTAGTTAATATTTAGCAGGTAAAAGAAGGATTCTTTATTTAACTAATACTAAGAGACTATTTAATTAAGGACCAAGAGAGCACAGGGAGCGGGGAAAGAGTCGGCTGTGCGCAGTCACCTGGTGCACCACATGGTCCGCTCTGTACCAAGTGCAGCAGCTGGCCAGGCAACTAACACATCACACGAACACACAAAAGACTATATGAAGAAGATGGCATCTCCAAGCCAACTCCCTGTTATCAATATTCGTTGTAAAATTTTTTGTTGTTGTTAGTACGCTAAATTCATCAACTATTTAATTACAACTGGCAAAATTATTTAATAAAATCATGTGTAATAAAACATAATTCATGTAACATTTTCAAGGCAGGATGTAGACCCTTTTTCTAGTTGATCTAAAAATGTTTATTTTCCAAAAAAAGGTGACAAAATTATTATCTGACATTGTGTTGACTCAGAATTATTCAAACTTGTTTTAATAGATGATGTAATGTAGGTGTATGGTTAAGAAATTGAAATGCAAGGTCCAGAAAAATAAAGCACACAGAGTTTTATTGAATATTAAAATTCTCTCTAATGTTTGTTTCTTTTTTTTTTTAATTACAGTGGTAATGTGCATTATGAATTCTTTCACAAGGTCAGTATTATTTCACAGTTTTACACACGGTTTTTATTGAAGCGTTGCAATGAAGACCACAAATGTGGGTAATTAATTTTTGAATTCTCCATTATTATAATGCTCTAACTTACACTTCACTTTGTGATTATTTAGTCAAAATTAACATTGTTCTGATCCTGGAGGTTATTCTTCAGACAACATTATCCTGCAATTTTTTCTTTTTCCCACTGATTAAGAAAAAATTAAAAGAGCAACAAATTGCATGAAAGATAAAATAAAGAAAAAATCACTAAGGGAACTTAATGTTTCCCAAAAATGTTTTGAGGATTAAAAGAAATACCGGCATAAGTATTTTGCATCTCTGGAGAGACAATATCAGTAAAGAAAGTAAGTTCTTTTTGATAAAAGAATGGTTCCTACAGGCAGGAAAAGTCAGAAAATATTAATTAAGTCAGGAAAAACTGCAAAAAATTTCATTTTTGATACCAAATTAATATTATGTTAGTCATTAATAAAGTATTCTTTAAATAACGCCAAAATACAAGGTCTGTAAATAAATAATGAGACCGGTTTTTTTTGGCAGCCAAAGTGGCAAGACTGTAAAGTTACTAGTAGAAATATGGTTATATGAACGCTGATTTATATTAGGTATTAATATTTTTAGTCTACTGTTGCCACATGAGACAAACAAACTTTTTTTGAAACGACTTTTGTTGTGAAAAAAAATTATTAATACTAATTATGAGCAACGTTTTGCGATCAAGTTTTGTGTTAAGTCGGGTGAGAATGCTACTGAAACTCTCAAAATTGAAAAGGGCATATGGAGATGACGCTCTGTCACAAGCCCAAGTTTTTAGATGGTTTAAAGCATTTTTAGGTGGCCGGGAATCAGTTGCGGATTTTCAATGTTCTGGAAGACTGTTAACGTCAAAAAGCGACGACTGTTGAGTGAATCAGAAACGATACGGTACGACCGGTGCGATTAACTGTCAGAATGATTGCAGAACAATTGAATTTGAACTGTACCACGTCCATCAAATTTTGACAAACAAATTGGACATGAAAAAAGTTTGTGAAAAATTGGTCCCAAAAAACCTCACTCTTGAACAGAAAAACAACAGGGTGGAAGTGTGCCCAATTTTCTAGGGTGAATTGAAACTTATCCTGATTTTAAAAAAAAAAATGTTATTACTGGTGATGAATCTCGGATATTTGAGTACGACCCAAAATATCCCAAAATAATGTAAATAAAAAGTTTTTTTGAACCGGTCTCATTATTTTATTTACAACCTTGTATATTAGATATACTTTCCTGGTGCACAAACTGGTGACCCCAGTACCCAACGTAGCAACTAAGTGCTTCAAGTAGCTGTTAACATGTCCTGTTCGTAATTAAATTCCCCGATTGTCTTTTACATTAAAGGAGAAATATTCCAAATCGCAGTTAATTGTTTCACTAGTGAAATTTTAACAAAACGTTACCATTGTAAAATTTAAAGTCGACTGTTTTCTTGGAATTTTTCTCAAATCAACATGATTTTTTTTCTATTTTAGGTAATTGCTTTTAAAAAGACTGTTTTAATGACCGATGATTAGATATAGACTTACACCCAGAATTCAGTCGATTGAGAAGTAGAGAAGTGCATCATTTTTTTTGTGATGTCTGTAAAACTTTTTGGATCAGGAAGTATGTGCCGAAAAGCAGTGACTTCACACAATAAAGGAAAGCAGCATAATGAAATAATTAAGATAAGGAATTCTCAGCCTTCACTGAGAACCTTTTCATCTCCCTGTGGTTCTCAATTCAGTAGACTAAAACTTTGATCAGCAGTTATGATAAATCGATTTGTTCTTTGCCCAGGTCTTCTGGTCAGAGTAATAGCATTTCAGCAGCAAATGATATATTTGAATCGTCGATTTCATTTATGCAAAATGACAACACAGTTTCTTCTTGTTGTTATAAAGACGATATTTATAAGGCGGAGATTATTGGAGCTCTCAATGTACAGAATAAGTGATATCCTTGCAATTTTTAAAATTATGTTTCCTGGTAGTTATATAGCATCAAAATTCCAGCTTGGAGCTGCTAAATGCTCGGTCATTAATCTTTCTCTTGCTCCATACTTTGATGGCATTTTTCAAGCAAATGTTAATAATGTTTGTTTTCTCTACAAAATAAGATGTCCTGTTTCAGTTTCCTTACATGTATTACGTTTAGTTTTCCTTTAAGTTGTGATCATATACATATTATTTGTTAAATTGAAATCTTTGTTTCTTAGCGTTTTTATGCAAACCAAGATATAAAAAATGGTTTTTTTGTTACTTTGCAAAATAATGTAGGCTAGTTTTTGTGAAAAAGTTTTAGCATTCTTAGGTGCAAACCAATTATTTTTAAAAATTGTTTTAGTTTTTATTTCTTATCTGTGTTACTTTTAAACACAGGTTATTTATCTGCGTTTCTTATTTTTGTTCATTTTTACGCAAGAAACTTATTAAACGTTTTTTTTTTTGTTTTTTTTTACAGTATGGCCTGAAAGTCATCGTACCCCTAAAGAAAAATTCCTGAATGCAATGCACCATAGAAAGGTGCGTTTTACTGATGACATACAATTTCATGCAGTTTGCATGACAGAAATTGTCACATAGTCGGAAAGGAATCCACCGTACATCATGGCTGGAATGACAACTTGTCATTTGTTTGATCTTTATTTTTTTGGCAGGCCAGTGATTGTACAAGTTTATTTATAATTTAAAAAAACTAATTACTGTTGGAGGCACGGTTAATACCACAGCTTCAAAAGAAGGATGTCATGGAATAAGTACGGATGCAGCCAGACGAAACATCTACACATTTTGCTCTATCATTCGATGTGTTTCTGAATGAAATATTTTCAGAACGTTGGATCGGCCACAGTACTCCAGTCTCACCAGCTTCGTTATCATGGCCACCGTGACCGCCTGCCGCCACACCAGACGATTCATTATGGGAAATTATCAAGGCTTATGTA
The DNA here is from genome assembly GCF_047948215.1 of Lycorma delicatula. Classification (NCBI taxonomy): domain Eukaryota; kingdom Metazoa; phylum Arthropoda; class Insecta; order Hemiptera; family Fulgoridae; genus Lycorma; species Lycorma delicatula. Next base: position 192,695,470 of record NC_134458.1, on the reverse strand, counting down.
TCTGCACATTAGTACACCACAAATGACAGACTGTGTGATGCTGTGAGGGACGCCTTCTGTAATGTAACACCAGAAATGCTCCGTTGCATGTCACAGAGGAGGTGGCGACATATAGAATAGTGCGTCTAACATTAGTACAAACACACACAGTTACCGGATCATTAAAATTAATATTATGTATCAAGCGAGTAAATATAATAATTCATTATTATATTGCATTTTATATTTATAACTTATTACAAATTTTTAGTTGTAATTTTAGAGGATATATGACCTCCCTGCCACTCTGTTATATTTTGGAGTGGAATTTAGCCAAACAATTTATCACAAAAAATAGCTTAATTTTTAATGCATATTTAAAAAAATTAATGTCGGGTAAAATTAACAAAATAATAAAATGAGATAGCTCGTTTTTGCCAAAAGAAATTGGACTTTAATTATCACACAATAAACCGCATGAAAATCTACAATTAAACAAAGCCTGAAAACAAAAGAACATAAAACACCTTTTTTTTTACAATCATACACTTAATAAATTAAATGAAATTACGAAATAAACTAATTCTATACAGAATTTATAAAAGGAATATCAGCCGAATCAAAATATCAGTTATAATATCGCATGACAAATAGATAAATATAAATTTTTCAAATAAATATTTTGAAAATCTTTTGCATTAAATACGAGTCTAAAAACAGTTTAAATAACTAAATACATTATTTTTCAAACTACAAGATGGAATACAAAAACAATAAATATTATTAGAACAAATCACAATATTAATTACAAAGAAGTCCAAAATCATAACTTCACTTCAGAAGTTATTTTCTTTAGATTAATTTAGGAAAAGTAATATGAATTCAGTTCATGAAAAAATAAGAATTAATCTCTGCGCTTAACAAATTACATTAAATTAAACGATAGAGTTAATTACAATATAAACAAACTGTAATAAGTAATCATATAAATAGAGTTCATTTAGTAAGCAAGCTTTCTTGAAAATACTTAAGTTTCTTAGCCGTTCTCATGTTAATGACTTCTTTTTTCTAATTTGTAAAAAATAATATAATACTTGAAAGAGCAAAACAATATTTAACACCGATTACAAATATTAACAACAGCAAGAATCTAACGCATTAAACATTATGTAAAATAAAAGATAAATAAACTGTCTCATTAGAATTGTTATTTTCCAAATGAAATCAAGCGGCAATCTTGAATTTCAAATTCATAAAGTACATTTAGTTGTGGATATCACTAATTTTACTAATAACATAACTGTTTAATATAATAAATGATGAATAATCTGAATTTGCCTTAATCACACATAAATATTTGTAAAAAATGAACTCGTGAAATTAAAGTACACATATACACAAACAGTTTATCCTTGGGGTATCAAAAATAACAGAGGTAACAAACACTATGTTGCTAGACATTAAATAATACGGAGCGCCCAAATGTAATAACCAGTTTGGAAAGAGTCGGCGTCGATAAAATCGGCTGGTTTGTAGTAACCGAACCGCTTTCAACACTAGAGGTTATCTACTGAATTTGAAAATTAACTTGTCAAAAAAACGAGGCGAAACGAAACATAGAAATCTGTAAATTCGCAAAACACTGACGAGTAGAGCAAGAGAATATGTCGACAGAGAATCGCCACAGGATACGAGAGAGAAAGAGACGAGAACGAAAACGCAGTCAACCACACGTAGTAAGTCTGATCCATACTGCAGAAAGAAAATGGCGTGATTTGAAGAGGGGGAAACAAACTAGGCAGTGGACAGGAGAGAGTGTGAGTAAAAGACAAGAGGTGTGCATGCGTTAGTATGAGAACGATTAGAAAAACATGCGGGAAAGAAACAGCAATAAATAATGCGCGATATGAATACGCTGACACTATTAAGAGGACAGAACAGTCAGTCTGACTGGCGCCAGGAGTCAAGAACGAAAAACAATAAACCAAAAACAACCTATTAAAAAAGTACACAAATGACGACAAGCCCGTACGAAGGAGCGCAATAAATTTACCAAGCCTGTAACGACTACAAGATCCAACCCTAACTTTGAATTTGTTGGAATAAACGCTACTTTACGCAATGACATAAACAATTAATGTAATAATAAATAATAAAAAAAGGTGCGAGTTGTGCTGCAACGGGGTTGGTGGAGGCTGCAAAAAATATATGTATATATTTTGTAGAGTAAATGGCAATAGCATAACGTTATGAGATTTAATACATTTTTATTAAATCGGTCAGGAAAAATGAATTTTAGAATCGTGTGGGAACCATATAAACGTTAAAAATTCTTGTTATGCTTATTTTTAGGTTTCAGTGGCTGTAGATGCTTATCTGTTATCCTGCCTTTTATTCATATTTTTATCGGTCCTACCTGATTTTTGCAAGTTTTCTTTCTATTTGATGTAATTTTGTGTCTGTTTTCATGTCCACCACTTCATGTTCAATTCGATTAAATATTAATCGTTAATTCTAGTAAGTATCAAATTAAGTAATAATTTTCTCACGATAACAGATCCGATAATTAAAAAAATAAAACGACTACCTGTGATAATCTTACGTTAATTATTGTAAAACATTAGGTGTACTTAAACAGGTAACAATTGTTAAAAGTTTTCAGAGATGTTCAAAGTGTCTACCGTTAGAAATTACAAAAGTCTCTGGTCTTTTTCTGAGAGATTGTCTTAATCGTTCAAAAATTCCGGGAGTAGAGTCCTAATTTCTTGAAATCCATTTTGGATCCTTTGTTGAAGATCCTCGATGTTGAGTCGAAGAAACAATAATATGTTTCAATCGGGCCCGCAGGTAGAGGGTTTATACGTCAGGTGGTCGGGGAGGCCAGGGCACTATAGATTTTTCTTAGAGAGTTTCATGCAGGATATTTGATACCGACCGACTGAAATGTGCTGGAGCTCCATTGTGGTCAAACCACATATTTCCTGTTAATTGTAGAGGTAGGTTTTCCTAAAAATGTGAAAGATTTTCGATTAAATGTTCAAGAACAATTTGGTAGAATGACAGGACCCAAAAAATAGTCATTAAAAATACCTGCCCGTATGTTCACGGAAAATCTTTTTCTGATGACTACTTTGGAAGGTACCATGAGGATTCTTGTCGCTCCAGATATGCTGGATGTGATAGTTTTGAACACCATTCCAGTTGAAAGAAGCTTCATTCCTAGATTGTTAACATGATCAACAGTAATAGTCGCCGTGTAAAATTATTCAAAAGAGAAAAATTAATATCAATTGCTTTATTGTTATTTAATATTAAATCTTATTGTGAGAAAATTTATTACTTAATTTGATAGATACTAGAATTAACAATAAATAATAACAATAAATATTTCATCGAATTGAACGTAAAGTGGTGAACATGAAAACAAACACAAAATTACATCAATTTTCTGCCATAACTCGGCTCCTTTGTTAACCGGTTTTTAAAAAATAAACTGTCCGGTGTTCAAAATAAAGAGCTTAATATTTTAACAGACAACATAAATTTTGATAAAACTAATATTTACAAAGATATAACTGTTTGAGAAATAAACATGGCCACCATTTTGTAATTTGCAAAGGTATTTAATTTCTGATTTTTTGCTAATTTTAAAACTTTATTACCGATGTGGTTACCACATATTAATGCGATTCGTCTACCTGAACTTGAGATATACATTTTTATATAAAAATTACAAAATGGCGGACAGGTGAAGAACAAAGAAGAAATTGCCATTTTTTCTAAGGATTCTTTATTTTTTTAATTTTATAAGTAGAATACGAGAAAGTATAGCCGGCCCACCGTTTTAGAAATACTTGTTTTTAATAAACACAGAGGAAATACTACAAGAAATCAGTGAAGATGTTGAAAGTACCTTTGATAAAAACCAAGACGATATACATCAAGAAAGTATAAAAACTAAGGATTAAAGTACGACAGAATATATGAACAATATGTTTTTTATCAGGCAGCAGAAATAATCAAAATAAAAAAGCAATACTAGAGAGATGACAGAAACAGGAAAAGGAAAACCCGCCATAACATCTAACAATGTCATCATCGTTAGAGAAGGAGGAGGAGGAGGTTCAGCAGGAGAAGGATACGGATTCAGACTCTGACTGATGGTAAGATATACAAAACTTATAAAATATATAACCAATCTAACACAAATTAACACAACTAACAATGAACAACACCAGAGGATAAGAAAGACTATATGTATTAACAATTTGGTATCTCTTTCAGGTCCCGAATATACGGTCAAGAGGAGGAAATAGCGTATAGAATATAGTCAAAACATGTCGTTATCGAGATGTGGACTTTACATCAGATCAAAACCCAAAACCGTACCCGTACCAAACGGCAGGATTTTGGTTTTCTATGAGGAAAGAAGCAGAAATTACTAATAACCAAACAAGACATCAGTACAAAGCACTAAGCAAAGTATCATATTTTGTAACGTGGGATTAAGGGTGAAATAATTATAGAAATCGTAACTAGACGACTATTACGAGTACGTTATTTTTCCGACAAGACTTATTAAGATCTTTTAACGTCGACGCTTCCAGCGTCATATTCGGTGAGTGGTTATAAAAGTTGTAACAAATATAATGTAACGAAAATCGTACACACTTTGTTAATGAAATATTCATTGTTTTTTAAGTTAAGTCCTGGTGTTCAACCGTTCACGTCGCTGGTTACTAGGACGGTTACGGATGACTATTTATAGTCTCTATGACAACACTTACTGTGGAGCGTGTATTTACAACGGCTACATCTACTTAGAGCATGATATTCATGAACTTATGGCTGCGTTCCGAGATCTCGTAGAGATCAGGGAACGCATACTCCGTAACGCCTTTGATCGTCTTAAGATAGAGTTCGCCGCAACTGATCTGATGTTTTCCATTTTACGAACGAGACGTCGGTCTTTGAGGCTTGTCGAGCGACATCAACATCATGAAGATGCAGGTGATCGTCATCAAGAGGAGAATGCAGTCAACAGACGACCACAACAGACGCTGACCACCATCAATCACCTTCTGACGCTCACAACGATGACTACCGTCGATCGTCACCACCACCATCGGGAGGATGATACGGTCATCGTTGATGACGACGACGACAACGGTGATGGAGAGCGTACCAGTGATGGTATTCACAGTTTCCGTAGTGGTCACCAGGGTCGTCGACGTCGTGTACGGGTATGTTAGCGTCCAGAGGACACCGACGAAGGTAGCCCGACACAATTACTTCGTCGTCTGCGTTTGGTAACCTTACAAAGGATCTTTCGGGCAGCCGAGGGGAGTGAACCCCAAAGTGATAACGCTGTTCCGGGACAGTGTGGTGAGGGTGATGACAGCAACCCACCAGCAGATAGATGTCCGATCTGTTTGATAGACTCGGTGTCTGTTGAACCGGTGATTTGCAGTCATCAGTACTGTGATGACACTGTGATAAAACACTTACAGATTTATTAATTTATGGTGCGTTAGTGGTAATTAAAAAGAAAATAATTGGTTAGCTGGCATTTCTCCCGCAACCACCCCATTCGGTCGCCCTAGAGCATAGACCAAATGTTCCGTGCCAAAAATCGGCTACTGTGCCTCTGAAACAGATTTGCGACCTCGTTTTCCTAATGCTCATAGTGAGCTCCTAACTTGCGTGAGCGGTTAAGCTGGGTGCTGTACAGCACCCGCTTTATGTGTCCCTTCCGCTCACTTGTCACATTAAAACTAGATCGGGGAGGCGCACCCCTTGTTACAAATTAAAAACTATAGAGTTATACATTAAAAAGACTGCAATTTAAGCCGCCACGCCTCGGTCGCTGTCAGCCAGCTAGTCCCTGTCCACCATTTAAAGCGCTTGGACCTTATTACTGGCTGATGGCAGCCATTATATCAAGGAAGACTTCCCACAGACACGCTACAGGAATCAATAAATCCCATTTAAGTTAACCAATCTAACGATGACGGTTGAACATCGCAACCTCATCGAGGAACTCCCACACGGTCCGACAATGCGGCTCACGCTACATTGACTCGCCGTTTATGAGCGGCCAGTTTTCCCCCTGACCTCTAAGTTCCAGGGTGGCCCGGTCTCTGGCCCCCCCAAGAGCAGGGCAGTCGAACATTAGATGTTCGTTCGACTGGACCTCCCCGCAGACACACAACTCATCAGCCGCTAGGCGAAACCTGAACAGATATTGCATCAAATTCACATGGTTTGTGAGCACTTGGGCATACCATCTCCCCATAAATCTATACAGAGATCCTGTATAAATCTATACAGAGATCTTCCCTTAGTTGTGGTGTGCCATTCATGCTGCCATGCCTCCATCGCCTCTTCCGCAGGCGGGAAATGGGTAATTGTTTGAAATTTAGACCCGGTGCATTGTGATAGCCGTTCCGTTCCGGTTCTATCCCGGCCCGAAACCGCATCCCAAATACCTCGGTTTCCCGACCTCTTCGCAACTTCCACATGGCTGTACGAACTTTCACCCTCCAAATCGATTGGGAGAGCCTTTCCCAATACGGTAGTAGCCTCGTAGAAGGTTGTTTTAAAAACACCAGTGCATACAATTAAGGCTCTGCGCTGGGCACTCCTTAAATTTTGAAGCAGTGCTCTATTTCTACCCAACCTGTGCGCCCAAACTGGCGCCGCGTATGCGATCATACTCTCGAAGACACCTCGATACACCAAGTACATTTGGCGACCAGACAGCCCGTAGTCTTTCCGAGCAATCCTTCTAAGTTTCTGCATCACAGAGACAGCGTCCGCCGCAACTTGTTTAATGTGGTTGCTAAAAAGCAACTTGTCATCAAACAAAACACCTAGGTACTTATGAACCCTTACTCGGCTGATTACACAGCCTTTATACTTAATGTAGGGGGTTTCGACTGCATGATAATTTGTCTGCGCCCTTCAGAAGCATGATCTTCGTCTTGGGCACAGAAATCTTTAAATTTTGTATGTCCATCCAGCCTTCGGCGGTTGACAAAGCCGCCTGCGCTCTGCGTGACTGCAATCGCTCGGATGTGTTGGCGATACAGTTTATTTTTACATCGCCCTTGTATTTTCCCAAAGCTTTAACTATGATGGCTATCGTAACCGCGGAGCTTATGAAAGAATACTGGAATATGCTCGGTGCGATTACAATTTAAATTGCACTCGTTATGACAGGCGCCAAGAAATTGTTCTGTGGTATGTGATTGATGTACTCGATCGTCATTCGACTCGTAATGACAGAAAACACTCGGTAGCCCTTTGAAATATTTCAGTGTCTTCGGGTGTCATCACCATCGGTTTTTCGGTAATCATAATCTTGTGCAATCTCAACTTGACCGAGAAATTCAGCGATATTCTCATTACTAGTTCTCGCTCGGTAGACTACAGGACCTTCATAAATCTGCCCTTCCTCATCGACGATTACATAGGCGTAACCGGACGGAAGATGTTGGGCTACCTTATCAATATAACTAGTATTGGGTTTGGGGTGGCAGTGTCCATATGATGTACAAATGATTCGAAATCTACATACACCGCATAAGGAACGCTGTGTATGCAGATTCAAAGGAATCGCACATTACTTTTCTTTACTGGGATCAGGTTACCTTATCCGTTGTGCACCGTGTTGCTTACATTCCACCAGATGTTTGTCTAAATTTTGTTTAGCAACAACTAAATCCGATGAACTGAAGCGGTGCAACCAGTACGGACAATATTAACTGCTGCAACGACTGTGAGACCCAAGAGGACACGAGATAGCCTGTTTTCACCAGGTTTCGTATTAATAAGGCAATTTTTTTTTTTTTTTTGTCTTCAGTCATTTGACTGGTTTGATGCAGCTCTCCAAGATTCCCTATCTAGTGCTAGTCGTTTCATTTCAGTATACCCTCTACATCCTACATCCTACATCCTACATCCTACATCCCCAACAATTTGTTTTACATACTCCAAACGTGGCCTGCCTACACAATTTTTCCCTTCTACCTGTCCTTCCAATATTAAAGCGACTATTCCAGGATGCCTTAGTATGTGGCCTATAAGTCTGTTTCTTCTTTTAACTATATTTTTCCAAATGCTACTTTCTTCATCTATTTGCCGCAATACCTCTTCATTTGTCACTTTATCCACCCATCTGATTTTTAACATTCTCCTATAGCACCACATTTCAAAAGCTTCTAATCTTTTCTTCTCAGATACTCCGATCGTCCAAGTTTCACTTCCATATAAAGCGACACTCCAAACATATACTTTCAAAAAACTTTTCATGACATTTAAATTAATTTTTGATGTAAACAAATTATATTTCTTACTGAAGGCTCGTTTAGCTTGTGCTATTCGGCATTTTATATCGCTCCTGCTTCGTCCATCTTTAGTAATTTTACTTCCCAAATAACAAAATTCTTCTACCTCCATAATCTTTTCTCCTCCTATTTTCACATTCAGTGGTCCATCTTTGTTATTTCTACTACATTTCATTACTTTTGTTTTGTTCTTGTTTATTTTCATGCAATAGTTTTTGCGTAGGGCTTCATCTATGCCGTTCATTGTTTCTTCTAAATCCTTTTTACTCTCGGCTAGAATTACTATATCATCAGCAAATCGTAGCATCTTTATCTTTTCACCTTGTACTGTTACTCCGAATCTAAATTGTTCTTTAACATCATTAACTGCTAGTTCCATGTAAAGATTAAAAAGTAACGGCGATAGGGAACATCCTTGTCGGACTCCCTTTCTTATTAGGGCTTCTTTCTTATGTTCTTCAATTGTTATTGTTGCTGTTTGGTTCCTGTACATGTTAGCAATTGTTCTTCTATCTCTGTATTTGAACCCTAATTTTTTTAAAATGCTGAACATTTTATTAAGCCTTTTCTAGGTCTATAAACGCCAAGTATGTTGGTTTGTTTTTCTTTAATCTTCCTTCTACTATTAATCTGAGGCCTAAAATTGCTTCCCTTGTCCCTATACTTTTCCTGAAACCAAATTGGTCTTCTCCTAACACTTCTTCCACTCTCCTCTCAATTCTTCTGTATAAAATTCTAGTTAAGATTTTTGATGCATGACTAGTTAAACTAATTGTTCTGTATTCTTCACATTTATCTGCCCCTGCTTTCTTTGGTATCATAACTATAACACTTTTTTTGAAGTCTGATGGAAATTCCCCATTTTCATAAATATTACACACCAGTGTGTATAATCTATCAATCGCTTCCTCACCTGCACTGCGCAGTAATTCTACAGGTATTCCGTCTATTCCAGGAGCCTTTCTGCCATTTAAATCTTTTAATGCTCTCTTAAATTCAGATCTCAGTATTGTTTCTCCCATTTCATCCTCCTCAACTTCCTCTTCTTCCTCTATAACACCATTTTCTAATTCATTTCCTCCGTATAACTCTTCAATATATTCCACCCATCTATCGACTTTACCTTTCGTATTATATATTGGTGTACCATCTTTGTTTAACACATTATTACATTTTAATTTATGTACCCCAAAATTTTCCTTAACTTTCCTGTATGCTCCGTCTATTTTACCAATGTTCATTTCTCTTTCCACTTCTGAACACTTTTCTTTAATCCACTCTTCTTTCACCAGTTTGCACTTCCTGTTTATAGCATTTCTTAATTGCCGATAGTTCCTTTTACTTTCTTCATCACTAGCATTCTTATATTTTCTACGTTCATCCATCAGCTGCAATATATCGTCTGAAACCCAAGGTTTTCTACCAGTTCTCTTTATTCCGCCTAAGTTTGCTTCTGCTGATTTAAGAATTTCCTTTTTAACATTCTCCCATTCTTCTTCTACATTTTCTACCTTATCTTTTTTACTCAGACCTCTTGCGATGTCCTCCTCAAAAATCTTCTTTACCTCCTCTTCCTCAAGCTTCTCTAAATTCCACCGATTCATCTGACACCTTTTCTTCAGGTTTTTAAACCCCAATCTACATTTCATTATCACCAAATTATGGTCGCTATCAATGTCTGCTCCAGGGTAAGTTTTGCAGTCAACGAGTTGATTTCTAAATCTTTGCTTAACCATGATATAATCTATCTGATACCTTGCAGTATCGCCTGGCTTTTTCCAAGTGTATATTCTTCTATTATGATTTTTAAATTGGGTGTTGGCAATTACTAAATTATACTTCGTGCAAAACTCTATAAGTCGGTCCCCTCTTTCATTCCTTTTGCCCAGCCCGTATTCACCCACTATATTTCCTTCCTTGCCTTTCCAATGCTTGCATTCCAATCTCCAACTATTATTAAATTTTCATCTCCTTTTACGTGTTTAATTGCTTCATCAATCTCTTCGTATACACACTCTACCTCATCATCATCATGGGCGCTTGTAGGCATATAAACGTTAACAATCGTTGTCGGTTTAGGTTTTGATTTTATCCTTATTACAATGATTCTATCGCTATGCGTTTTGAAATACTCCACTCTCCTCCCTATTTTCTTGTTCATCACGAAACCTACTCCTGCCTGCCCATTATTTGACGCTGAGTTAATTACTCTAAAATCACCTGACCAAAAGTCGCCTTCCTCTTCCCACCGAACCTCACTAATTCCTACTATATCCACATTCACCCTATCCATTTCCCTTTTTAAATTTTCTAGCCTACCAACCTTTTTTAAGCTTCTAACATTCCACGCTCCGACTCGTAGAATGTTATTTTTTAATTTTCTGGTGACCCCTTCCTTAGTAGTTCCCACCCGGAGATCCGAACGGGGGACTATTTTACCTCCGGAATATTTTACCAAGGAAGGCGCCTCCATTATTGTTATGTGAAAATGCAGAGCCACATTTTCTTGGAAAAAAAAGCAGCTGTAGTTTTCCATTGCTTTCAGCTGCGCAGTACTCAGAGGACTGAGTGATGTTGATACGGCCGTTTAAGTCGTCCTGACTCACGCCCCTAACAACTACTGAAAGAGCTGCTGCCCTCTTTCAGGAATCATTCCTTAGTCTGGCTCTCAACAGATACCTCTCCGATATGGTTGCACCTTCGGTCCAGCTACTCTGTATCCCTGAGCACTCAAGCCCCCTCACCAACGGCAAGGTCTCATGATTCATAGAGGAGGAATAAGGCAATAATGAAATTTATCTCTCGTCTCCCGTGCAAGCAGTAATAGGTGTATGCAGTGGGTACGATCACCATTTTCGGTAACGCACCGGATACACAGGATCGTTATCTTCCTCATAACCGTAGACATTGATGCTTATTGTGGAGTCACGCTGGTGACGTCCGGGTTGATTGTAAAGGTGTGCTAGTACAGACCAGAGGAAACATTTTTGATCATTCGGATTCTTTACATTAATTATCGCCTCTCTTTTTACAAGTTTTTTAGGTGTTGCTGTAAATGTACTAGAGGAACCGTGTAATGGACGGTAATGAATCATATTTAGGTCTAAGTACATTATCTTATTCATTACCCAACCACTGCCGTTGTTGATGAACTTTGTCACTGTCTACGATTTTCTCCACCGATTCGATCCAAAGTTCATCGATGACGTCGGTGTTCTTTTCTAAATGTAAATTTTTCGATGCAGGTACATATTCGTGAATGTCGGTCTCCACACCGTCTTCGAGACGCGTCTGCTTCATCAATTCAACATTTGCAGCAACATACCTGTAGAAAAAAGACTAATGTTAGTGCATACTGAATTTTTTTTCTTTATAGCTGAAAAAGAAATTGTTAATAACAAATATCATCATCATACACATAATGATTAGTGATTTAAATAAAACATCTTTATATAGTTACAATTTTATGTTGCCGTCGAAACGTCTGCCTTTTTCCCTCAAACGGTTCAGGATGATAACCGTAGAAGTGTTGAATGAAGGTAAAATTCCTCAAAGTCAGACAGGTCCCTTCGAAGATAGATGACATTGTTGTTTATTGCACGGATAACTACCGGTGATGCCATTACTGCTTTTGGACGATGTCTGAAACAAATCAAAGTAAGATATATTGTAACATTGTTTTTTTTTTTTTTTTCAATAAAAAGATGGTAATTATTTCGTGTTTGTGTGTTTCAGATGGCGATAAAGATTTTAATATTTATATATTCATATTATTTTATTGTATTATTTTTTCTATTTAATTTTTTTATTTATATATTCTTATTATTTTATTGTACACTTTTTTCTATGTTACTCATTATATTACTTTTTTTGAATTTTTATTTCTTTGAAAGTTATTTAATAATACCAGTCACATTTTTAAAAATTAAAACTTACCTTGCTAATTAAGATGAAATTGCACTTGATAATTGGTGAAGAGATTATGATCTCACAGCAATCGAAGTATTCTCGTTCTATGACAGATTGCGAATGATGAAATCGCGCGAAGGTTTTCGCTTATATAACATCCAGACACGACTGGATTTAACCGGTTACAACAGTATTAGACAGTTGGTATTTTTAGCGGTAGATAAGGTTGTATCGATTGACAAAAGAAAAAAAACGATGATTATTATTTTTTTAGAATTCGTATCCGCCCCCTGTGATTGGTCGGCTTTAGAAATAATCGGTGTGTTGTGATCGGTTGGCTTTTCGCGCGAACTTGTGTAACGTTCGTCAGATGTCACTTCAGTCACACACCGAAACTCGCACGGTGAACAGCTTGCATCGCTCTGGTGACGCAAACACGAACAATCACTCGTTTGTATTACTGAGTCGATAACTATCAAAAATGTTAATTTTCCTTATTGTGGTTCGCCGCTGTTATCGTATCCGGTCTTGGAATTATCGATCACGCGCTGTCAGTCGACGATCCAGTTCGTACGTACACACTAACAGTCTCAGCAGTTGGTGCGCATGCGCCGATTCGAATTCTAGCGCCGCCATTGGTCAACAGGGCGTGGCACTTTTGGCGTGCATCGCCGCATCGACTTCAGACCCCGTTCGTCAGTTATTCTTCAGTCGATCGCCACATCTCGCACGGTGAACGTCCTGTGTCGCTACGATGACGCACGCACGCGAACACACTCAGACGCCACCTCCCGGTGCTGTCCAGGAACATCCTCGAGGTACGTCTAAATTTTTATTCATAAAAACACACACAGACGGGTGTAACGTTAGTACCTATAACCGCCGCCGACAGCGGCGGCGGCGGTTATAGGTACTAACAATAGAAAAAAAATTATTTCGCGACGTATGTAGAACAAATTTCACTCGGTATGTCTGATAGCCGCTGTAGCCGAAAGGTTTAAGGCGTTAGTCACCAACACCACCTCGCAAATAACCGTCGCCGATTTGAAACTTAGCCGGTCCAGATTTTTTTTCACTTTAAATATTATTTATTTATTTAATTCTACCGCTCAGCACTGACGTCACAAACAACAGCTGTTCACCACTACTACCAACCTTTGAAATGTAACTTAAATAATTAATATTTAATCCAAATATATAATCAGGTTGGCAACACTAGGGCTACTAGTGGCCTACTGAAATGATATAATTACTGAAACCGAAATAGAAGAAAGAAAAACACGGGTTAAAAAATCACTTCCCACCAATAAATCACAAGTACTGTTACACTCCAGATGATGAAATAAGACTTCACCTTACTAATACCGTGACTACAAGGACTATGCGTAAAAGGTATGTCATTAAAGAACAATACAGAACTAGCAGAAATAGCACACACTGGTATGGATATAGAATCATACGGACACGTACTTAGAAACAAATCAACACACCCAGGAATAGTCATAGGACAACCAGAAATCCCAGAATAAGCACACAACTACATCTAATACACCAACTAAAACCAGACAAATGGAACTCATAAATCTCAGGTGTATTTAAACGTCAAACACTCCAATTAAACAAAGTACAAAAAATCACAGGAGAATCATATAAAATAATACGAGGTGTGTTCAAGAAGTAACGAAATTTTTTGTTTGTTGGATAAGAATTTTATTTATTCGTGTATATTAATTTTATCCCCTTCAAAATAGTCCCCATTAGATATTATACACTTATGCCAGCCCTTTTTCCAATCCCTGAAACACATCTGAATCTTTGGAATAGTGTTTAGCTCTTTCAGCGATTCGCTTTAATATCATCTACGCTTGTAAAACGACAGTTCTTTTAAGGTAATTTTTGGGAATAGAAAAAAGTTACACGGGGCCATGTCTGGCGAATGTGGCGGCTGGGGTATCATTACAGTGTTGTTTTTGGTTAAAAATTGACGAACGAGCAATGAAGTAAGCAGGCGCAAAATTTTAGTGCAAAAGCCATGAATTATTTCACCACAAATCCGAGCGTTTTTTCGGATCGCTTCACGGAAACGGCGTTGAACTTGTAGGTAATACTTCTTGTTGATCGTTTGACCTTGTGGCAAGAACTCATGATACACTATACCGTTAAGATCAAAGAACACTGTGATGAGCATAACCTTCACATTTGAGCGAACTTGTCGAGCTTTTTTCGGTCTAGGTGATCCAGAATGCATCCCCTGGGACGATTGAGCCTTAGTTTCGACATCATATTCGTAAACCTCTGTTATGACACGTTTCAGTAGTTCTGCATCGTTGTTGACTCCATTTAGCTACTCCTGAGCTGCGTTTTTGTTCGAAATTCAACAATTTTGGTGTCGCACGTTTCATACCCAAAACATCTGAAAAAAGTTCATGGCATGAACCGATCCCATCATCAGCGACTTCTCAGATTGTGATTCGGTGATCATTCATAATCATTTATTTCACTTTTACACGTTTTCAACGGTTGTTGATGTGCCGGGGCGGCGCTCGTCATCAACGTCTTCACGACTTGGAAACGTTATTCGAGGGTTGCTATTTATATTTCTGGCCTTGGCAACAGTAAGTGTTGCCAGGTCACATCTGACGTTTCCACTGGAAACTTGACATTGTTGTACATAACTTTCTTCAGAACATTTTGTCATTTGAGCTCGATTTATGTTGTTTACAGTATATTGAAAAATTCATCTCGGCAAAAAATGGAATTAACTTGTGAACATTTTCGTGCGATTACTTTTCATAACTTTCGACGTGGATTATCAAGACAAGACTGCATCGATGAACGCTATTTATTCGGCTATAAAGCACCATCTTACAGCACTGTAAAAAAAAGTATAACTAATTAAATCGTGGCCGACGTTTCCGCCAGGACGAATTCAGTGAAAGTCGTCCAAAATTGCTTGTTATGCCAGAAAACATCGATGCTGCGCGTGAACTGATAAGGCAAGATCGTCACGTGGCATACCGTGAGATTGAGGCATTTTTGGGCATTAGTATGACAAGCATCAATAAGATATTACATGATTTTGGCCGTAAAAAATATTTCTTTGTATCGGATCCCGCATAATCTGACAAACGCTCAAAAGAAGGCTTGTATCGATTGGTGCAAGGAAGTGTTGAAAAAATACGTTCAAGGTGCATCAAAGGCTGTGTATAACATCTACACAGGTAACGAATCTTGGATCTATGCATATGAGCCTGAAACAAAACAGCAGTCGATTTTATAGGTCTTCCAAGATGAGCCAAATCCAACAAAAGTTGTTCGCGGAAGAAGCACATCGAAACAAATGGTTGCTTGTTTCTTTGGCATTACCGGTCACGTGGCGACAGTGGCGTTAGAGCAGCGTTGGACGGTCAATTCTACCCACTGAATTGGTCTAGTGGTGAACGCGTCTTCCCAAATCAGCCAATTTGGAAGTCGAGAGTTCCAGCGTTCAGGTCCTAGTAAAGTCAGTTATATTTTTACATAGATTTGAATACTACATCGTGGATAGCGGTGTTCTTTGGTGGTTGGGTTTCAATTAACCACACATCTCAGGAATGGTCGGCCTGAGGCTATACAAAATTACACTTCATTTGCCCTCGTATATGATCCTCATTCATCTTCTGAAGTATTATCTGAAAGGTAATTACCAGAGGCTAAACAGGAAAAAAGAAAGGACAGTCAGTTCTGAATGGTAGATGACCATTTGTTTGCCAGAAGTCTTCAGAGCAATTCAGAGAAAGTCGAAGAAGAGGTGAATAATTCATCATTTTGACAATGCGAGCTCTCGTACATCGACTCAAACAAAGGAATTTTTCACTGGCCAAAACATGGAACTGATGGATCATCCGCTGTACAGCCCTGATTTGACACCCAAAGACTTTTATTTATTCCCACACATCAAAAAAAAATTACGTGGTCAACAGTTTTCGACACCTGAAGAAGCGGTTTTTGCATTCAAAACGCATGTTTTGAATGCAACAACTTCAATCAGAGTGGAAAATGTGCTTCGAAAATTGGTTCAACGCATGCAAAAATGTATTGATCTTCATGGAGAATATTTTGAAAAACAATAAAACCAATTTTGATCATAAATATTTGTTTTTTCATTATTACGCCAGAAATATAAATAGCTACCCTCGTATCATTCATAATAAACCCTTGTTTTACTCATAGCAGACTCACTAAAAGCAATATTTAACATTTTTAAAACTTTGCTGCGCTATTCCATTCTTATAGCAAAATTTAATACAAATTCTCTGATCTATATTTATACAAATAAAAAATCGCTGATCGTAACAAAACATATGTTATCTTTTTGACAGCTGACAACAAACGAAACATCCAATATGGCTGAAAATGTACAGATACTTTTTAGACATGTTTACCAATACAAAAATGAAAAATTTCCAAGAATCGGACTAATACAACCCTTGAAATTTAAAAATTCTCATTCCTTTTTGAACACACCTCATATGTGCTCCATATGAAATAAACCTAGATATATGTATTAACAAGGTAAAGTTAAGTACTTAAGGAGCACCATGCTGCGAGGATTACAGTATGGGTTGCTATCTCAAGGGGTAACAGGGCCATTCATTTTTGAACAGATAGTAAATAGTGAACGTTATCTAAACATGCTGTGTAATGATTATGTTTCTCAGCTTCTTGCAAAAGGGTTTTAATTAGAAAGTGAGTGGTTCATACAAGATGGAGCCAGACTATACACAACTAATGTTGTTTTAGACTTTCTGTATGCATATTTTAACGTAAATGTCATTTCAAACAGATTTCGTAATTGTTTTGCGTGTGGACAGAATTGACCCCCGAAGAGTCCTAATTTGAATTCATGTGATAATTTTCTTTGTGGATTTCTAAAGAAAAATATTTTCCACAAACATCCTCATATAGTGATGGAATTGTGACTGCTGATCATCGAGGCATGGAACCAGATAACCGAGGATATGTATCGTCGAGTTATTAACAACATAGATGTTTGTGTTGAAGAAGTTGCTAGATGTGATGGTGGTCATATTGAACATGTGATAAGCAGAATGTAATTTCCAAGTTTGTATTTTACTTTTCTGTATTGCGATTCAAATAAATATATTTCAACAAAACCAAACATTTAACCGTTTCATGCACCACTCTGTATATGACACGTACATCTTTGAAAATGATATGGAATAATTTATTTTTTTATAAGAAGATAATGAAAGTGACAGTGATAATTCTGATTGTAATAATTTCAGAAATTGTAATATTTCTTGCGAATTAACTTCATCTTACATTAACATTTGAACACCAGCATTCAATAAAAGTAATATACATTTTTATTTGCATGTTATACCACTTTATGTGTAGGCCTACTACTGTAAAATCCCCAGCTTCATGTAAGTACTTCTGTGAAATTCTTGTTGTTTACAATTTTGAAAAATGCATAACATTTTTTTGTAAAGTATTATGGTAAACCAATTACATTTGATACACACATATACATATATATTTACATGAGGTGATTAAAATTTCAAAAAATTCTTAGATAATGAAGCTAAAATGTTAAATTCGAAGCAATAATAAAATGAGATTCAAAGTGTGGCTGTCAGTGCCATGGCACCAAACATCAAGATAAAATTGGTTGCGCCATCTGTACATGATATATTAGAAAGCGCCTACCTAGTACAAATAAGAATACAAACTATAACTGTATTTTATTCCCATATTTTGATAGCCCTGGTACATTTTTCGATTTCACCAGCCAGTATGCAATATGAATGAACATCAGTTCCCAACTTTGTAAACTTCAAATTGACGATTGTGGCTATTGTGCCTGGTCTTGTGAAGCTAACTTGAAAATATTTTATAATTATGCAATTGTTATTAATAAACATCTTGTAATGAGGATTTAGTTTTAACAGAAAATTAAAAGTGATTTCTTTTTATTACTGGAAGCAGAGAAATTGTAAAATGTACCTTGTGCAAGACAAATTTTATAGTTTTGAGTGGGATATTTATTCTAATTTATTGGGTTCTTAATCCCCTTCTAGTTTCTTGCAACTATTTAGTTATGGCACTCTCTTAAAAGATTGAAATTGCCTGATAAAATGGTACCTAGCCTTTTCCATATGTAGATTAGATAAATGGAAAATCTGTTGTAAAATAGTGTTTTCCAAAATTTTTCATAAAAGGTATTACTTCAGGGGATGAATGAGGATGATATGTAAAAATGTAAATGAAGTGTAGTATTATACAGTGTCTCAGGTTGACCATTCCTGAGATGTGTGGTTAATTGAAACCATCCACCAATGAACACCGGTATCTACGATCTAGTATTCAAATCCTTATAAAAGTAACTGCCTTTACTACGATATGAACCTTAGAACTCTCAACTTCGAAATCAGCTGATTTGTGACAAGTTTAACCACCAGACCAACCTTGTGAGTTATCCTTACTGTACCATTCACTATTCTGTCAGTATTACGTATTACATCACAGTATGATATGCGTATGATTTAATTTTTAAAATTGAAGCCTTTTGTGCAGGTCAGTACATCAACATTCTAGTTCAATTATAAAATTTCTTGGTTCTCTTTACCTGCCATCAGTTAAAGTTCTGCTAATTCTAAGTTACAGCAGATATACAATGTCATTTCAGAAATATGAGGTGGGTAGGTTAATTTTTGTGTATACTAAATAAAATTGGCTATTGTTAATCTTTTTGATTATCGTAAAAATCACAACAAATTCTTTCACTTAATATAAAAACAGATCTCCTCAGAAGTTTTATTCATTCCAATAATAATTTATGGAGACGTGAATAAATATGGCGGCAAGTACAGGAAGAAAAGAAGAAACTAATCGTTTTAAATTTGAAAAATATGATAGATAAACAAGTTTTAAGTAATAAAGTTCTTCATAGAATAGTAAATTAATTTTATCTTGTTAATTTAAACTAATATCTGTTTCGATTCCGCCTGGCAGCTGATGAGTTGTGCATCTGCAGGGAGGTCCAATCAAATGAACATCTGATGTTTGACTGCCCTGCTCTTGGAGGGGGGCCCAGAGACCTGGCCACCCTGGAACTTAGTGGTCAGGGGGAAAATTGGCCAGTCACAAGCGACGAGTCAATGTGGTGAGAGCCGCATTGTCAAACCGTGTGGAAGTTCCTCTATGTGGTTGCTTTGTTCAACTGACATCAGTAGTTTACCCAAGGGAAAAGACTCCTACCACACTGCTGTGGGAAGTTAACTTAGAGATATGTATGGCTGATCACCAGCCAATTAAGGCTGCAAGTGCTTTAATTTGGTGAACAGTTACTTGCTGGCATTCAGCGACCTAGGTGTAGCAGTGAATAACTGTCTCGACGAAATAAATTTTAATTTATGGATATCATATATATTTTTAATAGTTGATGGGGTACACCTACCTATTTTAGCAAATATATGACAAGTTGAGTGGTTATGACACGTAAGCCAGTGGTGTATAGCACTGCACTTAGTCCACTTAGGTAAGCTCTAGGAGCTAGTTAGAATACTGGTCGCTAATCTGTTTGAGGCTCAGTAGCCGTTTGTGACACAGACATTTGGTTGTATGTTTTAGGGTGACTGAATGGGGTGTTGGCAAGCCACCGGGTTGGTCTAGTGGTGATCACTAAATCACTCCCAAATCAGCTGATTTGGAAGCCGAGAGTTCCAGCGTTCAAGTCCTAGTAAAGCCAGTTATTTTTACATGGATTTGAATACTAGATCGTGGATACCGGTGTTCTTTGGTGGTTGGGTTTCAATTAACCACACATCTCAGGATTGGTCGAACTGAGAATGTACAAGACTACACTTCATTTACACTCATACATATCATCCTCATTCATCCTCTGAAGTATTATCTAAATGGTAGTTACCGGAGGCTAAACAGGAAAAAGAAAAGAAAGAAAGAATGGGGTGGTGGTGGGAAAAATGCCAAGCAAACCAATTCACAGAATAGAAAGCTTAAAAAAGCAATCCGCATGAGAACAATTTGAAACAAAGGACCAAAGAAGTAACAGACAACTTTTTTAAAAATAAAATCTTTGTGAAATCTCTGAAAATAATATGTAAATAGCCAAAGAAAATCAACTAACTTTAAAAGAAGAATTTCCAAGTGATTAATTTTTTCTGGACTGAACTACAAGGCCTCAGTCGTAGATCATCTGAAACGTATTTTTTATTTGACTGTAGAAAGAAAAATTTTTCAATCGGCTGAATTTTTCAGCAATGGCAGAACTTGTTTACCATTGCTACATACCTTGTTTTAGAAATTTTATTTAGAATTTCTACAAAAGATGTATAAAAAAAATTGTTTACAACTTGTAACTCACATAATTTTACAAGAACTCTTTATGAATACATCAGAAACGTTTTTATTTTATTAACATCCACACACACAGAGTTTATAAAACTCTTACTTAAAGAATGGTAGTTTTATTCCAAACATTTGATGCTTTTCTTGATAAAACCTATCTATACTATTATATAAAGAAGTGGATTTTTGTTTGTTCGTCATAAACAAAAAAACTAGTCAATCAGTCGCAAACAAATTTTTACCCATGTTTCTTGGCATAACGAGGTTTTTTTTTTAGATATATTTCATCTCAAAATATATATATGTATGTAGTAGAAGAGATTGGCCAGTTGAAGCACAAATTTTAATGAATTGAATTAATAAACCATGAACTGTGAGTCTCGTATCATTGTATGATCTGGGTATGAAATAAATGATTCAAATCAGTCGAATGAATGATAAAAATAAATTGAAAAAAATTCTGTTTGATGAAATCCCCGTGGAGACTGCATCTGAGTAGTGAGATATGTGAACAGCTCATGGGAGTCTAGATCAATCATTACCATCAATTGGTAACAAACAGGTTGCCGCTCAGGCATTGTTTTGTAAGGTGCAACAGGGTGCTTTTATATTTTATCTGTAAACAGTTGTTCGATTTTCAAAATTCAAATGAGGTACTTGTCAATAGGTTGAAAGCTATTTTTTGCACACATCAGGTACACTCTTGATCTAACCGATTGAGTTCATCAAGTTTGTTTGTTATCGCATCATTCAAGAACCAACCAACTGATTACTTTCAAATTTCCAGGATACATTCATGGTATCCCAGGGAAGGTTTTAAGCCATCGACCAAGGCCTTAGCTCGCTTGAAGTTTATGATATTAAAGATATTTATTATTTCTTTGCCCCAAGGAGGGTGAAGTTGTAAATTAAAGATATTCATTAAGGAAAAAATAGATTAATCCTTTTACTTCATTGCATTTATTGCACCTGATACAATTTGAAGATGCATTCTAATGTGCCCTCTGGTTTGATTATGGTACTGCAATGCCTGATTTTGGCTTTTACTGAAATGTTTTTTTTTTGTTGTAAACACATTGTCAGTTGAACTCAGTAAAATTTATTGAACTGCTTCTTATGTGAGTTCATGTGGTGAAAAAATTGTCAAAACTGAGGACGATCCTTTCCAAGAGATACTGCAAGACGATCGTTTCATTTTGGTTTATAATATTTATATAAATGCTTTGTTTTTATCTCTGTAAAGTATTTTGAGACATAAATTGTTTTATATGTTTTTCATTTTAACATTGAACTATCAGATTTCCAAGAAATTATTTGTCCTTAAAAGAAAGTACGGTGGGCAGCAAACAGAATTCATATTATAAAAATAGTGGTGGACAGATAACAGAACTTAACTGTAGCAATATGTACGTTAAATAAATTTATGTTAAAACATATATTTGTATTTATAGTTTATATTAAAAAAATATATAATAGTATCGACTATTATCCATATTTTATAGTTCCATTTAAAAAGAAATAAGGAGAAAAAGGAAATGTTAGTTATAAACTTGTTATTTAGCAAGAAAATAACAAACACTGGATCGGTAAAAACCACAAACCTGGTATTTGTATTGTACCTTAAATTATTAATCATATGCCGAACTGTATGGTGGAATGGTAGCGTCTCAGCCTTTCAATCTGAGATCCTGGATTCTAATACCCCGGTCAAACATGGCATTTTGCATACCCTACAAATTTCCATTTTCATATTCCCATGTTCAAACTTCTATGGTGAATTTATCCATCGATCCAAAAAATAAATTATTAATGTAGAACCGATAATATAGTACATATAGGAACTTTCCATTTTAATAAATAACTTGAGTAAAATTATTTGTAGTTTGTATAAGCCCAGATAGACTTTACAATAGTGAAAGATGAAAAAAGTCGTTCTTTGATTCAGAAAGGAGAGAAAGTCAAGAATGTATGTAATCTCTCCCCACTGCTATTCTACTCTTTTATAACAGAGGCAATGTATTAGTCGAAGAAATAATTTGCAAGAGGAATATTTATTCTAGAAAAAATGACAAATGTTTAGATTTATTATTGATGATTTTCTTTTGATAAATAGTAAAGATCATTCCAACCCCTTAGGGGAAGACACCTTGTGATGTTACCGGTTGCCACACTATCCCCTTCGTTTCGAGTCCTGAGGGTCTTTACCGGAGATTCTCTTTAGACCCTCTAACTGATTACATCTCACAGTCATCAGCCAGGCCACGGTCGGGATGCTATCTATGTAAATGCCTCAGCAGACATTTACATCAGTAAAATACAAATCAAATTTTACCTACATTTAGGGCTCAAATGGACATCTTCACATCCAATCTAACATGATTCCCTCAAACTAACTAACCGAGACCACAGACCCCGCGCCTAGTCTAAATTTGATGACACCGTTCATGACTTTAAATGCCTGAGAAAACGAATGAGTTGTAAGTCAAATCAGTGCTACACTCATACCAATCAATATTATGTTTTATGCAGCATAGAAATTCAGACCTACACCCAATAAGTTGACCAAATTAGGTCACCTAACAACAGGAATGTAACTTCATTCTGGTACGTGCAGGAGCCGGGAACAAACCCTGCACTCCCACCAATTCAATTTTTTCACAAATAAAACAGAAATGAGGCTAAAATTAAATATTAAGATAAAGTAAATCGATATGCTAAAGATGGGGGAACTTTCTTATTTAGATAACAATTAGAAGGGTAATTTAATTAATTTATATGATTGGTATGATAAAGAAGAACTTTCATTGAAAAAAATAAACTTTGAAAAAGCCTTTGAAATTTATTATTATAGGAGAATGCTCAAAATGTAACTGTCCATAAAGTGGACAGTTACACAATTGCTGAAATATTAGGATAGAGTAAAAGTCACTTTATTACTCGTACTAGATCAGTATTATTCATATCTTGCTGATATGAATAAGTTTTTTTTTTAACCTCCGGGGCCGCAGTTAAGTATTACTGTACAGAGGATGAGATGAATGATTTGTAGCGTGTGTGAAAAATGCCATGCCTGACCGGGATTCGAACCCGGGAATAGGCTGAGTCCACCAATAATTTGTATGAATAAGAGTTGCTGATAAACAAAAGTTTCAAGTTACAAAGAGTAATGAACTAAAAGATAAGAATTTTTTGCAATTTACTAAAGATCGGTCATGCTCTCGGTGTATATGTTGTTCTTGCGAGGTTCTATTTTTCAGTCAACTTTAATGTAGATAAAATTAAACAGAAATGCCAGAATCTACATAAATAAAAATAAATGTTTGTTCAAAATCTTAAATCTCCGAAAGTTCTTCACCGATTGCTTTGAAATTTTGACATAACGTTGAATTTTAATACTTGTTTTTATATACCTACTAGTTATACACCTAAGATGTCACACCTGCGACGGGTAAAAACATGCGTTTTTTTAAAAACAGCTCTCTCTGTTGGACGTAATAGCAACACACGCTCTACTAAATATTTTACGATTCCATTTCAATGTTTCTTCTGATATGTGTGTCCACTATAAACAAAAAACTACTGGATCGATTTACGCGTGGGGAAATATATAATTAGTAGTACCCATGGATTACAACAATTTCTTTTTTCTGAGTAGATTTATGTGTTTATTTTTCAGCTCGTCTTGGCCCACAAGCAAATTACCATCAGACTCAGAATACTCCAAAAAAGATCTGGAAACCGACCATTGAATCAGCGAAATCCAGGATATTACACTACTACTAATTCGTTACTTTACAATCAATCTTCATTTTCCTCACAAGCTGGTTACAGCTCTGTACAGTCTGGAAAGGTAATTTGCTGTTATTACTGTTTGATTGGTCATGAAGCTTATTTTATCATTACTATTACAAATATGTGAAAGCAAAAATGTTAATATATTTGATAAATGACATGATCAAATGTGTATTTGTTTATATATTTTATATTATACGTTTAATGGTATAAGTACCAAATTTAAAAAATGTTAAAATTTGATATTACGCAGTAGTACTGTATCAAATATGAATTTTACTGATTTAGTGGCCGGTTTCTAGGTCATTGTGTAATATTCTGAACCTGATGATAAGTTAGTTTACCTATGGTCAAACACGAGATGAAAAATAAAGACATAAATCTACTCGGAAAAAAAATTAGCCGTAATGCATTGATGCAGCTTATTACATATTTCATGATTTTTCAATGGTAGTATATAAAATCTTTATAACATCTTTTAAAGCTTCATACTAAGAGAGTGCACGCAAGGCATGACAGTTAAACAATTGGAAATTTAGCAAACTAATTAAAAGTAAAATAACAAATTAAATTTGATGTGAGAATCGCAGTTAGATAGATCTAATTGAATTAAATACAATGAGTTATGATGAACGATTGAAAAAAAGTAATAATGAAACCTGTTTATTCTTTAAATATAAATATGTAAATAAAATGGCATAGCCAAGCGACGCATTCGGTTTATTGATTGCTGCTCCCGTGAATAAATAACAGTAAAAAATGCTAAACTTTGATTAAAATAAGTATTTTTACCAAAATGGAATATAATTACGACATTATATTGTTACTATAATATTACGCTCAACAAAATTGTTTTTTTCTTCCAAATAATAAACTACTTGTATTATTTGGCATGTCTTTATTTTTAACTAGAGCATGAAATGTATAACAATTATTAGTCATTTTTTACCTTAATAAAATCATTTTTAGTTTTGTAGTTGGCAATTATTACATCCATCGATTTTGTTAAATTGCAGTTGTCGTACAGCTGTGTTAATTTATTTGTTTTTTTTTCATTATTTTCTCGCAATTGTATTTTTTCGGATAGGTGTCACTTTACATCAGTGATAAGTGTGTATTACTTTTATATTTGCCCCTTTTGGCGTTTAAGTGGGTTTTCTTTGTTGGATGTTGGTTAACTGAACTGGTGAAAAAAGAAATTGTGATACGCCATCTTGTTCTAGTTCCTGGTCGTGAAGCTGTAGCGTTGAGCCGTCGCTATGTCGTATAACACTCGTAGAACTGGCGGTATGTTTATGTGAATATATTACTTATTTTTTTAAGTTCTATGAAATTTTCATTCAGAACTTAGAAATAGTTACGGTATTGTTACTTTTAGGTATAGCTTAATCCTTTAAAATTAGGTATTTCATTTACGTTGTTTAGGATCGGCTAACTCTTAGGTGTTTACTAAATTGTGTTGTGAGGATTAAGTTTATTTTAAATTAATGCAACCAAAATTTTGGCGTTATCGGCCTAGTCTTGCGAAAATCTCAGTTCATTTCCCGTAATGGTGGCCTGCACTGATCAGTTTAATATTAATTTTATTTGTGTTCTACGAGTGCATCCTGTCGCTATTGCTTCTCTTGCTGATGTAGACATATTCAATGTGGAGTAGTACTCGTGAACTATGGAAATCTACTATATGTGTTTTTATCAGACTGTCTTCCGTAATAGCCGGCTTGCGTGGCGCGAGTGGTAGCGTCTCGGCCTTTCACCCAGAGGTCCCGGGTTCGATTCCCGGTCAGGCATGGCATTTTAATACACATACACGTCGTTCATCTCATCCTCTGAATCAATACCTAACGGTGGTCCTGGAGTTTAAACAGAAAAAAAAGTTCCAAAATGCTTATGCGGTAATGTAAGCTACTTATCCGCTACATACTTTTGTAGCGGTGAGATTTGATGTAGTTAAAGTGTCGGAAACATGAACTTGAAAAATAAACTTACAATTTTTTAAGCGGTCATGCCTTGAGTACAGTCAACAGAGTATGAACCTTTAAAAAAAAAGTTCTCAGGATTTTATATACTACCTGTTTACGCCATTGCGTAAAGTTGCGTTATTTCCAATGAATTCAAAGCTATGGTTGGGTCATATTGTTTGTTACAGGTTTGGTAAATTTATTACTCTGTTTCGTTTTGGGATTGTCATATGTTTTTTTCCTGTTTAGCCTCTGGTAACTACCGTTTAGATAATTCTTCAGAAGATGATATGTATGAGTGTAAATGAAGTGTAGTCTTGTACAGTTTCAGTTCAACCATTCCTGAGATTGTGGTTAATTGAAACCCAACCACCAAAGAACACCGGTATCCACGATCTAGTATTCAAATTGTCATGTGTGTATTTTTTTGATTAAATTTTTTGGTTTATTTGAGACCTGGCGTCAGTCAGACGGGCGGTTCTGTCATCATTATTGACTGCGTGTTTCATATCTTGCATTATTTATCACCTTTTTCACACACCCTTTTTTCTATTGTTCCCATACTAATACATGCACACATCTCTTGTCTTTTACACACACACTCTTCTGTCCACTGCGTAGGTTTGTTTCCCCCTACTTCTCACCACGCCACACTTTTTGCATTCTAGTCCAGACTTTCATGTTGTGCAGATCCTCCAGCCTTGGAGGATAATGCAATTGTCTCCCACGTATAATGTTTAAATACTTTCGTCGTCTTCGTATTCTCATAAACGTTGTGGTATTTCTCCGTTGAAATATTCTCTAGTTCTACTCGTCAGTGTTTCGTGATTTCACCGATCTCTATGTTTTGTTTTGCCTCGTTTCTTTGTTAAGTTAATCTTCAAATTCTGTATATTACGTCTACGTTGAATGTGTTTCAATTACTACAAACCAGCCAATTCGATCGACTCCCAATCTTCTCCAGCTGCTTACTACAATTTTATCGATGCAGAATTTCTCCAAACTCATTGCTACAAATCTGAGATGCCATGTCCTGCTCAACCACTAAACCACGTTTCACCTCTATATTCCTGATGCACCATTGCAGACTATGCCTAGGATTACTGTATGTATTCATATGTACTTGCATTCACGAGTTCATCCTTTGATAATATTCATGTGTGATACACGCAAGTTCAAATTATTCATTATTATTTATATTAAACGGTTATGTTATAATTTTTTCATGTGTAGCACATTCTATGTGTTATTAAATGCCAACTATCGTTCTTATCAAATCTACTTGTAATTTAAAGTACTTCAGAATTATAAAACATATGTGCGATATATTTCATATATTATTATTGATAACTATTATTATATTTCGGGTTGTTCATCAAAAGTTTGTGTTCAAACGTCAGTTACTTAGAGTAAATTACCTTTACTTGAAATGTTTATTGCAATTAACTCTATCATTTAATCTAATTTAACTTGTTAATCGCCGAGATTAATTCTTATCTATTCATGCACTGAATTCATATTACATCTCTTAAATTAATCTAAAGAAAATTGCTCCTGATGTGAAGTTATGTTTTTGGACTTCTTTGTAATTTTATATTTTCAAGAAAGCTTACTACTAAAATGAACTAAAATGTTTACTTATTTCAATTTGATTATTGTAATTAACTCTTTTTGTACTAGAATATTATTGTGGCTTTTTTTCTACACTAAACGTAGAATTACATGTTTTAATTATTTAATGCTAAGTTTGATGTTCATAAATTAAAAAAGGCCAGTGCTAATAATAAGATTTACTGTAGTTTATTTTTCTAAGTTAATGACATTTGTTCATTGCTAATTTTTCATTATTACAGCATATGTCAGTAATGCAATAGTTTTCCAGTCATACTATGTTTGTTGATGTTATGTCTTGGTATATAATTGTAAATAAGGTGTTTTATGTTCTCTTGTTTTCAGGCTTTGTTAAATTGTAGATTTTCAAAATGTGTATTTGAAAAATGTATATTCATGTATTTTCTCATTTAATATCATTATTCATATGTTGATTCAGCTGATACTTCTTATATAGAATTAAGTTATGTTTATTTCATAATTTCTTTTAATTTTTAAGGTTATGATTTAACATAAGTTCAGTTGTTTTCTTTCTAATTAAAGTCCAATTTCTTTTGGCAAATACGAGCTGTGTGTTCTTTTATTTTTGTTAACTTTACCCAACACTACCATTGAGAAATCCTGAAATATATAATTAGCAGTACCCATGCATTACAACCATTTCTTTTTTTCTGAGTAGATTTATGTGTTTATTTTTCAGCTCGTCTTGGCCCACAAGTAAACTACCATCAGACTCAGAATACTCCACAAAGATCTGGAAACCGATCATTGAATCTGCAAAATCCAGGATATTCCACTACTACTACTACTACTTCGTCTTCTTATAATCAATCTTCATTTTCTTCACAAACTGGTTACAGTTCTGTACAATCTGGAAAGGTAACGTGCTGTTATTACTGTTTGATTGCTCTTGAAGCTTATTTTATCATTATTATTACAAATATGTGAAAGCAAAAATGTTAACATATTTGGTAAATGAGGTGATCAAATGGGTATTCATTTATATGTATTTTATATTATAGGTTAAATGTACCACATATTAAAATTGTTTAATTTTAAATTATTTATTCAGTAAGAAGTTGTAAAATGAACATTTTATAGCATTTCTTACTTTAATACCTACTGTAAAACATATTCCTGTGGGTTTATGTTATAGCTTTTATTAAATTGAGTATAGCTCATATGGAAATTATCTATCGTTATTCTTTTAATTCTTAATATATACAGCCGATCATGGATATCATCTCTTTGGAAGAAGTATATGCCTTCTGTCCTAGAGATTACTAATTCCTAGAGCTACATTTTATTACAAAAAAAAAAAAAAAACTTATCACACAGGCGTATTATGAACGAGAAATAATTATATCAAATTTTTATGTTAGTCAAAACAAGTGTAATAATAAAATCAGAAGCATTATCATTTTATTTCGTGTAATTTTGTAGCCTTCTTTATGTAAAATTTATTATTTAATTATTAAAGATTTTACGGGCTGGAAGAAAACATTGTATAACTTTTTATGAGAAATTGATGACTGGATTCAGCATAAGCCCGTAGCATTTAATAAAATATAGCTCATGTAAGTATCAACATTGTAAACTCATGAATATGATTTAAACACAGAATTTTGTTGAAAACCCTTTTTGAAGGCGAGTGTACGTCTTCATGACTTGTATTGGAACCACAATGCAACAGTTGCATTCTTACAAAGATTACCGTGACTAATTGTAACTGTGTTTTTATTTTATGTAAGTAAAAATATAGTGATATTTAAAAAAAAAATTTTTGTGACATGAAAATAATGTTTTTTAATGCGTATGCCTTTGCCTTTTCTTTGTAACTGTTGTAACATCAACAGTTGTTGTAACATTGTAACTTTGTAACTGATTAATCATCTTAAAAAAAGTCACTAAAATCTGAATAATGTTTTAGCTAATTTTCATTGTGAATCAAACCTTTTTAAATTTTACTCTTGGCAAATATTTCGCACTTTTGTAATTGGAAAAAGTGGTAATCACCAGTCTAGTTTTTAATTATTCTATTAAAATAAATAAGAGGATCTTGTAAAGTATTAGAAAATCTTCTGAATAAACAAAAGAAAATTTATAAAATTAGACTAAACAAAATGGATTGTGTAGAAACTAAAATTTGACCAAACAAAATGGATTGTGTAGATGAACATGGCTTAAGTGAAAGAACCGCTGAAATAATTTGACCCTGCATATAAGGCGGTTAATGTGCTGTATTACATTTTGATTATTATCAGTACATGCAATCAGTTGTAAAATATTTATATATATATATAAATATAGGGTCATCGAAAGAGATTGCTAAAAATAAATTGTATCTGAGAAACCACTACAGATAATTATTAAAAAAGTATTTTTTTTAAAATTCAACTCAAAAAATTTTTTTTAATCTTAGAATTTTGCAATATGAGCTCTGCAAATATCCAGCCTATAATTGACTTTTGCTGGATCATCGCAGGTGTAGCTGTGGCAATGGCATTGATCCATTGTCTTAAATGTACATTCCTGATTTTTTTTCGCTGTAGGCAATATATTTAACGTATCCCCATGGAAAAATATCTAAGGGTGTCAAATCTGGGCTTCTTGGAGACCAAAGTGTGGACCAAAACTAGTAATGAAGCTATTGAGCATATATGCCAAATTTTTTAAGAAGCCCTAAAAAATCAATTTCTAACCAAAGTTTACAGTAAGGAATTATAACGGTAACTTTTCAAAATGTATTGTTCACAAAATTCAGCTTAAACATAAAGTTAAACCTACGGATCATCCTAAACGTATTGAATTCGCAAGTAAACTTTTAATGACATTGACGATGACAAAATCATGTTATGTTTACGGATGAAGTGACTCCATGTAAGTGGTTGTGTTAACTGGCATAATTGTAGAATATGGGGTATTAACAACCCAGTGAAATTATTTATATGTATCGAAGATTCCCCAAAAATAAACATGTGGTGCAGTTTGATGTCCAATTGTGTGATTGGCCTATTCGTTTTTCATGAGCTTACTAACACATAGCTTGTTTATTTAAACATGCTACAACTGTACGATTTTCCCGCAGGTTGACCAAATTGAACAAGAAAGTAACGTTTCTGTAATGTTTCAACAAGATGGTATGACGCCATACTTAAGCCTAGGCGCTTGATGTGCTCTCAAAGATTCCCTGTTTGGTGGATTGGTCGTCCTATGCTTTGGCCTCTGAGAAGCCTAGATTTGACATCCCTAGACTTTATTCTATGGGGACATTCAAGACAACAAATTACTGCTGCTATTACCACAGTTATGCCTGCAGACCTGAGCAGAAGTCTTATTATTGACTGGATGTTTGCAGAGCGACACATTGAAACATTCCAAGGTATACAAAAAACTTTTTGAGTTTGTGAATTTAAAAAAAAAATATTCATTTGATTATCTCTAGTAGTTTTTAAGATAGAACTTTTTAAAATTGCTGCAACGTTTTTCAATGACTAGCTATATACATTAGGTATATAAACTAACTATTGGCCGAAAACTAACTTATACCCTCATCTAAGTTAGATGAGGGTCTAACTTTTTATAATTGAGATAACTGGATGCGGTTTACAGCATTCTTCCTTGTACCATGGGGCTACTTCAGTGAATGTATATTTGACTGTTTTTGATGTTTAAGTGGTGTTTGTTATGGAGGAGGGCAACTCGATTTCAAATGGGAACAATGGTCATTTGATACACAAATTTAAAGAGCTCAATGGGAAGAGAAAAATGGTATAGTTAAAACTAAATTCTGATCATCCAATCCAAAATGGCGGCCTATAATGAGTACACTTGAGATATCTAGAAGTATGATTGTATGCTCCTCTTTTTTTGTTATTTGTGGTATTCCAATTCTCTCTTAGGAAATATCTTCTGATAAGTAAAGCTAACTCTTAAAGCCCCAATTTGGAGTATTAGGCCTTTAAAGATTTTTGCGAGAGAAGTAAAATGGTATCAAAGAAATGAAATTCTGATTAATCCTGTCTACATCATCAGTCTGTACATAGTTCTATAATTGGATCAAACAAATAACAGAAAATTTAAAAAACCTAAAAAACAAACACTAGCAACCACAAAATTTGTAATGACAACTCCATTGTCATTACTGGCATGATGTAAATTTACGTCACATCCATTTTTGTAATCATTGTTGCAAACTGTTACAATCCATTATGTTTTTAGTTAAAACATCTTCAAATACAATCTGGTGGTTCATTATTTCATACTTTGGTTTAAATTTATAAATACAGTGTTTCAAAATGAATTTTGTGGTTTTGAAGTTATGTAATTTGTTATCAATGAAGTAAAACTTTGTTGATAAATTATATGTGAAATGAAAAAGAAACTCAAACAGTTTTTCCTATAAGTGTTCAATGTGAATACCATTTCCCACATGGTATAGATCCAGCTGATAGTAGAGTTCATCCTATACTATAATCAGCAAGTCTGGAGTAATTGATGCGACAGCTGCTTC
Organism: Lycorma delicatula; assembly: GCF_047948215.1. NCBI lineage: Eukaryota > Metazoa > Arthropoda > Insecta > Hemiptera > Fulgoridae > Lycorma > Lycorma delicatula. The sequence continues at coordinate 192,662,984 of NC_134458.1, read as the reverse complement.
AATCCTGTGTCAGGTAGGTCAGCTGGTAACGGTGGCACATATACTTGATCATTTATAATTCACCGAAGTAAAAAAATCATATGGGGTCAGATTGGGTGAACGTGGCCTCCATGTTTACCCATCTGTCCTACAAGCCCTGTTATCTGGTCCTTGGTGACCAGTCCAGTAGTTAAGGGAGAATTTCATTCAATCAATCACATATAGCATTATGCCAGTGAGGAGGTGCATCATTTTGTTGTCAAATAAATTTCTGTGATTCGTATTGCAGTTGAGGAAAGAGCCATTAGCATATAAAGATAGTTCATTCAAGACGCACTTACTTCTGTAAAAAGAATGGCCTGTAAATTTGCAATCTGGACACGGCACAAAAAACATTCAGTTTTGGAGAGTCTCATTCACACTGCAATATTTCATGAGAATTTTCTGATTTCTAGATATGCACATCGAGTGCTTACTTTTCCACTAACAAGAAATGTTGATTTGTCACTGAATACTTCACGATAAAGAAAGTCTTCATTGTCACTGTGCTTCATTTCATTTGTGAAGCTGCATGCAAACTATAATTTCTAGGCTTTAGAGCTTCTAACTGCTGTAATGGATATGGACATAGATGGAAGCATTTCCTTAAAACCTTCCACACAGATGTCACAGGAATTGCTAATTTGGGGCTAGCCTTCTTCCAAATGGATTTCTTAGGACTGCACAAAAGATTTAACACGTTCAACATTGTCTTCAGACACACTCGATTGTCCTGCATTCTTCCCTTTACAAATACAGCTAGTGGTTTGAAATTGTTTGTACCATCTATAAATGTTATTGTCACTCGGGAAATCACAACGGAACTTCAGACAGAACACATGTGAACTGTAATTAACAGATTCACACTTAGCAAACTGCAAAACAAAGATTGCTTTCTGTTAGGGATTGCCATTTTTTCTACTAGCGTTTCAAGTGGTAGGTACAGGAAATGGTTTATGAGCTTGCACACAACTGAAACTGTTTACTCTTTCATTTTGTATATAATTAATAAATGTATGTGAAATTTGAGAAATATAGCTCTAAAACCCTGATAGTCATTTTGAAACACTATAATATTTTTAAAGTATATTCATTTTTTTATTGTTATTACAAATTTTCAAAATTTCTAAATTATTGTTACAATCAGTACTATGCTTACATTGCAACAAATTATTGACCCCAATTTCTATAAGCATTGTTATTTTCCATAAACCTTATTTATTAATAAAATTCCCCTTGTATTCCCCTTAAGTCTTCTCAGTCACCTTTATTATCCCTTATATTGTATAATATATTTATTTGGTTTATGTTTTAAAATTTATTTTTATTCATTTTTTTTTATTATTTTATCTGTATAATTGCAAAAAAAAAACTATTATATTTTTTCTTATAATTTTGTAAAACTACGAACCTATTTTTTTATAGAAGTTTTCTGTAATTTTATCATCAAAACAATTAAATAATACTGATATTTGTTTTATTTCAACTATTTTTTTTTTAGAGTTTATTTTCATTGTTTCTTGTATAATGTGTAGTTCTAAAAATTAGATTTTTATATGTATTGTTTTTTTTGTGACAATGTGTGGTTAGAATTTACATAACACTCTATTCATTGTCAGTTTTCTATAAACTGATGTTTCTATAATCTATATATTTCAATTTCAATATTGAAAAAATTTATTTTTATATTATTTTCCAATACACGTGTAAATTTTAGGTTTTCATTTTAATTAAATGTATTTAAAATGATCAAATGTTAATTATTTATAACTGGACTATATAATCGGCCCAGCCAGTGTATGAGCTTGTGACATCATTTATGCAGTAACATAAAGTAATATGTAGTAAAATGACATTTTCTATGCAGTAATAATTATCATATTTACATTTACTAACTATAAACAATACATAATTATTTTATGACTATTATTTGTATTAAATTATTAAGTTTTAATAATAAACAAAAACTTATTTGGAATTTTCTTCGTGCGTCTAATTCAAACTTCTAACAAGTTCACCATCCTCGCTAAACGAATCGCTATCAGAGTCTACATGTATGATACAATGTTCTGTCATTTCATCTCTCAATGTTTCCACTTTTTCATACTTTTTTCAGTATTTTTTACTTTTTCACAATAGGGTTTCAAGTCATCTCATTTATGGAATTAATTCTCTCCGTAGCTAATTTTTCATTATTTATGAAAAAAATGTCGTGTTTTGACTTTCACATGTCTTTTTACGGTTGATTATACCATCTTGATTGGATTCAAATCAGGATGTTACGTTGGGAATCTTAAGAACACGATGCCCATGTTTTTTTAGAAAATTTCATCCAAGTGATATTTTTGTACTTTAGTAACTTTACTAATTCATATAATTGTGTTTCAGCATTTTTTAACTACACGGAATACGGGTTTTCTCCAGCGAATCAGTCGTATCTTTTCTTCTGGAGTTAGAATTTGGTGCTTTATCAATACCTGTATTGGGGATAAGGGGTGTCATCAACAACTACTACTGACATTGGTTTGATTTGGAATCAATTTTTCACATGCCCCTTTCATGAAATTGTCTGTATTCATGTTGTCATGGTAGTTGCCACTTTTCAAACTGGCTTTCCAAGTTAGTAATGCGTTCGGAATAAAACAGGTTTCTTGTCCAGCATGAATTACACGTAAACGGGTGGTTACCTTTATTAATTGGGACATGAAATCTCTCAACAATACCATCAGACCACGACTTTAAACACGCATGTTTCATCCAAATAAACAATTGTAGCATTGCTTTGTGTGTACTAGCCATTGCCTGCAGATATTCAATTCTTTTCCACCTGATATTGGGTTTCTCAATTAAAAGCTTTCTGTTAATTTCAGTTTTATGGAATTTTCAAAATAACAGCTAAAATTGATTCACTGCCTCTAAAATCAATAATTTATTTTTTTAAAGTAGGTAATTCATTCTTCTTTGAATGAAATTCATTAACTTATTTTAACCACACCTACATCAAAACTGTCCAGTCCACTGACAGGTTTTGAACGTCCTTATACTTTATTGGCGTGCTGAAAGAACATGATTGGAATGTTGGTTGAAGAATCATGTCTTTTTTTCTCTTCTGAGTTTTTGAACCTGTGTTCTTGATATCCCAAAAGCAGCAGCAGTTATTTATTTGCATTTTTGAATGCCAATTATATGTTGTCGGTTAATTTACTTACTTTTTAAGAGTTTTTTTTATAAAATCTGAAACATTGATAATTTCGCTTGCCTAAGATTTTTTTTTCTTAATTACGGATTTAAATTAGTCCATAACAAACCCCACTGATAACACACAAACAAAAATAAAACAAAAAATATATTAGAAAAAAAATTGTCAAAAACTATGAGTAATTATAAAATATGACCACACAAAAACGCTATCTGAATACCTTCATTGAACATGATATAAACCGGATGGATGATGGATCTAAATACAGTTGTGAGAAAACACATCATTTCTAACTGCATGTATAAATTTTTATAGGCCTATACATATACCAATCATAACATTTGTCATCGGTTAAGGAATTGTTATTGTTTACAAGATAGTCATTAAGCATTTTTATATATGTAATCAGCTCAGGTGGAAAGAATTGAATACACAACAACATAAATGTATTGTTTGTAAGTTGAAAAGTGAAATAAAAACTATAATTATGCCCAAAAATAATGTTTTTGAAAACAATAATATGAAATGTCAGCACATGATGTTACAAGCTCGTGAATTCGCTGGGGTAAACTATACTTGACCAAAATATCTTCCATATACGTTATCCATGATAATACTTTGTGTTTACTGAATCATGAACTATATGTAATACTTTCAAAATTTTGTATAAAAATGTCCGACGTAATTGTGCTCATACAGGTGAGATCCTATTTTTGTAATCTTTCTGTTTGTGGAATAACAGTTGTTCTCATATTCAAAATAATTTTGAAGACAAATATTCCTTATAATGGTAATCAATGCATGCATTAATATATTCTAGGGTTTGCTTTAAATTATTTTTTATTATTTCTATTGCTTTATCAACTGGTATAATTAGGGTACTGTTTGTGTGTCATGATTTACCATTCTAGTGTTACAGTTAGTGTTAATAATTAGAATTTAAGTTATTTATGACTTCATACCCATTTTTTACACTATGTTAATATTAACAATTATTTTTATTCTAAGAAGTTTAGCTATAAAATATACAGATGCTATTTTAAAATTTATTAATGGTCTTAATAGGATTATTTATTCTATGTAACTTTTTTTTTTACATCTTTCCAGTAATGGTAATGGAGTTGTGGTATTAACACTTTTGTGGTTGTGTTAGTGTGTTAAGTTTTCTAAATTTTTTTTTTTTTAATTTAACGCAATTACAAAATTGTGTGTCGACTGATTGTGCTGGATCCTATTAAGTCTACTATTGGTATTACTTTTTTTTAGGTTTTTCTGTTGCTGTGTTTAGGTGGTCAAGTAATTTTTTCAATTTAATTAGCATAGTAGTCAATATGTTTATGAATTATTAGAATTTTCAGAAAGTTAATACGTCCTTCTTCAGGTTCGTTCGTAAGTTCAGGGTCGTTCAATAAGTTCTTAGAAAAAGATTTGTAATAAACAAATTATTTTGTGTAGATTTTTATTTTTATTTTTAACATAATCTCCTTTTAACTGTATACACTTTTCCAAGCGTTCCTCTAACTTTAAGCTGTTCAAAAAGTAGGATTTCGGAAGTCCTCAAAATAAGGATCTGTTTGGGGCAATGACCTCGTTTGACGTGTACCGTTGCCCGCCAAACCATTTTTTCAAGTTTGTCAATAGAAAAAAAACACTGGAAGCCAAATACACGGTGGATGTTGTAATAATTCAAACTTTAATTCCATAATTTTGGCCTTCGAAACTGCGCAAGTGTGCACCTGTGCATTGTCTTGACGGAAGAGGATTTTTTCTTTTTCAAATGAGGATGTTTTTTCTTGATTTTGTTGCTCAACCGGTGCAATAATGACGCATAATACTCTCCAGTTATTGTTGTCTTTTTTTCCAATTTATCTGTGTAGATGATACCGCGTGCATCCCAAAATGCTGTGGTCATCTCCTTGCCGGCCGATTTTACTTTCTTAGGAGCGTATGCCTTCAAAAACCCATTCTCTTGACTGTTCCTTTGTCTATGGAGTGTAGCAGTGTATTCATGTTTTGTCCACAGTTATGTATTAATGCAGAAATCCGTCAGGAGTGTGATAAAGCGCCAAAACAGCCTCAGAGTCGACCACATGATTACATTTATTCTACACAGAGAACAAACACAGCGCCCATATTGCCGAATTTTTAAAACAAATTTTTCATGCAAAATTGAAAACACTGTACATTGTGGTATGCCTGTGGCCTCCACTATTTCACGCACTTTGATTTATCGATCACTCAAAACCATATTGTGAATTTTGTTTGTCATTTTGGGGGTGGTCACTTCAACTGGATGTCCTGAACGATGTTAATCTTTTGTGGATGTATGGCCACGTTTAAACGGTTGCAAACACAGAGCAGATCCAACTCAGCTTTGATCTCTTTTGATGTTAGGCCTTACGTGTTTAATCACCACTGGAAACTCATTTTTTTCCATTTTTCTAAATAAATAACTTGTTTATTCAATCGACTGTGACAATGAAACTACATGATTGACACTACTGAAATTTAACTGCGCTCTAGCAACAAATGATGCTTACTAAAAGCAAACTGTTTTTTATACTATGAGCGCAATCTCTTGGATTTTCTAAGGACTTCTTGAATGACCCTCGTATGTATACACAGGCAAAAAGAGAAAAAGTAGAATATTATCCATACACCCATATTAACCATACATAGTGGAAGTTATGAACTATTAATTAAATTCTCAAGCAGTAAAATGTTGTTGAAAATTCAACTGCATTACTTTACTACAAATGGCATTTGTTGGTGTTTGGGTTAAATACCAATAATTTTTGGTGTTGAGATATACTAGAAAATTTATTTTTTAAGTTACTTGGGAGTATTTAATTTTTATTTAGTTAAGTATGTATTAAGAAGTCCTGTGCAAGATTAAACATAGTTATTAAATTAAGTTTTTTATTTTTATTTTTTTAATTAATTTATATGAGTATGTTATATATCTGATCAACCTATATGTGTATTTTTTTCTTTTAATCACTTAATAATGTAGGTCTTTTTATTCAGTTTGTGTATAGATAAATCATCTAGTTTATATGTTTTACAATCATGTTACTTAGTACGTTTTTTTTTTTGTTATAATTTTGTACGTTGTTCTGTTATAATTGCCAAATTCCTTGACCTTACTTGTTCTCAATTTATCTGTTGCTGCCTTTGACACATTTCTAAATATTGTCTGATGTTATTAGCCATCATCATCTGTCATGAATTAATTTGACACATTGTTTATTATATGTTTTGTATCATATTGTATCATTTTGTATCATATGTTTTTTTTTGAAAACTTGTTTTATGGATGATTTTATTAATGGTAGAATATATGCTGGAGGGGTGAATATTATGATAAATCTTGTTAATTGACAATTCTACTTCTTATTTCAGTTAAGGTAGATACCATGAATTTATTATGGAATTCTGTGACCATTCAGAAATTATCTTTTTTTTTTCTTCAGTTTTTATATGTTTCACAAAAGACGGTTTTTTTAAAATTAAAAACAACAAATTTGTTTGTATGTTGTAAATATTAATCAGTTTTTTTTTTAGATTGATACTCATTCAGAATGTTTTTATTTTCATTTTTTAATATTATTTTTTTCTATTCTTTTAAACTTTAAAATTAGCCTTTAGAAAATCCTTAGAAATTTTATTTAAAGTTACTAATTTTACGTTTACGTATTTGAGTTATAAGGAATTAAAATAGTATAATAAAGTAGATGATTGCTAAGAACAAAAGTGAAGCAGTCTGATAGCAAATGGGAATTATGGAACTTGTATATTGCCTGATAGTTTTTATCTGTCTTAATTTCCATGTAAGGGATAATGTTTGCAGTTTCAGAAATGTTATTGTACACACAGTGTACAGAGCAGTGATAGTTATTCCTCAAATTTCTCATATATTTACTGTTTAATTTTTTGTTTTTCATGTACTTGTATGTGAAGGAAAACTCATTACGTAAGTCATTCGCAGCAATTTCAAAAAGAGTTAAAGAACTGCTTATATTTTGCAGCATAAAGAAACTGAATTTAATTTACCTACCCATCACTTTATTAATAGCCTAAAACTTTGACCCTTGTAATTTTTGAGCTGTTGTCTCAAAGCTGGATGCTTGGCAATCCAGCTGAATTTTCAGCACATCAAACATTGGGACATCTCTTAAGTGTTAAATTGGGGCTGATTTTTATTAATTCTGTTTCTTATTCAAATCTTATTTACCTGTATGTGTCTTATTTCCTTTACAAAAAATCTTTCCTTCCATTAACTAAGCTTACAAATCTTTCCCATCTTGTCTTCTCTACATTTTCTCCCCTTTTCAGTCTTGCTTATCCTCAAGGCTTTAGTGCCATTCAGTATTTCTTCTTCATCAACGTCTTCATATGTATGAGGGAAACTGTTAATAATTCTTAAATCTGTTAAATTCCTCTGACCGAACAAAGTTCAAGAAATCATTGTGTGTGAAGATGGTTCCAGTTTTTCTCCTTAATTCCAATCCAGTAATTTCTTCAGCAACATTTCTAATCAAAAGTTTTCTTTTAATCAACTGGTTTTCAGACCAGTAGTATGATATTGTCTCGCTAAGCTATACATTCTTGATATGACTGCTACTTTACAGCTTCAGATAAGCTATTTCTAAGCATTGTGTCAAAGAGAGTGAAAAAGTGTTTATAATGTTATGTTTGCTGTTTCTTGTGGTTTGGTCTTGTGTTTCGTAATTCTATATTTACATTTTTGTCTGTATTTTGGGTAAAAGAGTTGGATATTTCAGCCATTATGGTTGTCTCTTATGACAAATAGGAAAACTGGAAATATTCTACAGCTTCAGATCCGCTGTTTGAAAGCGTGTAAATATTCGACAGCTTTCAGAATTAGCTATCTTCCACAATTCGAACATTGCTGATCTCTGTGGCTGGAATGGTAGCATTTTGTGTTGTTAGTCTTTCATCTGGAGGTCCCAGGTTCAAATTCTGGTTAAAGGCATAACATTTTTCTTATGTACAAAATTCTGTTTCCATAACCTACGCGCTAGTTTCAAGCTTATGTGGCAATGTAAGATAATAATAATAATAAAAAGAAAGATAAAAACTTTGATAAAATCATTTTTTTTGTATGGCCCATTATAGGATAATTCTTTAGTCATTAGGCCTAGTAAGGGATCATTGCAAGTATAATGATGTTAAAATCTGGAAAAGTTTGTTATATAACCGTTTACATTCTCAAAGAAGTGGAGAAAATTATGAAAGTAAATGGCTGGCTTATTTATCTTTTGAAAGATGTACACACTGGCTATGTAAATTTTATATGTTCAACATAATACTGTTTATAAATAGGTGTCTTAAAATGGTTTTTGGTGTAGTTTGGGGAAGAGATAGCTTAAACTCTGACTCTCAGTTAACCAAAAAAGTATTTAATAAACATCAATCTTAAAGTTAATATGAACAGACGTTTCTGGATAATTTAAAGCTCTGATAATGCAGATCAATTAAAAATGTCAACACTACTTACTGATAATATTGTTTATTTATTTAATAAACTATCATCAACATAAGATCATAATTAAAAATTGTCCCTTGCATTTCTAAGCTTAGATAAGGATTGCCTAATTTGATTATTTACCCAGTTTGTAATTCCAGCCACTTTGAGCAATCTTACCATATCATTATATTATATAAAAAGTAAAATAATTCGTTGTTATGATAGCCATTTTGCTTAATTAAATTATTGCTTTGTCATATTTTAGTAAAACTATTCTCATTAATTTTGTTCTCTGTTTTATAGCTAATTTGTAATTATTTTTGTTATGCATGATTTTTTTTTGTTGTGGGCTGTTAGAGAAAAATGATCTTTTATGGGTTATCTTATATTTATTATTCAGTTGATTTGTATCCTTACTAAGAAGTTACTTTATTGATTAGTTTTTTGTTTCATATTTGATATTATAAACAAAAAATTGGTTATTAATGTGACTGACAGGTGATGAGTAATTTGTAATTTAAATTTACGTTAATTTGATAAAGTTATTTATGGTTTTCTATTTATTTTATATTCAAAAGTCTGGTTACAATAAATTTGTTTATAAACTGAAAAAAGTATGATTAATTAAAAAAATTAAATTGAGAATTACAGAATTGATAGAATACAAAGCTGTATTGTATCAAATAGCAGGCAAAAGCAATCGTTTAAAAAAATGTTTGTTCTTTGTCTTGTCCCTCCTCCGGCAGCGAGGACTATGCATAGGATTCGGGTGAGAGGCACGCTGGCTATGACAGCTGTTGCCTGCAGCTGTTGACAGCCAAACATATGTTTCGTGTTAGCCTTGCTGTTCTTTGCCTTTAAGAAAACATAAAAGATATATCAGAAATCATACTCATGTTTTTTTCTTTATTTATTCATTTGTTTATTATTATTTTTATTTTCATTTCAGATAAGCAACCACATTGATATATATTTATGGATATGTTATTTATTGTTAAATTATTATATTTTTGAAAATAGCATTAATGTTTAACTTATGTATTTATTGACAGTTTAGTGCATTGTTATAAATCAATTGATTTAATGTAAAGATTGAAATAAGTTGCTAAATAGATTCTGTCTACTGGATCTCTAGTCCATACTGTTTAATAGTAGATTGACTTCAGTTTTCAATACATTATATATAAATTTTTATTTAAAAAAGCCACGTTGATTCGGTTCGTTGGTTACATGAGAATTTAGATTTAGAAGTAAACTATTTAAAAAAAAATTTAACCTTCATATTTTTCTCTGTTAAACTTTTTCACTTCATTTGCAAGCGTATTTTATAAATCCACTTATTTATTGTTTTATGATATTTTTAGAATTATATTTAGTTACAAGTTTATTATTTCTTTATATTATTAATATTTCTCTTTACATATTCTTACATATTCATATTACATTTTCCATATTTTTTTATTCCTATTAATGAAAGTAAAAAAGTTATTGCGACTGTTTTAAGTAGGTCTGTAATAATGTACATTAACAATTTTTGGTTTTAATTTTCCTAATTTTTTAAGTTTTGTAGAATAATATCATTGTGGCTGTTAGCATGGTAATTTTTACGTAATGAACATTTTTCTTTCTTTATCACTATTCTTGAATCTCTTTTTTTTGTAATACATTGAATTTTATCAGATGAATGAATGTTTAAATAATGCGAGATAAAAAATAGCATTTGCTGTTTTGAGTATGGTTTATGGTTGATGTTTTCTATGAGGCAAGAAGTAGAGGCTGTATATTTGATTGATAGTTGGTTGTCGATAGTTTGAAGTTATGTTATGAGCCATTGGGCAGCTCCCCGTACCATTTTTGCATAGACCTTTGCCCCCTTGCAGCAGTCCCAGCAGAGTCAGCAACAGCCAAAGCAACAGCCGCAGCCGCCACCACTACTACCGGCAAATGCAGGTACAGCTGCTAGTATTACTACTGAAGCAACACCACCTCCACAGCAGCAACAACAGCAACCAAATCAAAGTATTCCATCACTAGATGTGCCATCTACAGGTGAATCAGTTATGCCACAAAGTAATGATGCTTCTGTTCCAATGAATGAAGATAAGCCTGAAAATAACAATGAAAACAGGAAGAAACCGTTTTGGAAGAAAGGACCAGGATGTGAGTTGTTTAAATTTTAATAAATATTAATTGTTTACTTCGAGAATTTAAATAAATGTGATAGCTGCTATTTTGCTTGCTAGGTTTGTGTTGTCTTTATACTGTGCGTCTCAGCCATCCTTTTTTCTCAAAAAAAAGAAAAATTGTACATCCCTTAGTTTGATTCACTTGATACATGAAAGGGCGGTTCCACAATTTATACCCTTAATTGTTTTACTTTTTGTTTGACTTGCATCATATTTTTTTGATTTTTGTATATCAAAATTTTCTATGCATCATGATACATATTCATGTATAAACCAGTGTAACATTCAGCTTCTTTTTATAAACCCTTCTTTACAACAATGTAAATGAAACTACTGTTGCTTCCTTGTATTGATAGATATTCAGCTTTATCATTGTAGTTTCTTCACATGAAAATAGTTACTTGATATATATTCACATTTTTTATGCGTAAACATTTTCAGCCTTACAATGCATATGATTTAGGAGTACATCATTTTAAATGATTGTTATTTTTGTTCCTGGGTTACGTCAAATATTGAATTAATATACTGAATTAAGGGTATATATAAAATTAGGTAAAATTCAGTCTCTTTTGGTATATGGAATATTGTATATGTAAAATCTGGAGAGGTTGTACATTAAGGAGAAGACAAAACATCAGCAGAAGATCTGGATGTGATAAAACTTGTACACTACAAAATACGATGGCTAAAAATTAATTAATCAGTTTATCGAACTAATTGTAGATTTTTTTGTTCCAAATATATCTGACAATATCCATTTTTTGTTTATAATTCTTCAGTAAGGCAGTTAACATCCCACGGGGGCGGGGGGGGGGGGTTGATTATCCAATTATGAATAAATAAGAAAAACATTTTACCATATACCACCACTAGTTGTTATTATGAGCTACAGACTTTACTGTTTCCCCATGATGTTGATAATTATATAACATGGAATGAGTCCAATTTTGAAAGCATTTCTCATTATGTAAAAGACTGCTTAACAAAGCAAATAAAATTATCCTACTACCGTTGTGACCACATGTCAGAAATGTGATGTTGCCAGTGGGATTTCTACTGTGACAAACATCAAGAATCTAATTTTACAAAATTATAAGTTTGGATGTTTCATGAATATATATATTTTACTATTTCTTTATACAATGGTTTCTTTATACAGTATTATAATACACAAAAAAGAAAAGGTTTCTTGCATATGTCCCGATGATTTTTTTTTCTTCTGTAGATTTTTTTTTCTTCTATTTCTAAATTAGTTATACAAAAGTAATCTTTAATAATGTAAAAAATGAAAACTTTCAAAAATATTTGATACTACACTGAATGTAGAAAATCTTCAAGTTTCATTTACAAATATTCAATATGGCTACCTTTTGTAACTCCGCAGAATCCCATCTAATCAGTTTCCTGACAAATCCTATGAAGCATGTCTTGTCTTTAATGTCATCCCATACAGAGAAGCCCATTGTAATTAAATCAGGCGATAGTGATAGCCAGGAAATTATTCCACCATGTTCGATGAAAGTTGACGCTTTGCTATTGAGATATGTGACTACTGCACCATGAAAGTGTGGTGGCATGGAAAATGAATTCTGTACCAATATCCTGATGTAATTGTGGCATTAGATAATGTTCAAGTACGTCCAGGTAAGGTATGTCAGTTACAGTTAGCTCTGCAAAAAAAAGGAGGACTGTAAATTTTATGACAGCTTAGAGCACAAAAAATCAAAACCTAGGCAAATCCTCCTATGCATGTTCCAATTTTATTTAACATATTAAACAAAACTCTGTTTGTTTTTCTTATTTGTGGTTAATTGAAACCCAACCACCAAAGAACACAGGTATCCAAGGATTCAAATCCGTGTAAAAATTGAACACTGGAATTCTTGACTTCCAAATCAGCTGATTTAGGAAGACGTGTTCACCACTAGACCAACCTGGAGGGTTAATCACTCAAAGCTTGTATCAGTTGTAATTTGTACGGTTTAAATGAAGTCGATTGTGCATTACCCTCCATACAGTAACCCTTGGAATATTCAATTCTAAGCTGGCACATTCCATTGATTTACCTAGACTACAAATGTCTGCCACACTTATTCACAGACGTCAAACAGTTTACATTGAAAATTATTTACTTTTTCAGGATGTTGTAATGTTTCAGGATGTTGTAATGCAGAAATTTAATCTATTGGTACATCTCATATATCCCTTTTGAATAAAAATAGAACAGAAAAAATCAGTCCAAAAAAATTACAATGAAATTGTAAAGCATACAGTAAGAGTCTCGCAGATATAATTTCTTCTACTCAAACAACAAAAATTTCTGTAATATAAATAAAACTAGATAATAAACAATGTTATGTTCCATATAATAAGCCAAAAAATAGAAAAATTTGTCATAAATTCTTATCAGTCATAAGAATTGTATTTCTGTAAATGTGATTTATATTACATACAAATGAAATCGGGCCGGTAAGAGTTTTGTAACAAATTTTTCTATTTTTTTGCTTATTATATGAAACGTTTAAACATTGCTTATTATCTATTATTGTCTATTACATATATTTAACCTGTATTTTTTTTTTAAACAAAATTCTAAATTGAAAACAGATTTTGTAAATAGAAATGTCAGTGGTCTTACCTTTTTTGATATCAGAAAATTTTGTGTTTTGACTGGAAGAAATGTCTGCTCAACTCTTACCATATGGTTTACAAATTTCATTGTAATTTTTTTTGGATAACACTGTTTTGTTAAGATTATTCTTTTATTATTATTTTTTTTATTTCTTATGAATTATTGATTAAAATTTATGATTAAAATTTATTGTCTTAGAACAAACAAATTGAATTTCACGGCCAATTGTTTTGTTGATTGTCATATCATTCACTTTACCATATTTTTTTTAGGTAAAACTATTCACAAGATCTGTGAAGTAATATTGCACTTAATACTTTGTTAGTGTGTAACCCTAGATTTTTATCATTCGTGGACCCATGGATATTACACTGATGTATTGTTATTAAATGAACTTTTTTTATTTCTCCGTCAGTTAGTTCAAATAGTTGTAATTGTAGAATAAAAATTTTACCAATTGAATTTATTGCTGTTTTATGTAACAAATCTTTGTTGCCACATTGCACCTATTGTTTGTGTTTTAAAACTTATTGTTTTATTTTTGTCTTTTAAAACTTTTATTAAAAAATATAAATGTTTCGTCATCAGTACTTTCATTTGCATAAGAGCATTTACTATTAAAACAAGCTGTCTGTAGTATGTTTTCCTAGTGTGTTTTGTACACTACCTAGTACTATCAAGTACTGCTATCTAACAGCGTGAATCGTAAAGTTACATTAAAAAATGAATAAAATGACATATTCGAGTCCCACATCAAATGGAATAAAAAAGTTAACAAAATTTGAGGAATTTGAAAGTATTCTTTATTATAAGTCTAATTGAGCTGAAATATAATGTTTTCATGCTTATTTTTTTTCCTCATTTTTAGGTTAGGTCATGTTTACAACTGTAAACATAGTTTGTTGACTTCACTGTGCTGTCTAGTTTCGTGGACTCTTAATTGGCGAGGTTCTGATGAATTCTTGATTTTTGAAAAAAAAATTCATTTTTTAGTTTTTTCCAATGTAGAAGAAGAATGGGAGAATGCCAAAAAGGAAATTCTTAAATCAGCAGAAGCAAACTTAGGCGGAATAAAGAGAACTGGTAGAAAACCTTGGGTTTCAGACGATATATTGCAGCTGATGGATGAACGTAGAAAATATAAGAATGCTAGTGATGAAGAAAGTAAAAGGAACTATAGGCAATTAAGAAATGCTATAAACAGGAAGTGCAAACTGGTGAAAGAAGAGTGGATTAAAGAAAAGTGTTCAGAAGTGGAAAGAGAAATGAACGTTGGTAAAATAGACGGAGCATACAGGAAAGGAGAAATGAACGTTGGTAAAATAGACGGAGCATACAGGAAAGTTAAGGAAAATTTTGGGGTACATAAATTAAAATCTAATAATGTGTTAAACAAAGATGGTACACCAATATGTAACACGAAAGGTAAAGTCGATAGATGGGTGGAATATATTGAAGAGTTATAGAAAATGGTGTTATAGAGGAAGTTGAGGAGGATGAAATGGGAGAAACAATACTGAGATCTGAATTTAAGAGAGCATTAAAAGATTTAAATCTGAATTTAAGAGAGCATTAAAAGATTTAAATGGCAGAAAGGCTCCTGGAATAGACGGAATACCTGTAGAATTACTGTGCAGTGCAGGTGAGGAAGCGATTGATAGATTATACAAACTGGTGTGTAATATTTATGAAAAAGAGGAATTTCTGTCAGACTTCAAAAGTGTTATAGTAAAGTATAGGGATAAAGTATAGGGAAGCAATTTTAGGCCTCAGATTAATAGTAGAAGGAAGATTAAATGAAAGAAAAACAAACCAACATACTTGGCGTTTATAGACCTAGAAAAGGCATTCGATAACGTAGACTGGAATAAAATGTTCAGCATTTTACATGTACAGGAACCAACAGCAACAGTGAAGAACGTAAGAAAGAAGCCGTAATAAGAAAGGGAGTCCGACAAGGATGTTCCCCGTCTCCGTTACTTTTTAATCTTTACAATCTTTACATGGAACTAGCAGTTAATGATATTAAAGAAAAATTTAGATTCGGAGTAACAGTACAAGGGGAAAAGATAAAGATTCTACGATTTGCTGATGATATAGTAATTCTAGCCGAGAGTAAAAATGATTTAGAAGAAACAATGAACGGCGTTAGATGAAGTCCTACGCAAGAACTATCGCGTGAAAATAAACAAGAACAAAACAAAAGTAATGAAATGTAGTAGATGGACGAAGCAGGAGCGATATAAAATGCCAAATAGCACATGCTAAACGAGCCTTCAGTAAGAAATATAATTTGTTTACATCAAAAATTAATTTAAATGTCATGAAAAGATTTTTGAAAGTGTATGTTGGAGTGCAGCTTTATATGGAAGTGAAACTTGGATGATCGGAGTATCTGAGAAGAAAAGATTAGAAGCTTTTGAAATGTGGTGCTATAGGATAGGAGAATATTAAAAATCAGATGGGTGGATAAAGTGAGACGTATTGCGGCAAATAGATGAAGAAAGAAGCATTTGGAAAAATATAGTTAAAAGAACAGACAGACTTATAGGCCACATACTTAGGCATCCTGGGTCGCTTTAATATTGGAAGGACAGGTAGAAGGGAAAAGTTGTGTAGGGAGGCCACGTTTGGAATATGTAAAACAAATTGTTGGGGATGTAGGATGTAGAGGGTATACTGAAATGAAACACTAGAATCTTGGAGAGCTGCATCAAACCAGTCACCAGTCAAATGACTGAAGACAAAAAAAAAGAAGTTTTTTCCATAAAGTTCATTGTAAACTGACTTAAAAGTGATCTATTATAGCTGTAACTATAGTTTTAACAGAATCATTTTATCTAGATTTTAGCTGCGATTAATGTTTGTTTTTAAATAAAAAATTGTATTTTGTACCTTCTTAAAAGTAAGCAGACGCATTAAAAGGCTTAAATTTTGTACCTTCTTTTTTACAGTTAAAGTAAGCAGACGCATTAAAAGGCTAAAGCAGAATGCGGAATTAAGGAAAATGTTAATACCTAAAGATGCATTTGTGATATTAAGTGAATTGCATCCTGGTGTGAAGTTTACTGTCAAAGCGCAATTGAATGCTATTAATCAGGCAGTGTACTTGATTACTGTTTATGTAAGTAAATTACAAATATTGTTTTTATGAGATCAGAGTAAGGTTCTGCATAATCTATTTATTTTATTTTAAAATTTATTTAAAAATCGAATTATTGCCTGAAGTAAACATATCAGATGACGTGTTGGACTCATATCAGATCCAAAGCATTGGTATTATTTATGTTTCTGTGCAAAGAACCATTTACTTCCTTATCTAAGTAGGAAGTTATGTTAGCTATGTTAACTTGTTTACATTGATATTGAACATCTTAGATTTTTTTTGTCTTCAGTCATTTGACTGGTTTGATGCAGCTCTCCAAGATTCTCTATTTCATTTTGGTATACCCCCTACCCACTACATCCTACATCCCTAACTTTGCTCCATTTCAAAAGCTTCTAATCTTTAGTTCTCAGGTACTCCTATCGTCCAATTTTCATTTCCATATAAAGCGACGCTCCTAACATATTCTTTCAAAAATCTTTTCCTGACATTTAAATTAATTTTTGATGTATTCTTCTACCTCCATAATCTTTCCTCTTTTTTTATTATTTTTTTTTTGTTCTTGTTTATTTTCATGCAATAGACTTCATCCATGCCATTCATTGTTATTTCTAAATCCTTTTTACTCTCAGCTAGACTATAACATCAACATCTTTATTACTATAATTACTTAATTACTATAACTTAATTAACGTAAATTAATTACTAACTTAATTACTATAACGTAGCATCTTATCTTTTCACCTTGTACTGTTACTCTGGATCTAATTGTTTTAACAATTATATTATATTCTTTATATATCTATATAAAGAATAAAAAGTAATGGGTGTAGGAAGAAGGGTGTAGGAAACATCCTTGTCACCTTTCTTATATGGCTTATTTCTTATGTTCATCAATTATTACTGTTGCTGTTTGGTTCCTGTAAATGTTAATTACTGTTGCTGTTTGGTTCCTGTAAATGTTAGCAATCGTTCTTTCTCTGTATTTGAACCCAAATTTTTTTAAAATGCCAAACATTCCAGTCTACGTTATCTAAACACTTTTTCCTCTTCCCATCAAACCTTGCCAATTCCTTCTACATTTATCTTATCCATTTCCCTCTTAAATTTTCAAATTTTCCACGCTTAGACTCATAAAAATGTTATTTTTTAATTTTCTGGTGACTCCTTCCTTTCCTTAGAAGTCCCCCACCCGGAGATCTGAACAGGGGACTAGTTTACCTTACCGTTTACCGTTAGTTGTTAGTTACTGAAAGAGCTGCTGCCCTCTTTCAGGAATCATTCCGTCTGACTCATAACAGATACCTCTTCGATATGGTTGCACCTCGGTGCAGCAACTCTGTATCACTAAGCACTCGAGGTCTCATGATTCATAGAGGGAGATGTATCATATCAATATATATTGCCTGTTGTACTGATCTGATTCATCATACAGATATGATAATACCTTGATATCATATAGTCTTACTGATATTAATTCATAGATGCAGTAATAATTATTTGGCTAATAATTATTTGTGTTTATAATTAATTTTAATTCTTGATAGATAATTCTTGTTTTTTGATTTGTGGAAATTTATCACAAATTTGTGGTTATTTAAGACACAAAAAGGTGGTTTACTTTTACCAAGTTTCGTCAGAATTAAATTAAAAATTATTTTTGCAGAGGTTAAATGTTAAAAAGTGACCTCTATTTTATATGTTGGAAATTTTTCACTTCCTTTTACGTTTATTATAAGCCCCTTATAGAGATGAGGTAAGACTATTACTTCTGGTGTCAGAGATGAAAAACTCTATTACATTCTTCAATACAATAGAAGACTCCTCAACTGAAATGGTTATTCCAAGGAATCTTAATTTTAATTACTTTTTATACTTTGATTAGTTTTTACTTTACTACTTTACTTGATTAGTTTTTACTACTTTTAACTATTACTACTTTTAAATTACTACTTACTGTATTCAGCATAATTTTTGAGCAAATACGAAATAAATTTTTTATAAGACTGTCCATATTTTTATACAGCAAATACTGACAGTATAATTTTTGATTGATTTTGCAGCAAACGAAATATATAAATTTTTTATAATATTTTTTTACAGCAAATACTGTTCAGCATAATCAGCATAATTTTTGTATAATTGATTTTGGAATATATAAATTTTTTATAAGACTGTCCATATTTTTTTACTGTATTCAGCATTTTTTGTATATAATTTTTGTATAATTGGTTTTGGAGCTTTTTACTGTACTGTATAATTGATTTTGGAGCTGGAGCAAATACGAAATATATAAATTTTTTATATAAGACTGTCCATATTTTTACAGCAACTGTATTCAGCATAAATTTTGTATAATTGATTTTGGAGCATATTTTTACAGCAACTGTATTCAGCATAAATTTTGTATAATTGATTTTGGAGCAAATATAAATAAATTTTTTATAATTGATTTTGGAGCAAATACGAAATATATAAATTTTTTATAACTGTATTCAGCATTTTCTGTATAATTGATTTTGGAGCAAATATAAATTTTTTATTGAAATATATAAATTTTTTATAAGACTGTCCATATTTTTTTTTTTATAAGACTGTCCATATTTTTTTACTGTATTCAGCATAATTTTTGTATAATTGAGCAGCATAATTTTTGTATAATTGAGAGCAAATACGAAATATATAAATTTTTTATAAGACTGTCCATATTTTTTATAACTGTTTCAGCATAATTTTTGTATAATTGATTTTGGAGCAAATATAAATTTTTTATTGAAATATATAAATTTTTTCTAAGACTGTCCATATTTTTTTACTGTATTCAGCATAATTTTTGTATAATTGAGAGCAAATACGAAATATATAATTTTTTATAAGACTGTCCATATTTTTTATAACTGTTTCAGCATAAGTTTTGTATAATTGATTTTGGAGCAAATATAAATTTTTTATTGAAATATATAAATTTTTTCTAAGACTGTCCATATTTTTTTACTGTATTCAGCATAATTTTTTACTGTATTCAGCATAATTTTTGTATAATTGAGAGCAAATACGAAATATATAAATTTTTTATAAGACTCCATATTTTTTTACTGTATTCAGCATAATTTTTGTATAATTGAGAGCAAATACGAAATATATAAATTTTTTATAAGACTGTCCATATTTTTTTACTGTATTCAGCATAATTTTTGTATAATTGATTTTGGAGCAAATACGAAATATATAAATTTTTTATAATACTGTCCATATCTTTTTACTGTATTCAGCATAATTTTTGTATAATTGAGAGCAAATACGAAATATATAAATTTTTTATAAGACTGTCCATATTTTTTTACTGTATTCAGCATAATTTTTGTATAATTGATTTTGGAGCAAATACGAAATATATAAATTTTTTATAATGTCCATATTATTATTATTATTTTATATTTTTTGTCTATTTTTATAAGACTGTCCATATTTTTATACAGCAAATACTGTATTCAGCATAATTTTTGTATAATTGATTTTGGAGGAGCAAATACGAAATATATAAATTTTTTATAAGACTCCATATTTTTTTACTGTATTCAGCATTATTTTTGTATAATTGATTTTGGAGCAAATACGAAATATATAAATTTTTTATAATATTTTTTTACAGCAAATTCAGCATAATTTTTGGAGCAAATATGAAATATATAAATTTTTTATAAGACTGTCCATATATATTTTTTTACTGTATTCAGCATAATTTTTGTATAATGGAACAAATACGAAATATATAAATTTTTTACATATTTTTTTACAGCAAATACTGTATTCAGCATAATTTTTGTATAATTGATTTTGGACCAAATACGAAATATATAAATTTTTTATAAGACTGTCCATATTTTTATACAGCAAATACTGTATTCAGCATAATTTTTGTATAATTGACCATATTTTTATAAGACTGTCCATATTTTTATACAGCAAATACTGTATTCAGCATAATTTTTGTATAATTGATTTTGGAGCAAATACAAAATATATAAATTTTTTTTAAGACTGTCCATATTTTTATACAGCAAATACTGTAAATTGATTTTGGAGCAAATACGAAATATATAAATTTTTTATAAGACTGTCCATATTTTTATAAGACTGCCATATTTTTATACAGCAAATACTGTATTCAGCATAATTTTTGTATAATTGATTTTGGAGCAAATACGAAATATATAAATTTTTTATAAGACTGTCCATATTTTTATACAGCAAATACTGTATTCAGCATAATTTTTGTATAATTGATTTTGGAGCAAATACGAAATATATAAATTTTTTATAAGACTGTCCATATTTTTATACAGCAAATACTGTATTCAGCATAATTTTTGTATAATTGATTTTGGAGCAAATACAAAATATTTACCAAATCTGGCCTCAAGCAATTTTTTCTTGTTTCCTAACCTTAAAGTTTCGCTTGGAGTTTCATTGGACGAGTAGGAATTGTATTATGGTTTATAAAAACTCTTATTAGATAGATATTACTTGATAAAGCCTCTTCTCAGACTTGATGAAGCCTCTTCTCAGTTATCTACTGGAACAGTAGATAACTTTTCTAACCCACTGGGTTGGTCTATGTTTTGCCAAATCAGCTGATTTGGAAGTTCCAGCATTCAAGTCCTAGTAAAGTCGTCATTTTTACATGGATTTGAGTATTAGATTGTGGATGCTGGTGTTCTTTGGTGGTTGGGTTTCAATTAACCACACATTTCAGGAATTGCTGAACTGAGACTACAAGACTACACTTCATTTACACTCATACATATCATCCTCTGAAGTATTATTTGAAACATAAGATAACTTATGTTGTAACAGTTTTTTGTGAACAAAACTTTATGCAGATTTATTTCAATTAGTAATAGAAATTGTTAAATAAATAAACAGTAATAAAATAATAAAATCAATAATTAAATAAACATGAAAGCGAAGGCTATATTATGCCATTCCCATATTGCATTTGTAAGTAAGAAAGAGATTGCAATGTATAAGCTGTTGTGAATAGTAGGCTGAGAGCTTAAAAGTTACATTATTTTATAAAATTTCAGTTCTTTTGTATAATATTTGTATAAGATGTATATACTATATAATGTATAACTGTATATACTATATAATGCTGAAATTTTTTTTTTGTGCATTTTACTGAAATTTGTGGGTTTCTGCTTTTAGGTTGATGGTAAGACATTCCACGGTCAAGCGCTTTCAAAAGCTGCTGCTAAGAAGATTGCATGTGAAAATGCATTAAAATCCCTTCTTTTAGAGAAAATGGACAGAGCTGTTCATGAAGCATCTGGTATGTGCATGTGTTATATATTTTTTTAATATATATATTTATACAAATTATTTCGAAATCTCAATTGATTGAAGTTTATAGTTTTAAGTGAAATTTACCTTAACGGGTACTTCCCAATAACTTAATTTAGGATTCCCCAGCAGTTGTATTAGTTGTATTAATGAATAAAATACTTCTAAATAATGGATGCAGACAATGATTTACCTAGACTGTTCAGTCAGTTCTGAAAAGTAGACATTTATTCTCAGTATGACTTTATCCGTTGTGAATATCATCACTTCTCACCTTGACCCTATTGTTATAATTTCAATCGCATGATTTGTCATCAGTTATGTGCAAGTCTATACTGTATGTTGAATAACATTTTTGTTGCTGTATAGTATTTTATTTCTTATTGTAGTAAATTTTCTATACGTTTACTGTACATTCAGTTTTGTTGCTGTATAGTATTTTATTTCTTATTGTAGTAAATTTTCTATACGTTTACTGTACAATCATTATGACTTCGTCACTGCAACTTAAAATGTCTCTAAAATATAAATGCTTGGTATTAAGTTTAGTGTAACGGTTATAAATGTCCATTAAAAAGAAAAGCTCAGTTTGTGTTATGTGATAAAACATACTCAGATTAACGACTTAAAAAGAAAAAGTACATTTCCTAAAACGCAAAGTTTGACAATTTACTGATTAGTAGTTTTGCAGGGCTCATGGTAATAACAATCCTGTCTGTGGAACTTTGATGAGAAAACCCTAGCAGTTGCTAGGGTTTAAATCGTCTAGGGGTTGGTTAGATAAATTTCAAATTACTGTTTAATTTAGGAGAATTTGGTGTTAGATAAATTTCAAATTACTGTTTAATTTAGGAGAATTTGGTGTTATAATGAAAGAAACATTTTTAATTGTGATGGGACTGTTTGAAAAAAAGACCAATGTGTTTAAAGAGGATAAATGCACGGGGGAAAGAAATCAAAAGAAAGACTTTGCTATTTTAAGTTAGCTGTGAATTTGAAAAACCATTAAAATCAGTTTAAAGCCTCACTGGTTTAATGGCGTAAACAAATTTGCAATTGAATGGTGTTCAAATAAAAAATAGGGACATAATGATGAATGGTTAAGTTTTGAGTGGGAAGGCAAGATAGGGAAGTCATACTCTTCTTGGACAGTGCAAAATCCCATCCTAAGTTAACTTAGAAAATGTCCATATTTGTTCCCAACTGCAGTATGTCAACCGCTTAGCAGGGTATCATTCAGAACTTTAAAAATTGCAACTGTAACCCTGGAAACAAGCCGATGGGTGAATGGCTCTACGTAGTGAGTCTTGAACAATGTCCTCTGGGCACCAGGGCGAACCTGTTGTATTTAGCTCAAGCTCCAGTACATGTGCGCTCTGCTGGAGTGGTCCATTTTTTGCCGGTACTCATGTGTAATCCAGTCTTGTGAAGAGACCTCAGTCAGCTTTGTCTGATGAGGATAAAAGTCTTACTGAAGAGAACTACAACTTATTTAGATTCGTTGTTCTCAGAAATAGTCAGGAAGGTGGCTCCCTCAGAAAGGTTTCACACAGAAAGGTTTCACACCTTTCTTAATAAACAAAACCATAACAGGTGCAAGTGGCTCCCCGAAAATATCAGGAAATTACGTGACTGATCGATTCTGATCGAAACATTCAATGATGAACAGAGTTGATCTATCTTCCGTAATATGGGTGGTATAAATATTAGTGCAGAAAGCCACATACGAGCCGGGGTGTAATTTTTTTTCGAGACCTAAGATATCTCTGAAATAGTTGATGAGCTTTGCCACCAAGATGTTTAACGTATAATGAAACGGCAGAACGGAACAGAAGAACCGACACCGTCTCTTATACTAACATTCAATCTCCGTGTTCCACCAGAGAAGATTAAAAGTCTGTTACCTCTTGGTTCGGGGGTTTGGGTACGACTATTCATACCCAACCCACGGCAATGTTTCAGATGCCAAGGTTTTGGTCACACTACAACATCTTGCACACGAAAACTGAGATCTGTGCTTGATGTGGTAAAGAAGGTCAACACTAACTGCAAAGAAAGTGAAAAATGTGGACCACTGCAGTGGTCCACATACAACCCGCTCCCGAGATTGCCCAACTTTTAAAGAAGAAAAGTTAATTCTCAAAATCTGTACAGAGCAAAAACTACCTTCCCCGGCTGCACGTAGAGAATATAAAAAGATAAACAATTCACGGAACCTGGTTAAACCAGATGTATCTTTTGCCACTCAAAATCTGTACGGAGCAAAAACTATCTTTCCCGGCTGCACGTAGAGAATATAAAAAGATTTCAATTCACGGATCTTTTGCCACTGCTACATCTAAACATACAAATGTTAATAATCAGCAGTGCGGATCCTGCAATGAGCTTAAAAAACTTTTGTTCAGATGCTTTCTGATCAAGTAGCTTCACTTACAGCCACTATCTCAGAGCTGACAAAAATGAATAAAAAGTCCTCCGTCGCAGTTAGTGAATCCAACAGTGTAAGTTCCTGTTCCCAAAGTCGTACTGGCACGAGTAGCGACTATCACAGCTGGCAGTAAGCCACCTAATAAGCTCCCCGTAAAGGGAACCCCCACATAACTATCTCCTCTGGGATGTCAACTGCAGCATCCCATTCAAATAAATCTCCTCCACTATCACCTCATATACTTGAGGATATGGTTGAAGAACCACCTGACCCTAGGGTATCATTAAAATAAAAAATACAAAAAAGAAAAACCGAATCACGTACAGCTAATTTTTATATCATTTCTGAAATTTAATTATTTAATTTTTTTATTTATTTTTTTTTACACTTATGAACATTATTCAGTGGAATGTTCGAGGTATTCGGTCCCGCATTGAAGATATTAGAGTACTGGCACATGCACATGATCCACTAATCATGTGTTTCCAAGAAACTCATCATGACCCAATTACACTACAACATGACCCAATTACACTCAGAGGATACTTCTGTGAGAGATAAGACTATCTTCACTGTCATTCCTGCTATTGCAGTAAAGGTCTCTATCCCCTTTAAATTGGATATCTGCAACCTGTATCTCTCACCGAACACTGAGTTCAGTGCTCTAGATGTCTCAAATCTCCTCATGCAAATACCATCACCATCGGGCTCAATCTTCTGCTCCACTCGAGGAAATTGAGACAAGACTTGGACCTTTGTCTACTGAATAATAGATTACACATTCATGTTCTTATCTGGCACTGTATCTAACATTGATCTCTCCATATGCTCGCCGAATTTACTTCCTCATTTTAATTGGTCTGTTTGTGATGACTTTCACGGCAGTGATCACAGACCAATTATTATTGATTTTGATGTAGTTGCGAGATTAAAAGAAAGCCACGCAGATGGATTGTTGAAAAGCCGGATTGGAATGAATTGCAGTATGACGATGATGCGAACATCCTTGACCTCTTTTACATCCATGATACTTGAGAATGCCGACAGATAATCCCACAAACATCGGGTAAACCTAGACGTCCTTTCGTTCCATGGTGGAATGATGATTGCAAATATGCTATTAGGAATCGATGGCAGGCACTACGCAAATTTAATCGTAGGCCTACAGCAGAACATCTAAATTTATACCGCATGGCTAGAGTGGTGTTTTAAGGAATTCGTATTTAAGGAATTGTTACATGCACTTAAAAACTCACAGGAACCTGGTAACCAGCCCCTCAACCTACCGCCCTATATCATTAACAAGTATAAAATAATGGGGTAAACCGCAGGCTTACATGGTAGTTGGAGAAACATGGCTTTCTCTCCAGAATGGTTTTCGACATCCATTGACCATTTAGTGTCACTAGAAACAGCAATACAAAATGCTTTCCTCCGCCAACACCTCTTTGATATAAAAAAGGTGTATGACACAGTCTGGCGACGTGGTATTCTTAACACCCTCAAAGAAGGGTGTGCTTTTATCCGGGGATTCTTAAATCACCAAACAGGTCGTGTGCGGGTGGATGATTCGCTCGAGAATCGGAGATAGTCATCTTGGAGAATGGAGTGCCTCAAGGTAGTGTATTAAGTGTCACCTTATTTTCTGTAGCCATGAACAGTATTACCAGACATGTTCTCTATTTGCTGATGATTTTGCTATTTACATTGCAAGCCGTTCAACACCCACAGCAGAGCTGCGGAACACTATATCTCACCTTGAAGCTTGGTCCAGGATTACTGGTTTCACATTTTCATCAGAAAAAAACAAAATGTGTAGTTTTTTCTCAGCTACGAAACACTTCTATTCCGCAAGTTTTTCTGAACGGAGAGACTATTACTATTTATCTACCTACTTCAAGTTTTTAGGTTTTGATAGCCGACTTACTTGGGTCAAACATTTCTAGATATGATGCGAGTCCTTACTAACACCAACTGGGGAGCTGATAGGTCATGTATGATACGTTTTTACCTTTGTTCGTTACAGTTTAGATTATGGTTGTGTCGCCTACTCTTCAGCTCGTCAAACCGTGCTTAAAATGCTGGATAGTGTACATCATGCTTTCATCTCAGAGGACAGCCAAATCACCCGGTTCTTAAGTCAGTCTTTAGAAATCCTAATCTAGGAAAGTATGAGGACCATCCACGTTGTCCTAGGTGTCTGTACCTGGTGTCTGCTGCAACATGTAAATGTTGACACACGGTCATTCTTTCCTACGTATCCTTGCTCATATCCTCCGTGGAGACCTTATAAATTAACTGTTAATTAAAAAATTAAATTAATTATTATAAACCTTATAAATTTTACTTTGACCTTACAACATACAATAAACAATCAACACTACCTATTGTCTTCCAGCAAATGTTTCAGTGTGTTCTCCAAGATGAAACCAGACACTGATAGATCGAAACAAAACGATACCGTTGGTTGTGCATTTGTTGTCAATGAAAGAACTTATATGTTTGGTCTACCCAGTATTACGAGTGTGTTTACCGCTGAATCATACGCTATAAATAAGGCTTTAAACATCATTAACCCTAAATATAGGGAATTTGCAGTGACTCGTGTAGTGCTCTCCAAGCCTTAAAAAACTTTTATTCTAAACATCCTATAGTCATTGAAATTTACAACGCAATCGCGTTGAATAATCGCAACACAGAAGTAACTTTTTGCTGGGTCCCTAGCCATGTAGGGATTCCAGGTAATGAACATGCAGATTCTGCTTCCAAGGAAGCATGTAATCAGCCTCCTTTCACCAACCGAATTGCTACCTCTGATTTTATTAATTGTGTAAAACAATCACTGAGAGCGTGGTGGCAAGGTGACTGGACCGGCTACCGTTGATAATAAACTCCTCATACAGAAAAATTCAGCGTGAGGAAGTAGTCCTTTGTCGATTGCGGATTGGACACATGAGGATCACACACGATTACCTGATGACAAGAGAACAAGCACTCCTATGCGCACGATGCAACTGCCCCATGACTCATGGATTGCATATGTAATGCGGCGTTGTGTCGTAAATTGAATAATGAAATTTTAACTCGGATGTTTCTATTTTTGCGTAGTGCTGGGTTAATGTAAAAAATTTAATATTGTTGCGTATATTTTTTAATGCTGGAATAGCTTTTAATAAGTTTTTGATTTTTTTTTATCCGATTAGGAGCCTGTTGCATTCCTTATTGTAATTTGTTAAATTTTAAAGATTTTAGTTATTTCAACTTTTTAATTTTTATTTAACATAGTTAAATTATATAATTTGTGTTAGTTCTAAGTTTTATTTAATTTTGTTATTTTAGTTTTATGTTAGTCTTTTGTCATCCAAGAATGGGCTGCCCTTTACACCCATCTTGGACTTTGTAACTCTTTAAGTTTTATTCATCTTTTAGAATAGTTTTAAAACCTTTAAAACTATCCTTTTTTTAAAAAAAAAGGATCCAGGCGATGGATCCTTTCCTTTCGAAAGAAAAACGCACAAGCGTTTTTCTTTCGCACAAGAGATGATGACTTTCTTTTGTACCTGGTGGCAGTGGTTTTTCAGTTTTGCTGTCTTTCATTCACTTCATGTGGAACCCATTTTTCCATCTGGATCTTTCCCATGGCTTTCAAACAAATGGAGACTTGTATTACATTTAATTGATCCACGAGTTGTTGTTTGCGTCATCCTCATCCAATCAATGCTGTCTACACGTAGTAATGCGGTTTGATGGTAACTATATTGGCAAGTAGGGCCATCTATGGGCAAATTCCGGTTTCATATTTACACACTTGGTAACTTTGTAAAAAGTGTGTTTGTGATCCTTGAATTATCAGTGGCATTATGTATTTGCATAACTTTGGCTTTGGTGATGAATTTAAGTAAAGTAGTTTGAATTGATATCTTTGTAATATATATATATATATATATAATCATCTACAGGCTAATATCCATGGTTGTGATCGTATAATTATGAATGATTATAATTATGAATGATTATACGATCATAAATAGTTATGATCGTATAAGTATAATTATGAAGTAAAATAATCTACGTTATATAACAGTTATTTTTATTAGGTAAGTTAAAAATTAAAATTGTATATAAATTGACAGCATGCGAATTAATCAGAGATGCTATTTAATTAAAAGTAATTAAAAGTAACATTATTTAAAAAAAAAACCATCTGTACAATTTGTAAATGTAACTAGATATTTACTAAATTTAATTTTAACTTTTATATAATTTGTTCATGCTTAAGTGGTACTACGCATTTTTTGATTTCTTAATCATAAAACCATACCAATTTTATTGTAAGAGTTTTATTGTATGAATTTTTTGACTATTGCCCAAACATTTTCAATTGGGTTTAAGTCTACAAAGCTGCCTGGCCACGGAAGCAGTTTGTTTCATTCTTCAAAAACAAAACATTCTTTTTCTCTAAGCCATATGGGACGGTATCAAATGTTTGGAATAGCTGTTGTTTAGAAGTTGTGTTTCCTTCAGAATCTTGATATATCGAATATACCATGTAACAATCTAAAACAACTTTTTCTGGGGTCAACCGATTATGTGTATGTGTGTAGGATATGAGTTAGTTACAAACTATTTATTTGTAACTATATTTATTTCAAAACTAATCTTATATTATAT
This sequence comes from Lycorma delicatula, assembly GCF_047948215.1. Classification (NCBI taxonomy): domain Eukaryota; kingdom Metazoa; phylum Arthropoda; class Insecta; order Hemiptera; family Fulgoridae; genus Lycorma; species Lycorma delicatula. Next base: position 192,633,907 of record NC_134458.1, on the reverse strand, counting down.
ATTTAGAATTTTAAAATAAAAATAAATAAATAAAATGATTATTCTTAAATTGATAGAATTCTTAATCTGGTATTTTTTTCATGATTTTCCTTGAAGAACAAATGGAACATTCTCAGACTGAATCAGTGACAGAGGATGTGAAATCAGAAAGTGGAAATATTGATGATACAATGGATGGCAGCAGTGTTAGCAGTAATAGACCAAAAAGACGAATCCCAGAAGATGATATTCCATGGGGTAGCATTGCATCCTTTGCATTACATAAACTTTTCCTAGAATGGCAGAATCAAGGGATTGAAGTTCCAGTTTTACCAATACCTGCACGCAGCAGTACTTTGTCACGACCCGTAAGTCGCAGTAGTACTGTAGTATCACAGCCAGTAAGTCGTTTTTAATCTAAACTAGTAGAATTAATATATTACAAAAATTAAAAAAAAATTGACCTAGTTTTAATCATATTTTGACTTTAATTTGGATTTCAAAAGATAAAATCATATTTTGAAATTTCTAATATACTTAAATATCAAACAATCACATTTTTCGACAAATGTTTTTATAAAACATTTCTCATTAGTTTTTTTCTCATTTCTAAGTCCATCGAGAGATCTAATCCGGTTAAGCCTGACATACGCTTGACCTTCAGCAAAGCTATGGATCCTTGCATTTTATTGTGGACGGTTGATGCCCGTGTTAAAATTAATGAAACATAATAAAATCAAGTCAAATTCGAAATGGCCATCTGCGGCCCCAAAAACCCTGCATGGCTGTTGTACCCTGCAGTTGTACACTCGCACCCTTAATTTACCTCCATACGGGGTACGCCGACAGCATTGATTTGCTTGTTGAAGCTTACGGTGAGCATGCTCTTGGTAAATCACAGTGCTTTTGAATGGTTTAAAAAATTTGAAAGAGACGATTGATGTGAGTAACGAACATGGAAAAAGTTTTAAGCCAGCAAATTGCAAGCATTGTTGGATGAGGATGTTGCTCAAACGCGGATCAATTCACAAGATAAACATTCGTCTCCCCATATGTGGAACTTCATCTTTTGAACTTTCCATGGGAAAGTGTTACATGGAATGAAAGACAGCAAGAAAACTGAAAAACCATTTGCATGCTGCTCAAGAAGGTACAAAAGTAAGTCATTTCGTCATTTTGTGACAGGTGATGATGAAAAGAGGATATATTTCTCTATATTAGGATTACTCTATGGAAAGATGTGCTTGGTGGGATCAGAAGCTGCTAAACCTGGCGAAACCATTAATACGAATCTAGCATTGCGTGAACAACCAAAATATCAAAAAAGGCAACTTCATAATGCACCATCACACACAGCAAACTGGTCAAGGAAATAATGACTGAGGCTTTCAGTTGGGAAATACTTTTTTGCTCACCAGACTTGGCTCCTTCTGACTACTATTTCATCGATGGGACATGCACTTGCTGAGCAGCCTTCTTATGAAAACGGCTTGGTTTGACATCCAAACCAAGCTATAGCTAGTGACTGACAATATTTTGAATAAAATATTTTTTTTTATAATTTTTGCACAATAAACATGTATGTATTTTCTATAAAAAATTTCTGGTTTCTTATTTGCACACCTGATATATATGTTAGAAAATCTCAATATAAAACCAATATTTTTTTTTAACCTTTAAAATTTGATCACTGTGCAAAGTAAAGTTGGTGTGAGCTGAAAAATATCTTTTGTCAAAATGTGTTGAAATTGAAGATAAAGATATTACATAAAAAAACAATATTTCCTAAAATTGTAATTTATAAATTATAAAAACCGTAATCAACTTTTTCTTTTGAAAAAATTAATTTTGCATGCTTTAAAAAAGGTATATTATAAAAATTAAGATTTTTTTTGTTTTGTATCTTAGCTTGTTAAAAGTTGTATTCCTGAGCACATAAGTTCTCTCTTTGCTTATGGCAAATGTTTTGGTATCCAGTTCTGGCTAAATTTAATATTAAATTAATTAATATAATATTAATATTTAATTTAATATTTTTAATTTATATTATTTTTCACAGAAATCTAAATCTTATAATATTAACTGATGAAATATCTGTTTGTTGAATATGTTTGTAGCAAAACAATATCTCTCTATGATTCTAGTATTGTGTTGACAATACCTAGTTGTAATGACAATACAACTATGTCATTGACATGACAAAACTGTCATTTTGAGTTCTTAATTGTCCTTGTAAAGGAAGTTGTGCTTTTATAGGTTTGAATGCTAGGCTGTGGATACCGGTGTTCTCATCTGCAAATGCATCATGCCTGAAGCCAGTAATTGGTTTTGCCTAATCCAGATTTGGGTTAGGTTTGCACTTACAAATTGAATCCTGTCATTTCGCTTTTTAATTTTATTATAATCTATAAGGTCGAACTGATTCAGTCGGCTGAATCTTTTGTGCAGGCTTCTGGACCACCGATGCCAATGAAGAAGATACCTGAAGATGCCCACAAGCGTAATCCTGTGCAGCTGTTGAATCAGTTGAGACCTGGGTGTCCGTATTCTGAGCAGAGCAGTGGCATTGCTCCTCACGTAACCTTCAGTATGTCTGTTGTTATTGATGGAGAAGAGTTTGTTGGTATCGGTTAGTATCTTTTTTATTGTAATCTTGCTTATTGATTTTTACATCTTGTTGCTACACTAATTACATGTCTTTGTTATTCTTGTATTTGTTAAGATTTTTTTAATGATGGCAAGATGAACACCACTGGAATCTTACTTACTGTTAAGTAGGTAATAAGTAAAAGTAGTTACGACCATTTGTTAATTTAACAAATATTATATCATACAACATTTATGTAATAGAATGTAAAAATTCTAAGATATTTAAATAATTTTGAATTTCATTAGTTTACCAATCTTAATTACAAATGAGTCACTCATTCAAAATACATTTTCTAATGGAGAAAATGAATATTTAACTGAAGTATGTAGTTTGAATCTGTAATTTATTGTACTTCTTTTTGTGTGAATATACATTATTCACTTTAGCAGAGTTAATTTAGATAAATTTTGAAATGGGGGGATCCATTTCATTCAAATTATCTGTCATTGTAACTCTAGTTAATTCAGCAAATAATTTGTTTTTAAAAGCAAGCATTAATGCTTAATTGTTTGAAAATGTTTTAAAGATGGATTTTTCATAAATTATGAGAGGTTCTCATAAATTTATTTTTCTAAAATAAATACAATTTCATTTAAAAAGATTTATTCTGAAATCTTTACTAATTTATTCATACCTTTACTACTTCTTTACTAGTTGTCACACGAATTAAGACATTTATTAATTCATCATAATCATCTGCGAATTGCTTATCACTCAAATCTCAAACAAATTGTAATCAGAAGGAACTGATTACCAGAGTTTGGACGATATGGTGGATCATAATTTTCCCATCTCAGTAAATCATGTGTTGGACCCGCAACATGTGGACATGACATGTGCAGCATTGAGTCTTGTCAGTTGCCCATGTTCCCAATTTTGAATGGGCAATATGCCAAACTAATCCTCAAAAGACTGGCATCAGTTTGCATCAATGTCTGGCAAACTTTGACCTTTGTCGGTGTGGTTGGTGATTGAGGATGATGCCATTTACTTGACTGCAGTATCATCCACGTTTGATTGTGTAGCGCATCAAAAATTCCAAAGCATTGTGATGTTCTGTGAAGAACATGAAGCCTAAATGGTCATGAACAATGCGACCGATCAAAAGAGGGCCGGGTCGGAAATCATTGAGAGCCACCCTGAGAACTTCTTTCATTCATTAAATTATCACTGTTAAATTATCTCAGCAACAAACTGCCTATGAATTTTAAGTCTGCTTAACATTTTGATTGCTGACTCCACGTACTACACAGTCAGCGGCAACATTGATTCACTATCACTTTAACATAACATTTTGATTGCTGACTCCACGTACTACACAGTCAGCGGCAACATTGATTCACTATCACTTTAACATAATAACTAATATAATGTAATTTAATCAAAGATACTAAAACGTGACAACTGACAACAATGCAGTGTGTACATTACTAGCATGGCCATGAACGACAGGTTCACCAACCTTAAGGAAGTCAGAGTGTTAGTACCACTGTTGGGATATTCACAGGATTTTTCAGTAGCATTTTTTAGTTTATCAGTTAATTTCTCCGTGTTTGACCAGTGGATGAAAAAAAGATGACCACCCCAATGACTGATGACCAATGAAAAAAAGATCAGTCAATTTTTTTCTCTGGTTGAACATTACTATGAAGGGCAGCACATCAGGAGAGTAATGAAAAACCTTCAGTTAGTACAGTTTATAAGTGGTTACCACATTTTTGTGGTCATATGAGCCTCAGTGATACTGAATGTTCTGTTAATGTCGTTAGCACATGCACGTTTATTGACATGTACAAAGATTATGAAAAAAAATTCATAACTAAATGCTTAATTAATGAATTTTTTGTTTTTGTTTTCAGCCGGTAACAAAAAAGACGCAAAAAGAGAATGTGCCAAAGCGGCTTTAATTAAAATGGGTGTTATATATGGTGATTAATGTGGACAATACTGTCAGTAGCATCTCTCCCATTTACTATTTTGGTTATTTTTTCTATGAAATGTAAAATATATATTAATAATCCGCATATTCAATGTTAATGATTTTTTTGTTCAGTATTATTCAAGAAAGCATTAACCACAATAAATTTATTGAAGTGGAGATAAAAGAAAGTGATTAGTTTAATTGTGGAAAGTAAAAAATTGTTTATAGTAGTCTGCTTGCAGAACATTGTTTTAACTCTTTATCAATTATTTTAATTGTAAATATTTTAATATTTTAATTAAATTATCAATTATTTTAATATTTTAATTAAATTATCAATTATTTTAATTGTAAATATTTTAATTAAATTATCAATTATTTTAATTGTAAATATTTTAATTAAAAAGGAACAGTTGTTCCTTTTTTATTTATGATTTGAACAGATGTAAAAGTAATACAAAGAAATTAAATTTATTGAAGTGGGAGATGAAAGAAAGTTATTAGTTTAGTTGTGGAAAGTAGAAAATTGTTTATAGTGGTCTGCTTGCAGTAAACATTGTTTTAACTCTTCATTATTTTATTGTAAAATTAAACTCTTTTTATTTAATTATTTTAATTAAAAAGGAACAGTTGTACCTTTTTTTTATTTATGATTTGAACGTATGTAAAAGTATACAAAGAAATTCTTGATTATCATTTTATTGTTTTATTTTATTGTTTTATTGTTAATGTTTAATGTGAATAATTTAAGTAAAAAATAAAACTTCTCGTAATGAATGAAACATCTTTTATTTTCGAATCATATATTCTTTTAAAACTATCCTTATTATTTTACTTACAGACTTATAACGAAGGATCTCTGCAAAAATTTATATCTTAAGTTTGGAAGTTTTAATTTTAATAAGTTTTTAAAAAATCAGGAAGACTTTTGAAGTCTAACAAGTTCTATTTTTGACGTGTTAGCCGTGTTAACTTTCCATATATCTTCCGTATGTAGTGAGTGCTTTTTATTTTCAGTATACCCCCTACTACACCCCTAACATCTACCTGTCCCTCAAATATTATTAATATGCCTCTTATTTGTGGCAAATGAAGAGGCTTTGTGGAAGAAAATGTCTGATTCATATAGCACCACGCTTTTCTCCCATTTACCTGTCTTTAGTAATTCTGGTGCAGACCAGTCTGTCGTGTAAGTCTGCAGAGGGAGTACTTTTAACTGAAGATTGGTGTGTGGCTCCTGGTGGGAGTGACCATGCTGGTGGGTTATGGTAGCCCATGCGACCGGGGGCAAGGGCTTCAATCCTGCAAAATGTGTATATGTAAGATGTACAAGGAAGTCACGTAGTGTAAAAACTAGCATCAGCAATAATGGAATTATATAAATGAATAATGGAACTATAAATGAATTATACAAACATTCATTTCTTACAGTATAATAAACAGTTACATCAAATGTGTTGTGTTCCTGGGGGACACTTATTGCTGGTAACCTAAATTATTGTAATGCCATTGGAAAATTATCTGTGTGTTGTACTGTTATGTGTTTATGCAAATGTGTTTCTGTATGTATGTATATACATGCAAAGAGCATGTAAATATGCTCATATTACGATAGATTTTCTTGGAGGAATGTAAATTAGAATCATCTGAAAAGGTTTGTAGAAATACAGACTGTTGCTATGAGTGACGCTAACTGCAAGCAAGCAAAACGGGGCTAATTGCAAATTAGCAAATACACTAATTAGTGCTATACAGATGCAATATAAGATGTACAGGTCTTTGAAGGTCAAATCTAAGTGGACCTCCATACTCTACTGCACAGATGGAAGGTGAGTTTTTGCACTGAGTTTTTACATTAAAACGAAATGTATTGGCATCTATGACCCAGTACTTCTGAATGTCAATTCTATACCAGAGTGTAAAAGACCCAAATGCTCAAAAGTAATATGATGGGTGTTGTAACCTTGATGGAATGTGTTGCAGTACATTAGAAACATCAGTTTTTAGTTGATTTAGGATATCAGAATGTTCTACTCTTGTGCAACAATAGTAGAGAACAGGGAGAGGTGAAAGGACCGTGTTAATAGAGGATGGTAATAGAACTGAAGGTTCCCCAAGGAAATAATGATTTCTAGGGCCGGCCTATTAAGAGCTGGTAACCCTTTGCAACCGAACAGGTGAATCACCTATCACATGATGGAAGATATAAATATAAAAATAATATTTTTCTAATAGCCATTACACAGTCATGAGAAATCCTTCGATTTTATTGAACCATAGTGGCTAAGTATGCACAAGCTGTTCCAGTGTTCCTCCTCTGGAGATTCACACCACAGTAAGCATTATAAATTAAAATCATTAAGTTTAATTTCTGACGATACATTTTTTATTTTATCTGAAGGTATGAATTCATAAATATTATATATATTCATTTTAAGAATTTATAAAATTGATCCTGTTTGAGAACAGGTTCAAGTAACTAAGACTTGTGGGCTTAAATATTGGGGAGGTAAGTTCATCAATTGAGTGATGACATTTGACCTAAATAAAAATATTCTTGTGTGGTATATTCCCTTTAAAGATTATAATTGTTGGATAACCTTCGTTCCAGACATAAACCTATTTTTCAAAAATAAATCTGCCTTGATTGCTTCTAGTGGTATTAAGCTTTAACAAACATCAGAATCAATTTTGTTGATTTTCCAAGTATAGTTTAACGATTAGAAGAAGGGATGTAACAATATGTTAACTTTAATAGGCAGACAATATATCCTAGCTTAATCTATTATTCAAGAGATTAAGCTAGGATCTTGGATTTTGAATAAGTTTACGAGGAAAAATAAGATCCAAATAAAACTGAGCTCCAATTAAAATATCAATATTTTGTATGTTAAATTTAGGAATAAATTTTGAGTTAAATTAAGATTGGAAATTTCAATATGACAAAACAGTACAATACAGCTTGAAAAGTTTTGTATGCAAGTAGTACTACACTATAATCAGTATTAGTTAATACTGTGATTCCCACCACAGTGCCTTGGGGAGCCACAAAATATTTTATCTTCACAATTGGTTGCCATGGAAAAATTTTAATTTACAAAGGGTGCCATGATTCTGAAAGGCCACCATGACACTGAAAAGTTTGGGAACCACTGATTTAATGCTTTATTTATGCCAGAAGTAGGCATATACTCTTTATTAAGTTTAAAACCTAATTTACAAGCAAAACATATGTGCAAAAATTAGATTGAATGCCTGAGTTAACAAAATTCTACATGAATGAGTGTGACTTAAAATGTTATTATATACAGCAGTATACAGAATAACTTAACGGTAGGTTAAGTTTACTTAAACTTTTAAACTTAAAAGGTTGCTTAGAAACCCCTGGTTTTAAGTTACTTAAAGACAATTCAAGTTACAGAATAAACATTGTCTAAAGTTAGATCTCGAATAACAATAGACATGCTGCATATGAATCTTATTAGTGTTTGAAGTAAGATATTTGTGATAAGATTTGAATGCATTGTTGTAATGCTAACCCTTAATATGTAGAAAAATATCTGCAAATGTCCCTTTAATATGTAGAAAAATGTCTGTAAATGTCCCTTAATAAATATGCAAGAAATTCTAGGAACTCTTGAAAGTCTGGAAAACTTTCCTTCTGTAATCTGGCAGTTTTATAATAGTCTTGTTAAAAACTTAATCACAATGAATTCAAATATGTAAAATTTGCATTGCTTCAAGTAAATTGACAAGTGAAACAATAAAATTTAGATAGAAGATCTAATATGGTTCTCTTTTTATAGAATTTATTTTTAAAATATGGTCAGAATTAAAATATGCAATCAAATTTATTATCAAATCATTTTTTCAATTAATGTTAACCCAATTTTAATGAGATTTTTAATAATAGCAGGAGCATCATCCCTGAGAGAAGTGAAAGTAATTTTGAAATTTGATAAATCCTTTTGATTAAATGATGGCATTCAAGAATGTCACCTTTAAATAATGGTAAATTAATAGGTTGTAATTGCAATTGTTTAATTGTTGTATCTACAGGAAATTCTTGATTAGTTGACTTATGATTACAAATTATTAAATGCTGCAATTTACATTCTGTTACACAAATTTTACTAATTTGTTCACGATCTAAAGATAAGCTATCATCATCAAAGTCAATTTCTAATTGTGTTTGAATGGAATCATTTGTTGTACAGATCATAGTTATATTTGTGTCAAATTTATCTGAAAATGTCCCAGTTCGTGTAATAGAGGACTTAATTGATTCTCTTTGGTTCAACAATTGTTCCTTATCCATAATTTAAATATAGCATAGCCAGAAAACACAAAATAAAATTAAATAACATTAACTTGATAATTGATAAATTATATTACAAACCTAGTTTTGTTGTAGTGAAAAAACTCCAAGATTAGGTATTAACATTTAACAAAGATCACAACAATGAAGATTATTATAGCATGCATAAATTTTTATATATAGGTATGGTAAGTATCATATTAAATTTTTATATATCTAGCCCAGAGGACCAAATATAATGTACAATAATCAGAGCCTCAGTTCCATACTTCGGTTATGTTAACTGTCTTCATTAATATAAGCCGGACACATCAATGTATTACATTTAATTACATGTTACAAGTTTATTACACTTTAATTTTATTTATTACATTTAATTACAAGTTAGTGTAAATATGCTACTAATTTAAATAACATTGTAATAATATCTGTAATAACATTCTAAAGGATACTCAATAACACATTAAAGAAGTAAAAAAATATTTAACATCAGCTGGTTCAGTAAATAAGAAGAACATGACAGTAGCTAGTTTACATTGATCAAGAAGAAAAATAAACTAAATTAATTTTAACATATCTTTATCTCTAGATACTACAGATTAAAAATAAGGATGGATGAAGAAACAGATTGAAAAATACAAATATCTGAGAATTACACTAATGGAGAATTGGAAAAATGAAGGACTTTGATAAAGTAAAACTTAAAAAAGAATAAATAAATATTACACCTTGGTATAAATTTAGAGATCAGTAAAAGACTGGTAAAATAATACATATGGAACATTTTTTTGTACGAGTGTGAATTATGGACGTTAGGAAAATGATATAGATGGACAGAACTGATGGTTTTTATAAGTAGATATGAAGGAAAATGGCAAGGGTCTCAATCTCAAAATTAAGTATATAAGGAATATATTTTATATATGAATGTTCTGAACTAACAAAATCGTTTTGTTTCACCATAAGAACTTTTCATTTGAATGTCCTGGAAGATAGGCGTCTTCCAGGATGCCTGTCTGCGCACACATATGTTTAATGATCTCAGTATCAAAATCTAACCTAACTAATAATTATATGTATCATTATAGACTTTAATTAAAATGGATTTTTGTGATTATTACTATTGTTTGTTGATCTTATTTCTACTTGAAAGTAAACATATATAGCTTTTAAAGATTAATATAAAATAACTGGTATTTGAGTCCTTCCTAATTGTGAGGGAGCTTGAGTGCTCAGTGATACAGAGTAGCTGGACCAAAGGTGCAACCATATCAGAGAGTTATTAACTTGAGAGCCAGACTAAGAAATGATTCCTGAAAGAGGGCAGCAGCTCTTTCAGTAGCTGTTAAGGGTGTAGGTGAGGAGGACTTAAATGGCAATATCAACATCACTCAATCTTCTGAGTACCACACAGCTGAAAGCAATGGAAAACTACAGCTACTTTTTTTTTTTAAAGAAAATGTAACTCTGCATTTTCATGTGACAAAGATGGAGGCGCCTTCCTTGATAAAATATTATGGAGGTAAATTAGTCCCCCATTCAGATCTCCGGGTGGGGACTACTAAGGAAAGGGTCAGCAAAAAAATAACATTCTACAAGTCGCAGCGTGGAATGCTAGAAGTCCAAAAAATTTGTTAGGTTAGAAAATTTAAAGAGGGAAATGGATAGGTTAAATAAATGTAGATGTTTGGATTGCTTGGCATTTCTCCTGCCACCATCCCATTCATTCGCCCTAAAGTATAAGACTGAATGTCTGTGCCATAAATGGCTACTGAGCCTCGAAACAGCTTAGTGACCAGTGTCCAACTAGCTCCTACAGCTATCCTAAAAGCATGAGCAGAATAAGCGTGGTACTGCAAACCACTCGCTTTCGTGTCCCATCGCCCGCTTGTCATATATCACTAAAATGGGTAGGTGCACCGCATCAACTACTAAAACATATATGACTATCAATAATTAAATTTATCTCTTCAAAGACAGTGATTTGCTGCCACGCCTAGGCTGCTGAATGCCAGAAAGTGCCTGTCCACCATTAAAGTGCTTGGAGCATTAATCTGGCTGGAAGCCAGCCATATCTCTTGGTTAACTTCCTACAGCAGCGTGGTAGGAGTCTTTTTCAATAGGCAAACTACTGTTGTCGGTTGAACAAAGCAACCGCATCAAGGAATTCCCACATGGTCTGGCAATATGGCTCTTGCCAGACTGACTTGCCTCTAAGTTCCAGGGTAGCCTGAGTTCTGGCCCCTCCAAGAGCTGGGTAGTTGAACATTATGTGTTCATTTGATTGGACCCCCCCCCACAGATGCACAGCTCAGCAGCTGCTAGGTGGAACCGAAACAAATATTGGTTTAAATTTAGGTGGTTGGAGAGCACCCAGGTTCCCATTGCCCTTAAAAACAGTGGAGAAGCATACCACCCCCTCAGATCCTGTATAAATCTGTACAAGAACCTTCCGTTAGACATGGCGTGCCATTCTTGTTGTCATGCTTTCATCACGAGGCTGTAAAGCCTCCTCCGCAGGCAGGAGATGGGCAACTGTTCAAAATTTAGAACCGTTGCAGTGAGATCACGTTCTGCTCCAGTACAGGCCCGGCTTGAAACCGCATCCTTGGCCTCCCTGCCTCTTCGCAATTTCCACAAGGCATATCTACTTAAATGTAGTAGGATTCCTACTACAAATATCTAGTAGGATTTAGCAAGGTTCAGTGGGAAGAGGAAAACGACTTGTCAGGTGATTTTAGAATAATTAATTCAGCTTCAAATAAAGGGCAGGCAGGAGTAGGTTCATAATGAACAAGATAGAGAAGATAGTAGAGTATTTCAAAATGCATATTAGTAGAATCACTGTAATAAGGATAGAATCAAAACCTAAGCTGACAACGATTGTTAACATCTGTATGCCTACAAGTACCCATGATGATGAGATAGAGTATGTATACAAAGAAGTTGACAAAGCAATTAAACACATAAAAGGGGATGAAAATTTAATAATAGTTGGAGATTGGATGCAAGCACTGGAAAAGGCAAGGAAGGAAATATTGTGGGTGAATACTGGCTGGGTAAAAGGAATGAAAGAGAAGATTGATTTATAGAGTTTTGCACGAAATATAATTTAGTAACTGCCAACTCCCAGTTTAAAAATCATAATAGAAGAATATACACGTGGAAAAAGTGGTGATATTGCAAAGTATCAGATAGATTATATCATGGTAAAGCAAAGATTTAGAAATCAACTTGTCTACTGCAAAGCTTTCCCTGGAGCAGACATTGATAGCGACCATAATTTAGTGATAATGAAATCTAGATTGGGGCTTAAAAAGGTGTCTGATAAATTAATGGAATTTAGAGAAGCTTGAGGAAGAGGAGTTAAGGAAGATTTTTGAGGATGATATCACAAAAGGTCTGAGTAAAAAAGATAAAGTAGAAATGTAGAAGAAGAATGGGAGAATGATAAAAAGGAAATTCCAAAATCAGCTGAAGCAAACTTAGGCAAAACGAAAAAAAATGGTAGAAAACCTTGGATCATCAGAGGACATATTGCAGCTGATGGATGAACGTAGACAATATAAGAATGCTATTAATGAAGAAAGTAAAAGGAACTATCGACAATTAAGAAATACTATAAACAGGAAGTGCAAACTAGCGAAAAAGAGTGGATTAAAGAAAAGTGTTCAGAAGTGGAAAGAGAAATGATCACTGGTAAAATAGACAGAGCATACGGGAAAGTTAAGGAAAGTTTTATGGTACATAAATTAAATTTTATAATGTGTTAAACAAAGATGGTATACCGATTTATAATAAAAAGGAAAAGCAATAGGTGGGTGGAATATGTTGAAGAGTTATACGGAGGAAATGAATTAGAAAATGGTGTTACACAGGAAGAAGAGGATGAAAGGGAGGGAGAAACAATACTAAGATCTGAATTTAATAGAGCATTAAAAGATTTGAATGGCAGAAATGCTCCTGGAATAGACGGAAAATCAGCCTCATTACTGCAAAGTGCAGGTGAGGAAGCGATAGATAGATTATAAAATCTGCAGTGAAATATTTACGAAAAAGGGGAAGTTCTGTCAGACTTCAAAAAGAGTGTTATAGTCATGATAGAAAAGAATGCAAGAGCAGATAAATGTGAAGAATACAGAACAATTAGCTTAACTACTAATTCATCAAAATTCTTAAGTAGATTTTGTACAGAAGAATTGAGAGGAGAGTGCAGGAAGTGTTAGGAGAAGACCAATTTGGTTTCAGGAAAAGTATAGGGACAAAGGAAGCAATTTTAGGCCTCAGATTAATAGTAGAACACTATTAATACACTCCCCTGTGAAAATCTACATAACAAATAATATTATTTTACGAATAAACTGCATTATGTATAAACAATTATTCATAAATTTCAAATGAAGTATAATTTTAAGAATACTTTGTTTTAACATTTTAACAAATCATTTCTTAATATTAAATTTTTTTTTTAATCCCAATATAATAAGAGTTAAGCTTGTACACGGTTATACGATCAAATCTTGAATTATCTTAACAGTAGGCTAAAATGCTGCCACACTGCTATGAAGATGTTTTTTATTAATAAACAATATTTAATGATGTAAAAATATTTAATAATGTAGTTTTATAGAAATTATCTTTTATTTTAAGAAATACATATTCCAAAAACGGCAACAGTATTAAGGCTACTCGATGTTAATAAATATTGGTAACTTTGCTAGTTTTGGTCCACATGTTAACACTAATATATTGTGATAGGATTATCTGTAACATTTTTTTTTTGGTTGCAAGGATTAACATATGCTGTACATTTTCAAAATTACTGCTTTGTTTAAATTTCTAAACTTTTCTATGATGAATATTCTGCGTCTTAATAAATTTTAATTACAGAAAATAAAATGAGTATATTTATTGGTTCTTTATTATATTCTAATATCTTGTAACCGACTGTATTTTAATGAATCGGTTTCTTTTATATTTTCTCTAATATGTATCGTAAAAATAAAAATATTGTCATCAAAATTTGTTTCCACGATTTAAGAAAAATATTTAAAATGTCAACACACACAACAGCTAAAATATGTTTTTTAAATTATCAAATAAAAAAGGTATTTCTGTTATTCTCCCGCTTTTTTTTTAATCCTATTCAATCGAATATAAATGGTTTTTATATCAACATTTTTATAACCGTTTATTTATTTTATAAATATAATCTAACCAAAACTTAGCCTCGCTCGGTTCGCTCGCTAACCTTGACTAATTAACAGTAATGTTTTGATTATTTCAATAATAAATAATTGCAATAATTTCTGAAAACCCAACATAAAATAAACATTATTATCTATCTCGATACAAAAGAAATAAGAAAACAAACTTTTAGTAAGAAGTCAAAAAATCTACGCAACTAATTCATTTTCATAAACAACTTAATCGATCAAGAAATAAATGTCACTTAAGACGACGTGGTCTAATCGAAAACTCATATAAGTAATAGATGTAATATTTTGGTGTCTATTCTATGATTATATGAAATAAAAAAAAAATGCTTTCTCAATCCCAAAATGAAGTGAATATCTTATAAGTGAAATCTTATATAAGTGAAAAGCTTATTAAGCGTTTTCCCAACGATTCATAATGAAAAATATTTAAAAAAATTGTAGCGGAGAATAACAGAAAAGTACCAAAAAAGCAAGCTGTAAATTAAAGATTAAGGAAAAAATAGATTAATCCTTTTACTTTGTTATTTTATTTCTGCCACCACGCCAAAGGAGTAATTTATGACATCTCAGGAACGGTCGACCTGACATTGTACAATACTACTCTTTATTTACATTTATACATATTATCCTCTGAAGTAATAATATCTTACGGTGGTTCCGGAGGCTTACATTAAGCCTCATTTTAATCATTAAGCTTGCTTATTTTAATTATTCGTAAAATGTTTTATAAAAACTGTTCTATAACCTTTTAGAAAAAATATTCAATAAGTAAAGAAATATCCCCCTTACGATTGGATATTCAGCTGACTATTGAGAGGGGTTTATCACATTTATTTTTTCATCAGAGAATATAGACATAGCATTACGTATAATAATTACATTATCAGAAACCGTATCGACTTGAACCGAACCTTTGTTTGAACTCCATAGCTTTATCAAAAAGGCCAGTCGGTAAAAAAATTATAAATTATTTAAAACATTAGAAATTAGATGAATGTGATCAGAATTAGATCATTTAATTATTGGACTTTGATTACTTTATACTTTTTTGTACATAAACATTTTTATATAAATGCTGATCAAAACAAATGCTCAGATAATATTAATTTAACCATTAACATAACATTATAGCCATCAATTTATAATGTGCTAGTAATTTTTTTGACAGGCCCTTCTAACATTATCATCATGTTATATTAGAAAAAACCTTTCTCAGATGTCATCTTAAAAACGAATGACTCAAACAAATGCCCCCCTTTGTGCTCACTGCGACTGCCAACTAACAGTACACCACATCTTTGTGGACAGTATTTGTTATGCGGGATTGCGTCGCAAGTTTTAACTAGGGGCTAACATGCGAAATATGCTGCGTTTATATTCCAATTTTTTGATTGCTGTAGTGTGTTTCAGTTATTCATACCGTTTGCCGAAAAGCAGAAGATAATTTTATTTTTTTGAGATATACAGAATGTTGCGGGGCGTATTCGCCGAAGTTCAGGTATTGATTCAAGACAGCAAAATGAGAAAAAATGTTCGTATAACATAAATCCTATTTTACTTTGTTTTCTTTCTGGATGCCATTTTGTGATTTTCAACAAAAAAATTATTTCTCAGGAACTGGTATTTTTTGTGTTCAGTCATTTGACTGGTTTGATGCAACTCTCCAAGATTACCTATCTAGAACCAGTCGTTTCATGTCAATATACCCCTTACATCCTATATCCCTAACAATTTATTTTACATATTACAAACGTTGCCTGCTTGCACAATTTTTCCTTCTACCTGTCCGTCCAATATTAAAGCGACTATTCCAGGATGCCTTAATATGTGGCCTATAAATCTATCTCTACTTTTAACTATATTTTTCCAAATGCTTCTTTCTTCCTTTCTTCATTAATTTGTCACAACACCTCTTCATTTGTCACTTTATCAATCCATCTGATTTTTAACATTCTCCTGCAGCACCGCATTTCAAAAGCTTCTAATCTTTTCTAGTCAGGTACTCCGATCGTCCAAGTTTCACTTCCATATAAAGCTACGCTCCAAACATATACTTTCAAATATCTTTAAATTAATTTTTAATGTAAACAAATTATATTTCTGATTTGCCTGTGCTATTCGGCACTTTATATCGCTCCTGCTTCGTCCATCTTTAGTAATTCTACTTCCAAAATAACAAAATTCTTCTACTTCTATAATCATTTCTCTTCCCATTTTTACATTCAGCGGTCCATCTTCGTTATTTCTACTAAATTTCATTGCTTTTGTTTTGTTCTTGTTTATTTTCATGCGTAGGACTTCATCCACGCCGTTCATTGTTTCTTCTAAATCCTTTTTACTCTCGGCTAGAATTACTATATCGTCAGCAAATAGTAGCATCTTTATCTTTTCACTTTGGACTGTTACTCCGGATGTGAATTGTTGTTTAACATCATTAACTGCTAATTCTATGTAAAGATTAAAAAGTAACGGGGATATGGAATATCCTTGTCGGACTCCCTTTTAGGTAGATTTCATAAGAAAGCTACCGATTATAAGGGTATCATGATTCGACTTCTGGAAAATTTCGAGATATTTTCGCGTTTTACATCCCACAGACATCAAAACCACCGTCATTTCAGAAGTTGATATATATGTATACATAAATATTTCACTTTCTTGCGGACACGATAACTGCCGTAATTTTGCGCCAATCAGTCAAATTGATATATAAAATATAAAAACCCAAAATCGCGGTTGAGTTCGTTAACGGGCAAAATCAGACCATGAAGGTGGAAACGAAAGGCTTTTTCGAAAAAACAAAATATCGCTATATGTTTTTTATTAAGTAAAATATCGAATTAGTTAAAATTTCCTACTATTCTTTGGATAAGGCCCTAAAACTTATCTACGTATAGTTTTTGGATATCACCAACCATTGGCCCATGGGGTGGAAAAAATGGTGTTTCGAAGACAAAAAAATCGTATTTTCCTTATTAGGCACAGTGTCGAATCGGTTTAAAGTGGTCGTTAGTCCTCTAAACATTACGTAGAAACAATTTTTATATGACCAACCCTTACGGCAAGGCATGACCAAAATATTGTTGGAATTATAAGAAGTCGTATGCTAACGATGCAACCGTTTTCGTATTGAGTATATTTGAAGTATTTCTAAACTTTAAGGTGGAAATATTTTTTATCCCCTATTTAGCACCCTTCCGGCGTGCCGAAAGGGATTTTTTAGATTTTAACATTTATTTTTTTACAACAAATACATTGTGTTCGAACGATGATAACGCGAAAGCATTTTTGCCCAGAAAAACAAAAAAAAACCCTTCATGGCTACTAACTGACAAGCAGAATTCTAAACATCACCTTTAGACACGTCATAGTCTCGCTTGTAAAATCCTATTAAACATATAATATTTAATGTTTTCTTTTTTTGTTATCATCTGTAGACTTTGACCATAAATCATACAAACACTATTTATGAAATTAATTAGAGAAAATATAAACACACACATGCGCGCGCGCGAACACACACAAACATATTGTTACGTAAATACAATATAAAAATTTTCTTTACCTAAATTAATATTACCAAAATATATCCCGTTTTATAGTAATAAAACGAATAAATTTATTGAGTGATCAGAAACATATCGCATGATAATAGTCAATGTTTGTGCTCTGTTATTCCCGAGGGGATGAGGGGAAGATGTTAATTATAGTGATGTGGCAACACTGGATACTTTCACAGACAAAAATTGTTCACTTTACTGTTTGTATTGTATTAAGTTGATTACATCATATCTATTCATTTAATTATATTGGATTATTAGGAAACCGTTGTTTTAATAATTCTCTAAACGCGCAAAAAAAAAATATCACTTGAAGAGTTCAAAGAGATTCTTTTCTAGTAAATACCACAATAAAATAAATACTCCCGCCACCACCCCATTCGGTCGTCGTAAAGCAGAAGACCGAATTTCTGTGCCACGAAGGGCTACTCTGCCCCGGAACAGTTTATGCGATCAGTCTCCTTACTAGTCCTGGAGCCAAAGAGCGTGAACGATATAAGCACGGTACAATACTGCTCGCTCTTATGTCAGCCGTTCACTTGTCATCATATATTATACTAAACTTGGTAAACAATATATGACCGTCATAAAAATAAAATTTACATCGTCAACTTAATTCTAAGGACATCCCAACTCTCTAGGGGAAGACACTCGCCTAGTGACGTTCCGGTCGTCAAGCCCCTCCCCCGCCCATGTAAATGCCTCGATAGACATTTACAACGGTGATGTCTAAACTCAGCTTTTGTCTTCGCTGTAGGCCTCGTCTGGACATCTTGAATGTCCTACATCGTCGCCTTCTGAACTAGATAACCGAGCTCGCGTAATTCTAAGAACAGAAATTCGCTGTCATACCTAGCTCGTTGAATGCCAGCAAGTTCCTGTCCACCATTTATAGCCGCTTAGATTTATTGATCGATAGCAGACCGTGTTTCAAGATTAGCTTCCCACAGCAACACGGTAAGAGTCATTCCCTTAAGTAATCTACTGATACCGGTTGAACATCGCGACTGCATCAACGAACTCCCATACGGTCTGACAATGCGGCTTATGAGTGGCCAATTTTCCCCTTGACCTCTAAATTCCAGGGTGGCCCGAGTTCTGGCCCCCCGAAGAGCGTTACAGTCAAACATCATATGTTCAAGGACCTACCCTTAATCATAATACTAATTTACAATATTAGAATTAAAATGAAATAAAAACAATTAATATTTAATCGAATTGAACGTAAAGTGGACATGAAAACAGACACAAAATTACAACATCAATTTTCTGCCATAACTCGACTATTTGTTAACCGATTTTCAAAAATAAAATGTAATTTTGTTCAAAATAAAAGGCTTAATATTTTAGCAATTTGATAAAACGTAAATTTACGGAGATATAACGGACTGAAAAATAAAAATTGCTGCCATTTTCTAATTTGCGAAGATATTTCAGTCCTGATTTTTTATTAATTTTAAACTGTATTACCAAGACTCTTACCAAATATTAATGGGTTTCCTCTATCCGAACTTGAGATATAAATTTTTATATAAAAATAACAAAATGGTGTACAGGGGGAGAACGAAGGAGAAACCGCCATTTTCCTAAGGATATTTTTTGTTTAGTTTTATAAGTTAGAATCCGAGAAAATATAGCCAACCCACCATTTTCGAAACACTATATATATGAATATATATATATATATATATATATATATATATATATATATATAGCAATAGCGAAGCATTTCCGAGTCTGTAGTTCAAAATAAAAATGTGAGTACATACAGATGGGTTTTATGGGTTTTTTATTGGAAACTAGTGAAAAGACGGGCCGTCGCGAAAATGGCTTGGAGGACGCCATCTTCTTCGTTTAATCTTGTGTGAGATTGTGTTAGTTGCCGGGTCAGCTGATGCTTCTTACTCTGCTACTATTGCTGCAGGGCGGATCACATGATGCGAGTAAAGAAACTTAGTATTTCTTTCCCCAGTGTTCAAGTATTTGTAAAGTCAGTTATTTTAACACGGATTTGAATACTAAATCGTGGATACCGGTGTTCTTTGGTGGTTGGGTTTCAATTAACCAAACATCTCAGGAATGGTCGAACTGAGACTGTACAAGACTACCCTTTATTTACACTCATACATATCTCTCTGAAGTAATACCTGAAAGGTAATTATCGGAGGCTAAACAGGAAAAAAAAGTATTTTTTTCCCTCCATAAGAAAACAAGAAAGAAACTACGCATCAAATATGTTTGATCTGAGTGGCGTGCTGCACTTACCCACTGCTTCCGTATACCATCATTATCACCACCTCGCCCGGCTCGCAAGGCGCGCTTGTATGTAACACTCAAGGTTTGGATGCATTTTACACTAATTCACCGTCATTTAAACAAATGGAAGTAAATGAATGAATTGTTAATTTTTTCTAGGTTCCAAATACGTCTTTTAATTTTCATTCAAGCGATCGTACGTGATAGAATGAATGCTACAAGAAAAGGCATGAAAAAGTTGGAATAACTATTGTGCACATTGTATGTATCCGAAACTATCCAACTTCTGTACACATATTATGTAAGATATTACCTATATTTTCCTCAAAAGTCGATGCCTAAAAGAAAAAACAATCGAGTTAGAAATATTTGCAAAAATAACCATGTTTAGCAGTTTTTCTGAATTTTCTTGGCGGAAAATGGATCAATTAAAACACGTAAGGTTTCATTTTAGAGGTTTTGCAATTTTCTACAACTTTTGTGTTGAACGTATTGTTATTGCTTTAGCGGTTTTCATTTTATAAGCAAAAAACAAAACAAAAAAAAATCAATTTTTTGCATGAAAATACTTTAAACAATTGTTTGTGCAGCTAGACTTCGCCTCCACAGGGCAGTTAGTCGCCGCCCTGCGGAGGCGGAGCCGTCTTGGAATGCTTTCCAAATGGTGTCCAAAATTGATGGCCTCTTATGTAATTTTTTTTTTAATTATGACAATTGATGAAGGAAAAGAGAAAAAAATATGTGCAAATCTTCCGAATTAAATTTGGTTTAGATTGGCGGTTTAGAAATCTTTTAAAGACTGCACAGTCAACATTTTCATCGAGATCCATATGCAAATTTACTCAATACGAGAGCTGAAAGCATAAATATAAATTAAATTAATTAATATATAAATTACGAAACTAAACTTCCTTGACACAATAACAAAAGGGAAGTTGGCTTCAAAATCAATAAATCGCTGAGATGGATTTATAGGATTCAAAATTCTTCTAATTTTGACTTTTATTGCCTACCAATTGATTTGATCCACGTGTTTTGTCTATATGTAAGATTAATTGTTACTACAAGGCCAAAAAAAAATCTGATGTGGATACCACATAACTTCCTTGTACGCCTATTAGATTATATATATATATATATATATATATATATATATAATAAAATTTTATGTACTTTTCATTTAAAAAAAGAGTGTATTAGATTATATATAATCTAATACTCTTTTTTAAAATGAAAAGTAACATTTTATTTTTTATAACATTTTATTTCATTAATAACTTCTGATTTTTTTTGTTATTATTGAATTATTATTTCGTAAAAATTTTATTACAATCAGAGGTTAATAATTATTAAAAAATCAATATATTTAAATAAAAAAAGGAGATGAAGTCTGATTTGAACCGATGTGCCTTGTAAGATCCAAATATTTCATTAATTCAAATTTCATTTGGCTACACCTCTGGAACCAATGAAAATACGTACAAATTACGATATATCGTAAAGCTCTCAATGAGGGCTTATTACTGCAGTTAAGAAAAAGTCCAAAATACAATTTTTTTGGATTTTAAGCTTTTTTGGACACTTTTGGTTCAATCAATTGTAATCAAAAGGGGAGGTACACAACTAGATGTTACAACGGTTAAATCCAAAATTTCAACATCCTACGGCTAATCGTTGTTGAGTTACGCGAGATACATACTTACATACAGACGTCACGCCGAAACTGGTCAAAATGGATTCAGGGATGGTCAAAATGGATATTTCCGGTGAAATCTGTCGCGATCACAATACTTCCTTGTATTTTGTTCAAGAAGATAAATGAATATTTGTTTGTCCCGTATGCGTTTCTATACCTTTCATCCAATTGTGATGAAACTTTGGTGACTTGTTGTGCGCACGCCCGCGAAGGTTTCTGAATTAGTTTGGACACGCTAGATGGTACTGGGTTCGAGATATTTATGGTCCGATTTGGCTCATATTCAGAATATATATTAGTTACGTGAAAAGAAAAAATATTTTGCAAAAACTATACCGGTTAGGTAGCGCAGGTGTCGAGATATTTACGAAAAAATATACAAATAGACTTTCTTCTTCTATATATATAAAAGGCAATGTTTGTATGTGTGTCTGCAATAAAATAAAAAAACTACTGAACCGATTTACGCGCGAGTTTTTGATAAATGGTCCGCGTAGTCCGGAGAAGGTTTAAAGATTTTGAAATCCTCGATTTGACCAGTAGAAAAAATGTTCTCAGCCAGAAAGAAAGTTCAGCAGCCAAAGAGGCTTCAGTTCTATAACTGTGTTGTAGTGTCCTTTTTTTTTGCACTTATCGATAGGCATTTTTTATTGTAAGTGCACCGAGTTAATTTTTGGGCTTTAGCTAGTTTTTGTTTCTTCTTGCATGATATAGAAGATTAAAAAACACAATTGAAAGTTTGATAAAACATTAACAAAATGAACATTACGGAATTCACAAAATTTAACCTTTCCCTTTTATCCTTTCTCCCTTTTCCCTTCCCCCTTTTCTTTTCCTCCTTTTTCTTTTCTCAATTTCATTTTACCATATTCCCTTACCCCCACTTCCATTTCCCCATTTTCACCCATTTTCATTTTCCCGTTTCTTATCCCGTTTCTCTTTCCCTTATTTATATTTCCCTCTTCCCCCTTTCCCTTTTCCCTTTTCTCCTTTCAATTTTCTTTTCCCCGTTTTCCCCTTTTTTCCATTTTTCACTTCTTCCCTTTTTACCTTCTTCCCTTTTACCTTTTTCGATTTTTTCCTTCTCCAATCTTTCCCTATTTAGCTTTCCGATTTTCCCTATTTAGCTTTTCTGATTTTTCCCTTTTTCCCCGCGCGTAAATCGGTCCAGTATTTTTTTAGTCTGTAGCGGACACACATATCGGAAACATTGAAATGGAATCGTAAAATATTTAGTACAGCGTGTGTTGCTTTTACGTCCAACAGATAGCACTGTGTTTTTTCCTGTCACAGGTGTCACATCTTAGGTATATAAAAAGAAGCGCGTATTCGAACGCAACGTTGTCTCAAAATTTCAAAGCAATCGGTGAAGGACTTTCGGAGATTTAAGATTTTGAACAAACGAACATTTACATTTTTATTTTGTAGATTATTGCAAGACTGACTAACAATAGACCATTAGACAAACTCATCTAATAAGAGTAACAAAAAAAGTGAGAATTTGGCAGGGATGCCAACCTGATGAAACACTAACAAAAAAAGTGAGAATTTATAAAGCGTAAAAATAAGAGTGAAAATTTATAGAGTATAAAAAAAGTGAAAAATGTTTATCTTTACAAATAAAAAAGGAGGAAATGAAACCTGAGTTAATATAAATAATTGATTTTATGAAGAAAAACATTCACGTAAATAAAAAAAATATTATTAATATATATTTCGCATATATATGTGATATATCAATATATAATAACAAGTATACATCTGACCACCGTGAGACATGTACTAACGAATCGGGATTTTCCGCCAGTATTCGGTGCATTCCGGTGTTAAGTTAAGGGGGACGCACACAAAGACAGACACACATACAAATGCCGTTTAGTAGGGTAGGATTATCCAAGTCTCCTCGATGGGACTGTTTGGGCACTTCGGTCCTCACAGTACTTTTAATACATTCCAATCTTTATGCCCTTTCTATTGTTGAAAATTCCGTGTTGTAAGTTTTCTTTTTGCGAGTGTGAATCGAGTGTTTTTGTTCTTATTTTCTCGTTTAATTTTATTTTATCTGTGGTGTCTTTTGGTGTAAGGCCGATTTCCATCAGAACCTGAATCTGTATCCTATCTTGGTGTTTTTTGAGTCGAGATTGTATAAATTAGCCGTTTCAGAAGCCTTGAATCTTGCATCCTCATGATACGTCCAAAAGAATCCTTTTTTGTTTTTTGGGTTGGAGGAGGGAAAATCCAACTAGAGCCCAGCAGCCCGTACTACTGGATTTGTGGGGTTTCCCGCTAAATGCGGGTACCCACTAAAAACGCTCCCCCACTCACAAAGTGGATATGGGTTTCGCATCATCACCACCCGTGACCTCAGGTACACCCAGTGTCGTCCTCGAGAGGCGGCTTTCAGCGTCCCTCGAGAGCTGGTCTTCCACCACGTAGCTTCCTTCTCCTCCTGGAGTGGAGGTAGACATTGAACGACCCGCGTCCTGAAAGCCATTGGACCGTCCAAAGTCGACATCCCCATGTCCTCGGTCGAGCCATGTCTTGATATATGGGATCAACCTGTATATCCATCTACCTTTTTTTTCTTTTTCCTGTTTAGCCTCCGGGAATTACCATTCACGCATTAATTCAGAGGATGATATGTATGAGTGTAAATGAAGTGTAGTCTTGTACATTCTCAGTTCGACCATTCCTGAGATGTGAGGTTTATTGAAACCCAACCACCAAAGAACACCGGTATCCACGATCTAGTATCCAAATCCATGTAAAAATAACTGGCTTTACTAGGACTTGAACGATGTAAATCTCGACTTCCAAATCAGCTGATTTGGGAGGACTCGTTCACCACTACACCAACTCGGTGGGTTGGAAGATATGATCTAGTCTCCATTATTATTTCTTTTAATATTATAAAATTAATAGTGTATACAGTATTTAGATTATTTGTGTATGATAAAATTTCATAGAATTTTTTAAAAATTTCTCAAAAAATTGTACACAAATTGTACTTTTTGAAGAATTTTGTGGAGTTAATTGTGAATTATGCATTTTGATTGAATTATTGGTGACACTGTTGTTAATTGAACTCTTCTTAAAAAGCTTAACTCTATGTGGGTAATACATAACTCTTTTAGTACATAATCAAATATACAGAGTGGCACAAGAAATCATTCAACATATGTTTTGAGGATAATTGTTTAGGTTAATAATTATTAATTTGTTTTATGTTGGCAGAACTGACAGCAGTTCATGAATAAGGCTCTGGAGTTTCTTGACAATTGGCGAAACCAGGCCGAATTGATAATAACCCATCGGGTTGGTCTAATGGTGAACGCCTCTTCCCAAATAAGCTGATTTAGAAGTCGAGATTTTCAGCGTTCAAGTCCTATTAGAGACAATTACTTTTATACGGATTTGAATACTAGATTGTGATTACCGGTGTTCTTTGGCGGTTGGGTTTCAATTAACCACACATCTCAAGACTGTACAAGACTACACTTCATTTATACATATCATCCTCTAAAGTAATACCTTACCACAGTTCCGAAGGCTAAACGGAAAGAAAAAGAAAGAAAGAGTGTTCATGAATATTAGTTTCTGCTTTTCCCGAGTGTCCTTCTTTGTGTATCGTTCCAAGAAGGCTGAAAAAGAAAGACTGACTGTTGAACAACGCGTAAAGACTGTGTTGTTTTTTTAATGAAACGAAAAATGTGGTGCTTACACGGTTTCGTGCACATTTTTAAACTCGGTGGTCGCTCTCATTTAAAACAATGCGTAGACTTTAAGAAAAAATTAATTTGTAACGATTGAGTATCTCAGAGAAAACGCGAACTGCCTGCCGATATTCGTTCTCCATAGAATATCGAAGCTGTCAGAGTAGCGTTACCGAAGAGCCCGGGAAAACCACAAAGAAAAGCAGTAACAAATTTTGGAATTTCTAGGCGATCTGTGTAGCGAATTTTAAAAACTGATTTGCATTTGTATCCGTAAAAAATAACAGTGTTGCCTAAATTAACGATCGACAACAAACATCAAAGAATGACATTTATTGAACGGGCTGTGAACTAAGACGTATTGTTGAACAATGTTTGGTTTTAAGATGAGACATTTTCACGTAGATGGTGTCGTTAAAAAACAAAACGTGCGTTTTTGGGCTTCCGAGAATTCAGACGCCGTTCATGAAAAGATTCATCATGCTTCAAAGAATTATGGTACAAAGAATTACGGTCGTTATTTGAAATCACGGAGTAATAGGACCATTCTTTTTTGAACAGACAGTGAACGGTGAACGTTATTTAAAGATGCTGCGTAATAATTCTGTTTCTCAGCTTTTAACAAAAGGGTTTCGATTACAAGACGAATGGTTCACACAGGATGGAGTCAGATCGCATACAGCTAATTTTATTTTAGGTTTTCTATATGAAACTTTTAACGTAAATGTCATTTCGAACAGATTTCCTAATAGTTTTACGTGTGGACAGAATTGACCTCCGAAGAGTCCTTATTTGAATTCGTGTGATTATTTTCTTTGGGGATTTCTAAAGGAAAAGATTTTCCCTATACATCCTCGTGCAGTAATGGAACTGATCATTGAGGCGTGCAACGAAATAATCGAGGATATGTATTGTCGAGTTATTAACAATATAGGAGTTCGTATTGAAGAAGTTCGAATTACTGCGCAGTGCTGGTGAGGAAGTGATTGATTCATTATACAAACTGGTGTGTAATATATACGAAAAAGGGGAAGTTCCTTCAGACTTCAAAAAGAGTGTTATAGTCATGATACCAAAGAAATCACGAGCAGATAAATGTGAAGAATACAGAACAATTAGCTTAACTACTCATGCATCAAAAATATTAACTAGAATTCTGTACAGAAAAATTGAGAGAAGAGCTTCCACTCTTTTCTCAATTTTTCAAGTGTTACGAGAAAACCGATTTGGTTTCAGGAAAAGTATAGGGACAAAGGAAGCAATTTTAGCGCTCAGATTAATAGTAGAAGGAAGATTAAAGAAAAAAAACCGACATACTAGGCATTTATAGACCTAGAAAAGGTGGTCGATAACGTAGACTACAATAAAATGTTCAGCATTTTAAAAAAAATGACGGTTCACATACAGAGGTAGAAGAACAATTTCTAATACTTACGGGAACCAAACAGCAACAGTAATAATTGAAGAACATAAGAAAGAAGCCGTAATAAGAAAGGAAGTCCGACAAGGATGTTCCTTATCCCCGTTACTTTTTAATGTTTACGTAGAACTAGCAGTTAAAGATGTTAAAGAACAATTTAGATCCGGAGTAACATTACAAGGTGAAAAGATAAAGATGCTACGATTTACTCATAGTAATTCTAACCGAGACTAAAAAGGATTTAGAAGGAACAATGGACGGCATGGATGAAGTCCTATGCAAGAAAATAAACAACAACAAAACGAAAGCAATAAAATGTAGTAGAAATAACGAAGATGGACAACTGAATGTGAAAATATGAGTAGAAAAGGAGGTAGAAGAATTTTGTTATTTGGGAAGTAGAATTACTAAAGATGGACGAAGCAGGAGCGATATAAAATGCCGAATACCACAGGCGAATCAGAAATATAATTTGTTTACATCAAAAATTAATTTAAACGCCAGGAAAAGATTTTTGAAAGTATATGTTTGGAGCGTAGGTTTACATGGAAGTGAAACTTGGACGATCGGAATACCTGACAAGAAAAGATTAGAAGCTTTTGAAACGCGGTGTTACAAGATAATGTTAAAAAAATCAGATGGGTGGATAAAATGACAAATGAAGAGGTGTTTTTCTCTGCAGAGAAATTTCTCAGCACAGAAATTGTGTCTCAGGTAGCCATAAAATATTTGGGAATCTGGGTTGACTCCAGACTACGATTTAGTGCTCACGTACTCCGGGCTTGTGAGAAGGCGGAGAAAACGAGGAGGCTTATTGCTAGTCTACACCCGAATACAAGAGGGCCCTCTCAACATAGG
This sequence comes from Lycorma delicatula, assembly GCF_047948215.1. Taxonomy (NCBI): domain Eukaryota; kingdom Metazoa; phylum Arthropoda; class Insecta; order Hemiptera; family Fulgoridae; genus Lycorma; species Lycorma delicatula. Next base: position 192,606,317 of record NC_134458.1, on the reverse strand, counting down.
AGGCGATTGCTTACTGGTGTGGTCTATTCAGTCCTCCTATAAGGCACCGAGTTGTGGGCGAGCGTTGTTAGATTTGCGAAGTAAAAGGGTAAATTGGAATACATCCATAGAAGGTGTTGCATCAGAGTAGCGGCCGCATATAGGACGGTGTTCAGGGAGGCGGTTGAGATGATTCCTGGTTTCCCGCCTGTAGACTACCTGAAGATACCCTACGAGTCCTATTACAAGGTGAGGCACAGTGGAAAGATTCGTCAGGACGGTCATGAGGAAGCTGTATTTATATGAGGAGTTCCGCAGAGGAGAATGGTGACGGAGGGGGTGGGGCCGGACAGGTCCTTTGCTGTGTGCCTAGGGGGCCCCCTCCGTATGTGTGGGGGTTGCCTGGGTGCGATGTGGCCGGAGAAATTCTGCTCGTGCTTCTGATGGTGGCTACTGGTAAGCGGTGTGACAAAGATTTCTGTCTTGGCTGTGTGGGTGTGTAAGGCGTGGGTGTTGTGGATGTTAGTAGCGTGTCCTGTTTTCTGCAGGTTCTTGTGTGTTGTTGTCGGCGTATGTATTTGACGTGCTGTATGTGTTGTTTGTGTGGTGTGTGACATTGTTGGATTGTTATGGCTGTGTGTGTGAGCGATACCCCCTTCTTTTGATGAAATGTTTTTATGAGCAGTCCCGGAAAGGGTGAAGCCGGGGGTGGAGGTTTAGTCGGTAATGCGCAGGTATACATACACTCTTGGTTATAACTGGCGGAACTTTGTAGCGAGCCCGACACTGCTTAGGCGCCAGTAAATGGAGTTCCTCCACCTCTTTAAAAAAAAATGAAGAGGTGTTGCGGCAAATCAATGAAGAAAGAAGCATTTTGAAAAATATAGTTAAAAGAAGAGAGACTTATAGGCCACATATTATGGCATCCTGGAATAGTCGCTTTAATATTGGAGGAACAGGTAGAAGGGAAAAATTTTCCAGGCAGGTAACGTTTGGAATATGTAAAACAAATTGTTAGGGATGTAGCATGTACGGGGTATACAGAAATGAAACGATTAGCACTAGATAGGGAATCTTGGAGAGCTGCACCAAACTAATCAAATGACTGAAGATAAAAAAAAATTGAAGAAGTTGATAGACGTGATGGTGGTCATATTCAACATGTAATAAGCAGAACATAATTTCCAGGTATATAATATACACGTTGTATTTTAATTTTATATATTGCCATTCAAATATATATTTTTTATCAAAACTAATTGTTGGACCATTTCCTGTGCCATTATTGATATACTCTATTGTTTTACTTGATCAGTTAGTTTTGTCAAATTTGATGTATCTTCATCAATTCATGTCGTTCAAGTGTGTTAAGATGTTGGGTTTGTTTGCTTTTTGTTAAAAGTTTTGCGTAATTTTGTCAATGTAATAATCCGCTTGGATCTGTACCAGTATCTGTTTATTTATATATATTTGTTATTATTATTATTACTGAACCTTTTGATAAGCCTATAAAGTTCAAATATAAGTGCAGTTCAAGGCGATATATTTATGATAATTCCATTAAATATATGATGAAATATAAAGATGATAAAAACAAGGAAAATATTTGTAATTTCTGTATGTGATCTTAATATAAAATTTTGCTGTTACTCAGATTGATTTTAGTCGTTCATCAGTAACTGTTAATCAAAGATGTTGAAGTTATTTTTATTACTGGGAATTTTATTTTTTGTTGTTTACGGAGATAAAACTGTAAGTAAATTTTATTGATAGAATAATTAACACTAATTTATTATTTATTTACTAGTAATAAACATTAAAATAAAATAATATATATATATATATATATATAAAATTATTATTAAATATTTCAAAAATATATCATTTTGCAATAATTAAAATATTTCATAAATCTCTTTCATAGTTTTAAGGTAAATTATTCTAATCGATACAATTTTGGCTTTATCCGATTTTCACCGGATCTTGACGTTTTGGCAATCAAAATCTAAAAAAAATCCCTTTTGGCGCACCAGAAACCGGAAGTAGATTTTACCGGTGTTAAGTATGGAATAAAAAAGATTTCCAACTTAAAGTTAAGAAAAAATTCAAATTTACTCGATACGACAAAGGTTGCTGCATGTTTAACATACGACAAGCCACATCTTTTTACAATTCCAGCAATATTTTTGTCATCCCTTGCCGTAAGGGGTGGTCATATCAAAAATTGTGTAAGACAAAAGGTTTATTTTAATATTTACAGGATCAACGAACGCTTTAAATCGATTCGATACTGTGCTTATTAATGGAAATACGATTTTTTTTATCATCGAAAACCAATTTTCTACGCCCTGGCCGAATGGTTGGTGATATCAAAAAACTTTACTTAGATAAATTTTAGACCCTTAACGAAGAATACTAGGAACGTTAAACGAATTCCATATTTTATTTAATAAGAAAGTTACAGCGATATTTTTTTTCGAAAAAGCCGCACATTTCCACCTCCATGGTCCGATTTTATCCATTAACGAACTCGTCCAAGATTTTGGGTCGTTATATTTTATGTATCAATTTGAAAGTGATTTGCACAAAATTACGGCAGTTATCGTGTCCACATGAAAGTGAAATATTTATATATATATATATATAAACTTTTGAGCTGACGGTGGTCTTGGGATCTGGTGGATGTGAAACGCGAAGACATATCGAAATTTTCCGGAAGTCGAATCACGGTACCTATTACAATACATACCATTCTTATAAAATCTACCTAAAAACCGGATGGGAATTTTCCGGATATCAATATTTGTATATTCGTGATATCAGCCTGTAAATCACATTATATATCCTGAAACTACTGGACCGATTTTGACCAAACTTGGTCAGATTACACTTTTATATTTGATGTCATTCAATTTTCAAATTAAAATGCCAAGGTTATGAAACTATATCGCATTCGTTCCCAAAGTGGGCGATAACGCTCCCTAGTGGGGTCTAGGGCCTTCAGGAGGCCAGTAAAAAACCCGTAGAAAATTGGGGGTGTTCAGGCGATCTAGGAAGACGATGGCTGATTAAACAAAAAGGCATAAATTATGTTTTCCTGATATTTCACTAAAATTAAAGGGACACGGATATTTTATGATAAAAAATGATCGTATTCAAACTACTTTAACTTTGCAACCAAGAGGCTTAGAGAGACGAATTAAAAAAAATAATTAAAATTTGAATACTCTACTTTTTGATAGTATACTTCAGATTTAAAAAAGCATCAAATTAAAAAACAAATCCGAGAGAAAAAAAAGTTTTTAAGTTTTAAACTTTTTCTTCGTGTTTGATCGAGCGCATGGGGGAAACGAAATTTTTTATAGTTAACTGCATTAAAATCGTTTAAAAGCTTAAGACTTGAGCTTTAATTTATTTCTTTATATGCCTCTCTACGATTTTTCAGTGCCGAAATATTCCACTTTAAATAAAAAAGGTCACTTTTGTCTTTAATGCTACGTATCTCCCGATCTAACTAACGTATTGAAAAAATAAATATGGAAATTAAAGGGTTTTAATGAAAAATTGTGAGGTTTTTAATGTAACGATGTATTTTTGCGTTTTGTTCATTTTGCGCGGAGATATTGAAATGTTTAAAGATTGAGACTGCAACATGTATCAACCGCTCTCAGCTTAACACAAAATCGATTGAATATATCACTTCTTTTGTTATATAACTATATAAATAAAATTATAATCTTTTTGAAAGGAATTTTAATATAAATACTTCCGTATATGATTACATATGCGTGTTCTCATTTAAAATGTAAGTTTTAACTCAGAAATAGGATATGCCACGTTTAAAAGCATTAATTGCTGTTTTTATGAGCGCATTTTAAAAACAGCAATTGAAATTATTATTTTTAACAAATGGTATATTTAAAAATTTTGGGGGGCGTTGGAAAATTCTTTATTCTCTATGTAGTTGGTGGGCGAAAGCGTTTGAGAATCAACGATATAGAGCAAAGTCACATATCTCCACTTTTCGACTAATAAAAATCATATTTTTCTTTTCGCACATTTGTTAAAAATTAAAAAATAATATTTGCAAAAAAAATTGATGTAATCGTACCCCAACCCAAAAAATGCTTTAAACTACTTCTACGTTGTGACGTCACAGGAAAGCGGTAGAATTAAAATAAATGAATAATATTTAAACTGTAAAAAAATTACTCTGGTTGGACCTCGAATTCGATCGCCCGGTCGATTCACGCTACCTGGTGCGTTAAACCTCGCAGCTACACAAGCTCTCAACCGTATAAACGAAATTTTCTATGTAAGTTAGTTATTGCCGACCGTCCTACAAACTGTGGGATGTTTCTGATGCACGGCTAACACACGCAAGTTAATTTTATTTAAAAATAATATTTTTACGTTTATTTAATTCAATGATACTAACTTTACCATATTTAATTCACGCGGGTGTGGCGGTACTAGTGGCCACGGTCGGCACTAACTAAACTAATATAATTTCAGTTATTTAAAAATAAAATGAAGATCAACCTTACCGACAATATCACCTTTAGAACAACTTTTCTTTCTTTTCCTGTTTAGCCTCCGGGAATTAAGGTTCAGGTATTACTTCAGAGGATGATATGTATGAGTGTAAGTGAAGTGTAGTCTTGTACAGTCTTGAGGTGTGTGGTTAATTGAAACCCAACCACCAAAGAACACCAGTATCCACGATCTAGTATTCAAATCCGTACAAAAGTAACTGTCTTTACTAGGACTTGAACACTGGAACTCTCGACTTCCAAACCAGCTGATTTGGGAAGACGCGTTCACCACTAGACCAACCCGGTGGGTTAATCCTTTAAAACAACTTTAAAAAAAATTTTTTTTTGTTTAACCTCCGGGGCCGCAGTTAAGCATTACTGTACAGAGGATGAGAAGAATGATTTGTAGCGTGTGTGAAAATACCATGCCTGACCGGGATTCGAACCCGGGACCTCCGGGTGAAAGGCCGAGACGCTACCACTCGCGCCACGGAGGCCGGCATCCTTAACAACTGCAGCATCCTTATTTAACGGACGTCATTATTTTTATACAATGACGACCAGTTATCATGATTTTAATATTTTATAACTTTTGAATTCTCATATTTTAATTTCAATGTTTTTAAATTGAAAGACTACATCTCCTGAAGATGTTCGATTGACCGAATGGCCTAGAGAAACACGAATTTTTGGTAAGGTTGATTTTCATTTTATTTTTCTATAACTAATCTTATATACCATGCTTGAAAAAATTAACTTGTAATGTAATTTCATAACTTACATAAAACAGATTTCCCTTGTCAACGGAAATCAACCGGACAACGAGTTCGAGACCCCGAGTTACTTCTTTACACTTTAATATTCATTCATTTATTTAATTTTACCGCTCAACACAACATAGCAGCATTTTTTTGGGTGGGGGTGTGAGTTTACAAAATCTTTTTAAAAAAATATTATTATCTAATTCTTAACAAAAATTCCTAAAAAAATTACCGGTGAAATTTAGGTGAAATTTCGAGATTTTGAGGGTGATCTTGGTCTACAGCCAACCCGTTGACCTTTTTTAAGTTGAAAATTTAATGCCCCATATATAGAAGTAATCTGACCAAGTTTGATCAAAATCGGTTCAGTAATTTTGGCTATATAAGGTGATTTAGAGGCCAACACCGAACACGTACATACAAACTTTAACATCCGCAAAATTTCCATCCGGTTTTTTGGGTTCCTTAGGTGTTAAAACGTGAAAATCCCGTGAAAACCGTATAAGTCCAAATTGGACCGATTATAATACTTTCCCTTCTAGAACTACAGTGCTATCTAGACGGGAAAATAAAGAAACAATTATTTATATATATTTATTTATTATTTTTTATTACAGGTAAAAAATGTAAATATTCTAAATAAAAATGGAGTTCGTCAAAGTAATGCAACTGCTGATGCTACGATAATACATGATGCACTGAATATATCAAAAAATGCAACAATAGCAGTTAATGTACTTGCTAGTCGAAGAGATGAAGAAAGAAAATTAATCAAGAAAGAATATTATAGATTGTACGGACGTGTAAGTATATTATATTAATTTTGTTTAATTTTTGTATAAACTTTAAACAATTAATATCGAATTCAATTAGCTTACACAGTTCAAACAAACAGACTGCGCGTATAAGTGTTCAGACGGGCGATTTACAAGCATCTCCTGTAAATCCTGATGTATATTGTCGCGCGTTCGCGGTTCGATCAGGATATTATGAGATTGACAATTGAAAATGTTAATATAATTATAACCTGTTAGTTTAAGATTATAAATAAAATAATATAAATGAATAATAACAATGAAAATAAGAATAATAAACGACAATAATAAACAACTCACAATAATAATCAGAATAACAAAAATAACGACAACAGCAAAATATAATAATAATAAACATTGATTATTACATATAAAACAGAATTTAAAGTTCGTCAGGATTTATTTACAGATAGTTAAATATTGAAAACCAGGATTCAGTCCCATTGACAAAGGACATTGGCATGACCGCTAATCTTAACACTTTTAACCACTAATCTTGTATTAACAACAATAGTACAATAGATAAGACAACTATAAAGTTCTTTTACTGCAAATACTTTTGCTGTTCACAAATAAAACTACCCTAACAATTTATGAATGAGATTTAATACAATATCTCTTTCACATATAGTCTAACGCAGTGATTCCCAAACTGTGCGCCACGCTCTTCACAGGGGCGTCGCTAAATATTGTAAAAGCTTCAAAATTAATTGAACTAGGACATTTTCAATTATTAATTTAATGTTAATAAAGTAGAAAAATAATTAAGATACACAAGTTTTATTTATTTTTATCTCTTACTTACGAGTAGCCATACTTTTACTTAGGGTAGAGCGCCATGAAAAAATTTTAATTGAAAAATGGGCGCCGCGACTCAGAAAAGTTTGGAAACCAATATTTCTCCCGCCACCACCCCATTCGGTCGTTCTAAAGCATAAGACCGAATGTCTGCACCACAAACGGCTACTGAGCCTCAAATAGGTTAGCAACCAGTATCCTAAATAGCTCCTAGAGCTTATCTAACAGCGTGAGAGGACTAAGCACGGTCCCATACACCACCGGCTTACATGTCCTAACCGCTCACTTGTCATATATTTACTAAAATGGGTAGGCGCACCCCGTCAACTACTAAAAATATATATAACATCCATAAATTAAAATTTATTTCGTCTAGACAGCAATTAGCTGCCACGCCTAGGTCGCAGAACCCCAGCAAGTACTTGTTCACCATATTAAAGCGCTTGGAGCCTTAATTGGCTGGTGGTCAGCCATATTTATCTGTAGGTTACCTTCACACAGCAATGCGGTAGGAGTCTTTTCCCTTAGGTTAACTACTGACGTTGGTTGAACAAAGCATCCGCATCAAGGAACTCCAACACGGTCCGACAATGTGGCTCTCACCACATTGACTCGCTGCTTGTGAGTAATCAATTTTCTCCTTGACCTCTAAGTTCCACCAGGGTGGCCTGGTCTCTGACCCCCTCAAGAGCAAGGCAGTCAAACATCAGGTGTTCATTTGACTGGATCTCCCCGCAGATGCACAGCTCATCAGTTTTCAGGCGGAACCTAAACAGATGGATTAAATTAACATGGTTGGTGAGCACCCGGGCACCTGTTGTCCTTAAAAACGAACTCGAGGCATACCATCCCCCCCAGATCCTGTATAAGAACTTGTACGTGGTAGAAATTCGCTCCTTCACTGACCTTCTCGCAGAATACTCTCACCTCAAACTACTCACTAATAACTACTCACTTAGAGATTTCTCGGAGAGTAACCGTTTACTGGTCTTCCCCGGAGTATTTATACTACTCTCCTGCAGGATCGGACTCAAGTCGAAGCGTAAAATTGATCGTTCGCCCTTACATTTCCCCATGAGATTCCTACCTGGTCCGGTAACCCATTTTCATTGAACAACACCTGCTTAGATGTGTCAGCGGGCAGTATTACAAAGGACGATTATTAAACAGCGCTGTTACCTTTACTAAAAGGATTTCTTTTAGCCCCTTTCTGGAATCCTCTCATTATTTTATTTTCTACTACATTCTTTTCAATAGGCAGGAATCCATTACTCAGATCCGTTATACCGGTCTTGTTACAATATAAAAGAAACTACGCGGCGTTAATATTCAATAACCACGCACTATTATATTTTTAATTATTATATAAATTTTAAATTTAAATGAAAAAAAAAAACATTTTATTTGAGTTTTTTAAGAGGTATGAAATTGTCAGTTATCCATAAACAGTAAAATTTTTATGATAATAAATAAATAATAAATTTAATTCAGTTTTTTCATTTGATTCCGAGAAATTCGTCGTGCTATCAGTATTAAAATATACAACTAGAGACTCAATTTTCTTCTCTATTATTTTATCCAATTCCAATTTAAAACAATAATCTAACAAAACGCACTGATATAAAAAAAATTACAATGAAACTGTAAACCGTACGGTAAGAGTGTAGCAGATATAATTTCTTTCGCTCAAAAAACAAAATTTCTGTAATATAAGTAAAACTGTTTTTAACAAAATTATACAGATATCAAAAAAGGTAAGACACTACATTTTTATTATCAAAATTTTTTATTAATTTAGAATTTTCTTTAAATATCTACAATAATAGATGATAAACAATGTTTAAGCGTTCCATATAATAAGTAAATTTGTTAGAAAACTCTTACCTGCCCGATTTCATTTACATGTAATACATATCACATTTACAGAAATAATACAATTGTTATGATTATTCATTGTATAATAAATGAAATCGGCCCGGTGATGCAAGGGGAACCCCGATGGGGGGGGGGGGGCCTGCAAGGGTCTCAAACTAGGGTGGGTTTTAGTCACCGCCACGACTAATAGGTACGGCTGAGGTAATGCCTTCCAGGCGAAATCCGGCCGCCCCGTGAGAGTTTAAAAGAAAAAACAAAGGACACTGCAACTAACTTTTATATCCTAGTATAAGACCTTTAACGAATTTGAATTCTAGATTGTGGATACTGGTTTCTTTTGTGGTTGGGTTTCAATTAACCACACATCTCTGGAATGATCGACCTGAGACTGCAACACATACATTTACATTCATACAAATCATCCCATGAAGTAATACCTTACCGCAGTTCCGAAGACTAAACAAAAAAAGAAAGGACAATGCTATAGCTCAGTCAACAACACTATGATTTTCTTGGATCAGTATTTTCATGGACAAGTAATTTTGGCCCCCTCAGTCTCCTGATTTTTTTTTTTTTAAAGAGGTGGAGGAACCCCATTTACGGGCGCCTAAGCAGTGTCGGGCTCGCTAACAGGTTCCGCCAGTTATAACTAAGTGCGTATGTATACCTGTGAACTACCGACTAAACCTCCACTCCAGGCTTTCCCCTTCCTGGGACTGCTTATAGAAACATTTCATCAGAAGAAGGGGGAATCGCTCGCACACACAGTCATAACAATGCAACAATGATACACACCACACAAACAACACATACAGCATGTCAAATACATACACCGACAACAACACACAAATACTTGCAGAAAATAGGACACGCTACTAACATCCGCAACACCCACGCCTTACATACCCACACAGCCGTCAAGACAGAAATCTTAGTCACACCACTTACCAGTAGCCACCACGTACGTAATTATACTTATTATACGTAATTATATACGTTATGATACGTATTAGACGCTATATACGACGCAATACGTCGTATTCAATTATTTGAATTGGAAAATGAAGGCCACTTTCAACAACTATTTTAACTTACTCATTTTCTCATAAGGTTTTATCGCTTTTTCAACTTTGTATAATTATATATAAAACATAGAAAATTGTTTTAAATATGTTTAACAATTATTTTTTTTATTAGTTTATAGTAGGTATGGACTTTGGTTCTGATAAATCTGGGAAATATCCAACTTTTGTGACTGACCTACTTTTAGGAATATATGAAGCTCTCGCAACAGATGTTCATGTAGCTTTTGAATTGGTAAAATCTAAACTAACAACCAATTATAAAGTTCTTGCTGAAATTGTGTGCACAAAGGATAAATATGAGTTGGTAAAAATTCAAGATAATTACAAAAGATGTAAGTTAATGTTATAATTATTTTTTTCTGTTTGTGGTAATATTAATGGTTTTTTCTCTATCTGTCTCTGTATTCCCACCATTATTATGTCTTCAAAATTCAGTCCCCATTTTATCACTGTTTTGTCTACTTCCTGCCGATACAAAAGAGGTGGATCAAAAAATAAGTTACATCCTTGCCGTGTCCTTAAACAGAAAGGGATAAATTAATGTCTTGTAGTGGCAGTGTTTACGCCATTGCGAAAAGTTGCGTTATTTCCAATGAATTCAAAGCTAGGGCTGGGTCTTGTTGTTTTTTACAGGCTTGGTAAATTTATTACTCTGTTTCGTATTGGGCTTGTCATATGTGTATCTGTTTGATTATCTTTGTTTGGTTTATTGGTTCTGCTCTCAAGTCCTGGCGTCAGTCAGACGGGCGGTTCTGTCATTTTGTCAGTGACCGCGTGTTCATTTCTCGCATTATTTATTACTGCCTTCACGCACCCTTTTTCATTCGTTCCCATACTAATACATGCACACTTCTCTTGTTTTTTACACACACACTCTCCTGTCCACTACCTAGGTTTGCTTCCTCCTACTTCTCACCACGCCACCATTTTTGGCATTCTAGTTCAGACTTTCACGTTGTGCGGATCTACAAGGCTGATCCTCCAGCCTTGGAGGATCAGCTTGCAATTGTCTCTCTTGTATAATGTTTAAATACTTTCGTCGTCTTCGTACTCTCATAAACGTTGTGGTATTTCTCCGTCGAAATATTCTCTAGTTCTACTCGTCAGTGTTTCGTGATGTCACCGATCTCTATGTTTTGTTTTGCCTTGTTTCTTTGTTAAGTTAATCTTCAAATTCTGTATATTACGTCTACGTTGAATGAGTTTCAATTACTACAAACCAGCCAATTCCATCGACTCCGAATCTTCTCCAGCTGCTGATTACATTTTTCATCGATGCAAATTCTCTCCAAACTCGTTGCTACATATCTGAGTTGCTACGTATTATTCAACTTCTAATCACAAATTGTTACCTTTGTTATTTTTGATTCGACATTGCAGCCTACGCCAAGGATAAACTGTATGTATATGTGCACTTTAATTTCACGAGTTGATTTTTTACCAATATTCGTGTGTTATTAAGGGATGTTCAAATCCTTCATTTTTTATTATAGTAAACAGTTACGTTATTAGTAAAATATTCAGTTAATCGTACATTATGTATTTCAATTAGAAGTTTGGTTTAAAAAGCCATTTATTCACTTAAGTGCAGTCACGGTAGGTGGCTTAGATAAGGTTACGTTATTTGTCATGTGCAACATATTTTTATGTGCTTACTTATTACCATTTGTTTTTATTATACTTGACTCTATCATTCAGTTTAATGTAATTTGTTAATCGCAGAGTTTAATTATTATCTATTCATGAACTGTATTCATATTATTTCTCTTAAATTAATCTAAAGAAAATAACTACTGATGTGTAGTTACGTTTTTGGACTTTTTTGTAATTTTATTTTCAAGAAAGCTTATTTACTAAAATGAACTCTATTTATATGTTTACTTATTTCAATTTGATTATTATAATTAACTCTTTTCTTATACTGAAAGATTATCGTGGTTTCTTTTTCTACAATAAACTAGAATTGCTAGTTTTAATTATTTAATGATACGTTTGTTGTTCATAAATGGAAAGGCCAGTGCCAATAATAAGAATTGTTGTAATTTATTTTTCTAAGTTAATGACATTTGTTCATTATTACAGAATATTTCAGTAATTGCAACAGTTTTCCAATTACACTATTTTTATTGATGTTATGTTTATAAGTATCTAATTGTAAAAAAGGTGTTTTATATTCCTTTGTGTTTCAGGCTTTGTTTAATTGTAGATTCTCAAAACTATTATTTGAAATATGTATTTGTCATGTATTATTATAACTGATATGCTGATATTTCTTGTATAATTTCTGTATAAATTTAAGTTATGTTTATTTCATAATTTTCTTTTAATTTTTTAAGGTTATGCTTTAACATAAGTTAAATTGTTTTTTCTCTAATTAAAGTCCAATTTCTTTTGGCAAATACGAGCTGTGTATCATTTTTATTTTTGTTAACTTTACACAACAGGTAGCACTGGTTGTATTGTTGTCTTCACGCTCCTTCAGCAGCAATTCCGTACGATATTCAATACGTGTGTATTGTTGTCAATATGGCTTATCCTGTAGAGGTTTAATCCAACATAGAAGTACGTTCAACAGTCCGATTTTTGTGAGAAAAAAATTATAATTGTTGTGAAATTCATTGTCAAATTTTTGAGATTACGGTAAGAATGTAATATCACGCCCATTGATTACCAAATGTTCAGAAACGGAAGAAAAAACGTGAGTGATGAACTGCGTCGATTCGGTAAAACAGCTGATGTACAGCTTTTCGGGAAGTTGAGTGACAAATCGTTTTCAATTCAGCTTCATGAGGTAACAAATTTTGTTGATGGTATGTCAGCAGTAGAAAAACTACTTTTTTGTAAACCAATAGAACTGAGAGCAACAGCATTCGCATTATTTGTTATCTTAAATGATTTTTTACGAGGCAAACATAGAATGGCAAAATTGCGTCGGAAAATGTACCGATGGTTCTTGTTCAAAGCCTGGAAGATTCAAAAGTATACAAGCACTTGTGAAACAAAAATCTTCATACTGTGTCTGGACACATTGCATGATCTACAGAGAAGCTCTGACTTCCAAAGAAATATATCCTGGTCTGAGTACTGTGCTAACAGTTGTGATTGTAGTAAATTATATAAAAATGAGACCCCCTAAAATCAAGAATCTTTTCTGTACTTTGTAAAGACATGGGTGCAGTACATCCCAATCCGGTAGGGGGAAGACACCCGAAAGGTTCTCAACTGGCGAAGAAGAAATTTTCATAGACTTCTCAAGTGGCGGAATCAAATGACAATTTAGTAATACGAGGTGTGTAAATAAACTAATGAGACTAGTATTTCAGGCAGCCAAAATGGCAACACTGTAAACTTACTAGTAAACATATGGTTATATTAACAGCTAATTTATATTAGGTATTAATATTTTTAGTTTATTGTTGCCACGTGAGATGTAAACAAACTTTTCGTGAAACGAGTTTTTGTTGTGCGTTATTAAGTGATACTAATTATGAGCAACGTTGTGCGATCAAGTTTTGTGTTAAACTCTGTGAGTATGCTACTGAAACTTTTTCAAAATTCAAAAGGGCGAATGGAGATGACGCTCTGTCACGATCCCAAGTTTTTAGGGGATTTAAAGCGTTTTCAGATGGCCGGAAATCAGTTGCAACCTGGAAGACAGTTAACGTCAAAAAGTGACGACAAGGTTGAACGAATCAGAGACTTGATAAGGTACGACCGGCGAATAACTGTCAGAATGACTGCAAAACAATTGAATTTGAACCGTACCACAGTCCATCAATTTTGAAAACGAATTAAAAATGAAAAATTTTCGGCAAAATTGGTTTCAAAAAACCTCACTGTTGAACAGAAAAACGACAGGGTGGTAGTGTGCCGCGATTTTCTATGGCGAATTGAAACTGATCCTGACTTTCTAAAAATATGTTATTACTAGTGATGAATGTTGGATATTTCAGCACGACCCAAAAACAAAACGCCAGAGCAAGGAGTGGCACACTTCAAACACACCACATCCCAAAAAAGCAAAAAATGTGCAAATCAAAAATCAAAACCACGGTAATTTGTTTCTTCGATGGTAATGGCATTGTCTATAAAGAGTTTTTGCCTACAGGCTTACGGACTGTAAATCAATATGTTTACCGAGAAATCCTCGAAAGACTGAGGAAAAGAGTTGTCCGCGTGAGACCGGTTATCAAAGATAACTGAATGCTGCATCATAACAATGCACGTTAACACACTCCACTCTCAATTAATGAGTTTTTGGCAAATAAAAACATTACTGTAATTCCTGAACCATTTTTTTTACCTGACTTCACTCCCTGCGTCTTTTTCCGGTTCCCAACTTTAAAAAAACTCAAAAGAGACCATTTTGGAACAGTAGAAAACATTTTAAAAAATGAAGCAAAAATATTCAAGCACTTGTGAAATATACATTATATTACATTACATTTGTTTTTTTTTGTATTTCTTGAACAAGTCTCGTTATAAAATGTTAAAAATTTCAAATAAATTTATTTCACATGAAGATGTTATTGCCCTGGTAAACATATCTTTTGTAATACCATTAGATAGAAAAATGAACTTGATATTTCTGATGATGAATTTTATTATATTTTCAAATACGGATTAGAAATGATCCTCTGCTTAGTGCTAGGGTGAGAAAATGAGACTTGGACCAAGCGCAAATGTAATTGTAAGACTCTCTCGAATAATTCCAAACAGTTGTGATTATTTTGAAATGAAACGACTGGCTCTAGCCAGTCGATTCATATCGGTATACCCCCTACATCCCTAAAAATTTGTTTTAATATTCCAAAGGTTACTTGTCTGCACAATTTTTTTCCTTTTACCTGTTCCTCCAATATCAAAGCGACTATTCCAGGATGCCTTAATTTGGCCTATAAATCTGTCTTCTTTTAGCTACATTTCTCCAAACGCTTTTTTCTTCATCAATTTGTCACAACACATCTTCATTTGTCATTTTATCCACCCGTCTGAATTTTTAACATTCTCTTGTAACACCGCGTTTCAAAAGCTTCTAATCTTTTCTTGTCAGGTATTCCGATCGTCCAAGTTTCACTTCCATGTAAACCTACGCTCCAAACATATACTTTCAAAAATCTTTTCCTGGCGTTTAAATTAATTTTTGATGTAAACAAATTATATTTCTGATTCGCCTGTGGTATTCGGCATTTTATATCGCTCCTGCTTCGTCCATCTTTAGTAATTCTACTTCCCAAATAACAAAATTCTTCTACCTCCATAATCTTTTCTCCTCCTATTTTCACATTCAGTTGTCCATCTTCGTTATTTCTACTACATTTTATTGCTTTCGTTTTGTTGTTGTTTATTTTCTTGCATAGGACTTCATCCATGCCGTCCATTGTTCCTTCTAAATCCTTTTTAGTCTCGGTTAGAATTACTATGAGTAAATCGTAGCATCTTTATCTTTTCACCTTGTAATGTTACTCCGGATCTAAATTGTTCTTTAACATCATTAGCTGATAGTTCTACGTAAAGATTAAAAAGTAACGTAGATAGGGAACATCCTTGTCGGACTTCCTTTCTTATTACGGCTTCTTTCTTATGTTCTTCAATTGTTACTGTTGCTGTTTGGTTCCTGTACATGTTAGCAATTGTTCTTCTATCTCTGTATTTGAACCCAATTTTTTTTTAAATGCTGAACATCTTATTCCAGTCTACGTTATGGAATACCTTTTTTAAGTCTATAAATGCCAAGTATGTCGGTTTGTTTTTTTTTTAATCTTCCTTCTATTATTAATCTGTGCGCTAAAATTCTTTCCCTTGTCTGTATACTTTTCCTGAAAACAAATCGGCCTTCTCCTAACACTTCTTTCACTCTCCTCTCAATTCTTCTTTACAGAATTCTAGTAAACACCGTAGAGAAATTGAATGATAAAGAAAATGTATTTAACTTAACCACCTTTGTAAATAGTTGTTAATGTGATTGGATCATTTTTTTTCAGATTACAAAAACACACTTGATGTAGAAATCGATAGGTATATCGAGAATGATTTAAAAATATTCTTCAAAGCAGCCTTGGTAAGTATTATCAAATAATTAATACAGATATATAATTGATAATATTTATTTTTTTCATTGCCAGTTATCAATTTTTTTCTTTTTGTTAAACAAAGTAAACTTTCCTGTTTTCTATGTGCTTGGATCAAAAACATAAAAAGACTATCTTACTGATAGATTGTCACATGAATTTGTAATGGGAGTAGTTTAAACATTTTTATAATCTATTCTTAAATTTCCTTTTGGATAGTAATTTTCTTTATGTTTTATATTATATTATTCGTGATCATTGATAAATAGCGATGTCATATTTTATGTTTATACATTTTCTACTCTTAATAATATAAGTTTTTCTAAATAAATAATATATTTTCTTTAGTCTTTTAATTTTTTTAAGGAAAATTTCTATTAAATGACTTAATGAAGGGTAATTGTTTTGGAACACTTACCCGATTACATCTTTTCAATTATTAATTGATTAAAAAAATTCAGATTCAATTTTTTTTTGGTTTACATAGGAGGAGGGAAAATCTGTAACCAGACGCCCAACAGCCTGTACTGCTTGATGTGTGGGATTTCCTACCGTAGCATCTAAATAACAACAACCTTATTCCTACATGTCAGCTAGGGAATGATAAATTATTTACGTTACGACCAATTATTGATCATCTAATAAAAAAATTTACCATAGTTCCAATGGAGAAATCATTATCTGTTGATGAGTATGTTTCCAATTAAGACTTATATCACATGAAGCAATTAGTCCCGATGAAACCTCATAAATATAGCTATAAATTATTTGCATCAAGTGTTGTGTCAGGATTTGTTTACAATTTTGAAATTATTTAAGGCAAGAAAACAATAAATCTTATAGAATGGAAAGTGAAACCCACCGGGTTGGTCTAATGGTGAACTCATCGCAAATCACCTGATTTCAAAGTCGAAAGTTCTAAGGTTCAAATTTTAATAAAGGCAGTTACTTTTACTCGGATTTGAATACTGGATCGTGGATATCGGTGTTCTTTGGCGATTTGGTTTCAATTAACCACACATCTCAGGAACGGTTAATCTGAAACTACACTTCATTTACATTCATACATATCAGCCTCATTTATCCTCTGAAGTAATATCTTCCATAGGCTAAACAGAAACAGGAGGCATAGCAGGAATAAAAAGAAGTAAAAGAATAAGGGTATGTAAATAAGAAAGGAAATGGGAGTAAGTAGTGTAAGAGAGATAATAGAGAGGAGTTAAATACAGTGGTTTAGGCACCTCAGGAGAGTAGCCGAAGATAGAATCCCGAGGAAAATGAAGAGTCATAAGGTATTAGTGTTTTTTACACTAATAATAAATTTTTTGTTTATGGCTTCCTAACTCTTAATCTGATCCACCCACCGCAGACAGAAAACAGCCACCCAGTGTGAAAAAGGATACCTTTGGGACAATAAAAGTTTAATAGTTTTATATATATTCTCCACGTTACAGATAAAATTCAGAAACTAGTTAGAATAATTTATCTTAGATTAAATTTAAAAAATCATAAAAAACAATACAGTAATAAAATAAGATTTATGTACTTGGTTGAATTCATCATATCTTGAACAGGAACTAAGCTTCAAGTGTATTTGTCGTGAAAAAACCCCAAAACAGCTATTTCAAGGGTTGTTTTACAGTTTGCTGGACATGCTCAGGTCTCAAAGGTTCACAGTCACCCCGGCCCATGACATTTGCTTTGTAATCCTTCACAAATAAATGAGTTTCATCACTAAAAATTATCTTCTCCCACTCATCAGCAATCCATGATTCATATTTTTGTGCCCTTTCTAAACATTTCTTCATTTTATGAATTAAAAATCTTTATATTGGTTTCCTTGCCTTTCGGCCAGCTTCCAGAATCCTACAGTATACAGTTTTAACATCAAAACCAGTCGCCAATAAATCTCTTAGTGACCAAATAAGGTGTGAGCTGTTTTCCTTGGATTAATTCTACTATTTCTTATTAGAATTTTTGAAGATGATGATCCAAATTCTTTGAATATTGTCAAAATTCTTGATACACTTGATTTGACCCCACCAATTGCAGAAGCGATACCTCTTCCTGTTATAGACATGTAATCTGTAAGAGCAATCATTTTTACTAACTTCCTCAAGTAAAAGTGTAAAAAAGTAACTCGGTCAGACTGGATCTCAAAACTCAGTTGCCAGGTCGACTCGGTTCCTGGTGCGTTAAGCCTCATGACTACACCAGTCTGCCTGTTGTACAAGTGAAATTTGTTCTATGTAAGTCATGAAATTACATTAGTTTAGTTAGTATCGACTGTTGCCACTAGTACTGCCACACCCGTGCGAATTAAATACAGTATGCATGTGCGGTTTCGTTAGTCATTGAATTAAATGAACAAAAAAGCATTATATCTAAATAAAATGATAAATGTTTTAAATTAAGTTGTGTGTAAGCCATGCATCAGAAATAACCCACAGTTGTAGGACTTTCCTGTCATGCAGCTAAAGCCGAATGACGGGAAAGTCCTACAACTGTGTTCTCAGCCTTTTTTTCAAAAGATATTGAGGGATGAGAATGTTATTCCAATGGATATTGAGCTGAGAGCACATATGCATAGTGTTAAAAATTATGATAAGTATTTATAATTGTGATTGCACACCAATTTCCAGATGACTCTGAATAGCTAATGATAATGAATGAGTATGACATGATTGATCCTTTCTGTGATTCAGGTCTTTTTAAAAGAAGTTGCTTAGAACTTTCCTATGTGTAAAATAATTTTTTGCTTACTGAAAATGATAAATTGTTTCATTCGATTTTATTTTCTCACTGTTAATGTAATTGTTTTATTATTCTTCTTAAATGATTATAACTAGTTTCTGAATTTTATTCTGTAACTTGAACAATATATAAAGGATCAAACTGTTCTATTGTCTCAAAGGTATCCTTTTCCACACTGGGTGTGTCCGCTTTTCTGTCTGCTTTGGGTGGACCAGATGAGGAATTAGGAAGCCATAAAATAAATTATTATTAGTGTAAATGAACACAGATATCTTGCAACTCTAACATTTGTCTCAGGATTCTATCTTCGACCACTTTCCTGAGGTTCCTAAACCACTGTATTTGACTCCTCTCAATTATCTCTCTTGCACTATTTACTTCCATTTCCTTTCTTATTTACACATTCTTTATTCTTTTACTTGTTATTCCTGCTATTTGTCCTGTTTCTATTTTATTCTGTTTAGTCTCTGGAACGACCATAAGGTATTACTTCATAGGATGCTATGAATGAAGTGTATAGTCTTGTACAGTTTCAGATCGACCATTCCTGAGATGTATGGGTAATTGAAACCCAACCAACAATGAACACCAGTATCCATGAACTAATATTCAAATCTGTATAAAAGTAACTGGCTTCAGTAGGATTTGAACCTTAGAACTCTCGACTTCAAAATCAGCTGATTTGCAATGATGAGTTCACCTCTAAATCAACCCAGTGGGTTTCTGTTATGCCTCCTAGTATAAAAGAACTGTATGTTGTAGAATAAGTTGTTAAACAGTACAGTACGTGGACCATGACCATGAAATACTTCTCATATTGTTACATCGATTATCAGAGTATTTGAAGTTGATGTGCAGTTTAGTTCAGTATTAACTTATCAATAATTATTTCAACTGAAAATGTTGTTATAGATATTTATTTCAATTTTCATATCATTATATTTTTCTAATTGATCATATTGTTGCTATCTTCATCAAATTCATATCAACATTATTGTTTTACTTTATTCGTAGTACAATTTATTTAGCATTTCTTTTTAATTCTGAATAACAGATAATTTTTGGTAAATAATAGAAAAAATATAATAAAAAGAAAGAAACTATTGCTGAATTTATTGAAAATAAAACATATTAGTGGCAATTAATGTGGATAGTGATTTTGATGTTTGTTTAAGCATATGGGTCAACCCTTTTTTTCTAAAATTGAAATAAAACTTAAATAATTATACTAGTCAACACAAAATTTGTATCTAATATGTTACATAACTTTTCTCACTGTAATTTAGGTGCTGATTTCAAATATGTTATTGAAATTGTGTTATCTCATAAAGATTTTACATAAATTGTAAATTGTAAAACTTTTTATAATAAACTCATTTTGATCAACTACTGGTTACAATTAAAAATAATTTCTGTATTTTATTTTTAAACTATACATAAACAGTTAATAAAGAAAAAATAGATAAATATATACACTGTATCATGAAGAGTAGATGCATACAAACATGTCTATATGATGATATATCATACAGACATCTATTATTGCCTATTACAGAGCTTAAAATCTTATTCAATCTAGCTTCACTTCTCTATACCATGTGTTGTGTTTCACACAGTTATTAGTGTTTTGCTATATTTTCATTGATTATTTGTAATATAAAAGTGATTTTTTTTCATTTTTTCATCCAGGAACATTTGTTCCTGGATGAAATCATCCAGACAATTTCCAGAGCATGGATCATCTGCAACTGATTCCCGGCCATCTGAAAATGCTTTAAAGCACTTAAAAACACTTTAAAGCACTTAAAAACTTGGGTTCGTAACAGAGCGTCATCACCGTATGCTGTTTTCAATTGTGAAAAAGTTTCAGTAGCATTCTCACCGAGTGTAACACAAAACTTGATTGCACAACGTTGCTCATAATTAGTATCACTCATTTTCGTAACGCACAACAAAAACTGGTTTCATGATAAGTATGCTTACGTCTCACATGGCAACAGTAGACTAAAAATATTAATGCCTAATATAAATAAGCTGTTCATATAAACATATGTTTACTAGTAAATTTACAGTGTTGCCACTTTGGGTACCAAAAAACCTAGTCTCATTACTTTATTTACAGACCTTGTATCTAAAAAATATGACATATTGCACAAATTCTGATAACATTTTTGAATTCAGCACCCCAAAATTAATTAAAATCATCATGTATGATTCCAGATACATGAATTTTTTTGTCTAGTACTAAATAAAATAATTATGAATTACCAGTAATGTCTGATTAATGTTTGCTAATAAGTTTATGTTTTTTACAGGAAAGAAAAAGCATTAATGTTCCTGTAAATGTCGCAGCAGCAAATCATGTTTTGGAATCTATTTTTCATTCATCAAGTATGAAGACAGTTACTAATTTAGAATAACCTATTCTCATTACATCAATGTGATATTTCTTTTTCATTCACAGATACAAGCATTCAATTATAGATTTTATACTGCTGATATTCCAGAATATGAATCACTATTTGCAGCAACTTCTATAGATTATATGAAAATAGTGATAGCCCACATATTACTGATTTTAAGCTCTGAAATTCTGCAAATTCATCTTAATAATATCTAAGAATTTGCCAGCAATGGAAAGTTAACATCAATAGAAATAAATCTGCATATGTAACATTTATATTGAGAATTAAAATGCATCTGATTTAATGTCTAATATAGGAAAAAATATTCTTTAGTAGAAGTATAACTTTTACTAAAGAATATTTTTTTCTAACGTCATGTTTGTGAATTAATATCTTATATATCATCTTTTTTTCTTTTTTTTGCCTCTGGAACCACCATAAGGTATTACTGTAGAGGATGTTATATATGAATGTAAATGAAGTGTTGTCTTGTTTAGTCTCAGGTCGACCATTCCTGAGGTGTGTGGTAAATTGAAACCCAACCACCAAACAGCACCGGTATCCACAATCTATGTATTCAAATCTGTATAAAAGTAACTGCCTTTACTAGGATTTGAACCTTAGAACTCTCAACTTTCAAATCGGCTGATTTGTGATGATGCAACCCAACCTTGTAGGTTAGATTATCATCATCTAATCCGATCCACGTTCCAGTTTATTGGGTCTGAGTGTTGAGTAAGCCTATCAGCATTTTCTATCTATTTATAATCCATATTTCCTTCCAATTACAATCTTTTTCTGTTCACCATCTTTCCATCTTCCATGTAGTCTTCCTCTTGCTTGTTTTCTTGTACTTTGCAACTCTTCCATTTGCCTCAGGAATCTATTCTTTTAGCCATTCTCCTGAGGTGCCTAAGCCACTATATTTTTTCTTTCAATAAAGATAATTGAAAGGAATCAGATATAGTGCTACAGTATTTACTCCCAATTCCTTTCTTATTTACACATTTTTTATTCTTTTACTTCTTGTTATTTCTGTTATGCCTCTTAAGAATATCATTTCCCTTGTCTAGACGACTCCAATCCTTTTCTGTCATCGTCTACATTGAAATGTAATAATTACATAAAATAACTGCATAAGGAGCTGAAGCTGCTTATGTAATTATAGGGATATTATATAGTTTATACATTTATTAAGTTTGCATTCTGTGTTTGGTACTATACTGTTCAAATTAATTGCGAAAAAGTAAAAAAAAAAACACTCTTTTTCAAAAAACTATGCTTTTATTCATTCTATGTTTTTATATACACTGATAAATACATATATTAATATGAAGTATGTCCTCCTTTAACAGAAATGACCTCTTGAAGATGTTTTGGTAATAACTTCCTTAGATTAGAACACATATTTTTGACTTCATCTACATGGAACCACACTTTTATGGCATCAGTTGTCATGTGTTTTTTTTGTCATACAGTCCATCTAAACATCTAAATGTCTCATCAAAATATTGCACAAGTTCTCAATAGAATTTAAATCTGGTGAATTTCCAGGCAAATCAAGTCCATTAATTTGATTTTCCAGCATAAGTTTTGACCGATTTTGAATTATGTCAAGGAACCAATTCATATTGAAATGTCCCATCAAATGCTTGCGAGAATGGAACAATCCTATGTAGTAATATTTTTTATGTACTTGGTGAATTTATCATACCTTAAACAGGAACTAAGTGTTCAATGCCATTTGTCATGAAAAAACCCAAAATATCTGTTTTACAGTTTGTTGGACACGCTCACGTCTCAAAGGTTTACTGTCACCTCATCTTATGGCACTTGTGTTGTAACCCAGCACAAATAAATGAGTTCAATCTCTAAAAATTACCTTTTTCCAGTTGTTCCCAATCCATGATTTATATTTTTGGACCATGCTTAACATTTCTTCTTCATTTTATGAGTTAAAAATCAGTTTTTCATAGGTCTTCTTCCCTTCCGGCCAGCTTCCAGAAGCCTACAACATTGAACTTCTAACACCAAAACCGATTGCCAATAAAACTCTTTTAAAATCTGAGCTTGTTTTCCTTGGATTAATTTTACTATTTTTTATTACAATTTTATCAGTTCTTTGAGTAGTCTATTGTTTGAGCCCATATTTTCCTCTACGTTTTGGAAACGATGATCCAGATTCTTTGAATGTTTGGTTTGCTTGGCATTTCTCCTGCCACCACCCCGTTCGGTCGCATAAGACCAAATGCTACAAACGGCTACTGAGCCTTGAAACAGTTTAGCGACCAATGTCCTAACTAGCTCCTAGAGGAAACCTAAAAGCATGAGCGGAGTAAGCGTAGTACCATACACCTCTTGCTTGTGTGTCCCACCGACCACTTGTCAAATACCACTAAAATGGATAGATGCACCACTTCAACTACTAAAACATTATATGATTATCAGTAATAAAATTTATCTCGTCAAAGACAGCAATTCACTGCCATGCCTAGGCTGCTGAATGCTAGCAAGTACCTGTCCACCATTAAAACACTTGGAGCTTTAATCTGGCTGGTAGCCAGCCATATCTCTCGATTAGCTTCCTACAGCAGCACGGTAGGAGTCTTTTCCCTTAGGTAAACTACTGATGTCGGTTGAACAAAGCATCAAGAAACTCCCACACAGACCGACAATGTGGCTCTCACCACATTGACTCGCCACTTGTGAGTGGTTAATTTTTCCCTTGACCTCTAAGTTCCAGGGTGGCCTGAGTTCTGGTTCCCCAAGAGCCGGGCAGTCGAACATCATGTGTTCATTCGACTGGACCTCCCTGCAGATGCACAGTTCATCAGCTGCCAGGCAAAACCGAAACAAATATTGGTTTAAATTTGCATGGTTGGTGAGCACTCGGGCTCCTGTTGCCCTTAAAAACAAAGGAGAGGCATACTATCCCTGAAAATCCTGTATAAATCAATACAAGGACCTTCCCTTAGTCGTGGTGTGCCATTCTTGCTCCCATGATTCCATCGCTAGGCTGTAAAGCTTCCTCCACAGGCAGGAGATGGGCAGCTGTTCAAAATTTAGAACCAGTTCATTGAGATCACCATTCCACTCTGGTACAAGCCCGGCTCGAAACCTCATCCCAAATACTTCGGTTTCCCTGTTTCTTCGCAGTTTCCACGTAGCCGCCTGAGCCGCCTGAACTTTCACCACTAAATCGATTGGGAGAGCCTTTCCCAATACGGTGGTAGCTTTGCAGAAGTTTGCTTTAAAAACACCGTTACATACAAGTAAGGCTGTGTGCTGGGCACTCCTTAAATTTTGAATAAGTGCTCAAATTTCTTTGAATGTTATCAAAATTCTTGATACAGTTGATTTGCCTACACTGACTGCAGAAGCGATATCTCTCACCATCATAGAAAAGTGATCTTTAACAGCAATAATTTTTACACACTTCCTAGAGTAATATCCAGTTTTAAACACATGAAAACCACATGTGTTACACAGAGCACAAAAACTAACATTAATCTGTCACACTCAAAGTTTCACAACTGAAACTAAGCCACTTTAAAATTAGTCAGACAGCTTTCTTATTGTCAAGGTTGTTATTGTCATAAATGGCAATCATACAACAATATAGAGAAAAAAATAGCTTGTCCCAATTAATTTTCATAGTATAATAGTACATCTGTGTCCCAAAACAAATGTTTAATAATTTGGTAGAAGTTTACTCTTTTCGGCAGTCAGCTGGCCATCTCATTTTCTATCCACCCATCTGTTGTCAGACTAAAATCCAAATAAATATACTTAAATTTTTCAGTGATATTCAACAGTGTTCTCTCCAACATAATAGGCCTCTTCAGTTCTCTTTTCTTTGCCACTAACAGAATCTCATTTTTCTCTGTACTAACTTTTAACGTTTTTCTTTCTTTTTCCTGTTTAGCATCCGGGAATTACCGTTCAGGTATTTCTTCAGAGGGTGATATGAATTAGTGTAAATGAAGTGTTGTCTTGTATAGTCTCAATTCGACCATTCCTGAGATGTGTGGTTAATTGAAACCCAACCACCAAAGAACACCGGTATCCACGATCTAGTATTCAAATCCATGTAAAAATAACTGCCTTTACTAGGAGTTGAACACTGGAACTCTCAACTTCCAAATCAGCTGATTTGGGAAGACGCGTTCACCACTAGGGCAACATGGTGGGTTACTAACTTTTAAACTGTGCATTTTTAACTCTCTTTTTCATTCCTCCAAACATGTCTGCACTACTTCTTCAACGGCATCGTCGTTGTTTAGACCCTCATGTCATCATATCATCCACAAAAATCATCATCGTTCTAATATCTTCATCCAATCTCTGCTTAAATCTTCTCATGACTCTTTCCATTACCAAATTAGTAGAAGACAACACACTTCCCTGTTTTAATATCCATTTCAAACCAGATAGTATTCCCTACCATAGTTCTTACTCTACATTTGTGTGTCCAGTAAGATTCAATTATATACTCCTCTTCCACACCCATTTCTCCTAGACTCTCCCGTATAGATTTTCTTTTCACTGCATCAAATGGTTTCTCAATATCGAATATAAACACCAAAATAAGTTTGTTACAATATTTTCGCTTTTTGTCACATCATTTCCATATTCCTCTGAAGCCAGAAACCATATGGTTCTTCACTCAAAGCTCTATCTGCACTTCCTTTTTTTATTTAAAATAGTCTGTTCAAAAACTTTATCCATCTCTACTAACCTCATGATTTTTACATTGTTTCCTTTTTTACTTCCTTGTACAAAGTAAAGGAAACATTGTGATCGCAGAAAATTACAGTTTTCACATTTCAACAGAAATATTCATTTTGACTAGTTTCGACATGATGTATGTACATACATATGTATATATCTCACATAACTCAAAAACAATTAGCCATAGGATGTTGAAATTTTGGATTTAAGACTGATGTAACATCTAGTTGTGCACCTCCCATTTTGATTGCAAACGAGTTAACTAAAAGTGTCCAAAAAAGCAAAAAAATCCAACTTTTTCGTAATTACAGTAATAAGTCTTCACCGAGAGCTTTTCAACTATATATCATAAGTGGAACTTATTTTCATTGGTTCCAGAGTTCTAGCCAAATGGGAGTTTAATTAATGAAATATATGGATCTTAGGAGGGAAAGGACATCACTTCGAATCAGACTTCATCTCCTTTTTTTTTAATTTAAATATATTGATTTATTAATCTCCGATTATAAAAATAATTCACAATAAATAATAATTCAATAATAATAAAAAAATTAAATATCAGAAGTTATTAATGAAATAAAATTTTATGTACTTTTCATTAAAAAAAAAAAAAAAAAGTGTATTTGTAATTTCATAGGCGTACAAGGAAGTCATATGGTGCCCACATCAGATTTTTTAACAGTGGTACAATATCATCATTTCCCAAGTTTTCTGGTATCTGTTTCAAGTCCCAAATACTTTTGATGACTCTATATAGCCTTTTTTATTTTTTCTGTTAAAAAGAAAAAAAGGCTATATAAGGCTATAAAAGGCTAGAAAAAAGGCTATATAGCATCAGGAACCGATATGTATGAATTTAAATGAAGTGTAGTCTTGTTCAGTCTCAGGTCGACCATTCCTGAGACGTGTAATTAATTGAAACCCAACCACCAAAGAACACAATCTAGTATTCAAGTCTCTTTAAAGGTAACTAACTGCCTTTTCTAATTTGATTTGCTTGGCTTTCTCCCGCCACCACCCTATTCGGTTGCCCTAAAGCATAAGACCAAATGTCTGTGCCATAAATGGCTACTGAGTCTCGAAACAGTTTAGCAACCAGTGTACTAAATAGCTCCTAGAGCTTACAAAACTGCATGAGCAGATTAAGCGCGGTGCCTTACACAACCAGTTTACGTGTCCCAACCTTGGGTCATAAATTTACTTGTCATAAATTTGCTAAAACGGGTAGGCGCACCCCATCAACTACTAAAAATATATATGACATCCATAAATTAAAATTTATTTTGTCTAGACAGCAATTCACTGCCGTGCCTAAGCCGCTGAATACCAGCAAGTACCTGTCCACCATATTAAAGCACTTGGAGCTTTAATTGGGTGGTGGTCAGCCGTATATATATATATATATATATATCTGGGTTAGTTTCACACAGCAGTGCAGTAAGAGTCTTTTTCCTTAGGTAAACTACTGATGTCGGTTGAACATAGCAACCGCATCAAGGAACTCCCACACGGTCCGACAGTGCGGCTCTTGCCACATTACTCTCCGTTTGTGAGTGGTCAATTTTCCTCTTAACCTCTAAGTTCCAGAGTGGCCCAGTCTCTACCACCTCCAAGAGCAAGGCAGTCAAACATCAGGCATTCATTTGACTGGACCTCCCGGCAAACACACAGCTCATCAGCTGCCAGGTAGAACTGAAACAAATATTGGTTTAAATTAACATGGTTGGTGAGCACACAGGCACCTGTTGCCCTTAAAAACGAGCTCAAGGCATACCATCCTCCTCCCAGATCCTGTATAAACTTATACAAGGATCTTCCCTTAGTCAACTAACTGCTAAGATTTCAACATCAAAATCAGCTGATTTGTGGTGATGAGTTAACCACTAGACCAACCTGGCGGGCTTCTGTATAGCCACTGCATACCAACAAAATTTGCTGCTTTTATCATTTCCATAGGCCCCCATCTATTCCATTATTGTTCTAGTCTTCATATTCCTTATTGCCTCTTCCACTTCCTTCCAGTTTAGGGTACTCACCACTCATTCTTCCCGTTGCTGTGATCTCCATCTTCCTTGTCTCATTCATGAAATACTTATTTCTCAAAGTAGTTTTGCCAAACCTGTTTTATCTCGTCTCGATTTTCTGCAATTTTTCCATCTTCTAACTCAGCTTGAGTTATTCCCATCATTGGTCTTTTCTTTGCCTTTGGCATACTCTAAAACTTTTTTTTTTATTTCCATTCACACCTACTACTAACTGGATAAACTACTCCCATGATTTTCTGTTTACCTCCACTACTATTCTCTTGCATACTCTTGTTTTCCTATTGTCCTCATTCTTACTTCACTTTCTCAAAACCTGATTTTTCTCTTTCACTGGTTTCATACTGCTTTCATTTCACTAGCTAGTCTCTCTTTCACTACTTCTTCCTATTGTTATTCCATGTTTTTTATGTAGCTTTCACAAAGAAAGTTTTGAAATATTATCACCCCTTGTTCACTAAATCCCACTTGTGGGTAGCTTCTTCATTGTTATTTCCTTAAACAGCTCACTCTCCTTGTAATTTCCAATCTCCTATTCTCTTAATTCCTTCATTTTGTTTTGTTTTTTCACCTTTATTTTAAAATCACCAATCAATAATCTATATTCATCATTTAGGTATACACTAGAAACGATCTTTGTCCACTAATTTCTCTCTTCTAATCTTATCTGCTATAATGCAATCTATTACAAACTTATAACTTACTAAATTATCTATCTTAGTTACTATTTACTTAGTTATCTTATAACTTAGTAAATTTTCCTTTTCATGAACTATCATTTGCAATTCTTAGGCTGTTCCCCATTCATATACATCTGTCTAATAATCTTCTTTCCTTCTAATTCCTGCCTTAATATCCAAATGAATCTAATACTCTCTCATATTCACTTCTATCTGTACCAAACTGAGCATTAAAATTCTCAAAATTATACGAGTATAACCTCCTTATGTTATTCTCTATTTCTGTTTCAAAGGATTCCTTTTTCTCATTTAAATTTCCAGTTTGTGGCACTTAGATCTGCATTATTCTTGTTTCATCCTGTCTGTCTTTCAATGTAAGCATAATTACCAGACCAATTAACAACTGCCACTCCGCTCTTTGCTCTCTTTGTAACCCCAGCAAAAAAGTCTATACCTTCTGTACTTGTCTCACTATCTCTCAGCCATTTTGTTTAATTCAGACCGAAAATTTCTATTTTCCTTTCTTTCATTATGTCAGTATTTCTTTCATTTTTCATATTCCTGAGATTTATTGATTTTTGCTGTCCAGTTTCAAGGCTTGTCTAAATATTTAAAAGCAATTTTGTTATGATACCGTCTTGCTGAGCCTGATATAGTTGATGTTTTCCAATACTTCTTAGTCTGGCTCAACATTCCTTTCGATCTGTCTTGACTTGGAAAGCCTTACCAGTTAACTGCTGCTGGCTCATCTCACAGGATCATAGGAACAACCAAGTTTCACCATGATGTAAAGGTCCTGTTCTCCCTAGTTGGTATGTCTTGCATATACAAAACACACAAATTAGTTGAAAACAGCTTTGAGTAAAGTTACATCAATTGTTTTACAAAATTTGCTCATTATAAAACTAGTCGGCAGTAAATCACAGCTTTTCTCTTTCATTAATTAATACCATAATATATATATAAAAAAATACTAGTCAGTTCCGTCTAGTCAGAAACTAGACCCTCAAGGCTTCTCAGGACCAAAGAGTCTACCCCATGCCATTGAGATGCTTCGCTCGCCATTCCCAATTTTCCAGGGGACTGGCACCCTGCAGAGCTTGTTTCAGTTGCCATTCCTATCTACCCAGAAAGGTCCACCCCCCAGATCACCACAATGTGTGATATCCTCATGATTGTAAGAATAATACTGATAAATAACAATTACAATATTCAGGCTTTATAGAAACCTGAAAAAAAAACTAAATTACAAAAGACAATAGTAGCAACTATGGTAACTAAAGTACACACACCTTTGAAGACAAAAAATTCATAACTTATATATTTACCGTGGTGACAGAAATATAATAATGAAGTAAAAGGGTTAGTCTATGTTCTCCTTAATGAATATCTTTAATTCACAACTTTACTTTCCTTGTGGAAAAAGGAATATTTTTAACATGTTAACATTCATCTTAAGATGAATGTATCCTGCAAATTTGAAAGCAGCTGGTTGGTTCTCACATGATCCGATAACAAACAAACTTTATGCATATATACATTTTCACAATTTCACAATAGTGATCTGTTAAATCGAGAGCGTACCGGATGCATGCAAAAGTTAGCCTTCAACATACTAACAAATACCCTGTTTGAATTTTGAAAATCATTTGATTTTCAAAAGGTTAGCAGAGATACTATAAGAGCACCTCATTGCACCTCCCAAAACAGCACTCCAGAGGAACCCCGTTTGTTACCAGTTGATGGTGATGATCGGTCTAGCCTCCCACAAGATGCTCGCATACCTCACCCTTCTAACCTCACCTGCAGTACCCCTGGGAAGCCCATTATTATTAAACAGAATTTAAAAAAAATTTATTTAATGTAAATTTAATTCTATCATATATCAATTAATACTATAATATAGTATTATTTATTGAAATCATTCAGTTCAAACCCAGCTAACACAGTGATAGAAACTCAAAGTTCATTAATTCAATTCATTACAGTTTGAGCTTCAACTGGCAATTTTCCACTACTATATATATGTATATTTAGATATTTTTCTCAATGAAATAAATCTAAAACCCTTCTCAGTTATGCCTAGATACATGGGTAAAAATTTGGTTGCAATGGATCTAGTAGTTTTTTTGTTTATCCCGAAAAAACAAAAATCCTCTTCTTCTTTATATAATAGTATATATTAAGCCTTTTTTTTAACAAATGGAGACCTTGGGGAATACCTTTCTTGTCTAATTTTGTAATACTTCAGAATATTAACACTTTTCACTGGTGCTCTTTGGTCTGTCACTAACATAATTTTAAATTTATATGCAATTACCTTTATTTTTTAATCATACTTTGAAATTTACAGATATTAGCTGTTCTATTACTCAAAATCCTACTTTAATGGAATTTTTTGCTAAAGAAAATTTTGAACAAATTCGTCATGTTTCTAATTTGGTTAAGAAAAAACATGATTTAAGTATTGAAAATCTATTAAAAAGATCATGTACAGATAAACATGTGTTGGATGTATATGAAATCATAGGTAAGTATTATGTAATTGTATATTTTATTATGCATTATCTTATAATTTATTGTACCTAAAATTTTTTTGAGGTTACTTAGCTGTTACTTAACCGTATTGTCGCATGTTCGCGGCAGGAATATTCAGGATATTGAGATATTGGTAATTGAAAATGTTTATTTAATTACAATTTATTAGTTTAAGAACATAAATAAAATAAGACAAATCAATAATAACAATGATAACAGTAATAATAATTATATATGACAATAATAATCGTAGTAATCTCAACCACAACAGCAATAATAATAACAGACAGTGATACATACAAAACAGAATTTAAGGAAATCGTCAATAGTTTAAATACTGAAGGTAGTTTAAATACTGAAAACCAGAATTCAGTCCAATTGGCAAAAGACATTACCATGACCGTAATCTTAACACACTTTTAACAACTAGTCTTGTATTAACAACAACAGTTTAATAGATAAGACAAGTATAAAGTTCTTTCACTCAAATACCATTCCTCTTCATAAATAAAACTAGCCAAACAATTATTGAATGAAATTTAGTGCATTATCTCTCTTACTTATAGTCTTAACAGTAACTCACCGAACCATTTCTTGTTTTTGTGTACTGGAATTACTCGTGATATCACCTTAATTGAGTCGAACCTGCAGACCTGAAGAAATTCGCTCCTTCAATGACCTTGCAGAATACTCTCGCTTCAAACTCGCATAATAACTCCTTGCTTAGAACTCTATCATACGACTCTTGCAGACTGATATTCAACTGGTTTTCCCCGGAGTATTTATACTCCTATCGTCTTTACCTGTAGGACTAGATCCTAGTTGAGCGTGAGAACGATCGACCGAGCCCTTTTAGTTTTGCATAGATTCCAGACTTGGGTCTGGTAACCCTTCTCACGGAACAAAATCTTTGTAGTTGTGTTAGTGGGCAGTATTACAAAGGATGATTGTTAAACGGATCTGTTAGCTTTAGTAAAAGGGTTCATTTTAGTCCCTTTCTGTATTCCTCACATTATTATATTTTCTTCTTAATTGGTTGGAATCTGTTACTGAGGTCCGTTATACCAGTCTTGTTACAGTATTAATAAGTTATTCATAAATATAAAATATTAAGTTATTAATATTTTTTACCTTCCTGATCATATGGTCATTGATATTGTGAGACTCATTTTTTGGGTAAGGGTTTGTGAGTTTTAGTTATAAGGTTGGTAGAGAGGATTTTTAGACCAGGTAACCCATGTACATGTACATGTGTATATATACATACTGCACAAAGTGTGCAGTATGAAATTCATAAGATGTGACTAAAACATAACAATTTTGTATAAGAGGCAATGAATTATAGAATGATACTATTTTCAATTTATTCTTTTTTTTTTGTCATTTGACTGGTTTGATGCAGCTCTCCAACATTACCTATCTAGTGCTAGTCTTTTCATTTCGGTATAGCCCCTACGTACTACATCCCCAACAATTTGTTTTACATATTCCAAACGTAGCCTGCCTGCACAATTTTTCCTTCTACATGTCCCTCCAATATTAAAGTGACTATTCCAGGATTCCTTAATATGTGGCCTATAAGTCTGTCTCTTCTTTTAGCTATATTTTTCCAAATGCTTCTTTCTTCATTGATTTGCCGCAACACCTCTTCATTTGTCCTTTATCCACCCGTCTGATTTTTAACATTCTCCTACAGCACAGCATTTCAAAAGCTTCTAATCTTTTTTCTCAGGTACTCTGATCGTCCAAGATTCACTTCCATATAAAGCTAAGCTCCAAACATATACTTTCAAAAATCTTTTCCTGATGTTTAAATTAATTTTTGATGCAAACAAATTATATTTCTGACTGAAGGCTCGTTTCTCATGTGCTATTCAGCATTTTATATCGCTCTGCTTCGTTCATCTTTAGTAATTCTACTTCCCAAATAACAAAATTCTTCTACCTCCATAATCTTTTCTCTTCCTATTTTTACATTCAGTGGTCCATCTTCGTTATTTCTACTACATTTCATTACTTTCATTTTGTTCTTGTTTATTTTCATGTGGTAGTTCTTTCCTAGGATTTTATCCATCACATTCGTTGTTGCTTCTAAATCTCTTTTACTCTCAGTTAGAATTACTATATCATCAGCAAATTGTAGCATTTTTATCTTTTCACCGTGTACTGTTACTCCAGATCTAAATTCTTCTTTAACATCATTAACTGCTAGTTTTACGTGAAGATTAAAACATAACAGGGATAGGGAACATCCTTGTCGAACTCCATTTCTTATTACAACTTCTTTCTTACGTTCGTCAATTATTACTGTTGCTGTTTGGTTCCTGTAAATGTTAGCAATCATTCTTTTATCTCTGTATTTGAATCCTAATTTGTTTAAAATGCTGAACATTTTATTCCAGTCTACGTTATCGAATGCCTTTTCTAGGCCAATAAATGCCAAGTATGTTGGTTTGTTTTTCTTTAAGCTTCCTTCTACTACTAATCTGAGCCCTAAACTTTCTTCCTGTGTCCCTATACCTTTCCTGAAACCAAATTGGTCTTTTCCTAACACTTCTTCCATTCTCCTCTCAATTCTTCTTTACAGAATTCTAGTTAAGATTTTTGATGCATGGCTAGTTAAGTTAATTGTTCTGTATTCTTCACATTTATCTGCTCCCGCTGTCTTTGGTATCATGACTATAACACTCTTTTTGAAGTCTGATGGAACTTCCCCTTTATCGTAAATATTACTCACCAGTTTGTATAATCTATCAATCGCTTCCTCACCTGCACTGTGCAGTAATTCCACAGGTATTTCGTCTATTCCAGGAGCCTTACTGCCATTCAAATCTTTTTAATGCTCTCTTAAATTCAGATCTCAGTATTGTTTCTCCTTCATCCTCTTCGACTTCCTCTATAACACCATTTTCTAATTCATTTCCTCCGTATAACTCTTCATTATATTCCACCCACCTATCGACTTCATTAATTAAATTATTTAAATGTTTTATTAATTAAAAATAATCGGTTAATTATTTTTCCTTTGTTTTATGAAATGCATTTATCAATTTGAACTTTTTTTTTAAATATGGGCTTTCATTTGAGTTTTGTACATATTTTAATATTTAAAATACGCAAACCACTTAAATTTAAGTCATCTAAATTTTAATTGGCTGTTTTGTTATAAATATTATATCAAATAATTTTTTTTTTAGTGAGATATTCAACAGATCCAGCTGCATATTTTGCTGAAGAATTGAATAAAGCCCTGTATAAAGTACGTAACGTTGATTACATTAAAATTGAAAGAATTATTTTTGCTCATAGTGAAAAAGATTTAAAGGATATTGTGAAAAAGTATCGTGAAATATATAGTACAAGTTTAGCATCAGCAATTCAGGTAAGAGCTAAAATCGTAATTTGTTAGAATTCTCTTGAGTGTGAATAATTTGACATTCTTTAATCCGATACCTCCATTGATCCGACATTTTTCGTTTAACTGCTGATTTGATAAAAATAGACAAATTTGTAAAAGATAATGTCAGCAATAAAAGTGACATCAGAAAACCCCAAAATCTGTCACATTCCCATTAATGGAAGATGATGTAATTTATGCTTGATTTATCCAGGAACCTTCCAAAACATACTCCTCTAATTGGTGAAATCATCAAAGGAAAAGGTAAAAGCTTTTCTATAAAGAAATGATGAAGGAAGATTTCCATGCAAGTGACAGTTGGTTCGACAAAGTCAAGAAGCAATATGGAATTCAATTATTAACCATCATCATGTGAGAAACTTTCTTGTGATTTCATTGCTATCGAGCCATATAAAGAAAATTATATAGAGACAGTCCAATAATTGGATCTTGGTCCTGTCCTGGTTTATAATGCCGATGAGAGTGGGTTATTTTGGAGGCTGCTGTCGAAAAAAACATTCATCCATTGTGCTGAAAAGAGCACTACAGGTCACAAAATATTGAAAAGCAAAATTACATTTATGCTTTGTTTAAACACGAGTGGTACCTGTATACTTGAACTGCTTGTTTCAAGTCTACAGGTTTGGCAAGTCCAAATATCTTAGAGCTTTTAAAAACGTAAAACTTCTTGTAAATTATAAAAATTAAAGCCAAGCGTGGATCACAAGGGAAGTATTACGTCCTTGTACAAAGTAAAGGAAGTATTGTGATCGCAAAACAATTCGGTTTTCATATTTCAATGGAAATATCCATTTTGACCATCCCTGAATCCATTTTGACGTTTCGGTATGACGTCTGCACGTACATATGTATGCATGTGCATATGTATCTTGCATAGCTCAAAAACGATTAGCCATAGGATTTTGAAATTTTGGCTTTAGTACTGTAACATCTAGTTGTGCACCTTCCTTTTTGATTGCAATCGAAATTAAAATTAAAATTTTAATTAATGATATATTTGGATTTTAAAAGGAAGGCACTGTTAAATCACACTTCATCACCTTTGTTTCTTTTTTAATTTATATTTTTTAACTTTTCTTTTTTTTAATTTAAATATATTGATTTAATTATTATTGACCCTTGATTGTAAAAAATGTTTTACAATAAATAATAATACAATAATGATAAAAAAAAATTATTAATGAAATAAAATTTTATCTACTTTTAAAAATGTGAAGATGTAATTTAGTAGGCATTACATAAGTGTATATTTAATATTAGGTGAAACATCTGATTATTTAATATTAATTGAAAATTGTAATTTAGAATCTTATTATTTTTGGATTTTCTTGGCAAATTCTTATAAAAATTGTATATTTATTTTTTAAAAAATCATTTTATTTAATTATTTGACAGAAAAATAAAATACATTTTTGAATTGTATTGAATTTAAAGTGATTGTTGAAAATCTTTTTTCACTTGTGCATAATATGCACAAGATTTCTGGTGTGTCATATAAATAAAAGTTAATAATAATTAAAGTACTCTGTTTAGTGAACTCCTGTATACTGGTTACAAATGTTAATTTTGACCTTATGGTGTAGAAATCAGTTTCTATTATTGATTTATTTGGTAAACAATTTTTTTAAAGAGTAATCAAGGGACTTTTACTCTATCCTAACATTTCATGAATTAATAATTGTATAAATATTTCATGTTAATAATTGTGTAACTGTCCACATTTATTAAAGAATTGAAGGATCGTATCTTACTTTCAAATGAAATAAGTTTAAATGAATGCAACAAAAATGTGTGTATGTAATTTAATCTATGTATGACGTCAGATTTTTTTTTGTACGGTTTTGAATTTGAATCGTACTACAGTCCATCAAATTTTGACGAGTGAATCATGCATGAAAAACGTTTGTGCAAAATTGGTCCCAAAAAACCTTACTGTTGAACAGAAAAACAACAGGGTGGAAGTGTCTTGCAATTTTCTAGGGGGAATTGAAACTGATGCTGATTTTCTAAAAAAATGTTGTTACTGGTGATGAATCTTGGATATTTCAGCACAACCCGGAAACAAAACGCCAGAGCAAGGAGTGGCACACTTTAAACTCACCACGTCCCAAAAAAGCGTAAATGAGCAAATCAAAATCACTCTAATTTGTTTCTTTGATAATGATGGCATTGTGCATAAGGAGTTTTTGGCTACAGGAAAGACTATAAATCAATATGTTTACCGAGAAATTTTTGAAAGACTGTGGAAAAGAGTTGCCTGTGTGAGACCAGCCATTAAAGACAACTGGATGCAGCATCTTGACAATATACCTTGTCACATTGCACTCTCTATTAATGAGTTTTTAGCACAGAAAAACATTCCTGTAGTTCCTCAACCACCTTATTCACCTGACTTGAGTTCCTGCAATTTTTTCCTGTTCCCGACTTTAAAAAAAACACCTCAAAGGACGTCATTTTGGAACAGTAGAAAATATTTTTTTAAAAATGTAACCGACCATCTGAAGGTTATTCCAGTTTCTGAGTTCCAATGCTGCTATGAAGAGTGGGAAAACCATTTGAAGCATTGCATGGCTTTTCAAGGGAATTATTTTGAAGGTGATAGAGTCCATGTATAATTGGATTATAAATAAAAACCTTTTCTGAACCAGTCTCATTACTTTATTTACAGATCTCGTAAATTTGAATCAAAGACTATTTTCTGTGATTGCTTCATCTATAAAAAAAATTGTTTGTCATGTAAAAAAACAACATATTTGACGATGAAGATATTTTACTTGTTTAACATTTTACAGGCAACAGATCGAGGAAGCAGAATTCTCCAATGTAAAGTTTCACATGATTATAAAGTTAATTTTGAACCGTTCATTGCTTCCACCCTTCTTGTATGATTTCAGTATTCAAAAAATTACTGAGTGTTTGTAAATATATGATTGCAATCCTTATTAAATTTCCAAAATATGAGTAGTAACTTAATTTTAATGGCTATGATATGTTTCAGTTCTGTAGTCTCTCTCTATTTTCCTGTGTAGCTTCCGGAACCACCATAAGGTATTATTTCAGAGGATGATGTGTGAATATAAATGAAGTATAGTCTTGTACAGTCTCAAGTCAACCATTCATGAGATGTGTGGTTAACTTAACCACCAAATAACACTGGTATCCACAATCATTCAAATCCATATAAAAGTAACTGCCTTTATTAGGATTAAGTTTTGGTCCGCTGAGTTTAAGTACCACTGAAAGATAAAAAGGTTTTCAGTGAAGGCTGAGAATTCCTTATCTTAATTATTTTATGTTAATTTCCTTTCCTGTGTGAAGTCACTGCCTTTCGACCCAGATTGCCCAGTCCAAAATGTTTTTCACATTCAACACAAAAAGCACGTTTGACATGTGTACCTCTTCTCAACCGACTGAATTCTTGGTGTAAGTTTATATCTAACCACTGATTATTAAACAGATTCTGTTTAGAAGTCATTGAAAAGCATTTAATTACCTAAAATACAAAAAAAAAAAAAATTCATGGTGGTTTGAGAGAAATTTCAAGAAAACAGTTTACCTTTAAATTTTTCAATGGTAATCTTTGTCAAAATTTCACCAGTGAAATATTTAACTACAGTTTGGGATATTTCTTCTTTAATATAGAATAATTTCAGAGTGTATGTAAGAACAGGTCATGTTAATAATGGCTGTTTTATTCACATAGTTGCTATGTGCTGAGCAATTGGGTCGCCACTTCCCTATGCCGGGAAAGTATATCAAATATATTTTGGCATTGCTTTAAAGATTATAAAAATTTTTCAACATTTTTAAAAACTTGCTTTATACTTTTTAGTCATACTTTAATCAAATTATTATCATACATCATACGAAGCCGAGTGAATCATCAGGAGCTGTGTCTCAACATAATGCCCGTCAAAAATCATCACACACACACACACACATGAGGTCTATAAATAAAGTAATGAGACTGGTTCAGAAATATCTTTTATTTACAATCCAATTATACATGTACTCGAAATCATGTTTGAATAGTTCCCTTAGGAAGCCACGCAACGCTTCAAACAGTTTTCCCATTGTTCATAGCAGTGTTGGAACTCAGAAACCGGAATATCCTTCAGATGGTCAGTTACATTTTTTAAAAATATTTTCTACTGCTCCAGAATGGTATCTTTTGAGGTGTTTTCTAAAAGTTGGGGACACAAAAAAGTCGCAGGGATTCAAGTCAAGTGAATAAGATGGTTGACGAACTACAGGAATGTTTTTTTTGCAAAAAACTCTCTAATTGAGAGTGCAGTGTGACATGATGATGCATTGTCATGATGCAGCATCCAGTTATCTTTGACGGCTAGTCTCACACAGGCAACTCTTTACCGCGCAGTCTTTCAAAATTTTCTCAGTAAACACATTGATTTACAGTCTGTCCTATAGGCAAAGACTCCTTATGGACAATGTCCATAAGATTATTGTTGAAGAAGCAAATTAGCATAATCTTGATTTTTTGTGATGTAGTGAGGAGTTTGAAGTGTGCCACTCCTTGCTCTGGCGTTTTGTGTCAGAGTCATACTCAAATATTCACAATTCATCACCAGTAATAACATTTTTTAGAAACTCAGGATCGGTTTCAATTTACCCTAGAAGATCGTGGCACAGTTCCACCCTGTTGTTTTTCTGTTCAACAGTAAGGCTTTTTGGGACCAATTTTGCACAAACTTTTTTCATGCATGATTCGTTCGTCAAAATTTGATGGACTGTGGTACGATTCAAATTCAATTGTTCTGCAGTCATTCAAACATTTAATCGCCGGTTGTACTGTATCAAGTTTAATTCATTCAACACTGCTTTCACTTTTTGATGTTAACGGTCTTCCAGAGTGTGGATCATTCGCAACTGATTTCCGGCCATTTACAAATGCTTTAAACCACCTAAAAACTTGGGCCTGTAACAGAGCGTCATCTCCATACACCCTTTTAAATTTTAAAAACGTTTCAGTAGCATTCTCAACAAGTTTAACACAAAACTTGGTTGCACAACATTGTTCATAATTAGTATCACTCAACTTTGTAACATACAACAAAAACTTGTTTCACGGAAAGTTTGTTTAAGTCTCACATAGCAACAATAGACTCAAAAAAAAAATTGATGCCTAATATAAATCAGCTGTTCATATAACCATATGTTTACTAGTAAATTTACAGTATTACCACATTGGCTACCAAAAAACATTACTTTATTTACAGACTCATTACAGTCTCATTACATTTATTTACAGACCTCGTATGAGTGATGATGAAATGTTGTCAAATTTGAAATCACAAAAACTCCCGTACCAAGTTTTTGTCATTTTTGTTTGTTAAACAGCTATCAGATTTGTCATCTGCCACCCTAAAAATCCCACATAGCCGTTTTGCAATTTTTTACACCTGCACCCTTAATTTTTCTCCGAACAGGAGGATGTTTGCAAAAGTAATTGTGGAATATTGTACTGTTACCCGACCTTAGTATATGTGCAAAATGTCATCAGTCGGCAATGTCAGGAAGTATGTTAAATTATTACACCTGCACCCGTAATTTATCCCCATACGAGGGGATGTTTATAAAAGATTGGATATTGTATATTCACCTGACCTTAATAACTGTGCAAAATTTCATCAATAGGCAATGTCAGGAAGTATGTTAAATTAAGAATGTAAGATTTGAGGACAAACATGAAAAAAAACATTGTGAGTTAAAGAAAACCAAGTAAAAATATATACGCCCCTTTTTACCTTTTTCAGGTAGGTAGAGTAAGTAATTCAGCTCAATTGATATGGTCTTCCATAAGACTATTATCTAGGTGTAATTATGTTAGTGTAGTACACCGATGGGAATGCCACAAATGACATTCCCATTGGTGGCATCCTGACTGAGGCAATTGAGACTGGTAGATGCCTGCTGCTGAAGTGTTGAAGAAGACCTCTGGTAAAGCCCTTAAGAGCTAAGTACAGAGGGGATGTAGTGATGACTGCACCTACGATGGTGGGTTCTTCCCCTTTGGAGTCAGGATGATTACTTTAAAAAATACATTATTAATAACATAATCTTAATTCAGTAACAAAAATGTAATTCTCTGAAATTTTTCCTGATTTTTTTTCTAAACCATCCTGACTTTACTTGGCTAAGTCTATATTTCCTGACATTTCCTGCCTTTGGGAACCAAGTAAATATCTTTGGTCTGACTTGTTACATGCCACCTATTCATCTTATTCCTTACCACTCGATTTTATCCAATCAGTTTTCTCCTTCACTGTACCTCTCACCCCTTTCATTTTCTATCCTGTCTATCCTTATAATTTCCATTGTACTCCGCAGGAAAATTTCAGAATCCAGTATTCTATATATATATTCCTTCTTTTCATTACCTAAGTTTCTTCTGCAAGTATAAATAATAATTATAATTTTTTGTTTTATTCTAGGAAAAGACAATTCCAGATCTTCATCAAGCAATACTTCTCAAATTAATTGAAACTTTTGGATAAATCACACATCCGTGTTTTTGTTTCTTAAAATAAAATAAAAATATTAAGTTAATTTTTTATTGTTTTATTATGTACAATTTTTAAGAATTTTAATAAAAGTATTTTTGTATGAAATTTTTTGTGGAATAAAATTTTTTTTTATTGAAATTGAATTTATTTCAAGGATCCCAGGGGGGATCCTGTCCCCCCTACTGGGCGCGTCCTCAAGGTGGCGGATAGAGGAAGGCCTTGTAGATATACAGGGTAGGTGGTGTTCTTCAAAGCCCCACCCGCGGACCATAACAGGTACTTTAAATCCAACGCGTCTGTTCCAGACTGGGCGGCGTTTGGTCGGCGTCTGTTTCCCATGTTAGGGACGGCCGTTTCTAGAGTTGTCGGAGCCTTGCCCGCAGGAGCTTATCCTGTTACCCATTTGTTTTGAAAATTAATGGAGTACAACGATGTGAATAAATGCTGGGGCGGTAGGGTGTTGCGGGCTGACACCCTTCGGAGCCGTCGTGATGTTCAGTCTGGGGTGAGGAGTGCTGGAGCGAGTGGCGGCGCCTCACCTAATGATACCACAAGGCCTGGAACGTCTTCTGTGGCTTCTGTTGTGGCTGAAGTTCAGTCACCCAGTGCTGTAGAACCCCGGGGTAGGAAGCGGTTTAAATGGACAGATGAACATAATGCATTCTTTTACCGTACCTACCTAACTATAACAAAAATGGAATCGGACATGAAACCGTATAGTGTTCCGCTGCACCAAGCGATGGTTGAGAAGTTCCCTGAGCTACGATGTAAGTCTGTCCAAAACATCCTGGATCAGCGCAGATCCCTTTTTAAGTCTAATAGGGTTCCTGCGGATGTGGTGGCGTTAATCCGGGCTGATGTTTCTAGGGAGTTAGGGTTGTTGTCCAGCCCATCTTCAGATGAAAGTACTGTAGAAGAAACGATAAGAGCCGACAAATCCCCTCTCCAATCAATTTGCTGAGAACGAGATGCTGTATGGTGGTATGGATCCGTCGGCCAGACAGCGTATACCAAGGCTGAGGGTTAATTGCGGAACGAGGAACATAGTGAGCCTTATTAATGAGATTCTTGAAGAAAAAGTAAGATTAGTACCCTCCATAACTGAGCTCCATGAGTTAGTGTACATCGGTGCGATTACGGCAGTCAAAGCGAATGGCCAGCGAATCGTCGCTCCTGCAATGCGTAAGAGTCCCCAGCGTCCACCTTGGGAAGAGAGACTGTGTAGGAAAGTCGATAAGCTGAGAAAAGAGATTGGTCGTTTGTCCAGTTTCTTAACATCTGCTAAGCCCAGTGGAAGGATCCGATCGGCGGCGGAGTCGATAATCCGAACATATGAGAACCCGGAAAACACCACCGGCCATGAAGTCCTGGATTTGTTAAAGCAACGATTGATGGTACTGTCATGTTGGCTGCGGCGGTATCGGCAGAGTAACATGCGCCGGGAACAAGTTCACTTGTTCCGTACCCATCAAAAGGAGCTGTATAAGCGGTTGCAGGTTTCACCTCAGCAACAACCTCAGGCGAACGCGTCCCCTACCAGTGAGGAGGTCTTGGGTTATTGGGGCCCGCTTTGGTCGTGTTCCTCACAGCATAACAGTGGGACAAGGTGGATTCGTGAGGAACGAAAATATCAACTCGTTTTTCAACTCTGGACTCTATCGAGTCCAGAAAATGGTAGATAATTTAATCACTCTAGAACATGTACAGGAGGCAATTAGGAAAACCCATAATTGGAAGGCGCCTGGGATTGATGGAGTGCATAACTTTTGGTACAAGCGCTTTTCTTCTGTTCACAGGCGTCTTGCAGAATTTTACTCTGCCATCTTGCGAGATGCAAGTCTAATGCCGACCTTTTTCACCCAGGGGTTGACCTATCTGATCCCGAAATCTTCTACTGCGAAGGCAGATCCGTCCAAGTACAGACCTATTACCTGCCTCTCCACAATATATACGCTTTTTACTTCTGTTCTCACTGCCAAAATCAATAAGCATCTTGAGAGGCATCAGATCTTAGCTGAGGAGCAAAAAGGG
This sequence comes from Lycorma delicatula, assembly GCF_047948215.1. Taxonomy (NCBI): domain Eukaryota; kingdom Metazoa; phylum Arthropoda; class Insecta; order Hemiptera; family Fulgoridae; genus Lycorma; species Lycorma delicatula. The sequence goes on along the minus strand of NC_134458.1, from coordinate 192,563,275 downwards.
TGTCGTCAGGGTAGTAGGGGCTGCAAAGAGCAGCTAGTGATTGATAGCGTTATCTCTGTAACGGCAAAGAAGAGTCGGGGCAGCCTATATACTGGTTATATAGACTACAGAAAGGCCTTTGACTCGGTTCCGCACTCCTGGTTGATAGAGGTCTTACGTCTCTACAAAGTCGATCCCGTTGTCGTTGAGTGCCTAAGTGTCGTTATGGGTAAGTGGTGCACAAATCTTTTGTTGACTATTCCAGATAAGAACCCCGTTAAGGTCGGAGTAACACAGATCAACCGAGGCATTTTTCAGGGCGATTCCTTGAGCGCTCTATGCTTTTGCTTAGCGTTGAACCCTCTGTCTTCCATCTTACAGAAGTCCAAGAAGGGTTTTGCTCTTGGGCAGTACAGTTTTAGCCACCTCATGTATATGGATGATATTAAGCTTATTTCTGACACTGAAAAAGGGATCCGGCAACTTGTCAAATTAGTCGAGAGGTTCAGTGTCGACATATGCATGAGTTTTGGTCTTGACAAGTGTAGGGTCAATGCTATGAAGAGAGGAAAATGGTCGCAGATTGAGGCGTGTGAAGTGCCGGAGATGGATGCTCCTGCACTCATGAATGCAATGCAGCGTGGTGAGACATATAAGTACCTTGGTTTCCTGCAGGATATTGGAATTAGCCATAGTCGAGCGAAAGAGGCCCTTACATCTGGCTTCAAGAGTAGAGTAAGAGCCGTCATGAGTTCCCAGTTCAGTGGTTCTATAAGGTAAAGGCCATTAACATATTTGCCGTTCCGTTGATTTCCTGTAGCTTTGGCGTGATAAATTGGACGCGGACAGACCTTGAAGGGCTTAATAGAATGATTCGTGTATCGTTCACGCGACACCGCTCCCATCACCCGCTCAGCTCCGTCGAGCGGTTTCACCTGTCCAGGAATAGAGGAGGAAGAGGCGTTGTGGATTTGCGGGAGGTTCGTGCAAAACAACTGCTGAATCTCCAGAAATACTTCCTAGAGAAGAGCCAATCCAGCTTGCTCCACGGGGTTATAGTAAAAAGTGACAGTAATCTAACCCCACTGCGCCTCAGCGATGAGAAATTTCAGCCCCTTGAGGATACCTTCTCCGAGATCAGTGTGATGGATAGGTGGCGTTCGAGGGAGTTGTACGGGAGGTACTATGCGGCGCTTATGGATGAAGCGGTTGATCGAGATGCGTCTGTGGCCTGGCTGGAGTATGCCGAGTTGTTTGCTGAGACGGAGGGCCTTGTATTTGCTATACAGGATAGGGTCGTCAGCACACTCAGCTACAGAAAGCATGTCGTCAAGGATCCTGCTGTAACCATTGACCTGTCTTTGTGGATCGACCAACGAGTCCATCGAACATGTCGTTAGCGGGTGTCAGATTTTAGCTCCAAGGGAATATACAGTCCGACATAACAACGTGGCGAAGATACTTCATCAGAGACTCGCTTTGGACCTGGGTCTCCTTGCCGTTTCAGTCCCGTATTTTAAGTATGCTCCTCAGCCTGTATTAGAGGACGATCAGTATAAACTGTACTACGATCGTACTGTTCTGACGGACAGGACAGTGGAGCATAATAGGCCAGACATCGTTCTGACCAAGAAGCAGGAAAAAATCACCTTCCTGATTGATGTCACAATCCCATTGTCCACCAACATAGTGAAGAAGTACACGGAAAAACTAGTGAAGTATAGGGATCTTGCAGAACAAGTCAGGGAGATTTGGGACCAGGAGAGCGTAACGGTGGTCCCGGTGGTTTTGGGCGCGATGGGAGAGATTCCACGTTCTCTGCATGGTTTATTAAGATTCGTTGGAGCACCAGCAAATCTGTTCCGACCAATGCAGAAGGCTGTGTTGCTGGATACATGCCGCTTGGTCCGTCAGTATATCACAAGCTCGAGCGATAAGATAACGCCTGTTCTTGAAGGGCCACCTGATCGTCATCAGATGGAGCTGCAGACGGGGAACAATGGCCGTTAACATCTGGCAGTTCATAAATTTTTATATCTGGTATTTTGTCTTTCATTCATATATTTTACCCATAGTTTACAATAGTTCATGTTACCATATACTATGCATGTCAGAACAATAGTTATAGCTCCTGCGCCTTGCCTATGGGCCGGCCAGGATGCTTTTTACTGGGCTTGCCCAAGAGAATAATAATAATAATAATAGTAATTAATAATAATGCCCTGAGGTAGATAATCCCCACGTCCGGAACACAACATCTACGTTCCACGTCCAGGGCGGCAACAGCTGTACTCACGTACATTACATATAGCTGGCTAACGGGGTTCCGAGTGTTGTTCTCGGATACTTTCATTTTCGGCCGAATTACATCTACAGGACTGGATTTCGCGGCCACCTGCAGGTACGAAACTTTTAACGATTATGGACATCGATTGATACCACCTTTAGAGCTGGCGATGTGGCGGCCACGATCGAAGTTATTTGCAGGTATAACGGAGGCCTTTCGTTGTCCACATGCCCCCCGCGATGGCAAGCATGTAGTTAAGGTGCCCATGTTTTTCGGGGCATGGGAGCCCTGAAAACCTCGGTGTGTAGGGGCCTGTAGTCAGTGCAGAGACTGCGCATTCGCTCTGCCAAGACATATGCCGGTTCCACCGGAGTACCGGAACGGACCTCCAGGGTTGGTAGCCCTGAGTGGGGGTGTACTCCGGCGGCTAGCCTTACTACAGAAGGGATCGTTCTTCAATGCAAGTTGAACAACCAAACGTGGCAGAGGGTTCACGTAAACACCCTCGTCTAGAACCGGCCATTTCGCCTGAGGCGAAACGCCGAAAGAGTGCGGAATCTAGAAGGATTGAGATTGAGGCTAGAAAAAGCTTGCAGAAAGCTTTTTTCAAGAGCACCATTCCAAAACCAAAGTATTTAGTTATCACTAAGGAAGAAGGTAATTTCTCGAAGGTGAGTCCTTTCCTCATCGCTTGAGAAATAAATAAATGTGCTGGAGACCCTGTTAAGGAAATTAGAAAAACTTTACGGGACTTCATGTAGAGACTGTAAATGATATACAATCTCAGAAGATCCTAGGGCTGAAAAAAATAGGAGATTTGGCTGTACGTGTTGATCCCCATGGCACACTCAACACCTCAAGAGGTGTTGTGGTCTGTCGGGTTCTTTTAAATTGTTCGGAGGAAGAGATTGTAAAGGAACTGGCAGCACAAGGAGTAATAGAGTGTCGCCGATTGAACATGAGAAGGAATGGCGAAGTCCTTCCTTCAGCATCTCACATTTAACCGGCCTACTTTGCCGGAAAAAGTAAGAGCGGGAATACATCGGTTGGATGTGCGGGCATTTGTCCCACAGCCAATGAGATGCTTCAAATGCCAACGTTTTGGTCACACCGCTCTCAGATGTGAGAGACCACAAATATGCGTGTGCGGCGATGAGTTGCATGAGGGAGAGCCATGCAAAGAACATGCATCAATTGTAAAGGAGCGCATTCTTGTAGATCCAGGAACTGTCCTGTATACAAAGATGAAGTAGCTGTGCAGGAAGTAAAAACCCTGCAAAAGGTCAGCTACTTTGAAGCAAAGAAAATCGTAAACGCCCGCAGACCTAGAGCAACAACAACCTACGCTCAGGCTGCTGCTGCTGTTCCTGCTCCTGCTCCAGTTGCTGTTGATGAGAGTACAATCATCAACAAACTCGCACCTACCTTGGCTGGCTTAATTGAGAGGATAATTGAAAATAAAATGAAGCCTCTCAGGAATAAAGAATTTGTTAAGCCAAAGATAGTGGTACAGCCTGCTGAAGATAAATCTGCAAAAATGAAAGTTGCTCCCGTAGAAAAGAAAACGGACGCCAAACCAGAATGTCAAGTCCGTCTCAGCGAGATTCTTCATGACAAGAAACAAGAGTGTGTTATAGAAGCTGCAAAGCCTCCCGCAACTGAGGTGGCCTCTAAACCACAGAGGCTACAAAATATCACACAGGGGGGACGAGTGTCTCCCCTTCCACAGGCGGTGACCGGTGCGACCCCCGTGTCTGGGGACGGCCAGATTGCCGCCTCTAAATTGGCGCCTGGAACCGGCGCCGATCCATGCCCGTCGTCGTCGGCGGCTTCAGTGGTCTCCGATTCGGAGACCGGAAGCTACACGGGCGACGATGTTCTCCACGAACACGATGCTGTTCGTAAGATGGAGAAAAAAAGGAAAAAAGGGAGGCCGAAAGGCAAACCCAGACTATAATTTAATTAAAAATTAGCGATTCGATTGTACAATGGAACATCAATGGATGTTTTTCAAACATCCATGAGCTCCAACGCTTGGTACATGATGTAGACCCGATTTGTATATGTCTGCAAGAAACGCATTTCCGCCGAAATGAAAATTTTAAATTAAAAGGATTCGATATATTTCGGCGAGATCAACCGCTAAATGTATGAGTTAGAGGTGGAGTAGCCATATTAACATCGACTAGAGCTACCACCGAAGCGGTTGTTCTAAACACAAACCTACAAGCGGTCGCCGTTAGAATGAAGCGTCCGCTTCAGGTCACTGTCTGCAGCATATACTTGCCAAATTTTGATTGGAATAAGGATGACATAGCAAGATTAATTTTTGAGCTTCCCCCACCTGTTTTACTGGTGGGTGACTTTAATGCTCATAATTCTCTTTGGGGATCGGATCGAATAGATCCCCGCGGAAGAGAACTGGAAGGGTTCCTGATGAATTCAGAACTTATTATTTTAAACAATGGATCAGGAACCTTTTTCAATGCCAGAGATGGATCGACGTCCTCTATAGATCTTGCACTTATAAGCGGATGGATAGCACCGAGGTACAGCTTCCATGTCTTAGACGATCTGCATGGAAGCGATAATTTCCCGGTGCAAATTGTAACTGATGTTACAAGAACAATATATCCCATCTCTAAAAGATGGTTATTTGAAAAGGCAGACTGGACGAGCTTCACAGCTAGAACAATACTCCCTGAAACAACTGGAGTTATCGGAGACGATGTCGACACCATAACAAATGCAATAATTGAGTCGGCATCGAAATATATTCCCAAAACATCTGGGAAACTTACGAAGAAACCCGTTCCATAGTGGAACGATGAAATAAGTGAAGCTATTAAAAGAAAGAAAAGAGCTTATAACGCCTTCAAGAAGCGTCCTAGCATAGAAAATCTTGTTTCCTTTAAAAAATACAGGGCGTATGCAAAACGTCTTATGTTTGACTCAAAAAAACGATCCTGGCAGCAATACGAGTCATCCATCGACAGAACCACTACTGCATCAGATGTTTGGAGGAAAGTGAAGGCAATTTGTGGGCGTAAAAATTTTGCTCCCATATCTAGCCTTCAAGATGAAGATGGAATTAAGGATACTCCAAACGAAATAGCAGAGTTATTGTCCAATCACTTCGAGAAGGCCAGCAAAACGGCCAACTACGAGGAAGGTTTTCGAACCAAAAAAGAAGAACTCGAAGGTCTACTAAATTTTAGAACTCATATAATGTACCATTTAAAATGGAAGAATTCGTGAAAGCGTTGGAAAAAGCAGGTAACACAGCTGCTGGTCCGGATGAAATCCATTATAATATGATCAGGCAGCTGAATACCACTGCAAAACGCAGATTATTAGAACTTTATAATCAAATATGGCGGGATGGAACGTACCCGCAGCAGTGGAAAGCTCATGTTGTTCCAGTACCAAAGAAAAATAAAAATTTAACAGACCCCAATAGCTATCGTCCTATTTCTTTGACGTATGCTATGGGAAAAATACTGGAAAAAATGATTAATAATCGACTCGTCTGGGTTTTAGAAAAAGAAAACCTGATATCACCATACCAAGCAGGTTTTCGACAGTACCATTCCACCACCGATCAAATGATCAACTTAGAGAATATTATATATAACAGCTTTATTACAAGGAAACATTGTGTCGGAGTCTTCTTCGATCTTCAGAAGGCTTTCGATATGACCTGGCGTTATGGAGTAATGCTCCAGATATATGACTGGGGCATTCGTGGCAATCTGCCTGTACAGCTACGCAACTATATGAATGACCGTACCTTCCAAGTACGCGTCAACAATGAATATTCATGTGAAAGAATCTCGGAAAATGGCATACCGCAGGGTTCGCCGTTGAGCGGTACCTTGTTTACCATTGCCATTAATAAATTGATATTAGCCATTCCAGTAGAAATCAGCAAAAGCGTCTATGTTGATGATCTGGCAATTGTGTATGCCAGCAACAAGACTGCTATGGTGCGGTAAAAATTGCAACGAGCGATCAATGCTCTAAATGAAGTTGCAAGGAATAACGGATTCCAATTCTCACCAGAAAAAACCTGCTGTGTGCACTTTTGTAGGAAGAGAGTTCCTCATCAAAGTCCTGCGTTGACAATTGATGATAATCCAATACAATATAAAGACAATGTAAGATATTTAGGACTAGTATTGGATAAATCCCTTACGGGGATTACATATACAGGACTTGAGTGATAGATGCAAAAGAGCCCTAAACATTATAAAATGTTTATCGAACTTAAATTGGGGCTCAGACAAAGAGACATTATTGAGATTATATAAAGTATTGGTTCAATCTAAACTAGACTACGGATGTATCGTATATTCATCCGCTAGAAAGTCGCATTTAAAAAAGTTAGACGTAGTTCATAATAGCGGAATAAGATATGCAACAGGCGCTTTCCGCACAAGTCCGGCGGTTAGTCTGATGTCTGAAGCCGGAATAATGCCACTACATTATAGAAGAGAGATCCTTTTACTAAGATACGCAGCAAATATATGGGCTTATCCTGCTCATATAAATAATAAACTTTTCAACAACCATCCTATGGCTGCATTATACGAACGTCGTGCTACCTATTCCAGGCCAGCCGGAATTAGGTACCACGAATTAGGAAGTAAATACGAAATTGCCATTCCAGATACATTGGTAATTTCTACTAGAGAAATACCGCCATGGCTCTTGCAAGCGGTAAATACAAGTTTGGATCTCTCTCAAGGAGAAATAAAAAAGAAACCAGCAGTGATCATCCAACAGGAATTTTTGGCAACGTCAGTACTTACGAAGAACATATTAGAATTTATACTGACGGTTCTAAAACCGAACATGGTGTTGGATGCTCAATATATGTAAATGGAGAAGCCCACTTTTGGAAACTGCCAGATGTGGCCAGTGTCTACCCGGCAGAACTCACTGCAATTCAGCAAGCTCTTCGCTACAATGAACACTATTGCGAAGAGAGAGTGTTAATATGTTCCGATTCTTTAAGTGCACTTGTCGCAATTCGGAACAAGAACATTAAGGATGTCCTAATTGCAAACATCCTGTCCATTTTATACGTTCTAAAACAACGAGGACAGCGATGCGTATTTGTATGGACTCCGGGGCATGCTAGTATTACAGGTAATGAAATCGCAGACGAAGCTGCCAGAAAGGCAACAGTCTGCGATGATTTGGATGCATTTCCTGTAAGAGTGGCAGATGTTAAAAACCGTCTAACAAACATAGTAAAAAACAAGTGGAAAAACTTCTCTTTATAAATGGAAAAGCGACTTTAAGTTGACTCGCCGTGAACAAGTATCGGTGACCAGACTTTGAATCGGTCACACGCGATTAACAAATTTATATTTGTTAACCGGCGAAGTGAGACCAATGTGCGGTGTTTGTAATAAAACACTGACAATCAAGCATCTAATAGAAGAGTGTACCATATATGAGGACCTCAGAAAGAGGTTCCGTCTTAGAAATAATATTAGTGCTGATCTGGATAATGGAAATGAAGAAAATATAATTGCATTTTTACACGCCAGTGGACTTCTTAAAAGTCTATAAAATGAAAGTTTAAGGCTGTGATAAAAGAATCTCTAAGCGGTAGTTTGTGGTATTGATAGGTTGAATTTTTAATTGCATGGTCTTTTGAGAACCTTATCTCAAATTTTAATATCGGGGCCCTTTACACCCCGTAAGTGTTGTGTGTTGTACTTGTCTTTTGTGTCTTAATGTTTTGTGTAGTTTGTGTTTTTAAATAAAATGTAAGGGCCCTTTACACCCTTACATATGACGATCCTAATGGTGATACTGATTTCTTTTAAAGAATGTAACGAGGGCTAATGACCTTAGCAGTCGATGCTCGTAAAAATTCAGATAAAAAAATAAAAAATAAAAATAATACAAAGGAAATATATGAATGGGATGTACTCGCTGAACTTCAAGAACTGTGATTCAGGACACCAAAATGAGCAAAAAATTTCATATCGACATAAGCCTTTCTGGACACCATTTTGTGATTTCAGCAAAAAAGTTATTTATCAGGAACAAGTAAACCTACTTTTATTAAATTTGGAAAACCTACGACTAGTGTCTTATTCTACAAAATAAAAAATTTTGAAAACATCACCTTCAAAAATGTTAAAATCGTGACCATCTTAATTTTTTGATCTACAATATCTTTATAATTATTTGTTTGATCAAATTTTTACTTATAACAAAATTGATTAAGCATTTTATTCTGATAATTTTTTACCTTTTTTTATTTCGTACACTAAATGTAATAAAAATTATTAATAATAGTAAATTAATAAAAATTATGAACTTGCATTATGGTGCACAAGCATACTGCCAGGTTAATGGTCTGCATTACCCACAGGGTTGGTCTAGTGGTGAACGCGTCTTCCCAAATCAGCTGATTTTGAAGTCAAGAGTTCCAGCGTTCAAGTCCTAGTAAAGTCAGTTATTTTTACACGGATTTGAATACTAGATCGTGGATACCGGTGTTCTTTGGTGGTTGGGTTTCAATTAACCACATATCTCAGGAACGGTCGAACTGAGAATGGACTACACTTCATTTACACTCATACATGTCATCCTCATTCATCCTCTGAAGAATTATCTAAACGGTAGTTACCGGAGGCTAACCAGAAAAAAGGAAGGTTAATGGTCTGCAATAACTCGATTGTTTGTCAACAGAGTTTTACAAATGAGGTGTCATTTTGTTCAAAATAAAATGCTTAATAAATTTTCTTCTTCACATGTTGGATATTAATCCTGTTACAACAATCAAAAATCAATCGAAGCTGATCTCGCCAACATTTCTTCCATCGACTCACACTTCTTCTTCCATGAGTTATTATAATTGTAGAATTGTTTAGGTAACCTGGTACTCCACATTTTATCGACATGTGTCTTCCAATTCTCTCTTAGTGCTTTAATCCTTCCATTTCTTTTCTCACTATTTGTTTTCCTGTTCAAATGATACCCAGCAACACTCCTTTAAAACTGCATTTCTGCCCTTTTTTTTCTCTCAGCTCCCCTGAGTTGGTCCTGCAAGTCAAGTATGTGGATAATAACTCAACCCAGGAGAGTGTCTTGTGACTCTAATGGGCCTTCCCACCCACCAGCAGTATGTCTGGCAGAGCAGGTCGGCCCAGTGGTTCTGGATCTTTTACTATCACTACCCTGCCTCTAACTGACAGGGCAAGGGTAAACCCAGATCCAGCTATGCCTTTTTTTTCAGACCATTTGCTACTCACGGTATTCAATTTCCTTCTTCATTATTTCTGTAATCAGTGCTTCAATTGTCTCCCATTCTATGATGCCTTATAACAGGTATGTCTGTATTTTTGGGTCCAACCCACCGCAGGTCGTCTCTTTTCTTGAGTCTTTCCCATCTGTGGCACTCATAATAGGTATGATGAGGCAAGTCTATCAATCCACAATATATGAATTGGGCAGCTCCCTTCGCCCAGATTGATGCAAGTACTCTCTGTATTCCCCATGACCAGAGAGAAGCTGGGTAACATAATAACCCATTTCCCCATGACCCCTCTCCAGCCATGGTTCTAGTAGGGAATTAGCCAGTGTGTCCTATGCCCCCTGCCATTCTTGCTATAAAAATGTCTTGGCATCCTTCTTCAACCTGGATTCTAAAAGTGTATCTTTATTCACTTTATTTTTCTAAGTTCTTTTTTGATTCCACTATAGTAATTGAATTTTTATCTTTTGCTGCCCACATCAGATTCTCCAAATACAGAAATCATGCTTCCCAAATATTGTGTATCACAAATTTGGTTTATTACATCCTCACCAAAGATGATTTTTAATTCACAATATCCCTACTGCTGAAAGCCATAACCTGGATCTTATTTGCTGTGACTATCATATTATGTTCCTTTGCAATTTGACCAAATTCAACTGCTGCCCTCTGCAAAGAGTTTTCACAATCTACCACTATTACACCTGCAGAGAGCACTGAGAAAACAAAACTCTCTGAATTTAGTTCAAGCATATAATTCTTGATCTTGATTATCCAAAGCCAAAGGAAATTGTCAATATATATACATATATTAAACAGAAGCGGTGATAAGCTAATCCTTGTCAAACGCCTAAATTTACTATTCTTATCTCCAGTCGGGGCAGTTTATGTACTGCTATACATTTCCTGTACGATTCATATAAGCTTTTTTGGTATTCCTCTTTTCCAGTATTTTCCGTAACTTTATCCTGTTTACTTTATCAAAGGCTTTCTTCAAATCTACAAACAGTACATGTGTTTTGCGATTGTACTCTTGATGCTTCCCCATAATTTGCTTTAAAGCAAAGACATTGTCGGTACAAGACTCCTTTCCTGAAGCCAGATTGTTCTTCTTTCATAGTTCTTCCAACTAATACGTTTTACTTTAGTTACTTTGAGTAACTGTTCTTCAGAATATTTTGTAACCTGTATTTAGAAGACTGATGACCTGATAATTCTGACAGTTACTTGTGTTTCCTTTTTTAAAAATGGGAAAATAGTTGCTAATTTCCATTCATCTGGTATCTTGTGTTTAGTCCAGTATTGGTCTAGAAACGCGTCTTCCTAAATCAGCTGATATGGAAGTAAAGAGTTCCAGCATTCAATTCCTAGTAAATTCAGCTATTTTTTTTTTTGGATTTGAATACTAGATCGTGGATATTGGTGTTGTTTGGTGGTTGGGTTTCAATTAACCACACATCTCAGAAATGGTCGAACTGAGACTGTACAAGACTACACTTCATTTACACTCATACATATCATTCTCTGAAGTATTATCTGAACAGTAATTATCAGAGGGTAAACAGGAAAAAGAAAAGCATAAATTTACAAATCTCAAGAATCACTATGCTGCCACTTCCTATTCTTGATTCTTTAGTTCATTTTTTAATTCTGAAATTTCCAACATGCCAATTTCCTCGGCGAATTTGTCCCAGAAGACTTTGTATACTACAGTAAATATAAATAATTATATTGATAACACTGGTCAACATGATTTTTGTCTCACAAGCACCGAAAGGTGTACTTAATGCAGTTTTTTATCCTGCTTTCAAATATGTATTCAGAATTTCTCCATCACCTACAGTTTTTTTGTTATTTTAAATATTTTAAACCGTTTTTTCGTCCATTAGTCCATTGTCAAGTAAAAGCTCCTAGAAAATTGTAAATATGATAGAACCAAATGAGCTAACTCAAAGGGTATCGTTGCTATTGTTGTGCAGGTTCACATATACAAACATGATCTAGTGGAACATACATTCATCAGAACGATACCAGTTGTGAGGTAGTAGTGAACCAGTAAACATGTCATATGAGCGTTTTGTGGTCTGAATTATTGTGTATTACATATTTACAAGCGCTATTACTTTTAATTAGTTGTAGTTTCAACATACCTAGAATTTATTTAAACCAAACAAGGGCCTGGGCCCCACATATCTGTTTATCATGTACTAGGCTTCTCACTGCATGGAAAAATGGCACATACCATTTGCTATCCCTATGATTTGGAGGGAACCCAAAAATCACTCTTCTAACTGTTATTTCTGCTTAACAAGCATTAAAGGGATTACGTGAAAATCAAAACATACAGTGGTGTACCCTAACTTGCAATTTGCAATTAGACAAGTTCCAGGACAGAAAAAACCATCTCATTAAAAAAGAATGGCCTAAACGTGAATCACTCATTCCTGAAAATAAAAATGTGAAACATGGCCCACCGTGTAATCCTAAAAATGTGTATCTACCTCCATTACATATCAAACGATTAATGAAGAATTTCGTCGAGGCCATGGACACTACTCCTGGTTTCATGTACTTAAAACAGAAGTTTCCTAAAATTAGTAATGCAAAAATTAAAGAAAGAATATTTGTGGGTCCACAAATACAATCACTAATGCACGATGAGAAGTTTGAGGAACCATTGAATTCACCGGAGAAAGCAGCTAGGCAAGCATTCAAAAATTTTTTTTTTTTTGGGGGGAAATCAAAAGGTGTAAAATTACCGTGATATTGTCAACAATCTTATGACATCTTATAAAAATTTGGGTTATAATATGTTCTTAAAAGTATACTTCCTGCACTTACACCGAGATTTCTTTCCGGAAAAACTTGGCGCAGTGAGCGATAAGCACGGGGAAAACTTTCATCAGGAGATTTCAGCTATGGAAAAGAGGTATCAAATCAAATGGAATCCTAATATGCTGGCCGATTATTTTTGGACTGTCAAGAGGGATCCTCCACAGGTAAAATGTAGCAGAAAATCGTCATTTCTTACTTTCTAGGTGAGGCAAATGTTTCAATATTGTGTAGTCAAGAATGCAGAAAATATTAAAATTTCTGAAATGATAAATGCCTGTCTCTCAGAAACTTTGTGTGATGGAGAAAAACCGATATCATATTTGAAAAATATGATATCGTTTAAAAATATGAATTCAGGAGAAAAAATACTATCAGAACCCATATTTTTCTTCCTGAAACAAAAAAAAAAATATATTTTTTGTTCCCCAGTGTAATTGGCACCGATCGGCAGGACAAAACAACCCCTGTTCGCCTTGCTGGTGGGAGTAATCAGTTATAATTTTTGCTAATATTATACACTATAAAACAATAGAAATAATAAAAAACAACTTGAAAGAAACATCAGAATATTTGAATGCATTGATCAAAACTGTAAGAAATATTTGTCTCCATAACTATTAATGGATGAATAAGAGAACAAATTTTACTCACAAACAAAAGGTTTACATAGGTAAACCTATGGATAGGGTTCACCTATCTCTGCATTTATATCTGAGATTTTTATACAACATTTTGAAAATACAGAAGCCCTTTTGATAATCCGAATTAATAAATATCAGTGGCTGTTTAGATTACAAAAAATTTGAATTATTGAGGGTTCAACCTTTTGGAAGTTCAACTAAATGCTGAAAGAATACAAAGATTTTATTACTGTATTAATGTTTACATTCTAAAAATGGACTTAATTACTGTTTCTTTAAAAAGTCTGTGATTTTTGTGTGTTTCATTGAAGTTAGTGATTTATCTACTGCGTCTTTTCGTATTTGAGCCAATAAAAGTAGTTATGCGGTGGAAAGTTGTTCTCTGTTGCCCAGTGAATACAAGTATTAAAACATTTTAGTGCTTCTTCATGCTTTACGCTCTTCACTCTTACTTCAATTTCATCACCAACATTATCATCTAACCCTTGTCATAATGCTTTAATAATGTCATAGTCGGAAGTATTCTTTTACATCTACGTTAATCCAATTCCTATCTTCTTTTGTTATTTCCGGTTCAAGGTTAACAGTTCCTAGTCACTTCTACCATGATTTCTGTTGTTTACTTATATACTAGTGCCTACATTTTCATTAACAAAGATTAAAAAAAAAATTCGGTTATTTTCTGAACAGATCTCGTAAAAATTGGGTTCTAGTTCGCAACATGTAATTTTACCTCTACCCTACCATCTCGATTGGATCTAAATCAGGATGGTAGGGCAAAAACCACAGAACTTGGTGCCAACTTCTTTCCAACAATTCATCAAATCGGTATCGATTTTTATTTTTTTTGTTCAGCTTAATTACTTCATACGATTGTGGTTTGTTTGAGACGAAAATGGAATAAGAAAATAAAATTTGTTTAAGATAAAATGGAATAATTTCTGCAGCCATGTAGTAACAGTCATGTCTTGTTTCTTGCTCGATGATACTGGACGTTTTTCAAAAAGGGTGTTATAATAAAGAGCATTGTCGATAACTACTGTAGTTTCAGGAGGAACTATTTTTTCTTCAGGCCATTTCAAAAATTTTTTAGAATTCATGCTATCACGGTAATCGTCACCTTTTGATTGCGTTTGGAATGAAGGCCATTCATGAATTATAATTAAGCGTACATCTTTATTTATTTATTTAAGTTCTGCACAGTTTTTGTCTGCCCACAATTTTGCCTTCGAGTGAGATGATAAAACATAGGATTCATATAAGTGTACGATCACATTTTCTAAAATCACTGATTGTCTGCAAATATGAAATCCTTTTCTGCCAAGTTTTTCTACTAAAATGTTAAAAGAGATGACTAATGATGTGCCAATGTATCACAGAACAATAGCATTATCTACTAGAAAGATGATGTTATTGTTCTCTTCATCAGGAAGACAACAATCAATAGCAGTGATGCGTGGGCTGATCATCCAAGATCGCAGTTACGTGGCAGCTATTGTACAGTTTTTACATTATATGCATCAGGGGTGGCCAACAAGTCGATCGCGATCGATCGGTCGATCGCAAGGCCAATTCTGGTCGATCGTCGATCGCTCACAATGTCTAGAGTGGAATTCCGTGTACCATGGACTTTGAAGCGATTGTTGAAGACAAAATTTCTAGCAATAGATTAATGCATTCTGCGAATTTTCCAAGGTCATAAATTCCTAGACTTCTGACAGCCTGATACTGTGATCTCCGCCCATCTAGCACAATACGTTTTGACTTACGCGTTACACTTGTCACCGGACGCAACGCGTGAACGCAACAGTTACGACTCGACTCGTCGAAGAACACAGTCGGTTAGTTTGAATATTTGGTAGTGTCATACAGTAGCTTCTTTACTTTTGCATTAACAGTATTATGATTAATCAATATTATTTATTCTCGGTGACCACGTTGAGTTTCAATTTTTCTTCTGATTAAAATGTAAATACCTTTTCTTTGTTTTAAATTAAATTGCTTTTCTTACCTTTCTGTTTACTTGATAAGTGAGCATTCTCCGCAACAGATCTCTAAACTGCGGTCATTACACTGAGAAAAATAAGGGACAGTATTTCAAATACGAGTATATTAGGAATAACAATAATTCTATTTAAATTAAGAAGTCGGTATTGTAAACCGTAATAAATATATTGTAACTTTAACATACTTTTTGTAAATTTGAATATATCAATATTTGATTTTAATACACTTGTATTGCTGTCCCCGATCGTAATATGCAGTATCGTTATTTTTTCTCTCATTGTAACGGAGATAATTGCCGCAGTTCATCAGTTTTTGAATTTTGTAGGAAAATATTTAATTCGATGTTTATTTTTTAAATTGTCATATTTGTTTGGGTTCTAGTATACCCATGGACATGAGTAGTAAACCGAAAAAAACCAAAAATTATCACTTCAATGACGAATGGGAACTCGATTACTTTTTTACGATGGTGAGTGATAAATGTTATCGTTTAATATGCCATACCTCGGTAGCCATTGCTAAAAAGGGTAATATGGAGAGACATTTTATAGCTTTACATAACAAGTATTAAACAGATTATCCACAAAATTTTGAACTGAGAAAACATAAAGTTAAGGATCTTAAAACTCAATTAACAAATCAACAAAGCGTTTTTTAAAAGCCAAGGTTGACGTCACAAGCAGTAACTACTGCATCATTCAAAGTAAGCTATCTCTTAGCAAAAAAATGTAAGCCATTTTCCGACGGTGAATTTGTAAAGGAAATTTATTTTGAAATGTCAGATACACTTTTTAACGATTTTGAAAACAAGAGTGAAATTGTTGCTGCAATTCAAGATCTACAATTGTCTCAAACACAGTAATGCGACGAATTGAAAGGATGAGTGGGAATGTAAAAGAGCGGTAATATAATGATATTAATAGATGTTCTTGTTTTCCCTTCAGTGTGATGAATCGAAAGATATAAGTGATACAGCACAAGTACTTGTTTTCGTTCTTATGGTTTTTAAGGATTTTACATCTAAAGAAAAATTGTTGGGCATGGTTTTTTTTTAAGGAAAGGACTAGAGATGTAGACATATTTAAAGCCTTTAAAAACTTGCTCAGTGATTTGAAAGTACCACTTTTTAAATTAGTCTCAATAACAACGAATGGCGCAGCTGCAATGATAGGTTGCAGAATTGGATTTATAGTTCTATGTCAAAATGAAGATGAATTCCCAGCCTTTTTGAGCTATCACTGCATAATTCACCAGCAAGTGTAAGCTAGCAAGAGGTTAAACACAAAAGAGGTAATGGACATAGCATTTAAAATTGTTAATTCAATTCGAGGAAGTTTCCTCAAACGGCGTCTCTTCCAACTGCAGCTCGATGAAGGCCAACCTGAATAATTACTACATACCGATGTCAGATAGCTAAGCAGAGGTAAATTTCTGTAGCGATTCGTGATTTATTGTCTGAAATTATAGATTTTCTTCACGACAAAGATGGAAACTTTGAAAATTTAAATGATGAAACTTGGCTTAGCGACTTAGCATTTCTTACCGATTTTACTTCAATATTAAGTCGTTTAAATTTAGAATTACAAGGTAAAAATAAAACAGTAATTGATATGATCAGCTGTATAGACGCATATAAAACAAAATTTATTTTGCTAATAGAAGATCTGCAACAAAATAATCTGAATCATTTTCCAAATATGGCAGATAACCTACAAAAACATAAAAATATTAATTATAAGATCGATCAACAAATACGTCGCGGAAATCCAAAAAGGAATTGAAGATTTTGAGGTAAGATTCCAGGATTTTGAAAAAATTAAAGAAATTGTGGAATTTATCTTTTCCTTTTAAAAAATATTTAAGTGTGAAAAGCATTAGCAAAAAAATTTCAGACATATTTCATATGGATCAAAGGGCATTAGAAAATGAAATTTTAATTTTACAAACCGACTTAATCTTACAAGCCAGAAAATCTGAAGAAGATTTTTGAAAATATGTCAACCGAGAAAAATATCCCAGTATCGCCAAATGTAGCGAATATATCTATTCTTGTTTCGGATCTACATACCTATGCGAATCCGCATTTTCATAGTTGAAGCTAACGAAGACACGCTCTAACTTGAAACAACGCTCTATCCTGACTGATTCCCATACTGTAGACTCATTATTATTATCTCTGTCAGGATATACACCTAATTATGAATCCTTGGTTAGAGACATGCAAACTCAGTCTTCCCATTAATGTTATCTGTCTTTATCTGTAGCTACTTTGAATTAATAAATATTGTTAATAATTATCAATGTTCTTTTAATTCCCCTGGACGTGAGTTTTTTGGCCCTTTAAATAATTATTGTTGTTTTTTACGTAGATAGATAAGCCGTATATCTATATATCAGTACGAGGAGTACTCAGCGAGCTATTGATAGATTAGCAAAAAGTAAGTCGTATTATTCTTTCATTATAAATTTTCCTGGTCCAAAAAAACGCGAAAGTGAAATATTGGAATCAAATTATCAGCGGTACTGTGCATTGTTATAACAACTTTTTCATATTTACGAACAAATAGTACAACTTATACGTTGCGGTTGATAAAAAAAAAAACATTAAATTGTATTTTAAGTAAGTAAATATCTATCTCGAAAAAATGTCTTAAAGTCGAATTTTTTAAGTACGGAATGCTGCTATCAAAAGTTGGGTCTGGAAATTTATTTTCTTCATGAGCCTATCTCGAAAACTTAATAAGCGATTTAAAAAATAACATATTTTACTTATCTACCCATACCTCGCTGGAATGGACCTTATACTGAAACACAGTATAAAAATATTATGCATTTCACACCCCTTAGACTACGCCTATGACAAGTCGATCGCGAACACACTTTTAAGATAAAAAGTCGATCTTATATACAGAAAAGTTGGCCACCCTTGATATACATCACCAAAGTAATTAAATCAGTATATATCACTCTTTCTCCTTCTGTGTAAGCGATTAGTTAAAAGAAAGAAAAAAAAGTTTATACATGATGCTTGCTTTTTTTTAGCATAAACTTATAAATGTTCAAAATAACTACAGTTAACACACCTACAGCTACCCATTTCTTACCAACATTGCATAAATGCAACAGTACAAAATTATGTATGTAATTTTTTTCTGTGATTTGTCATTTTTATTTTGATTTTTGTTATTAATTCTAAAGAATATGGAGATTTTATTGATGTTTTTTTAAAAAAATATTTTTATACATATTTTCTTTCTTTATGAATTTGATTAATAAAACTAAACGAATGGTATACGACTTTCCAAGAAGTTCGTGAAGACGTTGGAAGATGACGACCGCTCCGGACGCCCCAGCACATCAACATAAAAACATGGAAAACTGAAAAAAGGATTATGAATGATCGCCGAATCACAATCAAACAAGTCGCTGATGATGTTAGAATATCAATTGGCTCATGTCATGAAATTTTTTCAGATGTTTTGGGAATGAAACATGGGACAGCAAAATTTGTTCCAAAATTAATGAATTTCATACAACACAGTGGCGAATGGAAGTTGCTCAGGAGTCACTAAATGAAGTCAACAATGATGCAAAACTACTGAAATGTGTCGTAACAAGTGATGAAATATGGGATTACGATCACTAAGACCGAAAAAACTTACAATTACAGTCGAATGTGAAGATTATGCTCACACTGTTCTTTGATTTTAACGGTACAGTGAATCATCAGTTCTTGCCACAAGGTTAAACGATCAATAAGGATTATCTACAAGTTCAACGCCGTTTGCGTGAAGCAATCCGAAAAAACGCCTGGATTTCTGGCGAAACAATTTATGGTTTTTACAATATGATTTTGCACCTACTCACACTTTATTACTTGTTCGTCAATTTTTAGCCAAAAAAGTACTGTAATGATACCCTAGCCCCGTGTAACTTTTCTATTCCCAAAAATAAAGAGAACCTTAAAGGGCCGTCGTTTTACAAGCACAGATGAGATTAAAAGCGAATAGCTGAAGAGGCTTAGCGAATAGCTAAACACTATTCCAAAGCTCGAGTTCCAGAAGTGTTTCGGGGATTTGAAAAAGCGCTGGCATAAGTGTATAATATTTAATGGGGACTATTTTGAACAAGATAACATTAATGTAGACAAAAAAATAATTTTTTTTCCAAAAAACAAAAATCTCGTTACTTTTTGAACACACCTTGTATGTCAGTAGTTTTACCAAAAATAATATTAATGGTGATATACTTACCCCTAAATTTTAATGAATTTAAAAAAAAAAATTCAAATTTTGGCTTCAAATAACTCTGATGAGGGATGGCGAAAAAATCTAAAATTTGCACAACTTGCAGTGTTTTTGTAGATGTTTGTGGTAAAAAAACGTTTCTTGTGTATTGTACCAATAAAAAAGTTATAACCTCAAAAATCATGAAAAATCTGTTAAAAGCAATACCATTTTGACTCGCTAAATAAGTTTTCCAAGGGGGTTTCTTGTCTGCTTGGCACTTAATATTTTTATAGTAATTATTATAGTTGAAATAGACTTGTTTGAACCGCACAAATGCAGTGTTCATGTCATAACAGGCGCTTGAAGTCATTTCTAGTCGTCAGGAAACTTCATGTTGCAACATGCTCATTTATGCTTGTCGCATTATTTAATAATTAAGTTTTACTTTATAATAATATATTTGAAAATGTTAAAAAGTTAAATTTTTGCATTATTTTCAAGTAATGTCACATAAAACAATGGAAGAACAACGTTCCATAGGAATTTACGTGAATGAAGAGTCATTGTATTGGGATAGTGCCAAAAGAAAGCATTAAAATTTGTGAATTTAGTGATGAAAACAAACAACTTAATGTGTTAAGATGTCAGTAGTGTTTGTAAATATCATGAAAAAATTTTTTTGTCAAAATTCAGTCACCTGTACTGATAGTTCTGTTGTGATCCTTTGCGAACTCATAAAAAAACAGTTAAGAAAAACTTAATACAAATAACATTAGAGCAAGCTCTTAAAGAGCACATTTATCTTTGCGTTAACTATTTCAAAAGTATTCTTTCTCAGTAGAACAAAGAACCACATGAATGCGAAGATAAAGAGCAGTATTGTCCCACATCACATTATTGAACAATTGGATGCTGCTTGTAGCATTTTGGGTGTATCACCTCCATTAACATTGAAAAAATTAAGCACAGATCAAAGGCCATCAGGATTAAAATTTAAAATAAATAAGGTATCTAAAAAATTAAAAAAGGATCTGTGATTGTGTTTTGACCCGAAAGTTTCTGAAAATGAAAGTTCAGCTCAATCTTATTTTAAAACTAAAAGAAAAATGCGTTCTTGTTTCTAAAGAACAGTTTACTTCCCCAACCTTGAACCAGATTTAAAATAAACAGTTCAGAGTTCAATGTGTCTTGAGCGTTTCATTAAGACTTACTAGAAAATTACTTAATGAGCAAGCCAATCTACCGAGTTAGGTAAAAGACATAAAACAGTTATTACTAATGACACAATTAAAAAAGTTGTGTTATTTTATGAAGATGATGATAGCAGCAGGCTGTGTGCTGGTAAAAAGGATTGTGTTAGCACGTGTGTTGATAATGTCAAAATGATAAGCAAAAGCGCTGGTTCTGATAAACTTCAATGAATTGTATGTCTCCTTTAAAAGTGAAAACCCTGAGGAAAAAATCGGAAGATCAAAGTTCTGTAAACTCCGTCTAAAACGGTGTATCTTGGTTGATGAATCTGGGACTCGTACAGTTTGTGTTTGTCCCCACCACCAGAACATCAAACTTATGATCGATGATATCTTTGTTCGAGACAATGATAACTACAACTGTATGATGAATGTGTACACCAAATGTCCAGGTAAGCAGGCAATGTTTAACGCGCTCAACTCTTTAGAAGAATATGATGTGTTCCCAGATACAATAATTTACAAACGTGGGTAACGCTGGTAGTTCAAAGAGGATTACTGTTCTTCAGACCAATGAGTTTTTCGAATCATTAGTGGAAAAATTGGAAAAGCTGAAAACTCACAATTTTGTGTCAAAATATCAAGATGTTTTTTAAGGAAAAAAAAATCAGAATTAGATTATGTTGCATAATATTGGTTCCACGATTTGGTAGAGAATATTCAAGAGGAAAGATCTTTTCCCCATTACCTATTGCTGACATTACCAGTGCTCTTCTCAAGTTATTTGAATGTACTATATTTAAAAGCTTTTACACTACCTCTCCCGGTTTTTCTTAAGGTGTACAACTAATAACTATTACTATCAGTTGCTTTCTTCAAAAGTAGTATCAGCAGCTGTATTTCAATGATCCTGAGCATAAATGCTTCCAAGAAACAGAAAACTACTTCAACTCTTTAATTTTGCACTTGGCACAAGATATTTGCTGGCTATTAAGTAACCCTAGATAAGCATGAAAGCTAGTATCATTGCAGACTAAACCTTATACTATATTAAGTAGTGTAGTGTAGTTGGTACAGCTTTTAGTGTAACGGGAAGAGTGCGTACTTGTCTTATCTTCCATTGTATTATAATGTTATATACAAGCAGTGGTGGCTCGCGTATAGGCACTGTAGAACTGCAACACTCCGTATTTCCACATTATATTATCGATAACACGAGTCGTTATTTCTTTAATTCTTATTTAATTCTTTATTTCTTTAATTCATTGTTTGTACTTGTATCCTTAAGCTTGTCACAGTAGCCATCCACCGGTTTAAGAAAAACAAACAATCTTTGAACAGAACTGTGCGCTTTACAGTTCCAACGGCGTGGTGTTTGGCTGTTGTGCGCATGCGCAAATAAGAAGTTGCACGCGAGGTTGATAGAGGGGGAGATAGCACTGTCGCTCCAGCAGTGTCGACCCTGGCTGGCGTTGTTGGTGGAAGGTATTTTTTTTTTACTCCGCGTGTGTTGTGTTTAAAACACGTGTACTATTTTCTTGAATGTGATAAAAGTGTAGAATGAGATTATTATCCTGCTTCCAGCTATTATATTTGATTCCATTTTTTTTCAGTTCTTTTGTTTTACGGATAATTTAACCGTGGCCTTGAAAAGATCCAGAAAAAAATTCTGGAACAGCACCCCCCCCCCCCTAATTATTTTAGCTACGAGCCGCCACTGTATGAGTATATTCACTTTTGTTCGTTTTTTTATAGAACTAATCTATAATCTCACAATTTTATGATAATTATAATATTATTTATATGTTAATAAATTAGAATGTAATAAATTGTGGTTGTATTTTTGTTAATTTAAAATATTGTATATAGATTTGTGTAGATGCAAAGTCATTGTATTGTTGTCAAATAAAATTAATTATGAATGTATTTTTTTTTATATCTGGTTGAGACATTGTACAAAACATGATTTATCCTTGGCTTATGAATAAACTATAATTGAGATACAGAAGCTGCCACTTCACAAAGTTACAGTTGGTCTACTCATCTACAACTGTCTTTAATCTTGTTTTATCTTGTTTTTCTTGAAATGAAATAGTCAATTTAAAATCCATTTCATATGCCGGAAGGCGGAGTTAGATTTCACCGGTGCTAAGTAGGGGATAAAAAAGATTTTCACCTTAAAGTTAAGAAAAACTTCAAATTTACTCAATACAATGGTTGCATGTTTAGCGTACGACAAGCCCCATCTTCTTTCAATTTGGTCATCCCTTGACGTAAGGGTTGGTCATATAAAAAATTGTTTGACAAAATTTTTAGGTAATGTTTAGGGGACTAACGACCACTTTAAACAAGATTCGATACTCCATTTTTCCACCTGCTGGGCCAATGTTTGGTGATATCAAAAAACTTTTACTTAGATAAGTTTTAGGCCTTTATGCAAAGAATAGTAGGAACTTTAAACGAATTCGATAGTTTAGTTAATAAGAAAGTTATACTGATATTTTTGTATTTTCGAAAAAGTCCATCCCATTTCCACCCCCGTGGTTCGATTTTGCTTGTTAACGAACTTGACTGAGATTTTAGGAAGAGTTATTTTTAAGGAACAATTTAAAAGTGACTGGTGCAAAAATCACAGCAGTTATCGTCCCCACAAGAAAGTGAAATATATATAAATGTATATGTAAACTTCTGAGCTGACTGTGGTTTTGGAGTCTGGGATTGTGAAACGCGAAGATAGTGGAAATTTTCCGGAAGTCCAATCATGGTACCCGTTACAATAGGTAGCTTTCTTATTGAATTACCTAAAAGAATTGAGGAAAAAAGTAATGTTTTGCAATAGTAACTGCCATTGGTTACTAAAAATCAAAATTGAGAATTTTTTGAAGATAATTTTTTAATTAATTCATTAATTAGTCAAAGTAATTAATGAACATAAAGTAATGAACAAAATAATTTGTCAGATGGGTTGTTACACGCACGCGCTATAATCATAACACGGCTTTATTACACTTCTGTTGTTCGATTCATTCTATTTGCGTTACCGTATCGCTTAAAATAAATAGTAAATAATAGTGTCTTGTTAAATAAATTAGTGTCTTATTAGATAAGACAATATATCGCTTTTAATTTTCAGAGGGCCTTGATACCGACTTAAGACTTTTGAGTAGATGGTATCTA
This sequence comes from Lycorma delicatula, assembly GCF_047948215.1. Taxonomy (NCBI): domain Eukaryota; kingdom Metazoa; phylum Arthropoda; class Insecta; order Hemiptera; family Fulgoridae; genus Lycorma; species Lycorma delicatula. The sequence continues at coordinate 192,539,651 of NC_134458.1, read as the reverse complement.
ATAATACTTATGTTAAATAAGTATTCCAATCCTAAGTAATCCAATCCTATGTTGAAACGACAGAAAAGAAGAAATCCTATTATCAATAAGTCACTAACCATTGGATCTGACCTGATCTGGGTTGACCCAATTTATGGGGGTGGAAATGGGGAGGCTTTTTCAAAAAAACAAATATCGCTATAACTTTGTAAGTTATAATTAAGTAAAATGTCGAATTGGTTTAAAGTTTCTACTATTCTACGGATAAAGACCTAAAACTTAAATTAAGTTTTTGATATCGCCAACCATTGGCCCAGGGTGTGGAAAAAATGGAGTTTTGAAGACAAAAATTCATACCTCTCTTAATAGGCACAGTATCGAATCTGTTGAAAGTGGTCGTTAGTCCTCTAAACATTACATCAAACCTTTGTCTGTAATAATTTTTGATATGACCAACTCTTAGGGCAAGGTATGACCAAATTGTAAGAAGATGGGGCTTATCGTATGCTAAATATGCAATCATTGTCGTATTGAGTAAATTTGAAGTTTTTCTTCATTTTAAGGGGGAAATCTTTTTTATCCTCTACATAGCACCGGTGAAATCTACTTCCACCATCCGGCATGTCGAAAAGGATTTTTGATTAAGTATAATTTTTCTTGTTTCAATTTTACAATTTCCTTAAAATAAAATCCAATTTATTTTCAACTGATAAAATCTCTAATTTGCTTTTTCCCCCCTTTCATTTCATCTCTTGACCAGACCTCGTTCTTGATGTCATTAAGAATTTTTCTGAATTATTATTTTAATAGTTCTGGCTCCTGGAATAGACAGAATACCTGTAGAATTAGTGCGCAGTGTAGGCGAGGAAGCTATTGATAGATTATCCAAACTGGTGTGTTATACTTATGGAAAAGGGGAAGGTCCGTCAGACTTCAAAAAGAGTGTTATAGTCATGATACCAAAGAAAGCAGAAACGATAAATGTGAAGAATACAGAACAATTAGCTTAACTAGTAGCTACGCATCAAAAATCTTAATTAGAATTCTGTACAGAAGAATTGAGAGGAGAGTGGAAGAAGTGTTAGGAGAAGACCGATTTGGTTTCAGCAAAAGTATAGGGACAAGGGGAAGCAATTTTAGGCTTCAAATTAATAGTAGAAGGAAGATTAAAGAAAAACAAACCGACATACTTGGCATTTATAAACCTAGAAAAGGCATTCGATAACGTAGACTGGAATAAAATGTTAACATTTTAAGAAAATAAGGGTTCAAATAGAGAGATAGAAGAACAATTCCTAACATTTACAGGAACCAAACAGCAACAGTAATAATTGAAGAACATAAGAAAGAAGCCGTAATAAGAAAGGGAGTCCGACAAGGATGTTCCCTAAACTGGCTAAGCCGCTAATTGGCGACATATATTTTATTACGTAAGATATGTTTAAATTGATAGGTGAAAAAATATCGAACCCTTGTCAGGGATTAAACCCTAAGAACGACTGACCTAGAAGCCACTACATTAATTTTTTATGAACTTTTTTGTGTTTTTTTCAAGCTCTAGAATGTTCCCAAATAATTTTCCTTCCCTCCTGAATTTCCTTCACCCTTCTTTCTCCCTCTCCCACTTACCCGCTCAGCACTCTCTCACACTCCTTTCACCCCCTCTCTCTCTCTCCCTGTCCTCTATCCTTCTCTCTCTGTCTATATATATATAAACAAACACGGGGTAATCCGGGACGTGTTCGCCGAACTACAGGAACTGATTCAGGACAGTAAGATGAGCAGAACAGTTCATATCGACATAAATCCTATTTTGTTTTGTTTTTCTTCTGAATGCCATTTTCTGATTTTCAATAAATAAATTATTTCTCAGGAACAAATAAATCTACTTAATTGCCAAGAGAAGATTATTGTCTTGTTTTACAAAATAAAAAAATTTGAAAACGTCACCTTCAAAAACATCAAAATGATGGCTATCTTAATTTTTTAATCTTCAACATATTTTTAATTATTTATGTGACAAAATTTTTACTTATTACCAGCTTTATTAAGCATTTTATTTTGAACAAAATGACATCTCGTTTATAAAAATCCGTCGACAAACAATCGAGTTATTGTAGATAATTAGCCGGCCAGTAATCTGATTTAATTTACTATTATTATTATATTAATTTTTGTTTCATTTACTGGAGGAAATAAAAACAGGCAACAAATTATCAGCTAGCATTGCGATACTGCCGGGTTAATTGTTTCGAAATCAGCTGATGATTACTCAATCACTCGCAATGAATTACTCAAACGATTATCAAACAAATACTAAGGATCCAAAATGGCTGAAATTTTAGTGAACCTAAACTAAAGGCGCGAATACATTCCCTAACTTTTGTTGACGAGTGCTGCCATCTTCATGTTGAGCTCAAACATTTTCAGGCAAGCCTCGTAATTTCAATTTTAACAGATTATTTTTGCATATGCGTTATAGGCAACAAATTTTCTTTAACAAAACCTTCTCTAAAATGCCTCTGTTAAAAATTAAATTGTTTTTGCGATATTCCTCATAGGAATTATATAAAATACTAAGCCTCCTCATAGGAGGCTTAGTATTTTAGCAAATAACATACATTTTGATAAAACTTATATTGATGAACATGTAATGGATTGAAAAATAAACATGGCCACCATATTATAATTTGCAAAACTATTTAATTCCTGATTTTTTCTAATTTTAAAACTTTATTACAAACACACTTACCAAATATTAATGTGATTCCTCTATCCGAACTTGATATATAAATTTTTATTTAAAAATAACAAAATGGCAGACAGTGGGAGAACGAAGGAGAAATCTCCATTTTTCCTAAGGATATTTTTTGTTTAGTCTTACAAGTAGAATCCGAAAAAGTATAGCCAGCCCACCAATTTAGAAACAGTCTGTATATGATTTAGAAACATCAATAAAACTAAGAAATCATTTTACGACCACTGCGAGTGTGGCAAAATATGAGTTAAGGAATTTTTAAAAATTCTAGTTTCTAGATACTTCAGGTTATAACAAGCAATATGTCTTCTACACATAATTAGTTTATAATCTATATAGTATCATTTATTCCAGTTTCAGTCTTTCCCATGCACGTGACTTTCCCATCACATGCATTTTTCTGGTGCACGGCTTACACACAACTTAATTTAAAATAATTATCATTTTATTTAAAAATAATATCTACAACAATTGTACGTCAGTACTACACTATTACACCTTGTGGCGACACGGGGTATTATTGAAGCAGTATACCCACTTAGCCATTAGTTTACAGCATTTTTTGGTGGTGGGGGTGCGATTTTGAAAAAAATTCTTGCAAATACTATTATTTTTTAATTGTTAACAAGTGCGCATAAGAAAAATAAGACCTTAATTAGGCGAGAATGACCTTATTTTACAGCCTCACCTCCTTGACCTTAATTTGTAAGGTCATTAAGTTGTAAACTTAATGACATATGTGCCCCATATATAGAAGTAATCTGACCAAGTTTTATCAAAATCAGTCCAGTAGTTCTGGAGATATGAGATGTGAGACACTGAACACACACATGTACATACGAACATCCGGAAAATTTCCATCCAGTTTTTTGGGTTCCTTAGGTGAAAACAGTATAGGCCCAAATTGACCGATTACAATATTTTCTGTTCTACAACTGTAGCGCTAGATGGGAAGGTAAATATATAAGTATCAAAAATGTTAATGTAAACAATGTACTGTTTATAGTACACCATACAAGTTATTATACAGTTATTAAATTTTTTTGCTAGATGGTAGCGCTTCATCTATATAAATAAAAATGTAAATGTTCGTTTGTTCATAATCTTAAATCTCCAAAAGTTGTTCACCGATTGCTTTGAAATTTTGACACAACATTGTGTTCGAATACACGCGTGTTTTTATATACCTAAGATGTCACACCTGTGACAGGTAAAAACAGCAATATCTGATGTACGTAAAAGCAACACACGCTATACTAAATATTTTACGATTCCATTTCAATGTTTCCGATATGTGTTTCAGCTATAAACTAAAAAACTACTGGACCGATTTACGCGCGGGGAAGAAGGGAGAAAGGGAAAAATCGGAAAAATCAAAAAAGGTAAAAGGGAAGAAGGGGAAAATGGAAAAAATAAAACGGGGAAAACAGGAAAAGGAAATGGAAAGGGGATAGGAGAAAAAAGTAATGAGGAAAGGAGATAAAGAGGAAGAGGAAAAGGTAAATAAGGGAAGGAGAAATGGGGGAAGTAAATGGAAAAAGGGGGCAATGTGGGAAAGGGATAGGAAGGAAAAAATGTGGGAAAGGGTAATGGTAAAAATGAAAATGAGGAAAAGGGGAAAAAGGAAAGGGAAAGGGGGAAAGGTTAAATTTTGTGAAGTTCTGTAATGTTCATTTTGTTAATGTTTTATCAAACTTTCAATTGTGTTCATTTAATCCATTATATATCTATATATATAACCTTTTTTCTTTTTTTCCTGTTTAGCCTCCGGTAACTACCGTTTAGATAATTCTTCAGAGGATGAATGAGCATGATGTGTATGAGTGTAAATGAAGTGTAGTCTTGTACATTCTCAGTTCGACCATTCCTGAGATGTGTGGTTAATTGAAACCCAACCGCCAAAGAACACCGGTATCCACGATCTAGTATTCAAATCCGTGTAAAAATAACTGGCTTTACTAGGACTTAAACGCTGGAACTCTCTACTTCCAAATCAGCTGATTTGGGAAGACGCGTTCACCACTAGATCAACCCGGTGGGTATCTATATATATAATCTAGCAATAGCAAAGCATTCCCTGGTCTGCTAGTTCAAAATAAAAAAGTGAGCAATTTCAACAATCCAACATAACATCCTTTTTTATTGGAGAGATTTTAGTTATAATTAATTAATTTTACATAAAAAAATACAAAGATCTTTGCATAAATGTTTGACAGATATCAGAAAAATAAATAAATAAATAAAAAACGAGTGGAAAAACCTTTTAATTAATTTTCATAAATAATAATAACCTTCAACTAGAATACAATCTGTTAAAAATATTAATAAACAGGCATTAATAAGGTATAAATGAAGATATAAAATAATATAACATATATCTAGATTCAATAACAAAAAATACCTTTTTTAGACAACAATTTGAATTTTATTCAATATTTAGACTATGTTACATAGCCATGAGTCACAGCACCTTGTATTACTGAGACTACTCTAAGTACATAAAATAAGTTAGAATTAACATTATTATATATATACAGTACAAATATATTTGGCATTTAAAAGCAGAACAATAAAAAATATTAATTTACATTATCTACAAATACATTATCACAAATAATTAACTAATAACCAATAAATACAAGCATAAAAAATTAATCTAAAAATTATAACCTAAAAAAATCTAAGAAAATACTTAAATCATTTCAGAGATTATTTCAAATTGTAATCCCGTTTCAATTGTTAAACATTAAATTGGTAAATAAAAAAAAAAAAACAAAATCAGTTATAAAAATGTTAAAAGAATAATTATAACAATGAAGACAACAACAATAATAAATAAAAAATACTGAGAAAACACCTACTAAAGAATGTTCATGTTTATAAAATAAAAAATTTAAATTTCAAAAGAATTTTTAAGTAACATAATAGTAAATTCCAGTTGAAAGAGTAATGCTAAAAAAATTTCTAAACAACCAAAACTTCCATCTCAGATCGTCTACGATAATATCAACCTAGTTTATACTTATATAGAATGACACAGAGATGTATGACCATTTTGGAATGAATACTCCCTCCTCTAAACAAAATCTAAGAGAGGAAACTATTTCTTAAAATAAAAAACTAAAAAATTGTTTGTTAATTAAAATTTCTAAAAGGTTATTCTAACTTGTTCTCTATTTTTATTCAACAATTAAATTTCGGTAACATTAGTGATAATTTCCAAACTAGCATCTTGATCCTGTAGGGGAAGACACCTACTATGCGACAGATGCAATCGCCATGCATCCCCTCCATACGTAGCTCTCCTATGAGTTTTACCAGAGGTTATCTTCAAAACCTCGGCAAAAGGCATCACTCAACCTTGTTCTTGCCTCAGTCTGGATGCCACCGATGTGAATGCCACATGTGACATTCTCATCAGTGTAATACTATCCCTAAAAAACAACAAAACTAAAAACAGAACACATCTTATGTTAGTCTCAAACAAGATTGAGTAAACAAAATATGGAAAGGAACTGAAATCCACTTCCTACCCGAAGGTAAAAGAAGCGAGTTCAACATGCAATTACAATAAACTAAACCAACAACTACCCAAAACAAACAAAAGAAAAATGTGGGAAAGCTCAGGCGGCACCCTAAATGCCTTTGGCAATCCTTTCTTTTGCCAGATAGTGTATGAAATTCTCAACTATTATCCATTGGTCCTGATTACTCCAGTTGACATGGAGATCCAGTGCCGACCCGATATTATCAAGCCGACAGATAGTCTCCGTGCATATCAACATATTTTGGACAAACATCCGATTGTCCACACTGCAGACACATTCCTCAGTCCACCAGACTGAATCTCTACAACCTGTCCTGGAACGCGCCATGCCCAGTAAGATATTGTCACGAACTTATTAGGGTGCAGCCAAGATGCATCCTACAAACTAACAACATCAGGAAACAGACCATGTGTATAACATCTGCCTTCTGCCTCATCCCATCTCACCTGCCACAAAGCATTACCATATTGTTCAATTTCCCAAACCTTTTCATGACTTATTAATTAATATACAGCTGAAGTTATTATAATGTAATGTAATTTGTTTTGCATTATTATTAACATTAGAGATAGTGCCATTGTCGTATTAATAGTGGGAGGCATTCACACGAGTGAGTAGTCAGTCATATATCCTTTTTTTGGCTCCGTTCAATGCAGTTAAATAGATATTGTCATTAATCATTGTCAATCCATCATACTTCTTTGTCAGTGTTTATTTTCTTTATCACCTCATATCTACAAACCCGATCGTATTTGAAGTTGTACCTATTACGCATAATTAATGATAGTCCACATTTTATTGCAATCTTATATCTTATTACAAACAATTATATGAAATAATATTTTTTAACTGTTTTTAAGTGGCCTGTTTTAATAACAAACTTGCATATCGTTAAATAACAGCAAAAACCGGTTTTTTGGTAATAATTATTTTACACAGGGTGGCACATGAAATGATCCAACATTTATTTTGGCAATAATTGTTTAGGTTAATTATTAATGTGTTTTACGTTGGTAGAAGTGAAAGCAGTTTCTTCTTTTTCCGAGTGCGCTGATGGGTGGAAGATTGACGAACAGTGAGTAAAGACTGTGTTGTTTTTTAATGAAATGAAAAGAGTGGTGCTTACATAAAGACGGTTTTGTTCCCCTTTTCCAGCTTGATGATCGCCCTCATTTAAAACAATACGAAGACTTTATGAAAAAATTAATAGTATGATTCAGTATTTGAGAATAAGCGCAAATATACTGGCAATGTTCATTCCCCAAACAATGTCGAAGCTGTCAGAGCAGTGTTGCTGAGGAGCCCAGGCAAATGAACAAGAAACGCAACAATATGACTTGGGATTTCTAGGCAATCTAGACTGATTTGCATTTATATCTGTAAAAATTAAAGAGTTTTGCCTAGATTAACAGTTGACAACAAACATCAAAGAATGGCATTCGCTGAACGAGCTGTGTACCAAGACGTATTGTTCAACAATGTTTGGTTTTCAGATGAGGCACATTTCCACTTAAATGAGGTTGGTAATAAACAAAATGTGTGCTTTTGGGCTTCCAAAAATCCACATGTGCTTCATAAAAAGGTGCACCACACTTCAAAGTTACAGTACGGGCTGCTATTTTAAGTCAAGGGATAGTAGGACCATTCTTTTTTGGACAGTGAACAGTGAACATTATCTAAACATGCTGTGTAATAATTTTATTCCTCGACTTCTTGGAAAAGGGTTTCAATTAGACAATGAGTGGTTCATGCAGGATGGGGCAAGACGGCACACAGTTAATGTTGTCTTATACTTTCTACATGAAACTTTTTAACACAAATGTCATTTAAAACCATTCGTTTTGTGTGTGGACAAAATTGGCTCCCAAACAGTCCTGATTTGAATCCGTGTGATTATTTTCTTTGAGGATTTCTAAAGGAAAAGATTTTACCAAAACATCCTTGTACAGTGATGGAAATGCAAGAGTTGTTCATTGAGGCTTGCAACAAGATAACCAAGGATGTGTCGTCAAGTTATTAACAACATAGGAGTTTGTGTTGAAGAAGTTGACATGTGAACGAAGGAAAAATTGTCATTTTTCGTAAGGAGATTTTTGTTTAGTTTTACAAGTAGAATTTGAAAAAGTGTAGCTAGCCCACCATCTATTTTTGTTTCACCCTTCCTTTAATTTGTTTTATTCATTTTATTCTGCAAATATTGATATGTGACAGTCATGATTTTTTCAGATATTTTTCATAGACTATTATTTCATAGTAGAAAATGTACAATTTTTATCTATGCTTTTGCTAGTTTTTTTTATTTACTATCCTAAAACAAAGTAGTTTTTCTGTCCTCTCCAACAATGGTAAGCACACCAAGATGGAAGTTTCAATTATTTAAGGGTTATTTTGAGGTTAATTACATTTTCAAAACAAAAATCAATGATTAATTTAATTTTATAAACACAGCAAAGACATTCTTTTTGTAGTATTTTGTAGCCATTGCTTTATTTATCAATTATTACTGGACGTGTTTCATTTCTGTTTTGTTTTTCTTTTTTAATATACTAATTTCTAAATAATTACCAAATGTTTAACAATCAAAACTGCCGCCTAAATTTAAATCTTAAGTTACTTATTTTTAAGTTTTTCATTGTTTCAAATGTATTAATAATCATTAAAGCACAGTTTTTTTTTAAATTTATTAACTTACTTTACTATGGACAACTTTTGTAAAAATATTTTATATACAGAGACAATCTAATAATTCTTCAATTACTCGTTAACAATGGGGTATGTTTACTGAGAAATATCTATGGAGAAAGAATTAAATAAACAATTTAACCTAGAAATAATATTATTTGTGAATATTTACTTGTGAGTATATCTTCACGAGACACAGTAAACAAAAAAAAATCATTAAATTTACACACACACACACACACTGTATATATATATATATATATATATATATATATACAGAACACACACACACACATATATATATATATATATATATATATATACGATATCGTCATGACAAATTGATATATATGTGTTGAAGGAGTTATTTACCTGTTACTTTAAATTATATTTTGGTTTTTATTTTTTTTTTAGGATTTTTTTGTTTTTCATTATTTTAAGGTGATTAAATATATTAAATTTTTTTTTGTTAGGGTTATTTTTCTTATTTATTTTTTTGTGTGGGTTCGTGGTTCTTTTCCTTGATATCGTTATGACAAATTGATATATGTGTTGAAGGAGTTATTTACCTGTTACTTTAAATTATATTTTGGTTTTTATTTTTTTTTAGGATTTTTTTTGTTTTTCATTATTTTAAGGTGATTAAAAAGTTAATAGTATTTTATACTTTCCTATAATTTCAAGTTATATTGCTTTGAGCTTATTAACTTATATATATATATATATATATAGTAAGGTTCGATTACTATAAACCTGATTAAACCTAATTTCCAATCATATGGATTGTAGATCGATGAATAGATTTTAACAGAGTATAAATATTTTAGCCTTATGTTTGGGCAATATTTTAAACCTTAATAAATAAATTTGTGTTTCCTACTACAAGAAAAAACTTTTTTACATTATCTTATTGGATAGTTACATGTTTTGCATGTGAGCAGCTCTGATCTGACTACTTGTATATTGAAGAGCCCAGCATGGTTACATTTGTATAATCTTATTAAACTTTTCATTGTTTATCTACTCTGCTAAATATGGTGTAACAAATACAGGAGTAGCAAAACTGGATGAAAAAACAACACCAATACTTTTTGTTGATAGATATCATTATTATTTTCATTGACCTCTCTTAACGGTTCTGAGCCAACAATCACTAAAAAACATTGGTCACATGTAATGTTTTTTATTCACTTTCACATCAATAAGAAGATGAAGAGAGTGAAGGGATAAAAAAAGAAAAAATGGATAGTATGGAAAGATGTGGAATTCCTGAAGAAAAAATTAAAAGTCTCAGCCAAACGGACTAACTAATTCGTTCTCAAAGTGGGCCCCCTTGTGGGCACTGGAGGCCTTCAGGGCGGGGCGATAAAGGCCCACAGAAAATTAGAGGCATTCAGACGGTCTAGAAAGGTGATGGCTGATTAAAATAAAAAAGGTGAAAATTATGTTTTCCTGATATTTCAAACTAAAATGTAAAGCAAAATGTAAGTGTCAGCTCAGAAATAGGATATGCCACATTTAAAAACAATCATTTAAATTATTATTTTTAACAGATGGTAAGGTCAAAAATTTTGGGGGTGCTAGAAAATCTTTGATTCTCAATGTGGGTGGTGAGCAAAAACGTTTGATAAACAATACACTAACCGATACCTGCCCGAGAATGTTGGTGACAGTTTATGTTGTCAACACGACAGACATTCTGCGAAGTCCACCTGAAAGTCATCTGCTGTCAGCGAATTAAATTGGTCGATGAGCTCTGGAGTACCCTCATGGTAACTCCAGAGAGGTCAAAACTTGTTAGTCCCGCTGCTTTCAGATTCGTGCCAAACACCTCTTTAATCGATCGTGGCAGTTCTACCAAGGACAAAAGCCAACCCAATTTTTCGCATTAAATAACAATTATTCGCAATATCTAAATAATAAAAAACAATGGACCTATGTATAGATTCTATGACCACCATCCAGATGAAGCCAAAATTATTGTAATATTAAGATTTTTCATTAAAAAAATTCTCTTATTACATTTTTTACTAATTTTTTATTTCGATAAACAAAATAAATGCTAATTATACAATATTTATCATTATTTTTCTTGTTATAAAAAGATTAATATCCCAAAAATGTTTTCATCTAAATACAGAGCCTTCAATCTGTTCAGGGTCTGTATAGTGAACATCATTACTCTCAGAAAAAAGTAATAATTATATCTCACGTACCTCAGGTGTTTTACATATATCTCAGCCATTAGAAAGTTCAGAACAAACAATGTAAAACAAAAAAATTATGTTTACCTTCTGTTGAAAAGCAATGAAATATATGAATTGTTCCAAATGGATAGAAGAAATACACCATTCTATATATTTTTTTGTAATTCCTGCAGAAACAAAATTCTATGAGTTGACAGATTAGTAAAATAAATAAAGTAAAACTTCCCTTAACGGACACTTCCCAATAATGGAATCCTCTTTAAACCGGACAATTTTACATTCCCCAGCAGTTTTATAATGGATAAAATACTAATCAATAACGGATGCGGAAAATGAATTTACCTATAAAAACTGTTCAATTAGTTCTTAAAAACAAACAGCATGAATAAAAATTGTAATTTTCTTTGTTTTATTTTATACTCGGTGTGACTAATTTGTTTATTTATATAAATGACTATTGGTTGATCGACATAAATGTGGATGAATTTAGGGTATGCATGTCTAAACCAATTAAATATCACAATGTTTGGATCGACCGGTCAGGGTCATTCACTACTACTCACGTCAAAGAAGCAGCAAGTAAAGCTGAAAACATAATTGATGTGCTTGGCAGATTGATAGGCAACAGAAAGGCCCCCAGCTCTAGTAAGAGGAGGATAATTCTGACAGCTGCTAAGTTGGTACTCATGTATGCTGCACTGATCTGGATAACTGCTCTCCAGAAGAAGAGTAACCAAAGGAGATTAACGGCCTTACAAAGAAGAGGTGCAATAAAGATTACGGCATCTTACCGCATAGTCTCAGGAGATGTGGTTGGGGTTATCATTGGTATTCCTCCGGTGCACCTGACAGCCTCTCAGTTACAGTGTACCTATAATGGTATAAGAAAAGACGAGGCAGTAAAAATGATTCAAGAATGGCAAACGTGTTGGGAAGCCTTGCAAAAAGGCTTATGGACTAAAAGGTTAATTCCCCACCTTAAGTCGTTGATAAACAGAAAACACGATGAGACAGGCTTCTTCCTGACACAACTGTTAACTGGACGTGAAAAATATAATGAATATCTATTCAGGTTTAAAAAAAGAGCCTAATTGCTTTTATTGCGACGAAATTGATACATGTGAATGCACCTTCTTCAGGTGTACCCGGTGGACAGAAACTAGAGAAAGATTGGCGCTGGATAGACTCTTCCCAGAAAATATTGTCAGCTTTATACTATTGAGCAAGAAGGCCTGGGCCTCTGTTGAACAGTTTGATTCCAAAATCATTATAGAGAAAGAGGCTGAACTGTGTGAATGTGGTGCAAATTGAATAGAAGTTCCACTTAAGATAGACCGATGACAAAGGATACTGGCTTAGTACTAGAACCCCAGGATGGACTACCAGTAAACCAGAGCTCCACCTGAATAACAAGAATTCAGAGTTGTTAAACATCCTGCGAGACAAGTGAAGAAAATTACTGGAGCGCGAGGGGTGAAGGGCAGCCTCCTGCAGAGCTGTTGTTCGTTCACGTTTTCGGGGATAAGTGATGGTGATAATGCGTGAGGACTCTGAAACCCCTGAACTTGAAGGCACTTCTCAGAGCTGCAAATGCTTAATTGTGGGTCCAGCTCCAGGAAGGGGAGCTGGTGAGGTGGTTAGGTTTAGACAGTTGGGTTCAGGAATACATATGCACGTTAATAACATCTGGCAAAACCTGTTGCAAGTCCAACACTGTCCCCTTGAAGGCGTATGTAAATGGTATTCCCCCACCTCATCAAAAAAAAAAAAATTATCTGTTGTGAATTGCATCACTTTCCATATAGATTAATGTTATGATTTCAACCAAATCATCATCAAGTGTAATTCGTCATCAGTTGCTGTACGTTGAACATGTGTAATACTTTTTCTTGTAGTATATTTTCTATATGTATGTTTACTGTACATTCAGTTCGGTGTATTTTATAAAAATCATTACAAACATCGTAACCACAACTTAAAATATTTCAAAATCATAAACGCTTGATTTTTAAAAGAAAATACACAACGAAAGTAAAAATTACCAAAAAAGAAAAACTCAGTATGTGTGATACGGCTAAACATTTTGATGTCGGGAGAATTCAGATAAACAATATCATAAAAAACAAACTTGATATCGTAAATTCATGGACTGAAAATGACAATAAGTTAAGCAAACATGCATTTCCTAAAACGCCAACCCTAGCAGTTGATAATTTACCTTATGAGTTGTTTTGCAAGGTTCATGTACATAATATTTCGGTCTCTGGAACTTTGATATGTGAGAAAGCCTGATAAATTGCTAAAGATCTCAGTTATGATGAGCTTAAAGCTCAGGAGGTTGGTGTAGATAAATTCCGAATTGGATATAATGTTTCATATAAAAATGTTTGTATTTTTTTGTACATATATGTTGATTAATATTCTTGTATGCTGTAGCTTCTTCGATTAATATTTTTGTAGTGTACATTGTTTTTATTCCATTTTAGTATAGTACAGTAAATTTATTCTCTATTTTATTTATCAATTAGAGTAGAAAAGTATTATTTTTTTTATTAAAGTATGAACGTAGAGGACAATGTTTTATTTTTAGAAAAAAAATTTGAATTTTACAAAGTTGTTCTAATTAGCAACTATTTTTTTTTTTTTTTTTTTTAATTTTAATTTATCTATATAAATAAAAATGTAAATGTTCGTTTGTTCAAATTCTGAAATCTTTGAAAGTTCTTTACAAATTGCTTTGAAATTTTGACACAACGTTGCATTCAAATACGCAAGTATTTTTATATATCTATTATTTATATATGTAAGATGTCACACCTGTGACAAGTAAAAACGTGCTTTTTTTAAAATCAGCGCTATCTGTTGGACATAAAAAGCAACATACGCCATACTAAATATTTTAAGATTCCATTTCAATGTTTCTGATATGTGTATCCACTATACACATATAGCTAAAAAAAAACTAACTGGAGCAAGCAAAAAACTACTGGACCGATTTACACACGGGGAAAAAGGGAGAAAGGGAAATAGGGTAAAATTGAAAAAGGAAAAGGGAAGAAGGGGAAAAGGGAAAAAAGAAAAGGGAAATAAGGAAAGAGAAACAAGGGAAGGAAAGAGAAAAGGAAAAGGAAGGAGGAAAATGGGGGAAAGGAAAGGGGGAAAGGGTAAAAGGGAAAGGTTAAATTTTGTGAAGTTCCATAATGCTCATTTTGTTAATGTTTATCAAACTTTCAAATGTGTTCATTTAATCTATATATATATATACTCAAATCTAGCAATAGCATTGCCAGGTCTGCTAATATAAAATAAATACACAATACTGCTGTTCTATCCAAAGTGTTTTGTACATTCCTGCCTAGTAATATAGTATTAAAAAGGAAAGTATTGTAATCAATCTAAGATGAGCACATGGTTTGCACGAATCTTTGTATTTTGACACCTAAGAAACCCAAAAAACTGGATGGAAATTTTCCGGATGTTTGTATGAATGTGTGTGTATGTGTGTGTCTCTCTCTCTCTCTCTCTCTCTCTGTGTGTGTTTGTGTGTGTGTGTGTGTGTGTGTGTGTGTGTGTGTGTGTGTGTGTGTGTGCATGTGTGTTCGGTGCTAAACTTAATATCACTTATATCTCCAGAACTACAAGACTGATTTTGACCAAACTTGGTCAGATTACTTTTACATACCATTACTTTTACTGATGCCATTACATTTTCAACTTAAAAGGTCAAAGAGGGAGGCTTTAGAGCAAGGTCATGCTAAGTATTACAAGATTTAACCTAGTTACGGTCTAATTTTTCTTAGGCACATTTGTTAACAATACTGTATGATATACTGTATCAATTAGTACCCCTCTCTCATCACAAGGAGTGTTAATGTACCACTGATGTACAGCTGCTGCAGTCATCTGCTATGTTGTGATATCACAGATGATCGGTAGAATTAAATCAATGAATAATATTTAAAGTGTAAAACGTATTTTAAGTGGCCACTAGTATCGCTTATACCTGTGTGAATGAAATATGTTAAAGTGTGCGCTTTAGTTAGAATCACTGAATTAAATAAAATGAAAAATATTTTAAGTTAAGTTGTTGTTTGTATGTGTTTGTGTGTGTACGTGTGTGTGTAAGCTCTGCATCAGAAAAAAGCCATGTGATGGGAAAGGCCTACAACTGTGTTGTCAGCATTTTATCTGTACAAAAACCGAACGTAATACTGTATTCACATTTTTCTAAATAGAGGATGCCTCTTAATAATACACGAATTGTTGAACCCAAGCTGTTTATGATATTGGGAAGTTTCACTATATACTTATCATACATCACATTGTGAATATGTAGGGATTCAATTCCACAACTATCGTAAAGAACTGCTCCTGCCTGGAAGGATAAAAATTAACTGTGGAAGGAAAAACCATGGGCAGGGATCATGTAGATTACTTCAGGTTTGTGTGTGTCGTGCTGTTTTACTGTGAACTTATGAATTTACCACAAACTATTATTATTTCCAAATAATTATTATATTATTTAAATTTCTAAGATAAACTATTTACAGTAAAATTACCAATTACAAACAATCAAGCAATTATAATAATAAAAAAAACAAACTAAAGTAATTTTAAGTTTCATGATCAAACATAATAAGATATAAAGGTAGAAAAGACTAACATACATAATATACATTAAAAACAAAAAATACAATAATTCTTTTTTTTTAATTACACATTGTTTTCTATGTAACATTGATTATTTATACAAAAAAAATTATTACATACAACAAAAAATATATGTAAAATATCATTACAAATGGTAAAATATATTTCTGATTTGGTCAGGAGATTACTTAACTGATTCACAGCAATAATAATAATAATAAAATTAATGTACACTAATTTACATTTACCATGACAATAAAAAATACAAATCATGAATGAAAAAACTGCAGCATAATCTTCCTTTTTTACATAATTACAAGGAAAAAATTGAACATCTAACAGCATACAATAATAAGGCACTTAAATATTTGATACAGATATCATTCTCACCTATTCTTTTCCTCTATATCATCTTTTAATTTCACTTAAAATTATTTACACATTTTTACTATAAATATATTTTTTCAAGTTAACCTAAAAAAAAAGAAGAAAAGAAATCAAACACAAAAATTTTAAATCAAATTTATCTTGTATTTTTATAAATATAAAAATTTCTGCGAGCATAAGTACAGTCTTGTACAAATTAATGTGAACAAGAGATAATTTTTAATTAGTTATGTTGTATCACTGATTCCAGATTTAGTACAGCTGTTTCCCTCCATTTCAAGTATTTCTTTCTTTTTCCTGTTTAGCCTACAGGAATTACCATTCAGGTATTACTTCAGAGGATGAATGAAAATGATATGTATGAATGTAAATGAAGTGTAGTGTTGTACAGTCACAGGATGACCAATCCTTCACCCACCGGGTTGGTCTAGTGGTGAAAGCGTCTTCCCAAATCAGCTGATTTGAGAGTTCCAGCGTTCAAATCCTAGTAAAGCCAGTTATTTTTACACGGATTTGAACACTAGATCGTGGATACCAGTGTTCTTTGGTGGTTGGGTTTCAATTAACCACACTTCTCAGGAATGGTCGAACTGAGAAAAGTACAAGACTACACTTCATTTACACTCATACATATCATCCTCATTCATCCTCTGAAGTATTATCTGAACGGTAGTTACCGGAGGCTAAACAGGAAAAAAAGAAGGTTGCCCATTCCTGAGATGTGAGGTTAATTGAAACCCAACCACCAAAGAACACCAGTATCCACAATTTAGTATTCAAATCCATATAAAAGTAACTGCCTTTACTAGGATTTGAAACTTAGAACTCTCGAATTTGAAATCTTTTATATTTGCGATGATAAGTTTACCACTATACTAACACAATGGGTCTGTAGAAACTACTCCTTTCTTTTCATACGAAAAACAAAAATAGTCAAACTGTGTGATATTTTGGTACTTATGTATTAATGCCACCGCAGCTACAGCTTTATTTAAAAACAAAATAGTCAATCGGATTTCGGTGGAAAATGAACAGTCTCTTTATTAATTTTAATAAATGGTTATTTATATTTATTTATTTTATAAATATAATTTAACGTAACTTAACCTACGCTCGCTTCGCTTGCTAACCTTGACTAATTAAACCATAATTTTTTGAGTATTTATTTAATAAATTCAGTAATTATTGCAATTATTTATTATTTAAATAATCAAAACACTCCTGTTAATTAGTCAAGGTTAGCGAGCGTAGGTTAAGTTTGGTTAAATTATATTTATAAAATAAATAAATATAAATAACTATTTATTAAAATTAATAAAGAGACCGTTTTGAATCTATGTTAAATTCTATATTAGCCCATTTTCCACCAAAATCCGATTGACTACTTTGTTTTTAAATAAAGCTGTAGCTGCGGTGGCGTTAATACGTAAGTACCGATATTTTTTATAATTTTCCATTTTTTATTTCTAAAAGTCATAAATTCTAACAAAAATATTTCCACTTTCATTTCCTGTGATTATAGGTTAATTTAAACCAGTTGGTATAGAATTTGATACAATTTTTGCTAGCTGTACTGGTAAACTAGCTTTTCCTTTGTGAAATTTCTGGTTCACCAGGCCAAATGCCCAATCACAATACAATTTTGTGACCTATAGGCCAAAATGATAATGCAATGGTTACAATTAAATTATTAATTATTCTCCTAACTAAAATATGATGTCAAAATGTTATTTTTATTGTGATCTATATAATTTTCAGCATTTACGAAGTCTGAAAATAAAGTAATGATTTTTTATTTATTCAGAAAAGTTTTTTATTTACATAGACTTTCGCCACGCAACGCTTCAAACGATTTTCCCACTCTACATAGCAGCAATGTTGGAACTCAGAAACCGGAATATCCTTCAGATGGTCGGTACATTTTTTTAATGTTTTCTACTGTTCCAAAATGGTGTCCTTTGAGGTGTTTTTTTAAATCAGGAACAGGAAAACGTCGCAGGGACTCAAGTCAGGTGAATAAGGTGGTTGAGAAACTACAAGAATGCTTTTCTTAGCCAGAAACCCATTAATTGAAGGTACAGTCTGACAAGATGCATTGTCATGATGCAGCATCCAGTTTTCTTTGATGGCTTGTCTTACGTAGGCAACTCTTATCCACAGTCTTTCAAGAATTTCTCGGTAAATATATTGATTTACAGTCTGTCCTGTAGACAAAAACTCCAAAAGTCTCTGATTTGTTCAACATTATTGTCACTTTTTGACATTAACAGTCTTCCAGAGCATGGATTGCCCACAACTGATTCCCGATCATCTGAAAATGCTTTAAACCACCGAAAAACTTGGCTCATGACAGAGCGCGTCATCTCCATATGTTCTTTTCAAGTTTTAAAAAGATTTGAGTAGCATTCTCACCAGGTTTAACACAAAACTTGATTGCTGAACGTTACTGATAATTAGTATCACTCATTTTTGTAATGCACAACAAAAACTCATTTCACAAAAAGTTTGTTTACGTCTCACATGGCAACAATAGACTAAAAATATTAATACCTAATATAAATCAGCTGTTTATATAACCATATATTTACTAGTAACTTTACAATGTTGCCACTTTGGCTGCTAAAAAAAACTAGTCTCATTACTTTATTTACAGACCTTATATATAGAAATGTTTCTTGCCAAGAATATGTGGCTCCTGATAGTAATGCAGATAGCTTATCAAAGTGTTTGAGCCTTTAGAAGTGTTGGCTGCCTCAGGAATTAAAAAATTATGTTGCATTTTTTTAGTATCATTCATGATTCCAAATAACGAATCATTCATGATTCCTTATAAGGTATCAGAAAGTATATCGGTCCAGGTTGCAGGGAATCATGGGGTATATGAATCTATTGTGTACAGTCATAACTATAATGCACACTACCATCACACAAATCTGGGTATAACCTTTCCATCATTATTTTTCTGGATTAGTAATTTCATAATTCCATCATGGGTTTTTTCTTTAATTAATCTAAAATATTTTTAATGACAGATTTATATATAAAGTATCCTTTGAACAAATGCAATTTCAATGTGTTCCTGGATTTTTTTTAAGAAGGCTTCAGTGTGACCCATGATGTTTACCAAATGAAATCATGCTTTCTGACAAAATTCACAAAGAACAGTTGTGGACGCATTATTACAATGTCAGGACAGAAATTCCTACATGCATCTTTTCTTTTTCCTGTTTAGCCTCTGGTAATTACCTTTCAGATAATACTTCAGAGGATGAATGAGGATGATATGTATGAGTGTAAATGAAGTATAGTCTCAGTTTGACCATTCCTGAGATGTGGTTAATTGAAACCCAACCACCAAAGAACACCGATATCCATGATCTAATATTCAAATCCGTATAAAAGTAACTGTCTTTACTAAGACTTGAACACTGGAATTCTCGACTTTCAAATCAGCTGATTTGGGAAGATGCGTTTACCACTAGACCAACCCAGTGGGTTCCTACATGTATCTAAAAATGAAGTGTATCACTCTGTTCACTTGCCTGCTGACAAATATTTTTGTACTTCTCATAACTTGCAGATTAAAATAAAAAATAAATAAATTAAAATAAAACAACAACTATTCTTAAAACAAGTATTTTATACAAAACAGCCAAATAGACCTTATCTTTACCTATGTAAAAAATCTTTATCTATGAGTGAAGCTAAGGTCCCTTTTGTGTCTGATGTAAGGGTTCACAAAAATAACATTTTACACCAACACTGTAATATATGACATGAGATTATGGTTGTTTAAGATGAATGTGGTTTCTGCAATAATCTAAGAACTGCATTTTTTGATATAAATCACCAACAACAGCTCTACTGAGAACTCTCCATGGTGAAGAAAAGGTCCCCTTTTCTGTGTTCACAACATATTTAATCCAACAGAGAAGGAAGTGGAAGAAGCAGAATTCTTTATATGGGTTTTACAGTGAAAACCGGTTGTATTTTCCAGTACCTCTATTATGACTTTTAAAAGTTTAATTTCAACCATCACTTGGTAGTTTGCAACATATCCCATGGTATGGATTACTGGGCCCTAAGGTGTAAAATTAAAGCAAACTGTTTTACAAATAAATTTCAAAAAAGGTCATATAGAAGGTCTGTTCTGAAAATAACTGAACATTTTTAATTATGCACCAGCGGAAATATTTAATGATGTGCAGTTGGCAGCATTGTGTTCATTTCTTTCTTTTTCCTGTCTAGCTTCCAGGAATTACCATTCAGGTATTACTTCAATGGATGAATGAAGATGATGTGTATGAGTGTAAATGAAGTGTAGTCTTGTACAGTCTCAGTTCGACCATTCCTGAGATATGTGGTTAATTGAAACCCAACCACCAAAGAACACCGGTATCCATGATCTAGTATTCAAATCCATATAAAAGTAACTGCCTTTAGTAGGACTTGAACACTGGATCTATCGATTTTCAAATCAGCTGATTTGGGAAGATGCATTCGCCACTACACCAACCCGATGGGTAGCATTGTGTTCCGCAAAACCTAATGTTCTTGAATTGTTGATATCTCATTTAATTTTTGTGTTATTGTTATTTCAGGCAACATGTTTAAATGTTAGTAGTAATCTTTGTAATATGCGATTTTTGGGAGCAACGATACAAGTAAAATTTTACGTGAAACCAGGAAAAACTTTCACAGATATGATTTAACTTATGAAAAAGCTTACAGAAATGATGCTCTGGGTTGTATGCAATGTTACGAATAGTTTTCACGAAAAGTGGTCGTCAGTTGAATGAACATTGCCCTTGACCGGAAGGGGTTAGAATTCAACTGATGATACCTACGTTCAGAAAATCAGGGATCTGGTATGTGGAAATTGCTGATCAATTGTCAGAGAAGTTGCAGAAGAGGTTAGCAACTAAATTGGATCATGACATGATCCAATTTTGACTGAAAAATTGAACATGCATCGAGTAGCTGCAAAGTTTTGTTCCTTGTTTGATGACTGAACAGCAGAAAGAACATCAAGTGGATGTTTGTCGGCAACTTCTTGAACAAACCAATGATGATGAAAACATTCATGCAATGGATCATAATGGGAGACAAAAGCCTGATTTACGGCTACGACATCGAGACAAAAGTTCAATTATCACAATAGATCAGCAAAGCATCTCCATGCCCCAGGAAAGCACGTCAATCTCGATCTAGTGTCAAAATGATGCTCTCTGTTTTTTTTTTTTATTTTAAACATTATTGTGCATTTTGAATTCTTGCCTGAAGTCAAAACAGCGAGCTATATCAAGGTTTTACAATGGTTATGTGAAAAAATCCATAAAAAGAGGCCAAAGATGTGGCAAGACAACTTCACCATCAAGATGCACCCGCACACTCAGCTTTGCCAATTAGTCAATTTTGTGCCAAAAATCAGATGATTGCCCTTCTTCAGCCTCCTTACTCACCAGACCTGACTCCTTGCAATATTTTTTCTATTTCTAAAATTAACATTAGTAATGAAAAGACACCGTTTTATGACTATTGATGACTTTAATGCAAATTTGTCATAGACATTAAAGGCAATTTCAAATGAAGTTATTCAGGACTGCTTCATGAACTGGAAACACCACTTGGAAAAGTGTGTAAGTAGAGGCGGGGAGGACTTTGAAGGGGACTAGGACCAATAATCTGTAAAATTAATAATAAAGACTAAAAAAATAAAGTTCAGTTATTTTCTGAACAGACCTCACATATTTAATCTTCGTGCAAATTGTTGAACAGAAAATTTTAGAAAGTGGTTATTAATTGAACTCTGGTAATAAAGGTGTTCAGATTACTTCATAGGGGTTTTCAATCTACTCTATAGGATTTTCCTTATAAAAACTAATCCTGTTCACACAAATTGTTCATTTACTTTTTTGTTATACTACACAAGCACAGTTTAGATCCCTTTACAGTTGTAACTGTATTTAACAGTAACAGTTAACAGTTGTTGTTAACTGGATTTAGATCTCTCTGTTAACACTGTACCTTGAACAATAGATTCCATTAATAGCAATATTTCTAGAATGTTTAGTAACAAAAAAAAAAGATAAAATTAATAAAAATTTTTTTCTTACCTTGACTGCATTATATCGGAATCTGGTATTCTTAAAGACTGAATATTAATATCATTAAATTTATTAGTTTCTGTATCATTATTATTACTTTTAATTATCATTTTTGAATCATTTAATTGTTGCGCTTTTTCTCTTTTCTTTTTTATAAGAATACGGTGACTCGGACAATCATCTATATCCACAAAACATTTAACTCTACAACATGATTTACATAATTTGAACTCGCATTTCAGTCCCTATCAAAGAGAGACAGAAAATAAATATAAATAAATACTGTAAATTTATGTACAGAAAATTAAATAAAAATATAAGAACAAATTAATGAAAAAACTATCTGTATTCTTGATAATCAGCAATGTACCAAGGCACTGGCAATGGGATATTTTCAAGGGTGCAAAAATCTGAACGGCGCTTGGAAAATGAAGCAAACCTTTCTTATGATAAAAATACAATAAAAACAAAACATTTATTAAAGGTTTTGTTCAAAGCTTAGACTTAAGAGGAGTCATATTTTGACCAATGATTTGAAATGCATCTTATTTTATGCTAAAAACAATTTGGCATTACACGGGACCAGTGATGATAATATTAATGAAGATAATTGTGAAATATTTTTAAATCTTATAAAATTTCTGATATGATATAACCTTGAAAAATGTGTTCATATTAAACATCGTAAGAACTAATTATTACTAAAAATTCAAAATGAACTTATAAATCTTTTAGCTTCAAAGGCATGCAGTGAAATAATAATACAAGGGTAAGTCAAAAAGTGAAGTTAAATTTAAAAAAATCAATATATTTATTTGTACTTTCATAAATGATACATGCATTTTTTTCAACATAATCCATTCCTACTTCTATGCACTTAATTCGTTTTTTAACAAGCTGTTGAATTCCTTCCTGGAAGAAAGTTTTCGGTCTGGTGTGCAGAAACCTTTTCACCACTTCTATGGCTGTTCATCAGATCAACAATTCCCTCGCACACATCTTTAATGGGGCAAAAAGATGAAAATCACTTGGAGCCAGGTCTACACTATATGGAGAGTGGTCCAACAGCACAAAATTGAGATCTTGAGGGAAAAGTACTGTTTTTTTTTACCTATGAGGTTGAACATTATCCTGAAGCAAAATTATATTCTAGAAAGTTTACTACATCTTTTGAATTTTATTTTTGCTTCAGTAAACATAATAGTTGTCGCTGTTACTGATTGACCTTTAGGTGTGAAGTAAACAAAAAGTAAACCTTCCATATCCCAGAATGTCGTCATCATGACCTTTCCTGCAGATATCTGAGTTTTGAACTTTTTGCTATGGGAGATGAAGGATGTTTCCACAATAAAATTTGTCGCTTACTCTCGGATTTAAAGTTATGGACTCATGTCTCATCAACAGTTATTATTCGCTTAAGAAATGAATCTCCTTCATCTTCGTGACGTTTCAAAAGTTTCTGGGAAATTTTCAAATTATTCTCTTTGTGGATGTTGGTTAATTGACGTGGAACCCAGCAAGCAGACTTTTCAAAAGTTTAAAGAATTATGGATGATTGAAAATGTTGAGACATGACTTATATTCAACTCACTTGCAATATCATCAAATGTAATTCATCAATTACCAAGAATCATTTGTTTAACTGCTTCAATATTGTCATTAATCTTTGAAGTGGAAGGCCTACCTTGAGAGAAATACTACCATTTTTAAAGCGATCAATCCATTCATAGATCTTAGCTTCCACTCAAACAAATCTCTCCATATTGCTGCTGCATTTGATGAATAATCTCTGATGGTTTCACCCCTTCTGAACTGAGGAAATGTATTTATTTCTTCCTTGCGGCTCGCATTTCTTCCTTGGAGCAATCAGTCAAAGGAGCACTCATTTTAAACACAAACACAAATAGCTAATAATGAAACAATACTTTCAATGAACAGTTGATAGATGTTATGAGTTATAGCAGAATAATCATTGCTGCCATACAAGTGATTAGGAGGGAAATAAAAATTTCCCTTTACTTTTTGGCTTACCTTCGTACAAATTCAGCAGGCAAAATATTATAGTATAATTTTAGACAGCATCTCAGATATTTCACACAAGATCAATTAACAGAAATTGTATGATACGTTAAGTATTCCAATGGGAAATATTGGGTGGAAAAAAGATTCATAGATTTTATAAACATGACAAAGAAAACTGGTGAAAAAATGCAACTGAAATTAACAAAAAACTGATCAAAGATGAGTTACTGATCGAAAATATTCGTGGCCAGACTACGACATCGGAAGAAATATGTTTTAAACGTGAAAGGCTTAATTTCATCAACAACTGTCTAAATTGAAGAAAAAGGAAATCTATTGTTAGTAGCATACCCAGAAATGGACAAAAATAAGATCATAAATGAAATGAACTATTTTAAATACTAAATAAAAAATTTATTGGAAAATAAAGATCCGAGCACTATTTATCGTAAGGATATTTTGAATATACTGGATGAATGGGAGTTAAAAGAATCATACTCAAGTATTGTACAAACCTATTTTTTTATGTCTCAGTTATTTGAGTGGTTTGATGCAGCTCTCAAAGATTCCCTATCTAGTGCCAGTTATTTCATTTCAGTACACCTCCTACATCCTACATCCCTAACAATTTGTCTTACATATTCCAAACATTGCCTGCCTGCACAATTTTTCCCTTCTACCTGTCCCTCCAATATCAAAGCAACTATTCCAGGATGCCTTAAGATATGGCCTATACGTCTGTTTCTTCTTTAGCTATATTTCTCAAACTGCTTCTTTCTTCATCAATTTACCGCAACACTTCACATTTGTCACTTTATCCACCCATCTGATTTTTAACATTCTCCTATAGCACTGTATTTCAAAACCTTTGAATCTTTTCTTTTCAGGTACTCTGATCGTCCAAGTTTCACTTCCATATAAAGCTACATTCCAAATATATACTTTCAAAAATCCTTTCCTGATGCTTAAATTAATTTTTGATATAAGCAAATTATAAAAATTAAAAAAAAATTATAAAAATTCATTTGATACAATCCCACCGACTTTTTTCCTAAAAAAATTGGGCTCTTGTCAGCGATGAACATGGGGAGCATTTCCATCAGAATATTCTGACCGTGGAGCATCGGTATCAAGGAAGATGGGATCCTGGAATGACAGTTGAGTAATACTAGTTTTTGTTTAGAGAAACTGACTGAACATCGTATGAATGAAAACGTTTGTCAACATATTTAAAAAATTAAATGTAATACAATTCCAATGATTTAGACTTTTAGAAACTGTTATTTATAAATTGTATTAATTTATTTCAATTTATCTGTGTTTGAATAAATACAAATTTAGTTGATCTAAACAAATTTTAAATGAAGACATATTAATAATTTTTTTTTAAATATTGATTTCACAGTGATTATGCTTTTACTGGTAAATAAATTGTATGTATCTAAAAAAACGTGATATATTGCAAAATTCTGATAGTAGTTTTGAATTTAGCACCCCAAAATCAGTTAAAATTATCATGTACAATTCCAGTTACACGAAAAAATTTTATTTGTTGATTACTATTACAATTAAATAGATGTAATTCTTCAGCTGTGATACTTAAATTTTTCCTGTAAACAGTGCAATCATTAATATAAAATAATAGATTAAAAACAATACAGTATAAAAAAGTCTTTTATTGGTATAGTCATGATTTCTTATTTTTTTGTTTCATTTTAATAAATTTTTATAAAAATAACTGAACATACAAAAACTGGAAGATAGTGCACAAATTTAAGAAAACATTTTTTTAATTTTTTGCCACTTCATTTATATTTGTTTACTTGGCAATTTATCTGGGTTATTATAAATTCTGAAATAGTGCAAGTTTACTATAAAAAATATAAAAATAGAACAAATAAAAAATATTATCACCTTAGGATTAGGACATTTTAAGCATTTATCAACTTCACGTCGACAATGAAAATTGAGAGCAGCTCGTCGTTGTAACTTCTTAAGCTTTTTCTTGGACAATCCATTTTCAGTGCTATTTTCCCTAGTTCTTTTTCCAAGCCCTGCAGCATCTTGAGTATTCTAAAAAAAAGTTTATACATTAAGCATTTAATATATATATTATTATATAAAGAGGAAGAGGGTTTTTTGTTCAGGATAAACAAAGAAATTACCTGACCTATCACTACTAATTTTTACCCATGTTTCTTGGCATAAATGAGAAGGTTTTTGGATATATTGCATCTCAAAAAAAATATACATACGAGGTCTGTAAAAAAGTAACGAGACAAATATTTTTGGCAGCCAAAGTGGCAAAACTGTAAAGTTATTAGTAAACATATGGTTTATGAACAGCTGATTTATATTAGGTATTAATATTTTTGGTCTATTGTTGCCACGTGAGACGTAAACAAACTTTTCGTGAAACGAGTTTTTGTTGTGCATTACAAAAATGAGTCATAATAATTACATTGTGCGATCACGTTTTGTGAGAATCGCTGAAAACTTGGTGAGAATCCCGCTGAAAATTTTTCAAAATTGAAAAAGATGTATAGAAATAATGCTCTTTCACAAGCCTAAGTTTTTAGGTCGTTTAAAGCATTTTCAGAATCAGTTGCAGATGATCCACGCCCTTGAAGATTGTTAACGTTAAAAAGAAACAACAATGTTGAATGAATCAGAGACTTTATATGGTATGACCGGTGAGATTAACTGTCAGAATGATTGCTGAATTGAATTTGAATCGTACCACAGTCCATCGAATTTTGACAAAAGAACTAATCATGAAAGAAGCTTTTGTGCAAAATTGGTCCCAAAAAACCTCACTGTTGAACAGAAAAACAACAGGATGGAAGTGTGCCGTGATCTTCTAGGAGGAATTGAAACTGATCCTGATTTTCTAAAAAAATGTTATTACTGGTGATGAATCTTGGATATTTAAGTAAGACACAGAAACAAAACACCAGAACAAGGAGTGGCACACTTCAAACTCACTACGTCCCAAAAAAGCAAAGATCAAAAGCATGCTAATTTGTTTCTTCAATAGTAATGACATTGTCCATAAGTAGTTTTTGCCTATAAGACAGACTGCAAATCAAAATGTTTACTGAGAAATTCTTGAACGACTATGGAAAAGAGTTACTCGCGTGAGACCAGCCATCAAAGACGACTGGATGCTGCATCATGACAATGCACCTTGTCACACTGCACTCTCAATTAATGAGTTTTTGGCAAAAAAAAAAACATTTCTGTAGTTCCTCAACCACCTTATTCACCTGACTTGAGTCCCTGTGAATTTTTCTTGTTCCTGACTTAAGAAAAACACCTCAAAGGACACCATTTTGGAACTGTGGATAACATAAAAAGAAGTGTAACCAACCATCTGAAGGATATTCCAGTTTCTGAGTTCCAACACTGCTATGAAAAGTGAGAAAACCATTTGAAGTGTTGCATGGCTTCCCAAGGGAACTATTTCAAAGGTTTTAAGTCCATGTATAATTGGATTATAAATAAAAAATTTTTCTGGACCAGTTTCATTGTTTACAGACCTCATATGTAAGAGGTATGGCTATTATATGACGACAGTAATGCTGTAAAATGTTTTATTTTAAATTTATACATATTTAGTTGAATCGTACCACAGTCCATCAAATTTTGACAAAAGAACTAATCATGAAAGAAGTTATCCCCTTCAATATACACCTCTCCTCTATCCCTACAACTCTCCATGCGAATTTTCCATTGTTCGAAATAGTACTGGAAGTCTTTTTCTGTGAGCCCTTTTATCACACATGCTACTTTTTCTTTCACAGCTTCAATGGTCTGAAATCTTGTTCCTTTTAATGCAGATTTGACCTTGGGGAACAGATAAAAGTCACATACTGTCAAGTCAGTTGGATGGCCTAACACTGGGATATTATACTTAGCTAGAAATGCCTTGACAGACAATGCAGTGTGAGCCAGTGCGTTGTCCTGATGAAAAACCCATGACTTGTTCTTCCACAATTCAGGTTGTTTTTTTCTTATTCTTTCATGGAGTTTAGCAAGGACCTCAAGGTAGTAATTTTGATTAATAGTTTGACCTTCAGGAACCCAGTGAAGGTACACAATTCTGTGAATATCGAAAAAACAATCATCATTAATTTGAATTTTGATTTGTTCAATCGATTTTCTTTCTTTCTGTGAACTTGGAGCCTTCCAATGCATGGATTGATGCTTAGTTTCTGGATCATAAGTGAAAAACCATGATTCATCACATGTTACTGTTTCCATGAAGTTTGGATCATTTTCAAAGGCATTCAAAGTGTCAGAACAAACATTTTCACGAGCTTCTTTTTGTTCGATTGTGAGAATTTTAGGCACCATTTTCACGCACAATATTTGCATGTTAAAATTTCTATGTAAAATTTGCTTTACACATTCTTTGTTAATTCCTACAGTTTCATCAATCACATAGTAAACCGATGATCAGATTCAATATTTTTACCCATTTTTGATGTGGAAGGGCAACCTGGGTGAACATCACCTTCAACGTCTTCTCGGTCATCTTGGAAACACTTAAACCACTCATAAACCTGCACATGTGATAAACATTCATTGCAATATAATAACCAAACTAATATGTCTACAGAAACTGGAGTGGCAACAATTGAAATAGAAGGCTTCACTCTATACAGCTGTTGTTGTATGAATTTGGTGCATACGCAGTTCTTCTGTAGCAGCATTAGTTTTATTATTTAGTAGCTATACCTCATGTATGTGTATATATATATATATATATATATATATATATATATAATAGTAGAGATTTGCCGGTCAAAGCACAAACTTTATTGAATTGTGAACACTAGAGTTCTCAATAAGTATCACTGTGTGAGCTGAGTTAGAACTGAATGATGTGAATATTTAAAAACCAATTTCTAGATTTTTTTAAATTCCTAGTTTCAAGGGTTAAAATGGGTTATTGAATTTGATTTTTCGTGATTGTAATCTTCATTTCAATAAACCAATTCCTGGATTTATGAAATTTCTCCCTCTATGAATCATGAGACCTTGCCGTTGATGAAGGGGCTTGAGTGCTCAGTGATACACAGTAGTTGGACTGAAGGTGCAATCATATTGGAGAGGTATCTGTTGAGAGCTAGACTAAGGAATGATTCCTGAAAGAGGGCAGCAGCTCTTTCAGTAGTTGTTAAGGGCGTAAATCAGGACGACTTAAACGGCTATATCAACATCACTCAGTCCTCTGAATACTGCGCAGCTGAAAGCAATGGAAAACTACAGCTCTCTGGAAAAATGTAACTCTGCATTTTCATATAGCAATGATGGAGGCGCCTTCCTTGGTAAAATATTCCGGAGGTAAACTAGTCTCCGGGTGGGGGACTACTAAGGAAGGGGTCACCAGAAAATTAAAAAATAACATTCTACGAGTTGGAGAGTAAAATGTTAGACATTTAAAAAAGGTTAGAAGGTCAGAAAATTTAAGGAGGGAAATGGATAGGATAAATGTAGATGTAGTAGGAATTAGTGAGGTTCGGTGAGAAGAGGAAAACGATTTTTGATCAGGTGATTTTAGAATAATTAATTCAGCTTCAAATAATGGACAGGCAGGAGTAGGTTATTTATGAACAAGAAGATAGGGAAGAGAGTAGAGTATTTCAAAATGCATAGCGATAGAATCATTGTAATAAGGATAAAATCAAAACCTAAACCGACAACGATTGTTAACGTCTGTATGCCTATAAGTGCCCATGATGATGATGAGTGGAGTGTGTATAAGAAGAAATTGATGAGGCAATTAAACACATAAAAGGAGATGAAAATTTAATAATAGTTGGAGATTGGAATGCAAGCACTTGAAAAGGCAAGGAAGGAAATATAGTGGGTGAATACGAGCTGGGCAAAAGGAACGAAAGAGGAGACCGACTTATAGAGTTTTATACTTATAGAGTATAATTTAGTAATTGCCAACACGCAGTTTAAAAATCATAATAGAAGAATATACACTTGGAAAAAGTCAGGCGATACTGCAAGGTATCAGATAGATTATATCATGGTTAAGCAAACATTTAGAAATCAACTCGTTGATTGCAAAACTTACCCTGGAGCAGACACTGATAGCGAACAATATTAAGTGATAATGAAATGTAGATTGGGGTTTAAAAACCTGAAGAAAAGGTGTCAGATGAATCGGTGGAATTTAGAGAAGCTTGAGGAAGAGGTGGTAAAGAAGATTTTTGAGGAGGACATCACAAGAGGTCTGAGTAAAAAGGATAAGGTAGAAAATATAGAAGAAGAATGGGAGAATGTTAAAAAGGAAATTCATAAATCAGCAGAAGCGAACTTAGGTGGAACAAAGAGAACTGGTAGAAAACCTTGGGTTTCAGACGATATATTGCAGCTGATGGATGAACGTAGAAAATATAAGAATGCTAGTGATGAAAGTAAAATGAACTATCAACAATTAAGAAATATTATAAACAAAAAGTGCAAACTAGCGAAAGAAGAGTGGATTAAAGAAAGGTGTTCAGAAGTGGAAAGAGAAATGAACATTGGTAAAATAGATGGAGCATACAGGAAAGTTAAGGAAAATTTTGGGGTACATAAATTAAAATTCAGTAATGTGTTAAACAAAGATGGTACACCGATTTATAATACGAAAGGTAAAGTCGATAGGTGGGTGGAATATACTGAAGAGTTATACGGAGGAAATGAATTAGAAAATGGTGTTATAGGGGAAGAAGAGGTAGTTGAAGAGGTTGAAATGGTACAAACAATTCTAAGATCTGAATTTAAGAGAGCATTAAAAGATTTAAATGGCAGAAAGGCTCCTGGAATAGACGGAATACCTGTAGAATTACTGCGCAGTGCAGGTGAGGAAGCAATTGATAGATTATACAAAATGATATGTAATACAGTAGAAGTCCATTAGTCCGGCATCCAACAGTCCAGAATGCCCGATAGTCCGGCATCGCTCCGGAAAATTGTAAAAATCTTGGTTTTCTCCAAAAGTGTGTCTTTAAAGCAAATAAAAACGCTCGAGAGCTATTTGGAAGTTTTCGGGGTAGTTCGGGATCATCCAGAAGTGTTCGGTATTGTTCTGAAACAATTAGCGGCCGGCTAGTCTCAGCTGTCACAACAAATTCAGGTGCAGTGCAGCTCCGTTAATCAATCACGAAGCGTCTTCACCATTTTTTTGTGCGTTGTTGTTTTGTGTCCTTTCACATGGCAGTAAACGTAACTTTTGAAACTGTTTATAAAAAAAGTGATTTTCCTTCTAACTGTACAGTGACCATGTTTCAAAACCTAAGCCTTCGAGTTCAAAAGGAGAGAAACGAAACACGTAACACTGACTCTCAATCAAACTAGAAATCATCAAACGGCTAGAAAAAGGCGAGAATAGAAATATTCTAATGAATGAGTTTAATATTGGCTCATCAACTATTTATGACATTAAAAAACAAAAAGATGAACTAATGAAGTTTGCTTCTCAATCGGTAACAACTGAACAATTGGCTTCTAGACAAACATTAAAAAAACTTCTAATCGATGAGAATGAGCCTGTTGAACAAGAACTAACCGATGAGGACATTATCAACATTGTAGTAAACTCTCAGCCTACTCAAAATCTTGAAGAAGTGACTCAGATGCCGAAACGGAAGAAAAGGAAAAAATCAGCTGGGCAGAAGCTGCAGAATCACTAAATAATTTTATCTCTTTTGCTGAGGCTAGTACTAGCTACAGTGCTTCAGAAATTATTGATTTCCATATCATTAGAAATAAATTTTATACTAAACGCCAAAAGTCAAGAAAGCAAAAAGGCATTCGTGACTTTTTTAAATCTAAGTGAAATATGTTTTACAGTACGTGTACATACATACATGTCCCGAACGTGCCGGATTATCGGACTTCTACTGCATTTATGAAAAAGGGGAAGTTCCATCAGACTTCAAAAAAAGTGTTATAGTTATGATACCAAAGAAAGGAGGAACAGATAAATGTGAAGAATCAGAACAATTAGTTTAACTAGTCATGCATCAAAAATCTTAACTAGAATTCTATACAAAAGAATTGAGTGGAGAGAGGAAGAAGTGTTAGGAGAAGACTCATTTTGTTTCAGGAAAAGTATAGGGACAATGGAAGCAATTTTAGGCCTCAGATTAATAGTAGAAGGAAGATTAAAGAAAAACAAACCGACATACTTGGCAATTATAGACGTAGAAAAGGCATTCGATAACGTAGACTGGAATAAAATGATCAGGATTTAAAAAAATATTAGGGTTCAAATACAAAGATAGAAGAACAATTGCTAACATTTACAGGAACCAAACAGCAACAGTAATAATTGAAGAACATAAGAAAGAAGCCGTAATAAGAAAGGGGGGTCTGACAAGGATGTTCCCTATCCCAGCTACTTTTTAATCCTTACATAGAACTAGCAGTTAATGATGTTAAAGAACAATTTAGATCCAGAGTAACAGTACAAAGTGAAAAGATAAAGATGCTACGATTTGCTGATATAGTAATTCTACCTGAGAGTAAAAAGGATTTAGAAGAAACAATGAACAGCATAGATGAAGTCCTATACAAGAACTACCGCATGAAAATAAACAAGAACAAAACGAAAGTAATGAAATGTAGTAGAAATAAAGAAGATGGACCACTGAATGTGAAAATAGGAGTAGAAAAGATTATGGAGGTAGAAGAATTTTGTTATTTGGGAAGTAGAATTACTAAAGATGGACGAAGCAGGAGCGATATAAAATGCCAAATAGCACAGGCAAAATGAGCCTTCAGTCAAAAATATAATTTGCTTACATCAAAAATTAATTTAATCATTTTTGAATGTATATGTTTGGAGCGTCGCTTTATATGGAAGTGAAACTTGGACGATCAGAGTACCTGAGAAGAGAAGATTAGAAGCTTTTGAAATGCGGTGCTATAGGAGAATGTTGAAAATCAGATGGGTGGATAAAGTGACAAATGAAGAGGCAACATTTGGAATATGTAATACAAATTGTTAGGGATGTAGGATGTAGGGGGTATACCGAAATGAAATGACTAGCACTATATAGGGAATCTTGGAGAGCTGCATCAAACCAGTCAAGTGACTGAAGACAGAATAAAAAAAAAAAGAAAAGAAATTCGACTTTTTAATTCCGATTTTTTAAGGGGTGCAAAGGTATGAGGTGCTGTGGCTAAACCAACACAGCCATAGCCACTATTACTGTATGTATGACTGGCTGCACCTTACTTACTTGACGAAAAAACATAAAATAAAAAAATTGACTGCTATGGGAAATGCACGTAATCATATAGCGCAGGTAAAGCTGCAATGAAGAACTAGGGATTGATGGGTTGATCAGATAAATACATAGATATACACATATACACACACATACATAAGGTGTGTTTAAATAACAAGACTAATGCTGTTACAGAAGAACTGCACATGCGCCAAATTCGTACGACCGACAGCTGTGTAGTGTGAAGCCTTCTCTTTTGATTGTTACCACTCCAGTTTCTGTGGACATATTAGTCTGGCCATGGCCTTCATTTGCATAACATCTGTTTTTTTGTTTTATTACAGCAAAACATTGCAGTGAAATTTCATATGAAACTTGGGAAAACTACTACTGAAACTTATCTTTTATTAAAAAAAGTATATGGTAATGAAAGTTTATCACGTGCGTGGGTTTTTGAGTGTTTTAAGCATTTCCAAGATGGCCGAGAAGGCACTGAAGATGATGTTCGCCCAGGTCACCCTTCCATGTCAAAAACGGATAAAAATATTGCAAAAATTGGTAATCTGTTCCTGAAGGTCAAACTATTAATCAACATTACTACCTTAAGGTTCTTGCTCAACTCTGTGAAAAAATAAGAAAAAAATGACCCGAAATGTAGAAGTACAAGTCATGGGTTCTTCATCAGGACAACGGCATTGGCTCACACTGCATTGTCTGTCAAGTATAACATCCCAGTGTCAGACCATCTGCCTTAATTGCCTGACCTGGCACCATGTGACTTTTATCTGTTTCCCAAGGTCAAATCTGCATTAAAAGGAACAAGATTTCACACCGTTGAAGCTGTGAAATAAAACGCGGCACGTGCTATGAAAGAGCTCACAGAAGAAGACTTTCAGCACTGTTTCGAACAATGGAAAATTTGTATGGAGCGTTGCAGAGATAGAGGAAGGTTGTATATTGAAGCGGATAATAACTAAATATATATAATTTTAAAATAAAATATTTTACAATATTGGTGTTATTAGCCACACCTTATATATATAAATTATAATTTGTATAATACAGAAAACAAAATGGTATTCTATTTTTTACCAACAATATCAACAGTACATAGAAAAAAAATTAATCTATAATATTGAAAAATATTAGATTAAGTACATATGAATTACAAAAGAGACATACCTCCTTTTGGTCAAACATAAGGTCAGCATTACGATGTACTTTTTCTTCCAATTTACGTATATGTTCTTCAGGTGGAATACGCATATAAACTTGGCATAACCATGGGGGCAAATTAAGATTACAATCTGAAGTCAAATGAAAGAAATAATTGATCAAATTCAAAAAATAAAAGTTTAAAAATTATTTTAGTCCAGTAATATTATCAATAATGGGTTTCATAAATAGTATGAAAGTACTATAGTACCAAATTCAATTTTTATATCTGATATTTTTACAAGCAATCGATGACCAATACTATCTCTAATATTTAAATAAAATACATATTGTATTTAAAATTCTAATCTTCAAAAATGTTACAGAAGAATTGTGATGGTTTTGAACAAATTAACAACTATATTTCTGTTGTATACTTTATACAAAAGAGCAAGAATTAAATAAATAAATAAATAAATCTTTTATTCTGTTCAATATATAGTAAAACATACCTGCAATGATAGAAATATTTTTCTAAATTCAACTATAATGGAGATATTTAGTGAAGTGTGGTTGGCGCAGCATTATATTCCATATAACCTCCTCTGTAACCACATGTTCTTGGATTTTTTATATCTCGTTTAGTTTTCAACCAGCATCTGTAGTTTGCTTCCTTTTCAGATCAGGAAGCCAGTAAAGTGGCTCTGTGCGGTGATAGTTTTAAAACGCTGTTACAAAATCATTTTATATGGGATCTAAGTCGGTTATATTTTTTTATATTCACAAAGAAATCAGTTTTATTATACAATTTGAACTATGGTTATACGAATTAAAATGTTTTATTTGGACAAGAAAGAATATGACCATTTTTTTCTCAGAAATGTGCTTGTGTGTGTGTGTGTGTGTGACTGGTGTATTATAATTGCTATGAGGGTTACGGATTTATTTATTATTTACAAAACTAGCTTATTATATTAGCAACATAACGATGTATTGAAACACATAATAAGTTATGTTATACGGCACACACAAAAAAAAAAGAAGGAATTTGTGGTCATAAATGTGTCACTTTTATTTGAGGCCTAATAAATCTTTTCTGACAAAAGATATCGGCATCAATGAAACACATACCGATTCGTAATGAATAACAGTATACAGTAAAAATAGTTTTTTGTCAATCCGAATAGCCTTTTATGTGGAGGGGATTTTTATAAAACGTAGTTTTTATTGAATCTCTTTCTTTATACTAAAATATGTTACTTTATTGTGTGAGTGAGTACGAGTGAACTGCAGTAAGTAACTTACTATCGCAAACCGGCGTTCCGTTGGTAATATATTATTTCATTATTTTTTTCAAAATTACATCGGTTTTTTTTTTTATTCAGTGCGATTTTTTTCACATATTGGGCGTTTTTTTTAAATTTGTGATTTTTTTTTTATTTGCCGTAATTTTTTTTTTTATCGAGACAATGAATGACGAACAGATTAGGTTTGCTGTTGACGAAGAACTTTCAGATTATGACGAAAATGACAGTGACGACCTTGAGGGCTTGGACGACATCAAAAATACTGAAATTAGGAGTAACGATTTTTCGGAACCGCATCTCCTGAATTTTAGTAGCGACGATGATGATCCAGGTCATTCGATTAGTGATACTGACACGGAACAGAAAATAAATGTAGCCGGTTCAGTTCTACATCCACATGCTGAAGGAAACTGTAATATATTTCATGAAATCCATTATCGTTCTCCAGTGCAGTTGGATGTTGAAATGCAACCAGCTGTTGATTTTCCTCTCCAAGATGAGGAACTTGACACGGCGGAGTTACAAGAAAATCCAACTGACCGGGCCCAAAATGACGAAACAGTTACAGATGACGAAGGTTACGAGTTGAAAGGTCGTCTGCCGGTTCTTGGAAATCCCTGGTTAGTTTGTACTGATAGGTGTAAATATGACACACTAAACAGTTTGCCTTTTACGGGTCCGGAACCAGGTGCATTTGTAAAGAATCCCGACCTTTTGGCTAAATCCGCTCCTCATAAGAGAGGTCGGCCTAAGAAGCGTGGTAGGAATTTACAGAATGTGCCTGAATATATTCCTGATCCCCGTATTCATGGGCAGACGCCGTTTGCCGTATCTATGTTGTTTTTTGGGGCTATCCTTGAAAAAGTAACATCACAAACTAATTTGTATTTTCAAAGCCGTAGACCTGATAGACCATTACCTAAGGACAGAATTCAAGGTGACGTTAGTCTTGACCAGATGAAACGTTTCTTTGCAATCATCCTGGAAATGGGTCATACTGTAAGACACACTTTACAAGAATACTGGTCAACTGACGAGGTTTCCCATTTCGCTTGGTTTGGGAATACATTACCGAGAACTGTCTTTCTTCATATTTTGAAGTATTTACACTTCACTAACCAGGATCCACCGATAGAATCAGAAATGCAAACTGGTAACTATGACCGTCTCTGGAGAGTACGCGAAATATTTTAAATTGCTCGTCAGAAATCTCGTGAACTCTGTAATCCACGACAACAAATTGTAGTTGATGAGGTTTTATGCGCCTACAAGGGTAGAGTCTTGTTTCGGCAGTATATACCTAGTAAACGAAAGCGCTTTGGGATAAAGGTTTACAGACTTTTCGATAATTCTGGGTACACATTCGATATGAATGTATATCTTGGGAGACAACGAGAGGAACAAAATGTAAACGAAACAATTACTGAACGTACAGTTATCAATCTAATTGCAGGTTATGAAAATTGTGGATATCATTTGTATATGGAAAATTTTTTTTCATCCCTGCAATTATATCGACGACTGAAAGATGTGGGAATTCTAGCTTGTGGAACAGCTCGATCCAATCGTGCTGGAATGCCAGCTGAATTCACACGAAACAGACGTAAACAATTAGGTTTGACCAGACACCGGTTAGCCTGTCGTACGACACTGGATGGAATATCTTGTATTCTATTCAATGACAAGCGAATGGTAACACTTCTGTCTTCTATTCATGGGCCTGCTGAAGAGGGTAAATACAGTGTAACAATTCACGGTACAGAAAATGTCGTGAGACCTGTAATGATTGTAGATTACAATAATTATATGGGGGCTGTTGATCAATCTGATCTTCTGTCTTCAAGCTATTACTTACATAGGCGCATGACAAAATGGACGAAAAAACTTTTTTTCCACATTTTTGATATGCTCTTTTTCCACATTTTTGATATGCTCCTTGTCAATGCTTATACGGCTTACAATAAATAATAAATAATACGGCAATAAGATGGAGAAGAACCAATCCTTCTGATGGTTTCGAAATGAGGTTTTGAAAGGGCTTGTTTCATAATCTCCTACGAGATTTTCTGCACGAGGATCTTATGTAAGAAATCGTGAATTTTTACGTCTTGAAAGTTGTGAAGCAAGACATTTTCCTACACGTGAGGGAACAAACAGTTTTAGACAATGCGTTGTGTGCTCGGCAAACGGCATTCGCGTAAGATCAGTCTGGAGGTGTGTGGCTTGTGAGGTACCACTCTGTATAGACGGATGCTTTCTCGTGTATCACACACGCCAAAATATCACCAACTAGGGGTAAGAGCTTTTTATTTATAAATTTATTACTTCATTTTATTTGTTTAGGTTATTTATTATTTGTCATCTATTTCTTCTTTTGTTTTTTTGGGGAATCTCCCATATTGCGATTTATATGTTGGTGTAAAAACTAGTGCGCGCTCGCAATTTCTTATTTTATATATTATATATATATAATATATATTACGATTTTATATACATAGTAACATAAAAAATACCTGTTGTTTGTACCGAATAGCTTGTAATTACTGGGGTAATTATTATGCGTTTCATGAACTCTATTGCCCCCCCCCCCCGTGGCGTGTAACAGCAATACTCTGTTGTAAAAAAAGTTTTTTTACGTAATAAATGCTCTAAGGAAGTCTTATAATTTTTAAAATAAATTTTACATTATATGTAACGCTAAGAAAAAATAAATAACTATAAAAATTTCTCGAAACTGATATGCTAATTAATCTGTAATTTATGACACGGGTTTTTCATCATATTTTGCCCAACTTTCAACCGATTTGCTTGAAAGTATTTTTTTTTTTAATCAGCAAACTATGTTTCATAAACATAAATAAAAATAAAAAAAATTTCGCTAATAAAAAACGCGGTAGAAATGCGCAAAAAAAATTCTGCAATTAAATTATCGTAATTTTTGTACGGTTTCAATTTTTTTGTTGTTACAGGCATAAAAAATATCCAATCGTAAGGTTTTTTTTTTGTCAGAATCTGTTAAATCTCGTTAATATACTGTAATTTTTTGAAAATTTTTTCACAAGAGGGTAGCATAAGACTATGAAGAGAGGCAATCAGATACCAACTATTTTTGCGGAGCGCTAAGAAGCGCGGAGCATTGTGATGGGAAAAGGTTAAGGGAAAGACTCTTAACACATTGCTGTGGGAAGCTAACTCTGAGTGTGGCTGACCACCAGCTAATTATTATGGCTCCAAGCGCTATAAAGTGGTGGACAGGTACTTGCTGGCATTCAGCGACCTAAGCGTGGCAGCGAATTGCTGCCTAGATGAAATAAATTTTATTATGGATGTCATAAATATTTTAGTAGTCGACAGGGTGCTCCTACCCATTTTAGCAAATATATGGCAAGTGAGCGGTTGGGACACGTAAGCCGATAGTGTATGGCACCATGCTTAGTCTGCTCACACTGTTAGGTAAGTTCTAGGAGCTATGTTAGGATACTGGTTGCTAAACTGTTCGAGACTCAGTTGCCATCTATGGCACAGACATTCAGTCTTATGCTTTAGGGCGACTGAATGGGTTGGTGGCGGAAGAAATTCCAAGCAAACCAATTTCATTTAGTTTCTGTTTTATTGTTATTTGAGTGCAACATGTTTTAGTGTTAATAACGATTTCTGTAATGTGCGATTTTCAGGAGGAATGATGCAACATAACATTTTGCTTAAAACTGGGGAAAACTTTCACAGAAACATTTAACTTTTGAAACAAGCTTATGGAGATGATGCTCTGTGTCATACGCAATGTTATGAATGGTTTTTACAATTTAAAATGGTCGTCAGTTAATTGTAGATGACTGTCAATCAGGAAGGGCTAAGACTTCAACCAATGACACTTACATTCAGAAAATCAACAATTTGGTGTGTGAGAATCACCGATCGACTGTCAGAGAACTTACAGAAAAGGTTAGCATCTTGATTGGATCATGCCATGACATTTTGACTGAAAAATTGAACATGCGTTGAGTTGTAGCAAAGTTTGTTCCTCATTTGATGACTGAACAAAAGAAAGAACATCAAGTGGAATTTTAACTTCTTGATTTCATTCATGCAAAGGATCGTAATTGGAGATGAAACCTGGGTTTATTGCTACAATGTTGAGACAAAAGTTCAATCATTGCAGTGGATTGGTAAAGGATCTTCATGTCCCAAGAAAGCATGTCAATCTCGATCTGATGTCAAAGTGAAGCTCTCTGTTTTTTCGATTTAATGGATATAAGCATTTTGAATTCTTGTCTCAAAGTGAAACAGTGAACCATGCCTACTATCAAGGTGTTTTACAACAATTACATGAAAAAATCCTCAAAAAGAACCAGAGTTGTGGCGAGACAACGCAGGGTTCTTTCACCAAGAAGATGTGTTCAGACACTCAGCTTTGTCAATTTGTCAGTTTTGTGTCAAAAATCAGATGACTGTCCTTCATCAGTTTTCCTACTTGCCAGACCTGGCTCCTTGTAATGTTTCCTTATTTCTGAAATTAAAATCAGGGATGAAAGGATTCTGTTTGGAGAATGCTGATGACATTAAAGCAAATTCGTCATCAACCTTAAAGGTTACTTCAAATGAAGCTATTCAGGATTGCTTCACGAAGTGTAAAAACAGCTAGGAAAAGTGTGTGAATAAGTATTTTGAAGGGAAGAAGGACCAATAATCTGTAAAATTAATAATAAATATTAAAAAAATAAACTTTGGTTATTTTCTGAACAGACCTTGTAATGTATTCACTAAAAAAAAAGAAAAAGTATCATTGACTTTAAGTATCTGTAACAAGAATAAAATTATAGTATATTCATTGGCTGACTGATTGCATGTAATAACTATCAAAATTTACATATACGGTCTAGACCGATAAATCTTTGTTAAAACAGAAGAAAGATAATAAAACTTGTAGAATAATATAAAAATAGAACCTATTACATGCAAATTGAAAGTAAAAAAAATATATAAACATAATCAAAAATAAGATATGCTAATTTATGTTACTAGATACATTTTGTAACATCAGTAATAAAAAAAATACAGCATGAAAATTCTTTTATTTAAATATATAATTGAATAAAATCACTTTATTATCATATGACATAGTAATAAAATAATAATAATACCTTCTGTTTCAGTGTTATTCCATGGTTGTAATCCTTCTTGATATGGTAAATAACGCTCTTTCAATTTTTCTACCATTTCTCTAAATTCTTCTAAAGTAGATGCTTTACCCAATTCTGAACGTAGATCGTTATTTTCCGGCAGTGATAAACTATAAAAAATAATTTTAGTATGACTTGTAAATAACGAGTAATAACTGTTATTTTGTTATGTTTAGGTAATTTACAAATCAAATCTCTTTTATTGATTATGAATTTACTAAACCTTCGAGTACTGTAATTTATCAAAACTCACAAAACTTAAATAATTTTATATATTGAAGTTTAATTGATAAATAAAAATTAATACAGTCGAGCAGTAGCAGTGGGTCATAGTTAAAATTAGTGGGGGTGCTGCTCCAGAAAATTTTTTTCTGGGCTTTTTCAAGTTAAAGTTTTCTGTAAAATAAACGACCCGAAAAAAAAATCAAATGGCATAAATTAATCAACAATTAATATAATCAACCTTACCAACATGATGATACATTTTCTAGATCTTTTGGCTTACTTGGAAGCCATCATCAGTAGTTAAAATAATTAATGCATCAAACTCAAAGTTTAAAAATCATAGTTAAAATTTAAAAACAGTTATGATTGTCCTGGTTCTACTAGCATACTCATATACCGGGACTTTAGTATACTACTAGGATCAGGAAAATCATGTATGTTTTTAAACTTTACTTACGATTTTTAAACTTTGACTTTGATGCATTAATTTTAACACCTGATGATGGCTTCAAGTAAGTTGAAAGATCTAGAGAACGTTATCAACATGCTAGAATAGTGGACTATATTAATTGTTTGTTTATTTATTTATTTAACATATCAGCGTACCAGGTTTGAGAAATTAATTCAAATAGAATACATGAAAGCAGGTAATAGTCTAATTCTACACTTTATCACATTCAAGAATATGGTACACATTTTTAAGCACACTGTGCTTAAAAACCGTATTCGGTTTAACCAAATAAATAATAAAATGTCAATACAGATAATATTTTTCAGTATAATTA
The DNA here is from genome assembly GCF_047948215.1 of Lycorma delicatula. NCBI lineage: Eukaryota > Metazoa > Arthropoda > Insecta > Hemiptera > Fulgoridae > Lycorma > Lycorma delicatula. The sequence goes on along the minus strand of NC_134458.1, from coordinate 192,497,423 downwards.
AATAACTTAATAAAATATCCGCTTAAAAACACTGTAGTCAAATGGTGGTTAATTTAAATTTCTATGTATACAGAAACAAATACAGAATGAGTTTTTACTAATTACCTCCTCTTTCGCCCTTCCAGCATGTTTTTGGACAGATTTGGCAATCAAAGATGTCTTGCTTTCTACCATCTTATGATCGCTACTGAAAAAACAACTAAATTGCTTTCATATTCCATCCACAGTAAAGGGAACGAACGGGGAACGTTCCATACACACGCGTTGTAAAAAAAAATCTACTTTTCACCAGCACACCAGGGTCAGCACTGCAGAAGCCACAGTTCTCTCTCTCCTTTGGAGCCTTACGTGGAGCCAAATATCATGCAGCTGGAACTGTGAAGCGCACTTTTTTCATAGAACGATTCTTGTATCTTTTTCATAAACTGGGGGATGGCTACTGACATTATGCTTAAGGATTACATATTATATAACTATAGAGAAGGAATTAAAGAAAAAAGGACTCATTATGTTAAAATGTTATCTCGATAATATCAAGTGGAAATAGGGGTGTTGCAGTTCCACATTGCCTATACGTGAGCCACCATTGTACCTCTCTTTTTTAACCTGCGGGAATTACCATTCAGGTATTACTTCAATTTTGTTTTCATCAAATAGTTATTGAAACAACCACCAGAGTGCACTGCTATTCAATCAAACAGTTCTATGAAGGGGGGAATAAAAAATGATGCACTCAAACAAAAAGCAACTGTTGTATACATCTGCTATTATGTTAATAGGAAATTGTTGATTCTAACTTCTTATGAAGATGTTTACTAATGAAGAAAGAGTTTTTCCTTTAAAAATCTGGTACAAAGATGGTTATAATTTAATAATAAACGAGTGAAATAATCTTCCACCAACACAGTTAGACTGTCTATAAAACGTTTTGTGAGAAATATCTCAGTACCTGACTGTCCTAGGTCAGGTAAGTTATCATTAAGTGATGAAACTAAGCTTAACTGTTTAACAAGCACTTACCCAGAGTCGTAAAAAGTCTACTTTTTACTATCTATCAAACGGAATATTTCTAGAACTTTTGTTCGGAGAATTTTAAATAAGGCTAAATTCAAACATTACATACCTCATCTAATAAATGGGCTATCGGAAGACAATCCTGATCATAAGCTTCGATTATGAGTTGTTTTCTAAGATAGTTTGAACTGATTAGGCGACTTTCAAATTAACAGCCACGTCAACAGACATGACTGCAGCTATTGGTATTCGGAGAATCATAGAATTGTTTTTGAGAGGCAGCTAAATTGACCTGTGTGCCCGAAATGCCATTCAGGGGCTACAAAAAACTAAGATGATTTCAATTTACTTTACTTTCAACATGTTGGAGCTCCCCCCCCCCCCCCCTTACACAACAATTGTGCAAAACTATGTCGATGAGTTATTTGGTGAGAAAGTTATTGGATAGAGAGAGGCAATAGAAAAGCCACCCAAATCTACTGACCTTACATCCATGGATTTCTTCTTCTGGGTAACTGTTAAAGATGGTCTACAGAATAAAACCATAACAAATTGAGGACTTAAAAACATAAAAAATGCTATTCAAAACGCTTTTGAAGAAATAGATTCCAATACAAGAATGTACAATAAGCGTCCCAAGGTCGTCTACCAACATGTATAGACAAAGATGGAAAACAATTTAAAAAAACAACATAATAAATAATCATGCAGCTTCAGTAAGTTATGAATTCAATTTGTTTTTGTTTTGTATTCAAATAATGATCTTCACAATGGGTAAGATCACTTTTTGTCCACTCAGTATATTTAAATCAATTTTTAATAGATAAATATTTTTGTTAAAGTGGCATAATAAACAGTGATAGTATTTTAAAATTATTGAAATAATTATACATTACTGGTTTAAAAATTACATGATTACTGATCTTTCCTTATATGCTAATTGACAACATCTTTATGTATGGAGTTTGTGATAAAACTGTTGATTTCTTTTGCTTGGAATTTCTCCCATCACTACCCCATTTGGTCGCCCTAAAGCATAAGACTGAATGTCTGTGCCACAAACGACTACTGAGCCTCGAAACAGTTTAGCGACTACTGTCCTAACTAGCTCCTAGAGCTAACCTAAAAGCATGAGGAGAATAAGCGTGGTACCATACACCACTCCCTTGCATGTCCCACCGCCCACTTGTCATATATCACTAAAATGGGTAGGCACACCCCGTCAACTACTAAAACATATCTGACTTACTCCAAACACATATACAGTCTCCATTCTGTCATGGGTAAAAAACATCTTCAAGAACAAATTTAGTTTACAGCCCAGTTTGCTTCATCACTATATATCTTTAATTCAAGAGATGATCTCAAATTCCAATTGCCCATTAAATTTTGTTCAAACATTGCCAACAATGGATCTGACATTGACAAACTTGGAAGATTTCCAGCAATCAGCTCATTCGATGAGACTTTGGGCGTTTGGATAGAATCATTTATTTTCTATAACAGTATTTCATGAAATATTACAGAATCGATGATTTTATTTCAAATGTTATCTGATTTTAAAGTGATGCATTTTGACTAGTATCAACCAAAAATACAGAAGAAATAAAAAAATTTTATTATTACCAGTGCTGAAGTAACTTGAACAAATGACCTCTAATGTATGATTTTGGGCAAGGGTATTCTTCAGTTAAATTTAGATATTCGAGCGCAATTTCCCATACTGGTGGATTAAGACCTTCAAATATCGCTGGATTATATAAATTGCCTTCGGCTGACATAACTGCATGGCAACCAGTTATTTCAAGGCAACGATATACATCAGCTAAACACTGTATATTACCGTTAGCAACCACTGGTATCTTAACGTTCTCCCTAAAACAAAAAAATAATCATTGTCATTAAACAATTCATATAATATTTTACTTTATAAAATTATTCAATTTTAATTTATATAATATAATCTTTCAAATGTCATTGATGAATTATGATCATCATCATTTGTTCTTTGTTGTAGACCAAAACAAAAACTTAAAAAATGTGATGTGACACTTACAAGGAACGAGGTTCCTTATACGCTATTAAATTATGAGGATACGTCAATTATTATCTGCAGTTTAGTTATATTTTTGTTTATGTTGGTAGTACTGTCGTGTTGCGTAGATTACGCATGCTTGGTTTAATTGTTGTTATGTCTGTGTAGGGTTGATGCTGCTAGGTTAGTTCCATTATCGCTGCCCTGCCGTTAATCATGGTTGCTTCACTTTCTGTTTGCACCAAAGAAGAGCGACGTTCAGCGATCCGTTTTTTGCGGTCGGAAGGCGTATCAGGGGCCGAAATTCATCGAAGACTTTCGGTACAGTACGGGAATAGTGTGTTGCCGCAACGGAGTATCTACAAACGGATTAAAAAATTCAAAAACGGTCGCACAAGTGTTACGCACGACGAACGAGCCGGACGACCGTTTACCGCCACAAATGAGGAAAACATTGAGCGTGCACGTGACACGGTTTTCTTAGACAGACGAGTAACTATCGATGAAGTGGCACATCGTCTTCAAATTCACGATTCTGCCCAAAAAATCATCCACAATAGACTTGGGTTTCATAAAGTCTGTGCAAGATGGGTCCCAAAACAACTCACCCAGTTGCATAAACAAACGGCGCTTGGACATCTGCTAAAAATATTTGGATCGCTACGGTAACGAACGGGACATCTTCTTAGACAGAATCGTCACGGGTGAGGAAACACAGATCCATCGTTACGAGCCGGAGAGTAAACGGCAGACTATGGAATGGAAACATCCAAATTCGCCCTGCAAAAAAAGTTCAAGACCCAACCGTCCGCAGGAAAACCGACGCTACGGGATTTTGGGACTCACATTATGAGGTACCGGAACATTATAAGGAAAGGGGCATGACAATAAACAGTGCGTGTTACAGTGAGATGCTTAATGCCAAGATGAAGCCTGCGTTCAAAGCAAACGCCGAAGACTGCTGTCGAAATGTGTTGTGTTGTTGCACATACTGCTGCCCGCACTGCTGAAACGCTCCAGAAAGTCGACTTTGAAGTACCGGCTCATCCTCCGTATAGTCCTGATCTTGCCCCTTCTGACTACCGCCTGTCTGGTCAGCTCAAAAAGTCATTAAGGGGCCGTCGATTTGCCTCGGATGAAACGGTGAAAGAAGCGGTGCATTCCTGGCTCGCAGCTCAATCGAAAACCTTCTTTTATGAGGGAATCAGGAAGCTTGTGCAACGATGGACCAAGTGCGTTGAAATGCAAGGGGACTATGTTGAAAAATGATGTACATGTAAGTTTCCTATTTGTATTGTAATAAAACTTATAACTACATTGCGGAAAATAATTGACTTACTCTCGTACATATACACGTGTTTTTTTTTAATGAAAAGTACATAAAATTTTATTTCGTTAAGTTTTGACATTTTTTTCATATTTATTTTTTTTTATTATTATTGAATTATTATTTATCGTAATTTTTTTTTTTACAATCAGAGGTTAATAAATCAATATATTTAAATTAAAAAAAATAAAAAAAGCAGATGAAGTCCGATTCGAACCGATGTGCCTTCCCCTTGTAAGAACAAAATTTTTCATTAATTACATTTTTTTTGGCTATAACTGTGGAACCGATGAAAATAAGTACCGCTTATGATATATCGTTGAAAAGCTCTCAATAAAGGGTTATTACTGCAGTTAGGAAAAAGTTCAAAATCCAAATTTTTTGGACAATTTTGGTGCAGTCCTTTCGGTTTTTCCTTGATATATTGGCGTGTTTGATGTTTTTGTGCGTTATTGTTGATCTTTTTGGTTTAATTTGTTGTCCGTGTATGACTTTTGTGTTGAGTGTCCTGAAATAATGCCATATAAGTGGTTTCCAGCAGGGATAGAGATTTAGTCGATAGTGCGCAGGAACACATACGCACTTAATAACCCCCTTGCGGAACCTGTTAGCAAGTCCAATACTGCCTTGGCACCTGTACATGGGGTTCCTCCACCTCTTTTAACAAAAAAGGTCAGCATATAAACTTGTGTTCAGGTTCAAAAATACCTCGGGGTGTTTTTTGATGAAAGATTAGAATTTAAGAAACACCTTCAACACGTCGTGAAGAATACCTTTAGTGCCTTCTTTGGTATCCGGTGTGTGGTCAACCCTGATTGGGGTCTTTCCCTACGAGGTCATGATTAATTAAAAAATACTTCATTAACAACTAACGTAATCTTAATTCGGTAACAAAGATGCAATTCTCTGAAATTTAAAAAAGATTTTCTTGACTTCTGATTTTTTCAAAAATTCCTGACTAAATTTATATTTCCTGACATTTAAAGATTTTTCCTACCTCTGGGAACCGTGTAAATTATATTAAGGGAAAGCTGAGCCGATTATAATACAAAGGATATCTCTAAAGTAAAGATCGCTGGGAAATTTCTCTCCTTAAGGTTGGCGAAGCTGTGTCGTTCATGGCCACGTTAGTAATGTACACACTGCATTGTTATCGCGTTGTAGTATCTTTGATTAGGTGTGAATTATTACGTTACAAAATGAATAGGAGAATCGATGTTACCGCCGACTGTGAAACACGTGGAATCATACGCTTTGTAAATCATCAAAAAATATTTAACGAAATCATGTGCAACGAAATGTAAGCTGTGTAACGTTTTCGCGGGGGGGCCTTAGGCCCGCCTATTTTCTAGTTACTATTAAAATTTATTATTAATACTTTTATTACATTTAGTTGGTGGAGGAAATAAAAACAGGCAAAAAATTATCACCTTGCATTACGGTGCGAAAGAGTAATGGCGGGTTAATTGTCTGCAGTAACTTGATTGTTTGTCAACCGATTTTTACAACTGAGGTGTCGTTTTGTTCAAAATAAAATGTTTAATAAATTTTCTTATAAGTAAAAATTTGATCAAACAAATAATTACAAGTATATTGAATATTAAAAAATTAAGATGGCTGCCATTTTGATATTTTTGAAGGTGACGTTATCAAAGTTTTTTATTTTGTAGAAGACACTAGACTTAGATCTATGAAATTTAATTAAAATAGGTTTACCGGTTCCTGTGAAATATTGTTTGTAAAAATCACAAAATGGCATTCAGAAGAAAAATTAAAAAAAATAAGGACTTATTTTTGTCGATATGAACTTTATTACTCATTTTGGTGTCCTGAATGAGTACTTGAAGTTCGAGGAATACATCCCGAAACACTCCTTACGTCGACAAATGCAGAAAAGCTGTTGTAGGGGTCGAAATGATAATTAAAAATTAAAAAAAAATCATCCGATACAAATCTCTAAGGTAAATACGTTACGATAAATCCTGTTAAAAAAAGGAAGATTATATTTAAGCCAAACATACCCTACGCTCGATTTTAATTAACGTTAAATATACATATTTTTCGGATAAATGTTATTCTCCAACATGGGGTAATTAATTAAATTCACCTAATTAGCATGCACCGATGAAGAAAGTTGAATAGAAAAATATTTTTACAAAAAACCTGAACAATGGGCAAACCATCTGACCATTTCTTTGTATCGTTTTCGTTCATCCACGCGATTAAAAGATTTTGTAAATCCTGATTGGCCCTTTCTATTTATAAAATGGTGAAAATTTGATTAATTTTTTTTATAAATGAGATTGTTTTAAATTCGGTTTTTATTTGCAGGCCTTTGATAAACAAATTTGAAAATACTTTGACCTGACAACATTTTATTATAATACGAGTGATATCTCTAAAGTAAAGACCACTGGGAAATTTCTTTCCTTAAGATTGGCGAACCTGTGTCGTTCATGGCCACGTGAGTAACGTACACAATGCATTGTTGTCTGTAAGTTGTCGCGTTGTAGTATCTTTGATTACGTGTGAGTTATTACGTTATAAAATGAATAGGAAAATCGATGTTGCCCCAGACTGTGAAATACGTGGTCATACGATTTTTAAACCATCAAAACGTTACACCGGCTTTTTTTGCAATTTTTTTAGGTTGCTATGTACGCTGATAATGTAATGAATGAAAGAAACGATCGAAAATGGTGTGAAAGGTTTAGAAATAACAGAATTAATGTGCACGATGAAGAACGTTCGAGAGGCCCTCGATAATCACCTAGGATTTGTTGAAACGCGTCGAAGAAGAAATCAGAAAAGATCGTCGCTCAACGATTTTTGACCTGGCCATTCTTTTCCTGATGTTTCAACAGCTGTTAACGGTCGCATCGTTCATGACCATCGAGGCTTCATAAAGGTTTGTACACGTCGGGTGCCCTTAACGGAACGTCACAAAAGTATCGGAACGGTATCTGCTTTGCAATTTCTGATGCGTTACACAGAAAAAGATGATAAGTTCTTAATTCGATCGTTTTCGGCGATGAAACATGGATTTCATTCAGAGAGAAAACGGCGGTCAAGTGAATAGCGTCATCATCAATCACAAACCAGACCGACAAAGGTCAAGCCGCAGTCATTTGGACGCAAACTGATGGTCACAGTCTTCGGGATCGGTTTAGCATACTATTGAACGATTTCATGCCGCGTGGAACGACTATAAATGTAGAAGCCTACTGCGAAACTCTACGCAAGTTACGGCGCGCCATTCAAAATCGGCGACGTGGACGGCTAACCGACGGCGTCGTCCTGCTGCATGATTGCGGGTTCGACACGTGATTTACTGAGAACATTTGGATGGGAAATTGACGATCACTCACCATATAGTTGGGATTTAGCCCCTTCTGATTACCATCTGTTTGGGGAATTAAAAGAATTTTTGAGCGGTAAGCAATTCGCGAGTAACGATGAAGTTAAAAATGGTGTTAATCAGTGGCTAAGAAGAATACGATGAGGGTATATTGAAGCTGGTGTATCGATACGATATATGTCTTGATTCATGTGGCGATTAAATAGAGAAGTAGTTTAAGAGAAATAAAAAATATTTACAAAGTTTTTAGAATAAATATTTTTACAATAAAACGGTCTTTAATTTAGAGATAACTTCTCGTAATTACTTATATCTAATAACTTATCTAACATATTTAAACAAATTAGTAAATAATAATTGATAAACGTTAAATTATACAATAATAAATTACCTTACAGCACGAATATGTTCCCAACTTGCAATTCCAGTGAGAGGCCCTTTCTGTTCCTTTGTCCTACCATGAACAGTAAGCATTTGGCATCCGGCAGTTTCTAACATCTTTGCGTATGCAACAGTTTTTTCTACACTTTCAAAAACTCGTACTTTGCATGTCACAGGTATATTTAATCCATTATGTAATGTACTAACTGCAAAAAAAAAATATATATGTATTAGAAAAATTATATATAATTCAGCAAATTGAATTCTGAGAGATGCAAATAGATCTTTTATTAATAATAAATACTGTTATCATTTACTGCTTTAATCTGTTAACCAAACTACAGAAATGTGTGTGTTTTCTTGTTATAAACAACTATTAAAAACATTTTTGAAATCATGAACAAGAGGTAATTTTTAATTTTGTTATGTTGCATCACTGCTGTTTCCCTCCATTTCAAGTATTCCCAGAAGATATCTTGGTTATTTTGGAAGGTTATATGATCGCTTACCAATTTTATTTTGGTTTCTTCTACAGTAAATTATTTCATTAATAAATTAAAAAAATAGTAGCGATACGGATTTAACTTCTAATAAAAGAAGCAAGAAATATTCGTATGAAGTGACGGCTCGCGTATGGGCATTGTGGATCTGCAGCACCTCCAGTTTCCACTAGACATATCGATAAAATCTAATATAACGAGTCCTTTTTTCTTTAATTGTTTCTTTATACTTGTACGATATATAATCCTTAAGTTTAATATCAGTAGCCATCCCCCAGTTTATGAAAAAGATACGAAAATATTTGTACGGAACTGTACGCTTCACACTTCCAGCAGCATGCAGCATGGTGTTTGGCTGTTATACGCATGCACACATAGGAAGATGCACGCGAGAGTGTGAGAGCACAGTCGCTCCCGCAGTGTCGACCCTGGCGTGCTCGTGGAAGGTAATTTTTTTTTACTCCGCGTGTGTATGGAACGTTCCTTCTCCGTTGCCCTTTTCAATTTAGTCGGTGGAAGGAATATAAAAGGGGTTTAGTTGTTTTTTCAGTAGCGATCAAAAGATGGCGGAATGAAAGGGCTCTTTGATCGCCAAATCTGTTCAAAAACACGCTAAAAAGGGCGAAAGAGAAGGTAATTGGTAAAAACTAATTTCTGTGTACGTAGAAATTTAAACTAAGGACCGTTGTACTACAGGATTTTAAGAGGACATTTTATTAAGTTATTATCTAATAATACTAAAAAATATTATCTGTATTGACACTTTATTATTTATTCGGTTAAACCGCGTACCATATTCTTGAATGTGATAAAGTTTAAAATTATATTATTATCCTCCTTCCAGCTATTCTATTTGATTCATTTTTTTCCGTTTTTTTTTTATTTTACAGAAATTTTTGCCCATGGCCTTGAAAAGGACCCAAAAAACATTTTCTGGAGCAGCACACAATTTAATTTTAGCTACGAGCCGACACTGGATAAATGGTAACTGATTATAAATCCTGATGAATTAATAAACTTCTTACTAAAATTCTGTACAGAAGAATTGAGAGAAGAGTAGAAGATGTGTTAGGAGAAGACCGATTTGGTTTCAGGAAAAGTATAGGGACAAGGGGAAGCAATTTTAGGCTTCAGATTAATAATAGAAGGAAGAGTAAAGAAAACCAAACCGACATAATTGGCATTTATAGACTTGGAAAACGGCATTCGATAACGTAGAATGAAATAAAATGTTCAGCAATTTAGAAAAAAAATTAGAGTAAAAGTACAGAGATAGAAGAACAATTGCTAACATGTACAGGAACCAAACAGCAACAGTAACAATTGAAGAACATAAGAAAGAAGCCGTAATAAGAAAGGGAGTCCGACAAGGATGTTCCCTATCTCTGTTACTTTTTAATCTTTACATGGAACTAGCAGTTAATGATGTTAAAGAATAATTTAGATTCGGAGTAACAGTACAAGGTGAAAAGATAAAGATGCTACGATTTGCTGATGATATAGTAATTCTGACCGAGAGTAAAAAAAAATTAAAAGGAACACCGAACGACGTGGATGAAAAGTTCTACGCAAGCAAATAAACAAGAACAAAACGAAAGTAATGAAGTGTAGTAGAAGTAATGTAGATGGACCACTGAATGTGAAAATAGGAAGAAAATATATTATGGAAGTAGAAGAATTTTGTTATTTAGGAAATAGAATTACTAAAGATGGACAAAGCAGGAGCGATATAAAATGCCGAATAGCACAGGCAAAACGAGCCTTCAGTCAGGATATATTTTGTTTACATAAAAAATTAATTTAAATGTCAGGAAAAGATTTTTGAAAGTATATGTTTGGAGCGTAGCTTTATATGAAAGAGAAACTTGGATGATCGGAGTTTTGAAATGCAGAGTATAGGAGACTGTTAAAAATGACACGGGTGGATAAAGTGACAAATGAAGAGATGTTCCGGCCAATTGAAAAGAAAAGTACTTCGAAAAATATAGTTAAAAGAAGAGATAGACTTGTAGACCATATATTAAGGCATCCTTGAATAGTCGCTTTAATATTGGAGGGACAGGTAGAAAGGAAAAATTATGCAGGGAGGCAACGTTTGGAATATGTAAAACAAATTTTTACGGATGTATAGGATGTAGGGGATATACCGAAATGAAACGACTGCCACTAGATACGGAATCTTGGGAAAGCTGCATCAAACCAGTCAAATGACTGAAGACAAAAAAAAATGTGTACAAATATTTTAAACAATAACATACCGATTTCATGAAGTAACTTCCAATCATCTTGTAGAAATGAACCATAACGACCTCGTCTGGCGATAGCTTGTGGACAACCCAAATTAATATCGATTGCATCACAATGTTCTTCAGCCAAAAGTCCAGCTTTCAGTAACGTCTGTGCACTGTTTCCACAAAACTAACACATTGCAAATCTTATTTCAAATGATTATATACGATATATATATATATATATATACAAATATAATACAATATATATTAACATACAATCGATACATTTGAATGGAAAAAATATGACGTATTTGGGTTAGAGTTTTAATGAATGATTTCAAAGGTTATAGAGTACAATGGAAAAAACTCGCTCTTTGTTGTAATATCTATAATAGAATAATAATCAGCAAAGAAGGTCCTTTAAAATAAAAAATTTAGATACATGTTTGGTTTACTTCTTTGTAGAAAGTAAAGGAAGTATTGTGATCGCGAAAAATTTCTGTTTTCACATTTCATGTCGAAAAAATTTTCAGAGCGCTAGGACCAACCGTTTTCAGGATATTTCCATTTTTCGTCCGAAAATTCGGATCCGGTAAAAAAGTACTAAATTTTACCAAACCTTCGATATATATCGATAGATATTTTAAATATAACAAGTATACACCTGACCACCACGAGACGTGTACTAACGAACTAAACCGTGCGCGCATACCGTATTTAATTCGCGCGGTTGTGGCAGTACTATCGGCGACGATTAGCACTAACTAAACTAATGTAATTCCACAACTTACGTAGAAGAAATTTCGCTCGTACGGTCGGAAAACTGGTATACCCACGAGGCTTAACGCACAAGGTACCGAGTCGACGGGTCGTTCGAGCTCGAGACCTAGCCAGACCGAGTTACTTTTTTTACACTTTAAATATTATTAATTTATTTAATTCTACCGCTCACTTGTGACGTCACAACAAAGCAGACGACTACAACAGCATCTTTTTCAGTTAACAGTGCGACTTTGCAAAAAGTTTTACTTTCCTGTGAACCACTGTAGAAGAGCTACAGGTGTAGAAGGAAAAGTACTGTAATCGATCCAAATTGGTCATATGGGGTTTTTACCGGATCTTCACGTTTTTCTAGACCTAAGAACCTACAAAAAAAACGGATGGAAATTTTCCAGATGTTCGTATGTACGAGTGTGTTCTGTTTTTCACACCTTATATCTTCAGAACTACTGGACCAATTTTGACCAAATTCAGGCAATTACTTCTATTAATGCGGCATTGATGCCGTTAAATTCTGAACTTGAAATGTGAAGAGGGTGGGACTGTACAGCAAGGTCATTCTCAGTATCTCGAGGCCTAATTAAGGTCTTATTATTTTTCTTAGGCGCATTTGTAAACAATTAAAAAATAATATTTGCAAAACTCTTTGACATTAGATCGAGACTGATATGCTTGCTAAAGGCGTGCAGATTCTTTGCCGATCCACTGTGATCATTCACCTTTTGTCTAGATCTGGTAACCGTAAACCCGGCTTTCATCTGCCGTTATGATTCTTTGCATGAATGTTTCATCGGGATGGGCGTGTTCAAGAAGCAGCCGACAAAATTCACTCGATGTTCTTTCTGCTATTCGATCAAACGAGGAACAAACTTTGTTGCAACTCGATGCACGGTTCAATATTTTAGTCAAAATGTCACGGCATTATGAAATCGAGATGCATATCTCTTCTGAAAATTCTCTGACGGTCTATCGGCGATTTTTAGCGCAGTAGATCGTTGATTTTGTGATCTTATGTGTCATCGGTTGAAGTCGAAGAACTTGCTGGTCAAGGGTCATCTTCTATCGACTGACGACCAGTTTTAAATCGTGAAAACCATTCGTAACATTGCGTACGACCCAGAGCATTCTCCGTAAGCTAATTTAAAAAACTGAAATGCTTTTGTGAAAGTTTTCCCTAGTTTCACGCAAAATTTTAGGTTGAATCGTCGCTTAGGGAAATCGCACGTTACAAACTTAAAGACGTCGCAATAAAATAACAATAACAGGAAAATTAAACGAGATATCAACAATCCAAGAACATGTGGTTACAGAGGAGGTTAGGTGGAACACAATGCTGCCAACCGTACGACACTAAATATTTCCGTTAAAATACTTCGTCACTTTTTCCGTAAACAATTTTTTCCTGAAGAAATTGAATTAATTAAAAAAAAATCCCTTTCGGCACGCCGGAATACGGAGGTAGATTTCACCGATGCTAAATAGCTAATTAGACACGCCGGAACACGAGATATTCCAGTGCTCGCGGTGGGACGAGGAACGCCGAACTGGGCATCACGAGGTGGGGACCATCGTTGGAACGACGTTACGCAGTTCGGTGGACTTCGACACTGTGACCGGGTTTGTGTCGGGAATACTGCAACTGAAATATCGGAAAGCGAGCGGGTGAAGGACAGCTCTATCCGGAGCTGCCGTTCGCCCGTGCTTGCACGGGTGGACGGTGGTGACGAAGTGCGATAGAGGCGAAGCACAAAGGACCGTGTACCGGTTGCTGGGTGATGGAGGCCGGGAACGGCGTAGCCGGGCCTGGCATTTCCCTCGTCTGGCACCTAGAGACAAAGGCACCTCCCGGAACCGTATTCATGCTTGTCTGGTTCCGGGAGGCACGGAAAAACAAGTTGGGTATAAAAAATATTTCCACGTTAAAGTTAAGAAAAACTTCAAATTTACTCAATAAGACAACGGTTGCACGTTTAGCATACGACAAGCCCGATCTTCTTACAATCCCAGCAATATTTTAATCATCCCTAAGCGTAAGGGATGGTCACATCAAAAATGGTTATAGACGAAAGTATCCGAGGACAAACGATTACTTTAACCCGATTCGACACTGTTAGTAGTACGGGTGGTACGATTTTTTTTGCCTTCGAATCCTCATTTTTTCCAATCACTGGGCCAATGGTTGGTTATATCAAAAAACTTTACTTCGATAAGTTTTAGGCCCTTACCCAAAGAATAGTAAGAACTTAAAACGAATTCAATAATTTACTTAATAAGAAAGTAATAGTGATATTTTGTTTTTTTGTTTTTGGTCATCCCTTGCCATAAGGGTTGGTCACATAAAAAATTGTTTCAGACAAAAGTTTTAGGTAATGTTTAAAGGACTAACGTCCACTTTAAACCGATTCGATACTGTTGATATTAAGGAAGGTATGATTTTTTTCTTCGAGACCCCATTTTTTCCACCCCGTGGGCCAATGGTTGGTTATATCAAAAGATTTTTACTTATAGGCCCTTATCTAAAGAGTAGTAGGAACTTTAAACGAAATCGATATTTTACTTAATAAAAAAGTTATAGCGACATTTTGTTTTATCGAAAAACATACCCAATTTCCACCCCCACGGTACGATTTTTCCCGTTAACGAACTCGACCGAGATTTTGGGTCGAGTTATTTTTAGGGAAAAATTTGAAAGTAATTGGCGCAAAATTACGGCAGTTACCGTGTCCACAAGAAATTGAATATATAAACATTTTAACTGACTGTGGTTTTGGGGGTCTGGGGGATATGAAACGCGGAGATACATCGAAATTTTCCGGAAGTCGAATTATGGTATCATTACAATGAAATTTACCTACAAATCTTCTCTTTTTTTTGAATCGGTAATAGTGTTTTTAGATGAAGATAAAATAAAATATAAATTTTAAACTTTATTCAAACTGATTACTTGATTTTCAATCAATTGTAAAAAACAAATTTAAATAACTCATACGGGCAGTTTGCGACAGAGAATAAAAAAGGAAAAAATATGATTAAAATTCATAAATGACAAAAAATCAATAACAGAAATTTTAATGATAAAAATATTTTTTATGTATGAAAATATAAAAAAAACATAAATAAAGTGGAAAAAATTAATAGATAGCCATAAATTACAAAGAATTTTTAAGCAGAGGTATTTAACCTTTAAAAGGATGCGATTTAAAATTTAAATGGAAACGATTTAAAATTTAAAAGGCGTAGTAAATGTTTGCACGATAACCGACCATGCAAATTAAGATTTTCCCCGACATATAAATGTCCTTGAGGAATTCTAGTCATGTAATTTGTTGAAGAAAATGACTGCTGTGTTATGATGTTAGAAATTTAACACTTGTTTATTCTTGATAATAGACATTTTTTCTCTTACAGTATTAATCAGCAGACTTATATTTAACAAATATAAATAAAATAAAACTTAATTTCATTTTATGATAATATGCGGTTTTATGTTTCATTTTAATTGACATAAAAAATTATGTTTTTTGCATGTACGAAAGTCAAATAAAAATTAAATATGTAATTAATAAATAAAGACAATAATAGCAATGGTACAGTGGCAGTCCAGAAGGATATTTTTTTTTAAAGACGCAGGATATTTAATTGAGGAATTTCAAATTTTATTTAACTTTTAGCATTTCCTGGTACTTAACCCACCGGGTTGGTCTAGGGGTGAACGTGTCTTCCCAAATCAGCTGATTTGGAAGAACACCAAAGAACCGGTGTTCTTTTGCGGTTGGGTTTCAATTAACCACACATCTCAGGAACGGTCGAACTGAGACTGTACAAGACTACACTTCATTTACACTCATACATATCCTCTGAAGTATTATCTGAACGGTAATTACCGGAGACTAAACGGGAAAGAGAAAGAAAGAACTATTTCCTTGTACGAAGTAAAGGAAGTACTGTAATCGCGAAAAATCTCTGAAAGAAATTTCAACATAAATATCCATTCTGATCATCTCTGAATTCATTTTGACTGATTTGGCGTGACATCTATACATAAGTATGTATGTACGAGGTCAGTAAATAAAGTAATGAGACTAGTTTTTTTGCAGCCAAAGTGGCAACACTGTAAAGTTACTAGTAAACATATGTTTATATGAACAGCTGATTTATATTATGTATTAATATTTTTCGTTTATTGCTGCCACGTGAGACGTAAACAAACTTCCTGAAACGAGTTTTTGATGTGCGTTGCAGTAATTAGGAATCAAGTTTTGCGTTAAACTCTGTGAGAATGCTATGGAAACCTTTCCAAAATTGAAAAAGGCGTATGAAAATGATGCTGTGTCTCGAGCCTAAGTTTTTAGGTGGTTTAAAGCAATTTCAGATGGCCGGGAATCACTTGCGGACGATCCACGCCCTGGAAAACCGTTGTCGAAAAGTGAAAACAATGTAGAGCGAATCAGAGATTTGATACGGTACGACCGGCGATTAACTGTCAGAATGTTGCATGATTTTTACCGTACCACAGTCCATTAAATTTTGACAAACGAATTAGACATGAAAAAGTTTATGTCAAATTGGTCCCGAAAAATCTTACTTTTGAAAAGAAAAACAATGGGGTGGAAGTGTGCTGCGATCTTTGAGGGCGAATTGAAACTGATTCTGATCTAAAAAAATGGTGATGAATCTTGGATATTTGAGTACGACCCAGAAATAAAACGCCACAGCAAGGACTGGCACACTTCAAACTCCCCACGTCCCTAAAAAGCAAAAATTAACAAATAAAAACCCAAATCATGCTTTTTTATTTCTTCGATAGTAATGGCATTGTCCATACTGTAAATCAATATGTTTACCGAGAAATTCTTGAAAGACTGCGGAAAAGAGTTACCTGCATGAGACCAGCCATCAAAGACAATTGGATGCTGCATCATGACAGTGCACCTTGTCACACTGTACTGTCAATTAATCGGTTTTAGGCAAAGAAAAACAATCCTGTAGTTCCTCAACCACCTTATTCACATGACATGAGTCCCTGCGACTTTTTCGTGTTACCGAAGTTAAAAAAACACCTCAAAGGATACGATTTTGGAACAGTAGAAAACATAAAAAAAAATGTAACCTATCATTTTAAGGATATTCCAGTTTCTGAGTTCCAACACTGCTATGAAAAGTGGGAGTCCGTTTGAGACGCTGCGTCGCTTCCCAAAGGAACTATTTCGAAGATGATAGAGTCCATGTATAATTGAATTGTAAATAAAATGTTTTTCTGAACCAATCTTGTTACTTTATTTACAGACCTCATACGTCGCATAACTTAAAAACGATTAGCCGTAGGATTTTAAAATTTTGGATTTAGGACTGTTGTAACATCTAGTTGTGCACCTTGATATACTTGCATATCATTATAAAATCAAGTACTGTTTAAATAATTTATTAATTTTCAGTAAAGAATACGTTTGAGCAAAGAAACAAAGAAAATTTTCATTAGAAAACTTTAAAGAAAACCAAAATATAGACCAATTTATATTTATTTATCGATTTCCTTTTTATTTTCCCGCCTACATAGCAGCTATAGTTATATAGTATGGTGATCAGTGAAAATTGGTCATATCCGCTTTTCACCGAATCTGATGAATTGACCCCCCTTACGTCTAGAAAACCGAAAAATGGCATCAAAAGTTGCGCGAGAAAATGTGAATACGTATGTATGTTGACGTGTAAATCGCCTTTTATATTCAGAACTACTAAACCGATTTTCAGCAATCATGGCTACAATATTTTTATAATAAATGCATCGATGCTACTAAATTTTCAATTACATTCACAGGTGGCTCAGGAATCTGAATAATTTCACTGTCACGTACAGGTCTGTTTGCAAATTGTAATGAAGGATATTTTACAGTACGTTTGGATTTTTTTTAGAAATTCCAGACACACTTCTTAAATAATCCTTTAATTAAAATTTAAAATTTTTCAAAAAATCGTTGGTGATAGAAAGATTCTGAGTTCATATTTGTTTTCAGCATCAAAAAACAGATTAAAATCACGTATCGTACGTTAGGAAACAATAATTATGTTTATCAATGTAATTGAAGTTTTTCGAGTAAAAAATAAAGTCGACGTTTTGGTTGATTTTTCGCATATTTGCAACTGTCTTGAAATACCCCCACTATTTTCACAGGTTAATACAACTCTTAAAGAAAATTTCAAGCCAAGGACGGGCCACGTAACAGTATGAGTTATTCAAATTCTAAGAAACCGTATTTTTTTCTAAAAACTCTATTTTTGCAAAAACTATAGAATATTTTGCAAAAGTCAAAAAAGGTACGTTTTATTTGCGAAGGACTACATATACTGGAAGTTTCGTCATTTTTTTTCATTTTAGAGATATTAATAATTGAAGAAAAGGTTATTTTTAGCGGGATTTTGTTTTGCAATAACTAATTTGTTTGTTGATCAATTGACATCGAGCAGGGCTTAAAAGTTTTACGGCTTTTATTTAAAACATTTTTTTTGTAAAACGTCTAGTTTTTCTTTAAAATGAAAAAACTGGTTTTCGCCTTTAGACACCATTTCGAAAATGATGCGGAAAAATGAGAGGATAGAAAAGTAGTTCGATCAATTCTACAGGATTTTTCTTATAATTTACATGTCTTATCTAACGGAAAATAATTTTGGCACGTAAAAATGTAATTTGATTGGCCTATAAAAAAAAGCATAAACCTAACAATGTGTAACGTTACTGTCATAAATAGCCGAAAATTAAAGCATAGTGCAAGAATTATTTAAAGCTAAAATTTGTGATTTATTACAGGACAATGCCTCATTAATATCTATTTCACGATGCCTTAACCGATATCGGTGGTACTAATTTAATTTAGATACCTTCCAAAGAGCAGTTTATGTATCCATAGGGTATAATAACGTAAGTTAAGCATTAATATTGGTTTAATTTAATGTAAATATTAAGATAATTACATCAGTACGTATAACACTTTCTAAACACGTATCCTTGAACAACGATTAATTTTAATTAAATACATTTTTTTTTATTAGATTAATCTAATTATTAAGTTAAAATAATAATCGCTCTATAATAACAAAGATTCTGCTTTAAAGTATTACAAAAATACGAGGTGTGTTCCGTAAATAACCGAGCTTTTTTTGTTAATATTTATTATTAATCAGCAGACCCGGCAATGCTTCGCTATTGCTAGATTTCAGTATATATAGATTAATTCTAGCTGAGTAAAAAACATTTAGAAGAAACAATGAACAGCACGGATGAAGTCATACACAAGAGCTACCGCATGAAAATAAACAAGAACAAAACGAAAGTAATGAAACATAGTAGAAATAATGAAGATGGACCGGTGGATATAAAAAAAGGGAGAGAAATGATTATGGAGGTACAAGAATTTTGTTATTTGGTAGAATTACTAAAGATGGACGAAGCAGGAGCGATATAAAATGCCGAACAGCACAGGCGAATCAGAAATATAATTTGCTTACATCAAAAATTAATTTCAACATTTTTTAAAGTGCATGTTTGGAGCATGTTTTTATATGGAAGTGAAACTTGGACGATCGGGGTACCTGAGAAGAAACGATTAGAAGCTTTTGAAATGCGGTGCTATAGGAGAATGTTAGAAGTCAAGTGGGTGGATAAAGTGACAAATGAACTGATGAAGAAAGAAGCATTTGGAAAAATATAGTTAAAAGAAGAGACAGACTTATAGGCCACATATTAAGGTATCCTGGAGTAGTCGCTTTAATACTGGAGGGACAGGTAGAAGGAAAAAATTGTGCAGACAGGCAACGTTTGGAATATGTAAAACAAATTGTTAGGGATGTAGGATGTAGAGGATATACTGAAATGAAACGACTAGCACTAGATAGGGAATCTTGGAGAGCTGCATTAAACCAGTCAAATGACTAAAGACAAAAAAAAAATAGTTTAAATGAACACAATTGAAAGTTTTATAAAACATTAACAAAATGAACATTACGGAATTTCACAAAATTTAACCTTTCCTTTTATCCCTTTTCCCCCTTTCCACAGTTACATTTTTACGAAGTTCCCTTTCCATTTCCCCGTTCATTTTTTTCTCTTATCACCTTTCCATTTCATTTTTTCCGTTTTTTGTTTTTTTGTTTTTCCCCTTTATCCCTTTTCCGATTTTTCCCTTTCTCCCTTTATCCCCGCGATAAATCGGTCCAGTGGGTATTTAGTCTATGGCGGACACATATATCGAAAACATTGAAATGGAATCGTAAAATGTTTAGTATAGCGTGTGTTGCTTTTACGTCCAATAGATAGCGCTGTTTTTACCTGTCAAGTGTGACATCTTAGGTATATAAAAGGATGCGCGTATTCGAATACATCGTTGTGTCAAAATTTCAAAGCAATCGGTGAACTACTTTCGCAGAATTAAGATTTTCAAGAAACCAACATTTACATTTTTATTTATACAGATTATTATTTGTTGTAAAATTTTAAACATTTGTTTAAAATTACAGTTTAATAAGTATTAATAAATCAATATATTTAAATTTAAAAAAAAAATGTATATGAAGTCAGATTCGAACCGATGTGCTTTCCCCTTGTAAGATCCAAATATTTCATAAATTAAACTTTTATTTGGTTATAAGTGTGGAACCGATGAATACTACTTATGATATATTGTTGAAAAGCTCTCGATGAGAGCTTATTACTGTACTTAAAAAAAGTCCAAAACTCATTTCTTTTGGATTTTGGGCTTTTTTGGACACTTTTGGTTCAGTCGATTACAATCAAAAGGGGAGATGCACAACTAGATATTACAACAGTCCTAAATACAAAATTTCTACATCCTACGGCTAATCGTTTTTGAGTTATGCGAGATACATACGTTCAGACGTCACGCCGAAACTACTCAAAATGGGTTCAGGGATGGTCAAAATAGATATTTCCGCTAAAATCTGAAATTTTTCGCGATTACAAAACTTCCTTTACTTCGTACAAGGAAGTAAAAAAAAAAAACCCATCAGATTTCATTTATAAACTTGTAAATGATTACCCTATTTTTTCACAAAATTTGAAAAAAATTTAATTCTCGATATCTCTTAAAAGAACTATCCCATTTTTCAAGAAACGAACATTTACATTTTTATTTATATAGATTTTACCGATTATCGGCCATCACTTTGCATTTCTTAAATATGATCTATAATACAATTTTTATTTACAGTAAAATGAAATTCTTATTTTTTAAGGTGTTGAGGTCAAACAGTGAAAGGGTTAATAAAATGGTATTTACCATAAAGTTGAAACTGCTTATGTTACAGTATCGATCTATATTCATATGATATAAAATCATGCTCGTTTATCCTATGGCAAAACCGAATACAAGACTGTTAATACCTAGGGTATTTAAATGAGATTATTTAGTCGAGTTGTTTAATTTTTAAATAAAGGTTGCATCCCTGCTAAATTCTCACTTCTTTTCTTACTCGTTAGCTCGTTAGGTTGGCATCCCTGCCAAATATACACTTTTTTGTGACTCCTTTTTACTTCCTTGTACGAAGTAAAGTAACCCAAGTTTTGGAAAAATTTAGTACTTTTTAACCGAATTTTCGGACGAAAACTCGCAAATATTTCGAAAACGTTAGGTCCTAGCGCTCTCAAAAAGTTTCTCGATCCCCAGGAAGGTAACCCCATTCGCTCCCAGTAGTACTCGTCGGGTGATCATATTTTCAAGCGCCCCACAGGAGCGCCGTTCAGAAATTACTGACGGGATGCGATACGGCGCTACCATAATATCTCGGCAACCGCACGTCCGATTTTCACTATTCAAACGGCGGATGTATCAGAAAGTCGAACGCTAACTGTTTAACGCATCGGGTACACTCTTGAACGACCGGATCTTCGTTATCCGGAAATTAAATCGATTAGCTTTATGTTTTGTTTGCATTCACCCACCGTAAAACGTACCCGTACGATCTTTTGCTAAATACGCTCAAACCTGTGCGCTAGCGCAGCTTTAAAGTATAAACTAAAAAGTAGAACATAAAAAATATAAAAACAAAAAACGTTTTAAAACATCAGTCTTATTTGAAACACATTAATATGTAGAAAATAATTTTAGGACGGTATATGAGAATGGATTTGACAACAAGCTTTGATGGTGATATGTAAGATTATGTGAAATTCATAACTTCAAATTAAAAATTCGATGTTTTTACCAATTTTTACTTATGCGTGATTAATAGTCTAAAGACTGGGGTGCAAACACGCATAAGAAAAATGGCAAAAACATCAAACGTTTAATTTCACATTCGCCACCAAAGCTTGTAGTCAAATCCATTTTGAGATACCGTCAAAAAATTATTTTTTACGTTTTAGTGCATTTAATTTAAGAGCGGTGTTTTTAACATTTTTTTTACATATTTTTTATTTATTTATGCGATTCTTTTTCTTCATAAAATAATCAACTATAACCATAACGTAGGCACCGGAATGTACCGATTACTAGCGGAAAATCCCGATTCGTTAGTTTCAATTTCTAATTTAATTCTCGTTATTTCAATTTTCGTCATTCAAAAATAATGTTTTTACACAAGAGGTTTAATTTTGGACACCTAATATCCCATTACGTGACTCCGTCCGCTACGCAGAGGCGTGCCTTAGGCACGCCCTTCAGCTATTATTTAAATAAAATGATAAATAATTTACATTAAATTTTGCGTGTAAGCCGTGCGTCAGAAAAAAGACACTTGACGGAAAAGTCCTACAACCGATATTATCAGCTTTTTTTATATACAACAAAATTCGTGTCGTTAAAAAAAGATATAATAATTGTACTAAGTATTTACGCCTGCAATCGTTAAGTTTGTAGAATTCAAAAAGAAGAAAATCATTTCTTACCTGTACAATGAGAGGTCTATCTTCTTCGCATGTGACTAACGATTCGTTACGATATCTACTATCTCTAACAAATACATTACTATGTAACATCGGTGTATAGCACAGATGCGCCCCATGTCTTCTACTCAAAATACGCCACGCCAACTCGCTAGCATCTACCATAGGAGCAACCACAAAGCACGGGTGTCCAAGCCGTTCCATTATGTCACTCATTGCAGAACTGCTGTCGTTATTGTTAAGAGCCGGACTGGAAATAACAGTATTTATAAACCCGGTTCTACAGCTCCTAAAAAAAAGAAAAATCATAAACATTTATTACACGGGTGAAATAAACCGTAAACAAAATATAAACTCGGTTAATAATATACATACTTCAGACAGAAAGTTGTACAGATAAGTAATTTATTATTAATTTAGAAATTTGGCCGATTACTGTTCACACTCGCTGCATATTATTAAATATTTATTTAAGAAGGAGTTTAAAATTTAAAGGTCTTTCTATCAGTTCACACTCGGCTCGGTACACACTATATAACCCGGCTCCGCACTACATTCAGGCAGCCTTCTTTTATCGATCTTCATGGAATCAACGTATAAAATACATTCTTTAACTATCATATATGAAATCATTAAAAGCATTTATATACACGGTATACATAATCTTGTATTATTCATTCAAATATTAAAGAATAATATCTAATTACGAAGTGATAAATGTCTAGCCGACCCGGCAATGCTTTGCTATTGCTAGATTTGAGTATATATATAGATTAAATGAACACAATTGAAACTGTGAAAAAACATTAACAAAATGAACATTACGGAACTTCACAAAATTTAACCTTTCCCTTTTTCCCCTTTCTATTTTCATTTTTACCATATTCCCTTCCCCATTCCCCTCTTTCCTTCCCTTATTTCCCTTTCCTTTCCTCTTTCTTACATTTTTTCTCCCTTCTCCTTTCCATTTCCTTACCCCTTTTTTTGTTTTTCCCCTTCTTCCCTTATACCTTTTTCGATTTTTCCCTTTCTCCTTTCTTCCCCGCGCGTAAATCGGTCCAGTAGTTTTTTAGTCTATAGCCGACACACGAATCGGAAACATTGAAATGGAATCGTAAAATATTTAGTATAGCGTGTGTTGCTTTTACGTCCAACAGATAGCGCTGTTTTTACCTGTCACAGGTGTGACATCTTAGGTATAAAAAAACACGCGCGTATTCGAATGCCATTTTGTGTTTTTTAAGAAAAACATTATTTTTCAAAAACGATTGGAGATAACGCAATAAAATTTTGAACTTTATTTTAAACTAACATTTTTTAATAAGAAAAACAAAACGATACCCTTCGTTGACAAATTTCAAAACGGCGGTTAACTGAATTTTTCAATCTTAAATATCTTAGAAATGATTAGTTTATCTAATTATGTTATACTATAAAAATTATGAAGCATTTTTTTGTGAACAAAATGACACTTTAGTCGTAAAAATTCGACGACAAACAACAGAGTTATTGCAAAAAGTAGGCCTAAACAGATATGGCAGACATATATATTTTTTTATTGGAACTCATTTGATAACTAAATCAAATTTTCTACCGCAATAATATATCACGGTAAAAAAAAACCAACAAAAATTATTGCTTAATTTAATACAAAGTAGAACTAACAATAAATAAAAACAATTAATATTTCATCGAATTTAACGAAAAAGTGGAGGAAATGAAAACAGACACAAAATTACAACATCAATAAACTCGGCTATTTGTTAACCGAATGAAAAAAAAAAAATCATTTTGTTGAAAATAAATGCTTAATATATTAGTAAATAACATAAATTTTGATAAAACTAATATTTACGGAGATATAACGGATTGAGAAATAAACATTTTGTAATTTGCGGAGGTGTTTAATTCCTGATTTTTTGCTAATTTTGAAACTTTATTACCAAGACGATTACAAAATATTAATGTGATTCCTCTATCAGAACTTCACATATAAATTTTTATATAAAAATAACAAAATGGTGGACGGGGGAGAACAAAGAGAAATCGCCATTTTTCTAAGGATATTTTTTGTTTAGTTTTACGAGTACAATCCGAAAAAAGTATAACTAGCCCACTGTTTTAGAAACACTCTGTATATGTATAAATAAATATTTGTTTGTATTTCTCGTTCAAAGTCAACTTTTGAAATCGGCGCCAAATAAAATTTTAGGAAGTTGTGGGCAGTCGTTTTTGATTGGTAACCGACAACTAAAGATCGATATTTAAGATAATCGATAAATAATTTCACATCCTTCAGACCCCAAAACCACTGGGGGTTTAAAAGTTTATATATACAAATATATATATATATATATATATATATATATATATATATTTGTATATATAATATATATATATATATATATATATTTGTATATATATATACAAATATATATATATATATATACAATACAAATAATATATATATATATATACAAATATATATCGTCTTGTGGAGACGATAACTGCCGTAATTTTGCGCCAATCACTTTCAAATTATTACTTAAAAATATAACTACCCAAAATCTCGGTCCAGTTCGTTATTGGGCAATATCGGACCATAGGGGTGGAAATGGGGGCTTTTTCGAAAAAAAATACCGCTATAACTTTCTTATTAAGTAAAGTATCGAATTCGTTTAAAGTTCCTACTATTCTTTAAATAAGGGCCAAAATTTTATCTAAATAAAGTTTTTGATATCAACAACCATTGACCAAGGGGGTAGAAAAAAGGGGGTTTCAACGGCAAAACAAATCATACCTCCGTTAATAGTCACAGTATCGAATCGGTTTAAAGTGGTCGTCAGTCCTCTAAACATTACGTAGAAACAATTTTTGATATGACCAACCCTTACGGCAAGGGATGATCAAAATAATGTTGGTGGAATTGTAAGAAGTCGTATGCTAAAGATGCAACCGTTGTCGTATCGAGTAAATTTGAATTTTTTCTTAACTTTAAGGTGGAAATCTTTTTTATCCCCTAATTAGCACCGGTGAAATCTTCATCCTCCTTCTGGCGTGCCCGGAGGTATTTTTTTTTAACTTTCTTTTATTAATTTAAATATATGGATTGATTAATAATTATTAACCTCTGATTATAAAAAAAAATTATGATAAATAATAACTATAAAAAAAGAAAACATGAAAATACATCAAAAGTTATCAATGAAATAAAATTTTACGTACTTTTCATTAAAAAAAAAAAAAAATGTTTATATGTAATTTAATAGGCGTACAAGAAAGTCATGTGGTGTTCACATTAGATTTTTTATATTTTAATACGGTTGGTTTTTTAAAGTCAATTTTATTTTTCAAAAACCAAAACTTTTTTATTTTATGGAGAAAAAAAATTAAAAATACCATTTTCCGATTTTAATTCATCGCTAATAAAATAATTGAATTTTATAATTTAAATACCACAATTAAAACTGGAAATAATATCATTTCTATTTAAAATTTAAATACCATAATTTTCACTTTATTTAAATCGTCGACTAGGAGATGGGCATTTAAAAATTAAAAGGCTTCATATATCATTGAAGAAAGATATTTAAAAAATAATTATGATATGACAAAAATTATATACAATTTTAATTAAAATGTTCTAATTAAATTTAAAAAAAAACTTTGTATATCAGATTAGTTGTCAGATGTTAAGACGTTTTTAATGAGTAAAAAAGAAAACAAATATATATAAATAAAAATCAGCTTAAGACTTACATCAAAATGACATCAATGATCATGATATACGGAATTCTATAAAAAAAAATCGCTTTATTTCCCTCTTCAATTTTTCTACACGATTCTTCTCTCAACATTTCCCCCCCCCTCTTATCCAAAACCTCTTTTCTGACTATTAACAACGGTTTATCGATTAGAAAAAAATTATGTTTGTTAGAAACTTTATTAAAATGCAAATCTTTGACAATAATATATTCAAAACTTGACCCTCTATTATATAAATTTATGAAAGGAATAATAAATTTACCTTCGCGTAAAAAAAAAGTCTATTAGAACACATGAATTTCATAAGAAAATAAACGATTTAAGTAAAACAGATAAAGAGGCGTTTTTAATGAAAAACAGCGATATAGTAAACAGATAATACTAGCAAAATGAAAATGACCTTTTGAAGTCGAATAAATTTACAAATTAACGAATTCATTACGGTTTTATAACACAAAATAGAATATAGGACACACTCTTATTTAAAAAAAAAAAAATCCCTTTCGGCACGCCAGTGGAAGTAGATTTCACCAGTAGGGGATAAAAATGATTTCCACCTTAAAGTTAAGAAAACCTTCAAATTTACTCGATACGACAACGGTTGCATGTTTAGCATACGACAAACCCCACCTTACAATTTGGTCATCCCTTGCCGTAAGAGTTGGTCATATCAAAACTTGTTTCAGACAAAAATTTTAGGTAATGTTTAAAGGACTAACGTCCACTTTAAACCGATTCGATACTGTGCCTATTAAGGGAGGTATGATTTTTTGTCTTCAAAATTCCATTTTTCAACCCCCTGGGCCAATGGTTGGTGATATCAAAAAACTTTACTTATGACGTTTGCTCATTCTAATCTGCCCTCTGACGAGGGCAGATTAGAATTAGCAAACGTCACAAGTTTTACGCTCTTATCCAAAGAATAGTAGGAACTTTAACCAAATTCGATATTTTATGTAATAAGAAAATTATACTAATATTTTAGTTTTTTTAAAAACCCCCCCACGGCTTGATTTTGGCCGTTAACGAGCCCGACCGATATTTTGGGACGAGTTATTTTTAAGAAACAATTTGAAAGTAATCGGCGCAAAATTATGGCAGTTATCATGTCCACAAGAAAGTGAAAATATACACATATATATAACCTTTTGAGCTGACGTTGGTTTTGGGGTGTGGAGATGTGAAACGCGAAGATATGTCGAAATTTTCCGGAAGTCGAATCATAGTACACTTACAATAGGTAGTTTTCTTATGAAATCTACGTTAAAAGCTGACAACACAGTTGTAGCAATTTCCCGAAACGGGTCTTTGTGGGATGTTCAATGATTCAAACAAAAGCGCCCGTGCATACCGTATTTAATAAATAGGGTGAGGCGGTACTAACGGCAACAGTCGACACTAAATAAACTAATGTAACTTCACAACATAGATAGAAAAAATTTCGCTTGTACGGTCAGCAGAGTGGTGTTTCCGCGAAGCTTAACGCACCAGATACTGAGTAAACCGGGCGACAAAGATCTGGCCAGACCGAGTTACTTTTATACACTTTAAATATTATTCATTTATTTAATTCTATGATTCACCTGTAACGTCACAACATAGTAGATTACAACAGAATTTTATGGAGTGGCGTGCAATTTTGAAGAATTTTTGTTTTGTAAATATTGTTATATTACTTTCCCGTCTATATAGCGCTATAGCCCTACAAGGTAAGGTATGGTAATAGGTCCAGTTAGGACATATGTGCTTATCACCGGATTTCCACGGTTTGAAATCTAAGAAACCCAAAAAACCAGATGGAAATTCGTATAAACGTGTGTTTGGTTTTCGATGTTGCCATATAAATCACCTCATATCTTCTGAACTACTGAACCGATTTTGACCAAACTTGGTCAGATTACTTCTATATTTGGGGCATTGATGCCATTAAAGTTTCAACTTAAAAGGTCAAAGGGGTGATGCTCTGGAGTAAGGTCAACCTAATATTTCGAGATTTCGCCAAATTAATGTCATATTTTTCTTAGACACATTTGTTAACAATTAAAAAATAATATCTGAAAAAAAAAGATTAACAAAATCGCATCCCTACCCGAAAAAATTCTCTAAATAAACTAGTGGCTAAGTGGGTAGAGTATGTCAATAATACCACGTCCCAACGCAAGAAGCGCTAATGTAGCACTGACGTACTGCTGTAATCGTCTTTCTTTCTCTGTTTTAAATTACATAAATAAATACAGACCCACATACCCCAAAACCACCGTCAGGTCAAAATGTTATATATAAAATTATATAAATTTATATATTTCCCTTTGTTGTGGACACGATATCTGCCGTAATTTGGCCCTAATCAATTTCGAATTGATAAATAAAATATAACGACCCTAAATCTCGGTTGAGTTCATTAATGGGAAAAATCAGATCATGGGGGTGGAAATAAGGGACCTTTTTCGAAAAAAAGATATCGCTATAACGTTTTTAATAAATAAAATATCGAATTTGTTTAAAGTGCCAATTATTCTTTGGATAAGGGCCTAAAACTTATCTAAGTAAAGATTTTTGATATCACCAACCGTTGGTCCACGGGGTGGAAAAAATTGGATTTCGAAGACTAAAAAATCATACCTCCCTTAATAGATACAGTATCGAATCGGTTTAAAGTGGTCGTTAGTCCTCTAAACATTACCTAAAACAATTTTTGATATGACCAACCCTTACGGCAAGGGATGACCAAAATGTTGCTAGAATTGTAAAAAGATGGGGTTTGCCGTATGTTAAATATCCAACCGTTGTCGTGTTGAGTAAATTTGGCGTTTTTCTTAACTTTAAGGTGTAAATCTTTTTTATCCCCTACTTAGCACCGGTGAAATCTACCTCCGCCTTCCAGCGCGCCGAAAGGGATTTTCTTTAATTGCTATCAAATATTCCTAAAAAAAAAAATATGACCTTAATTAGGTATAATGACGAGATACTAACGATGACCTTGACTCTGTAGCCTCACCTCATTGATGTTTTAAGTTGAAAATATAATACCATCAATGTCCTATTATATATAGAAATAATCTGATTAAGTTTGATCAAAATCGGTCCAGTAGTTCTGGAGATATAAGGATGATTTAAAGGCCAACACCGAACAGACGGGAACGTACATAGGAACATTAACATTCGGGTTTTTGGGTTCGTTAGGTGTCATAACGTCAAGATCCGTTGACAACCGCGTATGCCCAACTTGGACCGATTACAATACTTTCCCTACTACAACTATAGCGCTATCTACGCGGGGAAGTAAAAATTAATTAATATATATACTTTTCTTTACATTACATATAACAGTTGAATATAAAGAAAAAAACGGTAAAAAAAACCTTTTTATTTATTTTTTGGAAGAAGAGAAGAAAACTTACACATTAGTTTTCGCGCACGCGAAACAGAGAGATAAAAGAAAAGATATAAAACTTTTCTTCTGAAAACAAAAAAAAAACAAAAAAAGATTCAACTAAACTTTATAAATGGAAAAGGTTTATGTATAATAAGTAAGATGTTTATCCCAAAAACTAAATGTAAAGTTCAACAAAAAATAAATAGGGGAAAAAAAGACTTTATGTTGAAAATAAAAATAAAAGCAGAACTTCTAATAAAATGAATACATCAGACGAAATGAAGACTATATTAACAGAGTCGTGTTACCAGTTTTTTTAATAATATAGAGTGTTTCTAAAATCCTTAAGAAAAAGGGCGATTTCTCCTTCGTTCTCCCTATGTCCGCCATATTGTTATTTTTATATAAAAATTTATATCTCAAGTTCGGATAGAGGAATCACATTAATATTTGGTAAGCGACTTGGTAATAAAGTTTTAAAATTAGAAAAAAATCAGGACTTAATATACCTTTTCAAATTGCAAAACGGCGGCCATGTTTATTTTTCAATCAGTTATATCTCCGTAAATATTAGTTTTATCAAAATTTATGTTACTTGTTAAAATATTAAGCCTCCTATTTTGAACAAAATGATATTTTATTTTTGAAAATCGGTTAACAAATAGGGAGTTAGAATCAGTTAAGGGAGAAAATCGATGTTGTAATTTTGTATCTGTTTTCATGTCAACTTTACGTTCAATTCCATTAAATATTAATAATTGTTAATTCTAGTACATCAAATTAAGTAACCCCATTTTCTCACAATAAAATTTAATATCAAATAATAATGAAAAAATTGATGTTAATTTTACACAGCGACTGTTACTGTTGATCATCTTACTTAACGATGTAGAAATGAAGCTTATTTCAATAGGAATGGTGTTCAAAACTATCACAACCAGCGTATCTGGAGCGACAAGAACACTCATTATTCAAAGAATAGTAGAAACTTCAATCGAATTCGATATTTTACTTAATAAGAAAGTTACAGCGATATTTTGCTTTTTTTGAAAAAAGCCCACGGTCCGATTTTGCCCACTAACGAACTCGACCGAGATTTTGGACTTATTTTTAAGTAATAATTTGAAAGTGATTGGCGCAAAATTACTGCAGTTATCGTGTCCACAAGAAAGTGAAATATATATGTATAGATAAACTTTTGAGGTGACGGTGGTTTTGGGGTCTGGCGGATGTAAAACGCGAAGATATGTCGAAATTTTCCGGAAGTCGAATCATGGTACCCGTTACAATAGGTAGCTTTCTTATCTAAAAGAATTGAGGAAAATTGGAAATAAACTAATCAATTATTTAGATGTAACCAATAATTAATATAACTCTGTAATTAATTACAACTCGGTAGCAACAAGCTTTCTAGCGGAACGACGCCGTATATATATACAATAACAATCTGGGCCAGTAGAGTGTATATACTCAAGTTTCATTCGTGTTATTTAAAATTCACTATTAACTAGAAACATTAACTTTTATTTAAAACAGAACTTTGAAAATTTAAAGATATTTCGGATAGTTCCGTTCGGCTGTACTCGGCTACGGTCGAATTCACACAGCTCTTGACTTTTTTTGCGCGATATTACCACCCAAGTAGTTCCATGAGAGGAGAGGATACACGCCAAAGTCGGTAAAGTTTTGTTGTAACCCCCCGTATAAGGGAAACACTGCCTTTTCCCTCCCTATATTTCCAAATAAAACAAATAAATAAAAATAAAACTTTTTTTCTTTTTTTTGTGTGTTTGTTTTTCTATGTTCCAGATTCCACAGCCAACACAACACAGGTTTCTTCACTGCGGCCACGCGGTCCCATTTATGATGTTTGAATATTTAGCTTCTTACAACTTCAAAAAATAAAGCGATCGCCGCTCCCAAACCGCGACGGCGAAAAATATTACCCGATTGTAAGTTCCTTATTTCCTTACTTTTCAAGAAAGAAGAAGAGGGAAGAGCCAAGCAGCCGCCAGCAGCATACCGAAGAGAGAATAAAGAAGAAACCTGCCCTTTCCCCCGTTCAGCCCTTAAGGACCACGGGATTACAAAGGTTATTGGTGTGTAATTCGATTACTGCCGAGTCACGGAAAGTGTAGGTCAAAGAAGAATGAAGACCCACAACACGACCCGTCGTCATGGACTGGAGTTTGGAAGAAGAGCCCAGCAGAGTAGCAACATGAAGGGCAGCCACAGAAGACGAAGATGAAGATCTGTAACCCTTTTATCCACAATCCTTAAAACTTACAATTTAATTCAATCAGCACATGCGACTCCCTCTAGAGAAGGGGGCGCATTGCTCCCTCCAAAAAACTAGAGCCCCATTTATGGGGTATTCCTGTTAGCCCATAGGGTACTAGTACCGAAAGGACATCAGCGGACGGTCTGAAGGCTGAAGGAGAATCACGCCGGGAGCAACAGGCTCAAAAAGCTTAATCTCCCACGGTCAGACCCAGTAATAAATTGAAAACGCTGGTCCAAACGGATTAGAACGCAAATCACCAAATCCGTCCGTAAATAAAACTTAAAACCTACAGGGTGATTTTTTAGTCCTGTTACCCAATTGTTAATGTCTGGTAATTTTTTTCCAAGAAAGGGAAATTTTGTTTTGTGACACGAAGTTGGTAGCGCTACTCGACCGGTATAGATACGGCAGTGTGAGTTGATTCTCCTTGGGCTGTGTAAACTTTTATACCGTTTCCGGTCGTGTTACGAACAGAATTTCTTTTACCGTAGAACAACGAGTTTTCATTCTTGAACAATATTTTTCTATGAAATCGTAAACGAATGTAAAAGAATCATTTCAAATTAAATTTGTTGATGTTCCTCGGCCAGAAAAAATGTCAATTTCTAGGCTAGCAAATCGATTTCGAGAGACAGGTAGTGTTTGCGACGGAAAACGTAGCGGTCGACCGACCCG
The DNA here is from genome assembly GCF_047948215.1 of Lycorma delicatula. Classification (NCBI taxonomy): domain Eukaryota; kingdom Metazoa; phylum Arthropoda; class Insecta; order Hemiptera; family Fulgoridae; genus Lycorma; species Lycorma delicatula. The sequence goes on along the minus strand of NC_134458.1, from coordinate 192,464,803 downwards.
CTTGACAGATGACGTTTTAGAGAATGTGAAAATAAGATCGCTCAATTCTCCATGGAAAATATGTACACATGTCTGCTCCATTACGTTAGTGTGGAGGTTGACCCGCGTGTGTATATGGCGTCTGTGGACTAAAACTGCGGTTCCGCCGCTAGCAGGGCGTCCGGGTCGTACTGGCCTATCCGTCCTATACGTAAAGTAATTCCGAATGGTCAGTTGTTTGTTCGTGTTCAGACACGTCTCAGACAACAGTATTACGTCTATTAGTAGATCCTCGGCCAGACGGCAAAGTTCTGCCGTCTTGCCTACTACTGAATTGGCGTTCCACTGTAGCAGTCTGAGAGTTTGCCTAACCGTACCTAGATAGCAGGTTCATGAGGCACTCTATGATGGACTGAATACAGTCCTTCAGAGATTTTGCTTTGAGCAGGCGGGGCAATATTGCTTGAATTTCCGGTAGGACATCCTTAATTGTCACTTGTGACAAAAAATCCATACCGGAACTTTCCTTCGGGAGTGTGGTTATATTTATTTTGCTGCTGGAGGGGCCGGGAGTCGTTAACGCCTTTTTTGTGGGGCGTGGGGCTTCTGGAACCTTGGTGTGTTTGCCCGAAGTCGAGGGTTTGGCACCCGTCCTCTTTGATTTTGCCGATTGTCTGGCTGCCCTTTTTTTTCTGCGAAGCAGGCATCGTCGCAAGCTTGTTCGGCTTTTTGCCTCCACCTTTATTGTAACTATTCCCGGTTTAGGTTTTGTTGGTATGGGAGTAGGTGATTCCCCTTTTTTCACCGTCACCGTTGCCGCCGGTAAAACTACCTGAAGCTGGGGGCTCGGTTTCCCAGTCCGGCAACTCGTGCCCAGCTACGTCCGTCAGTAACAGTGGATGTTTTCTGGGTGCCCTTTTGCTTGTTAAGCTGCTCCTTATAATAAGGACAGCCCCTGTAATTGGCCGGGTGCGGCCCCTTACAGTTTGCACACGAGGCAGGCTCTTCGCGTGGCATTAGACACGTCGCCGAGTCGTGGTCTCTCCACCACATTTCACGCAGAGCTGTGCCCTGCGGCAATAGTTCGACGAGTGGCCGATCTTTTGTCATCTGTGGCATCGGGGCGGACCCCCCGGAGACACAAATTCGGTCACCTTAATTCTACAATAGCATAAGTTTTCAAGGCCATAAGTGCCCTTGGTGGCTGGCATTCGTTTTAAGGCGACGAGGTACGTGGGGGGTCTCCCTTCCGTCCCTCGTCGTCAGCTTTTTAAGTGAAACTGCCTCGTAACCGAGCGAGGTCAGTTCGTCTTCCGGGGTGGCCCCATGAGGGATGCCCCGGTTAATCACTTTGAGCTCCCTATCTTTTGGGAGCTGAAAGGAGTGAAAGGCGACTCCCTTGGAATGCAGAAAACTCTGTACTTCCCTGAAGTCGCCTTCGCTGCTTAGCTGCAGCAACACAGAGAGCCCGGTGCTTTTGGCTACCGGGCGCCCTCTTATAATGGCGGAGACGGGGGAGGAGAAAGAACAAAGATGGAAAGGGACTGAGAGTGATGGGGAAGAAAGAGGGTGAGGGGGAAAGACATATAGGAAGAGAATGAGAGTGTGAGAGAGAGAGAAGTGGAGGAAACGGAAAAGGGAGAGAGAGAAAGAAAGAGGGAGATGAAGAGGGACAGGAAAAGAGAGGAGGTGAGGTAGAAGAAAGAGATAGTGGGTGAGAGAGATTGGAAGGGAAGAAGATAGAGGGTGAGAGAGACGGCAAGGGAAAGAGAGTGATGTTGAGGGGGGAGAGAAAGAAAGTAGGAGGGATTGGGTGAGGGGAGGAGTGAGAAAGAGGAAGAGGGAGAGGGTGAGAGTGAGATAGGATGAGTGAGAGAGGATTAGAGTGGGATGGGGAAGAGGGATAGGTAGAGAGAGGTGGTTGGTGAGAGGGGTGTGGGGGAAAGAGGGTGAGAGAGAAACAATGAGTGACAGGCATGCTAAAAGAAAATGGAAAGGAAGATAAAAAAGAAGAATAAAATAGATAGGAATTGTTATTACGATAAAAATAAAATATTATAAATAACCAGAAAAACAAGAACAATAAATGGGAACATTATATATATATATATAAATATACTTACTATTACTTACTGGTATTTACTTTACTTTTTTATATATATAGTTCAGTATTGGAATATAAATAAATGAATAAAAAATATTAAAGAAAAAACTAATAAACATATATATTAAAAAACTTCCATCGCAATATTTTAAAAGTAAACTTAAGTATTTTATACATTAAGTCTAATTTAAATATATCTCACGACAAGCGTCATCAAAAAGTTGAACAAAAACACACACCCACCCGCAAAAGTTGTGAAGGCAAAACCTATAGTGATTTACCAGCTCGTTACAACCACAGTGGTGAGAAACTGGATGCGTTGAGATATATGATACAGGGAAAAAGGGGTGGAATGTTAAGACGAGGGACCCTATGCTAGTTACTGCAATAACGTAAAGGCAGTACATCGCTACTTTGAGAAGTGAACTAAAGTAGTGAACTCTGTGTGGTATTAATAGTCTGAGTGGTAAATAGATAAAACGGCAAGAATCTGTGAAGTAAGAAAGCTTCTGTTTTTACTAATCTAAACGGTAGGAGTGCGTTACGTAAAGATTTAATAACAATAACCGTGGAAAATCACGCTTTTTTTAAAAATTATTCAGTAACCTACGATCGCTAACCTCGTCTAATTAACGTTAAATGTAAAAATTATAACGTTATTATCTCTACAAGTTTTTTTATCTTCCGAATTTGTTAGTCGCTTAAAGCTATTGTATTACAAACTTAAAAAAAACAACATGTTTTTCAACACCGAATTTTCTGATTTACGTCGAATATATTAAAAACTATTGGAATAAAGCTACTGGAGTTGCTGTAGTCGAATGCTATGCTGTGACGTCACAGCTGAGCGGTAGAGTAAAATAAATGAATAATAATACTTAAAGTGTAAAAAAATATTTAATGTGGACGCTAGCACCGCCACACCCGCGCGAATGAAACAGGGTACGCGGCGCGCGCTTTCATAGAATTAAATAAACGATAAATGCTGTATTTAAATAAAATGATAAATATTTTAAATTAAATTGCGCGTCTATGTAGAATAATTTAAACCAACCGAGGTATTAAACAGACGCGGCAATTTAAAAGTCCTTCTTTAAATAAAATTTAAAGTTGCTCATTTAAAATGGAATCGCAAAAAAAGTGGGAATTTGGCAGTGATGCCAACCTGAGTTAACGGTTAACAAAAGAAGTAAGAATTTAGCAGAGATGTCAACCTTCATTTAAAAATTAAATAACCCTGCGTCTTAACATGTAAGCCCTGCACCAGAAAAAAGCAGCGCGATGGAAAATTCCTACAACTGTGCTGTCAGTTTTTTTCTTTTACTATATTATAAATAATATTTATTAGGTACAGAAATAATATACGATTTTCTGTCTATTTTTCGTGTGTTTTGCTACAATAAAAAAACAATTTTTAAACGTTTTTATTTACTTTTTATCGACTATATTTACATTAATTTTTTCATAAGTAAATTCACTGCTAGTTTTGTTACTAAATCTTCCGTATTTATTAGTCATTTAAACAAAGCTCTCTCTCTCTCTTTCTCCGTTTTCTCTTTGGTATTCAATCCTATGATCGGTTGGCGGTATGTCTGCAAAATCCTCTACCCTAAGCCTTCCTTTTCGGCTTAACATAAGTTTCACAATTTTTCTCCGCTTTGAGTGGCATACTTCTCTCGTTGTCCCCGTTCGGAAATACGAGTGGGGGAAATTTTATCTCCGAAAAATTTAACTGAAAAATACACCATCGTGCTTCCTGTTCCTCGGGATATCCGTAGATCTTTAATCCGCCGGTTTCCCGTCGCCTTGCGAATTCTATGCCGTCGGCTATTTATGTCATTCGCCCTTTAGGACAAGAAAGTGCTCTTCCCTTACTCGTTCATCTGCCTTCGTGTTGAATAATTTTCCGTCTCGGTTTATTATTCTAAATATTTTTTTTATTCGTCGGTTCATATAAATAAATAAAATCCTTTACTTCTTTTATAATATAAATTATTTTTATTATAATCTTGAACTTGTAAATCGTATATATAACGTTATTATATTTATTAATTATACATTTGTAACTAACACAAGTTGATTCTTTGAATGATGGAACAAGACCGGTCTATTCTAGTAAAGAACCAGCTTTTATAGCGTGGATGGAGCCGAGTGAGCTGTCAGGAGCTGTGTGAGCCGTACAGACTTTTAAAAATTAAAAGTCCTTCTTTAAATATAATTTAAAGTTTCTCATTTAAAAAGAAGTCACGACAAAGTGAACATTTGGCAGGGATACCGACCTGAGATAAGGAGTAACAAAAAAGTGAGAATTTAGCAGCGGTGCCAACCTTCATTTAAAAATTAAATAACAAAATGAGGTCTTAAGACCTCATAACAAAACAATCGGCACTTGGTAGGGGTTAAGATTCCTTATTACGAGTGTCCTTTGGACCCTGCATTTGTTAGCCGTTTTAAGTATAAAAGATCGCCCCCTTTCTAACAAGGGTAGTTGAACAAAGCTATTGTACTATAAACCAAACAAAAACTTGTTTTTTCGACACCGAATTTTGTGTTTTACTTGGGATATGTTAAGAATTACTAGAACTACAGTTCTGAGATCTGTTTAATCCTATTTCCCGGCTCAAATTATATAATAAACCACCGACGTTACTCTTTAAAGCAGTTTCTTTTTATTAAAAAAAACGGAAATCCGGGCGAAGTCTTTGGCTAGCCTTAATACGAAAACAAACCGTTTCCTGATATATGTTTATATAAACTTTTATTATTGATAAAAGTCCTGAAAGTTTCTCCGTTTAATCGTGGGACACCGTGTGTTTGATAATTTAAGAAAGAAAATCGAAACCGCTTTTTAATCTGATATTATTAAAAAAATTAAATCTGTAATACGAATTACTTAACCCGTTTGACGAATACCGGTGAAAATAGCGAAGATCGAATCGTTTTATGACGTCAATCAATTAATACGAGGTGATCGTACAAGTAAATTGCAATTCATAAAATCAGTGTACGGGGAAAAAAGGAACCCTTTTTGTAGAGAAAAAATAAAAATTGTTTTAATCGAGTGGTTTCTAACGTAAAATGTTAATAATAATATTTAAAAGAAAACAAAGCGTAAACGCGTCAAGCAGAAGTCGAGAATAAAAGACCGACCGATTATTCATGCGACTGTTGAGAACGACAGTCTCACTACTGATTTTCGATTTTGCTTCAACTTTTCACACTTAAGGAACCCTAAAACCGGATGGAAATTTTCCGGATGTTAATATTCGTATGTGTTCGGCGTCGGCCTCTAAATCCCATTTTATCTCCAGAAGTACTGAACCGATTTTGTCCAAACTTGGTCGGATTACTTCTACATATAGAGCGGGCGAAAAGTCGTTTTACAAGTTAATAGAATAGTGCAGGTAGATATGTAGATAAGCATATTGTTAGGAATACAAAAAACAAACAGTATATTTCGACATGTATAATCTGTTTCAAGGTTCATTTATTGATTTGAAAACGGTTCATTTACCTTAGGGAAACACATCCCTACCTTAAGAAATCCCGTGGTAGTCGTCTGCTATGTTGTGACGTCAGAGGTGAGTGGTAGAATTAAATAAATGAATAATATTTAAAGTGTAAAAAAAAGTAACTCGGTCTGGCTAGGTCTCGAGCTCGATCTCCCGGTTGAATCAGTACCTGGTGCGTTAATCCTCGTGCCTACACCAGTCTGCCGAACGAACAAGCGAATTTGTTCTATGTAAGTTGTGAAATTTCATTAGTTTAATTAATGGCGTTCGTCGCCGCTAGTAGCGCTACACACGCACGAATTAAATACGGAGTAAATAATTGATTGTAAATAAAGCGCGCGCGCTTTATTTACAATCGCTGAATTAAATAAACCAAAAATTTTATATTTGTAATAAAAGTAAAATATTTTAAATTAAGTTGTGCGTGTAAGTCGTGCATCAGAAACAAACCACAAAGACGCGTTTTCGGGAAAGTCCTACGACTGTGTTGTCAGCTTATTTGGTATATTCGCATTTATCTCTTATATAAAAGAGAATGTCGTGATTCACTGAATCGTAATCGATGTACAACCAAAACTATTATAGGTAGTCTTGAAATTTTCAGAATACCTTCGTATCTTTAAGTAGGCGTGCACTAAGAAAGGATTTTGCGGAATTTTCATTTTAAGGGGTTCAAATCGATAAAAAACTAAATTTCCTGTTAACAGCGCTATCTGTTGGAGGTAAGAGCAACATACGCTATACTAAATATTTTACGACTCCATTGCAACGTTTCTGATATGTGTGTACCCTATAGACTAAAAAACTACTGGACCGATTTACGCGTGCGGAAGAAGGGAGAAACGGAAAATCGGAAAACGGAAATAGGGAAAAATCGAAAAACGGGGAAGACGGGGAAATGGGAAATGGGGGAACAGGAAGGGGATTAAATAAATTTAATTAAAATTTTATTAAATTAAATTTAAAATAAATAAATAATTAAAAAATTAGAATACGTAAAGCAAGTAATTGAAGATATCAGATGCAAAAAAATTGGTCGAGATTAAAAGCGTATGTAAAGCATGGAAATGAAGTAATTCATTACATTTGTCAAATAAGTAATATTAATTCATCGTCTGCGCGCGCAGAGCGACAGAATGAGTGTGTGAATGCCCCAGAAGAATGCCGTTAAATTTTACAGCTGTATTTCTCTGTTTGAAATAACGAAAAAAGTTCATAATAAACATGCGTCCGGAAAAGGCTTTGTGTTTAAATTAGGAATAACAAAGAATTTTACCGTGATTTCTGCTTAGCGGCAAATGAACCTATACCGAAATTCATCGAAAACCGGTGAAGAAGGGAGAAAGGGAAATAGGGAAAAATCGAAAAAGCTAAAAGGGAAGAAGGGGAAAACGGTAAAAAGGAAAGGAAAAATAGTAAAAAGATGAGAGGAAAACTGAAGGGGAAAGCGAATGGGGGAAGGGGAGAAGGAAAAGGAAACGGGAGAACACGGAAAGGGAGAGCGAAGCGAGCCATAACCCTCTGATCGTGACGGAAGGCGCAAGTAACCATACAGGACGGACGAAGCCGCGATGGGGATACTAGATTTGGGATTGTAATAAATTTTTTGTTTATCTTAAATTGTTTATATTAAAAAGCATTGCGAGTGAAGCTACATCAATATTGTGGGCGAAGTCGCGACGGGGTACGCTGGCATATATATATATATATATATAAATGTTAAATATTTGAATGCAAAATAGTGTGAACTGAAGAAAAAAAACAAAGGAAAACGTACAAAAGATAAGGTAAGAATAAATTAGATGCGGATGAAAAACAGTGTTAAAATTAATAAAAACATTAAAAGTTCCTGCTTTTTATCAAATTACTTATACATTTTTTTTTTTCTTTTTTTTATGTTACTAACTTCATGAAGCTCAAATATTTTATGAATAATTTATACATTTTTTCTTGTACTACCTTTTAGCGGCGATTTAAAAAAAAAACAAAGGGGAGGAATCTCTCACAATCGTTCTTTTTCATTTCATCACGTCTCTAAACCCTCTTTTCTCATAAATATGTTGGATGATTCTTATTTATTATCGACTATAGTATGTAAATATGTGAACTGAAATAACATAAAAATAATATGAAAATTAATACACTGGGTAATATTTAACTAAGGAAACAGCTTTATACCGCATATCTGAGAAGTATTTAGAAGCAGAAAGAAATGGGGTTCTACATATTAAAAAAAAATCGGCATTATTATTGGGATTTTAATATTTATCTTGGATTAAACTTAATTATTTTAAATATGAAAATGGAAATATGACACACGATTTCAATTAAGAATTTTACGACAAAAACCACAGTGAAACACGTTTTTCTGTCAATTTCTTAGTTAGCGAGTTATAAACGTTTAAATTTCCAATGACGAAAAATCGTGTTAACAATAAAACGCGGTGCATGAACAGTTTTATTGGATTTTACATTTATAAACCATAAAATTACGATCTTTAAACTGGGCTGTAACATTTATAATGATAAACAATAACCAATAATTAACAACACAGTAAACAAGTAAATATTACCGAAAAAATTTCCAATGAAATTGTAAACGGTACGGTAAAATTCTCGCAGATATCATTTGTTCCGCTCAAAAAATAAAAATTTCTGTTACATAAATAAAACTGTTAAAGATACTGATATAAAAAAAGATAAGACACTATGTAGTGTCTTATCATTTAGTCTATTATCAAAACCTTTCAATTAATTTAGAATTTTCTTTATTAAACAAAAATAATTTATATTTCATTTATTCAACAACGGATAATCATAAGAATTGTATTATTTCTGTAAATGTGATATGAATTACATATAAATGAGTTTTCTAACAAATTTGCTTATTATATGGAACGCTTAAACATAGTTTATTATCTATTATTGTAGATATTTAAACAAAATTCTATATTAATAACAGATTTTCATAATAGAAATGTAGTGTATTATCTTTTTTGATATCAGTATAGTTTTGTTAAAAACAGTTTTATTTATATTACAAAAATCTTTGTTTTTTGAGCGGAAAAAATGATATCTGCGAGACTCTCACCGTACGGTTTATAATTTCATTGGATATCACTGCGTTTTGTTAGATTATTCTTTTATTTTTTTTTTATGAATTACTGATTATTATCTTATGAATTTATTATTAAAATTTATTCCCTTACAACAAACAAATCAAATTTTTTTGTTGATAATCATACCATTCACTTCATACCACATTTTTCCTTTTTTAATAAAACTAGTATAATCTCTTGTAAAAAGATACTTTTATTTGTTTTCAAGGAAGTGATGGGAATTAAAAAAATTGGTTTTATCTTCAGTACTTTGATTTACTATTAAAACAAGTTGTAGTATATTTTCTTTATTTCAAGGACATTATCAAGTTTTTGTACGCTACCTAGTTCTGCTATCTATCGGCGCGATTCTGAAACCAAACTTTTTGAGAGAAAAGTAACATACGAGGTCTGTAAATAAAATAATGACACTAATTTTTTTTTTGGAAGCCAAAGTGGCAACACTGTAAAGTTACTACTAGTAAACATCTGGTTATATGAGCAGCTGATTTATAATAGGTATTAATATTTTTAGTCTATTGTTGCCAAGTAAGAGGTAAACAAACTTTTTGTGAAACCAATTTTTGTTGTGCGTCACAAAAATGAGTGATACTAACATGAGCAACGTTGTCCGATCAAGTTATGTGTTAAAGACAGTGAGAATGCTACCGAAACCTTTACACAATTTAAAAGGGCGCAAGGAGATGACGCTCTATCACGATCCCAAGTTTTTTTAGGTGGTTGTAAGGATTTTCATGTGGCCGGGAATCAGTTGCGGACGATCCACGCTCTGGAAGACCGTTAACGTCAATAAGTGACGACAATGTTGAGCGAATCAGAGACCTGATACTGTATGACCGGCGATTAACTGTCAGAAGGATTGCAGAACAACTGAATTTGAACCGAACCACAGTCCATCGAATTTTGACAAACGAATAGGATATGAAAAAAGTTTGTGCAAAATTAGTCCCAAAAAATGTCACTGTAGAACAAAAAAACAACAAGAAGGAAGTGTGCCGCGATCTTTTAGGACCAACTGAAACCGATCCTGATTTTCTAAAAAGTGTTATTACTGGTGATGAACGTTGGATATTTGAGTACGACCCAGAAACAAAACGCCAGAACAAGGAGTGGCGCACTTCAAACTCACCACGTCCCAAAAAAGCAAAAATGAACAAGCCAAAACCACGCTAATTCGTTTCTTTGATAGTAATGGAATTGTCCGTAAGGGGTTTTTACCTACAGGACAGACTGTAAATCAATGTTTACAGAGAAATTCTTGAAAAACTGCGGAAAAGAATTGACAGCCATCAAAGACAACTGGATGATGCATCATGCACTCTCAATCAATGAGTTTTTGGCAAAGAAAAACATTCCTGCAGTTCCTCAACCACCTTATTCACCTGACTTGAGTTCCTGCGACCTTTTCTGTTCCTGACTTTAAAAAAACTCCTCAAAGGACACCATTTTGGAACAGTAGAAAACATAAAAAACACCATTCAGCCGACCATCTGAAGGATATTCCGGTTTCTGAGTTCCAACACTGCTATGAAGAATGGGAAAACTGTTTGAAGCGTTGCGTGGCTTCCCAATGGAACTATTTCGAAGGTGATACACTCCTTGTATAATTGGATAGTAAATAAAAAGTTTTTCTGAACCGGTTTCATTACTTTATTTACAGCTAGCACGTCCATCGACGTTTCTGGTTTGGACTTTCAATCGACCACTTTTGGTTGCATCCTTGTCTCTTGAAACTTTTCGTATAACCCGTTGATGGAGGACTTGTTTGGTACATCCACACCGTACTTTTCTGTGAAGGTATTCTGTGTTTTGGCATATCTGAGACATCTAATATATTGAGAAACAATGAACATTCTTTGCGACCTTGTATAACTTATTTTTCCTTAATTAATTCTTCAACCAAAAAAGAAAAAATCTTCCAAAAAGATAGCATAACTTTTTGAACACTGTATACGAAAGAGTAATGATGTTCAACAAAAAGATTATTTGAACATTTTAATAATAGTGTAAAAACAAGTAACAGCCTATTTAAAAATGTCAGGAAAGATATGGAGAAAATTAAAATTATCAATACTAGATTGAAATAAATTAAAAATATATAAGTGTTTCCAACAGAGACAGAGAGAGAGAGAGAAAGGAAACATCTAAAATGTGAACTGAGGAACAAAAGTAATTTCACAGTAAGAGAATTAAAAACACAGGAAAAAAAGAAAGGAAATGAAATGACGAAAAGTCATTTTACAATCGATAAGAAAAAAAAGAAGCGTACGATCAAAAGATATTTCTTTTCTGAATGTACCCGATAGTCATTAAAAATTACTCTTCCAGTATTGTGCGGGTTCTCGAAGGAATTGTTATTTTTTATTTATATTGTAATGGCAAGTAATTTATAAAAACTGCCTACTAAATTCGATTATAACATTTAAATCCACGACCGAAAAACCTTAAAGAGATGAAATAATAAAATAAATATATTTTTAGCTTATAATCTCTCTCTATTTGTTTTTAAGATAATAAAATTTAAGATTTTGATTAACCGTAGTGCATGACTATGATGATAACCAGTGGCGGATCACGTATAGGCATTGTGGAACTGTAACACTCCGTAATTCCACTTGATATTATCGATAACATTTAATATAACGAATCCTTTTTTAATTAATTCTTACTTTATACTTGTACAATATATAATCCTTAAGCTAAACGTCAATAGCCGTCCTTCAGTTTATGAAAAGATACAAAGTTCTTCGTATGGAACTGTGCGCTTTGCAGTTCCAGCGACGTGGTGTTAGGCTGTTATACGCGTGCGCACATAGGAAGCTGTACGCGAGGATGCGAGAGAACAGTCGCTCCCGCAGTGTCGACCCTGGCGTGCTCGTGGAAGGTAATTTTTTTTTACTCCGCGTGTGTATGGAACGTTCCTTCTCCGTTGCCCTTTTCAATTTAGTCGGTGGAAGGAATATGAAAGGGGTTTAGTTGTTTTTTCAGTAGCGATCAAAAGATGGCGGAATGAAAGGGCTCTTTGATCGCCAAATCTGTTCAAAAACACGCTAAAAAGGGCGAAAGAGAAGGTAATTGGTAAAAACTAATTTCTGTGTACGTAGAAATTTAAACTAAGGACCGTTGTACTCTAATGTTTTTAAGCGGACATTTTTATTAAGTTATCTAATAATAGTAAAAAATATTATCTGTTCTGACATTCTATTATTTATTCGGTTAAACAGAATACGGGTTTAAAGGACAATGTGCTTAAAAACCGTGTACCGTATTCTTAAATGTGATAAAGTGTAGAATTACATTATTATCCTGCTTCCAGCTATTCTATTTGATTCATTTTTTTCGGTTCTTTTATTTTACAAAAAACCTTTAACTGTGGCCTTGAAAACGTCCAGAAAAACGTTTTTGTAGCAGCATTCCCACTAATTTTAGCTACGAGCTACAATGATGATAATAGCTTATATATACCGTCTACAGGTCACGCAAGACGGTCAATCAAAATCTAAAGTCATAATAATACATATGGTAAAAAACAGTTGTTTAATGATTTCATGTTTTCTGAAGGTTTTTTTTTTATTTTATTTTTTATTTATTTTTCAAAATTATTAGGCCTTTGCCCAACAGTGGGACGTTTTTAGGCTGATAATGGTGATCAAAGTTTAGTGCACTTGACCGGCGCAATTTATTTAACAATTCAAACAGAAATATAGCCTTGTAGAAGTTAGAAAGAGTTAAAAGAAACATTCAAAAGTCATTTTAAAGAAACATTCCTTTGCGGCGCTTCCTGGCGGCTTATAACCGTAAAATTAATCTAGGAACCTGCTCTAAGGTGATACCTATATAATACAAAAACCCGCATCAAAATCGGCCCAAACGTTTTAGATAATCTATTGCAGCGCCTCCTGATGACTTATAACCGTAAAACATATCTAAGAATCTGCTCTGAAGTGATATTTATGTAATACAAAAAACGGCATCGAAATCGGTCCAGTAATTTTTGAGGAAAATAGTAATAGACATACAGACACACAATCTCTTACCCCAAACGTATATACCGGTTCCATTCCGTCGTGGGTAAAACAAAATTATTTGTTTCATTTTATCTCCATATTTGTCGTCTTTTTTTGTGCTTTTCTAACAATTATACAATTATTACAAAGGAAATATTTTCGTAGCTGCTATACAGTACCGCGTTTCTATATTTTTCCCTTAACTTCGACATGATTTCTTTCCTTCCCCGGGATGGTAACGCGAACGTAATCATAAAAGATCACCGTCGTTTAAAATATTACTTGAGGATCACTTCGATCAAAACGTACGAGTGTCATACGATTTGATATCTTCCTAATTTTATCAGGGATATCTCCAAAGTAAAGACCACTAGGAAATTTCTCTCCTTAAGGTTGGCGAACCTGTGTCCTTCATAGCCACGCTAGTAATGTACACACTGCATTGTTGTCGCGTTGTAGTATCTTTGATTACGTGTGAGTTATTACGTTATAAAATGAATAGGAAAATCGATGTTGCCCCAGACTGTGAAATACGTCATCATACGATTTTTAAATCGTCAAAACGTTAACTCGGCTCAAATTCATAGGCTGTGTACGGTGATAATGTAATGAATGAAAGAAACGTCCGAAAATGGTGTGAAAGGTTTAGAAATAACAGAATTAATGTGCTTGATGAAGAACGTTCGAGAGGCCCTCGATAATCTCCCAGGATTTGTGAAAACGCGTCGATGAAGAAATCAGAAAATATCGTCGTTCAACGATTTCCGACCTGACCCTTCTTTTTCCTGATGTTTCAAGAGCTGTTATTGGTCGCACTGTTTATGACTATTTAGGCTTCAAAAAGGTTTGTGCACGTCTTAACGAAACATCACAAAAAAATCCGAACGGGATCTGCATTGGAATTTTTGATGCGCTACACAGGAAAAGGTGCTGAGTTCCTTAATTCGATTGTTACCGGCGATGAAACGTGGATTTCCTATTACACGTCAGAGAGAAAACGGCAGTCAAGTGAATGGCGTCAAACTCAATAACTAACCAGACCGACAAAGATCACACCACAGCCATTTGAGCGCAAACTGATGGCCACAATCTTTTGGGATCGGTTTGGCATAATGCTGATTGATTTCATGCCGCGTGGAACGACTATAAATGTAGAAGCCTACTGCGATTCTCTATGAAAGTTAAGGCGCGCTATTCAAAATCGGCGACGTGGGCGGCTGACCGACGTTCACATCTTGTGGGTCCGACACGTGATTCACTGAGACATTTGGATTGGAAATTTACGATTATCCACCATATAGTCCGGACTTAGCTCATTCTGATTACCATTTGTTTGGAAAATTTAAAGAATTTTGGAGCGGTAAGCGATTCGCGGGTGACGATGAACTTAAAAACACTGTTAATCAGTAGCTAAGAAGAATACGACGAGGGTATATTGAACCTCGTGTATCGTTACGATAAATGTCTTAATTCATGTGGCGATAATATACAGAAGTAGTATAAGGTATGTAGTTTAATAGAATTAATAAATATTTATAAAGTTTTCAGAATAAATTTTTTTACAATGAAACGGGGTTTACTTTAGACATAACCTCTCATAAAAATTACTTACACGAGGTCCAGGAATACACGACCGATGCGCTGATGCGTGCGTAAACCGTTTTCACGTACACCAACCTACATAAAAAAATCCAATAAAATCAGCGGTTGAAAATACCACGTTAAAAGAAAAATTGAAAATATTATTTTGTGTTGTAACATCCAAAAACTTATCGATATTTATATGCGATTCCGACCGGACGTTAAGCGATAATTATCGGGGACATTAACCGTACGGTGAATATATTCATTTATTTTTATAGGAAAAATATCTTGCGGCTTACTTATTTTATTTATTCGTTTGAGATCGATTAATATCTCTTGCGGTCAAGATCGATTAGAATAGATTCGAACGAGCTTAGACGCAGACAGATTAAAAACAAATATCGCTGATATTCGACAAACAATACATCGAGCACATGAAAAATAAATTGATGTGGATACCACATGACTTCCTTGTACGCCTATTAAATTACATATAAACATTTTTACTTCCTTGTAAGAAGTAAAGGAAGTATCGTGATCGCCAAAAATCTTGGTTTTTTAGATTTCAATGGAAATATCCATTTCGACCATCTCTGAATGATATATTATAATTTTCTCATACATAAAAAATGTGTATATGTAATTTAATAAGCGTACAAGGAATTCATGTGGTGTCCACATCAATCTTTTTTAAAACGAAAAGTACATACAATTTTTAATTAATTAATAACATAATTTTCCTATTTTTTTTTTTTTTTTTTTTTTTTTTAATAACTGAATTATTATTTATCGTAATTTTTTTTTACAATCAGAGGTTAATAATTATCAATAAATTAATATATTTAAAAAAAAAAAAAGTTAAAACAAAAGAGGTGAAGTCTGATTCAAACTGATGTACCACCTTACCCTTGTAAGATCCAAATATTTCCTTTGCTGGCTATAACTGTGGAACCAATGAAAACAAGTACCACTTATGATATATCTTTGAAAAGCTCTCAGTGAGGGCTTATTACTACTTATTACTACTGCAGTTAAGAAAAAGTCCAAAGTCCAACTCTGTTTTGGATTTTCGGCTTTTTTGGACACTTTCTTTTGGTTCAGTCGATTGCAATCAAAATGGGAGGTGCACAACAGATGTTACAACAGTCCTAAATTCAAAATTTCAACATCCTACAGGTAATCGTTTTGAGTTACGAGATACATACATACACACGTACGTACAGACTTCACGCCAAAACTAGTCAAAATGGATTCAAGGTTGTTCAAAATGAATAATTCCGTTGAAATTTGAAAACCAAAATTTTTCGCCATCACAATACTTCCTTTACTTCGTACAAAGAAGTAAAAATTCTGGCAGCTGTAGGTTGTTTCTGATGCACTTTCAACATACACACACACACACACACACACACACACACACACACACACACACACACACACACACACACACACACACACACACACACACACACACACACACACACACACACACACACACACACACACACACACACACACACACACACACACACACACACACACACACACACACACACACACAATACTTAATTAAAAATATGATTCTAATTAAAGCGCGCGCACATACGGTATTTCCTTCCCGCTGATGTGGCATGTACTAGCGGTGACGGACAGTACTAGCTAATGTAATTTTACTACTTATATGAAAATAATTTCGCTTGTATAGTCGGCAGATAGATGTAGTTATTAGATGGGCTTAACGCACCAGCTACCGAGTCAATCTGTCGATCGAGTTCGGGACCCCCCAGACCGAGATGCTTTTATATACTTTAAATATTATTCATTTATTTAATTCTACCGCTCATCTGTAACGTCACAAGATAACCGTAATTTAAAGCTTTTTTTGGGGTTGGGATACGATTTTACAAAAATTTTTTTTTTCAAATATTATTTTTTAATTGACCATAAATACGTCTAAAATCAATTAGATCTTAATTAGGCGAAATATCGCGTTACTGATGGTGACCTTGCTCTATAGCTTCACCTGTTTGACGCATTAAGTTGGAAATTTAATGACATCAATGCCACATATATAGAAGGAACCTGTGATCAGGTTAGATTAAAATCGGTCCAGTAGTTCTAAAGATATAAGTCAATTTTGAGGGCGACATCAAACACACACATGTACATACGAACATCCGGAAAATTTCCGTCCGATTTTTTGAGTTCCTTAGGTGTCAAAACGTCAAGATCCGGTGAAAACCGCATATGCCCAAATCGGACCGATTACAATACTTTCCCTTCTAAAGTTAGCTTTTTTATACGGCTAATAATTCTTGTAATATTTTTAAAAAATAAATAAATTAAAAAAAGTAAAATAATAAAGAAATATGACGGCCGGATAAAATTATTCCAAAAGAAACTGATGATACGAATGAACCGGTAAAATACTGCATATACTGGCACGTGCACGCGCTCATCCACAAACACACACACACGCTCACACATACAAACTACTCACCTTATGGTAATTGTATATTACTCAGTTCAACGAAAATTGCCGGGGTTATAGGGTATGAAATGTCATTTCGGGGAGCCTTCAGGGTAAACCAGAAGGGTGTAACTTTGTTAAAGAAATAAGGGCAGATATAGGAAGGTATAAGATAGAAAGAATTGTAAGAACAGCGTAGCGGGGAGGGGGAAGTGATGACGAGAGAAAAGGTAGTAGATATAAACCACATCACGTCACAGCGGATCAATAAATACATAGCATCGCTGATATAGAAGGATGATAGTTAGAAATGGGAGAGGTAATAAGGTGGACCGTTTAAATTCATTTAATAAAAGAAAAGGGTGAAAATTCTAACCGGGGGAAGGGATCGCCTTTTAAAAGGTTTACTGTCAAAATATAAAAGTAATTACAAAAATAGCTCGTTGAATTTCTCGGCACATTTACCCTCTCCATCATCTAAGTTTGTTCTTCACCATCGCAACATCATCACTAATCTACCGGCTTGAGCTGCAATAAAATAATATATACAGAGTGTGTCACGAAAATCTTATGGAACTTCCATAACCTATTCTACTCGTGAAAATAACGGAAAAGGTTTATATAAACGTATGTCCTAAAATGCTTCGTTTGTGAGGAACGACTAATGAAAGATCGCTCGGATTTGCTGAAATCCGAGCGAAATGAGTCGTACCGAAAATTTTAGGATGGTAATTAAGGGACATTAATGATTTCTTATGGTTCTTGACTCAAAAATCGAATAAAGTTGGTCCCAGAACCGTATCTGCAGTAGTTATTGAGAAATCTGCGCTGAAAACAAATAATTTGGGCAAAAAACCTTTTTCTTACATTTGACATACAATAACTTTGTTAAACGGGTAATAAACACAAAATGTTATAATAAATAAAACTTGTAGAGAATATAAGTCTGAAAAAAAAAGATTGTATAAAATAAGTGAAATAAAACAAAGAAAAGTTACAAAAATTATAATTTTATTTAGACAGTTACCATTGAATTTATCATTGAATATTTTGCCGCCTTGGTATAGTACCGCGATCGGGTTTAAATTATTCTAAATAATTGTTCCCTGCTTCATACAAATAAATAAAAGTATTGACTTCGAATATAATATAAATTATTTTTATTATAATCTTCAACTTGTAAATTCCTAACAAACACATACTGACTCTCTGGATGAAGGAACTAGACTAAAGCGGGGCCAGGCTTTTATAGTTTGGATGGAGCCGAGTGAACTGTCAGGAGCTGTGTGAGCCGTACGGAACCGAGTGCAGCTGTCTGAAGGACTTTTAAAAATGATAACTCCTTTAAATAAAATTTTGTTTCTTATTTAGTAAGAGTAATGAAAAAGTGAGAATTTGGCAGGGATGCCAACCTTCATTTAAAAATTAAATAACTCAATTAAATAACCATGTTTCTTAACACCCTTTACTTCAACAGAGAAACCTTTTTAATCGGTTGTGGTTGCAGCAGGATGAAGCTCCCCCCCCCCACTATGCCGCAAGAGTACGGAATTGAATGAACCAAAAATTAAAAGCCCTTTTTTAAATAAAATTCTAAAAATGTATTGTTCTCTGCAATCCTATCTATCATTTCTACACAAAACTGCAGCCGAACAACTTTGTCGTCATTTTTAATGTGTTGATCGGCTTAGTTTATAAGGCTTCAAGTGTCAAGAAATTCTTTAGAACTTCGCCGGTAAAAGTCCGCAAAATGAACGGCATGGGAAAGTCAACGAACTACGTTTACGGTTCTAAACATCACCGTAACTAAAAGCGATATGAAAATAAGAAAAAAGATTAACAAATAAGAATGAAAAAATTATATTTCATTTCAATTAGATTTGTAATAAAGAATACTTTCAAAAAATACCTCGAATTTTGTTAGACAACGTTTTCTTCTTTCATTTGACGAACCGCGGTACTCGAATATGTCATTTTATTCATTTTTTACGATGACTTTACGAATCGCGTCGCTAGATAGCAGTACTTGATAGTACTAAATAGCGTACAAAAAGTTGATAATGTACTTGAAATAAAGAAAATATACTTACTACAGCTTGTTTTAATAGTAAATAAAAGTACTGAAGATGAATTTTTCACTTTTAGTAATTCGTAAAAAAATAAAAGACTAATCTAACAAAACGCAATGATATCCAAAAAAGAAATCCAATGAAATTGTAAACCGAACGGTAAGAGTCTCGCAGATATCATTTCTTCCGCTCAAAAAACAAAAATTTAACAAAACGATACTGATATCAAAAAAAGTAAGACGCTACATTTCTATTATGAAAATCTTTTAATAATTTAGAATTGTCTTTAAATATCTAAAATAATAGCTAATAAAGAATGTTTAAGCGTTCCGTATAATAAGCAAATTTGTTATAAAACTCTTACTGGGCCGATTTCATTTATTAAACAAGGAATAATCTTAAGAATTTTATTATTTCTTTAAATGTGATATGTATTACAAATAAATGAGTTTTGTAACAAATCTGCTTATTATATGGAACTCTTGAACATTCTTTATTATCTATTATTGTAGATATTTAAAGAAAATTCTAAATTAATAACAGATTTTCATAATTGAAATGGCTTTTTTTTTTGAGCGGAAGAAATGATATCTGCGAGACTCTTACCGTACGGTTTTACATTGTAATTTTTTTGGATAATGGTTTACGTAATACGTGTCAAGCAGTAGTGTTTGGGAATGCCAGTCTCACGTCACGCAAAACGAGTTGATTTCTTCCAACTACGTGTAAATATTTCCTCTGAGTTGTTCCACAGCAGATTCAAGAACGCGTGGGCGTTGTGGTGATTTTGTATATTTAACAGAAGAACCTGTCTCGACGAAGATTTGGTACCAAAATTGACAAAAGTATATGCCTACTAGGAGGATCCCTACAGTACTCTCTCAACGAAAAATATTAATTTGCTGACTACAAATCGTGAAATCAAAACACACAACGAGCACCAATAAATATACTGTTTTTAACAACACCTGTTACAGCGCTGGTCGCGAAAGTCGTTAATAATGAATTACGTCAGGCAAAATTTGATGTGTTTTGCTATGAAATGAGACTTGCGCCGAGTCTGTAAGTGATAAAAATAAAATTTTATATACTTTTAAAGGTTTGAATCACTCTATACGCATAGATACGAGGTCTGTAAATAAAGTAATGAGACCGGTTCAGAAAAACCTTTTATTTACAATCCGATTATACACGGACTCTATCACTTTGGGAAACCACGCAACGCTTCAAACGGGTTTCCCACTCATAGCAGTGTTGGAACTCAGAAACCGGAATATCCTTCAGACGGTCGGTTACATTTTTTTTTTTTATGATTTCTACTGTTCCAAAACGGTGTCCTTTGAGGTGTTTATTTTAAGTCGGGAACAGGAAAAGTAGCAGGAACTCAAATCGGGTGAATATGGTGGTTGAGGAACTACAGGAATGTTTTCTTTGCCAAAAACTCATAAATTGAGAGTGCAGTGTGACAAGGTGCATTGTCATGATGCAGCATCCACTTGTCTTTGATATTTGGTCTTGTGCGGGCATCTCTTTTCCGCAGTATTTCAAGAATTTTTCGGTAAACATATTGATTTAAAGTCTGTCCTGTAGGTAAAAAACCCTGCCATTACTATCAAAAAAACAAATTAGCGTGGTTTTGGCTTTTGATTTGTTCATTTTTGCTTTTTCGCAACGTGCTGTGTTTGAAGTGTGCCACTGTTTGCTCTGTTGTACTGTTTCTGTGTCGAACTCAAATATCCAAGATTCATCATCAGTAATAACATTTTATAGAAAATCAAGATCGTTTTCAATTCGCCCAAGAAGATCGCGGCACACTTCCACCCTATTGTTTTTCTGTTCAACTGTGAGGTTTTTTGGGACGAATTTTGCACAAACTTTTGTTCATGTCCGATTCGTTTGTCAAAATTTGATGGACTTTTAATTTTGAAAAGGTTTCAGTAGCATTCTAATCGAGTTTAACACAAAATTTGATTGCTCATAATTAGTTTCACTCATTTTTATAAAAAAAAAAAAAAAAAAAAAAATTGGTTTCACGAGAAGTTTGTTTACGTCTCTCGTGGCAACAATAGACTACAAATATTAATACCTGATATGAATCAGTTGTTCATATTTTTACTAATAACTTTACAGTGTTGCCACTTTGACTAGTCTCATTACTTTATTTACAGGCCACGTATTTTTAATTGCTTTTAACATAAAAGTAAACGTTTACAAAGAAAATAATTTACAAGGAAGACAAAAAACGAGTTTTGAAAGGGAACTCAGTAAAAATTTGTGGAAAAATTAAAAGCTGATCGATCTAGTAAAAAAAAATTATTATAAGAAAAAAGGTGTGTATAAGAAAAAAACACACACACACACTCCTTTACTTTTAACTCTATGTGCGCGGGAGTACCTTAAAACTGTAACAGCTAAAGTAATCGATATAAACAATGTTTTTTCCCCAAAAGATAATGTATAAATTGGATATTCTACTGACAATATTAGTTTTTGTTAACAAGTCGGTAAACAGATAGGTCCGGTATAACGAACAGGAAATCAAGAGGCAGTAATCTCTTCTATTTCGAGGTTTCCAATATTAGGTTAAAAGTTGTTTGGACAATGCAGATTATTCCAAGTAAAACTGGATCCTTCTGTTTAAATTGCGAACGTGCATTATCGAGCATTGTAAATAATAGAGAAGCGAGATTTTCACGAGAAATCTTTAAAAATAACATTAGTATCGTTTTGTAACAATTCTCCGTTTAGAATTTCATAAAGTTAAAATTATTTTAATTAAAAAGTTAATTTTAACACCGTGCCAAATTTCAAAGGCGTAGAAATAAACAAAAAAAAGTTGAAGAAAATATATTAATCCTTAATTCGGCGCCGATTAAAAAAATATATATCAAAAGAACTGTTCCGTAATTCTTTAGATTTTCGAAGAGATTCATTTTAAAATCAGACTGGATCGGACGTCGACGTTTTATGTCGTCGTTGTCATGCCAGCTCCGAGACCTTAACTCATGTATTAGGCGAATGCTCTGCCAAGCGGGGAGGGTGTCTTCCTAGGCACGACCTGAGGTCGTCGACCTCCGTAAGTCCGCGGCTCGGTCGTCTTGTCTGTCCGTGGCCCGGGAACAGATTTTCCGCGACAGTCCCATCGCTCTCAGGCCTGACTTGGTAATTAAAGCACCAACGAAGGCTCTGATTGTCGACGTGACCCTCGCTTCGAGCAAGATTCTTCCCTTCAGGACGGCGCTTGGGAGAAGGTATCCAAGTATCGGTCTATAGCCTCAGACGTGATGAGAGATATGGATGTGGGGAGCGTGCAGATTTTGCCAATTGTTGTCGGGGCGCGAGGTGGGTTTCTGAAGTTTACCGCACGGAATCTATCTCTTTTGGGGGTTACTGAGCCCTCTCTCCTCGAGGATTTAATCGTCGGAGTTCTGAACAGCTCAATTTCTATCGCCCGGTCCCACCTCGACTGTGGCTAACGTCTCTTGTTATTATCATGAATTTGATTGGTCGTGTGTTGCAGGGGTACGCTGCGGCTGAATATTACACGGTCCAGACCCACCGGTTTGGTCTAGTGGTGAACGCGTCTTCCCAAATCACCTGATTTGGAAGTCGAGAGTTCCAGCGTTCAAGTCCTAGTAAAGTCACTTATTTTTACACGGATTTGAGTACTAGATCGTGGGTACCGGTGTATTTGGTGGCTGGGTTTCAATTAACCACACATCTCAGGAACGGTCGACCTGAGACTGTACATGACTACACTTCATTTACACTCATACATATCATTCTCTGAATGGTAATTATTGGAGGGTAAATAGGAAAAAGAAAGAAATATTACACGGTCCAGCTGAGCCGTTTATGATTGGGTATCACGGAGGCGGAGGACCCCGCGTCCTATTGGCGCGCTCCGCCGTTGTGTTTGGCAGTGGAAACCACAAATCGGAGGGGCAGTGGTTTCCTGGGGCGGGATTTTGGCGCGTCACTTGGGTGCACTTGAGGGAGTTATCTTTAGCCGTTCTAGGGGAATTTTTATTACTTCAACCACCTCACCCAGTACGGGGAATTGTTGGCTGACCCTAACATCTACTAGTATTGTGATCGCGAAAAATTTGGGTTTTCAGATTTCAATAGACCTATCCATTTTGATTATCCCTGAATCCATTTTGTCTAGTTTCGGCGTGACATTTGTACGTACGTATGGATATCGCATAACTCGAAAACTATTAGCAGTAGCAAGCTGCAATTTTGGATTCAGGACTGTTGTAACATCTAGTTGTACACCTCCCCGTTTGATTGCAATCGACTGGACCAGAAGTGTCCAAAAAACCCAAAATAAAAAATAAAAAAAATTGGAATTTGACCTTTTTCTTAGATGCAGTAATAAGCTCTCATCGAGAGCTTTTCAACGATGTATCATACGTGGTACTTATTTTCATCGTTTCCAGAGTTATAGCCAAATAAAATTTTAATTAATGAAATATTTGAATCTTACAAGGAGAAGACCCACTTCATTTTTTTAAAACTTTTTTTTTATTTAAATATATCGATTTATTGATAATTATTAACCTCTGACTGTAAAAAAAAAAATTACGATAAATAATAATTCAATAATAACAATAAAAAAACAACAAAAAAATAAAAAGGAAGTCATGTGGTGTCCACATCAGATTTTTTCCGTATCTATATTTCTATATAAATTTTACATACGCAGACAGAAACGGTACTCGAGAAAATCAACTCCGTGCTGAAATATATCGTCTTGGGGAAAAAATTGATCTTCAAAGAAACGGCAAGGCGAGTAACCTGCGTTAAAACAAGAAACGATGTGAAGAAAGAGCTAGAACAGACCTCGATTGATGAGAGAACGACTATAATATTTTTAAATAATTTTTTTTATATTCTATTTATATTACTTTCCCATCTAGATAGCGCTATAGCAGACCTGTAGGTCTAGAAGGGAAAGTATTGTAATCGATTCAATTTCTGCATATACGGTTTTCCATCTATTCACCGGATCTTGACCTTTTGACACACTAAGAAACCCAAACAATCGGATAGAAATTTTCCGGATGTTAATTTTCATATTGGTTTTCGATTTCGCCGTCTAAATCACCTTATATCTTCAGAACTACTGGACCGATTTTGACCAAACTTAATCAGATTACTTCTATTTATATGGGGCATTGTTGCTATTAATTTTCAACTTAAAAAATCAAGGGGGTGAGGCTGAAGAACAAGGTCAACCTCAGTATTTCGAGATTTCACCTAATTAAGACCATATTTTTTAACAATTAAAAAATAACAATATCTGAAAAAAAAGCTTTTTTTAAAAATCGCACCCCCACCCTAAAAATGCTCTAAACTACTGTTATACTATGACGTCACAGGGGAATGGTAGACTAAAATAAATGCATAATATTTAAAGTTGATTCGGTACCTGGTGCGTCAAGCCTCGCGGATACCCCGGTCTGCCGACCGTACAAGCAAAGTTTTTTTCTATGCAAGTTGTGAAATTACATTAGTTTAGTTAGTGCCGACCGTCGGCGCTAGTATCGCCATCCCCGCGCGAATTAAATAAACGAAAAAATATTATATTTAAATATGATGATAAAAATTTTTAATTAAGTTGCGAGTATAAGCCGTGCATCAGAAACAACTCTGTTGTAAGCTTTATATATAAGAAAGGCGTTAACTTCTTTGAAATTCAAGATTAAAGGTATACAAAAAAAATCTAATTTGGCAAAAGGTTTTTATTTATTCCAAGGGTGCTTTTTACGTTTTTCTTTTATACTCGATTATCCGGTCATTCTGTTACTGCGAAATTCAGTTATATCTACGAGAACGTATAACTAATTTTAAAAAGTCAACGGCTTTATTTTTTACCGTGTTTAGTGCTAATGTTTGCATAAAAAATATATTCTCTCGATGATCTGGTTGTCCGGTTATCCGGTCATTCTCTTATGTCCCGAAATTCAGTTATATGTTTTAAACGGTACGACCAATTTAAAAAAATCATATTTGCTAGCAGTATAAGGGCTAACTTTAAAATTACGAAATAAAAATAAAAAATCGAAATGAAAAATAAAGTACCGGAAAAACAAATAGTAAAAATCTTTTAATTATAGTAATTTTTCGCAATACGCAGTTAATGTGAGCCACGCAAAAATGAACCGTGTCTTGAAAAAAAGAGACGCGCATTTGGTTACAGATGACAGGTTCTTTGGAAAACAGTTACAATTATTTTATAAAATTTTGTAATTAAAGTTAAAGTTAGATATCTTTACACGATTACGATAAATAAATCAGTTTTCAAAAACTGAATCTCCTTTTACGTCCCAAAGAGCAGAGCGAAGCGACGCCTGACCCAGCAGCTAGATGGAGCGGTAAATGCGGAGCAAAACTGCGGATCGATAAATGGAACTGCAGATAAAAACCACTACAATAAATTCATCGCAGCGAAATGCTAACATTTTTTTTCTTGAAATATTTCAGGAAAATACTTAATATTCTCGCAAACATGACGATACGAACGTGTCGAGGGTCCACGAGGCAGAGTCAACCGGCTAGACGGTCAGGCGAAAGAAGCGAGCCCTGACCGCCTAGTTTAATACTAGCTGTCTCCGCAGGTAGGCCCTCCGGGCGGGGTGTCCTGGCGAGCGGCGTCTCGGAATGGGATTATTAAGTGTGCAAAATTGATTACATCTTGTGTAATTTTTTTTTTTTTCAATGTTGAAAACTGATGAAGGAAAAGCGAAAAAATAACGGCAAATCTTCTCAATTAAATTTGCTTTAGATCAGTTTAAGCGTCTTTTACAGGTTGTACACTTCCAATATTTTCATCGAGATCCATAATATCCATACGCAAATTCACTCAATACGACAGCATGAAGCTTAAATATAAATTTAATTAATTAATTTATGATTTATATACAATTTACGAAACAAATTATCGTAATACGAAAATCACCCTCCTTGACACAATTACAAAAGGGAAGTTGGATTCAAAATCAATAAATCGCTAAGGTTATATAGGATTCAAAATTGTTCTAATCTTGACGTTTATTGTACCGTTTGATTTGACCCACGTGTTTTGCCTATATGTATGTTTAATTAACTACAAGGCCAAACAAAAAAATCATAAATACGATTCTAAATGAATAATCGATAGTATTTTCAATACAGATTTATTTGTATCGAAAATAGTTGTAAGATTTGCTACGATATTGAATAAATAAATTACGGTATTAGAATTTATTCATTTATTTTATAATTATTACAGGACTGACTAACAATAAAGCATTAGACAAATTCATTTAATAAGAGTAACAAAAGAGTGACAATTTGGCAGGGATGCCAACCTAAACTAACGAGTAACAAAAAAGTGAGAGTTTAGCAGGTATGCCAACCTGATCTAACGAGTAAGAAAAAAAGTGAAAATTTATAGAGTACGAAAAAAGTGAAAACTTTTATTTTTACAAATAAAAAGGAAATGAAACCTGAGTCTTAACACAAATAATCGATTTTATGAAGAAAAACGATCACATAAATAAACAAATATTAATATATATTTCGTATATATATATCGATATGTAATATCACAGTGTACACCTGACCATCAAAAGACAAATACTAATGAATCGGAATTTTTCGCTAGTGATCGGCACATCTCGGTGTTAAGCTAAGGGGGACGCACACACAGACACATAAATAAAAGAAATGCCGTTTAGTAGGGTTGGATAAAAAACAACATAATTTGAATAAATTAAATTAGAAAAAAGGCTATGAATAATAAAAAAATATACGCATAGAAAATATACAAATTTAAAATAAAAAATGAATTGCCACTTAAGCCTTTCTTTCGAAAGGTCTCGTTTTCGAATCCAGGTCTTGCAAATCATTTTTCACACGCTATATAATTACCATTATATATTCTCTTACAAAACCTTTGACTTTATATGCTGAATAAAAAGCCGGCCTCCGGGGCGCGAGTGCTACAGTCGGCCTTTCATCCGGAGGTCCTGGGTTCGAATCTCGGTTAGGCATGGCATTTTTTATAAACTACATTTCCATATCCCACGCACAAGCCTCAAGCTTATGTAGCGATATCATGAAGCAAAAAAAATAAAATTAGTCATTAAAAATCATTATTGCGCGTGCGCGCACACAAGTCTGGACATAGTTCCTTTAGCATCTTCAAAAAAATAAGTAAATACTTAAATTACGCGAAATATTTTGTTTGTTCTAGACAAGTTACAGTCTACCTCCAAAGACATATTCCTTTGGAATGCTTTTTTTCTCGGACGGGTATAATACTGTAGTTCTGTTAAACTGTCCCACCGGGTAGGTCTAGTGGTGAACGCGTCTTCCCAAATCGGCTGATTTGGAAGTCGAGACTTCTAAGGTTCAAATTCTAGTAAAGTCAGTTATTTTTACACGGATTTGAATATTAGATCGTGGATACCGGTGTTCTTTGACGGTTGGGTTTCAATTAACCACACATCTCAGGAATGGCCGAACTGAGAGCTACACTTCATTTACAAGGCTACACTTCATTTACATTGACACATATCATCCTCTGAAATAATACCTGAACGGTAATTTCCGAAGGCTGAACAGAAAAAGAAAGAAAGGTCAAGATTAAAAAACCCACCGGGTTGGTCTAATGATGAACGCGTCTTCCCAAATCAGCTGACTTGGAAGTCGAGAGTTCCAGCGTTCAAGTCCTAGTGAAGTCAGTTATTTGTACACGGATTTGAATACTAGATCGTGAATACCGGTGTTTTTTGATGGCTGGCTTTCGTTTAACTACACATCTCAGGAATGGTCGACCTGGGACCGTACAAGACCGCATTTGTACTTCAGTCAATAGGGATTTTTTTGGTAAAAATTTGTAAATTTTAGGGAAGTATACGGGATTGTAGATCAGGGTAAGTATAACTTATTTATATGCGAGTGTACAAAATTGGGAACGTTCAATTGTGGTGAAAATCGGTTTTTCATTTTTGTAAGCCAAGGTAAACTTGAATAAAAGTTGTAGGCATTTCCAGTACCTATAATTTAACCCCTTAAACGTTTTATTTCGTTTATTAGTTATTGAAAAAAACCCATTAAAAATGGCCTTTTTTTTGCAAAGCCAATATTTTTTTCAAAAATAACCTTTTTGCAATTGTTATGGTTTTAATGAGTGGTTACATAAGAAAATTGGTTAATTCGTTGCTGAGATATTGTAATTTGTTTACAGGCAACTGTAATTATTTTGGCTTTTAATAACATTTTAGTGTCCATTTCAAGCGCAAAATATTCTTCAAGTCTTGTACTTTCAAACGGTGGAAAATTTTAGATCAAAAATTAATTTAAAACATGTTTAAATTACTTCGGAAATATGACCGAAAAATAGGGTGCTCGCGCAGTAGTTGTAGAGGGGGAAGCGATTTACGGCAATCGCGTGCGACTAAAGCTAAATTTAGCAAATCTAACACTAGCATTGTGTTATCTTCAATATCCTTGTAATTATTTGTTTGATCAAAATTTTTCTTATTACAAAATTTAATAAGCATTTTATTTTGAACAAAATGACACCTCATTTGTAAAAATCCGTTGACAAACAAACAGGTTATAGCCTAGTTATAAACCTAACTTTGTGACCGACACAAGCGATGATGAAAATGAACGATAAAATTCATGAAATCACCGCATTACTATTACGGAACTCTCGCTTCATTTCACTCAAATTATCACGAAGTTTACTCTATAAAACTGTATCGGGAAACTTTGATTATCAAAGGTTTTGTGCCAAATATCTAAGGCGGCAGATTTCTAGAGGGAAAGAATTGAAAAGCTTGTGCATCGTTATGATAAGTGCCTCATTTTTAACGGCGACTATGTAGAAAAATAGTTTTAGATTGTTCCTGTCAAATGTATATAATAATTTTTTTTTTTTTTTATTTAGTTGGTTTTTATTTAAAAAGCAGTAGTTTACCTAACCGGAAAAAACTCCTACGGCACTGCTGTGGGAAGCTAATCGATATTAGATATAATAGAAGATATATGGCTGACCACCAGCCAATTAGGGTTCCAAGCGCTTTAATATGGTGGACAGGTACTTGCTGGCATTCAGCGACCTAGGCGTGGCAGCGGATGGCTGTCTAAACGAAGTAAATTCCAATTTATGGATGCGATATATATTTTTAGTAGTTGACGGGGTGCGCCTACCCCTTTTTGTAAATATATGACAAGTGAGTGGTTGGGACACTTAAGCCGGTGCTGTATGGCACTGCGCTTAATCTAGAATCTAATTACGACACTGGTCGCTAAACCGGTTCGAGGTTCAGTGGCTGTTTGTGGCACAGACATTCGGTCGAACGCTTTAGGGTGACCGAATGGGATGGTGGCGGGAGAAATGCCAAGCAAACCAATAAAAAAACACAAATTACTTTCTGGAGAGCCCTCGTACATATATTAATTCTTTTTTTTCATTTAAATATATCGATTTATTAATAATTCATTAACCTCTGATTGTAACTTCACTAATGTGAAAAAACAAAAAATGTCAGGAAGAATTGGCAAAAAAATTCTGTCGCCAGGGGATCGAATCGTGGATACGGGCCAGGGAGGCAGCCTCTTTGCTGAGGGCGTTCGGGTCCAGCAGATGGCTGGATTAGGAAGATCTGATGATGCATTGAGGACCCTCGAAGTTTGTGAGGTGGGCGCGCGATTCATGGGGGGTATATGCGTGGGGTGCATACCCGGACCCAGACTAGGTGATAGGGAAGGGAAGGGTAGCCCTCTTGGGGAGAGTCAGCATGGCAACTAGCAACTAGGAGGGATGTAGTGATGTCTCAATGATCCAATTGGGACACCGTCGAGAGATCAGCTTCAAGCTGCCCTAAAGTGGGGGGGGGGGGCTAGTCTTCAGCCACGTCACTTGGGATCGACCGAAGTAACGTTAACCACGTGCCAAGTGGTTAAATAAAAAAAACCTCTAATTGTAAAAGTTTTTAATTAAAATGAAAAACACGCAAAATTTTATTTCACTAATAACGTCTGATTTTTTTTCGTATTTTTATATTATTGAATCATCAGACCCGGCAAGGTCTTTCCCTGCGAGATTTGAATGTATATATATGTTTGAACATTACGGAACTTCACAAAATTTAATCTTTCCCTTATTTCCTTTTACCCTTTCTCCCTTTTCCCATTTTCATTTTTACCATACTCCCTTACCCGTCTCCCTAAATTCCCCGTTTCGTTTTGTCCCACTTATTTTCCTTTATTCTCTTTTTTCCTTCCCATTTTCCTAATCCCCGTTTTCTCCTTCATACCTTTTCCGATTTTTCCCTTTCTCCCCGCTCGTAAATCGGTCCAGTAGTT
The DNA here is from genome assembly GCF_047948215.1 of Lycorma delicatula. Classification (NCBI taxonomy): domain Eukaryota; kingdom Metazoa; phylum Arthropoda; class Insecta; order Hemiptera; family Fulgoridae; genus Lycorma; species Lycorma delicatula. The sequence goes on along the minus strand of NC_134458.1, from coordinate 192,434,592 downwards.
TTTTACTGTATAACGGACACACATATCAGAATCATAAATTATTTAGTATAGCGTGTTTTAGCTTTTACGTCCAACAGGTAGCGCTGTTTTTGCCTGTCACATCTTAGGTATATAAAAAGACGCGCGTATTCGAATGCAACGTTGTGGCAAAAGTTCAAAGCAATCGGTCAAGAACTTTCGGGGATTTAAGATTTTGAACAAACGAACATTTACATTTTTATTTGTATAGATTATTATTTGTTGTTAAACATTTGGTTAAAATTACAGTTTAATAATTAATAATAAATCAATATATTTAAATTAAAACGAAGGAGATGAAGTCGAATTCAAACCGATGTGTCTTCCCCTTGAAAGATCCAAATATTTCATTAATTAAAACTTTATCTGGCTATAACTGTGGAACCGATGAAAATAGGTACCACTTATGATATATCATTGAAAAATTCTCAATGAGGACTTATTACTGCAGTTAAAAAGTCCAAAATCCAGTTTCTTTTGAATTTTGGACACTTTTAGTTCATCGATTACAATCAAAAGGGTAGGTGCACAACTATATGTTACAACAGTCCTAAATAAAAAATTTCAACATCCTACGGCTAATCTTTTTTGAGTACTACGTGCAGACGTCACGGTGAAACTACTCAAAATGTATTCAGGGATGGTCAAAATAGATATTTCCGCTGTAATCTGAAATTTTTCGCGATTACAATATTTCCTTTACTTCATACAAGTATGAAACCATCAAATGTGTCTATTTTATTAATAAATTTGGAAGCGATTATATTACCCGATTTTTTCACAAAATTCTAAAAAAAAATTAATACTCGATATATTTTAAAACAGCTATTCCATTTTACATTATAAAAAAAGTTCTCCACATCGGAAAATTATCCTTGGATTCATCTTAAGGATAAAAAAAAATGTATAATATACTTAGTAAAACAAAAAGTTAATCGACTAAGTGATAATCTTGTGCAAATTAATGTGAACAACAGGTAATTTTTAGTTTGTTATGGCTGTTCCTTCCATTTCAAGAATTGCCTAAAAATATCTTGTTTGTTTTGAAAGACTACGTGTATCGTTTATGAATTTTATTTCGGTTTTTTCTAGTGTAAATGATCTTTTTACGATTTCGTTAATAAATTTAGATACATACCGATATGGTTTTAACTCCTAAGAAAAGAAGTAAGATAATAACACTCGATGAACATAGTTCTACGACTCAAAGATAGATAGCAGCAGAATGTAAGGTTAGTCTAGGTGTAGTTAATAACATACTTAGGCAAAATCTTGCGACGGGTACAATTTCACTCCAAAGAGCTCAACGACCTCTTTGGAAAAGAACGTAAAACCAGTTTTAAAGATGATTCTATTAGACGTAAAATAAGTAAAATTAATCCTCAGAAAAACAGTTTTACGTTACAAAAAGACTTAGAAATACCTGGAGTGAAAATTTATGATTTTACTATAGGCAGAAGATTCCTGGAAAGCGGTCGCAAGGCATAAAGACCTATAAGAAAACAACTTGTTACAGATGCCATGAAGAAGAAATGGCTTCCTTGGGCAAAAAAAAAAAAAAAAATACAAAAACTGTAGCTGAGACTTGGAGAAAAGTCCTTGTCTCTGACGAAACTAATTTTCTAGTTCAGAGAATAAGCGTGTCACATGTGCGAAGAAGCGGAAGGAGCAGGTTTCGCCGAAGTAGTACAGGATTCTTTAATGAAGATGTTTTGGGGGATGCTTCAGCTACTTTGGACTTAATACTTTAGTACCCGTTTGTGGGATGATGAACAGTGAAAAATACAGAGTGGCCCGCGAAACGAACAAACATTTTTTTTTGCAATAATTGTTTAAGTTAATATTCATTAATATATTTTACGTCGACAAAAATGACAGCGGTTCATGAATATTAATTTTTTGTTTTCCCGAGTGTGCTGTTTGTATATCGTTCCAAGGCGGATGACAAAGGAAGACCGACTGTCGAACGGCTCGTATAGACCGTGATGTTTTTAATGAAACGAAAAGTACGGTGCTTACAAAAGGACGGTTTCGTGCACATTTTCACACTCGGTGGACGCTCTCATTTAAAAAAATACGTAGACTTTACGAAAAATTTAATTTTAACGGTTCAATATTTGAAAGTAAGAGTTTACGGTCAGCCGATGTTCGTTCTCTACGGAATGTCAAAGCTGTCAGAGCAGCGCTGTTTAGAAGCCCGGGAAAATTAATAAGAAAAGCAACAGCACAACTTGCGATTTCTAGGCGATCTGTGCAGCGAATTTTAAAAACCGATTTGCATTTATATCTGTATAAAGTAACAGTGTTGCCTGAATTAACTGTCGACAACAAACATCAAACAAATAACGGCATTCACTGAACGGGCTGTGAACAAAACTTATTGTCGAACAACGTTTGGTTTTCAAATGAGGCGCATTTTCATCCACACGTGGTTTTAATAAACAAAATATGCGTTTTTGGGATTCCAAAAATCCACAAGCGCTTCATGAAAAGGGTCATCGCGATCCAAGAAATACGGTAAGGTCGCTATCTCAAGTCAAGGGGTAATAGGGCCATTCTTTTTGGATCAGACAGTAAACAGCGAACGTTATCTAAACTGCTGCGTAATAATTTTGTTCGTCAGCTTGTTGAAAAAGGGTTTCGATTAGAAAACGAGTGGTTCACGAAGGATGGAGCCAGACAACACGTAGTTAATGTTGTTTTAGACATTCTGCTTGAAACTTTGATCGCAAATATCATTTCAAACCGATATCCTATTCGTTTTGCGTGTTGACCGAGTTGACCTCCGATGATTCCTGATTTGTTCCTGAGTTGTCCTGATTTGATTCCGTGTAATTATTTCCTTTGAGGATTTCTAAAGGAAAATAATTTCCCTAAACATGTTCGTACAGGGATGGAACTGTTCATTGAGATGTGCGACGAGATAACCGAAGATATGTGTAGTCGAGTTATAACATACATAGGAGTTCGTGTTAAAGACGTGATGGTGGTGATATTGAACATAATCTCCAGGTGTACAGTAAACACTGTATTGCGATTCAAATAAATATTTCTTAACAAAACCAAATGTCGCACGCATCGTTTCGTGCGACGTCTGTATATCCCATTATTGGAAAATAAGGCTGTACCAGAGAACATGAAAAACTTATAGATTTACTTTGGGTCGAAAACATTGTTTTCCAACAATACTTGATCCCCTGTCATTCATCAAAGAAAGTTAATCTTTTCACGTCTGAAAATCAGTGTTTGAACCGGTTTGTAAATTCACCAGTCCTGAACCCAAATGAAAGAAAATTTGTGGATAATTATAAAGAAACGATGAGACAAAATGGACTGCACTATCGAAGATAATATGATTTGTGCTACAATACAAAGGTGTGGTTTAAGGATCAAGAAATTAAATAAATATGTAAAGATCTTATATGTCTAAAAAAAAAAATAACTGAAACGGTTATTACAGAGCGAGGAAAAACATTTAAAATATTAAAAAACACTGTACATTCTTTATATTAACAAGCAGGGTTATTTAATTAAGGTATTTAATTTTTAAATTCCCTTTATAAGTGTTCACTTTTTTCCGACTCCTTTTTAAATCTCTCACTTTTTTGTTACTCGTTATAAATTCGAACCTTTTTTGCTACTCCTTTTTAAATGAATTTTTAACTAAGGTGTTACACTCTTGTCGGTCAGTCTTATGCCAGCCGTCTATGATTCAACATGTGTTAATACAATATTATTACAACTTCAAATATTATAATAAAATTACCGTCTTAAATAAAAGAGAATGTCCTGACCGATTCACCGACTCGTAATCAACGTACAACCAAAAACATTTTAGGTGGAGACTTGACATTTTCAGGGTACCTTCGTATCTTTAATTAGTCGTGCACTAAGAAAGGATTTTGCGAAATTTTCATTTTAAGGGGTTCAAATCGATAAAAAACTAAATTTCGTGTTAACAGCGCTATCTGTTAGACGTAAAACCAATATGAGTGATACTAAATATTTTATGATTCCATCACAATGTTTCTGATATGTGTGTCCGCTATAGAATAAAAAACTACTGGACCGATTTACGCGCCGGGAAGAAGGGAGAAAGGGAAAATGGAAAAAAGAAAAAAGGAGAAAACGGGGAAAAGAAAAAAAATAAGAGAGGAAGGGATGAAAGGGAAATGGGGGTGAACAAGAAGGGGATTAAATAAATTTAATTAAAATTTTTTAAAATAATATGAAATATAAAATAAATAATTAAATTAAACTGGAATTTAAAAAATAGAATATGTAAAGAAAATAATTGAAGATGTCGGATGCAAAAAAATAGGTCGAGATTAAAAGCGCAGGTAAAGCACGGAAATGAAGTAATTCATTACATCTGTCAAATAAGTAATATTAATACATCGTGTGCGCGCGCAGAGCGACAGAATGCGTGTGTGAGTTCTCTAGAAGAATGCCGTTAAATTTTACAGCTGTATTTCTCTGTTTGAAATAACGAAAAAAGTTCATAATAAACATGCGACCGGAAAAGGCTTTGCGTTTAAATTAGAAATAACAAAGAATTTTACCGTGATTTCTGCTTAGCGGCAAATGAACCTATACCGAAATTCATCGAAAACCGGTGAAGAAGGGAGAAAGGGAAATAGGGAAAAATCGAAAAAGCTAAAAGGGGAGAGGGTAAAAAGGAAAGAAGGGGAAAATAGAAAAAAGAAAAAAGGGAAAACGGGGAAAAGGAAAGGGAAAAAAGAAAAGAGGAAGGGGATTGGGGAAAGGGAAGTAAGGGAAAGAGAATCGTGAAAAGGAATGGGAGAGCGAAGCGAGTCTTTGATGGTGACGGGAAGCGCAAGTAACCACAGAGCACGGGGCGAAGCCGCAATGGGAATGCTAGATTTGGGGTTGTAATAAATTTTTTTGTTTATCTTTATTGAACTATTTTAATCGATTCGTAAAATGGACTTACAATATAAAACAATAAACATTTAATTGAATTAGTAAAACAAAGGATTAGGAATAATTAAACCTAACCGATGTACTTAAACCAAGGCGGATATTATCATAACTTTATATTTAATAAATTTGAAAATATATTTTTCTACAAAAATATACTTGCACAAGACAAATAACTAATGAAGAATGAGATCTAAGACAAATGAGTTCAAAAGAATACATATTTGTTTGTTGTTTTTTTTTTTTAACTTAACAATGAAAATAACTGAAAACAAAGAGAAAAGAATAAATACACTGTTTACAGTTTTATAAAGAAGTAAAATATTTAGAGTTGATAAGCAAAGATCACACTGTGTGATATTGTATTAAAGGTAATTATTTGCATAAATACGAGTATAAAAGCGAATAAAAGAAACGAACACTAACAAAGCGAAATCCCTTCATTATGCTAATGTACACATATACTGAGATCTCAACACCTCATTTTCAATAGAGCAACGTATTAACGAGATTAAGGCTTCATGATAATATCTTTCCTTATTGATATACACGAAAAAAACCTCTTTTACCTTTTCTCTCTCTCTCTACACACACACACACATATATATATATATATATATATATATATATATATATATATACACGCACACAAACACAAAAATGAGATTGAAAATTACAATTACATAACCCACATAGACCAGATATAAATAACTAATTAATTATTCGCATAAAATTTCATTTTACTTTCGCGTCTATATAGCAGCTATATACAGAGCGGTTCAAAAAAAGTACATTTTTTGCAATTAAATAATATCTAAAAAAACTTAAATTCACTAATCTAATGTGTAGTGTAGTGTAAGGTATTAAATTTGTCGTGGTAGGCGGAGCCGGTAATTTATAGGCGGGTGGTTGCTGGTGGGACGAGCCAGTACAGCGGAAGACAGTCGAGTAGCAACAACGGCTGAGGTTCTCTTATCGTTTGTTGTACGCAAGGTTGTACTGAAGTAGTACTGTAAGTACGAAAATGTTCACGAAGTACGGCACCAACACGTCGAAGAATCGCCCGCATTCTCGCTATTAACCGGAAGCCGACAGAACTGTTAAAAGATGTGCACAAGGAAAGATCCGGCCGACCACGAACAGCTACAAGTCCAACGTCCAGTGCTGCGGTGTTGCAACATTTCACCCGATCACCGTAAAAATCAGTGCGCTCGAAAGCGAGATGAACCGGTCAAGTGTAAGACGCAATTTGAGTAGTGCAAAGTTGAAAGTGTATATTCCAAGACTGCTACACGCCGATGAACGAGAACGACTCGCGCTGAAGGACGCAGTACCGTGAATGGTTTCAGCACATGGTTGACGACGATGAGCAATTTGCAGGGAAGTTTGTGTGGACTGACGAGGCGATCTCCACTGGAGACCGCCTCCAATGTTGGAGAATAACATATAAATATATATATATAATTAGTACATATAACGTTAGTTAGATAAGGTAAACGAGCGTGCATTGCTTTTTTATTACGGTTTCTTGTAATCTATTTACCTTACGACACTGAAATCGGGTGGTTTTTTCTTTTAATTTCTATTTATTGCCTCGACCCCTGCCAGAGCTTATTTGTATTTGTCGACATATACCGGCAAAAATCAACATTCTCTAATTTCCATATTTTATATACATATATATATATATCCGTAAAATATGGAAATATATATGTTTTACTGGGTTTTTTCTTTTTCTGTTCAGCCTCCGAAACAACCGTAAGGTTATACTTCAGAGGATGATATGTATGAAAGCAAATAGAATGTATTCATGTACGCAGTGGCGGCTTGCGTGTAGGCACTGCGGAACTGCAGCAGCCCCTATTTCCATTTGGTACTGTCGATAACATTTAATATAACGAGACCCTTTTTTCTTTAATACTTTCTTTATACTTCTACAATATATAATCCTTAAGCTTAATGTCAGTAGACATCTTCCAGTTTATGAAAAAGATACAAAATTGTTTATACAGAACTGCACGGTTCACAGTTCCAGCGGCGTGGTGTTTCGGCTGATGTGCACATGCGAACATAAGAAGCTACTGCAAGGGTGGGAGAGCACTGTCGCTCCCGCAGTGCCGACCCTGACGTGCTGGTGACGGTAGTTTTTTTTTATTCCGCGAGTGTACGGAACGTTCCTTGTCCGTTGCCCTTTTCAATTTAGTCGGTGGAACGAATATGAAACCTGTTCGGTTGTTTTTTCAGCAGCGATCAGAACATGGCGGAAAGCAAGGGTTCTCAAATCTGTCCAAAAACAGGCTGTAAGAGCTAAAGAGAAGGTAATTAGTAAAAACTAATTTCTATGTACGTAAAATTTAAGCACGTTGGACTGTAGTGTTTTTAAGCAGACATTTTATTAATTATTATCTAATAATAATAAAAAATATTATCTGTATTGACATTTTATTATCTATTAGGTTAACCGCCGTGTACCGTATTCTTGAATGTGATAAAGTGTACAATTCGATTATTTCTATTTCATTAAATTTTCTTCGGCTCTTTTATTTTATAGAAACTTTAACCACGGTGTTGTAAAGACTTTCTGGAGCAGTACCCCCACTAATTTTAGCCACAAGCCGCTGCTGCTTGTACAGTTTCAGGTCGACCACTCCTGAGATGTGTTGTTAATTGAACCCCAACTATCAAAAAACACCGATCAAGTAGTCCAATCCGTATAAAAGTAACTGCCTTTACTAGGATTTGAACCTTAGAGCTCCCATTTCAAAATCAGCTGATTTGCAATAAGGAGTTAACCGCTAGACCAAATCGGTAGGTTATGTTTAATTGGGATAGTTCGGATAAAACCCACCGGGATGGTCTAGTGGTGAACGCGTCTTCCCCCCAGATCAGCTGATTTGGAAGTCGAGAGTTCCAGCGTTCAACTCCTAATAAAGGCAGTTACTTTTATAAGATTTTGAATACTAGATCGTGGATACCGGTGTTCTTTGGTGGTTGGGTTGAGACTGTACAAGAGTACATTTCATTTACACTCGTACATGTCATCCTCTGAAGTAATACCTGAACGATAATTCTCAAACGCTAAACAGGAAAAAGAAGGATTAGATCGGAAAATCGGTTTTGTGAAATTACACTCTCATAAGCACGGAAACAATACTGCTAAACGTATTATATTTTCTTTCCGGAATAGCGTGAAAAAAAGCATATCAAGTAAACTACACGTCACATTAATTATGGAATATAACAATAAAAAAATACGGGTTACTATAACATGTTGTATACAAAGTACTAGTAATAGTAAAAAACATAATTATACAAAAAAATAGTAATACTGCACATGAAAGCGATTTTGATTAGTTCCGGTATAATTTATCTAGTAAATCTTAATATATTGGGCTATCAGAGTCGATCGATTGGCCGATATACGTACTCTTCCCCACCCGTTGTATCATATCTATTCATTTCCTTTTCCGGGTCTCCACTAAATAATCGCACTGTCCCACACCATACACCAATATCACAGTACGAGTATATCTCCACCCGTTAAAACGACTTCATTCGCATTTCCTGTTACAGTCAACAACACTTTTACACATCTGTACCTTGTTACTTTTATTTAAACTCTCTTATATTACAACTGATAAAGTGTATTTAAAGTATAAAATAAATTTCCAATTTAATATTTAAAAGTCCAACTCGGCTATATTACAACTGATGCGCAATAAGTTACTTAAAGTTTAAAATAAATTTTTAATTTAACATTTAAAAGTCCATTTAAAACAGATGGTGAATTAAACCGATACACATTTAAACGTTACTTAAATACAAAGTCATGGTGTTTAAACTAGACCGTTTCCATCATCATTCACTCACCATAAGGTTCTCTCAGCTAACTCTGTATTCTCGAATTCTAAAGAAATATTTAATTCGACATAATAAAAGCTATGAACTGCCAATGTAAGTTATAAACGTTTAACCTGAAATCTTTTTTTACACCGCTTCCCAAAAACGAATGTAAATGTATTTAGGGTGTATATATGTATGTTTGTTCCACCGTAGCGGCTGAACGGCTAAACCGATTTACATGTATGATCTCGAGTTGGAATCCTTATGTAACCAGGAATGTTATAACTTCTCTATATATATTGTGGCTATCAGAAGATAATTGAAAATCAAAATCATTGTTGTCTTCTTCAGTAATGCATGATTCTTCATCGCCGCTTTCAAAACATACATTCACAGGTTGCTCAGTAACTGGAATTATTTCACTGTTAGGTACAGACCTGATTGCAGATTACAATGAAGGATATTTTACAGAACGCTTAGATTTTTTAGAAATTCCAGACACACTTGTTAAACAAAAGTAACAATCCTTTAATTAAAATTAAAAAAAATTTCAAAAATGGTGAGCGATAGAAAGATTCTGAGTTCATATTCGTTTTCAGCGTCTAAAAAACAGATTAAAATCATGTTTCGCATGTCAGGAAACAAAAATTATGATTATAAAGATAATTGAAATTTTTCGAGCCGAAAAAAGTCGATGTTTTGGTCGATTTTTCGCATATTTTCAATTGTTTTGCAATACGCGAATTATTTGCACAGGTTGGTATAACTATTAAAGGAGCATTTAAGCCCCGGATAGAACACGTAGGTGCATTACAGTATGAGTTATTCAAACATTAAGAAAACTATTTTCTTTCGAAAAACTCGAATTTTGCACAAACTATTGAATATCTTGCAGAAGTCAAAAAAGGTATCTACTCTACTCGCCGATGCCTATATATCCTGGAAGTTTCGTCAAAAAATCTTTTTTTCATTTTAAAGATTAATAATTGAAGAAAACATTATTTTTACAGTTTTTTTTTGCAACAAATAATTTATTTGTTGATCAATTGACATCGGGCAGGGCTTAATTTTTATTTCAAAAAGTTCTACAGCGTTTCTTTATAACATTTCTTTGTAAAAGTCTTAGTTTTCTTTAAAACTAAAAAACTGTTTTTCACCAAATTTGGACGCGATTTTGAAAATTATGCGGAAAAATGAGAACGTGGAAAAGTATTTCATTCAATTCTACGAAATTTTTCCTATTTTTTTACACGTCTTAATTAACGGAAGCTAATTTTGTCATGTAAAAATCTAATTTGATAGGCCTATATACTTTTTAATGATTCTGTATAATAAAATTTTTTCGTTAAAACCGAAAAAAAGTAAATTCTATAAAAAAATTTACGAAAGGTTTATCTTTTCAGTATCTCAGGACGACGTAATAATTTTAACGAAAAAAAACAGCTGATTTTTTCAACCCTTTCAAACGAGAAAAAAATATTATTATGGTTTTTTAAACAGAAACATATTCCAACAGAGAGAAAAACCGATCGACGAAATATATAGATGACCTATTCAATTTACAATTAAGTTTTAAGGAAAGTAGAAATTCATGAAGCAAATGTTTTCTCGCATCTGGAATGTATTATCCAGCACGTTGTTACTTTCACTTCCTTAGGGAAATGAAAAAACAAAGAAGGATATTTAGCATTTTCCCACGGGTATATTATGAAAACCGGAATAACGGTGATAAATTCTATTGTAATCATATTAATTATGTCGATACCTAACGCGTTAAAAAAAAAGAAGGTTTATCCTTAATGTTATTTTAAAATGAATAAAACCGTTTTCATTTGTACGAGAATAAAAAACGACCTTATTTATGTATTTCGATTATACTTACTTTATTGAAACATCAACGAAATACAGAAAAAAAAATTTATTAATTTTTACTTCTTTGTACGAAGTAAAAGAAGTATTATGTTAGCAAAAAAATTTTGTTTTCATATTTGAACCAAAATATCCATTTTGAACATTCCTGAATTAATTTTGAGTAGTTTCGGCGTGACGTCTGTACGTATGTATCTCGCATAACTCAAAAACGATTACCCGTAAGGTGTTAAAATGTTGGATTTAGGACTGTTGTAACATCTAGTTGTGCACCTCCCCTTTTGATTGTAATCGATTGAACCAAAAGTGTTCAAAAAAGCCCAAATGCCAAAAACATTTTGACTTTTTCTTAGCTGCAGTAATAAGCCATGTTTGATAGCTTTTCAACGATATATCATAAGCGGTACCTATTTTCATCGGTTCCACAGTTATAGCCAAATAAAATTTTAATTCATGAAATATTTGGATCTTACAAGGAGAAGGAACAAATCGGTTCGAATCCGACTTCATTTCTTCTTTTTTGTAACTTTTTTTTTTAATTTGAATATATTTATTTATTAATAATTATTAACCTCTGATTATAAAATTTTTTTACGATAAATAATAATTCAACAATAATAATAATAATAATACGAAAAATATCAGAAGTTATTAATGAAATAATTTTATCTACTTTTCATTTTAAAAAAAAATCTGATGTGGACATCACAAGACTTCCTTGTACGCCTATTAAATTATATATACACATTTTTTATGTAAATGGAATTACATATATTCCAATGTAATTATGAGAAAATGGCAATATATCATTCAGAGATGGTCAAAATGGATATTGCCGTTGAAATCTGAAAACTGAAATTATTCGCGATCACAGTACTTCCTTTACTTCATACAAGGAAGTAAAAATGTGTATATGTAATTTAAAACGTGAAAAAAGGAAATCATGTGGTGTCCACAAAAAATAAAAGAATCATCCAACAAAACGCAGCGATATCCAAAAAATTACAATGAAACTGTAATCCGTACGGTAACAGCCTCGCAGATTTCATTTCTTCAACCCACCGGGTTGGTCTAGTGGTGAACGCGTCTTCCCAAATCAACCGATTTGGAAGTCGAGAGTTCAAGAGTTCAAATCCAAGTAAAGGCAGTTAATAATTAACAGCAAATTTGGATGATGTTTAGATCTCCATTAACAAATACACGCATCATGAATATTTTATAGGTTCGTACTGATGAAAACACTTTTAGTAATAAACGTTTGTCAAAATTATTTCTTTGTTAAAAGTAAATTTATAATTGCTATGATTTTTACGCGAATATTTAGAATCATTGAACTAAATAAACGGAAAAATATTATATTTAAATAAAAAGATAAATATTTTAAATTAAGTTGTGTGTGAACGCGGCATTAGCCGCGTTCCGAGTGTCCCGGGAAAGACGTAGAAGGAAAGTCCTAAAACTGTGTTGTCAGCTTTTTTTGAGGACTTTACAACGTAATAAAAAGTTACGCCTGTGTGAATTACGCATAAAATTTCTAAATACGAGACATTATGTCTAAATTAAAGACCGTTTCATTGTAAAAATGTATTTTGTCTATGTTTTGTTTGTCTAATATCAACGATATTTGTTTTTAATTTGTTTGCGTCTAAGCTCGTTCGAATCTATTCTAATCGATCTTGATCGCAAGAGATATTAATCGATCTCAAACGAATAAATAAAATAAGTAAGCCGTAAGATATTGTTCCTATAAAAATAAATGAATATATTCACCGTCCGGGGTTAATGTCCCTGATAATTATCGCTTAACATCCGGTCGGAATCGGATATAAAGATCGATAAGTTTTTGGATGTCAGACACAAAATAATTTTCATGTTTTCTTTTAACGTGGTATTTCCTACTGCTGATTTTATAGGATTTTTTTATGTAGGTTGGTGTACGTGAAGACGGTTACGCACGCATCAGCGGATCGGTCGTGTATTCCTGGAACCTCGTGTAAGGATTATTATGAGAGGTTATCTCTAAAGTAAAGACAGTTTCATTGTAAAAATTTATTCTGAAACGTTATATTTTTTATTTCTCTTAAACTGCATCATACCTTATACTACTTCGCTGTATAATCGCCACATGAATTAAGACATTTATCGTAGCGATACACCAGCTTCAATATTCCCTCGTCGAAATCTTGTTAGTCACTGATTAAACCCGTTTTTCCGTTCACCGTCACCAGCGAATCGCTTACCGCTCAAAAGTTCTTTCACTTTACCAAACAAATGGTAATCAGAAGGACCTACGTCCGGGCTATATGATAGGTGATCGTAAATTTCCCATTCAAATGTTCTCAATAAATCACGTGTTGATGTGTATTACCGTGAAGCAGGACAACGCCGTCGGTCAGCCGCACTCGTCGGCGATTTTGAATGGCGCGCCGTAACGTACGTAGAATTTTCCAGTAAGCTTCTCATTTACAGTCGTTCCACGCGGCATGAAATCGATCAGAAATATGCGAAACCGATCCCAAAAGACTGTGGTCGTCAGTTTGCGTCCAAATGGCTAAAACGTTTACTTCTCTGGCCAGTGATTGAGAAAGACGCCATTCACTTCTTTTTTTTTTAACCTCCTGGACCATCGTTACGTATTGCTTCAGAGGATGAGATGAATGATTAGTGGCGTGTGTGAAAATTCCTTGCCTGACCGGGATTCGAACCCGGGATCTCCGGATGAAAGGCCGAGACGCTACCACTCGCGCCACGGTGGCCGGCCATTCACTTGACTGCCGTTTTCTCTGTGACGTGTAATACGAAATCCACGTTTCATCGCCGTTAACAATCGAATTAAAGTACTCATCGCCTTTTACTGTGTAGCGCATCAAAAATTCCAAAGTAGATCCCATTCGGTTTTTTTTTCTGTTACGACGTGCGGCACCCGACGTCACGAAATTCAATAAGTAATCGGCAGGAATAGATTAATAAACAGAATTATTTAAAACAAGTTTTATTTACGTAATCTTCTGTAACCGAAAAAGCATAAAATAGATCAATATTTGTCGTACGCGTAAATAATAATATTAAAATAGATAAATTAATTAAATAGCCAATTTAATTATCGTAAAACATAGATAGATAAACGATTATAATATATTGAAAATTAAATTACAGATCGATAAACGACAAACACGTCGATACCGTTTGTTTTTAGCCAAAACAATGTTCAACAAAATAAAGCGACGTGTACGTCCGGTATTATAACATAAAATGCGGTTACACTAATTGAAGAGACCTGAAGGAAACTATAATACGTAGGAAAAACCACCGGATGTCGGTGACGTTTATTATTCGTACGAATTATTATTCGGAAAACTATAAATAATTTCCAGCGAAGATTACGAGACCTTCCCGTAAACGATGATGATAATAATATTGTAGTTTGCGTGTTTAAAACGTAAAGAAAAACAACGGTTTACTTAGCGAAAAGAAAACAGAAAGATGGGGTGAAGTCGTATGAGAAGAGAGGAAAATGCACAAGAAATCAATTTAAAGCTAAAATAGTTTTACTCAATACACATCATAAAATATTATAAATAAATCCGAGCGCGCGCGCGCACACATACACATTCATACCATATATATATATATATATATGGTATTATCTAAAGAGGAAGAGGGTTTTTGTTTGATCGAGATAAAGAAAAAAAATAAATAAATAAACCGGTTGTTAAGACTTTAAAGAGGAGGATACTCCTTTTTAAATCTCTCAATTTTTTGTTACTCGTTAACTCAGGTCGGCATCCCTGCCAAATTATCACTTTTTTGTTACTCCTTTTTATATGAATTTGAATTATGATCTTACGCTCTTGTCTTCAGTCTAGTATCAGCCATCAGAGACTCAACATGTATTTTACAGTCGTGTATAATTAATAACATTACATACATGAAGCGCAAGTTTAAATACCGGTCGCCACAGCACCTACTTTCCTATATTCTTTTTGCCCGGGCGCACAACGAAGTTTTATTATCAGCGCCCGGACACGATATTTATATTTTAAATAAATAAATATTAATAATTAACGTCGGTATATAAACAGGTGAAATATACTACAGAAAATTAAAATAAGCGAATATAAACGGAAGGCGCTAAGAAATTGTAGGTAACATCATTTTATTATTCTGTAATAGATTTCCAATATTAGCCGATAATTTCAACTTGCGATACAATAAACCTAATAACAGGCACATCCTAACCGCTTTGGGGAAGACACCTATCGTGTGACAGTCGCGGTCGCCGATGGGTTTTACCGGAAATCATCTTCAAAACCTTGTAAAAAGACATCTGTCAGCCCCGTTCCTTGTAAGTTAGAATGACAGCGATGCGAATGCCACGTGACATCCCCCATCGATATACTACAACTAGACAACTATTTAAAAACAAAACACAAGTTCAAGTCTCTAATAAGAGCGAACAGACAATAAGAAGGAACTAAAATAACAATTATCTACCCGAAACAGGCAAAAGTTGAGTTCAACATGCAACGTTAGTACAAAATATAACCCGAAAACAAGAAAAACATAAACCGTAAGACAAGGCTAAAAAAACGTAGGATAAGGTAAATCCAAGCGGAACCCTAAAATCCTTCGGCAATCCTTCCTCTTGCCAAATAAATGATGAAATTCTCAACGATACACCCACTCGGTCCTGTTCCTCCAATAATATTGAGCCGGAAAATAGTATCCGTGCGCATTAGCTCGTAATTACGGCATACGTAAAGAACACGATAGGCATCGTCCAACTGTCCACATTGTGGACACATCTGAGTCTCTGCATTCTGTATCTGCAAGCGCCATGGCCAGAAAGGAACTGTGTCACGTACTTATTATGATGTACCCAAGAGGCGTCCCGCAAACCAACAACATCTGGAAAGAGATAATGCGAGATAAGGCCCATTCTCTGTTTCATCCCATCAGGCCTGCCACAAAGCATTGCCATGTCGTTCAATTTCCCGTACTTTCTCTAAAGTCAACCAACCGGATTTCTTAGCAATATACCGCTGTTGTTTCTCAGACGCGATCAAATATATCGGTTTCACGCTTGGAATCGCCAAGATTGCCTCCCGTGAAATTCTTACGGTATCCACCTGTTACCGTTAACAATATAAGACGTTGAGACCTCAATAATATATCCTGATAACTTTTAAATTTAAGGCTATCCGCCCAAACAGGTGCCGAATATAGCATAATAGCCTCGCATACGCCTTTGTGGTCTTGAAATTAAGACCCCGATCAGGATGGACCACAGGATGTGATATATAGTCGGTTGGTAGTTGCAACGAGCAAAAACGGGTGCATGTGTTTGAATCATCAAAAAACAGTCCGCAGGTCTAGTCTATTGGTTAAATCGTCATCGCAAATCAACTGATTTCGAAGTCGAGAGTTCCAACGTACAAATCCTAGTAAAGGCAGTTACTTTTATACGAATTTTAATTCTAGATCATGAATACTGGTGTTCTTTGGTGGTTGGGGTTCAATTAACTACACGTCTCAGGAATGATAATATAAAGATATCGAGATAAATATCTTGTTCTGAGACTGTACAAGACTACACTTCATTTACATACATACTTATCATCCTCTTAAGCAATACCTTACGGTGGTTCCGAAGGCTAAACAAAAAAATAAAGAAGATACAGGATCGTTATTTTTTACTTCAACTTCTAAATAAAAATTTTAAATATACATTTGTCTCTGAAACCTTTTCCTAGGAATATAAAGTATAATTCTTTCTTAGTTCACTATTAAACAACCTTCGTCGATATTCAACATCGTTCCCGTAAAAAAGGACGGTGCGTTGGTTTGTCTTAAGTGCTCACCTTTTTATTTTAGCTGCTATTGTAGCAGAGCGGACGAATGGTGGTGCGCCAGGCTGCTGCGCGCAGCGCTCGAACGATTTATACTTCTTGATACGAACGATTTATCTAAAATTATATTTGTATTACTAACAGATCTGGCAATACTTCGCTATCGCTATATTTGAGTACATATATATATATATATATATATATATATATATATATATATATAAACAGATTAAATGAACAAAATTGAAAGTTTGATAAAACATTAACAAAATGAACATTACGGAACTACACAAAATTTAACCTTTCCCTTTTACCCTTTCTCCTTTCCTTTTCCCCCTTTCCCATATTCATTTTTACCATATTCCTTTTACTCATTTCATTTATATGTAATACGTAACACATTTACAGAAATAATACAATTCTTATGACTTTTCGTTGTTTAATAAATGAAATCGGCCCGTTAAGAGTTTTCTAACAAATTTGCTTATTACATCGGACGCTTAAACATTTTTTATTATCTATTATTGTAGATTTTTAAAGAAAATTCTAAATTAATAACAGATTTTCATAATAGAAATGTACCAGTGTGTTACCTTTATTGATATCAGTATCATTTTGTTAAAAACAGTTTTATTTATATTACAGAAAAAATTTTTTTTAAGTGCAAGAAATGATATCTGCGAGACACTTATCGCACGGTTTACAATTGGAATTTATTTATATATAATGTAAACAAATCTACAGAAAGCATCTGACAGGAAACTAATTACTGAAATAAAGGAAAATGTGTTTATATTTTAAGTTTATAAACAAATAATTTTTTTACATAAATAATAATAAAAGATATTATAGTAAGCAATTGTAATAAAGAATCACGATAACCAAATTTTAAATTACATCAGTGCTACGTGAGTTACTCGAAATCACTGCGGTTCAAATATTGTCCTCAACTTTACTGACGGTAAATACAACATACAACCCACTAAGTTAGATGAACACCAATTAACTTGATTTTGTATCGAAAACAGTTTTTTTTCGTCTTCAGTCATTTCACTGGTTTAATGCAGCTCTCCATGATTACCTATCTAGTGCTAGTAGTTTCATTTCGGTATAGCCCTTACCATCCTACATCCCTAACAATTTGTTTTACATTTTCCAAACCCTGCCTGCCTGCACAATTTCTTCGTTTTACCTGTCCCTCCAATATTAAAGCGACTATTCCAGGATGCTTTAATATGTGGCTTATAAGCCTGTCTATTCTTGTAACTATATTTTTCCAAATGCTTCTTTCTTCATCAATTCATTTGTCACTTTATCCACCCATCTGATTTTTAATATTCTCCTATAACACCGCATTTCAAAAGCTTCCAATCTTTTCTTGTCAGGTATTCCGATCGCCCAAGTTTCACTTCCATATAAACCAACGCTCCAAACATATTTCAAAAATATTTTTCTGACGTTTAAATTAATTTCTGATGTAAACCAATTATATTTCTGTTTCGCCTGTGATATTCGGCATTTTATATTGCTCCGCTTCGTTCATCTTTAGTAATTCTACTTCCCAAATAACAAAATTCTTCTACCTTCATAATCTTTTCCCTTCCTATTTTTACATTTTACATTATTTCTGCTACATTCATTACATTCGCTTTGTTCTTGATTATTTTCTTGCGTAGGACTTCATGCATGCTCTTCACTGATTCATCTAAATCTTTTTTACTCTCGCCTAGAATTACTATATCATCAGCAAATCGTAGCATCTTTACCTTTTCACCTTGTACTGTTACTCCGGATCTAAATTGTTCTTTATCATCATTAACTGCCAGTTCTATGTAAAGATTAAAAAGCAACGAGGATAGGGAACATCCTTGTCGGACTCCCTTTCTTATTACGGCTTCTTTCTTATGTTCTTCAATTATTACTGTTCCGGTACATGTTAGCAATCGTTCTTCTATCTCTGTATTTGAGCAATAATTTTTTTAAAATGCTGAACATTTTATTGCAGTCTACGTTATCGAATGCCTTTTCTAAGTCTATAAATGGCAAGTATGTCGGTTTGTTTTTCTTTAATCTTCCTTCTACTATTAATCTGAGCCCTAAAATTGCTTCCCTTCTCGCTATACTTTTTTTGAAACCAAATCGGGTTTCTCCTAACACTTCTTCCACTCTCCTCTCCATTGTTCTGTACAGAATTCTAATTAAGATTTTTGATGCATGGCTAGTTAAGCTAATCGTTCTGTATTCTTCACATTTATCTGCTCCTGCTTTCTTTGGTATCATGACTATAACTCTTTTTCAAGTATGACGGAACTTCCCCCTTTTCATAAATGTTACACACCAGTTTGTATAATGTATCAATCGCTTCCTCACCTGCACTGCGCAGTAATTCTGCAGGTATTCCGTCTACTCCAGGAGCCTTTCTGCCATTCAAATCTTTTAATGCTCTCTTAAATTCAGATGTAATTATTGTTTCTCCCATTGCATCTTCTTGGACTTCCACTATAACACCATTTTCTAATTCATTTCCTAGGTATAAGATTTCGATATATTCCACTCACCTATCGACCTTTCGTTTCTTATTACAAATCGGTGTACTACCTTTACTTAACAAATAATTAGATTTTAATTTATGTACCACAAAATTCTGCTAAACTTTCCTGAAGGAAAGTTAAGGAAAAGTTAAGAAAAGTCATCTATTTTACCGATGATAACTTCTTCGAAAACAGTAAAAGTAAAAACTATTTTTATATTAGAGTTATAAGATTTAATGAAACTCAAGCATTTTTCTTTTTTTTTACATGGAAATAAATGTTATACGAAGATAACAATTATCAACAAAGATAAAAAATTTAAACAAAATTACAAATAATAATTTAAAATAATGAAAATATAAAGTAACGGGAAAATTTGTCTAAAGAAAATCTTTTAATAATAATTCAACATAATTAAAATTTATCATTTTTAAATATCTCGCACAAAAAAAAATTATCCACAATTCGTCACGAAATACTTACAAAAAAAAAAATAAATAAATAAATACACAGACTATCAGATTAATGGGCGGTCAATACTATAAAAGCAATGAATATTTATTTCGATTACAGTATGATAAATATATATGATTGACACACAAATTTTCCCTATAAATATCACTTAAAAACACGAATTCACGGTGTACGAAGAATTACAAACCGCAGTAATAATAAACGTCACAATCACGCCAAGCGCACGCACGGATAAACACAGACACATGAAAGGGAAGTAGTATGCACGTGAATTTATATACTCGCGTATTACAAATTATGTGAAAACAGTGGCTCGTTAATTTCAAGATTAAACTACAAAATAGCGCACGAAATGAACCAACACTTGTTTTGGTAATAATTGTTTAGGTTAACACGCCTCCACAGCTAAGCATTCCGAAACCCACCGGGTCGGTCTAGTGGTAAACGCGTCTTCCCAAATCAGCTGATTTGGAAGTCGAGAGTTCCAGCGTTCAAGTCCTAGTAAAGTCAGTTATTTTTACACGGATTTGAATACTAGATCGTGGATATCGGTGTTCTTTGGCGGTTGGGTTTCAATTAACCACACATCTCAGGAACGGTCGACCTGAGACTGTACAAGACTTACAGTTCATTTACACTCATACAAATCATCCTCTGAAGTAATACCTGAGCGGTAATTCCCGGAGGCTAAACAGGAAAAGAAAAAAAGCTAGACACTCCAGGCGGGTTGCCTTTGCAGGCGACGTCTCAGAATGGGATTATTAAGTGTCCAAAATCGATTACCTGTTGTGTAAAAATATTTTTTTTGAAAGATGATATAACGAAAGTTAAATTAGAAATTTAACTTTAGAAATCGGTATAAACGAATCGTGATTTTCCGTTAATGATAGGTACAATCACTCGTCTATTTATCGAAAAGAAATATACAAAAAAGGGCTTGCTTGTGTGTTTTATAAATAGGAAACCGGCCCGTCTAGCCAGAATTTGGAACCTCAGGGTCCAGGTCGACCCAGGCGAATCCTGGAGCCGGCTTATGGGCTGCTCTTTACCTCCCGGGGGCACGGAGCCTTCTCCAAAGCCGCAGGACACGTCATACCCGTGTTGCAGAGGGACGGCGCCTCTGCGGGTCTGCAGAGAGACCCGCAGAGCTCGCTTCAGTCGCCATTCCCGTTTTTTTCTATTTCCTCTATTTTTCTGTTTAGCCTTCGAAACCATCTAAGGTATTACTTCAGAAGGTGATATGAATATAAATATAGTCTTGTATAGTCTCATAGTCTCAGGACGACCATTCATGAGATGTGTAGTTAATTGAAACCCAACCGGCAAAAAACACTGGTATCCTCGATCTAGAATTCAAATCCGTATAAATGTAATTGCCTTTACTAGGATTTGAATCTTAGAACTCCTGACTTCGAAATAAACTGATTTACGATGACGACTTCAACCACTAGACCAACCCAGTGGGTCGCTATTCCCGTCTACTAAAAGGGCACCGCACCATGGACTCCAGCATAGTTCGTTAACATCATGATTTTAAGAATAATACTGATAATTAACAGTTTAAGTATTCAGGCTTTATAGAAACCTGAAATAGAAACTGAAATACAGAATAATAGTAGCTATGGTAACTTAAGTACACACAACTTTTGACGACGAAAAATTCATAAGTTATTTCTTTGCCGTAATAATGAAGTAAAAGGATTAATATTTCCTTATATTATTAATTTAAAACTTCACCCTTGTTAGGAGTGAAGAAATGAATATTCTCAATATTTTATCCTTCAAGGGAGCTACGGCTTCGGTCTGCGGCTTAAAACCTTCTATGGTATAATAAGAATGTATCCGGAAAATTTTGAAAGTAATCGGTCAGTTGGTTCTTCGACATATTAGAGATGAAAAACATTCTCAGTTATGCCAAAGAAACATGGTAAAAATTTGGCTGCGCTTGATCGAGTAGTTTTCATGTTTATATCGAAAAAACAGAAATCCACATTTTTATATATGAGAACTAACAGCGGAGCGTGATTACGGCACGTCTTCGCAGCTACGGAACGGCGGACGGGGTCACGGAATGGGATTATTAGGTGTCCAAAATTGATTACCTCTTGCCGAGGTTACCACCGTATTGGGGAAGGGCTCTCCCAATAGATTTAGTGGTGAAAGTTCAGGCAGATGTAATATGGAGCAGCCTCGGGAGGCCAAGGTATGTGGGATTCGGTTTCGGGCCGGGCCAGTACCGGAACGGAACGGTGGTCACAATGCACCGAATCTAAATTTCATTCCGTTGCTCATCTCTCGCCTGCGGAAGAGGCTGCAGAGCTTCGCGATGGAAACATGGCAGCTGGAATGGGACACCACGACTAAGGGAAGATCCTTGTATAAGTTTATACAGGATCTGGGTAGATAGGATGCCTGAGTTCGTTTTAAGGGCAACGGGTGTCCAGGTGCTCACCAACCATGTTAATTTGAACCGATATCTGTTTCGGTTCCGTCTGGCAGCTGATGAGCTGGGCGTCTGTGCGGAGGTCCAGTCAAATTAACACGTGATGTTTCATTGCCCAGCTCTTGGGGAGGCCAGAGACCGGCCACCCTGGAACTTAGTGGTCAAGGGGAAAACTGGCACTCACAAGCGGCGAGAGTCGCACTGTCGGAACGTGTGGGAGTTCCTTGATGCGGTTGCTACGTTCAACCGACATCAGTAGTTTACTTAAGGGAATCACTCCTACCGCAATGCTGTGGGAAGTTAACCTTGAGATATATGGCTGACCACCAACCGATTAAGGCTCGAAGCGGTTTAATATGCTGGACAAGTACTTTCTGGGATTCAGCGACCTAGGCGTGGCAGCGAATTGCTGTCTAGACGAAGTAAATTTCAATTTATGAATGTCATATACATATTTTTAGTAGTGGTCGGGGTGCGGCTACCCGTTCTAGTAAATATATGGCAAGTGAGCGGTTGGGACACGTAAGCCGGTGGTGTATAACACCGCGCTTAGTCCGCTCACGCTCTTAGGTAAGCTCTAAAAGCTATTTAAGGCACTGGTCGCTTAACTGTTTCGAGGCTCAGTAGCCGTTTGTGGCACAGATATTCGGTCTCATGCTTTAGGGCGACCGAATGGGATGGTAGCAAGAGAAATGCCAAGCAAACCGATAACGAAAGTTCAGTTAGAAATGAATACTAACGAATCGGAATTTTCCGCTAGCGATCGGTATATTCCGGTGCCTACGTTGTGGTTATAGTTGATTATCTTATAAAGAAAAACAATGACAAATAAATTATATATTTAAGATAATTTTTAAAACATCACTCTTAAATTAAAAGCACTAAAAGATAATAAATAATTTTAGGAGAGTATCTCAGAATAAATTTGACAACAAGCGTTGATGGTAAACGTAAAATTACGTAAAAGTCATAGCTTAAAATTAAAAATTCGATGTTTTTGTCAATTTTTTCTTATGCGTGTTTGCACCCCACTCTTTAGGCCATTCATCGCGTCCTAAAATTATTTCTTACATTTTAGTGCGTTTAAGGTTTTTTAAATATATTTTTTATTTTCTACTTTTTAGTCTTCATAAGTTTATAATTTACAGTTGCGCTAGCGCACACGTTTGCTGTAATATCATTTATTTGTGTATCATTTCGTTTAAAAAAAAAAAATTAAATTTAAATAGCATAATTGTCACTTTATTTAATTCGTAGACCAGGAGATGGGCATTTAAAAATTAAAACGCTTCATACCGGGTGATTTAACTGATTTCTTTATGAAACAATTGTTAATGTATTCTAATAGCGAAGTAGAATCTCAATAAAGTTTAATTTAACCTTTGACCGTTCGAGTGAACCGGGTGAATGTACTTTAGGCTACTGTTGAGTTCTCGCGATAAAATAACTACGCTACTTCGTACTGAAAAAGTATAAATACGATCCTGCGTGTGTATGTATATAGATTATTTGCTTGTGTGCAAATATTAAAAGCTTTCCGTTAGTAATTTTATTTTAAAAAAAACATATATATTCCGAGGGTTTTATATTTTAAAGGTTCAGTGGCTGCAACATTTATTCTAATTTATATAACATAAAATGATGTATCTGCTATATTTTTTACAACACGTAGATATAAAATACGTTTTCACGGGCAATATTTTATTTTCAAACAAAAAATAGCGTGTATAATTCCGAGTTATTGGTTTATTTTTAACTTGTATTATAACACCACTATATTTTTATATAAATGAAGTAGATATATACAGAGTGTTTCAAAACTACACAGCAATCTCTCGGGAGTTGATTCTATCGGTAAAAATACAACAAAAAAAATTCAAATAAACATAAGACTGCAAACGCTTCGTTAGCGAGTTACGACTAGCGAAAGATTTCGCCCGGATTTCGGTTTTTGAGGGAAATAGACTTCATGAAATTCTGGGAAAGTAAATTAAGGAGCGAATTTAGTTGTTTCTTATAGTTTTTCACCTTTTTTTTTCTTTTTGATGTTTAGCCTCCGGTAATTACCTTTCAGATAATACTTCACAGGATCATATGTATGAGTGTAAATGAAGTGCAGTCTTGTACATTCTCAGTTCGACCGTTCCTGAGATGTGTGGTTAATTGAAACCGACCACCAAAGAACACCGGTATCCACGATCTAGTATTTCAACGCTGGAACTATCGACTTCCAAATCAGCTGATTTGGGAAGACAACGCGTCTTCCCAAATCAGCCACTAAGACCAAATCACCACTAGACCAACGCGGTGGGTTTATGGTTTTTCATCTGAAAATATTTTTAAAAACGGGTCCCAGAATTGTATCTCCATTAAGTTTAAAGATATTTAGCATAAACATAAAAATAGGGGGTAAAAAATAACAGGTTTTTCGGTTTAACGTTAGAAAACTTTTATTAAATGGCTAATTAAACTGCATTTTTTTTCGATTAGAAATGTACAATATTTAATTCTGAAAAGATTCTTGTCAATTAATTAAGAAAAATGGATTACAGCATATTGCAATTTTACTTTATTAAAAGATCTGATTTGGACACCGCATGACTTTCTTTTACACCTGTTAAATTACATGTACACATTTTTTACAATCAGAGGTTAAGAATTATTAATAAATCAATATACTTAAATAAAAAAAAAATTTTTAAGAAAAATATGTATATGAAGTCGGATTTGAATCGATGTGCCTTCCGCTTGTAAGATCCAAACATTTCATTAATTAAATTTTTCTTTGGCTATAACTGTGGAACCGATGAAAATAAGTACAACTTATGATATATCGTTGAAAAACTCTTAATGAGGGAGTAGTCAAAATCCAATTTTTTTGATTTCTGGGCTTTTTTTGGACACTTTTAGTCTAGATTGCAATTAAAAGGGGAGATGCACAACTAGATGTTACAACAATCGTAAATCCAAAATTTCAACATCCTACCGCTAATTGTTTTTGAATTACGCGAGATATACGTACGTACAGACGTCACGTCGAAACTAATCAAAATGGATTCAGGGATAGTGAAAACGGTTATTTCCGTTGAAGTCTGTAAATTTTCACCATCACAATACTTGGTTTACTTCGTACAAAAAAGTAAAACCAAAACAAAGTGAATCGGGGAAAACAAAATAACAGCATGAAATAACTAATTTTGTCCATAAGTAAGAAATAACAGCTGATTTATTTACTGCTGTTTTATCAGAATGAATTCACTTTTTTTCATAGGTTGGCAGTATCAGCCGACCAACAATTAACTTTTGAATAATTTTGATGGTTTTTTTTTTTTGATTGTAATAAGGTATCTGTGTACTATTCAGAAAACAGTTTTTATGAAATCCAGTGAAAATTTATTTAATACATAACTGTTCAGACGTAGGGTTATTTAAATAAAGGTTGGCATCCCTGTTAAATTCTCACTTTTTTTGTTACTCGTCAGTTCATGCTGGCATCCCTGCCAAACGTTCAATTTTTTGCGACTCCTTTTTAAACGAGGAACTTTCAATTTTATTTAAAGGACTTTTAATTTTTTAAAGTCTTTCTTATCCTCGTACTCGTGACAATCAGTTTACTTTATTTCTGTGTTGCCACGGTAACAAAAATAAAGAGAGGGGGATAAAGAGAGAGAGCGGGTGATGGAAATAGCAATAGGGAGAGAGAGAGAGAGGAAGAGACGGAAACAGAAAGAGGGAGAAGAGAAAGAGAGAGGGAGTGAGTGGGATAGAGGGGGAAAGAGAGAGGGAGAGAATAAGAGAAATGGGGGAAGAGGAAATGAAAGGGGGTGGGAGTGAGAGAAGGTAACAGGAAGTGAGAGGGTGATGAAAAGAGGGAAGGTGAGGAAGAGAGGGTGAGGGAAACAGTGACAGGGGGAGTGAAATTTTTCGCGATCACAATACTTTACTTCGTACAGGGAAGTAAAAATCAAGGAACTGAGGCTGTAAATAATGAATTGGATATTTTAAATATATTTACCCCCTCCCAACCCTACCAGGGAGGCTACGGACCTATGTATGGTTTAAAATCTTCCAGGGAATAATATGAAAATTTGGAAGGGTTCGATTTGTTTGTTCTGGCGTATTGCTCTTGCTAACAGACAGACTTATAAAGTTTCGATTTACATATAAACAATTCTTTAACTTCGACTGTAATAAAATTTTATAACTAGAAATATTATATTACTTTTTTATTATTTTATTTTATTACAGTTAACAAATGACAAGGTCATTATTGATATATTTCTTTTATACAGTTCAGTTGTATTTCCCACCTATGCGTGATTGTAATATATTCTTTACCGATTACTAAAAATAATTTCTTTGATAAATTTTATTTATTAATTTTTCCAGCAACAACAAACGGTGATGTACTCCCCGTTTGTATACATATTATTGGCGTAAAAAAATAAAAACCTTTATAAAAACTGAAAACCAATTTTGAAAAGAAAAAAATATTTTTACTCTGTCAGTAGGGAAATTTTCTTCTACTTTTCCCTACTCGATGTCAATTCGTTAATTTCCTCATTATGGTAAATTTCTGACAACCATTTGTGTCCGCCATATATCTTTTCTATGTTACTTATCTTCCGGTACAATCATCGTAAAATTATTCTGTTATCTTTTCTTATTTGGTTTAAAGATTTTAATCTATTTTCGTACGAACTTTCTTTATTTTCCGTCTAGATAGCGTGATAGTAGAGTTATCCTTCGAGAAGGGAAAATATTGTAATCGATCAAATTTTGGGTATATGTAAGGGTTACACCCGATTTTAACACCTAAATAACCCCAAAAAACCGGATGTAAATCGTATGTGCCGTAGGTTCATTGTGGCCTCTAAATCACCTTATATCTCCAGAATTACTCGACCGATTTTGAATAAACTTGTGGTCAGATTACTTTTATATATTTGGGCATTATGCCATTAATTCACAAAGTAAAAAATCTGATGTGAACACTACATGACTTCCTTGTACGCCTATTAAATTACATATAAACATTTTTAAAAGTACATAAAATTTTACTTCATTAATAACTTCTGATTTTTTTTCATATTATTATTGAATTATTATTTACTGTAAAAAAATGTTTACAATCAAAGATTAATAATTATTAATAAATTAATATATTTAAATTTAAAAAGAAGTCTGATTCTAATCGGTGTGCCTTCCCCTTGTAAGATCCAAATATCTCATTAATCAAAATGTTATTTGGCTATAACTCTGGAACCGATGAAAATAAATACCATTTATGATATATCGTTGAAAACCTCTCGATAAAGACTTATTACTGCAGTTAAAAAAGTCCAAAATCCAAATTTTTTGAATTTTGCGCTTTTCTGGGCAGTCTCGGTCCAGTCGATTGCAATCAAATGGCGATGTACAACTGGATGTTACAGCAGTCCTAAATACAAAATTTCAACATTCTACGGCTAATCGTTTTTTAGTTATGCGAGATACATATATACATACATAACTATTCAAAATGGATTCATGGTGATCAAAATGGATATTTCCATTGTAATTACATAAATAACAATATTTACAAAAACAAAATTTTTGTAAAATACCGCCCCACTCTAAAATATGCTCTTAACTATTAGCTAAGTGGGCATACTGCCCACCTCAATAATAGTACATCTCTGTTACCACAAAAAAATACTATTGTCGCAGTCTGCCATCTTGGAATTTCCGATTGGGAAATTCTCTTTTCCCTCCTCCACTTCGACCGGGAAATTTTCAATTTTACAAGGTTGCTAACTAAATTATATTTTACACTAAAAATATTAATAGTTTATTTTATTTAATTTAGTTAATACTAGCTGCAGGGCATGGTTAAGGCGCGTCTGCGTAGTTAAAGCCTCCGGGCGGGGGTAGCCCTGGAAGGCGGGTTTCGGTAATGGGATTACTAGGTGTCCAAATTTTATTATCTCTGGTGAAAAAATATTTCTTTTGAATGATGAAAATTGATATAAAGAAAGTTGCAAGCTGATGTGGCGACCGGAACGTCACTAGGCGGGTGTGTTCCCCTACGGGGTTGGGTTAACGAAAGTTAAATTAGAAACTGATAATAACGAATCGGGATTTTCCGCTAGTGATCGGTACATTCCGGTGACTACTTTTTGGTTAAAGTTCATTATTTTATGAAGAAAATCAATCGCAATAATAAATGAAAAATATGTAAAAAAAATTGTGAAACACGACTGTTAAATTAAATGCACTTAAAGGTAAAAAATGAATTTTTCATTTTTTTTATGAGATCGATATCTCAGAATGGATTTGACAACAAGCTTTGATGGTGATACGTAAGATTTTGTGAAAGTCATAGTTTCAAATTAAAAATTTGATATTTTTGGCAATTTTTTCTTACGCGTGTTTGCACCCGAATATTTAAACCATTCATCACGCATAAGGGAAAATTGTGAAAAACATCAAAGTTTTAATTTCACATAAACTTACATACCACCATCGAAGATTGTCGTCAAATCCATTGTGAGATACCGTCCTAAAATTACTTTTTACCTTTTAGGGCGTTTAATTTAAGAGTGATGTTTTAAGCATTTTTGTTTTAGATATTGTTTTATTTTCTACTGTTGAGTCTTCATAGTTTATACTTTACAGTTCGCTAACGCACAAGTTTGAGCGTATTTAGCGAAAAATCGGATCGGTACGTTTTACGGTGGGTGGATGCAATCGAACATAGAGCTAAAAGATTTAATTTCCGGATAACCAAATTCCGGTCGATCAAGAGTGTATCCGATCCGTTAAACGGTTAGCGCTCGACCTGCAGATACATACGCCGTTTAAATCGTGAAAATCGGACGAGCGGTTGCCGAGATATTACGGTGGCACCCCATCGTACCCCCTCAAAATTTCCTAAAGGCGCCTCAGTGGTACTTGAAAATATTATTATCCGACGGTTACAACTGAAAGCGGATGGGGTTATCGTCCAGGGGGATCGAACAAAATTTTCAGAGCGCTAAGACCTACCGTTTTCAAGATATTTCCATTTTTCGTCCGAAAATTCGGTTTCGGTTAAAAAGTACTAAATTTTCCGAAAACTTCGATATATATATATCAAGTAAATACATGACCACCACGAAACGTGTACTAACGAATCGGGATTTTCCGCTAGTGATCGGTAATTCCGCTGCTAAGCTAAGAAGGACGCACACAGATTCACGAACAAGCACAGTTTAGTAGGGTAGGATTTGAAAGGTTGGTAGCACTGACGTACTGCTGTTTTGGTCACCTACTATGTTGTAACGTCACAGGTGAGCGGTAGAATTAAATATATTTTTTTTTGTTTAACCTCCGGGTCCGCATTTTTTCACAGAGAATAAGATAAATGCTTTGTAGCGTGTGAGAAAAATGCCATGACTGACCGGGATTCGAACTCAGAATGAATAATATTTAACATGTATAAAAAAGTAACTCCAGCTGGCTGCGTCTCGAACTCGATCGCCAGGTTAACTCGTTGTACCTGATGCGTTAAGCCTCACGGCTACACCAGCTTCCGAGCGTACAAGCAAAATTTGTTCCACATAAGTTGTGAAATTATATTAGTTATGTTAGTTACGACCATCGTTGCTAAAACCGCCACATTCGCTTTAGTTAGAATCGTTGAATTTAATAAACGAAAAAATATTATATTTAAATAAAATTATTAATATTTCAAATTAAGTTGTATGTGTAAGCCGTGCATAAAAAAAAAAAAAAAAAAAAAAAAAAAAAAAAATGCACATATATTGGACCTAAATTAGAGATTAGAGGATAAGAGTGATCCCTGTGGTACGCCATCTTCAGTCAAGCAGTCAAGCGCTTGATGCTCGTATGTTTATCGATTGAAAGTATTTCAGATCTATCTTTTAGGTAATTTGTAAATAATTTACGAGATTAGCCACGTATTTCCAAATTATTTAATTTTTGTATCGGCTTGGAATGAGGGACGGTGTAAAAGCTTTTACCAAATCTAAAAACCGCTATAGAGTTTATTTATTATACTAAAAGTTATTTAATATGGAGCCTACAAGGTAATTTATCGCATTTTGGGTGCTTTTTTTTTGGTTGAAATCCACATTGATTTGCATTATGATTATGTTGAATTTACTTAAACATTTTGTCACTCGTAATTTTACAATTATTTTCATAACTTTAAAAATCTTTAACAAGCTTTTTGGATAGTAATTTACGGTAATACAGCGATTTCCCGACTTGAAAAGCGGGATAATATTAACGATTTTAAATTTATTTTGAAAACACCCTACGGTAAAACATTTATTTATTAATTCTTTAATAGGTTTAGCTATACAGAAATTTTCCGAGACAAATTCGCCGAATTTCAAGAACCGATTCAGGACACCAAAGCGAGCAAGCAAAAACGTTTATATCGAAAGAAGTTCTATTTTTCTTTGTTTTCCTTCTAGACGCAATTTTGTGATTTTCAACAAAAAAATTATTTCTCAGGAACCGGGAAAGGTACTTTAATTAAATTTGACAAATCTAAGACTAGCGTCTTATTATATACAGTAAAAAATTGTGAAAACTGTAAAACATTTCAAAATGGCGGCCATATTAATTTTTTAATCTTCGAAATCTTTGTAATTATTTGTTTGATCAAATTTTTACTTAATACAAAATTTATTAAGGATTTTATTTTGAACAAAATGACACGTAATTTGTAGAAATCTGTTAACAAACAATCGAGTTATTGCAGACAATTCACCCTGCAGTACCGTAATACAAGCTGACAATTGTTTGCCTGTTTTCATTTCCTCCACTAAATATAACAAAAATTATTAATAAATAATAATAATCTACAAACAACGCGAAAATTTTACACGGTTTACGTTTCATTTCACGTGATTTTGTTATTTTTTTAACCGACTGTAACTAAATAATATTCATGAATTTACCGTACTAAAAGGAACAAAAATTACAACGAAAAGCTACATAAATCTATACATTTTTAGCTGTTTCTTGAGTTGTGATTTGATTTGATTTTGTAATGCGTATCATGATTCGACTTCCAGAAAATTTCGATATATCTTCGCGTTTCACATCACCCAGGCCCCAGAAAACCACCGGCAGTTCAAAAGTTTGTACATTTCACTTGTGGACACGATAACTGCCGTAATTTTGCGCCTATCACTTTCAAATTGATACATAAAACATAACGACCCAAAATCTCGTTCCAGTTAATTAATGGGCAAAGTGTCTGGGGCCAAAGGACCATGGGGATGGAAATGGAGGTTCGAAAAACAAAATATCGCTA
This sequence comes from Lycorma delicatula, assembly GCF_047948215.1. Classification (NCBI taxonomy): domain Eukaryota; kingdom Metazoa; phylum Arthropoda; class Insecta; order Hemiptera; family Fulgoridae; genus Lycorma; species Lycorma delicatula. The sequence continues at coordinate 192,403,314 of NC_134458.1, read as the reverse complement.
TAACTATCTTATTAAGTAAAATATCGAATTCGTTTAAAGTTCTTACTATTCTTTGGTTTCGGCCAACTTGGAAGGGGGGGGGGGTGAATGAGGGTTTCAAGTACAAAAAAATTCATACCTCCCTTAATTAGCACAGTATCTAATCTGTTTAAAGTGGTCGTCAGTCCTCTAAACATTACCTAAAACTTTTGCCTGAAAAAACCTTTGATATGACCAACTCTTACGGCAAGGGATGACCAAAATATTGTTGGAATTGTAAGAAGACGGGGCTTGTCCTATGCTAAACATACAACCGTTGTCTTATTGAGTAAATTCGAAGTTTTTCTTAGCTTTAAGGTGGAAATATTTTTTATCCCCTACTTTCTTTCTTATTTTTCCTGTTTAGCCTCCGGGAATTTACCGTTCAGAAGATGATATGTATGAATGTTAATGAAGTGTAGTCTTCTACAGTCTCAGTTCGACCATTTCTGAGATGTGTAGTTAATTGAAACTCAACTACCAAAGAACACCGGTATCCACGAACTAGTATTCAAATCCGTATAAAATTATTGCCTTTACTACTATTTCAACCTTAGAACTCTTGACATCAAAATCAGCCGATTTGAAATGATGAGTTCACCACTAGACCAACCCCGTGGGTTTTATCTCCTACATAGCACCGGTGAAATCTACCTCTGCCTTCCGGCATGTAGAAAGGGATTGTTTTTTTAACACAGCTCCAATCCCAATGATTTCGTTTTTTATCCCCGAAACACAAATATAATTTTAGATAAATCGTTCCAACGAATTAATTATTCGAGCGCTGGGCGCTGCCACCCTGGACATTATCATTGGCCCGTTCTGTTCCAATAATAGCTGAAATAAAACTGTGAGCAGATACAATAAACAAACTCACATACCGTCCTTTAGAATTGGAAATTATAAATAAAAATTATCAGCTTACTGCCGGGTTAATTGCTACAATAACTGGATTGTTTGTCAACAGATTTTAACAAATGAGGTGTCATTTTCTTCAAAATAAAATGCTTAATAAATTTTCTAAAGTAAAGATTTGATCAAACAAATAATTACAAAGATATTGAAGATTAAAAAATTAAGATGGCCGCCATTTTGAAATTTTTGAAGGTTACTTTTTCAAAATTTATTATTTTGTAGAATGTGATCTTAGATTTGCTAAATTTAATTAAAGTAAAGATAAAGGTTTACCCGTTCCTGAGAAATCATTTTTTTTTTTTTGCTGAAAATCACAAACTGGCTTTCAGAAGGAAAACAAAACAAAATAGCACTTACGTCGATTTGAACTTTTTTTCTCAGTTTGGTCTCTCAAATCAGTTCCTGAAGTTCCGCTAACATATCTCGGGACACTTTGTACATGGAAAGTACTTTTTTTAACATTATATTCAAATAGTTTCCAAATTTTGTGTGTTTAAATGATTCAATCTCCTCCTTCAGAAAAAAATTAGTTTTCCTTTATTAATAATAATATTTTCGTTTAATATATTTGTCGAATAATTTGCCGCCTTGGTTTAATACCTCGGTTGGGTGTAAATTATTCTAAATATTATTTTATTCGCCGGTTCATACAAATAAATAAAAGTCTTGCCTTTGAATATAATATAAATTATTTTTATTATAATATTCAAACTGGTAATTCATATATATAACTTTATTATACTAATTAATTATACATCGGTAAGAAAAACATGTTTAGTATACGAAGGATGGAATCAGACAACAATTTTAGTACGGAGCCGGCTTTTATAACGTGGATGGAGCCGAGTGCAGCTGTCCGACGGACATTTAAAAATTAAAATTCCTTCTTTAAATAAAATTTAAAGTTCCTCATTTAAAGAACGAGTAACAAGATAATGAGTGAGTGAGAAATAGTGAGAATTTGGGAGGGATGCCAACCTGAGCTAACGAGTAACAAAAAAAGTGAGAATTTAGCAGGGATGCCAACCTTCATTTAAATAACCCTGCGTTTGAACAATATTACTCGTACGTTTAAAAATATGTTTTTTTCATTTTTATCTCTTGTATACTACGATTTGTATATTTGTGATAAACGCTTATCTATAAGAATTTTAACGAGTTTTACCTTGAAAATATCCTTTGTGGAATTTGCACGTATACGTATTGATGAAGCTGATTTATGCAAGACTATTACGTCATCGAGTACTTACTAAAAACTAAATTAACCTTCTAATAAACGAACAGTTTAAATCTACAATAACGTGAGAAATTAACCAACTTTCCCACCATAATGCTATTCCAAATAAAAATACAGCATTTTTATCTAATATTAATCCTGTGCGGGAGACGGACACCACATTACAGAACACAAGCCGTATATCCGATCGTCCCCACCGCACCTAGCCGTTCGACCACAACAAAGTCGATTTTATTCCCGGAACAGCATTTATCTTCCAAATATAAAACCGTACAACTCAAGCCGGTTTACGACTCAAAACTTATCATGTTTTATCGTTTCTGTAATTTTTAATAAAATTTCATCAATTTAAACATTATAACTCTTGATTCGTTCGTTGGATCTATTAAATACAGAACTTTTATGAGGTTAAAACTACATGGACGAGCTTAACGGCGATCGAATTATTTTTCTATATTGCAAATATAGAAAAATTCAAAAAAAACAAAAATTTGTTTTTACCATCAGCGTATTGAATCAAAAGAAACAACAGAAGTGGTAATGGCCTTTTACAAACTAATTATATAAGATATAAAAGCTCTGATGTAGACCCCACATGACTTCCTTGTACGCCTATTAAATTACATATACATATTTTTAAAAGTATATAAAATTTTATTTCGTTAATAACTTCTGATATTTGTTTTTATTGTTATTATTGAATTATTATTTATCGTAAAATTCATTTTACAATCAGAGGTTAAAAATGATTGATAATTCGATATACTTAAATTAAAAAAAAAGTTAAAAAAAAGAGATGAAGTCGGATTCCAACCGATGTGCCTTCCTCCTGTAAGATCCCAATATTTCATTAATTAAACTTTTATTTGCATATAACTCAGGAACCAATGAAAATAAGTACCACTTATTTAATGCATTTACCACTTATTCTTAATGCAGAAAACGTCCAAAATCCACATTTTTGAATTTTGGGCTTTTTTGGTCAAGTCGATTGCAGTCAAAATGAATATATCCGTTAAAATATAAAAACAAAATTTTTCGCTATCATGATATACTTCCTTTACTTCGTACAACGAAGTAAAAATACAGTAGTATTTTTACTGTGTACTCACATACAAATTATATACGTTTTTAATGTACTCACATACACGTGCAAATTAATGTGAATAAGAGGTACTTTTTAGTTGTTATGTTGAATCACTGAATCCAGATGTAGTACAGCTGTTTCCCTTCAATAGAAGTATTGCTTTAAAAATCTTGTTTTTTTTTGAGGTTATGTGTATCGCTTACGTATTTCTTCCTTGTACGAAGTAAAGGAAGTATTGTGATCGTGAAAAATGTAGGTTTTTTTCAGATTTCAACGGAAATATCCATTTTGATCATACCTGAATCCATTTTAACTAGTTTCGGAGTCACGTACAGACGTGACGCCGCATAACTCATAAACGATTGGCTGTTTGATATTGAAATTCTGGATTTGGGATTGTTCTAACATCTAGTTGCGCACGTCCCCTTTTCTTTACTATCGACTTGACAAAGGTTTTTTTAACTATAATAGTAAATGCTCATTGAGAGCTTTTCAACGATATATCGTAAGTGGTACTTATTTCCTTCGGTACCACTCTTATAGCCAAATAGAATTTTAATTAAGGAAATATTTGGATCTTACAAGGAGAAGGAACATCGGTTCGAATCCCACTTCATTTCCATTTTATTTTAATTTAAGTATATTGCTTTATTAATAATTATTCACCTCTGATTGTTAAAAAACTTTTACGATAAATATTAATTCAATAATAATAAAAAAAAATAGAAAATATAACAAGTTATTAATGAAATAAAATTTTATGCATTTTTCATTTAAGAAAGAGGTGTAAATGTAATTTAATACGCCTTCAAGGAAGTCATGTGGTGTCCACATCAGATTTTTTTACTTTGGTCTCTTCTAGTGTAAGTCATCTTCTTGTGATTTCGTAATAAATTTAGAAAAGTAGCAGCATGGATTTAACTCCTAAGAAAAGAACCAAAATAATAAACACTCCATGAACATAGTTCTACGACTCGAAGACAGATAGCAGCAGAGTGTAAGGTTAGTCTAGGTGTAGTCAAAACCCACGTGTTGATCTAGTGGTGAACGCGTCTCCTCAAATCAGATGATTTTGAAGTCGAAAGTTCCAGCGTTCAAGTCCTAGTAAAGGCAGTTACTTTTATACGGATTTGAATACTAGATCGCGAATACCGGTGTTCTATGGTGGTTGGGTTTCAATTAACCACACATCTCAAGGATGTCGTACTGAGACTGTACAAAACTGCACTTCAAATACACTCATACATTTCAACCGCTGAAGTATTATATGAAAGGCAATTCCCGGAGGGTAAACAGGAAAAAGAAAAGTGTAGTTAATAAAATAATTAGCAAAATCTTGAACCGGGTACAATTTCACGCCGACAAATAGGTGGCTGTGGTAGAAAAAGTAAAACTACCTTAAAAGATGATCCTATTAGACGTAAAATTAATCCTCAGAAAAATAGTTTCGAAATTAAAAAAAAAAAAACTTGTCGATGTAAAAATTCACAACTGTAAAAGCGGTCGCAAGGCACAAAGCCCTATAAGAAAACAACTTGTTACAAACGCCATGAAGAAGAAAAGGCTTCTTCGGGGCCAAAACATATAAAAACTGAAGTGTTAAGACTTTGAGAAATAATTTGGTTTGCTTGGCATTTCTCCCGCCACCACCCCATTCGGTCGCACTAAAGCATAAGACCGAATATCTGTGCCACGAACGGCTACTGAGCCTCGAAACAGTTTAGCGACCAGTGTCCTAAATAGCTTTTAGAGCTTACCTAACAGCGCGGTGCCATACACCACCGGCTTACGTGTCCCAATCGCTCACTTGTCATGTATTTACTTAAATGGGTAGGCGTACCCCGTCAGATTTGGAGAAAAGTCCTTTTATCTCACAAGAATCATTTTCTAGTTCAGAACATAAGCATTTCACATGTGTGAAAAAACAACGATGCACAGATTTTACCGAAATATTCCAAAGAAGTTATAAAACGTCCTTTATCATGTTTTGGAAATGGTTCAGCTACTTTGGAGCTAAAAGTTTAGTACCCGTCTCTAGGATGACGAACGGTGAAAAGTACATCCCGTTGCTGGAAAATAGGGTTGTAATAGAACTTCAAAAACATGCAGATTTATTTGAAGTCGAAAACGCTACTATTTTTCAACAAGATCTGGCCCCATGCTACTCATCAAAGACAGTTAAACTTTTTACGTCTGAAAAAGAGATTGAGTATTTGAAACGGCCTGGAAATTCACCAGTCCTGAACCTAAAAGATAATTTGTGGGCAACGGTGAAGAAAAGGCCGAACAAAATGAACTGTAATAAGAAAAAGATGATTTATGCTGTGATAACGTTTGGTTTTACGATGAAGAGATTAGAGAAACATGTAAAAATGTTTTAGATCCGACGATTAAATGGTTATTAAAGAGCGAGAACGATATATTAAATACTGTAATAAACATTAAAAATTCTTTAAACGTAATAAATTTGATTATTTTTAAAAATAACTCTTGTTCACATTGATTTGCAGAAAAAGCTGAACTTCTTATCTTTATTATTAACGGCCAAGACTTAGATGAAAATTTAAAAGAAAAAAAAATTTTCTGTCATCAAAGTGGTAGATTAGTACCGTCCGATTTAGGATAACTGATTTAATTTTCAGTAAAAAAAAAACCCGAAGATCTAATTCATTTTTTTCTTAATCTTTGAACATCTAATGACAATATATTTAAAAGTGTTACCTAAATTATTTGTAATAATATGTATTACTATCCTAGTAATCCTTCAAGGAATTTACTAACCTGAAATAAAAGAAAAAAAAGAAATAAAAATTCAATAAAATAAAAGTAGCAAAAAAATACAATAATTTTCTCAAAAGAAAGTCATGAACTCCAAATGTATTTAAAAAAATATATAATCAGGAATTTTTTTTTATGTTTCTCTGAAAAATTATAACTACATCGTTAGAAAACCGGTTTCCGAACATCCGTATGAAAAAAAAAAATGGTTGCGATATCAAACACTCGACTGAGGAGATCTACAATATCATCATCATCAAATCAATCATCGATCCAGAAGTGAATAAGCTATTAATTGTACGATGATACGGTTGTGGTTACCATCAACTGCGAAACATAATTTATCTGTAAACGGAAGGATACAATACAATTAAAATCGATAACGAATTCGTTTGTATAGATTATACAAACTGATGTGTAATGTTTACGAAAAAGGGGAAGTTCGGTTAGACTTCAAAAAGAGTGTTGTAGTCATGATACAAAAGAAAGCAGGAGTAGATAAATGTGAAGAATACACGAACAATTAGGTTAACTAGCCACGTATCAAAAATCTTAACTAGAATTCTGGGCAGAAGAGACTGGAAGAAGTGTTAGGAGAAGACCAATTTGGTTTCAGCAAAAGTATAGGGACAAGAGAAGCAATTTTAGGCCTCAGATTAATGGTAATAGGAAGATTAAAGAAAAACAAACCGACATACTTGGCATTTATAGACCTAGAAAAGGCATTCGATAACGTAGACTGGAATATAATGTTCAGCTTTATAAAAATATTGGGAGTTCAAATACGGAGATAGAAGAACGATTGCTGACATTTACAGGAACCAAACTGCAACAGTAATAATTGAAGAACATAAAAAAGCTGCCGTAATAAGAAATAGAGTCCGACAAGGATGTTCCCTATTCCCGTTACTTTTTAATCTTTACATAGAACTAGCAGTACAAGGTGAAAAGTTAAAAATGCTACGATTTGCTGATGATTAATTAATTATAGCCGAGAGTAAAAAGGATTTAGAAGGAAGAATGAACGGCAAGGATGAAGTTCTACGCTAAAAATACCGCAAGGCAGGCAGGTAACGTTTGGAATATGTAAAACAAATTGTTAGGGATGTAGGATGTAGGGGTATACCGAAATAAAACGACTGGCACTACATAGGGAATCTTGGAGAGCTGCATCAAACTAGTCAAATGATTGAAGACAAAAAAACGAATTCATTGTATTTAAACGATAAGAATATTATTCATGAACAACGGTGATCAGAGAAATTCTAAATTTTACATTCGAATTTCTTATTATATTATTATGCGTGGAATATCTCCAAAGTAAAGACCGCTGGGAAATTTCTATCCTGAAAGATTGCTAAACTGTGACGTCCAGAGCCACGTAAGTAATGTAAACACTCCATTGTTATCTTTAAGTTATCGCGTTTTTGCCATACGTAATCAAAGGTTACTTATGAGTTATTACGTTATAAAATGAATAGGAAATTCGATGTCCCCAACGACTGTGAAATACATGGAATCTTACGTTCTTTAAATTATTTAAACCTTAATCCGGCTGAAAGTCATACGCAGTCGGTTGTTGAGTACGGCGATAATGTAATGATGGAAAGAAACGTCAAAAAATGGTGTGAAAGGTTTAGAAATAACAGAATTAATTTGCACGATGAAGAAAGTTCGGGGAGGTCCACGATAATCACCGAGGATTTGTTGAAACGCGTCGATGATGAAATCAGAAAAGATCGTCGCTCAACTATTTCCGACCTGACCCTTCTTTTTCCAGATGGTTCAAGAGCTGTTATTGGTCGCATTGTTCATGACCATTTAGGCTTCAAAGAAGTTTGTGCACGTCGGGTGCTGCACGTCTTTTAACGAAACGTCACAAAAAAATGTGAATGGGATCTGTTTTGGCATTTTTGATGCGCTACACAGAAAAAGATGAGTTCTTTAATTTATTTGTTACCGGCTGTGAAACTTGGATTTCGGATTACACGCCAGAGAAAAAACGGAAGTCAAACTAATAGCGCCAACCTCAATCACCAACCAGACCGACAAAGGTCAAGCCACAGCCAATTGTACGCTGATGGATGCAGAATTTTGGGATCACTTTCATATACTCCTGATCGATTTCATGCCACGTGGAACGACTATAAATGCAGAAGCCTACTGCGAAACTCTACGTAAGTTACGGCGCGCCATTCAAAATCGGCGACGTGGGCAGCTGATCGACAGCGTCGTCCTGCTGCACATCCACATGTTGTGGATACGACACGTGATTTACTGAGAATATTTGGATGGGAAATTTAGGATCACCCGCCATATAGTCCGGACTTAGCTCCTTCTGATCACAATCTGTTTGGGAAATTGAAAGAACTTTTGAGCGGTAAGCGATTCGCGCGTAACGATAAACTTAAAAATGGTGTTAATCAGTGGCTAAGAAGAATATGACGAGGGTATATTGAAGCCGGTGTTTCGCTACGATAAATGTTTTAATTCATGTGGCGATTTTATAGAGAAGTAGTATAAGGTATGTAATTTAAGAGAAATAAAAGATATTTATAAAGTTTTCTAAATAAATTTTCGATCAATCGATCAAATATTTACCCGTCGATCAATCGAAATCGAATATGTACCCATATTTCTTGGCATAACGAGATTTGTAGACAAATTTCAAGTCGAATATATATATAAATGTAGTAGTGGAGATTTCCCGGTTAAAATTGAACTGTGAACTGTGTTTGACTGAATGATTAGAATCAATCAAATGAATATTACAAAAAAAATTATTATTAAACAATTTTAAAACATTTCTGTTTAAAAATAATGTAGTTCCCGTGGGGACTGCGTGTAGAGATGTGCGAGCACATCGTTGGAGGCTACACTAATCGTCACCATTAACTAGTAGCGAACAGAATGCCCTGCGGACTGTTTTGGGAGGTACAATTCGGCGTGCTCTTACAATATCGATGCAAAATTCGTCCATTTTCAAAATTCAAACGGGTTATTTGTTAGTAGGTTAAAAGCTAACTTTTTCACGCATCAGGTATACTCTTGATCTCACAAATCACGGTTATGTGTTTAATATCTCGGTTGGGTTTAAATTATTCTAGATATTTGTTGTTCGCTGGTTCATTGAAATAAATAAATGTTTTTGTTTTGATTATATTCTAAATTATTTTTATTATATCTTAAACTTTTTAATTATATATATATATATATATATATATATATATATATATATATATATATATATATATATATGTATGTATAAAACTGTATTAGACATGTTGAGTCTATGAAGGATGGAATCAGACTGAACTATTCTAATGCGGAGCGAGCTTTTATAGCGTGGATGGAGCCGAGTGCAGCTGTCCGAAAGACATTTAAAAATTAAGTCCTTTAAATAAAATTTAAAGTTCCATATTTAAAATTTAAATACCCTACGATTTAACAATAACTTCGTAACCGATCTTCTGATCTTAAAAATTCAAACGGGACGTTTGCAACAAATACAACCACTGCCAAGATTACTGAACTTGCGACTCGCTTCGCTTGCCTCCGGTTACTTGACGAAAAAACTTAAAATAAAAAAAATTGACCCCGACGGGAAATGTAAGTAAGCATACAGTGAGGTGAAGCTGCAACGGGGAACTAGTAATCTATGCTTATTTGTTGAACAAAGAGAAAACGTTAAAAATGAAATGTAATGTCTAAAAATTTTCCGTCAAGTCGCGTGTCTAGAAACTTCTACAATTGTGCGTTGTTTTGTGATGCACGTTTTAGATACACATACAAAAATTAATTTAAAATATTTATAATTTTATCTATATACAATATTTTCTCTATTATTTAATTCACTGATTCGAACTAAAGCGCTCGCGCGTACCGTATTTAATTCGAGCGGGTGTAGCGGTACTAGCGAGTACGATCGGCACTAACTAAACTAATGTAATTTCACAACCTACATAAAAGAAATTTCGCTTGTACCGTCGAAAGAATGGGGTAGCCGCGCGGCTTAACGGATCAGATACCGAGCGTCGACAGAGCGTTCGATTTCGAGACCCAAAAAACCGCGTTACCTTTTTAAACGTTAAATATTATTCATTTATTTAATTCTATCGTTCATTTGTGAAGTCACAACATAAGAGAAGACGAATACAACAGCTCTACATGACTATTACCAACCTTAGAAATATTAACTGATTAAATTAAATAAAATAAATAATATTTAAAATGTGAAAAATAATTTGGTCGATAACCCTGTGGAATTACGAATTTCCCGGTGCAAGAATATGAGGGAAAAGGGAATTTCCCACAGAGAAAAAAGGGAAATTCCATGATGGCGGACTGCGATACTAGCGATTTTTGTGGTGACATACGGGTACTACTGACGCAGTATGCATACTTAGTTAATAGTTTAGCGCATTTTTTGAGGTGGGGTGCGATTTTTAAAATAAAAAAGTTAACAAATATGCCTCTAAAAAAAGTATGTTGTTAATTAGGCGAAATCTCGAGGTAATAACGGTGACGTTCCTCTACAGGCTTAACCCCGTTGACTTTTAACTTGGAAATTTAACGGCATCAATGCCCCGTATATAGAAGAAATAATCTGATCAAATTTAGTCAAAATCGGTTCAGTAGTTCTAGAGATATAAGGTGATTAGAGGCCAATACCGAACAGACGTAAACGTACATTCTAACATTAAAATCCGGAAAATTTACATCCAATTTTTTGGGTTCCTTACGTACAAAAACGTAAAGATCCGGTGAAAAACGGTTATGCCCTAATTGGACCGATACAATACTTTCTTTTCTAGAGCTACAGATTGGTAAAGGAAAATGGATACAAGTTTTACGAAACAGAATTAAAATAATAACAATGGAATTTAGGACTAATGTTGAATCATTCTGTATAATCAGGTAAATAAAAGTTAAATTTTAAAGCGTCATACGTCACTTAAAGGTTAATAAAAAAAAATACGATTTCATTACAATATAAAATAAATAAGAATACTGGGATTTATAGTTTAGTAAATGAAAATATTAAACACAAATAATATAACTAAAATATTTAGTCATTCGTATTTTAAGAATCATGACATCATTCAACGTTACTGAATGCGATAAGCGATTATAAGGTGTAATATAATGAACTATTCATAAACATACCACGACTAACAGCAACTGAAAGGTAATGAGTGGTTTAATGTTGTTATTTTATTCATAAATTCCAATCTTAATATTTTTTATATTAAAAGGACCAATTTGTTTGAAAGAACTGCCGGTCTTTTTAAAATTAAAAAACCATAAAAACCAGTTTAAAATTAAAAAAACCTTGTAATAAAAAACTACAATTGTATATATTTAAATTTAATTATGATTTTATTTTTAGTTTTAATAAAGCAGAATGAAATTAAAAAAAAATTAAAATGAGCCCTAGAAAAAATAGAATCGATAGTAATTATTTAGCCTATGCAAATGATTTTGTAATTTTAATAAACAAAAAAAAAAGATAAAATAAATATTTTAAAAGAAAATGCAGAGCAAACAAAATTACAAATATCATTTTAAAAATATATATCCGTTTCAGCACGCTGGAGGGCGGAGGTAAATTTCATCGGTGCTAAGTAAAAAAATGTCCTCCTTAAAGTTAAGAAAAACTTCACATCGATGTTTTCCCTGAGCCGTTCCACAACCAGCTTTTCAAGTAACTTCCCGAGAACCGGCCAGAGGCTGACGGGTCGATAATACCGACCTCAGTAAGATCCTTTCCAGGTTTTAAGAGCATCCTTACCAAAGCCACTTTCCAACAAATCGGAAAGAAACCCAAGCTTAGCACCCCGAAAACATTCTGCCAAGCAGTTCTCTTATAAGAGGAAGGAAACGGTGAAAAATATTCGGGTCGACTTGGTAAATCCCCGGAGCCTTCTCCAGTGCCATTCGAGAAACCGCCGGGTTAATTCTATGCAAATAATTCGATGCAAAGCTGGCATGCCAGGGAATGGGGTGTTACCCCCCGCCTGGACGCCGATTTCTGCTTCAGCCTCCCGAGAATCGGGAAATAGAGTATCAAGGAACGCCTGGTTAGTCGCTACAGGTGTTGAAATGTAGTCCCGACAACCAGACCTGCTTGGAACATCGGACAGAACGTGCAACTGCTTCGGCCGATATATAAGGTATTACGTCTAGGCACTGTGGAAATGCAGCACCCCTTATTTCCACTTGATATTATCGATGACATTAAATATAACGAGTCCCTTTTTCTTTCATTCTTTCTTTATACTTGTACAACACATAACCCTTAAGCTTAATCTCAGTAGCCATCTCCCAGTTTATGAAAAAGATACGAAAATCTTTGTATGGAACTGTACGCTTCACAGTTTCAACGGCGTGGTGAATGGCTGTTGTACGCATGGGCACATAGGAAGCTGCACACTATGCTGCGAGGTAGAGACAGAACTGCCGCTCCCGCAGTGCCGGTGGAAAATCGTTTTCTTTTAATCCGCGTGTGTGTGGAATGTTCCTTGTTTATTCCTTTTTCTAGTTTAGTCGGTGGAAGGAATATGAAAGCGGTTTACTTGTTTTTTTTTTTCAGTGGCGATCAAAAGATGGGGGAAAATCAAGGGCTCTTTGATTGCCAAATCCGTCCAAAAACATGCTGGAAGGGCGAAAGAGAAAGTAATTAAAAAAAACTAATTTCTGTGTACATAGAAATATAAATTAAGCACCGCTGGACTACAGTGTTTTTAAGGGGACATTTTATTAAGTTATTATCTAATAATACTAAAAAATATTATCTGTTCTGAAATTTTATTATTTATTCGGTTAAACGGAATACGGTTTTTTTACACAATGTGCTTAAAACCTGTGTACCATATTGTTGAATGTGATAAGTGTACAATTAAATTATTATCCTATTCTTTTTTCCGTTCTCTTATTTTACAGAAATACTTTAATCGTGCCCTTGAAAAGGCCCAAAAAAAATTTCTGAAGCAGCACCCCCACTAATTTTACCTACAAGCCACCACTGATATATATATATATATATATATATATATATATACATATTAATATTTTTGAACAATTTTATATAACTAAAAAAAAAAAAAATGAACGTAAATCCAGAGTATTCTCAGATTATACAATTATCGCATGCATACGTCAAAAAAAAAAAAAAACACGATATAAATTATTCACTATCGATAGTTGCTTAATTAATATATGAAGGAGGTTGCAAAGACGGGTGATAAAATAGGAGGGAGCTGAAAAAGTAGTACAGAATAATAATAAAAGGAATTTTTAGGTTAGACGTCATATCCGTTATAAAAAGGGCGGTTTCATCCCTTAATCGTTTTCATCATCATCATTATTATCATTGCAATCGGGCGTGGTTCGCCTGACATCAGGCAACCGACAGAAATAATAACAGCGCAATATATAAGACAGGAATAAGGTGAGTAAATGAAAAGGAAGATAAATTTTTACACCGTCTATTATCGACTAATCGAACATCAATATATATATAAATCATATAAAATCTCTTTTTCCTCTCTTCTTACTCTTAAATAATAAGTAATTTCCTTGGTGTTATCGTCCATACCGTAACCCCTTTCATTCATCACTCCCTTACATGCAACCCTAATTCAAATGAATCTTAATGACATAAAAAAAAAAAAATAAACCCAAAACATAATCTAATCTCATACAACAGCTTTTTCGTTTAACATACTGACCTAGATTTAACAAAACAAAATACAAAGTGACGTAATTTCCTAATATTTCTTTTTAATTGTAATACAAGATATACAAATAATAATTTATTAAAAATAAAAAATAAAAAACAACATATGAACGTGGTTGTTATCAACTATGACCCAATCACGCAATTGTTTTTCTTCCACAATTTTATACTCGGTTAACACACGGGTCACCAAATTTGTGTTTCTCTTAAATCTTTTCTTTTTTTTTACAAAAAAGTCAATAATGAAATTTTCCTTAAAAAACCAACAAAACCTTAAGGATAAATATTATAAATTTTCACTGTTTTTAAGCTTTATCAAGAACTTCGCCGGTAACAGTCCGCAAACAGTGAAATCAACGAAATATGTTCATAGTTCTAAACATGACCTAACCTAAAAGTGAAATGAATATTTTGTTTTTTTCGAAAAAGCCACCCAACATTTCTATCCCCATAATTCTATTTTGGCCGTTAACGAACTTAACCGAAATTTTGGGTCGAGTTATTTTAAGGAAACAATTTGAAAGTGATTGGAACAAAATTACGACTGTTATCGTATGCACAAGAACCTGAAATATAAACTTTTGAGCTGACGGTGGTTTTGGGGTCTGAGGGATGTGAAACGTGAAGATATGTCGAAATTTTACGGAAGTAAAAATAAAATGTCATTTTCTTTAAATAAAAGGCTTAATATTTTAGAAAATAACAGAAATTTGATAAAACTTATATTTACGGAGATATAACGGGTTGAAAAATATAAATGACCGCCATTTTGTAATTTAAGAAGATATTTAAGTCCTGATCTTTTGCTACTTTTAAAACTTTATTTCCAAGACGCTTACCAAATTGTAATATGATTCCTCTATCTGAACTTGAAATATAAATTTTTATATAAAAATAACAAAATGGCGGACATAGGAAGAACGAAGGAGAAATTGCCATTTTTCATAAGAATATTTTTTGTTTACTTTTACAAGTAGAATCCAAAATAGTATAACCAGCCCATCATTTTAGAAACACTCTGTATACTATTATTTCCTTGACTCAAACTGTACTTAAATACGTAGAAAAGATATTAGACAGCGGACGTTCGTTAAGCTGACATTTCAAAGTTTACATCGGCTGTCTTTAGCAAAAGTACAGTCAAGTTATATAATAATAAAAACCACTCGAATAAACAGACGATCGATCGAAAGAGAATGCAAAATAAAACACAATAGCATTTGATCTATCAATATATAATTATTATTATCTTTAGGTCCCGTCTATTACGAATCCATCGAGCTGTTGCTACATCGGTCTAGTGTTTGTGTAAATTTAAACACAGTTGTTAACAAAAACAAGTAGACTGCCCATAAATCGCTCATTCCACCGTCGTTCGACTATTGTCGAACGATGTGTGGAATGAGAGAATGCTGTTTATTATCGTTACATTTAAATAGACAACATACGGGTTTTAAATAAATCAACATTATTAAATAAAACTTCTATAATTAGAAAATATCAAATAAAAATCGGCCATTTAAATATTTCACAAAACTCTTATGATAGCAAAAGAATTGAGTACCACTGTTAGAATTAATGTCCGAATAACTATGTATATTTTTTATGCCCCTTTATTGCTTTTCATAGCAAAAAAAATTAATTTAAAAAATAATATGATGTGGACACCACATGACTTCCTTGTACGCCTATTAAATTATATAAATTTTTTATTACATTTTTCTCTTATTAAATTATTATTTATTATAATGATTTTTTTTACAATCAGAGGTTAATAATCGTTAATAAATCAATATATTTAAACTAATTAAACTTGAATAAAAAGAAAAGAAATGACATCAGATTCGAACCGATGTGCCTTCCCCTTGTAAGATCCAAAGATTTCATTTTTATTTGGCTATAACACTGGAACCGACGAAAATAAGTACCACTTATGATGTATAGTTGAAAGGCTCTCAAAGAGAACTTATTACTGCAGTTAAGAAAAACTCCAAAATCCTAATTTTTTTGGATTTTAGGCATTTTTGGTACGATCGATTCCAATAAAAAAAGGAAGGGCACAACTAGATGTTACAAAAGTCGTAAATCCAAAATTAAAACATCCTATGGGTAATCGATTTTGAGTTATGCGACATACATGCATACGTACCTCACGCCAAAACTAGTGAAAACGAATTCAGGGATGGTCAAAATGAATATTTCCGCTGAAATCTGTAAACCAAAATTTTTCGCGACAACAAAAAAAAACAAGTCGATTACTTTAAGGGATGATTTTATGGAAAAGTTTTAAAACATTTTTGGGTTTTAACCTTATAATAAGGTTTAAAATTCCTTTGCCCAAGGGTATCAAAATTAGGTCTGTCAACTAAAAATATTGTTGTTAGTTTTTCCTTGTACGAAGAGTACAAGGAACTATATTAACCGAGGAAAATTTCGGTTTTCTGATTTCAACGGACATATTCATTTTGACCATCCCTGAATCTATTTTGACTAGTTTCGGCATGACGTCTGTACGTAAGTATCTGGCATAACTAAAAACCGATCAGTCGTAGAATTTTGAAATTTTGAATTTAAGACTGTTGTAACATCTAGCTGTGCACCTCCCCTTTTCATTGCAATCGACTGGGCCAAAATTGTCCAAAGAAGCCTTTTCTTAACTGCAGTATGCAGCCCTCATTGAGAGGTTTACAACGATACATCATAAATGGTACTTATTTTCATCGGTTCCACAGTTATAGTCAAATAGAATTTTATTAATGTAATTTTTGGATCTTACAAGGGAAAGGCACATCCGATCGTATCCGACTTTTTTTAATTTAAATATATTGATTTATTAATAACTAGCAGACCCGGCAATGATTTCAGTATATATATATATTTTTTTTTTTTTCAGGTCTTCAGTCATTTGAATTGTTTGATGCAGCTCTCCAAGATTCCCTATCTAGTGCTAGTCGTTTCATTTCGGTATACCCCCTACATCCTATATTCCTAAAAATTTCTTTTACATATTCCAAACGTTGCCTGCCTGCACAATTTTTCCCTTCTACCTATCCCTCCAATACTAAAGCGACTATTTGAGTATACATATAGATTAGATGAACACAATTGGAAGTTTGATAAGACATTAACAAAATGAACATTAGGGAACTTCACAAAATTTAACCTTGCTTTTTTACCCCTATCTCCATTTTCCTTTTCCCGCTTTCATTTTAACAATATTCCCTTTCCCCCATTCTCTTTCGTTCCACCATTTATGTTTCTATTATTTCCCCCTCTTCCGCCTTTCCTCTTTTATTTTATCTCCTTTCCCCTTTCCATTTCCTTTTACCCGTTTTTCCATTTTCCCCTTCTTTCCTGTTTACCTTTTTCTATTTTTCCCTGAGCGTAAATCGGTCCAGTAGCTTTTTATAGCCTATAGCGGACACACATGTGGGAAACACTGAAATGGAATCATAAAATATTTAGTGTAGCGGGTGTTGCTTTTACGTCCAACAGATTGCGCTGTTTTTACCTGTCGCAGGTGTCACTTCTTAGGTATATAAAAAGACGCGCGTAGTCGAATGCAACGTTGTGGCAAAATTTCAAAGCAATCGGTGAACAACTTTCGGAGATTTAAGATTTTGAACAAACGAAAATTTACATTTTTATTTATATAGATTATTAACCACTGATTGTTAAATAAATTTTACAATAAATAATAATTCAAAAATAAGAATAAAAAAATAATATGAAAAAATATCAGAAGATTTTAATGAAATAACAATTTATGTCTTTAATTTAAAAAAAAATGTGTGTATGTAATTTAATAGTACCAGGAAGTACTGAGATTTTTTAAATAAATTGTGTAAAAATTAGGTTTTGCATTAAATTTTTGCAGATTTTATTTTTAGTTTTTAATTGACAGTGAATGATACATTTGTTTCGATTACAAAGTTATATTTTTCATTACCGTTTAATACCACAAGTTATTATTGTATTTGTAACATGTATTTTGTGAATTTCGTGTACCATTTGACTAATTATATATAGTTTCATTTTAATTAATCCAGGCGACTTTTCGTTCGTGAACTACGCATAATGCAATAAAATTATCAAAACAAACATTACTCAGATTTGAGATGGAAACCTTATATTTGACCATATTTCAAGGTAACACGATTTTTTCAAATAGAATGACCTATTTCTTGACCCCACCAATGAAAAGAGCAGGAAAATTTTACATTGGATTATGTGGTCACACATACGACCTTAGACTTTTTTCAAGGTCATAAATCTAACCGTCAAAGATAGTGTAAAATCATATTTATCCTCTTTCCTATATTTTGCGAGATAAATGGCCTGGAATAAAATAATCAAGAATATTCTACGACTCAAAAGCGTGTAAATGGTATTAACCCGTATAACAGCATCGCTGATGGTTAGCTGTACGACTTTCAAAAATAGTCCAAGGTCATACCGTAACCGCATATTTCAACTTCAAATTTTCTGCTCTTTTCACGGTTGGAGTCCAAAATAGGCCTTTCCCCTTGTAAAAAATCGCGTAAACCTTGAAATAAGGTCAAGGTCAAATTCAAGATCACCATGAGATGTCCCCCTCCAACCTGAATAACTTTTAGTTAGCTATTTTTTTTGCTATTGCGCGCAGTTTACAAAAAAATCGCCTGGGATGATTATAATGAAACTCTCAGTATAACTTTTCTTCGCAGTTTCGTCCGCGCTATTTGATTACTTACGTTTCCTGAAGCGGTCAATCTTTTCATTTCATGTTTCTTAGTCAAGTAATTGGAGTCAGGTGCAGCCAGTCGTACATACAATTAAGGTGACAGTGCCTGTTGGTTAAACCACAGCGACGTATACATTCGCACGGCTTAAAAAAAATTCAAAAAACCCCAAAAATGGATTTTAAGTATTTATCTGAAGCGTATTGGCAAGCTCAAATCTAATGAATATCTCATTTAATATAGTCGTGATCGGGAAAATTTACAATTTTTCAAAATTTTTTTTACCTTTTTAACTCCCCTTTCAAGATCGAATTTAAAAAAAATCTAGAAATTAGTTTACTCACATTAAGATATTACTCACAAAAAATCAGGTTGAGTTCTTCTTTTGTTACAGAGAAATAAAAAAAATAACAGGGTTAAAAAAAAACTCAAAAATCCATTACAACTCTTTACACTCGGAATTTCAGAATATCTAAAAATTGGTTTTTAGATTTCCACACGAAGACTATATACACAAAAAAAACAAGCTAATATCTTCATTTGTTACAGAGATATTAAGAAAATAATGAATTTCATTGTTATTCCATTTTAAATTAGGAATTTCAAAAATCCTTTGTTAGTGCACAATTACACTATAAGATGGACATATATACTAATGTACTGATGTACATTACTGAAGTACGTATATACTAATATACTGATGTTACATTTTCATCAATTTAACATCAGTAGATTTTGCTTGGCGTTAATTTTTAGTTTCAATAAGACCTCTGTTGAAAATTTTCTGCTGAAAAATATCTTGCGAGGGGCACGCTTTAAAAAAGGAGCATGCGAATTTAGCAGCACGAATGAGAAGTGCAGCACCGTAACGGATTATTTTTTATTTAAACGTTTTATCTTTCATTTTTGAATAATATTTCCGAATAACAGTTGATCTGGTAAATCGAGAGTGTATCTGATACATACAAAAGTTAGCTTTCAATCTAATAAGAAATACCCCATTTTAATTTTGAAAATCGGTTAATTGTTTGCCAAGTAGAATCCGAAACAGTAGCCAGCCCACCATTTTAGAAACATCCTGTACACTACGGTATTCCCTGGCGGCATATAACCGTAAAACTACCTGCTTTGAGGTGATATCTATATAATGCAAAAAACCGCATCAAAATCGGTTCAGTAGTTTTTGAGGAAAATGTTAACAAACATACAGAGTAATAAACAAACACACACGCAATCTTTTACTCTAAACACTTATACCGATTCCGTTCCGTCGTGAGTAAAAAAAATAAAAATCAATAAAAGTAGGATTGTATTTTAAAAAGGAAATGATAAAAGAGAAAAAAAATAGTAAAGGAATTAGTAAGTGCTTTTAAAAGGAAATGGAAAATGCATTTGCCAGTAAAACGATTAGAGAAAAAGAATACGAAAAGAAATTAGTCTGGAAGGCAGAAGATGAATTACGGCACAACTCTGCTGTCTTGCGAACAATTGCACGCGCGAACTTAAGACAAGACGATATATACCTATAAAACGATATATATCGATAGGATATTCTTCAGAATTAAAATCCCTCTACCGAATATATTTTTACTAGATTTGAATTATAAGGCTGTTGCAAAGGAATCCTAAGCCAAGTTAATAATTTAATAACGATGCTGCTCTCTTCTCTCACACGGTTAAAAAAAAAAAAAAAAACACTTTTTACGGCGGCCTCAGATAGAAAGCTTCTTTTTAAGGTCAAACGAGTTATTTAGTTTTAGTTAAATACGACCTTTAATCTGGAGGTCCCGGGTTCGAATCCCGGTTTGGTATGGCATTTTCACGTACACGCTACAAATCGTTCATCACATCCCCTAAAACAATACCTAACGTTGATCCCGGAAGTAAAAAAAGAAAAAAAAAACGTAATTAGAGCGGACATTTTTATTAAATTGTGTTAAATATTCTAATATTAATTTAACTTTTGTTTCAAGAGAAAATCTTTTACAAACATGTAAATGAATTATTCCTGAATTATAATAATTAAATAGAAATGTCTTTAAAAGAAATTCATTAAAAAAAAAACTGACACACAGTTGTAGGATTTTCCCGTCACGCATTTTTACGTTAGATTTGATAAGAAAGCTACCTATTGTAGTGAGTACCGTGATTCGACTTCCGAAAAATTTCGACGTATCTTCACGTTCCACATCCCCCAACCTCAAAACAACTATCAGTTTAAAAGTTTATATATATATATATATATATATATATATATATATATATATATATATATATATAGTATATATATATATTTCACATTCTTGTGGACACACGATGACAGCCGTAATTTTGCGCCAATCATTATCAAATTTATAAGAAAATAAAACAACTCAAAATCTCGGTCGACTTCGTTAACGGGCAAAATCAGACCATGCAGGTGGAAATGGGGGACTTTTCCGAAAAAATAACAAAATGTCAATATAACTTTCTTATATAGTAAAATAAGGAATTCGTTTAACGTTCCTACTATTTTTTGGATAACGGCCTAAAATTTATCTAAGTAAAATTTTTTGATATCACCAACAATTGGCCCATGGTTTGGAAAAAATGGGGTTTCCAAGACAAAAAATATCATACCTCCCTTTATAGACACAGTATCTAATCGGTTTAAAGCGGTCGTTGGTACACTAGACATTATCTAAAATTTTTTTTTTCCGAAACAATTTTTGATATGACCAATCGTTACGGCAAGGAATGACACAAATATTGCTGGAATTGTAAAAAGGATGGGGCTTGTCGTATGCTAAACATGCAACCGTTGTCGTATTGGGTAAATTTGAAGTCTTTCTTAATTTTAACGCGGAAATATTTTTTATCCCCTACTTAGCACCGGTGAAATCTATCTCCCCCTTTCGGCGCGCCGAGAGGGATTAGTTTTAAAAAAGCCGAGTGACCGGGAAGTCCTAGTACAACTATGTTTTTCTTAAGTTTGAAATCTTTTTTACTTTTTACTTAGCACCGGTGAAATCTACCTCCGCCTTCCGGCGTGCCGAAAGGCATTTTTTCTTTTGTCATTTTCTTTTTAATATGCAACCATCCCACTTTTATTGATTTTTATACCGTTTTACCAAAGCCGGAACGGAATCGGTATATGCGTTTGGGGTAAGAGGTTATGTGTGCGTGTGCGTATGTCTGTTACCAGTATCTTCAACAACTACTGGACCGATTTCGATTCGGTTTTTTTCCATTACATTGGTATTACTACAGAGAAGGTTCTAAGACATGTTTTACGGGAATACGCTAGCAGGAGGCGCTGGAGTAGATGTGTTTCTGTAAAACGGCTGGGCCGATCTTGATGCGGTGTTTTGCATTACCTAACATACTTAACACTTGAGAGTAGATTACTTTAACGGTTATTACGGGGGCCAGAAGGAATCTACAGTATATAAATTTCTTTAAAACGGCCGGGCTGAATTTGATGCAATTTCGACCTGAAACGTCTTTAAAATCACACCGAAACGTAGGGGTACTAGGACAGAAATTTGTAGCGTAACGAAACGGTGTATATCGTCCTGCCATTAATAACTCCCTAATTATTAGTCTCATGCGGTGTCATGTTATAACTTATCTCGTCGATACGACTTTTAGTTTGCGTCACTGGTAAGCTGGTTGGGGGGGAGGAGGCACAGCGAAGATCGAAAAAAATTAGTGCTCTCGCACATTTCCATTCAGTGTAGTTCACTACTTAACCGTGATATCGCTTGTGTTTAGAATTTGTCCAAATAGATCGATTTAAGCAATAATAAGTGTATTTTGGGCAATATTTATAAGTAAACAACTTAAATAAACGTGTAAAACAGTATAACAATATGGCAGCCTTAGTTACTGCAAAAGCCGGCCGGAAATATAAATTACGCATATCATTGGAAAGGTGAGGTTATGGGCCACGAACAGGTACCCCAATATCCGGTGCCGAGCAAGCGAGACTATTTTGGGAGCGTTGTAAAACTGGCACGGCGCGCTCAGTGAACGACGCCGACGGCGCGAGCACCTCTACCGCTGCTTATTATGCCTTATCACTGTTACTTCTCATATTACAGACCAGTGTTCAACAAAATTGTCGTCGAATATTAGTCAAAATAAATATCATGCACCGTTTTTATGTAAAAATTAAATTTAGTACGCGTCTGGTTTTTATTTCAATCCGATAGTCGGTGATATAAAAGACCAACCGATTAATCTGTAGACATGGCCAAATAAAGGAACTAATTTCCCAATGTCGACTTTGAGTTTTGTTCAACAAAATACGATGGTGGCTCTCCCATTGGTCGCTCTGTAGCTGGGAGGAACGTCATCCAAGATCTGTAACCTTTCACGTTAAACCAACGTCCGTACGCCCCACACAGCTCCACCCGACCGGTTTTGTATTACATACGTATCACCTCAGAACAGGTTCCTAGATTACTTTTACGGTTATAAGCCGCCAGAGAGTGCTGCAGTAGATATGTTTCTTCAAAACAGCTTACTGGTTTTTTTTTACCACTAAGCCGTTATCACTTGTTTTACCAGTAATTTATTTTTCGTAAAAGTTTACGTGCATTTTTATAGGGTTTTGCAACATAATGAAGAAGGCAGTTAACAACAAATCAACAAGAAGCTATGAGAATGCGCCCGGTTTTCCTTAGTTATACAAAAGGATTCAAATTATTTCGTAAGGAAATATCTTTTTTAACGAATACGAGATCTGTAAGTAACGTAATGAAACTAATTTTTTTCGCATCCAAATTGGCAACACTGTAAAGTTACTAGTAAACATATGGTTATATGAACAGCTGATTTATATTAGTTATTAATATTTTTAGTCTATTGTTGCCACGTGAGATGTAAACAAACCTTTCGTGAAACCGGTTTTTGTTGTGCGTTACAAAAACGTATGATACTAATTATGAGCAATCAACCTTTCTGTTAAATTCGGTGAGAATGCACTGAAACCATTTTAAAAATTGAAAAGGGCGCATACAGATGACGCTCTGTCACAAGCCCTAATTTTCAGCTGGTTTTAATCATCTTCAAAGGGCCGGGAATCAGTTGCGGACGATCCACGCTCTGGAAGACCCTTTAATGTCAAAAAGTGACGACAATTTAGGGCGAATCAGAGAATTGACACGGTACGACCGGGGACTAACTGTGTCGGAATGACTGCAGAACAATTGAATTTGAACCGTAACTACAAGCCATTAAATTTTGACAAACGAATCGGACATGAAAAAAGGTTGTGGAAAATTGGTCACAAAAAACCTCATTGATGAACAGAAAAACAACAGGGTGGAAATGTACCGCGATCTTCTACGGCGAATTGAAATTGATCCTGATTTTCTAAAAAATATGTTATTACCGGTGATGAATCTTGGATATCTGTGTAAAACCCAGAATCAAAACGCCACAGCAAGGCGTGGACACTTCAAACTCACCATATTCCAGAAAAGCAAAAATGAGCAAATCAAAATCGAGCTAATTTGTTTCTTCGATAGTAATAGCACTGTCCATAAGGGTTTTTGCCTACAGGACAGACTGTAAAACAATGTGTTTACCGAAAAAGTTTTGAAAGACTGGGGAAAATAGTTGTCCGCGTGAGACAAGCAATCAAAGACAACCGGAAGCTGCATCATGACAATGCATCTTGTTACATTGGACTCTCAATCGATGAGTTTTTGGCAAATAAAAACATTCCTGTATTTCGTGAACCATCTTATTCACCTGACGTGAGTCCCTTACGGTGATTCCGCAGGGTAAACAGAAAAACGAAAATGTATAACAAGAGAAACAGACGCGTACAAACATGTCAGTATGATATCATGACCCAACGGCTTGGTCTAATGGTGAACGCGTCTTCCCAAATCATCTGATTTGGAAGTCGAGAGTTCCAGCGTTCAAGTCCTAGCAAAGTCAGTTATTTTTATACGGATTTGAATACTAGATCATGGATACCGGTGTGCTTTGATGGTTGGGTTTCAATTAACCACACATCTAAGCACTGTACAAGACTACACTTCATTTACACTCATACATATCATTCTCTGAAGTATTTTTAAAAGGTAATTACCGAAGGCTAACCAGGAAAAAGAAAGAAAAGAAAAGTATGTTGACATCATACAAACATCTTTTGTTGCCTATTACAGAGCTTAAAATCTTATTGAATCTAGCTTCACTTGTCTAGAATGTGAATTCTGTTTCTCAAAATTATTATTTGTGTGTTTCCTATATTTTCATCGATTCTTAATAATTCAAAACTTATTCTCGTTTTTATTTGGTACAACATGACTTCTGTAAAAGTTCATGTATGTTCAAATCATCCGAACAATTTTTGTTATGTCTGTGATAATTTACATCTAAATCTCATAGAAAGACTATTTCTGAACTAATAAAAACAGTTTACATATTTTATTTCGATCGTGCACTTGGGGATGAAGATAAAATCTGGTGCCTTATGTTATATGCATGTCGTGCTCGGTAACTCTGAGTAGTTGGAAGAGGAAACGACAAGGCTCGAGGAAAGCATTGAAAGTTGTATTCTAAATCGAGGCCAATATGGCTTCATGAAAGGGGTTGGCACCGAGGATTGCATCTTAAATGCTCTTACCGAGGTGGAAAGCGCCGACTGCAAATATGTTTTGGCTATTTTTATTGATATAGAGGCAGCATTTCCTTCCTTGTGTTGGAGTTCTGTCCTCTATGCTTTGGAACGCCGCAATATTCCCAGAAACCTGCAGGTTGTGGTAAGAGACATTTGTCTAACTGTACGGCACTGTTTAAAGATGCGCACCTAGTTGTGGATAAATCCGTCACCAGGGGAAGCCCGCAGGGTTCCGTTCTCGGTCCCCTGCTGTGGAACCTGGTGTTTGATGGATTTCTGGGTTGACATTCCAAGAAGGGGTCACGGCCCAGGCTTTCGCCGATGACTGTCTCCTTTTAGTTCGTGGTAATTCACGACCGCAGCTAGAAAGTAGAGCGCAGGCGGCTTTGTCAACCGCCGAGGGCTGGATGGACATTCAAAATTTAAAGATTTCTGTGCCCAAGACGAAGTTTATGCTTCTGAAGGGTGCAGACAAATTATCAACCAGTCGAAACCCCCCACATTAAATATAAAGGCTGTGTAATCAGCCGAGTAAGGGTTCATAAGTACCTAGGTGTTTTGTTTGCTTTAAGATAAGTTGCTTTTTAGCAACCACATTAAGCAAGTTGCGGCGGACGCTGTCTCTGTGATGCACAAACTTAGAAGGATTGCTCGGAAAGACTACGGGCTGTCGGGTCGCCAAATGTACTTGGTGTACCGAGGTGTCTTCGAGAGTATGATCGCATACGCGGCGCCAGTCTGGGCGCATAGGTTGGATAGAAATAGAGAACTGCTTCAAAATTTAAGGAGTGCCCAGCGCAGAGCCTTAATCGTATGCACTGGTGTTTTTAAAACAACCTCCTACGAGGCTACCACCGTATTGGGAAAGGCTCTCCCAATCGATTTTGTGGTGAAAGTTCGAGCAGCCATGTGGAAGTTGCGAAGAGGTCGGGAAACCGAGGTATTTGGGATGCGGTTTCGAGCCGGGCTAGAACCGGAGCGAAACGACTATCACAATGCACCGG
Organism: Lycorma delicatula; assembly: GCF_047948215.1. Classification (NCBI taxonomy): domain Eukaryota; kingdom Metazoa; phylum Arthropoda; class Insecta; order Hemiptera; family Fulgoridae; genus Lycorma; species Lycorma delicatula. The sequence goes on along the minus strand of NC_134458.1, from coordinate 192,377,200 downwards.
GTCCAAATTTCGTTCAGTTGCCCATTTCCCGCCTGCGGAAGAGGCTTTGGAGCCTCGCGATGGATGCATGGCAGCATGAATGGCACACCACGAATAAGGGAAGGTCCCTGTATAGATTTATACAGGATTTGGGGGGATGGTATGCCTCGAATTCATTTTTAAGGGCGTCGGGTGCCCAAGTGCTCACCAACCATGTGAATTTGATGCAATATCAAATTTAGGTTCCGCCTAGCGGCTGATGAGTTGTGTGTCTGCGGGGAGGTCCAGTCGAACGAACATCTTATGTTCGACTGCCCTGCTCTTGGGGGGGCCACCCTGGAACTTAGAGGTCAGGGGGAAAACTGGCCGCTCATAAACGGCGAGTCGATGTGGCAAGACCCGCATTGTCGGATCGTGTGGGGGTTCCTCGATGAGGTTGCGATCTTCAACCGTCATCGTTAGATTTTAAATTTAAATGGGATTTATTGATTCCTGTAGCGTGTCTGTGGGAAGTCTTCCTTGAAATAATGGCTGCCATCAGCCAGTAATAAGCTCCAAGCGCTTTAAATGGTGGACAGGGACTAGCTGGCTGACAGCGACCGAGGCGTGGCGGCTTAAATTGCCGTCTTTTTAACTTGTAACCTTTTTAGTTTTAATTTGTAACAAGGGGTGCGCCTCCCCGATCTAGTTTTAATTTGACAAGTGAGCGGTAGGGACACATAAGCGGGTGCTATACGGCACCCAGCTTAACCGCTCACGCAAGATAGGAGCTCACTAGGAGCATTAGGAATAACGAGGTCGCAAATCTGTTTTGAGGCACAGTAGCCGTTTTTTGGCACGGAACATTTGGTCTATGCTCTACGGCGACCGAATGGGGTGGTGGTGGGAGAGATGCCAGCTAACCAAGCCTGTGAATCTAAGGTCCAATTCACCGACTGCTACCTTTGTATGATAAATATGATTTCGATTTTCATTCAAAAATAGAAACTTCATCAAATTTGCAGATATTCCTGAATAATATCCTATTTTTATCGATTCTTCTAATGTTAATATGAAAGCAGTTTTATTGCATAACAGTAACAAGCAGGAATCACTCCATTGGCTCAAGCAGTTGACATCAAATAAACGCATGAAACTATGAAATCTATATTAAAAGCGATGAAATACGAAGAAGGCATGTGTCAAATTTGCAATGATCTGAAAGTTGTTGCATTACTTCTTCGTTTACAAGATAGGTTAAACAAAAATATCTGTTTCCTTTGTCTTTGTGATAGCCTTGATAAAAAGATATACCAGCCATTGCGGCAGAACTTTCTGGCCAGTTAAAAAAACGTAAAAAATTATCTCTAATTCAGAATGGTAAAATCACACAAGAAAAAGATAGACCAATATTTAACGATTGAAAAAATCTGTTTCGGCAAGCCGGAAGAGTGCTTAGTAGGGGATAAAAAAGATTTCCACCTTAAAGCTTGGAAAAACTTCAAACGGTTGCATGTTTAGCATACGACAAACCCCATCTTCTTACAATTCCACCAACATTTTGGTCATCCCTTGCCGTAAGGGTTGGTCATATCAAAAATTGTTTCAGACAAAGGATTTAGGTAATTTTAGAGGACTAACGACCACTTTAAACCGATTCGATACTGTGCCTATAAAAGGAGGTATGATTTTTCTTGTCATCGAACCCGATTTTTTCCATTCCCTGATCCAATAGTCGGGGAAATCAAAAACCTTTATTTAGATAAGATTTAGGCCGTTACCTAAAGAATAATAGGAACTTTAAACTAATTCGATATTTTACTTAATAAGAAAGTTATAGCGATATTTTGTTTTTTCGAAAAAGCCTCCCCATTTTTACCCCCATGGACCGATTTTGCCCATTAACTAACTCGACCGAGATTTTGGGTCGTTATATTTTATGCATCGATTTGAAAGTGACTGGCGCAAAATTACGGAAGTTATCGTGTCCACAAGAAAGAGAAATATATAAATAAACTTTTGAACTGACGGTGGTTTTGCGATCTGGGCGATGTGATACGCGAAGATATGTCCAAATTTTCCGGAATTAAAATCACGGCACGCATTACAATAAAATAAGTTTTCCTAAATCGAGTGACGGTAGGATCAAGGACGGTATATTTCGAAGGCAAATTTTAAGATAAATTTATGGAACGTGAATTAGTTACATGAAAGTCCTTCAAAGACGTTGTTGGTTGATTTTTTTTAGGCGCCCGAACAGATGGAAAACCGCGTTTTTTTTGGTTAATACCTCTTTGAAATCTACAACCGTTTAGAATGTCATTAAAAATTCATTTACAACATTCTAAACTAGGATTTTTTCCCCCCGAAAATTTGGCTTGTGTCAGCGATGAGTATGGAGAACGTTTCAATCAGGATATTATGACCAAGGAGCATCGCAACCAAGGAAGATGAGATCCTGGAATGATGCGTGACTAATGTTTTTTGTTTAAATAAACCGATCGAAAATCATACAAGCGAAAAGATTTGTCAACGTATTTTAAAAAATTAAAGGGACTACAATTCCAGTGAGTTAAACTTTAAAAGACTCTTATTTTATTTGTTATTTCTTTTAGTTATTTTAAAAAGTAAAGGTAAGAGAATTCGGGAGATTTAAATTTAAAAAAAACTGTTGTTTCAAAATTATTTTAATGTATCTGCGTTTGAATAAATAAACATTTAGGTGATTTAAATTTTAAATGGATATACATAAATAATTTTTTTTTTAATATGATTTCACAGTCATAATGCATTTATTGGTAAATAAATCGTATGTATCTAAAAAATCATGACGCAGTAAACAAATTCTGATAACAGTTTTGAATTCAGCACCCCAAAATTAGTTAAAAATCACCATCTATCAGATAGAGAACCCTTTTTTCCTAACTAGTGATATTTAAATTAAATTATAATGTACACACACGCTATTTGTTCAATATGTTAAAGACAAAGACTTACCATAGGTAGAGCAATAAAACAGTGTCACATTTAACGATGTAGTTTGTCATTATATAAAATGTAATATTACAAAGCACACAATACACAGCTAAAAAAACATACAAATGCTACTGAAACATATAAAACTAATAATTGGAGAAAATTTATCAAACAAGCATATTATCAGTAGATATTATCGCAGATTAGAAATTAAAACGTAATCAGATATTTCTTAATATATTTGCCGAATACGTTAAATCATCAGTGATCATTTTACAAATTAAAAGACAGGCTTCCTAAAAACTGAATAAAAGTTATTTAATTTTGAAATACCCTATCGTTTCTCAGTCAAAGTTTAAAATTCCATTTAATTTTTAACACCCGTCAAGAAAATATTTATATTTAAATAAACAAAAATATACAAAATTTTAGGTAGATTTTATAACAGCTACCCATTGTAATGGGTACCATGATTCGACTTCCAGAAAATTTCGACATATCTTTCGCATTTCACATTCCCCATACCCCAAAACCACCGTCAGTTCAAAAGTTTATATATATATATATATTCACTTTCTTGTGAACACGATAACTGTCGTAATTTTGCGCCAATCACTTTCAAATTGTTCCTTAAAAATAACTCGCTCAAAATCTCGATCGCGTTCGTTAAACGCCAAAATTGGACCACGGTGGTGGAAATAGGAGTTTTTACGAAAACACAAAATATCGCTATAACTTTCTTATTAAGTAAAATATCGAAATCATTTAGTTCCTTCTATTTTTTGGATAAGGGTCTATAACTTATCTAAGTAAATTTTTTGGATTTCACCAACCATTAGCCCGAGGTCGAAAAAATAGGGTTTCGAAGACAAAAAAAAATCATACCTCCCTTAATAGGGACAGTATCGAATCGATTTAAATTGGTCGTTAGTCCTCTAAACAATACCTAAAACGTTTTCTGAAATAATTTTTGATATGACCAACCCTTACGGGAAGGGATGACCAAAATGTAGCTGGAATTGTAAGAAGATGGGACTTGTCGTATGTTAAACATTTTTTTCACATTAACTATTGTCATATTGAGTATATTTGAAGTTTTTCTTAACTTAAACGTGGAAATCCTTTTTATCTCCTACTTTTTCCCCCTGCCACCCGGAACCAGACCATTTATTTTAATTTAAATAAATTGATTTATTAATAATTAATCATTTCTGTAAACATTTTCCCATTAAAATGAAAAGTACATAAAACTGTATTTCACTAATAACTTAGGATTGTTTTTTTATTGTTATTATTGAATTAATTATTTATTGAAAACATTTTTTTTAAATCGGAGGTTAATAATTATTAAAAAATTAATATATTTAAATTAAAAAATTTTTTTTTTAAATATACTTGATTAAAAAACATAAGAAATAAAAAAAGGGAAAAGTGAGAAATAAAGTAGGGTAACCGTCACGCGGTGTTTGTCAAGTAACACTAAAAAACGAGCAAAATACTTTTTTAACCGTATGAAAAAAAACGGGTAACCGTCAAAACCTTCATTTTTAAAATGCTGACCAACTATTCTGAAACCAGCATACTTCAGATCAATCAGAGTTTTTAGCCCTGGGGTGAACAAACTATTGCTTTGATAAAAATACAATAGACTGATGATAATTTTTATAAACCAAATTACCTGCAGATACAGCCTGACTGCGGCTAATTTATTAATAATTTAACAAATCTGTTTCTTTTTTTTTAATGAGATGTACGAGCATCGACTACTATGATCATTTAGTCCGAATGGGAATTTTTAGCGTATGAAAAATGCCGTGCCTGAAGGGGATTTGAACCCAGGACCTTCGAGTAAAAGGCGGATACGCTACTATTCGCGCCAGGAAGGCCGGTAAATAAATATTAGAGAAATAAAAATTGATGTGGCCATCACATGATTTCCTTTTACGCCTATTACGTTACGTAATACATTTTTAAAAGTACATAAAATTATATTTCATTAATAACTTCTGGTATTTTTTTTATTGTTATTATTGAAATATTATTTATTGTAGAATTTTTTTATAATCAGAGGTTAATAATTAATAATAAATCAATATATTTAAATTAAAAAAAAAGGAGATAAAGTCGAACCGATATGGCTTTCCCTTATAGAAGCCAAATATTTAGTTAATTAAAAGTTTATTTGGCTGTAACTTTGGAACCGATGAAAATAAGTACCACTTGTAATATATCGTTGAAAAGCTCTCAATGAGGGCTTATTATTGTAGTTAAGATCCAATTTTTTTGGATTTTGGGCTTTTTTGGACACTTTTGGTCCAGTCGATTGTAATGAAAAGGGGAGGTGCACAACAAGATTGGTTAGCTGGGATCTCTCCCGCCACCACCCCATTCGGTCGCCCTAGAGCATAGACCAAATGTTCCGTGCCAAATAACGGCTACTGTACCTCAAAAACAGATTTGCGACCTCGTTATTCCTAATGCTCCTAGTGAGCTCCTAACTTGCGCGAGCGGTTAAGCTGGTTGCCGTACAGCACCCGCTTTATGTGTCCCTACCGCTCACTTGTCACATTAAAACTAGATCGGGGAGGCGCACCCCTTGTTACAATTTAAAACTAAAGAGTTATAAGTTAAAAAGACGGCAATTTAAGCCGCCACGCCACGGTCGCTGTTTGCCAGCTAGTGCCTGTCCACCATTTAAAGCGCTTGGAGCTTATTACTGGCTGATGGCAGCCATTATTTCAAGGAAGACTTCCCACAGACACGCTACAGGAATCAATAAATCCCATTTAAATTAACCAATCTAACGATGACGGTTAAACATCGCAACCTCATCGAGAAACTCCCACACGGTCCGACAATGCGGTTCACGACACATTGACTCGCCGTTTTTGAGCGGCCAGTTTTCCCCCTGACCTCTAAGATCCAGGGTGGCCCGGTCTCTGCCCCCCCCCCCCCCCCAAAGAGCAGGGCAGTCAAACATTAGATATTCGTTCGAGTGGACCTCCCCGCAGACACACAACTCATCAGCCGCTAGACGAAACCTGAACAAATATTGCATCAAATTCACATGGTTGGTGAGCACTTGGGCACCGCCGCCCTTAAAAATGAACTCGAGGCATACCATCCCCCCAGATCCTGTATAAATCTATACAGAGATCTTCCATTAGTCGTGGTGTGCCATTCATGCTGCCATGCCTCCATCGCGAGGCTCCAAAGCCTCTTCCGCAGGCGGGAAATGGGCAACTGTTCGAAATTTAGACCCGGTGCATTGTGATAGCCGTTCCGTTCCGGTTCTAGCCCGGCCAGAAACCGCATCCCAAATACCTCAGTTTCCCGACCTTTTCGCAACTTCCACGTGGCTGCTCGAACTTTCACCCTCTAAATCGATTGGGAGCGCCTTTCCCAATACGGTGGTAGCCTCGTAGGAGGTTGTTTTAAAAACACCAGTGCATACAATTAAGCGTCTGCGCTGGGCACTCCTTAAATTTTGAAGCAGTGCTCTATTTCTATCCAATCTGTACGCCCAAACTGGCGCCGCGTATGCGATACCTCGGTACACCAAGTACATTTGGCGACCCGTAGTCTTTCCGAGCAATCGTTCTAAGTTTGTGCATCACAGAAACAGCGTCCGCCGCAACTTGTTTAATGTGGTTGCTAAAAAGCAACTTGTCATCAAACAAAACACCTAGGTACTTATGAACCCTTACTCGGCTGATTACACAGCCTTTATACTTAATGTAGGGGGTTTCGACTGCATGATAATTTGTCTGCGCCCTTCAGAAGCATGAACTTCGTCTTGGCCACAGAAATTTTTAAATTTTGTATGTCCATCCAGCCTTCGGCGGTAGACAAAGCCGCCTGCGCTCTGCTTTCTAGCTGTGGTCCTACGGCTACTCATTTTTGAGTTATGCGAGATACGTACGTAGACGTCACAGCGAACTAGTCAAAATGGATAATTCCTTTGAAATTTGGAAACCGCAATTTATCGCGAACATGTTTTTACTTCCTTGTACTTCGTACAAGGAAGTAAAAACATTCCTCTGATTAATTAAATATGAATAGACAAACAAATTAAAAATAGATTCTATATCCATTTTAACGTCAACGTTTTATTAATAAGAATTATGGTTATTTATATCCTTAAAAACAGGAAAAGGTGGTTTATTGCAAAGATAAAAAAGAATACATAAATATTTAGCCTAGAAATTTAATATTAATTTAGTATTAGTCAAGATATCTTTACAAGAAAGGATATTCAAAATCTACAACCAAAGAGAAATTTTCTGTACGTAATTTACTAGGTAAGTAAATACCAATACTTTATTTTTCATTTTAAATAATTATACATTTAAAAATTTAAAAGCAAGACGAGGACTTAAATTTTAGAGATTCCGTTCATAGACTGAAATACTTAAACTGTTTCGCCGATTGTAAAAAAAATCAATTTCGGCATGCCGGATGGGTGCTAAGTAGCGGATAAAAAATATTTCCACATTAAAGTTAAGAAAAACTTCAAATTTACTCAATAAGACAACGGTTGCACGTTTAGCATATGACCAACCACATCTTCTTACAATCCCAGCAACATTTTGGTCATCTCTTACCGTAATGGTTGTAATATAAAAAATTGTTGTGCACAAAAGTTTTAGGTAATATTTACAAGATTAACGACCACTTTAAACCATTTCGATACTGTGCCTCTTAAGGGAGGTATGATTTTTTTTGTCTTCGAAACCCCATTTTTTCAACCCCCTGAGCCAACGGTTGGTGATATCAAAAATTAAACTTAAATAAATTTTAGATCCTTATTCAAAGAATAGTAGAAATTTTAAACGAATTCGATATTTAACTTAATAAGAAAGATACAGGTATTTTGTTTTTTCGAAAAAGCTCTCCCCATTTACAACTACATAACAATTTCAAACAGATTGGGGGAAAATTACGGCAGTTATCGTGTCCGCAAGAAAGGTACTCATTACACAGGTAGCTTTCTTATGAAATCTATCTAAAAGGGAGAAACATCTCATTTTTCTTAACGATATTAATTGAAACCGAACTAAAACAATCTCCTTGTATCTTTGCCGATGAGTTAGAAGCTTTTAATTCTTTTTATTATAACGATAAAAAGTCGAACTTGCAATTCATATAAATAACGATCGTTTTTTGAACTAAAATAATTTTTTATGAGATTTTTATTAATAGATCTGATGTGGACACCACATGACTTCCTTTTACGCCTATTAAATTGCACATACATATTTTTTGCTGCACTTCATTTTAAAGTGAGATACGGTCCTCCAATTCTTTAATAAAGTGGACAGTTACACGATTATTAACATCAAGTATTTATACAATTATTAATTCACGAAATATTATGATAAACTAAAAGTCCCTCGATTACTCGTATTACTAGATCAGTATTATTTCTAGTGTGTCGTATAAACTAAACTCCTGTATACTGCTTACGAACTTACGGTGCAAAATATTCGGTTTTTATTATTGGATTATTTGGTGAATAATCAAAAATGATAAACAATCATAAAGGAAAAGGGAAGATAACGAGAAGAAATATATCTCGATAAAAAAAACGACAAGAAGATGAATATGAAGGGGAAGAAAATGTTAAGAACAAGGGAAGAATGAAAAGATTAAGTTAAGATGATGAATATAAAGAGAGAGAAAATTTGAAAAGTAGAGAACGTGTAAGCAAATTAAGATCAGAATAATTATATGAAACCAAACAGCGATTAAATGATAGGCAACAAAAAACAAACAAACGAAATGATGTTCAACTCCGACTTAGGGAGAATATTATCCGACAATATCAGAAGAGCAATGAACTAAAGATAAGAGTTTTTTTGCGATTTATTAAAGATCGCGCATGTATGCCTCTGTGTATATGTTGTTCTCGTCAGGGTGCATTTTTCAGTCAATTTTAATATACATAAAGTAAAAAATCCAAAAAATAATACGATTGTAAATTATAATTTTCAATTAATATTAAATAATCATTTGTTTCACCAACTCTATTATATATACATCTATGTAATAATGCGTATTAAATTATATATACACATTTTTAAAAGTACCCAAAATTTTATTTCACTAATAAATTATGATTTTTATTGAATTATAATTTATAGCAAATTTTTTACCAATCAGAGGTTAATAATTTTTAATAAATCAATATATTTAAATTAAAAAAAGGAAATGAAGTCGGATTCGAAACGATCTGCCTTCCCCTTGTAAAATGGAAATATTAAATTAATTAAAAATTTATTTGACTGTAACTAGGAACCGATGAAAATAACTACCGCTTATGATATATCGTTGAAAAGTTCTCAATGTGGGCTTACAACTTCAATTAAGAAAAAGTCCAAAATGTTTTTGGCATTTGGGCTTTTTTGAACACTTTTGGTTCAGTCGATTACAATCAAAAGGGGAGGTGCACAACTAGATGTTACAACAGTCCTAAATCCAAAATTTCAACATCCTACGGCTAATCGGTTTTGAGTTATGCAAGATACATACATACAGACGTCACGCCGAAATTGGTGATAATGGATTCAGGAATGATCAAAAATGGATATTTCCGTTGAAATCTGAAGAACTGAAATTTTTCGTGATCTCAATACTTCCTTCATTTCATACAAGGAAGTAGTAATAAATAATGATATTATTTTTTTTACGCTAATCTATTTTGCTTGATTTTACGTTCGCTTAAAACTTACAAAAAACCAATCGATAATTTACTGTATACATACATTATAAACTTAAACGATTGTTCTCGCACAAAGCTCGGCTTTAATATTCCGGGAATTACAGTTTTCCATTTATCGAAGTTATTATTAAGTAAAATTGATTTTGTTTCGATTATTGGAAATAATAATTATTACGACAGCTATGAATCTGTGTCTAAAATTGCTATAGAGAAAAATATATAATGTAAAGAACAAATGACGAATTTCGATTCAAAACCATGTACACTCTTACAGTTTTTTAGCTTAATTTGATAATAATTTATAAACATCGGTTCAGTCGCTACCGTTACAAATAATATACGTATTTTCTTATTCAGCTAGTCTGGACGAACATAATATATGTATATATAAAGGGTGGTACAGAAGAAACGCATGTTTTTCACTACTGAATAACTTCGTTTGTTTTAATTAAAGAAAAATAAGTTTAACGTTAAATAATTATATTTTTATAGCATCTTTGAAATAAACATAACCTTAATTAGAATCGGAAAATATAGTCAGTAAGATGACATCTTTTTGTCCGACTTAAAATTAGGAGCCTCTCCTCGAAGCTCGAACATTTAGTCGGACACAGTTTCAATTGGAAATTTTCAGGTCTTCGATTCCACGTTGTTTGTTAACGTACACGCTTGATTTCAGGTAGCACCACAAAAAGAAGTCGCAAATCGATAGATCGTATCGTGTGGAACCATATTTGTAAACGTCGATGTATCGCTACTGTTAACTGCGGTTTTTCCTTTTTCAGAAAAGTAAGGACCAACAATCCTTATAATATTCTTTGGGTTTCCCAAAATCCCTTTCGGTTACCTGCCGGACAATTATTATTCTACACGGATGAAATTTGAAATCACCATGTAAGATCCCGTGACATACGCAACGCTACAGCATATCGCCTACCGGGTCGTTTCGGACCGACAAAACTGATCATCTAATTCTACGTTTTTCGAAGTTCGGACTGAACGGTGAAGGCCAGGTGGATTTTTCATCATCACAAATCCAGTATTTGTAAACGCCTGAACCGATCGGAGTATAATGTTTCGATCTGGAACTGAACCTCGGGATTCTACATCACAATTTCGACGGAAAATACCTTGAACCGTGACCAAAGAAATTATTGTTTCTAAAAAAAATTGCTCGACAGCCGACACACAATGTTCTCTGTTCCATAGAACATGGGAGTGTTCTGCGTAGTCTGACCTTTCCGCCAGAGGTCGCCCAAGATCAATACCCCCAGTTGTCGTTCAGTACTAGCGGTTTAAAAAACATGCGTTTCCTTTGCTCAACCTGTATATATTAGCCAATCACGGCTCGCTTCGCTCACCCGACCGGCAGGACCGTCTAATTATCACTAAATCCAGAACAAATATAAATTTTCAAAAACGTATATTATTTTGCTTTACCTTTTTTTTTATCGGCTTTTGAAAATGTAAATTAATTATTTTAGGTATATTTCATAAGAAAGCTACATATTGTAATGGGTACTATGATTCAACTTCCACAAAATTTCGACATATCTTCGCGTTTCACATCACCCAGACCCCAAAACTAACGTCAGTTCAGAAGTTTATGTATACACTTTCTTGTAGGCACGATAACTGCCGTAATTTTGCGCCAATCACTTTCAAATTGATACATAAAATATAGCAACCAAAAATCTCGTTCAAATTCGTTAATGGGCAAAACCGAACCATGGGGGGGGGGGGCTTTCTCGAAAAAACAAAATATCGGTATAACTTTCTTATTAAGTAAATTATCGAATTCGTTTAAAACTCCTGCTACTCTTTGGATAAGGGCCTAAAACTTATCTCAGTAAATTTTTTTTGATATCACCAAGAACTGGCCCAGGGGGTTGAAAAAAAGGGGTTTCCAAACAAAAAAATACATACCTTCCTTAATAGTTACAGTATCGATTCGGCTTAAAGTGGTCGTTAGTCCTCTAAACATTACCTAAAACGTTTATGAGTAATAATTTCTGATATGTCCAACCCTTACGACAAGGGATGATCAATATCTTGTTGGAATTGCAAGAAGATGGGGCTTGTCGTATGCTAAACATGCAACCGTTGTCGTATGTTTTTGTCTTTGTTTTTGGCGCAACCGCATATTTATCTGTCTGTTCACCATATTGTGTTTTTTATGAAAAAACTTATTGTTCAAGAACGGTTGGAGATAACGGAATAAAATTTTCTATTTTATTTTAAACTAATATTTTTTAATAAGAAAAAAATAACGATATTGTTCGTTGACAAATTTCAATTACACTGGGACCACCGTTAGGTACTACTTCAGAGGATGAAATGAATGATTTGCAGCGTGCGTGAAAAAGCGATATCTGACCAAGATTCGAACCCAGGACCTGGGGATGAAATGAAGATACGCTACCACTAGCGCCACGGAATCCGGCTGATCGTACATGCTCCTTAAAAAAACGGTTGATTGGTGAGCAGAATCGGACTATCCGTTGCTCAGATCGGATAATAATTTTAACTGGTTAACAGACAGCCAATAGGAATACTTGAGATTTAAAAATTTTCATTTTTACGTTAACGCCGAAGCGATCTCACTTTTTGTATTTAGCGTCAGGAACCACCGTCAGGTATTATTTCAGAAAATGATATGTATGAAAATAATGAAGTGTAGTCTTGTACCGTTTTAGTTCGACCATTCCTGAGATGTGTGGTTAATTGAAACCCAACCACCAAAGAATACCGGTGTCCACGATCTAGTATTCAAATCCGTGTAAAAGTAACTGCCTTTCCTGAACTTGAACCTTAGAACTTTCGACTTCGAAATCAGTTGATCTCCGATGACGACTTAACCACTAGACCAGCCCAGTAGGCACCCCAAAGCGATCTAGTTAAATTAAATGATGAATATTTTTCCTTGGTCTATTTGACGATGAATTCCATAAATCGATTAAAATATCTGATGAAGTAAACGAATATAACGTAATTATAAACATAAGATCGATCGACTCCTATCTGTAAAAAGATACAGGGACTAAACCAAAATTCATGACCGGTACTAAAATTTTATAGAAAATCAAGATCGGTTTCAATTCGCCCTAGAAGATCGCGGCACACTTCCACCGTATTGTTTTTCTATTCAACAGTGAGATTTTTTGGACCAATTTTGCACAAACATTTTTTTCACGCCCAATTCGTTTGTCAAACTTTGATGGACTGTAGTACGGTTCAAATTCAATTTTTCTGCAATCATTCTGACAGTTAATCGCCGGTCGTAACGTATCAAGTCTCTGATTCGCTCAATATTGTCGTCGCTTTTTGACGTTAAAGGGTCTTCCAGAGCGTGGATCGTCCGCAACTGATTCCCGGCCATCTGAAAATGCTTTAAAACACCTAAATTCTTGGGCTCGTGACAGACCGTCATCTCCATACGCCCTTTTCAATTTTGAAAAAGTTTCGGTAGCATTCTCACCGAGTTTAACACAAAACTTGATCGCACAACGTTGCTCATAATTAGTATCACTTAATAACGCACAACAAAAACTCATTTCACGAAAAGTTTGTTTACCTCTTACGTGGCAACAATAGACTGAAAATATCAATACCTAATATAAATCAGATGTTCATTTAATCATATGTTTACTAGTAACTTTACAGTGTTGCCACTTTGGCTACGAAAAAAATTAGTCTCATTACTTACGCACGTCGTGTATATATATATATATATATATTTATATAGCGTATGACACTGCCGGTAATATAAATATCCCAACGCGGGGTCACACATCTAAATCGGTTCACCCGTTGAGCTTCTACGGTGGAACATATACTTTAATTATATTACACTCCTTTTTGAACAGTCGTGTAAAAAGAAAATATGTAATAAACCAACAACCTCTTTTTAGTGAAACAACACGCTTGGGAAAAATTCCTTTAAATTTTAAACTTTATAAAATGGTTTTTTAAAATTTAAATGTCTACATAAAACATTAAAATCGTGGTTTTTATACACATCGTTCTTTAATAACTGACTGTTGATAAATTTAAATACCACATCACAGAGGAAAAGAATAAAGGTATTTAAAATTTAAAGACCATTTTTGTACTTTAAATTTTAAAAACATTATTTCTTGGCCATTTAAAGATCACTCAGTAATTATGAACTGCTTCAAAAGAAACACGAAAAATCCTAAAAAAAAATTACGCTCCAATTTAAAAAGTAGAAAAAAAATAATTTTAGTATTTTAATGAAAATTATAGAAAAATGCAAAAAAAAATTCTATTAAAATATTTGTATTTTTTTTTCAGAAAATGGATTTATTGAAATTTTTATCGCTTCCAATTGTGATATTTGTATTGTCAACGAATGTAGAATCGAAACACACAAAAAGAACAACATCACTTACAAGGAAAATGAATTTAGTTGGATCACTGCTTCCAAATAGATGCCCATTCAAATGGTATTATAATAAAAACGCAAAAAAATGTGTCATATATCGGGAAAATGATAAAGGAACAATTAAGGTGATTGACAGACTTAATAAGAAAGAGAACACTTCGACCGCGAACAACACTATCTCGACCAATACAGCACAAAACGTCACAAATCCTGGTCTTCCTACACCCATAATCCCTAGGAAAAATACGGAAATGACCACCACTAATAAACCGACCACCGTAATTCCAGCTCCAAACGATACCCGGAGAGCTAATGACGGGAAAAAAAATAACAAACAGACAGTCACAAACGGTTCTGATGAACATACTACTGCACCGAACGATAAAAAGTAATATTTTGAACGTAAATATATAGTTTTGAAAAAAATATGTATATATTAAAACTGCAGAATGATCCAAAAGTCGTGTACATCAAAGTATTAAAAAAAAATTAATAATAAGAAATTAAGTAATAATAATTAAATATTTATTTATTACTAGTAAACCCGGAAATGCTTCACTATTGCTAGATTTGAGTATATATATATATATATATATATATATATATATATATATATATATATATATACCATTTAATATATATATTAAATGAACACAATTGAAAGTTTGATAAAACAATAAAAAAATGAATATTACGGAATTCACAAAATTTAACCTTAGCAAAAAACAACAGCACTACCTGTAGGATTTAATTGAAACTACACTCCAAACACAGTAGTCGGTTCAAAATCCCTCTAACTTTCTTTCTACTGGTCACATCGAGGATTTAAATAGCTTTAAACCTCCGGAAAACGCGGAACATTTTGCAAAAACCCACGCGTAAATCGGTCCAGTAGTTTTTTAGTTTATAGCGAACAAACATACGAACAATGAATTTTATACATATAGAAGAAGAAAGTCTGGAAATTTGTTTGTTTCGTAAATATCTCGACACCGGCACCACCTATCGGGTATAGTTTTTGTAAAAATATTTCTTTTCACGTAACTAATATATATATATATATATATTCTGAATATGAGCCAAATCGGACCATAAATAAATTTTTTCGAAATATCTCGACCCCAGCGCCATCTAGCGGGTTCAAAATAACTCGGAGACATTCGCGGACGTGCGCACAACTCGCCAAAGTTTCATAGTAATCGGATGAATGATATAGAAACGCATACGTGATGAACTAACAAACTTGAAAATGGCTTTCCCGTTCATTAATGTTTATACAATCTGTTCTACCATTTTTTGAGGCCATTTTGTGGAGCGCTTGTGTATTGATGTTTTTAATATTAGTTATGTTTATTTTCAGTCCCTCCAGTTTGTGTGAGTGGCCTATTTTTTACAACTTTTCTTTGAGATAATCCCACAGGAAGGAATTTAGGGACGTCAAATCGGATGAACTTGAGAACAGATAATCCTTTGAAAATGATACGCTCACCCAAAATGTGTGGCATGTGGCGCTGTCCTCCTGCGTGAACAAACAATCACGTTCATCGATTTCCAAAAACGAAATAAAATGTATAATCGATTAATCTCGTTATAATCGAATTGTTATATACTGCCACATCTGGATGTTACCCACGAAATTCGTCTACCGCAGTAAATAAGAATGGCTGGTAAAATAATTTAAAAAAATGAAAATTCGTTGCTCGCGGGAAAACGACATGTTTAACAAGCAACAAACAAATCATTACTGCAAGCGTCGTGTGATCAATACGTATGCTATAATAGCGTCTAAATTTGTTGTTGTCAATATCCATGGTGCTATCTTGCGGTACCTGATAAAATGTTTTAAACTAAATCGCTGTTTATAGAAACATTAATTTTGATGTACGTGACTTTTGGATCACTCTGAATGTTATGAAAGCAACCCGATTAAAAATAAATGATGACATAATTATTTTTTTTTATTTATAGAAATCCGCTATGATTTATGAATTTATTAATTGTTAAACAAATTATTTAGAAAAATAAAATAATATGGATTTTTTGTGTTCGTTCTTTGTACGATCAGGAACTACAACTGTTAACAACTATATAATATGTTTGTGCGAAAATCAAGCGCTGGTGTAAAGAGAGAAACCCACCGGGTTGGTCTAGTGGTTAACGCGTCTTCCCAAATCAGCTGATTTGGAAGTCGACAGTTACAGCGTTCAAGTCCTAGTAAAGCCAGATATTTTTACACGGATTTGAATACTAGATCGTGGATACCGGTGTTCTTTGGCGGTCGGGTTTCAATTAACCACACATCTCAGGAACGGTCGAACTGAGAATGTACAAGACTAACACTTCATTTACACTCATACATATCATCCTCATTCATCCTCTGAAGTATTATCTAAAACGGTAGTTACCGAAGGCTAAACAGGAAAAAGAAAGGAAAGGTGTAAAGAGAGAGACTATTTATTATAATAAAATTAAAAAAAACAAGTACATAAATATACATTAACGATCGGAAATTTCCTAAAGGGAAAAAGGGAAATTCCAAGATGGCAGAGTGCTCCTTGTGGTGGCAAAAGGTACAATTGACGCATTATGCCCACGTAGCCACAAGTTCAAAGAGCATTTTTTTTACAAAAGAAATTAGTTTTTTTTTTTACTGTGTTATTCGTTAACAAATACGCCTAAGAGAAATATGATCTTAATTAGGCGAAATCTAGAGATACTGAATGTGACCTTGCTCTCCGCAGTGTGTGAGAAAAATAATGAGATTGGTAACACTGCAAGCGATCTGGCAACGCTGTGTTTACCGCTCTGTGCTAGACCGGTTTGTTCATTCCTTCCACATGCTCAGTACGAGTTTCAACTCCGTTCAGCCAACACATTATTTTTAACGGCGCCATTAGTGAACTTGTGTTTTTCGAAAATGGAGCATCGGAATTTAAAGCGACGTTTTGCAATCAAGTTTTGTGTTAAACTTGGGGAATCCGCGAGTGTGACCTTTGAAACAGGCCTAAGGGGAACATCGCTTATCAAGAGCACAAGTTTTCCGCCGGCACAGATCATATTTGGAAGGCCGAAAACATGTCGAAAATCAACCTCGCTCAGGGAGACCTTCGACTTCAAAATCTGACGAAAACGTTGAGCGTGAGGGTTCTTGTGAGATCAAACAATAAGGATGAGTGAACGGTTAAATTTAAACGCTTTCACCGTACATGAAATTTTGACAGACGATTTGGACGTGCGAAAGGTTTGTGCGAAATCGGTGTCGAAAAACGGAACAGAAGGACAAGGACAATCGAAGAAACGTCTTTCTTCGATCGACAACGACCAAGAAAGAATTCATCAATCGTGTGATCACAGGTGATGAATCCTGGGTATTTGAGTACGATCCTGAAACAAAGCGACAAAGCGAAGCACGGCACACTCCATCATCTCCTCGACCGAAAAAATGTCGAAGGAGCAAATCAAAGATCAAAACCGTGCCGATTTGCTTTTTTGACAGCTTAAAGAATTTGTTCCTCCAGGACAACCTGTCAACCAAATGTTTTACAAAGGTGTCCTTGAAATGCTCAGGAAAAGAGTGATTCGCGTAAGACCAGACACTGCAGACAAGTGGATGCTTCATCACGACAATGTCCCGTGTCACACGGCCATTTCCATCGGGGAATTTTTCACCTGAAAATGCATTCCTACGGTTCCGCAACCACAATCCCCCCCCCCCCCTATTCACCTAATTTGAGTCCTTGTGGCTTTTTTCTTTTCCAGAAATTGAAATGTGTCTTAAAAGGATATCATTTTTTATCCCTGGAGAACATTCAAAAGACTGACCAACCGGTTAAAAGCCCTACCGGTTGAAACCTTCCGACGCTGCTACCAGGAGTGTGAACAACGACTCCGCCGGTGTATAGCTGCTCAAGGGAACTACTTTGAAGGGGATAATATTGTTGTTTGAAAAAATAAAAAATTTGGTAATTAAAAGACAGTCTCATTACTTTTCTCACACACCTGTATATTCTTTCAACACCTAGATCATTTAAGTTGAAAATTTAATGGCATCAATACCTAATATATAGAAGTAATCTGACCAACTTTGGTCAAAATCGGACCAGTAGTTCTAGAGATATAAGGTGATTTATACGCCAAAACCGAACACACATACATACGATCATTAATATCAGGAAAGTTTTAATCCTATTTTTTTGGTTCCTTGGATGCGGAAACGTCAAAATCCGGTGAAAAGAACATTAAGCCCAAATTGGATTAAATACATTAATTTCGATTCTAGAGCTCTGCTACAGTACTATGTAGACGGTACGCTACAAACATATGTTTCGGTATGATTTTAAAGACGTTTCAGGGCAAAAAAAGAAGGTTTAATCTATTTTTTCCTAAACTATATCTAGTAACAATCACTTCTAATTCTTACCTAAATAAATTATTATAAGATCTATTACTGTGTTAGTAATCCTGCAACCGATTTACTAACCTGCAACAAAAGAGAAAAAAAGGATATAAAGTTAGTAAGGAAAAAACAAAATAATTTTCTGAGAAAAAAAGATATGAAATCAAAATTTTCAGGATGACAAACGATAAATTGACACATTTATAAAAATCGATTATAAATAAATGTTTTTATACGTGGTGTTTTATATTGCGCTTATATAATCCCTATTTCTTGCATAATCGGTATTTTTTGGAAATACCGACAGATGCCGCGTAGTCTTAATAGCCGTAGGATGTTGAAATATTGGATTTAGGACTGTTCTAACATCTAGTTGAGCAGATGTTAGAACAGCAGATGTTAGAACTCTTTTTTTGACTGCAATCGACTGGACCAAAAAAGCCTAAAATCCAAACAACTTTAGATTTTGGATTTGTTTTATCTGCAGTAATAAACCCTCATTGAGAGCTTTTCAACGATATATCATAAGTGTACTTACTTTCATCGGTTCCAGAGTTATACCCAAATAAAATTTTCATTAATGAAATATTTGGATCTTACAAGGGGAAGGCACATCAGTTTGAATCGGTCTTCATCTCCTTTTTTTTCTTTTTTAACTTAAATATATCGATTTTTTAATAATTATTAACCTCCGATTGAAAAAACCTTTTTACGATAAATAATAATTAAATAATAACAATAAAAAAAAAAATTATGAAACAATATTAGAAATTTTGCATCTTTCTTGGAATTCTCCCCCACCCACAAAAAAAATTAATTTTTTAACCGATGAGCCAAAAATCGATTTATTTTTTATATCTAATAAGCATTAGGTGAAAATATGCACGTTTCAAAATAGAAGGAAATATTGATATTAACAATAACCCGGTTGGAGAAATAACCCAATAACATTGTAACAAGGTGTTTTATACCGGTCATTTTAACACTTTCCATATTAATATATTTTATATATCTTAATATGTAAATAAAAGAATTATAAATAATCATTAAGCATTATAAATATAATCAATCAAACTTAACCTACGCTCGCTAATCTCGACTAATCGGCGTTTCATCCGCGGGAGGTTCCGGGCTCGAATCCCGGTCAGTCATGGCAAAAAAAAAAATTGCAATAATAATTACTGAATTTATTATTTAAATTATCAAACCAATACTGTTAATTAGTCGAGGTTAGCGTGCGAAGCGACTGTCAATTTAAGTTAGATTATGGTTACATATTATGGAAATGGTTATATCTGGTTATTGGGTTATTTCTCTAACCTTTTATTTTATTTTTTGTTTAACCTCCCGGACCACCGTTAGGTATGACTTCAGAGGATGAGAATGAATGAATGAATGATTTTCAGCGTGTGTGAAAATTCCATGCGTGACCGGGATTCGAACCCGGGACCTCCGAATGAAAGGCCGAGACGCTACCACTCGCGCCATGGAGGCCGGCTTATTTCTCTAACCTGGTGATTGTTAATATCAATATTTTTTTTGCTATTTTCAGTTATCTCCAGGTGAAAAACTTGCAAACTATTGGGGGGAGAAACGAATTATTACCAATTTTTATTTTTTATTTTGAATCATGCATATTCCCACCTAATTCTTATTGGATATTAAGAATACATCGATTTTTGGTCCATTGATTAGAAAATTAATTGTTTTTTTTTGGGGGGGGGCAGAATTCCGAAAAAGATTCTAAGTTTTTAATTTTATTTACTTTTAAAAATGCGTATATGTAATTTAATAGACGTACAAGGAAGTCATGTGGTGTCCACGTCAAATATTTTTACTTCAAATTAATTAGCACATTATAATATAGTACACGAACATAATTTTCTAAACGGATTCATAAAAATTAACTGAAGTGAACACGCGTGGATTGAAAGTGCGTTATTCGTAAATAAACACAAATAATATCTGAAATAAACAGATTTGTAAACTAAATCACGTAAGATAAATGACTTTTTTTTTGTCTTCAGTTATTTGACTGGTTTGATGCAGCTCTCCAGGATTCCTATCTATGCTAGTGGTTTCATTTCAGTATACCCTCTACATCCTACATCCCTAACAATTTGTTTTACATATTCCAAACGTGGCCTGCCTACACAATTTTTTCCTTCTACCTGTCCTTCCAATATTAAAGCGACTATTCCAGGATACCTTAATATGTGGCCTATAAGTCTGTCTCTTCTTTTAACTATATTTTTCCAAATGCTTCTTTCTTCATCTATTTGCCGCAATACCTCTTTATTTGTCACTTTATCCACCCGTCTGATTTTTAACATTCTCCTATAGCACCGCATTTCAAAAGCTTCTAATCTTTTCTTCTCAGATACTCCGATCGTCCAAGTTTCACTTCCATATAAAGCGACACTCCAAACATATACTTTCAAAAATCTTTTTCTGACATTTAAATTAATTTTTGATGTAAACAAATTATATTTCTTACTGAAGGCTCGTTTCGCTTGTGCTATTAGGCATTTTATATCGCTCCTGCTTCGTCCATCTTTAGTAATTCTACTTCCCAAATAACAAAATTCTTCTGCCTCCATAATCTTTTCTCCTCCTACCTTCACATTCAGTGGTCCATCTTTGTTATTTCTACTACATTTCAATACTTTTGTTTTGTTCTTGTTTATTTTCATGCGATAGTTCTAGCGTAGGACTTCATATATGCCGTTCATTGTTTCTTCTAAATCCTTTTTACTCTCGGCTAGAATTACTATATCATCAGCAAATCGTAGCATCTTTATCTTTTCACCTTGTACTGTTACTCCGAATCTAAATTGTTCTTTAACATCATTAACTGCTAGTTCCATGTAAAGATTAAAAAGTAACGGAGATAGGGAACATCCTTGTCGGATTCCCTTTCTTATTACGGCTTCTTTCCTATGTTCTTCAATTATTACTGTTGCCGTTTGGTTCCTGTACATGTTAGCAATTGGTCTTCTATCTCTGTATTTGAACAGTAATTTTTTTTAAATGCTGAACATTATATTCCAGTCTACGTTATCGAGTGCCTTTCTTAGTCTATAAACGCCAAGAATGTTGGTTTGTTTTTCTTTAATCTTTCATGTACTATTAATCTGAGGCCTAAAATTGGTTCCCTTGTCCCTATACGTTTCCTGAAACCAAATCGGTCTTCTCCTAACACTTCTTCCACTCTACTCTCAATTCTTCTGTATAGAATTCTAGTTAAGATTTTTGATGCATGACTAGTTAAACTAATTGTTCTGTATTCTTCACATTTATCTGCCCCTGCTTTCTTTGGTATCATGACTATAACACTTTTCTTGAAGTCTGACGGAAATTCCAAAGTCTGAAACCCAAGGTTTTCTGCCAGTTCTCTTTATTCCGCCTAAGTTTGCTTCTGCTGATTTAAGAATTTCCTTTTTAACATTCTCCCATTCTTCTTCTACATTTTTTACCTTATCTATTTTACTCATACCTCTTGCGATGTCCTCCTCAAAAATCTTCTTTACCTCCTCTTCCTCAAGCTTCTCTAAATTCCACCGATTCATCTGACACCTTTTCTTCAGGCTTTTAAACCCCAATCTACATTTCATTATCACCAAATTATGGTCGCTATCAATGTCTGCTCCAGGTTAACTTTTGCAGTCAACGAGTTGATTTCTACATCTTTGCTTAACCATGATATAATCTATCTGATACCTTGCAGTATCGCCTGGCTTTTTCCAAGAGTATATTCTTCTGTTATGATTTTTAAATTGGGTGTTGGCAATTACTAAATTATACTTCGTGCAAAACTCTATAAGTCGGTCCCCTCTTTCATTCCTTTTGCCCAGCCAGTATTCACCCACTATATTTCCTTCCTTGCCTATTCCAATGCTTGCATTCCAATCTCCAAGTATTATTAAATTTTCATCTCCTTTTACGTGTTTAATTGCTTCATCAATCTCTTCGTATACACACTCTACCTCATCATCATCATGGGCGCTTGTAGGCATATAGACGTTAACAATAAATGTCGGTTTAGGTTTTGAATGATGGTTTTAAATGACTATAAATACAAATAAAACGTACAGTAAAGGGCACAGAAGTGACGGTAATTGCATAAATAATAAGGATTGGAACGAAACCCATTAATAACACGTGCGATTTTAGTCAAAATAATACGTACCAATGAAAAGACCCAAACTGCAACACGTGCTCATAATGTAATCAAATGTAAAAGCTTGTTTCTATGAACGCAGGTAAATAATAATATGTAGAAAATATCTCGCGGAATTAATATCATTACCCGAGATAATTTTATATCTTAACGCAAATTACTGAACCATAGCCGAGGACAAATACATCAGTTAATAAAAACATACATAATAATAATAAATATTACGTCATAAGTTATATCTTGGCCGAAAAGGTAATAAAAGGTTCGTTCAGGGCGAACTTAAGTAATTGAAATTTATTATTCTTTTCCTTCAGCCTATGGATTTTTGTTTCATAACTAAAAATTGTGAAAAACTGAAACCTGCAAACTAGCGAAAGAAAAGTGGATTAAAGAAAAGTGTTCAGAAACAGAAACAGAAATGATCATTGATAAAACAGACATAGAGCATACAGGAAAGTTAAGTAATATTTTGTGGTACGTAAATTAAAATCTAATAATGCGTTAAACAAAGATGGAACATCGATTTATAATACGAAAGGAAAGGTCGATAGGTGGGTGGAATATATTGAATAGTTATACGGAGGAAATGAATTAGATGTGTTATAGAGAAAGAAGAGGAAGAATAGGGAGAAACTATACCGAGATATGAATTTAAGAGAGCATTAAAAGATTTGAATGGCAGAAAGGCTCCTGGAATAAACGGGATACCAGTAGAATTAAAGTGCAGTGCACGCAAGTAAGCAATTGATAGATTATACAAACTGTTGTGTAATATTTATGAAAAAGGGGGATTTCCATCAGACTTCAAAAACAGTATTATTTTCATGATACCAAAGAAAGCAAGAGCTGATAAATGTGGAGAATAAAGAACAATTAGTTTAACTAGTCATGCATCAAAAATCTTAACTAGAATTCTATACAGAAGAATTGAGAGGAGTGGAGGAAGTGTTAGGAGAAGACCAATTTGGTTTCAGGAAAAGTATAGGGACAAGAGAAGCAATTTTAGGCCTCAGATTAATAGTAGAAGGAAGATTAAAGAAAAACAAACCGAGATACTTGCCATTTATAAACCTACAAAAGGCATTCGATAACGTCAACAGGAATAAAATGTTCAGCATTTTAAAAAAAATTAGGTTCAAATACAGAGATAGAAGAACGATTAGTAACATTTACAGGAACCAAACAGCAACAGTGATAATTGAAGAACATAAAAAAGCTGCCGTAATAAGAAATAGAGTCCGACAAGGATGTTCCCTATTCCCGTTACTTTTTAATCTTTACATAGAACTAGCAGTACAAGGTGAAAAGTTAAAAATGCTACGATTTGCTGATGATTAATTAATTATAGCCGAGAGTAAAAAGGATTTAGAACGAAGAATGAACGGCAAGGATGAAGTTCTACGCTAAAAATACCGCAAGTAAATAAACAAGAACAAAACGAAAGTAATGAAATATAGTAGAAATAATGTAAAATATAAAAATAAAAGGAAAAAAGATTATGAAGGTAAAAGAATTTTGTTATTTGGGAAGTAGAATTACTAAAGATGGACGAAACAGGAGCGATATAAAATTCGAAATATAATTTGTTTACATCTACAATTAATTTAAACATTTTTGAAAGTATATTTTGGAGCGCAGCTTTACATGGAAGTGAAACTTGGACGATCGGAGTACCAAAGAAGCTTTCGAAATGCGGTGCTATAGGAGAATGTTAAAAATCAGGTGGGTGGATAAAGTGACAAATGAAGAGGTGTTGCGACAAATCGATAAAGAAAGAAACATTTGCAAAAATACAGTTAAGAGAAGAAAGAGATTTATAGGCCACATATTAAAGCATCATGGAATAGTCGTTCTAATACTGGAGGGACAGGTAGAAGGGAAAATTATGCAGGCAGGCAACTTTTGGAATATGTAAAACAAATTGTTAGGTATGTAGGATGTAGGAAGTATACCGAAATGAAACGACTAGCACTAGATAGAGAATCTTAGAGAGCTGCATCAAACCAGTCAAATGACTGAAGACAAAAAAAACGGAAAATTTAACTGTCGTTTCAAAGAACATTTTTAAGTGTTCATAAAAGAAAAAAAAATGAAGTGTACGCTACATGACTTTCTTGTACGCCTATTACATTACATATACACATTTTTTACAGTCAGAGGTTAATAATTTTAATAAATCAGTATATTTAAATTAAAATAAAAAGTTAAAAAAGAAAAGGAAATGAAGTCTGATTTGAACGGAATGTGCCTTCCCCTTATAAGATCCAAATATTTCATTAAAGAAAATTTTATTTGGCTACTAGTACACCCGGCAATGCTTTGCTATTGCTAGATTTGAGTATATATATAGATTAAATTAGCACAATTGAAAGCTTGATAAAACGTCAACAAAATGAACATTACGGAACTTCATAAAATTAAACCTTTCCCTTTTACCCTCTCTTGCTTTTCAATTTACTTTTCCATTTTCCTTTCCCCATTTTCACTTTTACCATGTCCCCTTTTCCTTTCCGAATTACCCCTTTCCCCTTTTTACTTTTCCCCTTTCCTACCGCATTTTTTTCCCTATTTCCCTTTCCCTTTCCCTTTTTCTCTTTCACCATATCATTTTCTCTTTTCCTCTTTCCATTTTCAGTTTTTACTTTTTCATTTTTTTTCTTTTATCCATTTCCCCCTTCTTTTTTTACGTTTTGCGATTCTTCCCTATTGCGATATTTCTCTATTTCCCTTTTCCAATTTTTCTCTTTGTCCCTTTTTCCCCGCTCGTAAATCGGTCCAGTAGTGATTTTATTTTATAGCGGACACACATATCAGAGTCGTAAAATATTTCGAGTATAGCGTGTGTTGCTTTTACGTCCAACAGATAGCGCTGTTTTTACCTGTCACAGGTGTCACATCTTAGGTATATAAAAAGACGCGCGTATTCCAATGCAACGTTGTGGCAAAATTTCAAAGCAATTGGTGAACAACAATTTTCGCAGATTTAAGATTTTCACCAAACGAAAATTAAAATTTTTATTTATATAGATAAATAATAGAGTTATTATTTATTGTAAAACTTTTTTTTCAGAGGTTGATAATTACTAATAATTCGATATATTTAAATTAAAAACAGTTAAAAAAAGAGATGAAGTCGGATTCGAACCGGTGTGCTTCCCGTTGTAAGATCCAAATATTTCATTAATTAAAATTTTATTTGGCTATAACTGTGGAACCAACGAAAATAGTACCACTTATCGTTGAAAAGCTCACGATCAGGAATTATTACGGCAGTTAAGAAAAAGTTCAAATTTTTAATGTTTTTAGGGTTTTGGGCTTTTTTTGGTAGTAGTTTTTTGAGGGGGAGGGGCGAAAAATACTTTCACGTTATCATCGCCCGGAATAAAAATTTTCATACAAAATTAAAAACAAGCGTAATATAATAAAACAAAATAAAAATATATAAAATTCACAAAAATTAAACTTTACAAACTCCGAAAGGAGGTGTAAAGGGCCCCTTCTCGGGTAACAGAAAGACTAAGAACTAAAATAAAAACTATAAAGAAACTAAAAAAGATCTGTGAGAAAAGTAATGAGACTTCCTTTTTAGTTCCCAAAGTTTTTATTTTTTTCAAACAACAAAATTATCCCCTTCAAAGTAGTTCCCTGGGGCAGCTACATACCGGCAGAGTCGTTTTTCCCACTCCTGGTAGCAGCGCCGGAAGGCATCAACCGGTAGGGCTTTTAACCGGTCGGTCACAGTTTTTTGAATGTTCACCAGAGTTCCATAATGTCCTTTACAGAAATATTTCAATTTCGGGAAAAGGAAAAAGTCATAGGGACTCGTATCAGGTGAATACAGGGGTTGAGGAACCGTGGTAATGCTTTTTGAGGACAAAAATTCCCTGATGGAAATGGCCGTGTGACACGGGCATTGTCATTATGAAGCATCCACTTGTCTGCAATGTATGGTCTCACGCGAATCACTGTTTTCCTGAGCCTTTTAAGGACACCTTTGTAAAACGCTTGGTTGACGGTTTGTACTGGAGGAACATATTCTTTACGCAACATATCCCTACTGTCAAAAAAGCAAATCTGCACGGTTTTGAACCGAGTCGAGTGTGCCACTCTTCGCTTTGCCGCTTTGTTTCAAATATCCAGGATTCATCACCTGTGATCGCACGATTGAAGAATTCATGGACATTGTCAATCCTCTCAAGAAAATCAACGCACGCGTTTCTCAATTGTCCTTCTGTTCCGTTGTGAGGTTTTTCGGCACCGATTTCCCACAAACTTTTCGCATATCCAAATCGTCTGTAAAAATTTGATGTACGATGAAAGCGTTTAAATTTAACCGTTCACTCATCCTTATTGTTTGATCTCACAAGAACCCTCACGCTCAACGTTTTCGTCAGATTTTGAAGTCGAAGGTCTCCCTGAGCGAGGTTGATCTTCAACGTGTTCTCGAATTTCCAAAACCTTTTTGAGTCGGCGGAAAATTTGTGCTCTCGATAAGTAATGTTCTCCGTAGGCCTGTTTCAAATTTTCAAAGGTCACACTCGCGGATTCCCCAAGTTTAACAAAAAACTTGATTGCACTACGTCGCTTTAAATTGCGATACTCCATTTTCGAAAAACACAACTTTCGAAAAACACTGATGGCGCTGTCAAAAATAATGTGTTGGCTGAACGGAGTTGAAACTCGTACTGAGCATGTGGAAGGGATGAACAAACCGGTCTAATACAGACCGGTAGACACAGCGTTGCCAGATCGCTCGCAGTGTTACCAATCTCATTACTTTTCTCACACAATTCGTAACTAACATAAAAAAATATACATAATATATTAAATATGAAATAAAACTTAAAACTAATATCACTAACGTCTTACAACTAATATAACAGTCGGAATTTTAAAATACGACAAAAATTATTTAAATGAAAAATAAAAACAAAAATCAGTATAAAATTTACATAAATACAAAATTTTACAATATCTGGGAGAGATGTAAAAAGCCCCTTTTCGGATAATAGAATAAAAAAAAAACCAGAAACATAAAAATAAAAAATAAAACACATATACTAATAACATTACCAAAAACAAACTATACAACACAATATAAAATTTTAGATATAAGACCAGCACGATGTAAAAACATAAACATCGACGGATATTTCTGAGCAATTTAAATTTATGAAGCAAAGCCGCATAACCTATGAAATCCAAAAGAATGTGGTGAAGGGTCATGCGGCAATTGCATCGGGCGATGCAATTGCACTACTGTATATAGTGGTGCGTGTCCTGCTGACATCAGGTACTCGTCTGTGACTTTGATATGCCCTATCGCAATCGACAGAGGACCCCTTACTCACGACGAATTTTTCTGCACGAGGAGTCCTAAGGCAACACGGAATCTTTAATGTGCCGGAGTTTGTTATCAACGGTGGCCGTCCAGTCATCTTGCCACTTTGCTCGAAGAGACTGTTTTACATAACTAATAAAGTCAGAATTAGGAACACGAGTGATGAAGGGAGGTTGATTACAAGCCTCTTTAGCAGCGGAATTTGCACTTTCATTATCTGGAATTACCACGTGGCTA
Source organism: Lycorma delicatula (assembly GCF_047948215.1). Lineage (NCBI taxonomy): Eukaryota > Metazoa > Arthropoda > Insecta > Hemiptera > Fulgoridae > Lycorma > Lycorma delicatula. The sequence continues at coordinate 192,348,986 of NC_134458.1, read as the reverse complement.
GGAATCCAACAGAAAGTCACTTGTGTGTTGCAATGATTCAAGTTAGCGATTGCATTATAGCCGATATCATTTCTTCCACTTAAAAAATAAAAATTTCTGTAATATAAATAAAACTGTTAACGATACCGATATCAAAAAAGGTAAGACGCTACATTTCTATTATCAAAATCTGTTATTAATTTACAATTTTCTTTTTATACATCTACAATAATAGATAATAAAGAATGTTTAACCGTTCCATATAATAAGCAAATTTGTTAGAAAACTCTTACCGACCCGATTTCATGTATTAAACAACGAATAATCATAAGAATTGTATTATTTCTGAAAATGTGATATTATTACATATAAATGAGTTTTCTAACAAATGTGATTATATATGGAACGGTTAAACATCGTTTATTATCTATTATTGTAGATATTTAAAGAGAATTCTATATTAATAACAGATTTTGATAATAGAAATGTAGCGTCTTACCTTTTTTGATATGAGTATCGTTAACAGTTTTCTTTATATTACAGAAAGTTTTATTTTTTAAGTGGAAGAAATGATATCGGCGAAACTCTTACCGTACAGTTTACAATTTCATTTTAATTTTTTTGGATATCACTGCGCTTTGTTAGATTATTCTTTTAATTTTTTTTATGAATTACTGATTGTTATCTTATGGATTTATTATTAAAATTTATTGCCGTAGAAGAAACAAATTGAATTTTACGGCCAATTTTTTTTGTTGATGGTTATATCATTCAATTCATAACATATTTTTCCTTTTTTCATAAAACTAGTATAATCTCTTGTAAAATAATACTTTTATTTTTTTTTAAACAAGTGATGGGAATTAAAAAAATTGTTTTATCTTCAGTACTTTCATTTACTATTAAAACAACCTGTAGCATATTTTGAATATTTCAAGTACATTATCAAGTTTTTGTACGGTATTTAGTACTATCAAGTACTGCTACCTAGCGGCGCGATTCGTAAACCCACCTTTTTGAGAAAAGAATGACATATTCGAGGTATTTTTAGAAAGTATTCTTTATTATAAATCTAAATCTTCATTTGCACAGAAATACAATGTTTTCACGCTTATTTTTCCCCCATTTTCATTTCACTGTTAGGTTAGGTCATCTTTACAACTGTAAACGCAGTTCGTTGACTACGTCGCCTCTTACCGATAAAGTTCTAACGAACATCGAGATAATAATCGAGATTTCCAGGTTGAAGCACAAACTTTAATAAATTGAAATAATGAACTCTGAACTGTGAATCTCTGTACCTGCGTAATGTGGGTTTCAACTGAATGATTCAAATCAATCGAATGAATAATATTAATAAAATAATAAAATTATATTTACATGGCATAATTGTGAAAGTTTTTTAATATATATCACCTCAAAAAATCTCAAAGAACCAACTAATCGATTGCTCTCAAATCTTCAGGACAGATTCGTATTATTCCAGGGAAGATCTTTTAAGTCATCAACTGGGACCCTAAGTCTCTTGAAGGTTAAAATATTATAAATTATTATAAAAAATATTAAAAATATAAATTTTATATTAATTTAATTTAATTAATTAATTTTAATTTATTTTTTACTATTATAAAAAATATAAATTATTATATAAAATATTATAAATTATTTCTTCACCCCCAAAGATGGAGAAGTTGTGAATACAAGATACCGATTAACGAAAAAATAGATGAATCCTTTTACTTCATTATTATATTTCTGATACTGCGGCAAAGAAAGATGTTATCCATTTTTCGTCGTCAGAAGTCTGTGTACTTTAGTTACCATGGTTACTATTATCCTGACCCACCGGGTTGGTCTAGTAGTGAACGCGTCTTCCCAAATCAGCTGATTTGGAAGTCGAGAATTCCAGCGTTCAAGTCCTAGTAAAGGCAGTTACTTTTATGCGGATTTGAATACTAGATCGTGGATACCGGTGTTCTTTGGTGGTTGGGTTTCAACTAACCACACATCTCAAGAATGGTCCAAGTGAGAATGTACAAGATTACACTTCATTTACACTAATACATATCACCCTCATTCATACTATGAAGTAATACCTGACGGTGATTCTCGGAGGCTAAACGGGAAAAAAGAATTACTATTATCCTATCTTTTGTAATTGTCCTATCTTTTTCAGGTTTCTATAAAGCCTGAATACTGTAATTATTATCTATCAATCAGCATTATTCGTACAATCATGAGGAGAACAAATAGTGTTCTGCCCCCTGGACCTCCGGAGAGGTCCAGGGACCGAAGCACACTGGGTAAAGGGAATGAAGAGCGAAGAGCGAAACTAGCTCTACAACCCTGGGATAAACTCTATGGTCTCAGAAGGCCCGGCGGACCACCTGAATTGGCACGGGGGTTCGCCTGGGCCGACCTGGATCCTACAGGTCCAGGCTAGTATACATACATACATACATACATACATACATATATATATATATATATATATATGTATGTATGTATATTGATAAACAACTGAACTAAATATAGTAATAAAAAAAAATTAAAAGGTTAAAACAGAAAAGAAGTGAAATAATAGGATTTAGCGATGAAGTGAAAGGGCACCGGTTGCGTGCTAATGCAAGACAAAATACTACTGGACAGTCCACAAAGAATTGTTATGTAAGGAAAACTAACAATTTTCTTGCTATATACTTTTTTCAAATAACGATCGGCATAGAAATTACCAAGTTAAAAGGGCACCGGTTATTAAATCAACACACACACAAACATAGCCTGCCCACGTAAAATCAATAAAATGTATTACGGTAATATTAACATTATCGTTATATTATTATTCCTGCTAATATTATGATTATTCTGAAACAGTAAATTTATATCGTTATGCTATCTACGTAATAGACGCCATAAAAAGGATAGATTACGTGGCCTTCAAATTTCTTATAACTTTTACTGTAAAAGGTCTGTTAATAAAATAACCGAACTTAATTTTTTTAATCTTCATTATTAGTTTTACTTATTATTGGTCCTTGTTGTATTCAGCGTACTCCCCTCCCCAATTTAAACAGTTTTCCCAACGCACTTTCCACTTCGCGAAGAAGTCCTGAATTTTTTTTTTCTCTTCAGTGATTTGACTGGTTTGCAGCTATCCAAGATTCCCTATCTAGTACCAGTGGTTTCATTTCGGTATACCCCCTACATCCTACACCCTTAACAATTTGTTTTACATATTCCAAACGTTGTTTCCTTCTACCTATCCCTCCAATATTAAATCGAATATTCCAGGATGCCTTAATATGTGGCCTATATAAGTCTGTCTGTTCTTTTAAGTATATTTTTCCACATGTTTCTTTCTTCATCTGTTTGCAGCAACACCTCTTCATTTGTCACTTTATCCACCCGTCTGATTTGTAATATTCTCCTATAGCACCGCATTCCAAAAGCTTCTAATCTTTTCTTCTCAGGTACTCCGATCGTTCAAGTTTCACTTCCATATAAAATGACACTCCAAACATATACTTTCAAACATCTTTTCCTGACATTTAAATTAATTTTTGATGTAAACAAATTATATTTCTTACTGAAGGCTCGTTTAGCTTGTGCTATTCGGCATTTTATATCGCTCCTGCTTCGTCCATCTTTAGTAATTCTACTTCCCAAATAACAAAATTCTTCTACCTCCATAATCGTTTCTCATCCTACTTTTATATTTAACTTTATTTCTACATTTCATTACTTTAGTTTTGCTCTTGTTTATTTTCACGTAGTAGTTTTTGCGTAGGACTTCATCCATGCCGTTCATTGTTCTTCCTAAATGTCTTTTGCTGTCGGCTAGAATTACTATATCATCAGCAAATCGTAGCATCTTTATCTTTTCACCTTGCACTGTTACTCAGGATCTAAATTGTCAGTCCTGAATAGAATCTTTTAAAATGGCCTTTTTAGGTCCGTGACGAATTTACTTTAATGTCATCATTCGTCTCAAAACGGCGTCCTTTCCTCACAGATTTTAATTTCTGCAATACGGAAAAATCACAAGGTACCAGATCTCAAGAGTAGGTAGGCCTAGGGAAGACAGGTGGACGGAAAGGGTCCAGTTTAAATGTTATCGGGACATATTGCTTAGAACTCAACGCCTTATACTTTTAACGGTAACGAGGTGACTAACGTACGATTTCACAGGAAGCGATCTTGGTGATTGCGGGCGTGAAACCGATAGACTTGATTGCATCTGAGCGGCGATAGCGTTATATTGCAAAGAAGATAAGCGAGTTCACTTCTGACCAAGTTCAGGAAATTGAAAATTTTGGTAATACTTTCTGGCAAGCCAGACCTTGATGAGGAAGAGGGCGAACGTAATACGCATGGTCAGTTTCTTGATGTTGTTAGTTTACAGAGCGCCTATTGAATGCACCGGAATAAGTACGTGACGCAATATCTTTTTGGGCATGGCGGTTTCCGAGGAAAGGCTACACAGGTTCGGTCTGGTGGACTCAGGAATGTGTACACAATGCGGACAATTGGATGATGTAAATCATTTTCTGTATGTCTGTGCAAAGTATGATTTGATACGCACGGAGACTATTTGTCGGCTCGATATTATCTGGGTCGGCACTGGATCTCCGTATCAATTGGCAAAACCAGGCCGAATAGATAAAAACCCATCGGGTTGGTCTACTGGTGAAGGCGTCTTCGCATATCAGCTTATTTGGAAGTCGAGAGTTCTAAGGTTCAAGTCCTAGAAAAGACAGTTAATTTTACACGGATTTGAATAGTTGATCGTGGATACCGGTGTTCTTTGGCGGTTGGGTTTCAATTAACCACACATCTCAGGAACGGTCGAACTGAGACTGTACAAGAGTACACTTTATTTACACTCATACATATCATCCTCTGAAGTAATACCTGATCGGTAATTCCCGGAGGCAAACAGGAAAAAGAAAGAAAAAGGCGAATAGATAAGTTGAGAATTTCATAACTATTTGGCAAAATAAAGTATCACCGATGGCATTTAGGTTACCACGTGGTGGGCTTTCCCGCATTCTTCTTTTGTTTCTTTAGTAATGGTAATGAAACAACGCAAAATGTGTTTTGATTTTATTTGTTGTTTTTTAGGTCTAGTAGTACACCGATGGGAATGTCACGAATGGCATTCGCATTACTGGCATTCTAACTGACAAGTAACGGGGCTGAGAGATACCTTTCGCCAAGGTTTTGAAGATGACCTTTGGTAAAGTCCATAAAGGCTAGGTACGGAAAGGGTGGCGTGGCGATCGCAGTTGTCACATGGTGGCTGTCTTCCCCTACGGGGTCGTTCGTCTGATTTTTGGCACAAAATTGAGGAATTGAAAAAGCTGAGTGAGCGGATGCATCACGGTGGTGAAGATACCATGAGTTGTCTCGCCACAACTCCGGTCTCCATTTTTCAGATTTTTTCACTTAACCGTTGTTAAACGCCATGATAGGTACGCACGCACGGTTAACTGTTTCACCTTGAGACTGGAATTCAAAAGGAAAATTTACATAAAAATTGAAAAAACAGAGATCGTACTTTCATATCGGATCGAGACTGACACGCTTTGTTGGGGCATCGAGATCCTTTGTCGATCCATTGTGATGATTCAACTATTGTCTCGGTGTCATAGCCGTAAATCTAGCTTTCGTCTCCCGTTCTGATCCTTTGCATGAATGTTTCATCGTCAATTTGTTGCAAGAAGTTGCCGACAAACGTCAACTCGATGTTCTTTCTGCTGTTCGGTCATCCAACGAGGAAAAACCTTTTCTGCAATTAAATGCGTGTTCAATTTTTCAGTTAATCTATCATAGCATGATCCAATCGAGATGGTAACCTCTTCAGCAAGTTCTCTGACAATCGATCGGCGACTTGCACGAACCAGATCGTGGATTTTCTGAACGCGCATTTCATATCAGTTTAAGTCGAAGACCTTCCTGGTCCAAGGTCATCTTCGATCGACGGACGACCAATTTTAAATCGTGAAAACCATTCGTAACATTGCGTACAAACCCGATCACATCTCCGTAAGCTTGTTTAAAAAACCGAAACGTTGCAGTGAAAGTATTTCCCAGTTTCATGCAAAGTTTTACGTTGAATTTTTCCTCCCGAAAATAGTACATTACAAAAATCGCTACTAACACTTAAACAAATTGCATTCAAATAAAAATAACACGAAAACTAAAGGAGATATCAAAAATCCAATAACATTTGGTTACAAAAGAAATTATGCGGAACACAATGCTGCCAACCTGACGTGCGGTTGGCAGAATTGTGTAAATATCTCCGTTTGGAGCGTAATTAAAAATGATCGGTTATTTTCTGAAAAACCTCATACCTTGTTATAAAGATTTCATTATTTTTTAAACAGTTTCGAAAAGTCTGATGTGGACACTACATGACTTCGTTGTAGCCTATTAAATTACATACACACATTTTTTTCTGCACTTCGTTTAAACGTATTTCATTTGAAACTTAGATACGATCCTCCAATTCTTTAATAAAGTGGAGAGTTATACAATTACATTGTGTTGGGCACCACATTGCGTTACATCTTTTTGTGGTGTTCGTATTAGCGTTTAATATTAGTTTATATATTAATTTTGTTTCAAATCGCACAAATATTTATGTGTTGTAATTGAGAACGTGTCGGATTCGTAACCATGCACACATCGGTTCGAATCCGACTTCATATACATATATTTTTTTAATTTAAATATCTTGATTTATTAATAAGTAGCAGACCCGGCATACTTATGCCGGGTCTATTGCTGGATTTCGGATATATGCTGGATTTGATTATATATATATAAATTAAATGAACACAACTGAAAGTTTGATAAAACATTAGAAATCAGAGCATTACGGAATTGAAAAAAATTTAACTTTCCCTTTTTCTCTTTGTTCCTTCGCCCCTCTAGGAAAAAAGAAATGGGGCCACGAAAATGGAGATTTCCTTTCCCCAATTTTCATGTATTCATATTCCCTATCCTGTTTTCGCTTTTTCCTCCCGCTTTCACTTTCAATTTTATTGTTTTCCCCTTCTTCCCTCTTTCCCTTTTCCAATTTTTCCTGTTTTCCCTTCTTTTCCGCGCGTAAATCGGTCCAGTAGTTTTTTAGTCTATAGGGACACATATCGGAAACATTGAAATGGAATCGTAAAATATTTAGTATAGAGTGTGTTGCTCTTACGTCCAACAGATAGCGCTGTTTTTATTACCTGTCGCAGGTGTCACATCATCTTTCTTTTTCCTGTTTAGCCTCCGGCAACTACCGTTTAGATAATTCTTCAGAGGATGATATGTATGAGTGTAAATGAAGTGTAGTCTTGTACATTCTCAGTTCGACATCTTAGGTGTCACATCTTAGGTATATAAAAAGACGCGCGTATTCCTATACAACGTTGTCTCAAAATTTCAAACTAATCGGTGAAGAAATTTCAGAAATTTAAGTTTTCGAGCAAACGAACATCTACATTTTTATTTATGTAAATATAGATAGATTATTAACCTCAGTAAAGAGTTTTGAATTAAAATAAAATTTTATTTCATTAATAACTTCTGATTTTTTTCATATTTATTATTATTTTTTTTATTGTTATTACCGAATTATTATTTGTTGTAAAACTTTTTCTACAATGAATAGAAATTAATAATAAATGAATAATTATAAGTAAATGAATATATTTAAATTAAAAAAAAAGGAGATGAAGTCGGATTCGAGCCGATGTGCCTTCCCCTTGCAGGATCCAAATATTTAATTAATTAAAATTTTATTTGGCTATAACTGTGGAACCGATGAAAATAAGTACCACTTATGATACATAGTTGAAAATCTCTCAATGAGGGCTTATTACTGCAATTGAGAAAAAGTCCAAATGTTTTTAGAATTTTGGCTTTTTTGGACACTTTTGGTCCAGTCGATTGCAATCAAAAGGGGAGGTACACAACTATATGTCACAACAGTGCTAAATCTAAAATTTCAACATCCTACGGCTAATCGTTTTTTAGTTATGCGAGATGCGTACGTATGACGTACGTACAGACGTCACACCGAAACTAGTCAAAATGGATATTTCGGTTGAAATCTGAAAACAGAAATTTTTCGCGATCACAATACTTCCTTTACTTCGTACAAGGAAGTTTTTTTAATACTCAAACTTCACTCATTACCAGATGAACCGATTTTGATTAATCTATTTTAATATGAAAAAGGATTTCTACAGAAGACTAACGAGTTTCCCACATAATTTTTTTAATTAACAAATAAATAAACTGAAAAAGATTTTGATATAATTCTTTTATTTATTTTTTAACACCGTCTGAGCGAGCCAAATGTTGAATCGCCTTCACGTTTTGATGCGTATTTTTTTTCAAATTTACTCAGGTACGGTAATATTTATTTATAAAAATTATTTTCAGATATGTCACCAAAAGAAAATAATTAAACCCGGGTTTTTTTAATATATTTATTATTATAAAAAGGTCGTGTAGAAGATGTTATAACGTAAACCATTTCTTGTGTAAAAAAATAAATTATGTTAAGATATTTTAGACTAGTCTTTGAGTATATATAAAAAATATATATATATATATATATATTACATTTCAATCGGTTCAGTAGTTAAACATATAAAAAAAACGGTTGCCAATGTTTCATAAATACGGTGGCGAAGTATTTTATACGAAATGTAAATGCACTTCAATTACGATGCGCTCTGGCCGTGTTTTAAATTTTCCCAGTTTCTCTTTTCGAGTAATAAGAGAGACCCTTCAACAGGATTAATTTTCCTTCAATGGAATTTTTTTATTCCTTCATTAACTTAAATATAATGTCAATGAAACCACTTCACTAACTCAGTCTCGAGAATCTAAAAAAAACGATTAGTTTTCCTTTTTTTATTACATCGCAACTAAAGATAAAAATATTCTAAAAACTGGAAACCATTTTCCCCTTTAATTAAACCTGTAAAATTTTCATAAAATTTGTAGTGCATTAATAAATAGATAAAAAAAGGTGACAACACAGTTGTAAGGAGTTTCCCGTCACACGGCTTTTTTCTGATGCACGGCTTAACACACACAACTTAATTAAAAATATTTATCATTTTATTTAAATACTAAATGCAGGGCGTGCCTTAGACACGCCTCCAAGGCTAGGCCCTCCGGGCGGGGTCTCGGAAGTTATTAGTAGGTGTTCAAAATTTATTACTTCTTGTGTAAAAAGATTTTTTTTTGAATGAGAAAATTGATATAACAAAAGTTATATCAATTTTCGCCAAAATTTAAAATCAGTTTTTAAAATTTAAGAAGTGCCCAGCGCACAGCATTAATTGTATGCACTGGTGTTTTTAAAACAACCTACTATGAGGCTACCATCATATTGGGAAACGCTCTACCGATCGATTTAGTAGTGAAAGTTCGCCGTGTGGAAATTGTGAAGAGGTACGGAGGCCGAGGTATTTAGGATGCGGTTTCGAGCCGGGCCTGTACCGGAGCGAAACGGTGATCACAATGCACCGAATCTAAATTTCGTTCAGTTGCCCGTCTCCCGCCTGCGGAAGAGTCTACAGAGCCTGGCGATGGATGCATGGCAGCTGGAATGGCACACCATGACTAAAGGAAGATGCTTTTAAAAAGTTTATACAGGACCTGGGAGGACGGTATGCCTCAACCCCGTTTTTAAGGACAACGGATGCCCGGGTGCTCACCAACCATGTTAATTTAAACATATATCTGTTTCGGTTCCGCCTGGCAGTTGATGAGCTGCATATCTTCTGGGAGGTACGGCCAAATGAACACCTGATGTTTGACTGCCCTGCTCTTGGGGGGGCCAGAGACCGGGCCACCCTGGAACTTAGAGGTTAAGGGGAAAATTGGCCACTCACAAGCGGCGAAAGCCGCATTGTCGAACCGTGTGGAAGTTCCTTGATGCGGTTGCTTTGTTCAACCGAGACCAGTAATTTACTTAAGGGAAAGAATCCTACCGCACTGCTGTGGGAAGCTAGCCTAGAGATATATGACTGACTACCAGCCAATTAAGGCTCCAAGCACTTTACTATGGTGGACAGGTACTTGCTGGTATTCACCGACCTATGTGTGGCAGCAAATTGCTGTCCAGACAAAATGAATTTTTTATTTGTGGATGTCATATATATTTTTAGTAGTTGACAGGGTGCGCCTACCTCTTTTTGTAAATATATGACAAGTGAGCGGTTGGGACACGTACGCCGGTGGTGTATGGCACCGCGCTTAGTCCGCTCACGCTGTTAGGTAAGCTCTAGGAACTACTTAGGATACTGGTCGCTAAACTGGTTCGCTTTAGGGTGACCGAATGGGGTGGTAGCGAGAGAAATTTCAAGCAAACCAATAACGAAAGTTAAGTTAGAAATTAATACTAACGAATCGGGATTTTCCGCTAGTGATCGGTACACTCCGGTGCCTACTTTTAAGTTAAAGTTCATTATTTTATGAACAAAAACAATCGCATAAATAAATAAACAATATGTAAAAAATATTTTTAAAACACCTCTCTTAAATTAAAAGCACTTAAAGGTAAAAAATTCATTTTTCTTTTTTTTTTACGAGATCGATATCTCAGAATGGAATTGGCAACAAGTTTTGATGGTGATAAGTAAGATTATGAGAGCCATAGCTTCAAATTAAAAATTTGATGTTTTTGCCAATTTTTACTTATGCGTGTTTCCTCCCCACTCTTTAGGCCATTCATCTCGCTAAAGAAAAAATTGGCAAAAACATCAAATGTTTGATTTCACATAATGTTACATATCACATTATGAGTGATATTATATAATTTTTTTTTTACATACTTTTTTACTTTCTCCTTAGGTCTTTTTTCGTTATTTTCAATTGTAGAACGTGTCCAGAATGTTTCTTCTTTGCTTTTTGGAAAACCTATATCTTTATATATATATTTCTTCTGTGCGTGTGTATGTCACTGAACTCCTCCTAAACGGCTGGACTGATTTTGATGAAATTTTGTGTATGTAATTAAGTTGATTCGAGAATAATTTAGATTCACAATTTGATCCGATAGAAAACATTTTTTTAATTAATTAATTAATTTATGTGTTGTTGTTGATCTTGCGTTGGTTAAGGTTCACAATTAAGTCCGGTAGGCAGCGCTGTGATCGCGTTTTAGAATTTTTTTTAATTTTTGGCATATCAGTCAGAACCGGTAGTTGGTGGTGCGATCGGATTCTAGGACATTTTTTTATTTTGTTGTTTTTTCGCATATCAGTTACTTGCGTCGTAGCTTAATGTTGTTATTTCATTAAAATTCGTATTTTTAACAGTCTACTGTGTTTAGAGAGTAGTTTGAATTAAATCCGATAGGTAGTGCTGTTCTGACAATTGGATTTAATTACATTCTGACTTTTATAAAGGGAAAGGTTAAATTTTATGAAGTTCCGTAGTGTTTTGTAAGTTTCTCAATGTTGAGTATTAATTGTAATGATTTTGCAGCCACAACCCTTTTCGTTAAAAAATTATTTTCCACCGAATACTGTGATCAGAGAGGGGTGTGAATTAAATCCGATAGGTAGTGCTGTTGTTTTGCCATTGGATTTATTTATCTTCTGACTTTTATAAAGTGAAATGTTAAATTTTGTGAAGTTCCTAATGTTCATTGTTTTTAAGGTTTTATGAAACTTTCAACTGTGTTCATTTAATTCGTATGCATACTCAAATCTAGCAATGGCGAAGCATTGCCGAGTCTGCTAAAATTGCGCGCTTATTGAGAATATTATTCATTTAAATAACGTTTTAAAGTGTAATTAAAAAATATACATTGTGCACATTTGTAAGCTGCAGTATTGACGTGAGTCTTTTACATGATTTTTCATGAATTTTAATGATGTATACACCTGCATTCAATAACAATCAACTTAACCTACAAATTTAAATTGTCAGTTCTAATTTGATTCTATGCAACTTATGCAAAATAAAATAAATGCAACTTGTAAAATAAATTATAACATTTATAAAATTAAAATATAAGTTTCTAAAAATATAGTTTAAAGTATATTTAAATAATTGAAGATATAATTTTTGTAGCCAATTCATTTTATAAAAAATTTTCTAAAATTGTTTTTAATTTACAATTATCTAAAATTTGGTAAAAAAGATGTTATTTAAAGAATGAGAAAAATTTCTACTAAAATTTTAACTACGCTGCTTTTTTTACAGCGCTTTAATTTTTTATTAATAATTAATTAAGCTATCACATGGTTATGAAACTTCAAAATTATTAAATTAAAAAAAAAATGCAGGAGGTACTTTTTTAAAATGATCTTAAGTGAAAATTACGTAACGTGGATGAAAATTTAGGCACTTACGTATTAACGCCACCGCAGCTACAGCTTTATTTTAAAAAAAAGCATTCTCAATCGGATTTCGGTTGAAAATGAACAGTCTCTTTATTAATTTTAATATATGGTTATTTATATTTATTTATTTTATAAATATAATTTAACCAAACTTAGCCTATGCTCGCTTCGCTCGCTAACCTTGACTAATTAATACCGTAATTTTTTGAATATTTATTTAATAAATTCAATAATTATTGCAATTATTTATTATTTAAGTAATCAAAACTCCTGTTAATTAGTCAAGGTTAGCGAGCGAAGCAAGCATAGGTTAAGTTTGGTTAAATTATATTTATAAAATAAATAAATATAAATAACCATTATAAAAATGAATAAAGAGACTGTTTAGAATCTATGTTAAACTCTATATCGGCCCATTTTCCACCGAAATCCGATTGATTACTTTGTTTTTAAAATAAGCTGTAGCTGCGGTGGCGTTAATACGTACGTACCAAAATTTATTAATTATACTAATTATTAATTTTACGACGTTTCGATTTTCGTCAGATATCTCAATATTTAGTGAAAATAAATATTATCCATACTACACATAACTAATCAATAAACCCATTACAATAATACAACAATCACAAACTGATAAAAGTCACATTAATGAAATTTCGTCCACATTCCTGCTAATTTTAACTTAATTAAGTTACTTATATTCATGTGTTGTGCATTTATTACAGAACAATGCCACGTCAGGACAACGTCTGTCGGGTCCGCTAGTATATATATATATATACAGTCATCAATATTTTTCGTTTAAATAAATTAAATTAGTTTTCAACTCATCGATAAACACGTAACACGAATCGTCTTCGTTATAAAAGTTAATGGTTCATTTTTAACTCAACAATTTTACCTTTTTTTGTGTTAACAATAATGACTTTTGACCTGAAACGTCTTTAAAATCACACCGAAACATAGGGATACCAGGACAGAAATTTGTAGCGTAACGAAATGGTGTACATCGTCCTGCCATTAATAACTCCCTAATTATTACTCTTATGCGGGGCCATTTTATATAACTTACACGATCAGCTCCCCGATATGACTTTGAGTTTGCGTCACTGGTAAGCGGGTTGGGGGGGAGGAGGCACAGCGAAGATCGAAAAAAATTAGTGCTCTTGCACATTTCCCTTCAGTGTAGTTCACGACTTAACCGTGATATCGCGTTTGTGTTTAGAATTTGTCCAAATAGATCGATTTAAGCAATAATAAGTGTATTTTGGGCAATAATTACGTGTAAAAAAATGAAAGAAAACATGTAAAAAAGTATAAAATCTCAATATGTCAGCCTCAACCCGCGCAAATATAAATTACGCATATCGTTCGAAAGGGGAGGTTATTGGCCACGCACAGATACCCCGATGTTCGGTGCCAAGCGAGCGAGACTATTTCGGGAGCGTGGCCAAGCTGGCACGGCATGCTCAGTGAACGACGCCGACGAGGCGAGCACCTCTACCGCTGCTTATTACGCGTTATGTCTCTTAGTTCTCATATTACTGACCGATGTTGAACAAAACTGTTATAGAATATTAGTCGAAATAAATATCATGTACCGTTTTTATGTTAAAATTAAATTTAGTATGCTGTCAATGTCTTGTTTTTATTTCAATGAAATACACTTAAAGGTTATTCTCTGATATACAGACCGACCAATTTATCTGTAGATTTGGTCAAATGATAGAACTAAAATTTTCTATTGGAGAAGCGATTTTGTTTAAAAAATACGATGGTGGCTCTCCCATTGGTCGCTCTGTAGCTCGGACGAACTTCATCCAAGGTCTGTAACATTTCACGTTAAATCAACGGCCGTGCGCTCCGACAAAGCCCCACCCGATATTTGTCTGTGATATTGCGCAACAAATTACAAATTACAGAACGGTAAAAAACTACCATAACTGAATACACACCCCTCCATGAATTTAAATAATTTTTTCCTCTTGAATCAGCTCTATTGATTATCATAATAGTAAAATAGAGAAGAAAAAAAATTGTTCAATTTTATGTCATTCGTTGATTTTTCTTTTTATTCTTATTAAAACAATTGTTGTTAATAACAGGTGTTTCATAAAGGATGCAACCTTCAGATACAGAAGGTACAAGTCGCGCATAGGTACATTTTATTTCTCTCTACATGTTAGTTGGATGAACGTAAAAAATATAAGAATGCTAGTGATGAAGAAAGTAAAAGGAACTATCGACGATAAAGAAATGCTATAAACAGGAAGTGCAAACTGGCAAAAGAAGAGTGGATTAAAGAAAAGTGTTCAAAAATGGAAAGAAAAATGATAATTGGTAAAATAGAAGGAGCATACAGGAAAGTTAAGGAAACTTTTGGAGTATATAAATTAAAATCTAATAATGTGTTAAACATAGATGGTACACCGATATATAATACAAAACGAAAACTCGATGGGTGGGTGGAATATACTGAAGCGTTATATGGAGGAAATGAATAAGAAAATGGTGTTATAGAGGAAGAAGAGGAAGTCGAAGAGGATGAAAAGGGAGAAACAATACTGAGATCTGAATTTAAGAGAACATTAAAGGATTTGAATGGCAAAAAGGCTCCTGGAATTAATGGGATACCTGTAGAATTACTGCGCAGTGCAGGTGAGGAAGGGATTGATAGATTACATAAACTGGTGTGTAATATTTATGAAAAAGGGAAAGTTCCACCAGACTTGAAAAAGAGTGTTACAGTCATGATATCAAAAATAAAGGAGAAGAAAACGGAATAATTAGCTTAACTAGCCGTGCATCAAAAATCCTAACTAGAATTCTATACAGAAGAATTGAGAGGAGAGTAGAAGAAGTGTTGGGAGAAGACCTGGTTTCAGGAAAAGTATAGGGGCAAGGGAATCAATATTAGCGCTTAGATTAATAGTAGAAGGAACATTAAAGAAAAACATACCTACATACTTGGCATTTATAGACCGAGAAAAGGCATTCGGTAACGTAGACTGGAATAAATGTTCAGCATTTAAAAAAAATTACGATTCAAATACAGAGATAGAAGAACGATTGCTAACATTTGCAGGAATTAAACAGCAACAGTAATAATTGAAGAACATAAGAAAGAAGCCGTAATAAGAAAGGGAGTCCGACAAGGATGTTCCCTATCCCCGTTACTTATTAATCTTTGCATAGAACTGCTAGTTCTATGCAACATAATGCATAATGCAACATAATGATGTTAAAGAAATATTTAGATCCGAAGTAACAGTACAAGGTGAAAAGATAAAGATGCTACGATTTTCTGATGATATCGTAATTCTAGCCGAGAGTAAAAAAATTTAGAAGGAACAATGAACGGCACGGATGAAGTCCTACGCAAGAAAATAAACAAGAACAAAAGGACAGTAATGAAATGTAGTAGAAATAACGAAGATGTACCACTGAATGTAAAAATAGGAAGAGAAATATTTTGGAGATAGAAGAATTTTGTTATTTGGGAAGTAGAATTACTAAAGATGGACGAAGCAGGAGCGACATAAAATGCCGAATAGCACAGGCGAATCAGAAATATAAGTTGTTTACATTAAAAATTAATTTAACATATTTGAAAGTATATGTTTGGAGCGTAGCTTTATATGGAAGTGAAACTTGGACGATCGGAGTACCTGACAAGAAAAGATTAGAAGCTTTTGAAATTCGGTGTTATAGGAGAATTTAAAAAATTAGATGGGTGGATAAAGTGACAAATGAATTGATGAAGAAAGAGACATTTGGAAAAATATAGCTAAAAGAAGAGAATTATAGGCCACATATTAAAACATCCTGGAATAGTCGTCCTAATATTGGATGGGCAGGTAGAAGGAAAAAATTGTGCAGACAGATAACGTCTGGAATATGTAAAACAAATTGTTAGGGATGTAGGATGTAGGGGGTATACCGAAATGATACGACTAGCACTAGATAGGGAATCTTGGAGAGCTGCATCAAACCAGTCAAATGAAAAGACAAAAAAAATACATATAAATGAAATCGGGCCAATAAATTTTAGAA
Organism: Lycorma delicatula; assembly: GCF_047948215.1. Taxonomy (NCBI): domain Eukaryota; kingdom Metazoa; phylum Arthropoda; class Insecta; order Hemiptera; family Fulgoridae; genus Lycorma; species Lycorma delicatula. The sequence continues at coordinate 192,332,586 of NC_134458.1, read as the reverse complement.
CGAATTTTCTTATTATATGGAACGGTTAAACATCGTTTATTATTTATTACTGTAGAATTTTAAACAAAATGCTAAATTACTAAGAGAGTTTCGTAATAGAAATGTAGTATCTTACCTTTTTTGATATCAGTGTCGTTTTTGTTATTTGAGGGAAAGAAATGAAATCATTAACAATTTTCTTTTCCTGTCTAGCCTCCAGTAATTACCGTTCAGATAATACTTCAGAGGATGATATGTACGAGTGTAAATGAAGTGTAGTCTTGTACAGTCTTAGTTCGACCATTCCTGAGAGGTGTGGTTAATTGAAACCCAACCACCAAAGAACACCGGTATCCACGATCTAGTATTCAAATACGTGTAAAAATAACTGCCTTTACTAGGACTTGAACGCTGGAACTCTGACTTCCAAATCAGGTGATTTTAGGAAGACGTGTTCACCACTAGACCAACGCGATTGGTTGAAGAAATTGAATCTGTGAGACTCTTACCGTACGGTTTACAACTTCATTGTAATTTTTTTGGATATCACTGCGTTTTGTTAGATTATTCTTTTATTTTTTTTTATGAACTGATTGTTATGGATTTATTATTAAAATTTATTGCCCTGAACAAATTTCACGGCCAATTTGATAGTCATATCATTTAGTTCATACCATATTTTTCCTTTTTTAATAAAACTAATATAATGACCTTTACGCGTCGAATATCCGTGATGTAGTATTGCACTTTGTAAGTGTAACTCTCGATTCTTACCGTTAAATTCGATTTTACCAATCGAATTTATTCTTTTTTTTTTAAAAATAAAACTAGTATAATCTCTTGTAAACTAATACTTTTATTTATTTTCAAAGAAGTGATGGGAATTAAAAAAATTGTTTCATCTTCAGTACTTTCATGCACTATTTAAAGAAGCTGTAGTATAGTTTCTCTATTTCAAGTACATTATCACGTTTTTGTACGTTACCTAGTACTATCAATTAGTTCTACCTCGCGGCACGATTCGTAAACCCACCTTTTTGATGAAAAAGTGATATATTCGAGTCCCGTGGATCATCAAATAGAAGAATAAACGTTGTCTAACAAAATTCGACGTATTTTTTGAAAATATTTTTTATTACAAATTAATCGAACTGAAATATAATGTCTTCACGCTTATTTTTACCCCCATTTTTCTTTCATTGTTAGGTTATGTGACGTTTAGAACTGTAAACATATTTTGTTGATTTCGTCGTACCGTCCAGTTTTGTGCGGATTCTTACCGGCGAAGTTCGTATAACTAATTGATATTGTTATACAAGTAATTTATTAACAATAATGTTTTTATAATAAATTCATGTCGTCAAACAAAGGGGGTTGCGTTTTTTATAAACACCTTTAAATTTAAATAATTTGGAACTTTAATATATATATATATTTTGTTAGAAATAGGATAATGAAATTTATGTAAAACCCAAGGTCGAATCCCTTTGTTATTATTTATTTATAGTTTTTATAATATCACGTCTGCTGTTCCTTAAAGAAAACGGTCATGTAAATTACAGATTAAAATCATGTTGTTGTACCTACGACTAAATATTATGGTTTAATCGTGAAAACCGTAGATAATTCTTACATTATAATATATTTCATTTGTAAATCGTTCGCTTTAAAATTATTGCTTGTTTGTGTCCTGAAATTATTTATTTTTCTTTTAGCATAAAGGTCAGGGATTCATAATTAATATTCATACTTTAAAACATTTAATTTTTATTTTTATTCACCCTCATTTTCATACCTTTTCCACTCTATCATGTTTATATATATATATATATATATATATATATATATATATATATATATGTATATATACTAGCTTCGCTCGCGCTATATGGTTACTAGCGTCTCCCGTAGTAGTCACACTTTTTACTTTACTGCTTTTAGTAGTGGGGAAACGTGTATAGGCACTGTAAAACTGCAGCACCCGCTATTTCCACTTAATATAACGAGGCCTGTTTTCATTAATTCTTTCTTTATACTTGTACTATATATAATTCTTAAGCTTAATTTCAGTAGCCATCACCCAGTTTATAAAAAATACACAAAAATATTTGTGTGGAACTGTGTGCTTCACAGTTCCAGCGCCGTGGTGTTTCCACGGCCCAACACGATGTTGGGTCGTTATATCATATATATCAATTTCAAAGTGATCGGGGCAAAATTACGGCAGATATCGTGTCCACAAGAAAGTGAAATATATATAAACGTTTGAACTGACGCTAGTTTTGGGGTGTCTTGGGGATGTGAAACGCAAAGATATATCGAAATTTTCCGGAAGTCGAATCATGGTACCCGTTACAATAGGTAGGTTTCTTATGAAATCTTCTAAGAAATAAAAATAGGTGATGCAAAATATTTCAGGTTACATAGCATATTTTATAACTCTATTATATCTTATTTTTTCCGAAGAAAATAAAGGAGGAAAAAAGGAAAATAATGAAATAAAAAAAAATACAACAGCAAACATACAAAATCCAATTTCGGAGAAAAAGATAAATGTACACAGTAAACAGCAAATGATGTGTCACCCACTTCATCCAGCCACCCATATGGAGTACGTGCGCAGCCGACAAAGGGGAGGGTGGTTAGTATAAGTCAGTATGAGTACGGTGAGGCGTTATAACCGTGAAACTTAACAGAGGCTGGCGGCATCTTCATCTTACATCCAGTTTTATTTTATATACGTGCATGTCTGTTCACTTCAACCGTCTGTATAACGTCACTACTTATGTGCAGTGCGGTTTTTTCCGAATATAAATCATATTTACAAACACACTACTAGTTTGAACGGTGATAAGACAGAAAATTTTCTTAAATTACTTTTTAACACCAAAAACAAAAAAAAAATGTTTTTCATTCCACAACCACCTCGTCACTTTCTCATTTTCTCACTCAAACCAGATACATACAGAGCGTTTCTAAAACGGTAGGCTGGGTACACGTTTTCATATTCTACTTGTAAAACTAAACGAAAAATATCCTTAGGAATATCTCGTTCGTTCTCCCGCTGTACGCCATTTTATTATTTTTATATAAAAATCTATCTCAAGTTCGGATAGAGGAATCACATTAATATTTGGTAAGCGTCTTGGTAATAAAGTTTTAAAATTAGTAAAAAATCAGGACTTAAATACCTTCGCAAATTACAAAATGGCGGCCATATTTATTTTTCAATCCGTTATCTCCGCAAATATAATTTTTATCAAAATTTATGTTATTACTAAAATATTAAGCCTTTATTTTGAACAAAATTAAATTTTATTTTTGAAAATCGGTTAACGAATAGCCGAGATATGGAAGAAAATCGATGTTATAATTTTGAGCCTCTTTTCATGTCCTTTTTATTTTTAATTCGATTAAATATTAATTATTGTTAATTCTAGTATGTATCAAATTGAGTAATAATTTTCTCACAATTAGATATAATATTAAATAAGAACAAAACAACTGATATTAATTTTTCACTTTTGATTAATTTTACACTACTATTTTTTTTTTTTTTAATTCTAAAATTTTTATATAAAAATAAGAAAATGGCGGACAGTGGGAGAACGAAGAAGAAATTAACATTATAATCAGGAAATTTGATTTAGTTATCAACCCAGTCACGATAATAAAAGAAACAAGATGGCTGCCATATCGGTTTAGGTCAATAACTCTATTGTTTGTAATCGGATTTTTACGACTAAAGTATCGTTTGTTCATAAAAAAATGCTTCATAAGTTTTATAATACAATACAAATTGATAAACCTAATAATTCCAAAGATATTTAAGAATGAAAAATTCAATCGATCGCCATTTTGAATCTTGTCAACGAGCAGTATCGTTATTTTTTTTCCTATTAAAAAATTAGTTTAAAAAAAAAATACAAAATTTTATTCCGTTATCTCCAACCGTTCATGAAAAATAATTTTTTTTCATTAAAAACACAAAATGGTGGACAGACAGAAAAGAATGTTTTTTCAGACATATGTTCACTGGATATGTTTTCTTCAGTACGTTAAGTAAAATCACTGCCTACAGTTTGGCGTCACCTTTAACGGACATCCTAAGACGAACGCGATATGAGTACTATATAAAAGAATTTATTTCTCGCAGAGGAGGAGGATTCCATTGAAAATATGAATATAGGAGCAAAATTTCCTTTTTTTTGTTATATTAACTCCGATTTACGGTACGGAACCTTTCAGTCTAATTTTGAAGCACTTCCACTTATCCATTCGCTCTGAAATTTTCCATACAGGTTTGCTCCTGATGAGAAAACATTCTGGCTAACATACCTTAAGTTGCCAAGTGAAAAAAATGCCCCTTGATCTTATGCGACCACGTTTACCTGCATATTTTCTTAGTGAAATATACGTAGCCTGTTTCGGTAAGTTTGGATGTAAAATTCGCATACGTTTGAAATATAATCTTTGAAATAGGGTTCTCTCAACCTACCGTAACAACCGACTAGAGCTAAACGATAAAACACTTAAACAAGTGAAATATATATTTACTACGAGAAATTCTGTACAGAAGCGACCGAAGTTTTGGGAAAATTTACTACTTTTTAATCGTATACAAATTTTCAGACAAAAATCGCTAATATTTCGAAAACGGTCGGTCCTAGCGCTCTGAAAATTATTTTCGATCCCCCTAGGTGAGACATCATCTCCTCACAGTGGTACCCGTCGGATAATATAATTTTCATCTGTCCCCGGGGCGCAGTTCGGAAATTGTGAAGATGGTGCGATGGGGTTCCACCGTAATATCTCAGCAACCGGTCGTCCGATTTTCACGATTTAAACGGCGTATCTATCGGCAGGTCAACCGCTAACTGCTTAACGCATCGGGTATACTTTTGATAGATCGGATCTCGGTTATTCGGAAATTAAATCGATTACCTCTATGTTTTGTTGAACTCACCCACCGTAAAACGTACCGATCCGATCTTTCGCTATATACGTTATGCGCAAGCGAAGCTGTAAAATATAAACTTATGAAGACTAAAATGTAGAAAAAAAAATCCCTTTTAGTACGTCGTAACGGGGAGATAGATTTTACCGTTAGGGGATAAAAAAGATTTCCACGTTAAAGTTAAGAAAAACTTCAAATTTTCTCATTACGACAACGGTTGCATGTTTAGGATATGACAAGCCCCATCTTCTTACAATCCCAGCAACATTTTGGTTATCCCTTGCCTTAAGGTTTGGTCAAATCAAAAGTTGTTTCGGACAAAAGTTTTAGATAATGTTTATAGGAATAAAAATCACTTTAAAGCAGTTTGATAATGTGCCTATTAAGGGAAGTATGATTTTTTATTGTATTCGAAACCCCATTTTTTCAACCCCTGGGCCAATGGTTGGTGATATCAAAAAAAATTACTTATATAAGTTTTAGGCTGTTATCCGAAGAATAGTAGGAAGTTTAAATGAATTCGATGTTTTAGTTAATAACAAAGTTATAGCGATATTTCGTTTTTTTCGAAAAAGCCCCCGCATTTCAACCCCAATGGGCCGATTTTTCTCCTTAACGAACTCGACCGAAATTTTGGGTCGTTATATTTGATGTATCAATCTGAAAGTGTTTGGCGCAAAGTTACGGCAGGTATCGTGCCTACAACAAAGTGAAAAAAAATATATATATATACACCCAGAGAATGTTTCTAAAATGGTGGGCTGGCTATAATTTTTCGGATTCTACTTGTAAAACTAAACAGAAAATACCATTAGGAAAAATTACAATTTCTCCTTCGTTCTCCGTCTGTCCGCAATTTTGTTATTTATATATAAAAATTTATATCTCAAGTTCGGATAGAGGAATCACATTTTTATTTGGTAAGCGTCTTGGAAATAAAGTTTCAAAATTTGCAAAAAATCAGGGCCTAAATAATTTTGCAAATTACAAAATGGCGGCCATATTTATTTATCAATCTGTTATATCAACATAAATATTAGTTTTATCAAAAGCTATGTTATTTGCTAAAATATTAAGTCTACTTTGAACAAAATGATATATCATGTTTTACAATAGGTTGACAAATAGCCAAGTTATGAGAGAAAATTTATGTTGTAATTTTGTGTTATATCAACATAAATATTAGTTTTATCAAAAGTTATGTTATTTTCTAAAATATTAAGTCTTTTATTTTGAACAAAATGATATTTCATTTTTTACAATAGGCTGACAAATAGCCAAGTTATGAGAGAAAATTTATGTTGTAATATTGTGTTATATCAACATAAATATTAGTTTTATCAAAATTTATGTTTTCTAAAATATTAAGTCTTTTATTTTGAACAAAATGATATTTCATTTTTTACAATAGGTTGACAAATAGCCAAGTTATGAGAGAAAATTTATGTTGTAATTTTGTGTTATATCAACATAAATATTAGTTTATCACAATTTATGTTTTCTAAAATATGAAGTCTTTTATTTTGAACAAAATGATATTTCATTTTTTACAATAGATTGACAAATAGCCAAGTTATGGGAGAAAATTTATGTTGTAATTTTGTGTTATATCAACATAAATATTGGTTTTATCAAAATTTATGTTATTTTCTAAAATATTAAGTCTTTTATTTTGAACAAAATGATATTTCATTTTTTACAATAGGTTGACAAATAGCCAAGTTATTGGAGAAAATTTATGTTGTAATTTTGTGTTACAATTATTAGGTCTTTTATTGTGAGAAAATTATTACTTAATTTGATACTAGAATTAATAATAAATAAAAACAATTAATATTTACTCTAACTGAACTTAAAGTGAAGGACATGAAAACTGACACAAATATATATATATATATATATAGATTTCAATGTATGTATAAACGTTTGAACTGACGATGGTTTTGGGGTCTGTGGGATGTGAAACGCGAAGATAAATCGAAAATTTTCCGTTAGTCGAATCATGGTACCCATTTCAATAGGTAGCTTTCTTATGTAATGTACCTAAAACAGGCAAAAAATGATCAGTTTGCATTATGGTTCTCAAACGTACTGTTGGGTTAATTGTCTGCAATAACTCGATTGTTTATCGCAGATTTTTACAAATGAGTTGTCATTTTGTTCAAAATAAAATGCTTAATAAATTTTGTAAAAGGAAAATCTGATAAAACAAACTATTACAAAGATATTAAAGAAAAAAAATAAATATGGCCGCCATTTTGAAATGTTTGAAGGTACCGTTTTCAAAAATTGTTTATTTCGTAGAACAAGACACTAGGGTTAGATTTCCCAAGTTTAATTAAAATAGGTTAACCCATTATTGAAAACAAAATTTGTTGTTGAAAATCACAAAATGGCGTCCAGAAAGAAAACAAAGCAAAATGGAAGTTATGTCGATTTGAACCTTTTTGCTCATTTTGGTTTCTTGAATCAGTTCCTTAAGTTTGGCAAATGCGTCCCGAAACACTCTGTATATAAAATACGTAAGAAAAAAATAAGGAATAACGGTCACTACGTCTTTTATTAAAGCCCATCGACAAGTTTAAATACACCGACTATAAAATTTATAAGTCCTAGATTCAATTCGGTTGTATTTAAAACACGTTTGACAACACTGTTTTAGCACAAGGTCGAGTCTGTATTAAAACACTGTTTCAACAAGCGCGCTCGCTTGTGTGTGTGTGTGTGTGTGTGAGTGCGCGCACGCGCGCGTACACACACACACACACACACACCATACGAATTTTAAGCTGAAATAACAGATTCAACAATATAGTGTGTTACAATAGATCGAAATCTTCCTAACTTAGCTTTAAAATAAGACAAAACGTCACTCACATTTATCATCACATATAGACAATAATAAAACCAACTGTCAGAAAGTGGCATTCCAAGAAAATATTATCAGTTTTGTCATTGTAGAATGATATAACACATTCCGAGTGGCATTGGAAGAATGATGAATGTATTGTTTTGTTGGGAATTTTCCTTAAACATACAGATATACATTTCGTAAAATATTTCCTTCAATTAATTCTAATCTCAAACATTATATATATATATATATATATATATTGCTCGAAAACTTAAATTTCTGAAATTTCTTCACCGATTAGTTTGAAATTTTGAGACAACGTTGCATAGGAATACGCGCGTCTTTTTATATACTTAAGATGTGACACCTAAGATGTCGAACTGAGAATGTACAAGACTACACTTCATTTACACTCATACATATCATTCTCTGAAGAATTATCTAAACGGTAGTTGCCGGAGGCTAAACAGGAAAAAGAAAGAAGATGTGACACCTGCGACAGGTAATAAAAACAGCGCTATCTGTTGGACGTAAGAGCAACACACTCTATACTAAATATTTTACGATTCCATTTCAATGTTTCCGATATGTGTCCCTATAGACTAAAAAACTACTGGACCGATTTACGCGCGGGGAAGAAGGGAGAACAGGAAAAATCGATAAGGTGAAGAAGGGGCTTAGAAAAACGGATAAAAGGAAATGAAAAAAAAAATAGAAAAGGGGAACATGGAAATACAAATGAAGGAAGCAAAGATAAAGGGGAAGTGGGGAAAAAGGAATATGGTAAAATTGAAAAAAGGAAAAAGAGTAATAGGAAATTAGGATAAAAGAAGTGTCCACATCAGATTTTTAGATAACATTTCCGAATAACCGAGGTCGGTTAGATCGCGAGTGTACCGGATAATTGAAAAAGTTAGCTTTCAACCTACTACGAAATATTCCGTTTGAATTTTGAAAATCGAACAATTATTTTCAGAGATATTATAAGAGCACTCCATTTGACCTCCCAAAACAACAACCCCAGGGGCACCCCATTTTTTACCGGTTGATGGTGATGATTGATCGAGCCACCCCCGAGGTACTTCTATACCTCGCCTAACACGCATTCCCGACGGGAACCACATTATTATTATTATTATTAAAAAGAAATTTTACACGTTTACAATTTACTAATAATGAAACCATACTCGTTTAGGCGACCTTCCTGAATTAAAAGTCACTATAGCGCGATTTTCCAGCATAGAGATTAAACATGCCATGACAGACTTACTAATGAAAGCGAGAATAGACGTAGCTTTACGTTATCTATATACGGGTGATCATAAATAATTCAGCGTAATTTATTTGTCACTGAAAACAAAAAAAAACCTGAAGTAATGGAATAACATGCGGGTTAAATTGTTAAATAGGAAATTTCAAGTAGATTTTTTTTACAACATTTAATTACTTCAAACAAGTTCCACGTAAGCACTTATTCGGGTATACATAATATGTGGACGATATTCAATTTCACGGCCCATATTACGAAGAATATCTGGATTTATCAAAAAGTTCGTTACAATTTCGCCGGTAAGAGTATGCAAAACTGGACAGCACGGCGAAGTCAACGAAATACGTTTACAGTTGTAAACATGACCTAATCTAACAGTGAAATGAAAACGGGGGAAAAGATAAGCGTGAAAACATTATATTCAGTTAGTTCAGTTCAGTTAGATTTGTAATAAAGAATACTTTTAAAAAATACCTCGAATTTTATTAGACAACGTTTTTTTTTACATTTGATAAACCGCGGGACTCGAATATGTCATTTTTACCTCAAAAAGGTGGGTTTAAGAATCGCTCCGCTAGATAGAAGTGCTTAATAGTACTGGATAGCGTAAAAAAACTTGAAAATGTACTAGAAATAAAATAAATATACTACAGCTTGTTTTAATAGTAAATAAAAGTAGTGAATATAAAACAATTTTTTTTAATTCCCATCACATCTTTAAAAAAAATTAAAGTATTAAATACTTTTGTACAACTTTTACAGTTGTATATATTTTATGAACACTGTATTATGGGGTATAAGTGCCGGTTTCATTCGTTCGCAATAGCGACTGGAAATATAATTGTTCTCAGAGAAGCGATTCTGCCTGGACAAATTCTACCTCGAATGCTTTAAGTGTATCTCAAACATAACAAAGCTTGGACGGTAATGCAAAACAGAGCAAATTAATTTCCGATTGAATAACAATGCAGCAAACATACGGTCTGTACTCGTTTATATATTAACCACTTTATATATTTGTTTTATTTTTGAAATTAGGATTCTCTACCGGGAACCGTTGTGATCTTCCCTTTTATTCTAATAAAGATTTCTTGATACTGAGCATTCCACATATAGAAAGAAAATATCGAAAAATTAATCAATATAAAAAATAAAAATTAAAATACTTTAATACAATGAAATAAAAAAATGGGAATTCGGCGCATTTTAGTTTTACAATCAAATTCTATCAAACATTGCATGATTTTAATTAGCAGGTTAATTTCGATTTTAAAAGATTTATATATACATATATAAAACTGAAAATCTGTTTCTCCCGTATGCGTTCCTATACCATTCATCCCATAGCTACGAAACTTTGGTGAGTTCTTGTGCGCACGCCCGCGAAGGTTTCTGGTTTGTTTTGGACGCACTAGGTGGCGTTGGGGTCGAGATATTTTGAAAAATTGCATTTATGGTCCGATTTGGCTCATATTCAGAATATATATTATTTACTCGAAAAGAAATATTGTTGTTAAAAATGGAAAAAGAGAAATAGGGAGAAAATGAAAAAAGAGAAAAAGAAGCAGGGAAAAAGGAATAAAAGGAAGATGGGAAGAAGGCAAAAATGGAAAGGTTAAATTTTGTTAATGTTTTATCAAACTTTCAATTATGTTCATTTAATATATATATGAATAATGTTTGTTTGATTTTCCCGACTCGATTGAAAACATAAAGAAAAACTCGTGGAAGAAGCTAAAGGACATACCGATAAATGCTTATAACAACTGTTTATCAACGACTGGAAAAACGCTGGCTTATGTGCGTTGCATGAAATAGGGCCTACTTTGAAGGCGACAAAATAAGTATTGATGAATAAAGAAAAATTTGGGAGCTTTGTTTTACAATTCCCGGTACTTTGTTGATGGTCCAGAATATCGTGTGTGTGTGTGTGTGTGTGTGTGTGTGTGTGTATATATATATACATATATATATATATATATATATATATACATATATATATATCTGATGTGGATACCACACGACTGCTTTGTACGCCTATTAAATTATATATACACATTTTTTTTTAAATGAAAAGTACATAAAATTTTATTTAATTAATAACTTTTGATATTTTTTTAAATTGTTATTAATAGAATTATTTATTATTTATCGCAAAACTTTTTTTACAATCAGAGGTTAGAAATTATTAATAAATCAATATATGTAAATTAAAAATAAAAAGTCGGATTCGAACCGATAAGATCTTCCCTTTGTAAGATCCAAATATTTCATGAATTACAATTTTATTTGGCTATAACTGAGGAACCGATGAAAATAACTACCACTTATGATATATCGTTGAAAATCTCTCGATGAGGACTGATTACTGCAGTTAAGAAAAATTCCACTTTTTCGGACACCTTTTGTTCAGTCGATTCCAATCAAAAGGGAAGGTGAACAACTAGATGTTACAGCAGTCCTAAATCCAAAATTCCAACATTCTACGACTAATCGTTTTTGAGTTATGCGAGATATATACGTACACCGAAACTAGTCCGGAAAAGGATATTTCCGTTGAAATCTGAAATCTGTTGCGACCACAATACATCCTTTACTTCGTACAAGGAAGTAAAAATGAATATTTCATGTCCCGTATGGATTCCTATGCCGTTCATCCAATTGCAAAGAAACTTTGGTGAGTTGTGCGCACGCCCGCGAAGGTTTCTGAATTAGTTTAGACCCGCTACGTAGCGCTGGGGTCGAGATATATCGAAAAATTGTATTTATTGTCCGATTTGGCTCATATTCGGAATATATAGATCGGTTACGTGAAAAGAAATATTTTTCCAAAAAATGGGAAACGGGCAATAGGGAGAAAGAGAAAACGTGAAAGGTTAAATTTTGTGAATTCCGTAATGTTCAGTATTTAAATGTTTTCTGAAACTGTCGATTGTGTTCTATCTATAATCTACATATGTATACTGAAATGTACCAATAGCGAAGCACTGCCGAATCTGCGAGTATATTATTAATAAAACAGCAAACAAATTTTCAATCAAAAATTTACCATAAAAAATAATGAAATAGTGCCGTTTTTCAAAGTAAAGTTTTTATAGTCAGGAATTATGATAAATTATTACACCTGTACCCTTAATTCACCCCCGTACGGGGGGGGGATGTTTGCAAAAGTAATGGTGGAATATTCTATTGGCACCCGATTTTAGTACTTGTTCAAAATTACATTAATCAGCAATGTATGGAAGTATGTTAAATTAAGGATGCAAGATTTGAGGACAAACATGAAAAAAAATATTGGAAGATAAAGAAAAAAAGTAAAAAAAATCCCTTTTGGGACGCCGGAAGGGTGCTAAGTAGGATAAAAAAGATTTCCACCTAAAAGTTAAGAAAAACTTCAAATTTACTCGATACGACAACGGTTGCATGTTTAGCATACGACAAGCCCCATCTTCTTACAATTTGGCCATCACTTGCCGTAAGGGTTGGTCATATCAATAATTGTCGCAAACAAAGGTTTTAGGTAATGTTTACAGGACTAACGACCACTTTATACCGATTCGATACTGTGCCTATTAAGGGAGGTATGATTTTTTGTCTCCGAAACCCTATTTTTTCAACCCCCGGGCTAATATTTGGTGATATCAAAAATCATTATTTATATAAATGTTAGGCCCTTATCCAAAGAATAGTAGGAACTTTAAACGAATCCGATATTTTACGTAATATCAAAGTTATAGCGATATTTTATTTTTTCAAAAAAACCTCCCATTTCTAACTCCAAGGTCCGATTTTGCCCACTAACGAACTCCATCGAGATTTTGAATGGTTATATTTTATGTATCAATTTGAAAGTGATTGGCGCAAAATTACGGCATATATTATATATATATATATATATATATATATAAGTTATATATATATATATATATATATATATATATATATATATATATAACTTTTGAACTGATGGTGGTTTTCCGGTCTGGGGGATGTGAAACGCGAAGATATGTCGAAATTTTTCGGAAGTCGAATTATGGTACCCATTACAATATGTAGCTTTCTTATGAAATTACCTAAAACAAAAAAGATCACATAAACTGTTAAATTTGAGTAAGTTTGACTATTAATTATCTTTTCGTTTAAAAATACTGTGTTCGGATTAATTTGTTTGCCACTTTAGATAAATATATATATATATATACACGTTTAAATAAATTTTTAAAAAAATTAAAAAATATATATATACAAAATTATCACTCTCACGGTCTTTAATTATTAAAGAGCAATATTTGTAAACAATGTTTTGTTCGGCAGTCGGTTATTTAATTTTTAAAATTCGTCTCTTGTTTATTGTTACTATTTAAATATCCTATATTAAAAAGCTGTTTTTACGACTGTCATATATTTTAATATTTAAAAACAAGTTTAGTTTTGAATTAAATATATTGCTAAGCCGAGAAGACCAAAACGAAAAGGAAATTAAACCGGTGAAAAGGAAACGGTTAGATGAAACGATAATAATATTAATAATCCTGCTAACAGAAGGAATTGAAGGACGTACAGCAGCGGTATACTACAACGAGAAAGAAGTTGATTAAAAATAAGGCTACTGTGTTACAGAGTACGTAAAAAAGGGAGGGGATGTAGAGTAGTTAGCAAGATTGAGTGGAGTGAAATAAACTGGGTCAAAGGTACGACGCTGAGTTCTACATGTTATTAGCAAGGTGGTCGATGCCCGCGCACTACGAACCCCTCTCTTCTGACACACGAAAAGCAAAACATTAGCATCCAACGTTCCAGAACAATATATTTTGTTCGAAATTTAATATTTTAAAGAAATAAATCCCGAACAATATTAACAGATAAAATTCTACCGTTTTTTTTATCTACGTACATAAATTTTTCTTTCTCTTCGTTCATTTAAAACCTACTAATAAATTACACAAGATTTACGAGTGGTTATCTCTAAAGTAAAGACCGTTTCATTGTAAAAAAAGTTTATTCTGAAAATTTTATAAATATTTTTTATTTCACTTAAACTACCTCTATATTTAATCGCCACAAGAATTAAGACATCTATCGTAACGATACACGAGTTTCAATATACCCTCGTCGTATTCTTCTTAGCCACTGATTAACAGTATTTTTAAGTTCATCGTCACCCGCGAACCGCTTACCGCTCCAAAATTCTTTAAATTTTCCAAACAAATGGTAATCAGAAGGAGCTAAGTCCTGACTATATGGTGGGTGATCGTAAATTTCCCATCCAAATGTTCTCAGTAAATCACGTGTCGGAGCCGCATCATGTGAACGTACAGCAGGACGACGCCGTCGATCAGCCGCCCACGTCGCCGATTTTGAATGGCGCGCCGTAACTTACGTAGAATTTCGCAGTAGGCCTCTTCATTTATAGTCGTTCCACACGGCACGAAATCGATCACCAGTATGCCAAATCGATCAGAAAAGACTGTGGCCTTCAGTTTGCGTCCAAAGGGCTGTGGTTTGACGTTTGTCGGTCTGGTTAACGATTAAGAATGACGGCCATTCACTTGACTGCCGTTTTCTCTCAGGCGTGAAATACAAAATCCACGTAACGATCGAATTAAGGAACTTTTCACCTTTCTCTGTGCAGCGGATCAAAAATTCCAAAGCAGATCCCATTCGGATTTCTTTGTGACGTTCCGTTAGAACGCGCGGCATCCGGACGTGCAGAAACCATTCTGAAGCCTAAACGGTCATAAATAATGCGACCGATAACAGCTACTGAAACATCGGGAAAAAGAACGGTCAAGTAAGAAATCGTTGAGCGACAATCTTTTCTGATTTCATCATCGACGCGTTTCAACAGGACGTTTCTTTCATTCATTACATTATCACCGTACACAGCAACAAACTACGTTTGAATTTCAGCCGGATTAACGTTCTGATGGTTTAAAAAGCCGTATCGCTCCACGTAATTCAGTCTGGGGTAACATCGATTTTCCTGTTTATTTTATAACGTAATCAAAGATAATACAACGCGACAACTTATAGACAACAATGCGGTGTGTACATTACTAGCGTGGCCATGAACGATACAGGTTCGCCAACCTTAAGGAGAGAAATTTCCCAGGGGATTTACTTTAGAGATATCCCTCGTATATTTTATATATATATGTATTACTAATACATTAAAAAGGCACTGATTACATCAAGAAAGATTAATCCGAATACCGATTAACCGGAATCCAATGTTTAAAATTTTCCAACATCTTTCTATATTAAACTCTGTAACTCTTTGCCGATGAGTATATAATACAATTTTTCACACGTGTACAACGTAAAAAGTTGGCGACACACTTTCCCGGAAATTCCTAGAGCTGTGGGTTGTTTCTGATGCACGGCTTACACACATATAGAACGTAATTTAAAACATTTATCATTTTATTTAATTCAATGATTCTTCTAACTAAAGCACGTGCGTATACCGTACTTAATTCGCAAAGGTGTGGCGAAGGTCGTATCTGACTAAAGTAATCTAATTAACTAACTTACATACAACAAATTACGCTTGACGGTCGACAGACTGGTGTAACCGCGAGGATTAACGCACCAGACACCGAGTCGATGGACGATCGAGTTCAAAAAACCGTGACTACTGGACTTATTTCTTTACACTTTAAATATTATTAATATACAGTAGGCGGCTCGTAACTAAAATTAATGGGGGTGTTGCTCCCGGAAAATTTTTTTCTGGGCCTTTTGAAGACCACGGTTAAAGTTTTTAAGTAAAAGAATAAAAAAAAATGAATCCAATAAAATAGCTGGAAGCAGAATAATAATCTAATGCTTAACTTTATCACATTCAAGAATATGGTACACGGTTTTTATGCACGATGTGCATAAATCCGTATTCCGTTTAACCGAATAAATAATAAAATGTCAACACAGATAATATTTTTTAGCATTATTAGATAATAACTTAATAAAATGTCCGTTTAAAAACACTACAGTCCAACGGTGCTTAATTAAATTTCTATGTACACAGAAATTAGTTTTTACTAATTACCTTCTCTTTCGCCCTTCCAGCCTGTTTTTGGACAGATTTGGCGATCAAAGAATCCTTGCTCTCCACAATCTTCTGAACGGTACTGAAAAAAACAACTAAACCGCTTTCATATTCCTTCCACAGAAAAGGGAATAAACAAGAAACGATCCTTACACACGCGGAGAAAAAATATAACTTCCATCAGCACGCCAGGGTTGGTACTGCAGGAGCACAGTGCTCTCTCTTCCTCCCATAGGAAGCCTCATACATCTCACATAGGAAGCCTCACGTACAGCTTCCTATGTGCCCATGCGCACAACAGCCGAACACCACGCCGCTGGAACTGCGAAACGTACAGTTCCATAGAAATATTTTCGTATCTTTTTCGTAAACTAGAGGTGTCTATTGATACTAAGCTTAAGGTATATATTATACAAATCCAAAGAAAGAATTAAAGAAAAAATAACTCGTTATATTTAATTTTATCAATAATATTAAGTAGAAATCGGGGGTCCTGAAATTCTAAAGTGCCTATGCACGAGCCGCCAATGTATCTAAAAAAAAACCGTTATGTATTATATAAATTTAATAACAGTTTTGAATTGACCGTTACAAAATTGGTTAAAATCGCCATGAACGATTCCAAATAAAACGAAAAAAATGTCTTTTTCGTTGACTAATGTTATATTAATCGATAATCTAACTGTCCATCAATACTTTACTTTATGTAAACGATGGTGAAGCGTGTTATTTTATTGTTATTCAAGATTACAATAAAAACGTTAATTTTGTTGTTTATAACATAGAACTATAATCTCTTAAGCGAGTATTTCTATGTATTCAAATGTGATCCTAATTTTACTGTTGTCGAATAAGATATAATAAAAGTGTTAATGTATTAACTGTTATAATTATGTATTAATATGTTCTAAATAATATGTAATTACAAAAGAAAGAAGAAAAACATGTACGAGAAAGCAATCGGAGCGGTTATTCTTGTGTTGAGTCTATTCTCTATATCTTCATTTAATATGAAATCGTGTTCTACAAACGCATAAAAAATCATTTTATGCTGAATAAGATTAATAATTACACTGATAAACAAAATTTTTGTTTCTTAACATGCGATACATGATTTTAATCTGTTTTTGATGCTCAAAACGAATATGAACTCAGAATATTTCTATCGCACACCATTTTTGAATAATTTTTAAATTTTAATTAAAAGATTTTTTTCATTTTTCAACGTATAGTTAGAATTTTAAGCTCATATATTGTATTCTGTTATCTCATTTTTTATCGTTTAACTTTGTTAACGTAATTTGTAAGTTATAGATAAAAAATACTAGACAAGATTTAAATTACATCATATCTAATACTGAAGAATGAGCCTTCATGGACAAGATTAATCATGTGTGTTCAAGTAAAAACATGTAGCTGAGAACACAGCTGTGTTGTTTCTATTAAGCCCTGGGATTTAGAATGAATTAATTTTGTGCAGTCTTATTGCTGTTTTAAGCTTGTGCAGTGGCATAATGCCTCGAAATTGTGTAAATGATGAGGATGCCTTTTGTTATTTATGTGGCGAGTTTAACGTAAAATCAAATGGAAAAAACATTACACCTTTAAATAAAAAAGCATATCGTTTGTACTTTCAGTGTAAAATTGGTCATCAGGAAAACACGTGGGCTCTTTCTGTATATTTAAGAGGATGACTGAAAGGTACACGAAGGCTTTGCAATTTTGTGTACGTATGGTTTGGCGTGAACCAAGGATCTTGTAACCGATTGTTACTTTTGCTTCAAAAAGTGTTCCTGGAATTTCTAAAAAATCTAAAAATCCTGTAAAATATCCTTCATTGCAATTTGCAATCGGGCCTGTACCTCACAGTGAAATTATTCCAGTTCCTGGACAACCTGTGAATGTGTGTTTCGAAAGCAGCGATGAAGAATCAGGCAGTACTGAACAAGACAAATTTGATTTTGAATTATCTTCTTATAAGCCACATCTTATATCACAACGTGAATTAAATGACTCGGTTAGGGATTTAAATTGATAAAAAAATCAAGCCGAACTGTAAGGATCAAGACAGCAAAGTTGGAATTTACTTTAAAAAAATACAAAAATTTCGGGTTTTCAAAGCTGATAAAAAGAACTTTCTCTGTATTTTATCGATATAAATAATTTGGTTGATTGCAGAAATACTGATGATCTTATGTTGTACTTAGGACAAGTTGATAAACCTGAGGATTGGCGCCTTTTCATAGATTCGTCCAAGTATAGTTTAAGAGTGGTTCTACTACACAACGGTAACAAATATATTTCGATAACAATCGCTTACGGTAACCTTAATTTGAAAGAGACGTACAATGTGATGAAAGACGTTCTTGAAAAAATAAATTACAAAAAACATTACTGAAACGTATGTGGTGATTTGAAAGTTATAGCTATTTTGTTAGGCTATACTAAGTACATGTGTTTTCTTTGCGAACGGGACAACCGAGCTAGGGATAAACATAATGTTACTAAAGACTGGAAGAAACGAGACAACTTAACTCCATACGGGATAAATATTATTCACGAACCTTTGTCGAACCCGAAATAACCTTTTGCTAGGATCGATAAAACGTTTTGTAAAAGCAATGAAGAAGGATAGTCCCGGATTTTTGTACATCAGGCAGAAATTTCCGAATGTAACTGAATGAAAAATTAAAGAAGGAATATTTGTTGGTCCCCATATAAGAGAGTCGGTCAAAGTGACGGTAGAAAGTGCAGCTTAGGCTTCGGTTTGAAAAAGGTTTCTCGGCAAAAAAATCCGACAATTTCTACGATATTGTTAATCAACCTCTTATTTGATACAGAGGTACGGGATGTAATATGTCTTTGAAAATACAATTCCACCGTTCCATGTGAATTTTTTCCCGGACAACCTCGGAGACGTAAGTGAGGAATTGTTATAATTAGCAATTTTAACCGGAAAATTTGGTCCGTTATCAACTTAGTCACGATAATAAAAAAAAAACTGTGATTTGGACACCGCATGACTTCACTGTACGCTTATTAAATTACATACGCATTTTTTTTAATGAAAATTACATTAAATTTTCCTGAATACAGAGTGACATACGGAGGACAGGGCAATACTTTGACAACTGATTCTACAGGCTAAAAATAAGAAAAAAGTACATATAAACATAGGTCCGAAAACGCTTCGTTAGCGAGTTATACAGGTTGAAAGATTTCGCCCGAGTTTCAGTTACTCCGGGTAAAGTAAGGCTTTCTGAAATTCTGGGAAGGTCAATTAAGGGGGCAAATTCAATTGCTTCTTACGGTTTTTGAACTGGGAAATCGAAAAAATAGGTCCCACAACTGTATCTCTCTTAGTTTCTAAGATATCCCGTGTAAAACGCCAAAAATAGGGTCAAAAACACATTTTTTTGCGTTTAACGTACAATAACGTCGTTAAATTGGCAATAAATCACACACTTTTTAAACATAAATTGAAGAGAATTTAATTATAAGAAGATTGATGTAAATAATGTCAACAGAAAACAAATAAAATTTTAACAAAGGTCCGAACTTTGTTAATATGAACTTTTTTCTTATTTTTAGCCTCTAGAATGAGTGCCCTATCCTCCTGAATCACCATGTGTATATATTTTATTATTCAATTATTATTTATCGTAAAATTTTTTACCATCACAGGTTAATAATTATTAATAAATCAATAGTTTGAAATTAAAAATAGTTGAAAAAAAAAATCCCTTTCGGGCCGCCGGAAGGGGGAGGTAGATTTCAGCGGTGCTAAGTTGGGGATAATAAAGGTTTGCACCTTAAAGCTAAGAAAAGCTTCAAATTTACTCGATACGACAACGGTTGTATGTTTAGCATATGACAAGCCCAATCTTCTTATAATTTGGTCATCCCTTACCGTAAGGGTTGATCATATCAAAAATTGTTTCTAGGTAATGTTTAGAGGACTAACGACTGCTTTAAACCGAGTGGATACTGTGGCTGTTAAGGGAGGTATGATCTATTTTGTCTTCGTAACCACATTTTTTCCACCCCCTGGCCTAACGGTTGGTTAGATCAAAGAACTTTACTAAGATAAATTTTAGGTCCTTATCCACAGAATAGTAGGAACTTTAAACGAATTCGATATTTTACTTAATAAGGGGGTAATAGCAATATTTTGTTTTTTCGAAAAGCTCACCCCATTTCCATCCGCATGGTTCGATTTTGGGTCAGCCGAAATTTTGGGTCGTTATATTTTTTATATCAATTTGAAAGTGATTGGCGCAAAATTACGGCAGTTTACACACACACACACACACACACACACACACACACACACACACACACACACACACACACACACACACACACACACACACACAAATATATATATATATATATATATATATATATATAACTTTTGAATTGACGTTGGTTTTGGAGTGTGGAAGATGTGAAACGCTAAAATATGTCAAAATTTTCCGGAAGTCGAATCATGGTACTCATTACAATAGGTAGCTTTGTTATGAAATCTACCTAAAACAGATGATATCTGATTCGCACCAATGTCCTTTCCCCTTGTAAGATCCAAATATTTCATTAATTAAAATTTCGTTTGGCTATAACTCTGGAACCGATGAAAATAAGTAACAGTTATGATATATCGTTGAAAAGGTCTCAACCAGGGCTTATTACTGCAGCTAAGAAAAACTCCGAAATCCATTTTTTCTGGATTTTCGGCCTTTTTGGATAGTGTTGGTCAAATCGATTGTTATCAAAACGGGAGGTGCGAAACTAGACGTTACAATAGTCCTAAATCCTCAATTTCAAAATTCCACGGCTAATCGTTTTTGAGTTATTGGAGATATATACGTGCAGACATCAAACTGAAACTAATCAAAATGGATTCTCGGCAGGTGAAAATAGATATTTCCGTTGAAATTTGAAAACCGAAATTTTTCGCGATCACAATACTACCTTTACTCCGTACAAGGAAGTAAAAATCTTTGTATTCAAAGTACTTTAACTTTGCATCCAACAGGCTTAGAGAGACAAATAAAAAACAACATTAAAGCTTGAATACTTTACGTTTAAACAGTATACTTCAGATTAAAAAAATCATCAAATTAAAAATACAAAATCAGTCAGAATAAAAGTTTTAAAAATTTAAAAGTTTACTTTGATCAAGCGCATGTGGAACCGAAATTTTTTCAGGAACCTTCATTAAAATCTTAACACTTAGCTTTAATTTCTTTTTTTATACGTCTTTATACGAGTTTTCTGACCGAAGTATTCAACTTTAAAGAGAAAAGACCACTTTACTAAAAAACTATTAGCCGTACGGTTAATCGTTTTTAAGTTATGCGAGATATATATGTACGTACAGACATCTCGCCGAAACTAGTCAAAATGGATTCAAGGATGATCAAAATGGATATTTCCGTTGAAATCTAAAAACCGAAATTTTTCGCGATCACAATACTACCTTTACTCCGTACAAGGAAGTAAAAAACAAGAGGGCTGCCATATCGGTTTAGGTCTATTTTTTGCAATAACTGTTTTGTTTGTCGTCGGATTTTTACGAATAATGTATCAATTTATTTACAAAAAAACGGTTTATAATTTTTATACTATAACATAATTAGATAAATCAGATAATTCCTAAGATATTTAAGATTGAAAAATTGAAACAACTGCCATTTTGAAATTTGTCAACGAACAGTAGCGTTATTTTTTTCCTATTAACAAAAATTAGTTTATAATAGAATACACTTTATTGCTTTATCTCAAACCGTTCTAGAAAAATAACTTTTTTTCATAAAAACACAAAATGGTGGACAGACAGAAAAATATGCATTTTCGGTGGACATTTCTTCTTAAGTATGTTATATAGAATCACTTCGTAATGTCTGGTCTAATCTTTAAAGGATAACTAACCTTTATATAAAACTTTTTTTTGGAGATTTGGCTTTAATAAATGTAACCGTATTCAAATTCGTTAAATCAAACCCGAAAAACATCGTAGTTTAAATCCGGTAAAATTTTACGTTAACATCATATCAACAGGGCCCTCAATATATTACATTTAATAAATAATTTACTAAAAATAGAAAATTAATTAAACTTTATTTAAGGATCAAATACATTTCTTATCATAATGAAAATACATAATAATAATAAATGTATTTAATAAAGGAAAAGTTAAAACAATGAAAATAATTTATTACCGACTTATTTTTACTTAATATCAGACAATAAGTATGAACATCGATAAAGTAATAACAGTAATTATGCCCATCATTAAATATTACATCGCATGACAACACACAAAATAGGTTTACTTAACGTAAAAGCAGGCTCGCAAAACACGTTACATATACTGCTACTATGTGATATTAATTTTTCAGCCTCATGACGCACATTAGATCGATAACAAAAATATAGAGCGGGTTAAAACCTGGAATTAAAATAATAATATAAAATACGGTATCTCAACGATCAATATAAATATTTATTTTCTTGAAGATTCCAGCTTCAAATCTCTTTAAATGTAATTAGCTTGATAGATAAATCAATAAAGACAACCAGGAAAAATTTCACTAAAACAAATAAAAGGGAAAACTATATAAAAGTACGACATAGCGGACATAAGCGATTAACTATTTAATTTGTTTATAAACAAATTAAGGAAAACGTTTTTGTATTTACTCGCCAATAAAGGGTTTATTTTTAATTAAATATAAATGTAAAAAAAAAAAAAACAAATCGATAATTGAGGAAATTTCGTATAAAAAACTATACGTCTATTTTTTTCTACGTGAAAAACTAAGAGCGCTAGCGAATTTTATAAGTAAAAAAATCGTGTAATAGATCATACAAATAGGTAACGTAAATCGAGTGCGCACAATAAATCAACTAAGATAACTCTGTTCCTATTAGAAATAAATAAAAAATTCAAAAAATTCATAAGACACAAAGCGATAAAGGAATCAAATGTTCAAAGTATTTTTAATTTTCCATTAATGCGCATCTGTGAAAATTACCAAGTAGTTGGTAAAACGCCTATAATGATAATTGATAACGCCGATAAAATATAATTGGAAAATATCTAATGTGGACACCACATAACTTCCTTGTACGTTAATTAAATTACACATACGCATTTTTTCCTTCTGTTCATTTAAATATATATCAATTGAAAGTGAGATACGATCCTCCAATTCTTTAATAACGTGGACAGTTACACGATTGGTGAAATATTAGTTTTTATTAACATCAAATATTTATACAATTATTAATTTATGAAATATTAGGATAGAATAAAAGATCCTTTATTACTTGTATTACTAGATCGGTATTATTCGTATCAGATTTCTAGTGTGTCATATAAATTAAAATATTCCGTTAAGTCAACTCTGCTTACTGCTTACTGCTTACGAACTTACGGTTTTTATTATTAGATTATTTGGTGAATAATCAAAAATGAAAAAGAAACAATCGTGCAGGAAAAAGAAACATAATAGCCAGAAATATATCTGAAAATAAGAGGAACAAGATGTGAAAACCAAAGAAAGAATAAAACGATTAATAGAGAATGATTAATATAAAGAGAGAGAAATTTTGAAAATTAGAGAACGTGTACACAAATTAAGATGAGAAGAATTATATGAAACTAAAGAGCGATTAAATGATCGGCAATAAAATACAAATAAACGAATTGATGATCAACTTCGACTTGGGGAGAATCTTGTCCGACAATATCACAGGAGTAATCAACTAACATATCGACATGTATATGTTGTTCTTATCAGGGTCTATTTTTCAGTCAACTTCAATGTAGATGAAATTAAAGTAGAAAATCCAAAAATAACACGATCCTAAATAATAATTTTCAATTAATATTATATAATCAGATGTTTCACTAACTCTATTACATATACAAATATGTAATAATGTCTATTAAATTACATGTAACATTTTTAAAAGTACGTAAAATTTTATTTCGCTAATAACTTCTGATCTTTTTCCATATTTTCTTTTTTTTATTATTGAATTATTATTTACTTGCAAACATTTTTTTTACAATCAGAGATTAATAATTATTAATAAATTAATATATTTAAGTTAAAAAAAAAAGTTGATGAAGTCGGATTCGAACCGACGTGCCTTCCTCTTGTAAGAACCAAATATTTCAATAAGTTAAATTTTATTTGGCTATAACACTGGAACCGATGAAAATTAAAAAAAGTCCAAAATTAAAGTTAAAAAAAGTCCAAAATTCAACTTTTTTAATTTTGGTCTTTTTCGGGCAGTTTCCATCCAGTCGATTTCAATCTAAAAGGGGAGGTGCATAAGTAGATATTACAACAGTCCTAAATCCAAAATTTCAACATCCTACAGCTAATCGTTTTTGAGTTATGCGAGACAAATATGTACGTACAGAGGTCACACTGAAACTGGTCAAAATAGATTCAAGGATGTTCAAAATGGATATTTCTATTGAAATCTAAAAACCGAGATTTTTCATGATCACAATACTTGCTTTACTTTATACAAGGAAGTAATAAATAAAATAAGGTATGAAATCAAACGAAAATTCAATGTTATGAAGCGTTTAAACAAATAATATAATGGCTGACCAATAAAATTTCAGATATTTTTAATATGTTTATATTACAGAGTTTCCTGTTCTACGCTTCAAATATTATTCATTTATTTAATTTTACCGCTCACCTTTTTTTGTAACGGGTACCAAGATTCAACTTCCGAGAAAATTTAGACATATCATCGCGTTGCAAATCCCCCATCTCCCGATTCCCCCGATCCCCCTTTTTCCAAAAAAAAAATATCACTATACCTTTCATATTAAGTAAAATATCGAATTCGTTCAAAAATCCTACTATTCTTTGGATAAGGGCCTAAAACTTACATAAGTAAAGTTTTTTGATATCGCCAACCGTTGGATCAGGGCGTTGAAAAAATGGGGTTTTGAAGACAAAAAAATCATACCTCCTTTAATAGGCACAGTATCAAAACGGTTTAAAGTGGTCGTTGGTCCTTAAATATTATCTAAAACTTTTGTCGGAAACAATTTTTGATATGACAACCCTTACGGTAAGGGATGACCAAATTGTGATGGGGCTTGTCGTATGCTAAACATGCAACCGTTGTCGTATTGAATAAATTTGAAGTTTTTCTTAACTTTAACGTGGAAATCTTTTTTATACCCTACTTAGCACCCTTTCGGCGTGCCGAAATGGATTTTATTTTTAATGAAAAGTACATAAAATTTTATTTCATTAATAACTTGTGATATTTTTTCTTTTTTTTCTTTATTGTTGTTATCGAATTATTTTGTACTTTTAATTTTTTTTTACAATCGCAGGTTAATAATTATTAAAAATCAATATATTTAAATTACAAAAAAAAGCCTTCCTCTTGTATATCCAAATACTTCACTTGGTGGCTATAACTGTGGAACCGATGAAAATAACTACCGCTTATGATACATCGTTGAAAAGCTCTCAAGGAGGACTGATTACTGCAGTTAACAAATTCAAATGTTTGGGGATTTTGGGGTTTTTTTGGAAACTGGTCCGATCGATTGCAACCTATACGGAAGGAGCATAGCTACATGTTACAAAAGTCCTAAATCCAAACTTTCATCATCCTACGGCTAATCGTTTTTGAGTAATGCGAGATACATATGTACAGACGTCACGCCGAAACTAGTCAAAATGGACTCGGGGATGGTCAAAATTGATATTCCGTTGAAATCTGTCGCGATCACAATACTTCCTTTACTTTCTACAAGGAAGTAAAAGCTAATCGTTTATATACGAGTAGAAAACAAAAGTAAATTTATTAAACACAATAAAAACAAACCAATTTCTCCTTTTTAAACTGTATAATTATATAATACATTATCTACAAGAGAAATTCACACACAGTAAATTACGAAGGAATTAACCACAATTAGTGAAACTAATAATAAAATAAAATTATTATACATTTTTTGTTTAAAAAAACAATAAATTTAAATACCGAGTTTATAAGGAAAAACTTTCAAGGTGCACGAAAATAAACCACATCGAAATTACGTCAAACATCCTATAATGATAAAATACATTAATTTTTAATATCCAGACAAATAACGAAAAAAGAAATTCATAAAAAAACAAGCAGATAATTAAATGAACCTATGAAAAAAGCAGATTAATATAGGATAAAGAATTGGAAAGGCGTTGTTTTAATTATAGAAAAAAGGGTTTTAAATTAAATAATAACATTTTTATTGCATTTTGAAATCAACTGTCCGACGTAAATAGAGCCTCTCCTCGAACCTCTGCACGGATTTCTCCAAAATTTCATTCAATAAAATACGATGGGTTGAGACCTTTAAAATTACTGGATCTTATATGAAGAAAAAACCACCAGGCCTTCCCCGTTCAGTTCAAACTCCGGAAAACGCTGACAGAATAAGAAGGAGACTTCTTGTGAGTCCAAAATTATCCGTTAGGCGACAGGCTCTAGCGCTGGGTGATCTCAAATTTCACCCGTACGAAATAAGATCATCCAGCAGCTAACCGAAAGGAATTTTATGTAACGCAAACAAGTTTTTGTAATAACGAACGACATTCTTACGGAAGACGGAAACGGCCTAATAATGATGGGTAACAAATCCTGTTTCCATCTGGAAGAATATGTAAATGTATAGAAATGTCGGTACTGCGTGTCGGAGAATCCACGGAACTACACCAAAAATCTCCCCACAGCTTAAGAGTAACATTAGGGTGCGGTGTCTCCAAGATAGCAATTAGAGTGATCCAACAGGAAACAAGGAGGCGTTAGGAAGAATACAACACCTATGAGAAGTCCTGGTGCAGGTGAAGAAAGGACCGGAGAGCGAAAGGGTGAAGGACAGCCCCCTGCAGAGCCGTGGTTCGTCCGCGCATGCGTGGATGGGCGACGGTGAGGAAACATGGAGATTCTGGATCCCTCGAGCTTAAAGGAACATCCCGGGGATTTGTTATGCTTAATTGCGGATCCAACCCCGAAAGAGGAGTTGGTGAGATAGGAAATTCAGTCGGTAGTGCGCAGGTATATATACGCACATTCAATAATATCTTGACGAACCTGTCAGCGAATCCGAATCTTTGCCCGTAATCGGGATTCTTCCGACTCACCTACAAAAAAACAAAACAAAATTACAAAAATATATTCGATTACATTTTAAAACAATATTTTTTAAAAAAGCTTTTATTTAACTAATATTAATATTAACACTAATAAAATAAAAAGCAAACAAATTAGAAAAACCCTCTAAAAAGTAAAAAATAAGAATTAAATCAAATTGAGAATTTTAAACAAAAAAATATAATATATTAACAAATATAAAAATAGACTGAAAAGTAAAAAATAAATTATATAAATATCTAATAAATAACCGATAAATAAATATAATAATCGTAATGAAAATATTTAGTTAAATAAAACAGTGGCGCAGTTTTTATAATTTATTTAAAACAACACAACATTTATTTTTACAACAATTAATCTTCATTTTCATTTTCAATAACGACGCGAGGAGGCGGAAAGGTCTGCTGGAACCTCTCCTGTTGAGACTGACTATCTACAAGTAACAATCTGGGAAAATGCACCCGCTTGCTTTCTTTGTACGTCTTCTCACGTAGTTGAAGTTCATCTTCGAATTCTGCTTGTAATCTAAGCCAAATTGAACGCACTCTTTCCGCTAAAAGTTTCATTTTAATTAATTATGAATTTTTATTTAACGAATTCAAAATTACGATTAAAATTATAATAATTAATCATTTTTCAGATTACCGTCAAAATGTAATAACTTTGAGCAAGATTTCTAAATTTAATTTTTTTTTTTTTTTATCTTGTCAACCCTTAAAGGTCATCTCGGTGCAAATTTGAACCGTCAAAGAATTAAAACTTGAGTTATTGTACTGCAGATAAATGAAGTATATACATACGTATACTAAACAACCTCATTAAACAAAAAATATATTTTAAAATACAGCAAATGTCTATAAATACTTATTCGAAAAGATTGTTATAAAAACTGCGCCACGCTTTTATTTAACTAAATATTTTCATTACTTTTAATTTTAAAATTTAATAATTATTACATTTATTTATTTTTTATGTTTTACAAAAAAATAATAATTATTTTTTTGTTTAAAATTCTCAATTTGATTTAATTCTTATTTTTTATTCTAATTTGTTTCCTTTTTTTATTAATGTTAATATTAATATTAGTTAAATAAAAGCTTTTTTAAAAAATATTTTTTTATATGTAATCAAATGTAATTTTTTTGTATTTTTTACATTTCAGTCTTAATGAACAATAAACTTTTTAGATCCAAAAAAATATTCTTAATAATATTTACATTTGAATATTATTGTTTGTTCAAGTTCGTTTGTTTATTAAGACAAAAAAGTAAAAATATTTATTTTTACAAATGGAAGTTACATAGGTGTACCAAATTTCATTGATTTTCATACGATAGATAAAAAAATATAGCAGTTGCAAGATTTGATTATTCTTAAAGTTAGTTAAATAAAAACTTTGTTTGTTTATTAAGACTAAAAAAAAATATTTATTTTTACACATCGAAGTTACATACGTGAATCAAATTTCATTGATTTTCATACAATAGATCAAAAGATATAGCAGTTGCAAGATTTGATTAAAACTAAAGCAAGTTAAATAAAAGCTTATAAGAAGATTGTTGGTCCTTCCTTGTTTGAAAGAGGGGTGAACCGCCCCCCTCAATAGTAGCCCCTTACAGTAGCGCTACATCGACCTTTTAAATAACTTCCTGCGTCCAGACCCGGAGAGCCAACGGGTGAACACAAGAGAAATGCGGTTTCCAATAGCTCACTCGGCATGAATATCGATTGAACTGGTTCGACAAATGTTTCCTGGACACGTCATTTCACGATTCCGCGATATTTCTTCCCGATCAATCGATTTGCGATTTCTTTTTGTGGGATTACCTGAAATCAAGAGGTATACGTGAACAAGCCACAGACAACCGAAGACCTGAAAATTTCCATTTGTCAACAATTGAAGCTGTATCGCATGAAATTTTGGAGGAGCCTCCCAAAAAAAAAAAATTAAAAGGTACTGCGACATGCAATTAATCTGTTTTCATAAGAAATAGAGAAAAAAAGAAAGATTTTCTTGCGTTAAACCGAAAAAATGTCATTTTTTACCACGAAATTTTGTGTTTTACGTCAGATATCATTAGAAAGAATGGAAGTACAGTTCTGGAATCCATTTATTAATATTTTCAGATAAAAACCCATAAGAAACAACTAAATTCGCCCCTTAATTAACCCTCCCAGAATTTTTAGGAAGTCTTCATTTCCCCAGGAAAATCAAAATCCAGGCGAAATATTTCGCCACCGTAACTCCCTAAGAAAGCGTTTTCGAACCTATATTTATGTGAACGTTTTTACCAATTTTTATCTAAAGAATTAGCTCCTGAGAAATTGATGTACAGTTTTGAAACCTCTGTACAATTCTAGTGATAATTATAATATCGCTTATAGAAGTTAACACGATTCTGAAATGCCTCTGATTTTTTTTCTTTCCAGGCTGAAGTTCTACTTCTGCTGCAATAATATAGCTATAAAAATAATATAGAACGATCAACAAAAATTTGGGGATCAGGGTTTTGAAAAACGTCTACGTTTCAAGACCTCCACTGATAAAAAAAAATGTATTATAAAGAAATTGCAGAGAATATATTTAGGTAAATCTGTAGAGCTTTACTTTATGATTAACACAGAGTGTTCATAAAGTCTTTCCAGATTACAATTTACTACTATAAAACTATTACCGTTACAGCTGTGCGATTTGTGACAAAAGAAAGAGAATATTATCAAGTTTTTTTTTTTTATATTGGTTTTTTACAAGTAGAAACAGAGTAGAAGCCACTGGGATCAATTTTTTACAAAACGGCGTCAATCCAGGAAAAAACGCAATGTGTGTTTTGATATGACGAGTAGAAATCACCGATTACTGTGCGGCGAAATTTTAGAAGGGTATACGGACGACCAGCACCTGATACGAAGAGTATCGTTGCGCTGAATGCATATTTTAAGGAGAGTGGAAGTGTAATCGACCTTCCGGGAACAGGGCAGCAATCCGTTAGTAAACAGAAGGTCGAGGTTGTACGGCAAGCATTTCTACACAGCCCTTCCAAATCTACCTGTCATGCATCTCGTGAACTAGGGATTCTTCCGTCAATAATGCATAAGATTTTACACAAGAAACTAAGGTTGGACGGGTTCAGATACTGCAACATCTACAGCCACATGTCGGCCCTCGTCGTGCTGCCTTTGCGACCGAGATTTTGCAAAGGATGATAACGACATCGCGTGTTTTTCACATAAGACTACTTTCTAACCTCAGGGAATATGGCTGGCTACCAGCCAGATTAAGGTTCCAAGCGCTTTAATGGTGGTCAGGTACTTGCTGGCATTCAGCGGCCTAGGCGTGGCAGCGGTTGCTGTCTTTGACGAGATAAATTTAATTATTGATGGTCATATATCTTTTAATAGGTGACGGGGCGCGCCTACACGTTTTAGTTATGTATGACAAGTGAACGGTAGAACACGCAAACGAGTGGTATGTGGTACCACGCAGTTAGGTAACCTCTAGGAGGTATTTAGGACACTGGTCGCAAAACTGTTTCGAGGCTCAGTAGCCGTTTATGGCACAGATATTCGGTCTTATGCTTTACGGCGATCGAATGACGGGTGGGGGGGGGGGAAATGCCAAGCAAACACCTCAAAGAAAGTAAACAAGCATAATGTGAGAATACGGGACTCAGAAAATCCGTATCTTACTAGAGAAAAAATTACAGATTTTCATAATATGAATCTTTGGTGCGGTTTCATGCTTTCACGATTCAATTTCCGGAAAATTACGATATTTACCAAGACGCTTACCAAATATTAATGTGATTCGTCTATCCGAACTTGAAATATAAATTTTTATGTAAAAATAACAAAATGGCAGACAGGGGAGAACAAAAGAGAAATTGCTATTTTTCCTAAGGATATGTTTGTTTAGTTTTACAAGTAGAAACCGAAAAAGTATGTATTTATGTGTGTATAAATATGTATACATATATAGAAAGAAACAAATCAAGTTAACTAAAAAAAAACAAATTATTTTTATTTAACATCAAAAATTAAAGAGTTACAAGGGAAAATAAGAAGAAAAAAATTAAATTTCTGAATGAGTGCCTTGTAATTATTATATTTCTTAAAATATAAGAAAGTTCGGTAATGATGTTTACGCGCGCGCGCACTCACAAACACACACAAAGAGAGAGAGAGCGAGAGAGAGACAGATTGAGAGTGTGAGAGATAAATGTAGAAGTTGACTCGAGAAATTATTTATACAGAATTACACTAAAAATAGAATGACTAAATATATTTAAAATATAGTTATAGAAAGCCTTTCTAAACAGATTTGATGAACCGTTTCTCTGCTCAAAACGGATATATATATTCCCTTCTGAGAATCTAATCAAATCATTAGGAAGCCTTAAGCGACATCTTCACACAGTAAGACTAAGTTACTCTCTCATCAGTAATTAGTTAACGAGAGAAGCGACGACAAACTTAACTCAAAAAGGTTTATATTTCTCAAACTTAATTTACGTGAAAATAAAATGAATTTATCAAAACACAACCGTAAGCTTGTAATAAAAAATCTGATGTAGACACCACATGATTTCCTTGTACGCCTATTAAATTGCACATACATATTTTTTGCTGCACTTCATTTTAAAGTGAGATACGGTCCTCCAATTCTTTAATAAAGTGGACAGTTACACGATTATTAACATCAAGTATTTATACAATTATTAATTCACGAAATATTATGATAAAGTAAAAGTCCCTCGATTACTCGTATTACTAGATCAGTATTATTTCTAGTGTGTCGTATAAACTAAACTCCTGTATACTGCTTACGAACTTACGGTGCAAAATATTCGGTTTTTATTATTGGATTATTTGGTGAATAATCAAAAATGATAAAACAAACAATCATAAAGGAAAAGGGAAGATAACGAGAAGAAATATATCTCGACAAAACGACAAGAATATGAATAAGAAGAGGAAGAAAATGTTAAGAACAAGGGAAGAATGAAAAGATTAAATTAAGATGATGAATATAAAGAGAGAGAAAATTTGAAAAGTAGAGAACGTGTACACAAATTAAGATCAGAAGAATTATATGAAACCAAACAGCGATTAAATGATAGGCAACAAAAAAGAAATAAACGAAATGATGTTCAACTCCGACTTAGGGAGAATACTGTCCGACAATATCAGAGGAGTAATGAACTAAAAGATAAGAATTTTTTGCAGTTTATTAAAGATCGTGCATGAATGCCTCACTGTATATGTTGTTCCTGTCAGGGTCTATTTTTCAGTCAATTTTATAGTACATAAAATTAAATAGAAATTGCAAAAATAATACGATTGTAAACTGTAATTTTCAATAAATATTAAATAATCAGATGTTTCAACAAATGTATTACATATACACATAAATAATAATGCCTATTAAATTACATGTACACATTTTTAAAAGTACATAAAATTTTATTTCATTACTAAATTCTGATTTTTTTTTATATTTATTTTTGTATTGTTATTATTGAATTACTATTTATTGTAAAAAAAGTTTCACAATCAAAGATTAATAATTATAAATAAACGATATATTTAAATTAAAACAAAAGGGGGGAAAAAGTCGGATTCGAACCGATATGCCTTCCCCTTGTAAGATCCAAATATTTCATTAATTAAACGCTTACTAGGCTATAACTGTGGAACAAATGAAAATAAATACTACTTATATGGTATATCGTTAAAAAGCTCTCAATCAGAGCTTATTACTGAAGTTAAGAAAAAAATCCAAACTTACTTGAATTTTGGGCTTTTTTGGACACTTTCGGTCCAGTCAATGATATCAAAAGAGAAGGTGCACAACATTACAACATTCCTAAATCCAAAATTTTACGGATAATAGTTTTTGATTTATGCGAGATAAATTCGTACACAAGTCCCGCCGTAATTAGTCAAAACGGATTCAGGGATGGTCAAAATGGATATTTGCGTTGAAATTTGAAAACCGAAATTTTTCGCAATAGCAATACTACAAGGAAGAAAAAACAAAAAATAAAAAAAAACGACATTTTAATGTTAAAACAAGTAGATAAGATTAGAGCTTTTATGGAAATTTAAACCATATTAAAAACGTTTTATCAACATAATACAAAGTGAGCCAAAAAATACGCAACCCACAAATTAAAATTAAAAAAAAAAATCTTTATTAATATGATATACTCTACTGTATTGTATAGGTGAAGAAAAAGATATTTATATTTCTGACAACAGATTCATGAAACGTCCTCCATCAGTCGTTAGACGTGCTTCAACACGTTTCTCCGTGTTAATTTGCTATTCGAATTATCGTTGCGCTTATGCGAGATATTTCGTCTTCGTCATTGTAGCTGAGTAGGTCGATTATGTGAGGATCGTTTTTATAGAACTTATCTTTTAAATGATTCCAAAGAAAAATTCGAGGGAAAGTAAATGTGGCAATCTAGACGGTCATAGTCCGCCAAAATATGTTCCCCAAATAACTCAATCATTGTTGTACTATTCGCTGTTTCACCGTCTTGCTGCAGCCCCGTTGGTCAGACCCTAACAGTGCCACGAATTCTACAATGATATTCTGGTAAAATTCAGAGTAGTTATCGTTTCCATGAAAAAGATTGGTCGTAAAATTCTTTTCCGCGAAAACGCAAACGGGATCTTCATGAATGTAACAGGGTCTTCATGGAAAATGTCAGGGTTTTTTGAAATTCTATAGACTGTCTTTTTCTGTGTAGCCTTCAAAACCACCGTAAGATATTAGTTCAGAGGATGATATGTACGAGTGTAAAAAAAGTGTAGTCTTGTATAGTCTCAGTTCTACCGTTCCTGAGATGTATGGTTAATTGAAACTCAACCACCAAAAAACACCGGTATCCACGATCTAGTATTCAAATCCGTGTAAAAATATCTGGCTTTACTAGGACTTGAACGCTGGAACTCTCGACTTACGTGTCCCAACCGCTCACTTGTCATATATTTGCTAAAACGGGTAAACGCATCCCGTCAACTACTAAAAATATATATGACATTCATAAATAAAATTTATTTCGTCCAGGTAGCAACTCGCTGCCACGCCTAGATTGCTGAATGCCAGCACGTACCTATCCACCATTTTACAGCGCTAAAAAAATCAGCTGATTTGGTATCGTATGTTACAGTCTAACCAAAAAAGTCACCTGTTGCCAACACACAAATTCCCGCCGGTAAAAAACCAAATTTCCCTCCGTAATATGTTTTCAAATTGAGGATAGCGAAGCTTTTGGCACACTCTGTATTATACGTTTAAAGCACAGACGTGATTAAATCCAATAACAACTTAAAAAAAAATGATGCGAACACCATATTCCTTGCACGATATCATTTATTAAACAAGGAATAATCATAAAAATTGTATTATCTCTGTGAATGTGATATGTATTATATATAAATGAATTTTCTAACAAATTTGCTTATGTGGAATGCTTAAATGTTGTTTATTATGTATTATTGTAGATATTTAAAGCAAATTCTAAATTAATAACAAATTTTGATAATACAAATGTAGTGTCTTACCTTTTTTCATATCAGTATCATTTTGTAAAAAACAGAAATCTTTGTTTTGTGAGGGAAAGAAATATCTGCGAGACTCTTACCGTACGGTTTACAATTCCATTGTCATTTATTTTGGAATACACTGCGTTTTGTTAGATTATTCTTTTATTTTTTTTATGAATTACTGATTGTTATCATTGATTTATTATTAAAATCTATTGCCTTAGAACAAACAAATTGAATTTTACGACCAATTTTTTTTTTTGATAGTCACATCATTCACTTCTAAATATATTTTTTTCTTTTTTAATAAAACTACGAGGTATGTGAGAAAAGTAATGAGACTGACTTTTTATATACCAAAGTTTTTATTTTTTTCAAACAACAATATTATCCCCTTCAAATTAGTTTCCTTAGGCAGCTATACACCGGCAGAGTCGTTGTTCCCACTCCTGGTAGCAGGAGTTATGGTTTTTTTTTTATTTTCTGTTTTTATTTTATTACTTTTCATTTGCTGTATTAAACAAACAATAGAATTTTGTCCTAATTTTTATCCCTTAATATTAATATTATTTAATAATAAATTCGATTTCTTAATATGTTCATGCATCCTCGCGCGTTCAAAGAAAGCGCCAAGAGTAACGTGGCGCGTAACTGCAATCGCCCTGTTTCGTTGAAGTTCGGCATCCTCACTTGCCTGTCGCGAGACACAAGTAACAAACCGGTAGACACAGCGTTGCCAGATCGCTCGCAGTGTTGCCAATCTCATTACTTTTCTCCCACCCATCGTAGTATAACGACCTTCACGAATCTAATATCCAAGATGTAATATTGCACTTATTACTTTCTAACTGGAACCCTCAGATTGTTATCGTTAAATTCGATTTTACCAATCGAATGTATTACTTTTTTTAATAAAACTAGTATAATCTCTGTAAACTAATACTTTTTTTTTGTTTAAAGAAGTGATGGGAATTACAAAAATTGTTTCATCTTCAGTTCTTTCATTTACTATTAAAACAAGGTGTAGTATGTTTTCTTTATTTCAAGTACATTATCAAGTTTTTGTACGGTATTTAGTACTATCAAGTACTGCTATCTAGCCGTACGATTCGTGAACCCACCGTTTTTTAAGGAAAAACTGATATATTCGAGTCCCGCGGTTCATCAAATGGAAGAAAAAACGTTGTCTAACAAAATTCCAGGTATTTTATGAAAACCCACCGGGTTGGTCTAGTGGTGAACGCGTCTTCCCAAATCATCTGATTTGGAAGTCGAGAGATCCACCGTTCAAGTCCTAGTAAAGCCAGATATTTTTACACGGATTTGAATACTAGATCGTGGATACCGGTGTTCTTTGGCGGTTGGGTTTCAATTAACCACACATCTCAGGAACGGTCGAACTGAGAATGTACAAGACTAACACTTCATTTACACTCATACATATCATCCTCATTCATCCTCTGAAGTATTATCTGAAAGGTAGTTACCGGAGGCTAAACAGGAAAAAGAAAGAAAGAAAGAAAAGGTATTTTATGAAAATATCTTTTATTACAAATATAATTGAACTGAAATATAATGTTTTCATGCTTTTTCCGCAATTTTCATTCACTTTTACATTAGGTCATGTTTAGAACAGTAAACATAGTTCGTTAAAATCGCCGTGCTGTCCAGTTTTGCGGATTGTTACAGTTGGAGTTTTAACAAACTTTTTGTATTGTTTTCCTATGAGATTCTCGGAGCACAACATGAATACGATACGCATACAGGTTCAGCTTCAATGTAGCACTATGAACACACCCGTAAAGACATGCCGGTTTGTTGACACAATTTTCGTAACGACTTTCTTGGTGAACGTAGGAAGAATACGCGGATACTTTCCAAGGACGCATCATTTAAAACCGTACGTAATCAGGACCGTTTGCATTAATCCAAACTTCCGATTTCTCTATAAAAAAAAAGCGACTACGCGTAAAACGGTTATTTTATTTGATACCCGCGATTCAAGAAAAGGCACCCTAAACTATTTCTGACATTTTAAGAATGACTGGAATTTAATGAATTTTTCAACAATTTAAGCCCGCGAAGAGACGCTCACAACTTACTCACCAGCGACATAAAAAATGAGGGAAATTACTGGGTTCTCCGGTGCTACTGTTTAACTACTTATTCACCTGTTACCAACACAAAGGCAAAAACCTAAATTCACTCTACAACATGTTTTCAAATTTAGCGTAGCATATCTTTCGGGTCACTTTGTATAATCAGGTTAAATCCGATATGATGTACAACCGTGATTAAATACAATAACAATTTTAATAAATCTGATGTGGACACGATATGACTTCCTTGTACGATTTCGTTTAAACAACGAATAATCATAAGAATTGTATTACATATAAGTGAAATGGGGCCGGTAAGAGTTTTATAGCCAATTTGCTTATTATATGGAGCACTTGAACATCCTTTATTATTTATTATTGTAGATATTTAAAGAAAATTGTAAATTAATAACAGATTTTCATAATAGAAATGTAGTGTCTTACCTTTTTTTGATTAACAGTATCGTTAACAGTTTTATTTATATTACAGAAATTTTTATTTTTTTGACCGGAACAAATGATATCTTTCTTTTCCTGTCTATCCTCCGGGAATCACCATTCAGGCGTTACTTCACAGGAAAATATATACGAGTGTAAATGAAGTGTAGCCTTGTACAGTCACAGTTCGACCATTCCTGAGATGTGTGGTTAACTGAACCCCAACCATCAAATAACACCGGTATCAACGATCTGGTATTCAAATCCGTGTAAAAGTAACTGCGTTTTTTGAGCGGAAAAAATGATATCTGCGAGACTCTTACCATACGGTTTACAATTTCATTGTAATTTTTTTAGATAAGAGATTAATATAAAAATGAAAGTCCGAGATCGTAATAAAATTAAAATTAATTTTAGTGAAAAAAACATGAAGTAATTAAAGTTTGGGGAATTACTTCGAAAATTTTTTTCTTTTTTTTAAATACTTAAAAAATGTAATTATTTTTAGTTACCTATTTAATTGGCTAAATTAATTTTCCTAGGAAAAGTCCTTCGTCAAAATAAATGTTGAACGCCCAGTAAATGATGATTGGAAGACAAAAAATCCAGATGACATTCAAACATCCGTTGGAATACCTAAAAATATAAACGTGTGCGTTAATATAAATGGAAAAGAAAACAGAAAACATTAGCAAAAATTAAAACGAAAATAATTTCAGCGTAAAATATACAGACATTTATCATATACAACAGACATAATTTTAACGTTGAAATAAATTACATAAAATAGTTTAATTCTTTTTCAAGGTTATCAGAATGTATTGATAACTCGATAAGAAGTAACAATTCGTACTTAAAGTTCACATATAAATAAATAAATAAAGGAAACAATCTTGAATTTGCATAACGTAAAATTTTCCCCGTGCATATACAAAGTCCGTAAATAAAGTAATGAAACCGGTTCAAAAAAACGTATTATTTAGAATTCAATTATACCATAGACTCTTATCATCTTCGAAATAGTTCCTTTGTAAAGCCACGCAACGCTTCAAACGGTTTTCCCACTTTTCAAAGCAATTTTAGAACTCCGAAACTGGAATATCCTTAAGATGGTTGGTTTCGTTTTGTTTTGCTGATTTCTACTGTTCCAAAATGGTGTTCTTTGAGGTGTTTTTTTAAAGTCGGTAAGAGGAAAAGTCGCAGGGAGTCAAGTCAGGTGAATAAGATCCTTGAGGAACTACAGGAATGTTTTTCTTTGCCAAAAACTCATTAACTGACAGTGCAGTGTGACAAGGTGCATTTTCATGATGCAGCATCCAATTGTCTTTGATGGCTAGGAACTCTTTTCCCCAGTCTTTCAAGAATTCCTCGATAAACATATTGATTTACAGACTGTCCTGCAGGCAAAAACTTCTTATGGACAATGTCATTACTATCGAAAAAACAAATTAGCGTGATTTTTATCTTTGATTTGCTCATTTTTGTTTTTTTTTTTTGGACATGCTCTGGCGTTTTGTTTCTGGGTTGTACTCAAATATTCAAGATTCATCACCAATAATAACATTTTACAGAAAATCAGGATCGGTTTTAATTCGCTCTAGAAGATCGCGGCACACTTCCTCTCTATTGTTTGTTCTGTTCAACATTGAGGTTTTTTGGGAACAATTTTGCACTAACCTTTTTCATGTCCGACTCGTTTGTCAAAATTTGATGGTTTGTGGTACGGTTCAAATTCAGTTGTTCTGCAATCATTCTCACAATTAATCGCCGGTCGTACCGTATCAAGTCGCTGATTCGCTCAACATTGTCGTAACTTTTTGACGTTAACGGTCTTCCAGAGCGTGGATGGTCCGCAACTGATTCCCGGCCATTTTTCTTTCTTTTTCCTGTTTAGCCAGTGGGAATTACCGGTCAAGTATTACTTCAGAGGATGATATGTATGAGTGTATACGAAATTTAGTCTTGTACAGTCTCAGTTAACCATACTGAAACCCAACCACCAAACAACAGCGGTACCCGCGATCTAGTATTCAAATCCGTATAAAAGTTTCCCGGCGATCTGAAAATGCTTTAAACCACCTAATAACTTGGTTCGTGACAGACCGTTATCTTTATACGACCTTTTCAATTTTTAAAACGGTTTCAGTAGCATTCTCAACGAATTTAACAAAAAAGTTGATTGCTCATGATTAGTACGAATCATTTTTGCAACGCACAACAAAAACTCGTTTCACAAAAGGTTTGTTTACGTCTCACGTGGCAACAATGGACCAAAAATATTAATACCTAATATAAACCAGCTGTTGATATAACCATATGTTTACTACTAGTAGCTTCACAGTGTTGCCAATTTGGCTGTCAAAAAAAAAAATTGCCTCATTACTTTATTTACATACCTCGTAAGTCTATATCATCAGCACATATAAATTTTCTGAAATCACATCAGTCTCTGAAAACGAATAAAATTTTTTTAAACGGATTTATGCTAGTAGTAAAATTTGTTATTAGAGTTTAAATATTAAAAATCAACTCAATTTATTTTAAATTCTATATCTACAAGAATAAAATTTACAGATGCCCCACAAGGAAGTCGACTTACGTCTCAAGTGTATACTTCTCATCAAAATAATGAACAAAGTTCATAAAAACATAGATCTGTAGAGCGAGATACGGTTAGCGAAAGATTTCGCTCGGAATTCAGCTTCCCCAGTGAAATGAGATCGTAGTGAAAATTTTAGGACGTTAATTGAAGTACGAAATTAGTGGTTTCAAATAGTCTATGAAGTTAAAAATTGAATAAAGTAGATTCCATAACTGCATGTCCAGTAGTTTTCACGATATCGGAATTAAACTGGAAAATCTGTTGTGTGAAAACAGTTTTTATAAATTTGTAATATAATAATTTTGTTATAAGACTAATAATGGGTAAATTTAAAAAAAAATCTTATAGAGAATTTAATTCTGATAATATTGATGTAAATAAGACCTTTTTTCCTGTTTAGCCTGTGGGAATTACCGTTCAAGTATTACTTCGGAGGATGATGTATGAATATAAATAAAGTGTAGTCTTGTACAGTCCTTAGAGATCACTCCTGAGATGTGTGGTTAATTGAAACCCAACCACCAAAGAACACTCGTATCCACGATCTAGTATTAAAATCCGTGTAAAAATAACTTTACTAGGCCTTGAACGCTGGACCTCTCGACTTCCAAATCAGCTGATTTAGGAAGACGCGTTCATAACTACACCAACGTGGTGGGTTGAATAAAGAAGACAAATAAAAATCAAATAAACGATCAAATTTTCAAACAATATCAACATATTCTTGATTTAAAAATTTTAAAGGCGTCTCACTTTTAAAAAAAAATTGATGGGGACACCACATAACTTCCTTGTACGCCTATTAAATTACACATACGCATTTTTTTTTTTTTTTTTTTTTGATGAAAAGTATATTGAATTATATTTCATTAATAACTGCTGATATTTTTTCATACTTTTTTAAAATCAATATATTTTTGTTAAGAAAAATTCAAAAATCATGGACATTTTAGGTCAGTTCGATTGTAATCAAAAGTGGGAAGTGGACAACTAGATGTTACAACAGTCCTACATCCAAAATTTTAACATCCTACGGCTAATCGTTTTTCAGTTATGCGAGATACGTACGTGCAGACATCACGCCAAAACTAGTCAAAATGAACTCATGGATGATCAAAATGGATATTTCCGTTGAAATCTGAAAACCGAAATTTTAGACAAATTTTAGCAAGAATATCGTTGCATAGTATACAAAGTTTAAGGAGAGTGGAAGTGTAATCGACCTTCCAGGAACAGGGCGGCCATCCGTTAGTGAACAAAAGGTCGAGGTTGTACGGCAAGCATTTCTACACAGCCCTTCCAAATCTACCTGTCATGCATCTCGTGAACTTGGGATTCCCCGGTCAATAATGCATAAAATTTTACACAAGAAACTGAGGTTGGACGAGTTCAGATATTGCAACATCTACAGCCAGATGTCGGCCCTCGTCGTGCTGCCTTTGCGACCGAGATTTTGCAACGGATGATAACGACATCGCGTGTTTTTCAGATAATGCTACTTTCTACACCTCAGGGAATATAGCTGGCTACCAGCCAGATTAAGGTTCCAAGCGTTTTAATGGTGGACAGGTACTTGCTGGCATTTAGCGGCCTAGGCGTGGCAGCGGTTGCTGTCTTTGACGAGATAAATTTAATTATTGATGGTCATATATCTTTTAGTAGATGACGGGGTGCGCCTACCCGTTTTAGTTATGTATGACAAGTGAGCGGTAGGATACA
Source organism: Lycorma delicatula (assembly GCF_047948215.1). NCBI lineage: Eukaryota > Metazoa > Arthropoda > Insecta > Hemiptera > Fulgoridae > Lycorma > Lycorma delicatula. Next base: position 192,290,873 of record NC_134458.1, on the reverse strand, counting down.
CAAACGTGTAGTGTGTGGTACCACGCTGTTAGGTAACCTCTAGGAGCTAGTTAGGACACTGTTCGCTAAACTGTTTCGAGGCTCAGTAGGCGTTTGTGGCAGCAAAACGGATGGGCGACCGAATGGGGTGGTGGCGGGAGAATTGCCAAGCAAACACTTCAAGGAAAGTAAACAGGCATAATGTGAGGATTCGGGAAACAGAAAATCCGTACCTTACCGGAGAAAAAAAAGAAAGATTTCCCTAAAGTGAATCTTTTGTGCGGTTTGGTGCACAACAGATTCATCGGTCCCTTCTTTTTCATGGAGCGATCAGTAACAGCTAACATTTACCTGGACCTACGTTGCAACACTGCTGTAACTCGATTAAGTGATTGGAATCTAGGGTGGTTTTCCAGCAGGATGATGGACCACACACGCTGGGGATTACTAGTTCCAAATTTTCTGAATAGATCATTTCACGGCAGATGGATCGGGCGCGACGGTTCCACTCCCTGACCACCACGATCACCAGACATAATTCCCTTAGATATTTTTCCTTTTATACGACAGTCGTACCTGATCTGGACGCATTGAGGATAAGAATAACTGAAGATATTGCTAATGTTATCGAAGAAATGTTTACCAACAAGTGGCGTGAAATTGATTATCGGTTGGACATTCTACGAGCGAAAATAAACGAACATGTTGAAGTTTATGACAAGGTACAAAAAAAAATTGATAATTTTTTCTTTCTTTTGCCACAAACCGCACAGCTGTAACTGTAATAGCTTTCTGTAATAAATTTTTGTAATTACGGAAAGACTTTATGAACACTCTGTATGTTATATAAATCGTAAGCGCCCGTACTCGACACAAATCACAGATAAGACACTAATTAATTAGTGAACAGCTGTACAGCTTGATTCAAATTTTGTTTCAGAAAAGAACAGTGTTGCCAACTTTAGGTTTTCAATCAATTTCAAAAACTTCAAATATTGAAATCGTTTTTTTTTTTTGTAAAATGTTTTAAAACTGTTTTGTTAATTAAAGAAATCGTAATATTTGTTTGTTATTATCTGTCCTTTTTAATTAAATAAATGGATTGCAAAAAATTCCAGAATAAATAATTTCGTTAACTTCTTGTTCTGTTCTTCAGTAAAATATAATTTTTTTTTTAAACTTTCATTTGTTCTTTATCGGCCTTATTTATATAGTTATTTTTAGAATTAAATTATGTAGAACATTCTTTTAATAAATTTTACCGAGTCACTCGATTGTAAACTTAGAAAAACCGGTTTACAAGCGACAAATGTTTCCTTTTTACTTTGAATATCACGAAAAATACTAAAAAAAAGTTCTGGAACCTTTTATTGAATTTTTCAGGTCCAAAAACCATGGGAAACCATTAATTTCGCCCTTCAATTAACGTCCTAAAAATTTAGGTACGACATCCGGTTAAAACTTTTCGTTAACCGTAACTCGCTTACGAAGCGTTTACACATCTATTTTTATGTGAACTTTTTTCATTATTTTGATTAGAGGAATACAAGTGTGTATGAGTTACCTCGGGGACATCCTGTATATAGCACAGACCAGTCATACTAAAACCAAAAAAACACAAAGTAATGTAGTTTTTTTTTTACATAAAAAACTCCTTTCGCGTTATAATCGCACTAATCAAAATAAAAACAAGCATCTCCTTGTTGGATATTAAAATATTAATAAAAAACTGTTAATACAAAGATAATAATAGAAATAAAACTGAAATATTAAAAGATGTGTTAATATTAAGATAAAATACGTCTGTTCAAAAAATAACCGAACTTTTTAGGTAGATTTCATAAGAAAGCTACCTATTGTATTTGGTACCATGATTCGACTTCTAGAAAGATTAGACATATCTTTGCGTTTCACATCCCCCAGACCCTAAAACCACCGTCAGTTCAAAAGTTTATATATATTTCAATTTCTTGTGGACACGATAACTGCCGTCATTTTGCGCCAATCACTTTCAAATTGATACAAAAAATATAACGACCCAAAATCTCGGTTCAGTTCGTTAAAGGGTAAAATCGAACCACGGGGGACCAATGGGGAGGCTTTTTCGAAAACACAAAATATCGCTATAACTTTTTTATTAAGTAAAATATCGAATTCGTTTTAAGTTCCTAATATTCTTTGGATAAGGGCCTAAAACTTATATAAATAAAGTTCTTTGATCTAACCAACCTTTAACCTTTAAAAATGTGTTTATGTAATTTAATAGGCATTATTACATATGTTTATGTAATAGATTTGATGAAACATCTGATTATATAATATTAATTGAAAATTACAGTTTAGAATCGTACTATTTTTGGATTTTCTACTTTAATTTCATCTACATTGAAGTTGACTGAAAAATAGACCCTGACAAGAACAACATATACATTCCCGATTTTTTAGTTCATTACTCCTCTGATACTGTCGGACAATATTCTCCCTAAGTCGAAGTTGATCATCATTTCATTTATTTGTTTTTTGTTGCCGATCATTTAATCGCTCTTTAGTTTCATATAATTCTTCTCATCTTAATTTGTGTACACGTTCTCTAATTTTCAAAATTTCTCTCTCTTTATATTAATCATTCTCTATTAATCGTTTTATTCTTTCTTTGATTTTCACATCTTCTTCCTCTTTTTTCAGATATATTTCTGGCTATTATGTTTCTTTTTCCTGCACGATTGTTTTTTTTTCATTTTTGATTATTCACCAAATAATCTAATAATAAAAACCGTAAGTTCGTAAGCAGTATACATGAGTTGACTTAACGGAATACTTTAATTTATATGACACACCAGAAATCTGATACGAATAATACCGATCTAGTAATACAAGTAATAAAGGACCTTTTATTCTATCCTAATATTTCATGATTTAATAATTCTATAAATATTTGATGTTAATAATTGTGTAACTGTCCACTTTATTAATAAAGAATTGGAGGATCGTATCTCGCTTTCGAATGAAGTGCAGAAAAAAATGTGTATATGTAATTTAATAGGCGTATAAGGAAGTCATGTGGTCTTCACATCGGACTTTTTTTGCGTTATACGTCAGATATCTCTAAAATTAATGGAAGAACAATTCTGAGACCCATCTTTTTAATATTTTCAGATCAAAAACTCAAAGAAACAACTAAATTCGCTCCTTAATTAATGTTCCCAGAATTTTTAAAAATTCTTCATTTCCCCGAGGGAGAGAAATCCGAGCGAAATCTTTCGCTAGCCGTAACTCTATAATAAATCGTTTTTAGGCATTTGTTTATATGAACTTCTCTTCATATTTTTAGGAATAGGATCAGGTCCCACGAAATTGCCGTATAGTTTTGAATCGATTATATAATACAATAATAATGGTAATAATTTAAAAAAAAATTGTAACATTGTTTATAACGTAAGAAGCGAAAATGAAATGTGCAACATACAGATTTAACAGTTATAGTTAGATTAATGCGTCTATTCTTTCACCCGACGTAAAAATGGAAAGAAATGTGCTAATAAATAAATTTCCTGACAATATTAATATTTTCGTATAGCTTAATTGAAATAAATCAATTTTTCAATATCATAGACGACATCCGTGATTTTTTCCGGTCGATTAAAAATATTAAGGAACGAAGAACAGGCGATGTAATAGTTAAGTAGAATGAACAATAGTTGATTTCACCGAGGCGTGAAATATGCGTTAAAGAAAAAAAAACTAAATAGACTGTCACGTTATAAAACAAAAATATAAACGCTTTATTACGAATTATAACGTAGTCGTTAAGTAAATGGTAAAATTAAGAAACATATTTTATACAACTGAAAATAAAAATAATCGATTCCGTCGACTAGTCGAGTTTGAAAATAAACTTTTCCGTCGTAAGACGCACGTTAAAGAAGCTGACAACACAGTTGTAGTAGGACTTCCCGGTCACTCGGCTTTTTAAAAAAAAAATCCCTTTCGCCGTGCCGGAAGGGTGCTAATTAGGGGATAAAAAAGATTTTCACCTTAAGTTAAGAAAAACTTTAAATTTACTCGATACGACAACGGTTGCATGTTTAGCATACGACCAACCACATCTTCTTACAATTTGGTCATCCCTTGCCGTAAGGGTTGATCATATTAAAAATTGTTTCAGACAAAAGTTTTAGGTAATATTTACAGGACTAATGACCAATTTAAACCGACTCGATGCTGTGCCTATTAAGGGAGGTGTGATTTTTTTGTTTTTGAAACCCCATTTTATCAACGCCCTGGGACAACGGTTGGTGATGTCAAAAACCTTTTTTTAAACAAGTTTTAGGCCTTTTTCCAAAGAATAATAGGAACTTGAAAAAAATTCGATATTTTACTTAATAAGAAGGTCACAACGATATTTTCTATTTTTCGAAAAAGCCCTCCAATTTCCACCCCAGTAGTCCGATTTTGTTCATTAACATACTCGACCGAAATTTTGGGTCGATAAATTTTATGTATAAACCATGTTTGTTACTTATTGCGCGAACCATAGTTAACAATCAAAGTTCAATTTTATAGAAAATCACTTTTTTAAAGCAGTCTTGATTACAAGAAAAAAAAAATGAAACTGGAAAAATGTTAAAAAATGCATGACTTTGGGTTGGATGCGTCCGCTTGGAGGGGGTAGGGGCTCCATATTTAGTAAAAATTAATTTATATGCGTAATTAGACGACAATAAAAAAACCACAATCAAAGACAACCTCATAACGATAACAAAAAAGGTTTCCGATCCTAGCGGTACCCGTCGTATGATAATATTTTCAAGTGCCCCCAGGGCGCCGATAGAAAATTGGGCAGGGGATGCGATGGGGTGCCACCGTAATATCTCGGCAAACGGCGTATGTATCAGCTGGTCGAGCGCTAACTGTTTAACGTATCGGGTACACTCTTGATCGACCGGATCTTGGTTATCCAGAAATTAAATCGTTTATTAGCTTTATGTTTTGAACGCACTCACCCACCGTAAAACGTACCGATCCGATCTTTCCATAAATACGCTCAAATTTGTGCGCTAGCGAAGCTGTAAAGTATAAATTCATGAAGAATAGAATGTAGAAAATAAAAAATATGGAAAAAAAACAAAAAAAGTTAAAATACCACTCTTAAATTAAACGCACTAAAATGTGAAAAATAATTTTAGGACGGTATATCAGACCGTCCTAAAATCCTTGTGGATTTGACAACAAGCATTGACGGTGATATATAAGATTATGTGAAAGTCAGCTTAAAATTAAAAATCTAATGTTTTTGCCAATTTTTTCTTACGCGTGATGGATGGCTTAAAAAGCGGGGTGCAAACACAAAGCGGGGCAAAACATCAAATTTTTAATTTGAAGGTGTGACGTTCACATAGTCTTACATATCACCATCAAAGCTTGTTGTCAAGTCCCTTTCTCAGATAACCGTCCTAAAATTATTTTTTACATTTTAGTACGTTTAACTTAAGAGTGGTGTTATAACATTTTTTGTAATATATTTTTAATTTATTTACGCGATTGTTTTTCTTCATAAAACAATGAACTATAACCAAAAGTTATGCACCGAAATGTACCGATCGCTACCGGAAAATCCCGATTCATTAATATCTCTACAGTCAAATTTCTAATTTAACATCCATTATAACAATTTTCATCATTCAAAAAAAAAGTATTTTCACACAAGAGGTAATTAATTTTGGATACTGAGACGCCGTCCGCCCGGAGGGCCTAGCTACGAAGCCGTGCCATAGTCACACCTTCGCAGCTATATATATATATATATATATATATATATATATATGTTTATACGAAAGTCTGGGGAAAATCTTTAATTAATATTGTGTTGTTTCCGTTCTCGATAACAAATAACATAATTTCCCGAGGGATTTATAACCGGATATAAACCCTTTTCTGTGATCTGATGGGGCTTTCTGCAAGCGGAATCGTTCGACTACTTGTGACAGCTTTTATTGTGACCGGTGCAGGGATTACTGCATATTACTGCGACTTAAAAAGTCTCTGATCGAAATAGCCGCTCATCGGATAGGGTCTTGTAATTCTTTTTAAAACAGTGCGATACGATGAGATTGTATTCTACTCGCGTCTTCTTCAACACGAGCGACGGAAATAATAAACGACAACGATATTAGAAAAACATTTAATCGGAACTTGATATCCGGTTCGATTTCTGGTACGAATTTTCAATTATAGTTTTTTTCTTTTTTCTTTTTAGTGTTAAAACCCGTAGTTATTTAAATGAGTTATTTAATTTGTAAATGAAAGTTGGCATCCCTGCTAAATTCTCACTTTTTTTACTCGTTATCTCAGGTCGGGATCCCTGACAAATTCTCACTTTTTTTCTTACTCGTTAGCTCAGGTTGGCATCCCTGCCAAAATCTCACCTTTTTTCTTATTCTTTTTTAAATGAATTTTTTACTGTAATCTTAGGCTCTTGTCTTCAGCCTAGTTCCAGCTGTCAGAGTTTGAACGTGTATTTAACAGCTTGTATAATTAATTTATAACAACGTTAAAAATATGAAACGTAAGTTTGAATATTATAATGAATATAATTTAGACTATAATCTAAACAAGAATCTTTATTTATTTCAATGAACCGGCAAATAGAACAATTTAAATCCAGCCGTGGTATTAAAACAAGGCGGGAAAATTATGCGATACGTAGTAAATAAACGCTAATATAAAATAAAATTTGTACTTAAAAGAAAATAAAACTACATTTGACGTTCGGTATCGTAAATAAAATAGAACTAAAATTCCCGTTCACAAAATTTATCGTAAATAAATTTCTATTAGCAGTCGGTTATTGACAGTGCACTCCTACTCATTCGTACATCGATTTTAAAGAATGACGTTAAGTAAAATAAGCTGTCACCAAAGATGAAAGAAACCATTTACTGTGCTCTCCATGTTTAACGTTTACCACATCCCATCGTATATAAATAAAAATATATCTTCTTCAATACATTAAACTCGGCAATGCTTCACTATTCCTATATATATATATATATATATATAGATAAAATGAACACAATTGAGTCTGATAGAACATGAAAAAACTGAACATTACGGGAACTTCACAAAATTTACCTTTCACTTTTTCCATTTTTCTTTATTTCCCAATTTCCCCATAGTCCATTTTCCAGTTCTCCCTTTATTTCCTTTATCGATTTTTCTGTTTTCACTTTACCTTTTTCCCCTTTATCCCGTTTTCCCGTTTCACTTTTTCTTTTTTTTCCTTTTTCCCGCGCGTAAATCGATGCAGTAGTTTTTTAGTCTATAGCGAACATAATTAAAGAATAGCTTTTTATATGTATAGAAGAAGAAAGGCTGTGTATTTTTGTTTGTTTCGGAAATATCTCGACACCGGCGCCATGTAGCGGGAATAATTTATGCAGAATATTTTCTTTTCACGTAACTAATTCGTATTTTGAATATGAGCCAAATCGAATTGTAAATAAAATTTTTCGAAATACCTCGATCCCAGCGCCACCTTTCCTTTTTCTTTTCCTTTTTCCCTTTTTTCCTATTTCCCGTTTTCCCTTAGTTTTTTCCCACTTTATTCATTTTTCTCTTTTCAATTTTCCGTTTTCCCTTTCAAGGCTTTTTTTTTTTCGCACGTAAATCCATCAGTCGTTTTTTACCCTATAGCGGACACATACACAAACATCGCCTTTTATATACATATGTATATATATATAGAAAAAACATATGTCTATTTGTACATTTGTTTGTTTGTTTTGTAAATATCTCGACGCCAGCGCAACCTAGGCGGGTGTAGTTTTTAAAAAATATTTCTTTTTTTGTAACTAATATATATTCTGAATATGAGCCAAATCGGACCATAAATACAATTTTTCGAAATATCTCGACCCTTTCGCCACCTAGCGGGTCCAAACTAATTTAGAAACCTTCGCGGGCGTGCACACAACAAGTCACCAAAGTTTCATCACAATTGGATGAATGGTATAGAAACGCATACGGGACAAACAAACATTCATATATTAAAAATATTGCTAAACAAGAAGTTAGATATATCATATATAAATATATATATATATATATATATATATATATATATACATTTATCGCATTCATTAATATACTAATATACAGAGTGCTCCACGAAGTAACGGAGAAACTTTCAAGACATGTTCTACTGGTGAAAATCACGAAAAAAGTTCATATAAACATAGGTCTGGAAACGCTTTGTTTTTTCACTTATGGCTAACGAAATATTTCGTCCGAATTTCAGATCTTTTCTAAAATAATATAATTTTTGGAACGTAAATTAAGATTTGTCGTTTCTTATATAATTTAAGCTGAAAAATAAGATAAAACATGTCCTAGAACTGTGATTCTGGTAGTTTTTTTTAGATACCCGATATAAAACATAAAATTCGGTATCGATAAAAGTTTTTTCTTAGATTTGTAGTAAAACATTATTGTTAGATTACTAATAAATGCGGAAGATAACTTTTTGATAAAAAAAAGCTTGTGGAAATTTTAATTACGAGAAAATTAATTAGATACATCCGATAGAAAACAAATAAAAAAAATCTTTTAAAAATTGTTTTTTTATTGAAGCATCGAAAAATTGAGAGAAAATCGTATTTTTCTTCCTATACCTAATAAATATTATTTTTAATATAAGAAAAGAAAAAATTAAAACACATAAAACTGTAACAGAATAACAAATCTCAGTTACAGTAATTATTCGAAATTCCCTCCTTCACAATTTACACACCAGTCTGTCCGACGTAAAATATTTCTCGTGGATTTCCGTATTATCTCAGCATCGTTTCGTATAAATTCAACATTTCGTACTCGTATAATAATGAGTAACTCTTCATTAATATTAACGTTTTCATATGGCCCCAAATAAAGTAATGTAGTGGTGTTAAGCCAAACGATGTGGTGGCCAATCGACTGGTCTATTTTATTTAAATATAATAAATATATTTTTCGTTTATTTAATTTACGATTCGAATTAAGCGCGCGCGCATAACGTATTTAATTCGCGCGGGTGTGGCGGTACTAACGGTGACGGTCGGCACTAACCGAACAAATCTCATTTCACAATTTACATAGAAGAAATTTCGCTTATATAGTCAAAATACTGTGAAGCCGAGATACTCAACGCATCAGGTACTGAGTTGACCGGGCGATAGAATCCGAGACCCGGCCAGACCAAATTACTTTTTTACACTTTAAATATCATCCATTTCTACCGCTCACCTGTTACATCACAACATAGCAGTCGACAGCAACAGTGTTTTTTGGGGTGGGAGTCGATTTTGCAATGTTTTTTTGAAAATATTGTTATTTTTATTTCCTTGTACGAAGTAAAGGAAGTATTATGATAGCGAAAACTTTCGGTTTTCAAATTCCAACGGAAATATCCATTTTGACCATCCCCGAGTCCCTTTTGACTAGTTTCGGTGAAACTAGTATCTCGCGTTGAGGTACTAGTTTCTAGTACCTCATCGCGTTCAGGTTCAACGTTCTAGGACGTTGAAATTTTGTATTTAAAACTATTGTGCCCCTCCCGTTTTGATTGCATTCGACTGTACGAAAAGTGTCCACCAAAATCCCAAAAATTTTGATTTTGGACTTTTAACTACAACAATCATCCCTCATTGAGAGATTTTCCACAATATATCATAATTGGTACTTATTTTCATTGGTTTCTGAGTTATAGCCAAATTCAATTTTAGTTAATGAAACATTTGGATCTTATAAGGGGAAGGTTCGAATCAGACTTCATTTCCCTTATATTACCTTATTATTAATTATTAACCTCTGATTGTAAAACAACTTTTCCGGTAAATAATAATCAATAATAAAAATAAAAAAAATTTCAGAAGTTATTAATGAAATAAAATTTTATGTAATTTTAAAAATGTGTATTTTTTTGTCTTCACGCATTTGACTGGTTTGATGCAGCTCTCTAAGATTACCTATCCAGTGCTAGTCGTTTCATTTCAGTATACCCCCTACATCCTACATCCCTAACAATTTCTTTTACATATTCCAAACGTTGCCTGCCTGTACAATTTTGCCCTTCTACTCGTCCCTCCAATATTGAAGCAACTAACTATTCCAGGATATTTGGCCTATAAGGCTATCTCATCTTTTAACTATATTTTTCCATATGTTTCTTTCTTCACCTATTTGCCGCAACACCTCTTCATTTGTCACTTTAACCAGCCGTCTTATTTTTAAAATTCTGCTATAGCACCACATTTCAAACGCTTTAATCTTTTCTTCTCAGATACTCCGATCATCCAAATTTCACATCCATGTAAACCTACGCTCCAAACATGTACTTTCAAAAATCTTTTCCTGATATTTAAATTAATTTTTGATGTAAACAAATTATATTTCTGATTCGCCTGTGGCATTCGGCATTTTATATCGCTCCTGTTCGTCCATTTTTAGTAATTCTACTTACCAAATAACAAAATTCTTCTACTTCCATAATCTTTTCTCTTCCTATTTTTATATTCCGCGGTTCATCTTTGTTATTTCTATTACATTTCATTACTTTCGTTTTGTTCTTGTTTATTTTCACACGGTAGTTCTTGCGTAGGACTGCATCTATGCCGTTCATTGTTTCTTCTAAATCCTTTTTACACTCTGCTACAATTACTATATCATCAGCAAATCGTAGCATCTTTATCTTTTCACCTTGTACTGTTAATCCGGATCTAAATTGTTCTTTAACACCATTAACTGCTGGTTGCATGTAAAGATTAAAAAGCAACGGGGATAGGAAACATCCTTGTCGGACTCCCTTTCTTATTACGGCTTCTTTCTTATGTTCTTCAATTATTACTGTTGCTGTTTGGTTCCTGTAAATGTTAGCAATTGATTTTCTATCTATGTATATGAACCCTAATTTTTTTTAAATGCTGAACATTTTATTCCAGTCTACGTTAACGAATGCCTTTTCTATGTGTATACACGCCAAGTATGTCGGTTTGTTTTTCTTTAATCTTCCTTCTACTATTAATCTGAGCCCTAAAATTGCTTCCCTTGTCCCTATACTTTTCCTGAAACTAAATCTGTCTTCTCCCAACACTTCTTCCACTCTCCGCTCTATTCTTCTGTACAGAATTCTAGTTAAGATTTTTAATGCACGGCTAGTTAAGCTAATTGTTCTGTATTCTTCACAAAAATGTGTATATGTAATTTAATAGGTGTACTTGGAAGTCATGTGGTGTCCACGTCAGATTTTTGAAGAGTTAACTAATATGCATAAGAATAGTATAACCTTAATCAGGCGAAATCTCCAGATATTCAGGGTGACCTTCCTCTATATCCACATCCCCTTAACCATTTAACTTGAAACTTTAATGGCATTAATGCCCCGTATGTAGAAAAGTTATGTGATCAAGTGTGATCAAAATCGGTCCAGCAGTTCTGGAGATATATTAGGTGATCTAGAGTCCAACATCGAAGATACGTACATAGGAAAATTACCTTCCGGTTTTTTGTGTTTACTTCCTTATACCCAGTTAAGGAAGTATTGTGACCGCGAAAAATTTCGATTTTCAGATTTCAACGGAAATATCGATTTTAAATAGTTTCGACGTGACATCTGTACGTACGTACGAATAAATTGCAAAAAGTTCTTCTCTTTTAATTCATTACTCCTGTGACATCGTCGGACAATATTCTCCCTAAATCGGAGTCGAATATCATTTCGTTTATTTGTTTTTTGTTGCCGATCATTTAATCCCTTTGCTTTGATATAATTGTGATCTTAATTTGTGTGCACGTGCTCTACTTTTCGAATTTTCTCTCTCTTTATATCCATCATCCTCTCTTAATCTTTCTATTCTCTCCTTTGTCTTAACGCCTTCTTCCTCTTTATATTTATCAACTTCTCTTAATCTTTTCATTCTTTGTTTGCAACATTTTCTTCGTCTTTATAACTATAATCTTTTGTTGATATTTATATTCTTTGTTTTATTTTAACATTTTCTTCGTGTTTATTTTTATCACCTTCTCTTAATAGTTTTATTATTTCTTTCTTTGTAACATGTTCTTCCTGTTTAATTTTTTTTAATATTTTGGTTTGTAACATTTTCTTTCTCATTATGTTTATGATGTCCTGTTAATGTTTTTATTCTTTCATCGGTTTCAACATTTCCTACCCCTTTATATTAATCATCTTCTCTGAATCTTTTTATTCTTTCTTTGGTTTTAAAATTTCCTTCCTCTTTATATTTATCATCTTCTCTTGATTTTTTTTCTTCATCCCTTCTTCTTAACATTTTCTTCCATTCATATTCACCTTCTTGTCGTTTTTTGAGATATATTTCTTCCTGTTATGTTTCTTTTTCCTGTATGATTGTTTCTTTTTCATTTTTGATTATTCACCAAATAATCCAATAATATTTTACACCGTAAATTCGCAAGCAGTATACAGGAGTTGACTAAACGGAATAGTTTAATTATACGAAACACCAGAAATAATACTCATCTAGTAATACGAGTAATAAAGTGACTTCTACTCTATCCTAATATTTCATGAATTAATATTTGATGTTAAAAAAACTAACATTTCACCGATCGTGTAACTGTCCACTTTATTACAGAATTGGAGGATCGTATCTCGCTTTCAAATGAACTGCAGCAAAAAATGTGTATATGTAATTTAATAATAGGCGTACAAGGAAGTCTTATGGTGTCCACATCAGACTTTTTTAGGTTCCTTACGTGTCAAAACTCAAGATCCGGTAAAAACCGGATATGCACAAATTGGACTGATTATAATCAGTTTCCTTCTAGAACTATATCTCTACTATAGCGCTATCTAGTCGGGAAAGTAAAACTATTAACGAATCTTTAGTCGGATAAAATATTATCAATAATTATTAATATATTATTTTTCCCCAATTTCAATCCCATAAAACAAAAAAAATATATAAATAAATAAAAATAATACAAAATGAATGAAAAATATACCTCCAAGCTATAATATAAAACAAAACAAGAAGAAAGAAAGATCTAAATTTTTTTCTCCATTTTAATTTCCACAAATTACGAACCGTAGGAATTAATTGTAAAAAAAATTTATAAAAAAGTTCTACAAAAATCTCATGACATCAACAAAAATAGAATAAGGGAAGAATAATAATAATAAGGGGACGAAAAAAAAATTATACAGCAGAGAAGATAATAAAAAAGAAAACGAGAAAGAGTTGAACGAAAAATCAAAATAAGGAAAAGTAAACAAAAAAAAAAAAAAAAATGAAACCCACATCTATAAAAAAAAAAAATCATAATAATAAAAAGATATGCCAAGGGATGCTGAAGAACAAAAGATGTCGGGGGATACCTCTCACCCTACAATTTATTTATAAACAATAAAATCAAGGAGAGTCACGTCTCTACCAGCCAATACCGTTCAAGATTACTGCGACAGTACAATATTCGCTTCTTTTCAAACAGATGTCCTTCTCATTCTATTTCACTCTAACGTTTCTTTTTATAGTTTCCATCTCTATTCGACTGAAAAAAAAATGTAAGCTGTAAGAAAAAAGTACGTCCCAAGCGAATAAGTGGCATTCCAGTTCCATGGGCTGACAAAACTAAAAAACCTTCCCAAATTTAAAACGTCACAGAAGATCTTTCCAAAACAAAATACATTGCAAAACAGGAATCGATGGACGTTTGTAAAAAAAGGAGGAAAAAATAATACATGAAGATCGGTACAGTTTATACATCCTATTCGATTATTGGCTAAACGAGTACATATAAATCTTTTTAGTAAACCTTCAATTTATTTCTCGGTAATGATATTTCCCTATTTCATCTATTTTTTTCTGACATCTTTAAAATCAAACCGAAACATACGGGTACCAGAAAAGAAATTTGTCCGTAACGAAAAGGTCTACATTGTCCTGCCATTAATAACTCCCTAACTATTACTCTTATGCGGTGTCATTTTAAAAATTATACGGTAAACTCACGGATACGACTTTGCGTCACTGGTGAGGGGGTTGGCGGGGAAGATATACACCGAACAGATCGGCCAAAACTGTTGCTCTCGCTCATTTCCATTCAGTGTAGCTCCAGACTTAGACACAATAACGGGGTGATTCGTGTATTTAAGCTTAGAGTTTGTTCAGATATATTGATTTAAGTAAAAATAAGAGTATTTTGGACGATCTTTATGTGTAAAAAATTAAAGTAAACGTGTAAAATAGTATAAAAATTCAATATGTCAACCTAAACCCGCGTAAAAGCCAGCCGGAAATAGAAATTACGCATATCGTTGCAAAGGAGATGTTATAGGCCAAGCACAGCTATTCTGATATCAGGTAGCGAGTGAGCTAGACTATTTCGGGAGCTTATCAAAACCACAAGTTAAACATTTTTTTTTTTCATTTTTCTGATAGCTCCTCAGCCCAAACAGAACAAAAAAAATTTCACAAATTTTTGCTACCATCAAGAAGTCTTTGAAATCGCAACCGAATGTCATTAGTTTTACTTCATATCATGGAAAATGACCGTGTGATGTATCGGTAGAACTGCAAAAAAGACTGTGATTAAAACAAGCCTTCAAAGGAGTCAACAATCAAATTGTTACGCCTTCTGAAATGTACAATTATTCCAAAGAAAATACTAAAAATGTAACATTTATTTTCTCCTCTAACAAAGATGTTCAAGAGATTGAAGAATATCACAGTTCTTCGTTATCAGATAATCAGAACGTCCCAAAATCAAGAACCTTTCAAAGTTATGTTCCAACAACTTAAAAAAAGTATTATGAAAGTGCGGGCGACCTCTGAAACAGAAAATATTACCTTAATATTGGCACACAAAACATTACTGTTTTTGGTCGCTTTAAGAACAAAAAAAAGAAAGAAAGGTTTACCAAAGCCAAAACTTAAAAATTATATCCGCTACGTATTGCTTTGCTTGGCATTTCTCCCGACATCACCCCATTCGGTCGCCCTAAAGCATAAGACCGAATGTATGTGCCACAAACGGCTACTGAGCCTCGAAACAGCTTAGCGACCAGTGTCCTAATTAGATTCTAGAGCTTACCTAACAGCGTGAGCGGACTAAGCGCGGTGCCATACACCATTGGGTTACTTGTCATATATTTACAAAAAGGGTAGGCGCACCCCGTCAACTACTAAAAATATATATATCACATCCATAAATTAATATTTACTTCGTCTAGACAGCAATTCGTTGCCACGCCTAGGTCGCTGAATGCCAGAAAGTACCTGTCAACCATATTAAACCGCTTCGAGCCTTAATTGGCTGGTAGTCAGCCATATATATCTCTAGGTTAGCTTCCCACAGCAGTGCGGTAGGAGTCTCTCCCTTAAGTAAACTACTGATGTCGGTTGAACATAGCAATCGAATCAAGGAACTTCCACACGGTTCGACAATTCGGCTTTCGCCGCTTGTGAGTGGCCAATTTTCCCTTGACCTCTAAGTTCCAGGGTTGCCCGGTCTCTGGCCTCCCGAAGAGCAGGGCAGTCAAACACAGTTAATTTGACTAGACCTCCCCGCAGACGCACAGCTCATCAGCTGCCAGGCGGAACCGAAACAGATATTGGTTCAAATTAACATGTTTGGTGAGCACCTGGGCACCCGTTGCCCTTAAAAAGGAATTCGAGGCATACCATCCCCCAGATCACGTACAAACTTGTACAGGGGTCTTCCCTTAGGTGGTCTAGCATGATGCCATGCTTTCATCGCGAGGTCCTGCCGCCTCTTTCGCAGGCGGTAGATAGACAACTGAACGAAATTTACATCCTGTGCATTGTGAACACCGTTCCGTTCCGGTACTGGTCCGGCTCGAAACCCCTCCCAAACACCTCAGTCTTCCGGCCTCTTCACAATCTCCATATGGCTGCCCAAACTTTCACCACTAAATTGATTGGGAGAGTTTTTCCCAATACGGTGATACCCTCGTAGAAGACCGTTTTAAAAACAACGGTGCATACAATTAAGGCTCTGCGCTGGGCACTCCTACAATTTTGACCAATACTCGATTTCTTTCCAACCTATGCGCCCAAACGGGCGCCGCGTAAGAGATCATAATTTCGCAGACACCTCGGGTTTCGACTGTACGATAATTTGTGTGCACCCTTGAGAAGCATAAACTTCGTCTTGGGCACAGAAATCTTTAAATTTTGAATGTCCATCCACCCCTCCGAGGTTGACAAGGCCGCTTGCACTCGATCTTCCAGCTGTGGTCGTGAATTACCACGAACTAAAAGGAGACAGTCATCGGCATAAGATGGCGATTAATTATTAGGCAACCCATTAAATTTAAAACATATGAAAGTGAAAAATATCGAATACACTTTTTCCATCCGCAGGTTCCGGGTACTTCATTCAGAAAATCATAGACGGATTATTTAAAATAAATATTATAAATATTTTTCGTTTGAAAAAATATTTCAACGATTCTGACGACTTCAGAGCTTTTTCTATTAACTACTGGAAGAGGACACATTACAGAAAACATGAATGAAGACTTATCAGTTCTACTCGATGAAAAAATGGCACAGTAAGAGCACTAAGTTATGTTAGTTAAGTTTGTTATCAAAAAAAGCAAAATTTATTCGTATCTTTCATTAACAGGAATAAAATAAGATAAAAGCGAATTGAACAACTTGTTAATGTATTTGAATTGTTTATCATTCTGTAATTGACTATTTAATAATTATCAATATTTTCATTCCAAGTACCATTAATATACCAAGTAATATTATACCAAGTATTATTAAAATCAAAACTGATGATGCATTGATCTTTAATTGAATTAAAGTAAAATATCCCGTTAAACAAACGGCGATGCATACCGACACAGCCCCATCCGATTTTTTTTCTTTTTTTTTTTTTAGAGAACTAGCCGGTAAGGACTGGCGATTGTAAGAAAATAAATATTAGAATTTCGCCGCTATGAACTTATAGTAATGATTTTTTTAAGTACAGCAGTGTTTTAGCCTCCGGGAATTACCGTTCAGGTGTTCAGAGGATCAGAGGATCATATGAATGAATGTAAATGAAGTGTAGTCTTGTACAGTCTCAGGTCAACTACTCCTGAGATGTGCGGTTAATTGAAACTCAACCAACAAAGAACACCGGTATCCACGATCCAGTATTTAAATACATGTCAAAATAACTGACTCTACTACGAGGTGTGTGAGAAAAGTAATAAGATTGGTAACTCTGCGAGCGATCTGGCAACGCTGTG
The DNA here is from genome assembly GCF_047948215.1 of Lycorma delicatula. Classification (NCBI taxonomy): domain Eukaryota; kingdom Metazoa; phylum Arthropoda; class Insecta; order Hemiptera; family Fulgoridae; genus Lycorma; species Lycorma delicatula. Next base: position 192,273,616 of record NC_134458.1, on the reverse strand, counting down.
TCTATCGGTCTGTGCTAGACCGGTTTGTTCATCCCTTCCACATGCTCAGTGCGAGTTTCAAGTCCGTTCAGCCAACACATTATTTTTGACAGCGCCATCAGTAAAGTTGTGTTTTTGTTGTGCGTTACGAAAATGTTGCATCGGAATTTGGAGCGACGTTGTGCGATCAAGTTTTGCGTTAAACTTGGAGATTCCGGGAGTGTGACCTTTGAAAAGTCGAAACAGGCCTACGGGGAACATTGCTTATCAAGAGAGCAAATTTTCCGTCGGCACAAATCATTTTTGGAAGGCCGAGAACACGTTGAAGATCAACCTCGCTCAGGAAGACCTTCGACTTCAAAATCTGACGAACACGTTGAGCGTGAGGATTCTTGTGAGATCAAACAATAAGGATGAGTGAACGGTTAAATTTAAACGCTTTCACCGTACATGAAATTTTGACAGACGATTTGGACGTCCGAAAGGTTTGTGCGAAATCGGTGCCGAAAAACCTCACAACAGAAGAGAAGGGCAATCGAAGAAACGTATGCGTTGATCTTCTTGAGAGGATCGACAATGACCAAAAACAATTCTTCAATCGTGTGATCACAGGTGATGAATCCTGGATATTTGAGTACGATCTTGAAACAAAGCGGCAAAGCGAGGAGTGGTACACTGCGTCATCTCCTCGACCGAAAAAATGTCGAACGAGCAAATCACAGATCAAAACCGTACCGATTTGCTTTTTTGACGGTAGGGGTATCGCGCGTAAAGAATTAGTCCCTCCACAACAAACCTTCAACCAAGTGTTTTACAAAGGTGTCCTTGAAAGGCTCAGGAAAAGAGTGATTCGCGTGTGACCAAGCGTTGCAAACAAGTGGATGTTTCATCATGACAATGCCCCGTGTCACACGGCCATTTCCATCAGGGACTTTTTGACCGCAAAACGCATTCCTACGGTTCCTCAACTTCCCTTATTCACCTAATTTGAGTCCTTGTGACTTTTTCCTTTTCCCAAAATTGAAACGCGTCTTAAAAGGACGTCATTTTGGAACTCTGGAGAACATTCAAAAAACTGTGACCGACTGGTTAAAAGCCGTACCGGTTTAAGCCTTCCAGCGCTGCTACCAGGAGTGGGAACAACGACTCCACCGGTGTATAGCTGCCCAAGGAAACTAATTTGAAGGGGATAATATTGTTTGAAAAAAATGAAAACTTTGGTAAGTAAAAAGTCAGTCTCATTACTTTTTCACACACCTCGTAGGTCTTGAATGCTGGAACTCTCGACTTCCAAATCAGCTGATTTGGGAAGACACGTTCACCAATAGACCAACCTGGGTTAATTGTTATCCAACTTATGGAACCGAAAGTGCATCTCAATAGATAATTTCAAGGACAATATTGTTCAATTTTTTTTTAAATCTGTACTCAATATTACTTGCGCAGTAAATTTTCGCGGTTTATGGGGCTTAGCAATGATTGTAGAATGGTCCTAAAAATCGATTTATCATCGTCCAGAAATTAATTTTCTTTGATACTAATTTTCTTTCGTTTAAAACTTATTTAAAAAAAATTGATATGGACACCCTTGTACGCTTATAACATTACACATATAAATTTATTTAAAATGAGAAGTACATACAATTTTATTTATTAATAACTACTGATATTTTTTCATATTTTTCTTTTTTATTGTTATTGTTCAATAATTATTTATCGTAATAGATTTTTTACAATCAAAGGTTAATAATTATTTATAAATCAATATATTTAAATTTAAAAAAAAAGGAGATGAAGTCTGATTCGAGCCGATGTGCCTTCACCTTGTAAGATCCAAATATTTCATTAATTAAGATTTTATTTGGCTAAAACTCTGGAACCGATGAAATAAGTACCGCTTATGATATATCGTTGAAAAGCTGTCGATGAGGACTTACTACTGCAGTTAAGAAAAAGTCCAAAGTACAATTTTATTTTGGATTTGCGTTGTTTTGGAAATTGTTGGTCCAGTCGATTGGAATCAAAAGTGGAGGTACACATCTAGATGTCCGAACAGTCCTAAATCCAAAATTTCAACATCCTACGGCTAATCGTTTTTGAGTTATGCGAGTTAAATACACACAGACGTCACACCGAAACTAATCAAAACTGATATTTCCGTTGAAATCTGAAAACCGATATTTTTCGCGATCCCAATACTTCCTTTACTTTGTTCAAGGAAGTAAAAATATTCAAAAAAACATTATTATTTTTAACAAAAACGCAACAAATTAAATAACATCGAAAAACATACAGCTTTAGACAAAATAAAAGTAAGTCGATACGTTTTAGAACATACTCTAAACGATCGAGGAAATAGGTCAAGCGTAAAGCAATTACCGCATTTCTTATCTGAAGATAAAAAATTATCAGAAGATGACTGTTATCATAAACACTAACGACATCGCTTACATTTTAAAAATTTAATATATATAGCCAAAAATACTACGTTTTAAAATGCAATGACATAAATATCAGTACCGGTTTAGCATAACCAGAAAAAGGATTTAGGAAATAAAAAAACACAAAGGATCTAAAGATCTACAGGTAAAATTTAAATCTTTTAATTTAACGTAAAAATCTGATGTGGATACCACATGACTTCCTTGTACGCCTACTAAATTACATATAAACATTTTTTGCTGCGCTTCATTTAAACTTATTTCATTTGAAAGTCAGTTTAAGCGTCCAATGTCGGCGTGACGTCTGTGTGTATGTTCCAGAGTTATAGCCAAATAAAATTTTAATTAATGAAATATTTGAATCTTACAAGGGGAAGGCACATCAGTTCGAATAAGACATCATCTCCTTTTTACGTAGATTTCATGAGAAAACTACCTAATGTAATGGGTACCAAGATTCGACTTCCGGAAAATTTCGACTTCTTCGCGTTTCACATTCCCCAGACTCCAAAATCACAGTCAGTTCCAAAATTTATATATATATATATATATATATATATATATGTATATTTCACTTTCTTGTGAACACGATAACTGAGGTAATGTTGGGCCAATTACTTTGAAATTGATTCCTTAAATTATAACGACCCAAAATCTGGGTGAAGTTTGTTAATGTGGAAAATCGGATGATAGCGGTGGAAATGGCGGTGGGAGGGGTTTCGAAAAAAACAAAATATCGCTATAACTTTCATATTAAGTAAACTATGGAATTCGTTTAAAGTTCCTACTATTCTTTGGATACGGACCTAAAACATATCTAAGCTAAGTTTATTGACATCACTAATCATTGGCCAGTCGGGTGGAAAAAATCAGGTTTAGAAGACAAAAAAAATAATACCTCCCTTATGAGGCACAGTATCGAATCGGTTTAAACTGGTCGTTAGTTCCACTAAATATGACAACGGATGACCAAAATGTTGCTGGAATCGTAAGAAAATGAGGCTTGTACGCTAAACATGCAATCATTATCGTATCGAGTAAATTTGACGTTTTTCTTAACTTTAAGGTGGAAATGTTTTCTATCCCCTACTTAGCACCGGTGAAATCTACATCCGCCTTCTGGCGTGCCCGGAGGTATTTTTTTTAACTTTCTTTTATTAATTTAAATATATTGATTTATTAATAATTATTAACCTCTGATTATAATAAAAAAAAAAATGTGTAAAAATATCAGAAGTAATTAGCGAAATAAAAATTTATGTACGTTTCATTTAAAAAAAATGTTTATATGTAGTTTCATAGGCGTACAACGAAGTCATGTGATGTCCATATCAGATTTAAAAAAAATTAAAGTCAGTGTAGAAAGGACGCCGTTTTAAGATTATTGATGGCATTAAAGCGAATTCGTCACGAACCTGTTTTCCAAATGAAACTATCTAGGACTGCTTTGCGTAGAAAGAAAAGTTTGTGAATAGGGGAGGGGAGTACTTTGAAGGGAAAAAAGACGAATAATCAGAAAAAATAATAATAAATATTAAAAAAAATAAATAAATTTCGGCTATTTTCTGAACAGATCTCATACACCGTTGTATATATATATATATATATATATATATATATATATATAGTATTCGAAACCGTATAAAAAAAATAATAACTTTTACTGGGATATGAACCATAGAAACTTCAACCTCGATTGATAATTACGGACGATATAATGAACCAATTTAATAAATTCATTGGCGATAGAAATTTAATTGTAAACTGGAAATACAAAAAGAAAAAAAAAATATATATATATATATATAGGTCATGAATAATAAATAAGGGAAATAAAGTGTCACGCAACGACGCCATATAATGATAAATAACTATGCCTGATATAGTATAAATCAGATCAACAGAAGAGAAAGCAAAACAGACAATAAAACTAAAGGTAATAATAAATGTAATTCACTATGATACTAAACTGAACTTTGTAGTAGACTAGTGTGTAGCGTCGTGCAGAAATAAAAATAGAGCAATATTTATTGGATATATTCGCGCGCGCGCACGCGTGCGTGTATACTAGGTATTAATGCAAACACACAATTATAATTATATATATATATATATATATATAATGTATATATAATACACCTCCATAGTTAGGCCCTGCGGGCGGTGTCTCGGAACGGGATTATTAGGTGTCCAAAATTGATTACCTCTTGTGTAAAAATATATCGTTTTGAATCATGAAAATTGATATAGCGATAGTTAAATTAGAAATTTAACTGTAGGAATTGATACTAACGAATCGGGATTTTCCGCTAGCGATCGGTACATTACGGTGCCTACTTTGTGATTATAGTTCATTATTTTATAAAGTAAAACAAAACACATAAATAAATAAAAGAATATGTAAAAAAAGATGTTTAAAAATCTCTCTTAAATTAAACGCAATAAAAGATAAAAAATTATTTTAGGACTGTATTTCAGAATGGGTTTGAGAACAAGCTTTGTAAGATTATGTGAAAGTCGTAGCTTCAAATTAAAAATTTGATGTTTTTGCCAAATTTTTCTTATGCGTGATGAATGGTTTAAAGCATGGGGTGCAAACACGCGTAAGAAAAAATCAGCAAAAACATCAATTTTTAATTTCACATAATGTTACATATCACCATCAAAGCTTATTGTCAAATCCACTCTGAGATACCGTCCTAAAATTATTTTTTACATTTTAGTGCGTTTAATTTAAGAGGGGTATTTAAACATTTTTTACGTATTTATTATTTTCTATTTTTCAGTCTTCATAAGATTATACTTTACAGCTGCGTTGACGAACACTTTTGAGCGAAAGATCGAATCGGTACATTTTACGATGGGTGAATGCAATCAAAACATAGGGGTAAACGAAATTAATTTCTGGATAACCAAGATCCGATCGATGAAGTGTACTCGATACGTTAAACAGTTAGCGCTCGACCTGCTGATATATACCCCGTTTGAATCGTGAAAATCGGTTGCCGAGATATTACGGTGGCACCCCATCGCACCCGCTCACCAATCTCCTAAAGGCGCCCCGGGAATACTTGAAAATATTATTATCCGACGAGTACCACTGAAAGCGGATGGGGTTGTCGTCCATGGGGGTCGAAAAAAATTTTCAGAGCGCTAGGACCGACCGTTTTCAAGATATTTCCATTTTTCGTCCGAAAATTCGGATCCGGTAAAAAAGTACTAAATTTTTCCAAAACTTCCATATATATCGATGAATAACAAGTATACACCTCGCCACCACGAGACATGTACTAATGAATCGGGATTAAGCAAAGGTGGACGCGCGCGCGCGCACACACACACAAATACTCTTTCGTAGGGTCTTTGGCAATGGTAGCGTCTCGGCCTTTCATCCGGAGGTCCCCCGTTCGAATCTCGGTCAGGCATGGCATTTTCACACACGCTACAAATCATTGATCTCATCCTCTAAATGAATACCTAACGGTGGTCCCGGAGGTTAAAAAACATGAAAAAAAAAGGATTTGTATGTGTATGTATATATACTGACTGATCTACACCACCCGTCCACCCATATAAAATTGATGGAAGTGATTTTTCTGGAAAATGCAAAAAAAGTTTATCGCCAAGTCAGGGCGCTGTATTTCTTTTTTAAGGAAAAGAAGAGAAAGAAAGTAAAAAAATGAGAAGTAACAAAGAGGAAAAAGAAAATAGTAACACGTAGGAAGACGGAAAAAGAAAATAAAGAAACAGAGAAAAGGACGATAGGTGGTAAAGAAGATGCGGAAGTCTTTACACGAAGAGCGAAATCCTGTCAACACAGTAACCTATTCCCGCCCGAGGAAGCCCCCGAAAAACGAAATTTTCCACAAAGTGACCTAAGGGAGGCCGGTGCCTAGATATCATCTGCTACCAGCGTGTGAATTTGGTCGATGATGCCTGAAGTAATCTAGTAGTAACTCCAGAGAAAATAGCCCTCGAAAGGCCTAGAGACTTAAGGTCAGTGGCATGTGAAAGGCTCCAGACACCTCTCCAAGTGACAAGGACCACAACACATAGTGCCTCTATACATCTCATTACAGAAACACTGTTCAAGTAATACAGAAATTGTCTATTTGTTTTGGTGTCGTGTGGACTACCATAAGATCCGACACAATACAGATAAAATATATATATATATATTTTTTTTTAAAACATTATTTTAAAAATGAGAATACAGATCATTACGTAACATAAATATAAGCCCACCTGGTTAGTTTAAAGGTTGACTCGTCATCGCAAATCGGCTTATTTCGAAGTCGAGAGTTCTAACGTTCAAATCCTAGTAAAGGGAATAACTATCATATGGATTTAAATACTAGATCTTAGATACCAATGTTCTTTGGTGGTAGGGTTGACACTGTAAAAGACTGCACTTCATTTATTTTCATACATATCATACTCTGAAGAAATATCTTATGGCGGTTCCAGAGGCTAAACAGACAAAGAAAGGTAACATATATACGGGAATAAATATTCCATTCACAAACAAAAATCTTTACACTTTAAGAAAAGTAAAAAGTAAATCTTACCAGATTTCAGGTTTAAGAAAAACTTTATCTGCATTACAATATTTCAAAAATCATTCGAAACTTGATCCTACAAAAAAAAACATAAAAAACTATTACAAACAAGAAATATTATTTCTATTACAGTGCTTTAAAAATTCTATTTCAACAGACGATAAACATTCATCAGTAATCATGTGTATCAGCAAAAAAACAGAATTCATAAACAGGAGAAATCAAAGCAAAATAAACAACGCCCAGGTAAAAAAAAGAAATCCCTTTCGGCACGCCGAAATACGGAGATAGATTTCACCGGTAGGGTATAACAAATATTTCCACCTTAAAGTTAAGAAAAACTTCAAATTTACTCAAAACGACAATGGTAGCATGTTTAGCATACGACAAGTCCCATCTTCTTGCAATTCCATTTTCGGCGAGCGTCATCTTTCGCCAGCGCGGTCGAGGCGGTTCTCGCCGAGCGATTCCACGCTGGTACGGCTTGTTCTGCTGAGACCGTCGCGGCCAGGGCGACTGAAGCCCGGCGAGCTGCAGCTAGAGCGGGAAGGTAGCGTCCGCGTCCTGCGGCTCCCTCGACTGGCCGGCCAGGCCTGCTGCTCCGGCGGAGATGTTCGCATCCGCCAAGAGGTCCAACGTTGGGCCGACCAGGTAACTTCTTCTGTCTTCTCCAGCTGGTGGTCGCCGATGAATTGCAAATTCACTGTCATGCACGCTCTATCATTGGAGCCTGAAAGTAGTGTGGCTGTAGCCCCACTAATGGTGGAACTGCGCGGTGGGAGTGATGCTGTATCAGCGCGTCCGTATACTGTGCGCCCGTTCGCATCTGAGGTGGTATACCGTTTCGGCCGCCGATATTAAATTAGGTATATATGCAGTAACTATATATATAAACTTTTCAGCTGACGGTGGTTTTCGGGTTTGGGGGATGTGAAACGCGAAGATATGTCGAAATTTTCTGGAAGTCGAATCATGTACCCGTTACAACATGTAACTTTCTTATGAAATGTACCTAAAAGGAGATGAAATCTGATTCGAACCGATGCGCCTTCCCCTGGTAAGATACAAATATTTCATTCATTTGGCTATAACTGTGGAATCAATGAAAATAACTTATGATCTATTATCACTTATGATATATCGCTGAAAAGCTCTCAATCAGGGCTTATTACTGAAGTTAACAAAAGCCAAAAATCAAATACTTTTGGAATTTGGGCTTCTCTTAACACTTCTGGTTCACTCCATTTCAATCAAAATGGGAGGTGCACAACTAGATGTTATAACAGTCCTAAATCCAAAATTTCAACAATCTATGGCTAATCGTTTTTGAGTTATGAGAGATACGTACGTACAGACGTCACGCCGTAACTAGTCAAAATGGACATTTACGTTGAAAACTGAAATTTTTCGCAATCACAATACTTCCTGTACTTCGTACAAGGAAGTAAAAATTACAAAATAAAAAGTCTACGCGGAACTGAAATAAAATCTGTATGGCAAATTATGCAACACGTGGCTGGCTTTTATACATTTAATATTATATTTTTAAGAATTAATCGAAATTTATATTTCTGCGATAGGCGTTCACTTGTCATTAAAATATGTGTTGTATCTCAATTTTATGGCCAGTAATATTTACATTATAATGGTAGGTGTGTAAAACAATTTAAGCTAATGACAATCAAGAAAGCAATATTTTAATAAAAATAGCAAGAAAGGGACAGAAAATCAAAGAAGTGAATTTAAGGTTTACCTTCTTATTTAGTGAATTTATTACAGTATAAAATTTCTAATATGTATTGAATAAATTTAGTTATAAAATATATTTAATTTTTTTTTTTGCCTTCAGTCATTTGACTGGTTTGATGCAGTTCTCCAAGATTCCCTTTGTAGTGCTAGTCGTTTCAGTACCGTATACCCCCTACATCTTGCATCCTTAACAATTTGTTTTACATATTACAAACGTTGTTTCCTTCTATCTGTCCCTCCAATATTAAATCGACTATTCCAGGATGCCTTAATATGTGGTCTATAAGTCGGTCTCTTCTTTTATCTACCTTTTGACAAATGCTTCTTTCTTCATCGATTTGCCGCAACACCTCTTCATTTGTCACTTTAATCACCCGTCTGGTTTTTAACATTCTCCTATAGCAGCGCGTTTCAAAAGCTTCTCTTTTCTTCTGAGGTACTCCGATCGTCCAAGTTGCAGTTTCATATAAAGCTATGCTCCAGACATATACTTCCAAAAATGTTTAAATTAATTGTAGATGTAAACAAATTATATTTCTAATTTTATATCGCTCCTGGTTCGTCCATCTTTAGTAATTCTACTTCCCAAATAACAAAATTCTTCTACCTCCATAATCTTTTCTCTTCCTATTTTTATATTCAGTGGTCCATCTTCATTATTTCTGCTACATTTCATTACTTTCATTTTGTTCTTGTTTATTTTCACGCGGTAGGACTTGTTTTCTTGCGTTGGACTTCATCCATGCCGTTCATTGTTTCTTCTAAATCCTTTTTACTCTCGGCTAGAATTACTATATCATCAGCAAATCGTAGCATCTTTATCTTTTCACCTTGTACTGTTACTCCGAATCTAAATTGTTCTTTAACATCATTAAATGCTAGTTCTATGCAAATATTAAAATTAACGGGGATAAGGAACATCCTTGTCGGACTCCCTTTCTTCTTACAACTTCTTTCTTATGATCTTCAATTATTACTGTTGCTGTTTGGTTCCCGTAAATATTAGAAATTGTTCTTCTACCTCTGTATTTGAACCGTAATTTTTTTTAAAATGCTGAACATTTTATTCCAGTCTACGTTATCGAATGCCTTTTCTAGGTCTATAAACGCCAAGTATGTTGGTTTGTTTTTCTTTAATCTTCCTTCTACTATTAATCTGAGGCCTAAAATTACTTCCCTTGTCCCTATACTTTTCCTGAAACCAAATCTGTCTTCTCCCAACACTTCTTCCAATCTCCTCTCCATTTCTCTGCATAGAATTCTAGTTAAGATTTTTGATACATGGCTAGTTAAGGTAATTGTTTTGTATTCTTCACAATTACGTTCTCCTGGTTTCTTTGGTATCATGACTATAACATATTAATATTAATATAAACATATTTATACTAATCATTTATTTTAATTTTTACATTCGGTAATTTTTCGTTTTATGCCAATCAAAAATTCTTGCCCAAATTAACTCTAAATTACTCAAAAATAATTATTACGTTGAAATAATCAATTTTTATGGGAGGAAAAGGTAAAACAATTTTTTCTCAATTTTTGAAAACATTTCAAAAAACAATTTTCTATTTTTATGAAAATTATAGGAATGAAAAAATTATAATTTTAATTTATGTCCGTGTAGTGTAACAAACGAACGGGGTACACCCCCCCTCAACCAAATCCCCCTGAACAATCGTTATATGTCCTTCATTTTGGTTGTAAAATTTAATAACAACGCTTTTTCTCTACAACAAACAATAATTATCGATAAAATCGAAAAAGTTTAAATATGCCAATTTTAAAACGGATACAGCCTGCATTATATAGTAAATTGTGAAAAATATATTCCCAACTACAATTTGTCGTAAATTTAACTCCTTATCATGGATAGATTTTTTTGATGCATTCTCAAAGAATTTTTATATAAAACCAATCAAAATAACAACCCCAAAAAGTATAATATGCTTTAAATATATATATATGACCAAAATTCAATAATTCTCAGAACAATAACATATAGAAAAAATTTTATTTACATATATATAACCTTGAGAATAAAATATGAATGCGTATAAATCAGATAGAGATTAAGCGATAAAAAAAACGTGATTTCACTGAAAACACTTCAACTGAAAGTAGCATTAACAATAGAAGGTAGAAAATAGCTTATTTCGTTTCTAAAGAAATTAAGAAAATGGCGTGTAAAGAACTTTATAAGAGACGACGATAAGAAGGAGAATAACTGCCACATAAAGAGAAAGAGAAAAATAATTCTTTTTTTTTCCTGATATAATATAAAAGCTTTTCGATAACATTTAGCTTCTGTATTCTGTTAAATAGATAGAGCGAATTTAATTCTCAGACTTCTATAATTCGAACTTACATTGGCGTATAAATATAATTAACGGGAAATTTAGTTAACAAAAATTATTTATTTATATCCAGATGGATATAAATAAATAATTTTTGAACAATATGCCTACCTAATTTCGTACTAAATATCAAACAATTAAAAATAAATAAAGAATCTGAAGTAAAAAAACTGAGTGGACACCACGTGACTTCCTTGTACGCGTATTAAATTACATATACACATTTGCTACGTAGATTTCATAAGAAAGCTGTGTCCATCTTTCACGCCACTTCTGTCTTGTGGTATTAATAGCCTCTTGTTTGCCAATCCCTTGAAACCTATACAACCGTTCCAAAACTTGTAACTCGATAGGTGGTACTGATGTAACCACGCACACAGTTTCATAGGCAACCGTACGATATCCACAAGCTACCCTCAGAAGAGCCCGCCTATGGAGGCTTTGAAGTCGTCTAACATTTCTCATTGTACCTAGTGCTTTACTCCATATCGGGGCAGCATACAATAAAGCAGATGTCACAGCTGAAATAATAACGCGGCGTTTAGACGATCTTGGGGCATCTCGGCCAGCTAATAGCCTTATGAGGGCTTGTAGTAATCCTTCGACTCTCTCGCTTCTATATACTATATGAGCACTAAAGGTTTTATCAATTATCACTCCCAGATATTTAGCCTGATTGACACCTTCAAGCCTATGTTCCCCTATCTTAAGTTCAAGATCTCGCAGCCGTCTCCTTCCCGCCAACATAATATATTGACTTTTATCTACTGAAAGTGTTAATCCTTTGTCGGTTAGCCAGTTATTTACGATCTCTAGAGTATCATTGCTCCTTTGTTCGAGGACATCTTCTGATCTTGCAGAGGTGAGTATCGCTAAATCATCAGCATAGGCCATTATTTCCGTCTCTTCAGGTAGCTGTAGTCGTAATACATCATCAATCACCAGTAACCAAAGTAATGGTCCCAGTACTGACTCCTGGGGGACACCACCAACTTTGCGCAGTGGCGATATCGTAACCAGTGAAGTTCATCTGAGGTGCGATTATTGCTAGTTGAAAACTTTATCCCCTACTTAGCACCGGTGAAATCTACCTCCCCGTTTCGGCGTGCTGAAAGGGGTGGTTTTTTAAATGAAAAGTACACAAAAATTTTATTTCATTAATAATTTCTGATTTTTTTTCATATCTTTTTTACTTCCTTGTACGAATTAAAGTATTGTGATCGCGAAAAATTTCGGTTTTCAAATTTCAACGGAAATATCGATTTTGACCATCCCTGAATCCATTTTGACTAGTTTCGGCATGACATCTGTACGTACGAATGTATGTATATCGCATAACTCAAAACGACTAGCCGTAGGATGTTGAAATTTTGGATTTAAGACTGTTGTAACATCTAGTTGTGCAGCTCAAATTTTGATTGCAGTCGACCGAACCAAAATTGTGTAAACATGTCCAAAATGCAAAACATCTGGATTTTGGATTATTTCTTAACTGCAGTAATTAGCCCTCATTGAGTTCTTTTCAACGATATATCATAAGTGGTACTTATTTTTATCGGTTCCACACTTATAGCCGAACAAATTTTTAATTAATGAAATATTTGGATCTTACAAGGATCTTACAAGACACATCTGTTCGAATCAGATTTCATCTCCTTTTTTTAATTTAAATATATTGATTTATTAATAATTATTATCCTCTGATGGGGAAAAAATTTACATTAAATAATAATTCAATAATAACAATAAAAAAGAAAAATATGAAAAAATATCCGAAGTTATTAACGAAATAAAATTTTATGTACTTTTCATTTTAAAACAACGTATATATGGAATTTAATAAGCGTACAAGGAGGTCATGTGGTGCCCGTATCAGACATTTATTATTTATTAGTACGCAGCCAGTCTAGCCAAAACCTGGACCCTCGGGGCACAGGGCAGCCCAGTCGAATCCCAGAGGCACCACACGAACTCCTCAAGCCTACCCTATAGCTGTAGTTTTCAGATACACCTTTCGACATCGGAAACGGAAATACAATGAACATAATTTTTTTTAACCTCCAGGACTACCGTTAGATATTGCTTCAGAGGATGAGATGAACGATTTGTACCGTGTGAAAATGTCATACCTAACCGAGATTCGAACCCAGGACCTCCGTATGTAAGGCCGAGGCGCTACCGCTCGTCCCACGGAAACCGACAATGAACATAATTACTTTCATAGAAAGCAACCCTATTACTGCCGTTTGTACCACATAGCTTTACGTACCGGCAATAAATGTATCTTTTTACATAAACGGCATTCATTTAGTTAAAGAATATTTTACAAGATAAAATAAATTACTATGCGGAACGATTTTCGTAAAATCCGACCGTCGGAAAATTTTAACAGGTTGAAGAAAAAATTTAAAATGTAACAAAACAAAAAAAAGATTTAACTCAAATTAAATTGGGAGAACATAAATTTACAATCTGATTTAAAATTATCTTTTCCGTAATTAAGGAAGGTCTTTTAATTTGTTCGGATAACTATCGGAGATAATTATTCCGTTGTAATTAATTTCGTAGAAATGCATTAATGAACAAACGATTTATTAAATAGCAGATATGATTTAAATAACCTCGTGAACAGAACGATTAAATATTATAGGAAACTCATGGGTATTTAATAATTAAAGAGCCCAATATTATTAAGTTACTCTTATCTATATGAACCCTATTCGATTACACTAATATATCGATATAAAACAATAAAATCTACCCTACATTACGAGAGACCTTTTTAACAACGGTTCATACATGGACTACATTTATTGTTCGATAAAATAATTCTTCAATTAATTAAATAAAACAGTTTACGTCATTATTTGTACAATTCGAAACGGGTTTTAAATTTTAAATAAAATTACAACAATCAAACAAAGTAAAGAAAAAGAACCTTAATCGACTTTTAATTATTAAATCGCCACAATATACGTTACAATATTTCTTTTTTAATTAAAAAACTCACGCGAATTACACGAGTTAGAAAACACCATGACCCAAAAATAATAAATTTCAGCTCTAAAAAAAAATATATAAATAAAAATACAATCAACATTAACATACTTTAACGAAGAATTGAAAATTACTTCGCATGAAAAAATATTAAATATCAAAATAACATAACACTACGTATTTAATATATATAAACGAGGTATGAGAGAAAAGTATGAGATCGGTAACACTGCGAGCGATCTGGCAACGCTGTGTCTACGGGTCTGTGATAGACCGATTTGTTCATCCATTCCACATGCTCAGTGCGAGTTTCAACTCCGTTCAGCCAACACGTTATTTTTGACACCGCAATCAGTGAAGTTGTGTTTTTGTTGTGAGTTACGAAAATGGAGCATCGGAATTTAGAGCGACTTTATGCGATTAAGTTTTGCGTTAAACTCGGGGAATCCGCGAGCGTGACATTTAAAAAGTCGAAACAGGCCTACGGGGAACATCGCTTATCAAGAGCGCAAGTTTACCGCCGGCACAGATCATATTTGGAAGGCCGAAAACACGTCGAAAATCAACCTCGCTCAGGAAGACCTTCGACTTCAAAATCTGACGATCACGTTGAGCGTGAGGTTTCTTGTAAGATCAAACAATAAGGATGAGTGAACGGTTAAATTTAATCGCTTTCACCGTACATGAAATTTTCACAGACGATTTGGACGTGCGAAAGGTTTGTGCGAAATAGATGCCGAAAAACGGAACAGAAGGACAAGGACAATCGAAGAAACGTCTTTCTTCGATCGACAACGGCCAAGAAAGAATTCATCAATCGTGTGATCACAGGTGATGAATCCTGGATATTTGAGTACGATCCTGAAACAAAGCGGCAAAGCGAAGAGCGGGACACTCCATCATCTCCTCGCTGAAAAAATGTCGAATGAGGAAATCAAAGATCAAAACCGTGCCGATTTGCTTTTTTGCCAGTAGGGGTATCGCGCAAAAAGTATTTGTTCCCCCAGGAAATATAACAAATATAAGTTTTATCTTTGATAAAATATTAAGCCTTTTATTTTGAAGAAAATGACAATTTATTTTTTTAAATAGATCAGAGATAGTCGAGTTACGGGAGAAAATTGATATTGTAATTTTGTGTCCGTTTTCATGTCCGCCACTTTACGTTCGATTCGATTAAATATTATGTGTTTTCATTTATTGTTAACTCTAGAATATATCAAATTAACGAATAATTTTTCGAAAAAATAAATCGCTATAACATTCTTATTAAGTAAAATATCGAATTCGTTTAAAGTTCCTACTATTTTTTTGGATAAGGGCCTAAAACTTATCTAAGTAAAGTTTTTTCATATCACCAACCGCTGGCCAAGCGGGTAGAAAAAAAAAGGGGTTTCGGAGGCAAAAAAAATTATATCTCCCTTAATAAGCCCGGTATCGAATCGGTTTAAACCGGTCATTATCCCTGTAGACATTACCGAAAACCTTTGAAACAATTTTTGATACGATTAACCCTTGTGCTTAGGGATGACCAAAATACTGCTGGAATTGTAAGAAGATGGGGTTTGTCGTAAGGTAAACATGAAACCGGTGTCGTATTGAATAAATTTGAGTTTTTCTTAATTTAAAGGTGGAATTATTTTTTATCCCCTACTTAGCACCCGTGAAATCTACCTCCGCCTTCCTGCGTCCCGAAATTGTTTTTTTTTTTAAATAGTACTTATTTCAGGCTAAAATTTTAAATTAAGGAATGATCGGGAATATCTTGCACTTATATTGTATCACATTTTATTTAATACGAAACCAGTTGAATCTTCCGTTGCGACTTGTTATTATATACTATATATATATATATATATATATATATATAGTAAATCAAAATCATGTACTCTCTCTATATATATATATATATAGAGAGAGTACATGATTTTGTATGTACTTTACCTTAATTTGTTTTTCTCTGTGTTGCAGCTTTATTCTCGTATGTGTAGATCGTATATTCGTGATCGCGTGATATCTATGATTTCTCCTTCCACACTTCGACTGTTACTCGGACATCGGCCCAAACATTTACCTTTTACTACCCTACCTATATATTTTCTATCTACCTTATACTGCTGTTAATATCAGTATCAGATGTTGAATTTTGGGACTCTATTACCATCTACACGGTATTTCTCACCTATATTTCATTACACGTTTTATTTTCGTATCTCTTATTTTTCCAAGAATTTATAATTCTAAATATAGCCGAAACATTTTAAATTAATTTACATTTATTCAAATAGGGTAATAGGATGTTTTCTTTTAATGATTTATTCTTTATTTTTACATATAAAATTAAATGTAGGACTTTCCTACAACAGACAAAACTTAATTTAAAATGTTTATAGTTTTATTTAAATATAATATTTACTAAGCGATTCTAACTAATTTCACAATATACATAAAACAAATTTCTCTTGTATGGTCGGCAGCTGGTATAGTCGCGAGGCTTAACGCACCAGGTACCTAGTCAACCGAGGGATCGGGTTCCAAACCGATTAATTGTCTTACACTTTAAATGTTATTCATTTATTTACTTCTACCGCTCACCTGCAACGTCCTAACATAGCAGCAGTTAAGAGCGTTTTGCGGGATTTAAAAAAAAATGTTTTTGCAAATATTCTTAATTTTAGGTAGATTTCATACAAAAGCTACCTATTGTAATGAGTACCAAGATTCGACTTTCGGAAAATTTCGACATTTCTTCGCGTTTTATACCGTCCCTACCCCAAAACCATCGTCAATTCAAAAGTTCACATATACTCGTATTTCAGTTTCTTGTGTACACGATAACTGCCGTAATTTTGCGCCAATCAGATTCAAATTTATACATAAAATATAACGACCCAAAATCTCGGTCGAGTTTGTTAATGAGCAAAATCGAAACACTGGGGTGGAAATAGAGGGGATTTTTAAAAAAAACAGAATATCGGTATAACTTTTTTATCAAGTAAAACATCGAATTTGTTTAAAGTTCCTACTATTCTTTGGATAAGGGACTAAAACTTATATAACTAAATTTTTTTAACCAACCATTGGACCAGGGTATTGCAGACAAGAAAAATCATACCTCCATTAATAGGCACAGTATCGAATCGGTGTAAAGTGTTCGTTAGTCCTCTAAACATTAACTAAATCCTTTGTCTGAAACAACTATTGATATGACCAAACCTTACGGCAAGGGATGACCAAATTGTAAGAAGATGGGGCTTGTCGTATGCTAAACATGCAACCGTTGTCGTATTGAGTAAATTTGAAGTTTTTCTTCACTTTAAGGTGGAAATCTTTTTTATCCCCTTAGCACCGGTGAAATCTACCTCCCCTTTCAGCGCACCGATTTTTTTTTTATAATGAAAAGTACAAAAAATTTCTGATTTTTTTTCATATCTTTTTTACTTCCTTGTACGAAGTAAAGGAAGCATAAAAATTTCGGTTTTCAAATTTCAGCGGAAATTTCCATTTTGAGCATCCATGAATCCATTTGACTTGTTTCGGCGTGACGTCTGTACGTACCTCGCATTACTCAAAAACGATTAGCCTTAGAATTTTGAAATTTTGGATTTAGGACTGTTGTAACATCTAACTGTGTACCTACCCTTTTGATTGCAACCGACCGAACCAAAAGTGTCTAAAAAAGGCCAAAATGCAAAACATTTAGATTTTTGAATTTTTCTTAACTGCAGTAATAAGCCGACATTGAGAGCTTTTCAACGATATATCATAAGTAAAGTTTTTTTGATATTACCAACCATTGGTCCAGGGTGGAAAAACAGGGTTTCGAAAAAATTATTTGGTTATTTTCTAAACTATTTTCGTAGTTTAGATGAATGATTAAATAGATAGTAGGATAAAAATCAAGGATGTATGTTCTTTTAACAGTTGAACATATATTTATATGGGATCCGGTTATTATCGTAGATATTCCTTTTGAATGGTTTTAATTAATGAAATCTAAAAAAACAAGTTTAAAGTCATAAATAATTTTAAGCCTTCTGTGAAATTTGTCAGAATTTGAACTTTAATTACTACAATTATATTTTTATTTTTAAATTTCCCCGTTTATCATCTTAAAATACAGTCCGTTGAGCATTCCTCGTAATAGAGTTTTTTTTTTTTTTTCAATTGGATGATTTATACAGTAGATATGTTAAGAGCGAATATAAGAAAATGCACGGACTTTAATGTAATCGGACTGATTTTTGTGTTGAATAGATTATTCCATGTTTTATAGTGATTTTATATATTTTTTTTGTTTCCAGTCATTTGACTGGTTTTATGCAGCTCTCCAAGATTCCCTATCCAGTGCTAGTCGTTTCATTTCGGTATAACCCCTATATCCTACATCCCTAAGAATTTGTTTTACACATTACAAACGTTGTTTCCTTCTATCTGTCCCTCCAATATTAAATCGACTATTCCAGGATGCCTTAACATGTGGGCTATAAGTCTGTCTTTTCTTTTAGGTCTGTCACTTCAAAGCTTGTTGTTGGAGATACCGTCCGAAAATTATTTTTTTTACATTTTAGTGTGTTTAATTTGAGAGTGGTATTTAAACATTATTTTTTTACATTTTTCTTATTTTCTACGTTTTAGTCTTCACGTGTTTATATTTTACAGCTGCGCTAGCGAATTTAGCGAAAGGTCGGACAGCTACGTTTTACGGCGGGCAATCAAAACATAGAGTTAAACGATTTAAATTACGGATAACCAACACCCGGTCGATCGAGAATGTACCTGATACGTTAAATAGTTAGCGCTCAACCTGCAGATACATACTCCGTTTGAATCGTGAAAATCGGACGAGCGGTTGCCGAGATATTACAGTGGAACCCCATCGCTCCCCCTTCCCGATTTCCGCATGGCGCCACGGGGGTACTTGGAAATATTATTATCTGACGGGTACCACTGAGAGCGGATGGGGTTCTAGTCCAAGGGGGTCGAAAAAATTTTTCAGACCGCTAGGACCGACCGTTTTCAAGATATTCTCATTTTTGTCCGAAAATTCGAATCCGGTTAAAAAGCACTAATTTTTCCCGAAAACTTCTATATATATCGATAAATATATAATAATATAACAAGTAAATACACGACCACCACCAAACATGTACTAACGAATCGGGATTTTCCGCTAGTAATCGGTACGTTCCGGTGCTAAGCTAAGGGGGACGGGCACATGACAATTATTATTTGTTGTATCCAATTTTTTTCGAGGTTAAGCCCTTTTTGAGTCTCTGTTGATTCGACTAACACCTACCTCATCGGTAAAATGGAGTAATATTTCAGTTTCGATTCGGATTCCAAATGATCTTTTAATTTTCCCCTAGCCAAATAATCACGTGCAATAACAATAAAACAAATATATAATTTCCATAAATAAATATGTATCTATCTGTACGTTTCGTTACGTAATTTATTTAATTTTGAAATGGCCTTTTCTTTTCGGAAAAATATTTTTTATAATGGAAAACATTTTCTTTTCATATGATGCTACTACGGTATTTAAAAATTAAATCTAATACGTTTAAAATTTAAATACCCAATTCAGTCGATCGGGTACTTTAGTATCGAATTCATTTTCGAACGTTAATCTTAATGAATATTTTTTTAAGCAGAAAAAATGTACTAGAAAAAACAACAGTTAAAAATTGTTAAGTAATAAAAACAAAATACGGTCGTTTTTACAATACCGTAACTAATTATTTAAATTCGTTGTCAACCGGTAACAATACATGCGCGTAGAGTTTAAATCATAAAACAAATAATTACATTAATATATGCGACTACACATCGCTCAGTAAACATACACAATACTGCACGTTTTGAAACGTAATAACGTTTAAACGTGATGTGTTTTAACAGATATCGATTAAAATTCTTATTACGTAAACCAAATGTATAACATTTTATCAAAAATGACAACCTAAAAGGTTATAAAAAGGATTTTCATTAAAAAAATTAAAGCTAAAAAGAGTACAATTGTCTATTAAAATTTCCAAAAATAAAAATAACCGAAAATATTTTCTATCAGATAAATAAAATTAATTTACTGTGAATCTCTGGAATTTTAAATTCCATTGTTAATTATATTAATATAATTCATTGTAAATTTACTAATAAGCAAATATTTTATAAAATATGTTTCTTAACAATATATAATTACTTTTTTTGGTGGGAGGGGGAGAAACGATATAATCCATAAAAAAATGAAATTTTGGTAAACAACCTGACGAAGATGAAATGCTAATTAGTAACACAATATTAAATACGGAAATCCTTTCAGAAAAGTCACCTTTCTAAATAAAAAATTACTTCGGGTACGCCGGAAAACGAAGGTAGATTTAACCGGTGCTAAGTTCGGGATAAAAAAGATTTCAATGTTAAAGTTAAGAAAAACTTAAAATTTATTCAACACGACAACGGTTGGATATTTAACATTCGGCAAACCCCATCTTTTTACAAATCTAGCAACATTTTGGTCATCCCTTGCCGTAAGGGTCGGTCATATCAGAAATTATTACACGTAAAAGTTTTAGGTAATGTTTAGAGGACTAACGACCACTTTAAACCGAATCGATACTGTAACTATTAAGAAAGGTATGTATTTTTTTGCTTTGGAAACCCCTTTTTTTCAACCCCCTGGGCCAGTTCTTGGTGATATCAAAAAAACTTTACTGAGATAAGTTTTAGGCCCTTATCCAAAGAGTAGTAGGAATTTTAAACGAATTCGATAATTTACTTAATAAGAAAGTTATACCGATATTTTGTTTTTTTCGAGAAACCCCCCCCCCCCCATGGTTCGATTTTGCCCATTAACGAATTTGAACGAGAATTTTGGTTGCTATATTTTATGTATCAATTTGAAAGTGATTGACGCAAAATTACGGCAGTTATCGTGACCATTAACAAAGTGAAATGTATAGTGTTTCGAAAATGATGGCCTGGTTATATATTTTTGTAGTTTACTTGTAAAACTAAACAAAAAATACCCGTAGGAAAAATAGCGATTTCTTCTTTGTTCTCCCACTGCCCGCCATTTTGTTATTTTTATATAAAAATTTATATTTCAAGTTCGGGTAGAGGAATCACATTAATATTTGGTAAGCCTCTTTGTAATAACATTATAAAATTAGCAAAAAATCAGGATTTGAATACCTTTTCAAATTCCAAAATGGCGGCCATGTTTATTTTTTTCAATCCGTTATATCTCCGTAAATATCAGTTTTATCAAAATTGATGTTATTTGTTAAAATATAAACCCTTTTATTTTAAATAAAATGACATTTTAAAATAAAATTAGTTCGCCAATAGCCGAGTTAAAATAGAAAATTGATGTAATTTTGTGTCTGTTTTCATGTCCTCCATTTTATGTTAAATTCGATTAAATATTAATGGGTTTTATTTATCGTTAATTCTACTATGTATTAAATTAAGTAATAATTTTCTCGTAATAATTATGACACACAAAATTACATCATCAATTTTCTCCCGTAACTCGACTATTTATTAACCGATTTTCAAAAATAAAGCGTAATTTTGTTCAAAACAAAAGGCTTAATATTTTAGAGAAAAAAATAAATTTTGATAAAATTATTATTTACGGAGATATAGCAAATTAAAAAATAAACATGGCCGCCATTTTGGAATTTGAAAAGGTATTCAAATCCTGATTTTTTGCTAATTTTAAAACTTTATTACAAAGACGCTTACCAAATATTAATGTGATTCCTTTATCCGAACTTGAGATATAAATTTTTATATAAAAATAACAGAATGGTGGACAGTGGGAGAACGAGGGATAAATCGCCATTTCTCCTAACTATGTTTTTTGTTTAGTTTTAAAAAAGTAGAATTCGAAAAGGTATAGCCAACCCTTTATTTTAGAAACACTGTGTATACACAACACACACACATAACCTTTTGAGCTGACGGTTGTTTTGGGATCTAGGAGATGTGAAACGCAAAGATACGTCGAAATTTTCCGGAAGTCGAATCATGGCGCCCATTATAATAGGTAACTTTGTAATGAAATCTATCTAAAATTAGAACGTATCGACACAATATCTATTGTTTGCTTCAGGAACATATTGACTATTTTTTTTTTTTTTTTTGGCTTAAACCCGAGTTTATGAATTATTTTCACAAGAAACCTCTCCTTTGAAATATGCGATATTGTTTTCAACGTAAGAAATTATTTACTTATATAAATCTCATAAATAACATTCCTGAACGGTGTTTTAACAGTCATCGTGTTCTGAGACAGGTTTCTTTCCGTTTCTCTTTTTCCCGGAAGTCGCTTGAAGCGGTTCTTTGAAAACTCCAGACGGTTTTTTGAGTATATGAAACCAGTTCGGTTATTCGGTTACTTTGCGAAACGGAAGAAGAGGTCTATTGTTTTCATTTTTTTTTTTTTTTTTGAAAATTATTTCCTAAATGATTTTGGAATTTAAAAGATAACCGATTGCGATGAACTTTGTTGTGCGCACGCCCGCGAAGGTTTCTGAATTACTTTGGACCCGATAGGTGGCGCCGGTGTCGAGATATTTCGAAACAAACAAATATACAAACAGCCTTTCTTCTTCTGAATATATAAAAGGCAATGTTTGTATGTGTGTCCGGAGTTTTCTCCAATTTTTTTTTTAAATCTACGTAACATCGTCCGACAATTTTTTTTAAAAAAATCTGATATGGACAGTACATGATTTCTTTCTACGCCTATTAAATTACATATACACATTTTTTTAAAGTACGTAAAATTTTATTTCGTTAATAACTTCTGATTTTTTTTTTTCTATTATTGATTATTTATCGTAAATTTTGTTTTCAATGAGGTTAATAATTATTAATAAATGAATATATTAACATTTAAAAAAAATTTAAAAGAAAAAGAGATGAAGTCCGATTGGAACCGATGTGTCTTCCTCTTGTAAGATCCAAATATTTCATTAATTAAAATTTTATTTCGCTATAACTCTGGAACCGATGAAAATAAGTACCGCTTATGATATATTGTTAAAAAACGCTGAATTAGGACTTATTAATGCAGTTAAGAAAAATCCAAAATCCAATCGTTTTTGGATGATAGGCTTTTTTGATCTCTTTTGCTCCTGTCGATTGCAACCAAAAGAAGAGGTACACAACTAGAAGTTACAAAAGTCCTGAATCCTAAATTTCAACACGCTAAGGCTAATCGTTTTTGAATTATGCAAGATACATACGTACAGACGTCACGCCGAAACTAGTCAAACTGAATTCAGGGATGGTCCAAATGGATATTTCCATTGAAATCTGTCGCGATCACAATACATCTTTTACTTCGTACAAAGTATAAACAATCGATTATTTTAAGGACTGGCATTATTAATCAATATATTTAACGATTATTCTTTTATCTGTCGCTATTTTTTTTTTTTTTTTTTACATCAGGGAACACCGTTATTGCTTTAAAGGATGAGATGAACGATTTGTAGTGTGTGTGTAAAAAGTCATGCCTGACCGGGATTCAAACCCGGCGGGACCTCCGATGAAAGGCCGAGACGCTATCACTCGAGCCATGAAGGCCGGCATATCATATTTCTTAATTATATTTTCTTTTTTTTTTAATAACGAGATAAAACCATTTTCCTTAAATTACAGACGTAAAATTCAATATTATATCATAATTCATTCCTGATAATTGCGCGATTTAAAATTAAATAGAATAAATTATCGGCATGTAGGTTTAAAAAAATATGTAACGTAATTAAAATTTAAACGCCCATTTCATTATTTATTTATTTTTTCATCTCTAATTATGTTTTAATTTTTAAATATATTTGTGTTATTTATACATCTATAAGATAATCTACAATTTATATAGAACATGAACAGATCGATAACTAAACTCCCAGTGTGTACCTTCTCTGTAGTTCAGAAAATTAATTAACTGTGATCAGGCTTTCGACCGAATGTTAACATATATACCAATAACTCACCTTCCCATCTTTGTTAAATTATTACATATGCAATGTACGCCTCCTAACTAGTTTATTTAAGCGATATGAATCAATTTAACCGTAATTTTAGAAAAAATTTAATTTATAACTAAAAAAGAAACATTAAATTTAAATTATACGAGAAGTTATGTTAAAAGTAAACAGTTTCATTGTAAAAAAATTTATTCTAAAAAATTTATAAATATTTTTTACTTTTCTTAAACTACATACCTTGCACACTACTTCTCTATATAATCGCAACATGAATTAAGACATTTATCGTCCCGAAACACCAGCTTATACACCCTTGTCGTATTCTTTTACCCACTGATTAATAGCATTTTTAAGTGCGTCGCCACCCGCGAATCGCTTACCACTCAAAAATTCTTTCAATTTCCCAAACAAATGGTAATCAGAAGCAGGTAAGACCAGACTATACGGTGGGTGATCGTAAATTTCCCATCCAAATGTTGTCAGTAAATCACGTGTCGGACCCGCATCATGTGGACGTACAGCAGGACGACGCCGTCGGTCAACCGCCGACGTCGCCGGTTTTGAATGGCGCGCCGTAACTTACGAAGAGTTTCGCAGTAGGTTTCTACATTCATAGTCGTTCCACGCGGCACGAAACCGATCAGCAGTAAGCCAAGCCGATCCCAAAAGACTGTGGCCATCAGTTTTAAAACCAAATTTTACAGCCGGAGTCAAACCAATAGATATCTTGGCTACCGAGCGTAAGGAACACTACATTTCCAACGTAAATCACCTTTCGTTTCTCCTGTTTAGCCTCCGGGAATCACCGTTCACGTAATACTTAAGAGAATCATATGCATGAGGGTAAATGAAGTGTAGACTTGTACAGTCTCAGTTCTACCATTCCTGAGATGTGTGGTTAATTGAACCCCAACCACCAAAGAACACCGGTATCCACGATCTATTATTCAAATACGTATGAATGTAACTGCGTTTACTAGGACTTGAACGCTGGAATTTTCGATTTCCAAATCAGCTGATTTAGGAAGACGCGTTCACCACTAGAGCAACCCGGTATGTTATGATAAATAACTTATTGACGTCACAACGAAATCAGGAGATTGAAGACCGGGGCCTTGCGTCTTGGCAAGTCAGGTGGAAGGAGTCCCCCACAGGTCGCTACACGCACGGTATATTTCCTATAGCGGCTGATTTAGGTGCAATTGGATGGGTCTCCCCTAATCGGTATATCACAGAGTTTCTCTGCGGGCATGGTGCCTTTCGTGCGAGTTTGACTAGGTTTCGTTTGGTGGATTCGAGTCAATGCCCGGATTGCGGGACTGCACGTCCTCTACGTTTGTCCCCGATATGAGGTCAAGCTGTTAGGGAACTTGAGAGAGTACTCCTTTGTCCTTTGTGGCTTGATCTTTTTCGGTCTGATAGGTGATTGAGAATGACGGCATTCACTTGACTACAGTTTTCTCTTCGGCACGTTATACGAAATACACGTTTCAACGCCGGTAACAATCGAATTAAGGGATGCATCACGATTTTCTATGTATCGAATCAAAAAATTCCAAAATTCGGATTTTTTTGTGACGTACCAAAAAGATGTGCGGCAACCCTAGGTAAACAAACCGAACAATCCGACCGATAACAGCTTTTGAAACATCCCGAAAAAGAAGGGTCAGGTCGGAAATCGTTGAGCGACGATTTCATCATCGACGCGTTTCAAAAAGTCGCCGGTGATTATCGTGTATCTACCCGAACTTTCTTCATGGTGCACATTAATTTCAAACCTTTCACAATATTTTCGGACGATTCTTTCATTCATTACAATATCACCGTACACAGCAACCAAGGCGTATGAATTTCAGCCGGGTTAACATTTTGATGGTTTAAAAAACTCCACCCACGTATTTCACAGTCTGGGGCAAGATCGATTTTCCTATTCATTTTATAACGAAATAACTCACACGTAATCAAAGATACTACAACGCGACAACAATGCAGTGTGTACATTACTAGCGTGGCTATGAACGATACAGATTTGCCAACCTTAAGGACAAAAATTTCACAGCGGTCTTCACTTAAGAGATATCCTTCCTATAATAATATAATAAATATTAGGAAATCCAGTATTAACTATTTGCATGCAAAAGCCTACAACTTACCGAATCTAAATTTAATGAAAATTTTATGTTACGTAATACACACACGCGCGCGCACACACACACAGACAGACAGACACACACACAGGGTAATCCGAACTGGAAACGATAAAAAGTAAAAAAATTTAAAAAAAAATAGAAAATAGTTTTAAAAAATACTTAATTGATAATTGTACAAGACACGGACTTAAAAAAATTGACCGGTGAAGAAACAAAATATGCTCTTGTTATCAAATTGCACAGCTAGTCCGGTGTTTGAGGTTTTTTCGATCAGAATTCTTTCGGATAAAACTGATTGACGTGAGATTTGGACAGTAATTAAAGAATACCTCAAGGAACAAAAACTATATGGTGCTGATACGTGCTTTTACGCTGGGGGTCAATGCCACCCCTTCTTGGGGGTGGAAAATATTATATATTCAAAATAAACACAGAAATCGATGGAGGAATAAAATCTAAGCAAAAAATGTTCTATAAAAGTTTTGTTTATAGTCCATACTTTGTGAGCTATTCGTGATTGAAAATGCTAATTTTTTCCTTAAAACCAGTGAACGAGTTTTCAAGAATAACTCAAAAACCTTAACTTTTATCGAAAAACTTATTATTTTATAACAAAAATGAAGCTTATAAAGTAACGAAGAAATGTATGTTTTTTTATTTCTATAGATGCAATACGAACCGAGTTATGCTTCGTTGAAGGTAACTTTGTGTTCACCGAAAACTAAAGTCGAACCTTTCAACGTTAAATAACGGTAAAACGGAAAGGTTTTCGAGGAAACGTTATACGATATTTTTCAAAGAACTTGAAAATCCCTTTAAAATTAGCTTTGGTAAAAGTTATTAGCATGAAAACTAACGGAGTTATGATGAAAATAAAATGATTGATTAGCTATTTCGAAGAAAAAAAATCAGCAATGAAGCAAATGACTTTTCCGTACGAAGTGGGATTGAACTTAATCCTTTTATAATTTACTTTATTTAAGTACTAACAATACGTTCTAGAAGTTTCACCGGTTTTGAATGCCTAGATTAGTAAAAACGGTTGATTTCAAATTTGAAAACTTTTTTGAAATTTGTTTAAAAATTTTCTTTTTTTTTAACAATAATTAAAAAATTAAAGAAAATACATAAAAAATGGTAAAGTACAAATATTTTGTTTTTTTTAAATTCTCTGTAAAATGGTTTTTTTGAGCGATTAGCTTTAGGTATTATGGTTTTAAGCGATAGCTTAAAAATTACTGAAGTTATCGTTGAAAAACCAATCGCATTTTTTCGGTGAAATTTTCGGAACATGTAAATTTTAATTACAAGACCGGTTCGTAAGGTTTGGGACGTTCCAATAAATAACAAATTACATGAAAAACTGTAAAAAGTTTATAATTCATTGTAAATGCACCATTAAAACATTTTAATCTGGTGAAAACTACGCTTTTTTCGTCATTAGGGTGAATCCTAAGGGTTGAAACATATTACAAATTATGTTTCGGAATATGGAACAATGTTTATTCTACACATTTAAACGATTTTAAGCTAAAAAAAAAAAAAAAAAACACTTACATCTATAATATTAACACTTTTTTTCATAAGGGGTGGTTAATAAGGGTTGAACCGTTGAAAATATTTTATAAACAGTAAAAGGATTTGAAATTCATTATAAATTCACAATTATAACTGTTGAAAACTAATTTTTTTTAATATCATCATAAGGGATGGTTTCTAAGGGTTGAAACAAAAATAAAAACATCATAAATTATATTCCGCAACATAAACGAATTTTTTTTCTACATACAGAGTAGGATCAAAAAGTAGGAGCCTTGCGAAAAGACCGATATTTTTTCTAGTCGCCTGCGGACAAACGGAGAGTAAGCACGTTGATTTCCGTGAACCTCTGTTAAGAAGTGTCGTCGCGATCCGAGATAGATAAAAATCTCGAGCAGCGCTGCGCCATCATATTCTGCGTCAAACTCGGGAAAACCGCGACGGTGACCCTCGGAATGATTAAGGACGCCTACGGAGATACTGCCATGAACCGCTCAACAGTGTTCGAGTGGCATAAGCTGTTCGGGAGGGGCGGAAGCTCGTCGAAGACGACCAGCGCGCCGGTCGCCCGTCAACTTCAAGGATTGATGAAAATGTGACCAAAGTGAAGGCGGCCAAAGTTCTGACCCCCTGAACAGACTGTGAATGCCAGTATTACATGCACGTGCTTAGCAGGTTGCGCAAACGCGCCCTCCGCGTGCGGCCAGACATCGCCGATTGTCGGAAGCTTCACCAAGACTACGCGCCGTGCCACACGGCGCTGCTGCTCAGGGAGTTTCTGGCCAAGCACAGGGATTCCACGTTGCCTCTCCCCCCCACCCATCAGTCCAGATCTGGCAGCCGAGGACTTTCTCTTTCCTCGGCTCAAGCGGGACCTCAAGGGAAACCGATACAGCTCCGTAGAAGACTTCCAAGGGGCCGTGACGGCATCTCTGAAGGGGTTCCCGGAAAGCGAATTCCAGAAGGGGTACGCGCAGTGGGAAACGCGTTATACGCGTTATGTCGAAGCGCAAGGGTGATATTTCGAGTACTACTAAGGATTTATAACGATTAGTTCGATAAAAAAATTTAAATTTAAACAAATCCTACTACATTTTGATTCTAACCTGTATTTAAACATGATTTCAATCTATGAAACATTTAAATGTGTGGTTTTTGATTTTTTTTAACAAAGGGGTAGACACAATTCCACCCTGTTGTTTTTCTGTTCAATAGTGACGTTTTTTGGGACCGGTTTTGAAAAAAAATTGTTTCATTTCCCATTGGTTTTTCAAAATTTGATGGACTGTGTTACGGTTCAAATTCTATTACTCTGCAATCATTCTGACAGTTAATCGCCGGTCGTACCGTATAAAGTCTCTGATTCGCTCAAAATTGTCGTCACGTTTCGACGTTACCGGTCTTCCAGAGCGTGGATCGTCCACAACTGATTCTCAGCGATCTGAAAATGGTTTAAACCACCTAAAAACTTGGATTCGTGACAGAGGTCATCTCCATACGCCGTTTTCAATTTTGAAAAAGTTTCGGTGGCATTCTCACCGAGTTTAACATAAAACTTGATTGCTCATAATTAGTACCACTCGTTTTTGCAACGTACAACAAAAACTGGTTTCACGGAAAATTTGTTTACGTCTCACGTGACAACAGTAGGCTAAAAATATTAATACGGAATCTAAATCAGTTGTTCATATAACCAGATGTTTACTAGTAACTTTACAGTGTTGCCACTCTGGGTGCCAAAAAAACAAACAGACTCGTTACCTTATTTACACATTTCGTATACATAGTGATTAAACAAATTTATGCGCATAGATTATAAAATGAACATAAACAAAACGAAAATGATCACGCTATATCTTTGCGAATGAGTTTGAACCTTAATATAAACTAGTTTATTATTAATAACCTTAAAAATATTTAGGGCGACGTTAATTTTTTTTAAATAATAATTATTGTTTTTCGCCCCCACCCCACAAATAAAAAAATATTACATAATTTCAATTCACTACTGAATTTTGTCTCAAAGAAACACAAAAAACGGAAAACTAAAAAAAAAAAAGAGATCATTTTATTAATATTATTTTGGTACTGTTTCGTTTTACGCCCTCCACGCCCCCCCCCCACCTTTTATCGCATTGTTTCACGTAAAAATTGCTCATTATATCATGTTTTATGGTAACAAAAAATAAAAAATTAGAGAAAACACATAAAACATGATGTTTATACCGATCGTTTTAAACATTTTAATCAAGGTTAATGTCAATTGAACCAATAACAGATTGTAAAATCTACCTGAGAGAGGTGTATGCGCGCTTATCATTTATTAGAAAACGGAAAAAAGGTAGGTGGTACAAGTATAACGTTAGAAACAGCAGAGTTCTCATTTTCAAAAAGGAAACAATAGAGGCAGAATTCTTCCAAATAGAGAGTATTTGGAAGTATTTATAGAGGAATTATAAATATGAGTTAAATTAGAAACAAGATACTTATCCTCCTAATCTACAACCCCCATGTACGTCTCTAAAGTCAAATAATTTTTTAGCCAAAAAAATACCTATTTATCAGACTATAAGGTCGAATCCAGACCTTCCTTTATCGATATCTATTACAAAAAATAATTCATTTACATAACCGTAATTATAAATATAATAAATAAAAAAAATCCCTTTCGGTACGCCGGAAGGATGCAAAGTAGGGGATAAAAAACATTTCCACCTTAAAGTAAAGAAAATCTTCAAATTTACTCAATACGACAACGGTTGCACGTTTAGCATACCACAAGCCCCATCTTCTTACAATTCCAGCAAAATTTTAGTCATCCCTTGCCGTAAGGGTTCATTTTATCAAAAATTGTTTCATACAAACGTTTTAGGTAATGTTTAAAGGAACAATTTAAAACGATTCTATACTGTGCCTATTAAGGGAGGTATGATTTTTTTTGTTTTCAAAACCCAATTTTTTCAACCGCCTGAGCCGATGGTTGGTGAAGTCAAAAAAACTTTTTTTAAATAACTTTTTGGCCGTTTTCCAAATAATAGTAGTAAGTTTAAACGAATTCGACATTTTATTTAATAACAAAATTATAATGATATTTTGTTTTTTCAAAAAGCCCGCACCATTTGCACCTACATGATCCGATTTTGCCCATTAACAAACTCGATAGAAATTTTCGGTCGTTATACTTTGATGTATCAATTTGAAAGTGATTGGCGCAAAATTACGGCAGTTATCGAGGTGACAAGAATATAAAATATACATGTATATACAAATTTTTGAACTGACGTTGGTTTTGGGGTCTCGGGGATGTGAAAGGCGAAGAGAAATCGAAATTTTCCGAAAGTCGAATCACGGTAACCATTACAATAAGTATCTTTCTTATGAAACCTACCTAAAAAATCTGATGTGGATACCACATGACTTCCTTGTACGCCTATTAAATTACATATCAATTTTTTTTTTAAATGAAAAGTACATAAAATGTGATTTCATTAATAACTTTTGATATTTTTTTCTTATTGTTATTATTGAATTATTATTTATCGTGCAATTTTTAAACAATCAGATATTAATAATTATTAATAAATCAATATATTTCAATTAAAAAAAAGGAAATGAAGTCGGATTCGAACCGTTCTGTCTGCCCCTTGCATTTCATTAATTAAAAGTTTATTTGGCTATAACTGTAGAACCGATGAAAATAAGTGCCACTTATGATATATCGTTGAAAAGCTCTCGATTTGGGTTTATAACTTCAATTAAGAAAAACTCCAAAATCCAGACGTTTTTGGGTTTTTTGAATCTTTTTTGTCCAGACGATTGGAATGAAAAGGGGAGGTGCACAAACAGATGTTACAACAGGCCTAAATCGAAAATTTCAACATCCTACGGGCAATCATTTTTGAGTTATACGAGATACATACGTAAATAAATCACGCCGAAAGTATTCAAAATGGATTCAAGGATAATCAAAATGGATATTTGTGTTCAAATCTGAACTTTTCTTGATCATAATACTTGTTTTACTTCGTACAAGGAACTTTTTATTAAATGTTATTCGAAAAAATATGTATATACGAATATATTTATCGATTACAAAAAAATATATATATACGTAAAATAAAAATAAATATGCATACCTTATAATTATTTCTAAGATGAAAACACAAAAACAGAACACAATCGGTGATTATATTATTGTCGTATAAAGAATATAAAGGAAAACACGAAGAATAAAAGGTAATCTGAACGAGGCGATAATAACCACCGTTACGTGCTATCTTGAAACTGTTGTCGATTCGAATTATCTGACGACATCCAAACACCGTGACGTGGTTTCGGTGTACCAGGATTAGATAAACCGGATTCATGTATCGGTGAAAGCGTCGGCGACATGGTAGGACGTAACGAAGGTATACTTTTACGTCGAATATATCTTCTAGGCGGATTACGTCTGGCGGAAGTAAACGTCGAAGATGGAATTTGTTGTTGTTGTGGTTGTTGTTGTACGTAAGCTAAAACATCACCTAATTCTTTCAACGAGACGGCTTGCATTTGACGACGCGTCGGCGGAGGTAAAGCTGGTAAAGATGTCGATCGTCTGGGCGGTGATCTCGAAGATGTCGGTTGTATTTGGTTACGTCTCGGTGCAGGTGGTGGTGAAGGTGAACCGTCCATTTTACGACCAAAATTTCTACCGTTTAAATTACCACCGTTATTATTTGTAACGTTATAACCGCCACAAAATCCGAAAAACCAACCACGCCTTGTCTTTCTTTGATCGTTTGCCTTTAAATCGTCTTTATTTTTATCGGTACAATATCTACAACCGTGGCAAACTCTTCTTTCCGATCGACTATTACCGGCGATATCGATTCTTTTACCGTAATTTCGATCGCTAATAACTGAAACACTTCCGGTTGACTTTGAATAATTTTTATTAAATCCGTTTTGCGAAGTTATTCCGGATTCGTTATCCGAAGTAAAACAATTATTTCTATAATTAGTATTTAAATCACGACCCGATGCACCTTCGATAGTTTCGACCGAACACTTTTTATCGTAACCGATTTCCGGATTCGATCTGTTTAAAGGATTTCGCGAAGATTTCCAACAATTATTAACATTATCGTTATTATTAAAACTACTTCCGGTAATCGTTCTTCTGGAAGATATATCTATATCGATATCCTTTTGTTGTTGTTGTTGCCCTAAAGAATTATTTCTATCTGTTATCGACGATAATTGACGATAATTTCTAATATATTCGTAAGTCGTAATACCAAGGACGGATATATAAACATGAAAAAGACATAAATGTAAGAGAAGTCCAGCCGTAACGGCCGCTAAACCGCTGACAAATCCGAGTATAATCAGGAATATTTCTGGTGGAAGCGGCATATCCGGTGTCCATGGATAATCCAACCAGTTCGGATCGACGTGATAGTACACTAATTCCGTTACCGATACGCCGACGATAACTAGGCAAGCCGCCACTGCCGAAACGACGCACACTAAAAATGCGGCATAATTACGACCGCCGATGCAATGATTCAACCATTTACAATGATGATCGAATTTGGCGACGCATTTATTACATACACTACAATGTTTCGTTCTAGGCCCGGACGTCTCGATATTACACAAATGACAACGACCGTTTTCGATCACATGCGCGTGTTTAGAACGATCAAATTCGGGGACGGCAGCCGACGCGGGTCTTAAACGGCGTAATTCCGGATCTGCGGGATCTAAAAGTAAAGCTGTTAAGTGAGCGATAACGTGTAAAGCGAACAACGTGGCTAAGACGGCAGCGAGTAACGGTTGGAACGCGACGTTAAACGCCGGAACGAGTACGAGAAACGACGCTACCGCGAATAAAATAAGCGCGAACCAGCCGGCGATTTGTTGCGGGTGTAACGGTAATTGCAATCCGTGCACTCTACGCCACTTTCTATGCTCTGGCGCCGCAAGCCCGCTTTGCAACGAGCAACACCGAGACATTCTACGACTGACAGCATGGTCTGCCGCTCGGCCGATACTCTCGCTCTCTCGGCATCTCTCGGAATACCGGCGCGCGCGTCGCGTTATCGACCCTCCCCCACCATCACAAATACTGCTACTACCGCGCACAATTCAACTCCTACTAAAAAGATGAAATCACTGACACACATACACGCGCATCAGCGCAGTTGTTTATTAAAACACAGATTGTAACTACGGGACGCACGGACTAAAACATCCAGAAGTAAAATAAAATAAAACAAAATGTAAAACAGTAGGAATAAATAATAAACAAAATACATACACGAGTACATATATAAAACAAATAAAATAAAACGATAATCAAGCGCGAAAAAATTAATTACAGGTTATAAGAAAAAATCGTATCTGTTTCTATAGAATCGATTGTTTCACCGCGAGTAGAATCGATCTGATAATTAAAAATTGTAATAACAAATAATTTAATTACGTAAATTTCATAAGAAAGTTACCTATTGTAATGGATACCGTGATTCGACTCCCGCAAAATTTCAACATATCTTGGCGTTTCAAATCCTACAAACCCGAAAACAACCGTTACTACAAATGTTTATAAATACATTTATATTTCACCTCACTTGGACACGATAACGTCCGTGATTTTCCGCCAATTACTTTCAAATTGATACATAAAATATAACGATCAAAAATTTCGATCGAGTTCGATAACATTTCGTGTGGAAACGCGAGGAATGTTTTGGAAAATAAATCTCTATAGCTTTTTTATTAAGTAAAATAATGAATTCGTTTAAAGTTCCTACTATTCTTTGGATCACAGCCTAAAACTTACCTAAGTAATTTTTTTTATGTCACCAACCATCGGCCCAGACGGTGGAAAAATGGGGTTCCGAAGGCAAAAATATTATACTTCCCTTAATAGGCAGACTATCAATCGGTTTAAACCGGTCATTACTCCTTTAAATATTACCTAAAACTTTTATTTTAAACAAGTTTTGATATGACCAACCCTTACGTCAAGGGATGTCCAAAATGTTGCTCGAGGTTTGTCGTATGCTACGACAAACCTTCTTACAATTGTCGTATTGAGTAAATTTGAATTTTTCTGTAACTTTAACGTGGAAATCTTTTTTAACCCCTAATTAGCAACAGGGAAATCTACATCCGGCGTGCCGATAGAGACTTTTTGATAACAGTATCGCCGGTGGCGCGAGTAGTAGCGTCACGGAATTTCATCCGCAGGTCCCGGGTTCGAATCCCCGTACCGCATGGCATTTTCACACCCGTTAAAAAATATTTATCTCATCTTCTGAAGCAATATCTAACGGTGGTCCCGAGGTTGAAAAGAAAAATCAGTATAATTTTGTTAAAAACAGTTTTATTTATATTACAGGAATTTTTGTTTTTTGAGCTGAAAAATAACTGCGAGACTCTTACCGTACTGTTTACAATTTCAGTGGATATCACCGCGTTTTGTTAGATTATTTTTTTTATGAATTACTGATGGTTATCTTATGGATTTATTTATAATTATTAAACAAAGAAATTAAATTTTTTGTTGATAGTCATATCATTTAGTTCATACCATATTTTTTATTTTTTTAATAAAACTAGTATAATGACCTTTACGAATCGAAAATCCGTGATGTAATATTGCACTTACTCCTTTTTATCAATTTTTATATATCAAAATCGATTTTGACAATCGAATCTATTCCTTTTCTAATAAAACTAGTATAATCTAGTTGTAAACTAATACTTTTATTTATTTTTAAAAAAGTGATGGGAAATAAAAAAATTGTTTCATCTTCAGTACTTTCATTTACTATTAAAACAAGCCGTAGTATACTTTGTTTTAAATTTCATTATTTCATGTACATTATCAAGTTTTTGTACGGTATTTAGTACTATCAAGTACTGCTATCTAACGGTACGATTCGTAAACCCACTTTGTTTAGGGAAAACTGATACATTCGAGTTCCTCGGTTAATCAAATGGAAGAGAAAACGTTGTCTAACAAAATTCAAAGTATTTTTTGATAGTATTCTTTATTACAAAATTAACTGAACTGAAATATAATATTTTCACCCTTATTTTTTCCTACTTTCATTTCACTTTTAGATTAGGTCATGTTTAGTACAGTAAACATATTTCGTCGATTTCGGCGTGCCGTCTAGTTTTCTGCGTAATCTTACCTGGAAGTTCTAACGAACTTCTTGAATTACCTATATTACAGGACAATGTATTTTTTGGCATTCGTTTTTTTTTAAATTTATTTATTATCACAACGAATTTTCATATGTTTTTCCTATATTATTTAAAATGGAATTTGATATTCTCATAATCGGCAACCTTTGAAATTGCGTAAACTATTAAAAAACTTTAAATATATAAATAAAAGGATACAATATATATGTTTCAAAAAACAAACTAATATCACCGCCCAAATTTATACAGAGATAAATATTCTCACACATCCCGTACTCCAAAGAAAATAAATAAAAATAAATTCAACAAAATATTCCGGTGAAATGTCTTGATAGTATTGATAAATAAAAAAAGAATAGATATCGGTTAATGATCGGCAAAAATCAATTCGGTTCTTTATTAGATATGTATGAATAAAGTTAATAATAAATTATCTATCACCTTGAACTTGGAGTTAGTTTGAAGGGTAAATTCAATTACAGTACGTATAAATAAGCAACAACAGATAACGTTTAAAATTTAAAAAACCCTAATGCTAAACATTGCCCTTTAATGTAGGTTATTTAAACAACAACAATAAACAAGAAATGAATTTAAAAAATTAAAAAACCGAATGACAAACAAAACACTGGTAACAAATATTGCTCTTCAGTAATTAAAAAGTGTAAAATATGATAGATTTATCAAATCTTTTTAAATTTATAATTTAAATTCTCTGATGTGAACATCACATGACTTCCTTTTACGCCTATTAAATTACATATACACATTTTTTGCTGCACTTCATTTCAAAGTGAGATACGATCCTCCAATTCTGTAATAAAGTGGACAGTTACACGATCGGTGAAATATTAGTTTTTATTAACATCAAATATTAATTAATGAAATATTAGGAGAGAGTAGAAGTCACTTTATTACTCGTACTACTAGATGAGTATTATTTCTGGTGTGTCGTATAAATTAAACTATTCCGTTTACTGAACTCCTGTATACTGCGTACAAATGTTAATTTCGACCTTACACTGTAAAATATTATTTGATTATTTGGTGAATAATCAAAAATGAAAAAGAAACAATAATACAGCAAAGAGAAAGATAACAATGAAGAAATATATCTGAAAATAAGAGGAAGAAGATGTGAAACCAAAGAAAGAATAAAAAGATTAATAGAGGATGATGAATATAAAGAGACATTTTGAAAATTAGAGAACGTGTACACAAATTAAGATGAGAAGAATTATATGAAACTAAAGAGCGATTAATTGATCGGCAATAAAATACAAATAAACGAATTGATGATCAACTTCGACTTGGGGAGAATCTTGTCCGACAATATCACAGGAGTAATCAACTAACATATCGACATGTATATGTTGTTCTTATCAGGGTCTATTTTTCAGTCAACTTCAATGTAGATGAAATTAAAGTAGAAAATCCAAAAATAACACGATCCTAAATAATAATTTTCAATTAATATTATATAATCAGATGTTTCACTAACTCTATTACATATACAAATATGTAATAATGTCTATTAAATTACATGTAACATTTTTAAAAGTACGTAAAATTTTATTTCGCTAATAACTTCTGATCTTTTTCCATATTTTCTTTTTTTTATTATTGAATTATTATTTACTTGCAAACATTTTTTTTTACAATCAGAGATTAATAATTATTAATAAATTAATATATTTAAGTTAAAAAAAAAAGTTGATGAAGTCGGATTCGAACCGACGTGCCTTCCTCTTGTAAGAACCAAATATTTCAATAAGTTAAATTTTATTTGGCTATAACACTGGAACCGATGAAAATAAGTACCACTTACGATATATCATTGAAAAGCTCTCAATGAGGGGTGATTATTATTACTGCAGTTAAAACAAAGTCCAAAATCCAATTTGTTTTATATTTTGGGCTATTCTGGACACTTTTGGTTCAGTCCATTCCAATCACTAGGGAAGGTGCACAAGTAGATGATACAACACCGAAATTTCAACATCCTACGGGTAATCATTTTTGAGTTATACAAGATACGTACAGACGTCACGTCGAAAAGAATCAAAATGTATTCAGAAATGGTCAAAATGGATATTTCCGTTGAAATCTAGAAAACATTTTTCACGATCTCAATACTTCCTTTACTTCATACAAGGAAATAATATATTGAACTATACCCAAAAGACAGATTATACAAACTGGTGTGTAATACTTACGAAAAAGGGGAAGTTCCGTCAGACTTCAAAAGGGTGTTATAGTCATGATACCAAAGAAAGCAGGAGCAGATAAATGTGAAGAATACGGAACAATTAGCTTATCAAAATAAGCATAATAATAGATGCATAACTAGAATTCTGTACAGAACAATTGAGAGGAAATGGAAGAAGTGTTAGAAGAAGACCGATTAGGTTTCAGAAAAAGTATAGGGACAAGGGCACCAATTTTAGGTATTAGATTAATAGTAGAAGGAACATTAAAAAAAACATACCAACATACTTGGCATTTATAAATCTAGAAAAGGCATTCAATAACGTAGACTTGAATAAAATGTTCAGCATTTTACAAAAATCAGGGTTCAAATACAGAGATAGAAGAACGATTGCTAACATTTACAAGAAACAAACAACAACAGTAATAATTGAAGAACCTAAGAAAGAAGCCGTAATAAGAAAGGGACTCCGACAAGGATGTTCCCTATCCCCGTTACTTTTTAATCTTTACATGGAACTAGCAGTTAATGATGTTAAAGAACAATTTAGATCCGGAGTAACAGTACAAGGAGAAAAGATAAAGATGCTACAATTTGCTGATGATATAGTAATTCTAGCCGAGAGTAAAAAGGATTTAGAAGAAACAATGAACGGCATGGATAGAGTCCTACGCAAGAAAATAAACAAGAACAAAACGAAAGTAATGAAATGTAGTAGAAATAACGAAGATGGACCACTGAATGTAAAAATAGGAAGAGTAAAGATTGTGGAGGTAGAAGAATTTTGTTATTTGGGAAGTAGAAAGGCAGGCCACGTTTGGAATATGTAAAACAAATTGTTAGGGATGTAGGATGTAGAGGGTATACTGAAATGAAACGACTAGCACTAGATAGGGAATCTTGGAGAGGTGCATCAAACCGTCAAATGACTGAAGACAAAAAAAAAAAAGGGAAGTAGAATTACTAAAGATAGAAGAAGCACAATCAATATAAAATGCCGAATAACACAGGCGAATCAGAAATATAATTTTTTTACATCAAAAATTAATTTACCATTTTTGAAATCATATGTTTGGAGCGTAGCTTTATATGGAAGTGAAACTTGGACGATCGGAGTATCTGAGAAGAAAAGATTAGAACCTTTTGAAATGCGGTGCTATAGGAGAATGTTAAAAATAAGACGGGTGGATAAGTGACAAATGAAAAGGTGTTGCGGCAAATCGACGACGAAAGAAGCATTTGGGAAAATTTAGTTAAAAGAAGGGACAGACTTATAGGCGACATATTAAAGCATCCTTGAATAGTCGCTTTAATATTTGAGGGCCAGGTTGATGGAAAAAATTGTGCAGGCAGGATAGTTCCAAAAAATTGTTCCAACGTTTGGAATATGTAAAACAAATTGTTAGTGATGTAGGATGTAGGGAGTAAACCGAAATGAAACGAATAGTACTAGATAGGGAATCTTGGAAAGATGCATCAAACCAGTCAAAGGACTGAAGACAAAAAACATAGATCCCGGAATGTGCCGATTACTGACGGAAAATACCGATTCGTTATCAATTTCTAGTATTAAACATCTAATTTAACTTTCGTTATATCAATTTCCAACATTTAAAATAATATATATATATTTTTAGTAATAAATTTTGGATACCTAATAATCCCAGACACCGCTCGCAAGGGCAACCCGCCCGAAGGGCGTGCCTAAGGTAGGCCTGTGTATCTAGTAGATCTAATATAGCGCTATCTATATGGTAAAATAAAAATGTCAAATCATCAAATACGCATATTTTGACAAATTTTTCTTTACAATAAAGTTTTGTTTGTACGCGTTTTTTTATCTACAAAAAAATTTAAAAAGCGTAAAGTAAATGAAAGACAATCGATATTAAGCGCGCGTGTATTTTTTAAAAACACGTTGAACACAAAATAATATAATGAAGAAAAATAAATAAATACCGTCAACAAAGAATTTTTAACACGGAGCATATAATATAATAAATGAAACGACAAGAAATTATATACAGGATTTTTATTTACTATTTCCACAAAAGACAACACAACAGGTAGGAGGGCAAACCGAGTAACTTATGCGTGCAAAGATCACGACGATAGTTTACGTAAATGATTTTAATTTAGTAATAGATTTACAACGTTCATAATACACCTGCTGCTTACTACAAAACACACACGTACGCACGCATGCACACATATATGCAACCGCTCTCTGTACATAGGTCAAATCAATTAATATTCATTTTAATATATTACGTCATTAACACGAATACAAAGTACTTTATATCTTATATTTTCATAATTATAGTTATAAATATACGACATAAAAAATTAGAAACTATATTCAATTACGAGTATATTATAATTTTTAAAAAATAACAAGAAAAATATTATACAAAAAAATTACAATGACATAGTAAACAGTACGGTAAAAGTTTCGTAGATATTGTTTCTTCCGCTCAAAAAACAAATTTCTGTTACATAAATAAAACTGATATTAACAAATCGATGCTGATATCAAAAAAGGTAAGACACGACATTTCTATTTTTTTGGTTTGCGTGGCATTTCTTCCGCCACCACCCCCATTCGGTCGCCCTACAGCAAAAGACCGAATGTACGTGCCCCGAAGGACTGTTGAGCCTCGAAACAGTTTACCGACCAGTGTACTAATTAGCTTCTCGAGCTAACCTAAAAGCGTTAGCAGAATAAGCGTGGTACCATACACCACTCGCTTGCGTGTTTCACCACCCGCTTTTCATATACGAGTATTACTAAAATGGCTAGGCGCACCTCGTCAACTACTAAAACATATATGACTATCAATAATTAAATTTATCTCGTCAGACAGAAATTCGCTGCCACGTCTAGGCCGCTGAATGCCAGCAAGTACTTGTCCATCATTAAAGCGCTTGTATATGGAACGTTCCTTCTCCGTTGCCCTTTTCAATTTAGTCGGTGGAAGGAATATAAAAGGGGTTTAGTTGTTTTTTCAGTAGCGATCAAAAGATGGCGGAAAGAAAGGGCTCTTTGATCGCCAAATCTGTTCAAAAACACGCTAAAAAGGGCGAAAGAGAAGGTAATTGGTAAAAAACTAATTTCTGTGTACGTAGAAATTTAAACTAAGGACCGTTGTACTCTAATGTTTTTAAGCGGACATTTTTATTAAGTTATCTAATAATAGTAAAAAATATTATCTGTTCTGACATTCTATTATTTATTCGGTTAAACAGAATACGGTTTTAAAGGACAATGTGCTTAAAAACCGTGTACCGTATTCTTAAATGTGATAAAGTGTAGAATTACATTATTATCCTGCTTCCAGCTATTCTATTTGATTCATTTTTTTTCGGTTCCTTTATTTTAGAGAATAATTTAACCACTGCCTTGAAAAGATCCAGAAAAAAATTCACTGGAGTAACAAGCCGATTAATTATAGCTACGAGCCACCACTGCCCGTACGGGACGTTTATATACATTTCCGAAAAACCGTGATCTGCTGAACCGAGAGTGTACCTGATGAGTGCAAACGTTACTATTTAACCTATAGACAAATATCCCGTTCGAATTTTGAAAATCGGATCATTGTTAAGAACACCACATTGCACCTCTCAAAACAGCGCCCCAAGTGCACCCCGTTTGTTACCGGTTGATGGTGATAATCGGTCTAGCCTCTCACGAGGTTATGCCAGGGACGGTGGATAGCTAGGGGTAGAGGTTTAGTCGGTAGTGCGCAGGTATACATACGCTCTTCCTATAACCCAGCAGAACCTGTTAGCGACCCCGACACTGCTTCGGCGTCTGTAAAGCGGATTCCCCACCACTACACAAAAAAAAGGCCTCACGAGGTGCTCGCATATTTCACCACTCTAGCCCCGCACGCAGTCCCCACGGGAAGCCCGTTATTATTGAACAGAATTTTTTTAAATTTATTTAATATTATTTTATTTAACGTAAATGTAATTCTACAAAAGCGGTAGAATAATTTGCCGATTTGAAAGATCAATAAAAACAATGATTTTATTGGTATAATTGCAATTATTTTTTCACCGTATGGTACTACTTTAGAAATTACCTTTTATACCGTTTTGAAAATCGTATCGAGCAACTGGCGCCCCTCATTGGCGATAGAGAGATTTACCACCGTAACTCAGAAGCATCGGTCGACTCTTTCCAAGCATCATAAGGTGTACGTTGGCTATTTCTTGGCGAATATTCTCTTTCAGTCAGCAAGGGTCCTTGGACGATCGGTGTACACGGGAGATATCAGAAACCGCCATAAAAAGTAGGCAAAAAGGGACTAAATCGGGTGAGCGTACGGGCCATAAAGATCGCGCAGGGAAGTTTTCCCGCAAAACATGTCATATCTCCATCCTTCTGAAACCAAACATTCCCAAAAAATCCATTTCGTCAAGCCTTGGCAAAAAAAAAGAAAGGGCATCTGCATGCTTGCATGCCAAGCGCTGAGGAGACCGCAAAAAAACTGCCTTGCCACCTCGATTTTCTGGGGTGATATAACGGACCGTTCCCCTTTTCAACAATGCCAGTTCGCCTGAACGTGTTTTCCCACGTAACAATCGACTGCCGATCAGGAATACGTTGTGTAGCGACGATCAAGCGATCAAGCCTCTAAGGTGAACGCGCACCGTTCTTTCGTCAATCACATTCTCGGTACTGAAGTGGAAGGAAGAAAACATATCCTGAACAACGGCAAAACGTCGCTACCTTGGGCATATTTCAAATCAGCACCGTGCATTGTTTTTGTAATATTGTTCATTCGATTGATTCGAATCATTTAGTCGAAATCAGGCTCACACAGTTCACAGTTCATTAATTCAATTTATGCTTTAACCGGCCAATCTCCACTACTATATATATATACATATGAATATATATTTTAAAGATTATAAGAGGTCTGTAAATAAAGTAATGAGACTTATTTTTTTGGCAGCCGAAGTCGCAACACTAGTAAACATCTGGTTAAATGAGCAGCTGACTTATATTAGGTGATAATATTTTTAGTCCATTGTTGCCAAGTGAGACGTAAACAAACTTTTGGTGAAACGAAATTTTTGTTGTGCATTACAAAAATGAGTGATACTAATTATAAGCAATCATATTTTGTGGTAAACTCGGTGAGAATACTAGTGCAACTTTTTAAAAATTAAAAAGGGCATAAGGAAATGACGCTCTATCACGAGCCCAAGTTTTTAGGTGGTTTTAAGCATTTTCAGATGGCCGGGAATCAATTGCGAACGATTCACGCTCTGGAAGACCCTTTAATGTCAAAAAGCGACGACAATATTGATCGAATCAGAGATTTGAGACGGTACGACCGCCGATTAACTGTCAGAATGACTGCAGAACAATTGAATTTGAACCGTACCACAGTCCATCAAATTTGGACAAACCAATTGGATATGAAAAACGTTTGTACAAAATTAGTCCCAAAAAACCTCACTGTTGAACAGAAAAACAACAGGATGGAAGTATGCCGCGATCTTCTAAGACGAATTGAAAATGATCCTGAT
Source organism: Lycorma delicatula (assembly GCF_047948215.1). NCBI lineage: Eukaryota > Metazoa > Arthropoda > Insecta > Hemiptera > Fulgoridae > Lycorma > Lycorma delicatula. The sequence goes on along the minus strand of NC_134458.1, from coordinate 192,229,877 downwards.
TTTGTTGAAAATGTTATTTTTGGCGATGAATCTTGGATACTTGAGTACGACCCAGATAAAAAAGGTCAGAGCAAAGAGTGGCACACTTCAAATTCACCACGTCCCGAAAAACCAAAAATGAGCGAATCAAAACTACGCAAATTTGTTTCTTCGATAGTAATGGCATTGTCCATAACGATTTCTTGCCTACTTCCTTTTTTCCTATTTAGCCTCCGGGAAATACCGTTCACGTATTACTTTAGCGGATGATATGTATGAATGTAAATGAAGTGTAGTCTTGTACAGTCTCAGTTCGACCGTTCCTGAGATGTGTAGTTAATTGAAACCCAACCACCAAAGAACACCGGTACTCACGATCTAGTATTCAAATCCGTGTACAAATAACTGACTTCACTAGGACTTGAACGCTGGAACTCTCGACTTCCAAGTCAGCTGATTTCCGATAACGCGTTCACCAGTAGGCCAAGCCGATGTGTTACCTACAGGAAACACAGATGAATGTATTGATTGAATTTATAAATCAATACATTTACCGAGAAATTTATTGAAAAATTGCTGAAAAGATTTACCCGAGTGTGACCAGCCATTAAAGACAACTGGATGCTGCACCATGACAATGCATCTTGTTACATTGGACACACAATTAATGACTTGTTAGCAAAGAAAAACATTCCTGTAATTCCTCAACCACCTTATTCACCTGACTTGAATCCCTGCGACGTTTTCCTGCTCCCGACTTTAAAAAAACATCTCAAAGGAAACCGTTTTGGAACAGTAGAAAACAAGAAGAAAAAATGTAAGCGACCATTTGAAGGACCGGTTTCTAAGTTCAAAAACTGTTATGAAGAATGGGAAAACCATTTGAAGTGTTGTGTGGCTTCCCAGGGGAACTATGTATAATTAGATTGTAAATAAAAGGTTTTTCTGAACCAGTCTCATTACTTTATTTACAGACATCGTATGTAATAAGCTTTCTCAGTTACGCCAAGAAACATAACGTAAAATTTGGTTGGATTGATCGAATAATTTTTTTTGTTTATCCCGAACAAACAAATACTTGGTTTTTTTCTATATAATAGTATATATATAGGAAGAAATTACGAACCAATAAAATCCCAAAAAAATGGACAAAAAATTGGCATCCAAAGCGGACAAATACGAAAAAAACGATCAAATAGCAAAAATGAGATTATGTAATATCATTTTAAATGAATTACGTCCAATAAAAAGTCGGAAGAAATATTGCAGGAAGGTTGTACACAATTAAACGGGACGATTTGAAAGCGGAATAACTGACATTAAATTCTTTTACTAAATGTAACAACGAGAAAAAATCGTGTGCAATGTGCAACAACATAACAACAATCATGTTAAGCGATTTAACAGTTAACAATACACAGTTCAGTTAAACTATTTACATCTCAGAACATTTCCGCTTCATGAATAAAATAAACATAATAACACAATGATATGGTTGTAAACAACACACGTCGATACGCTTTCCCCGCATCGAAATATTAGACATCCTTTAAACCTGTTTATTAATTACCCACTTATATTTAGAATTAAAAAAAACTGAATAAATTAATGTTAATTATTTGTAATCTATTTTTTTTAAATTCGAAAGCATAATGATATGAAAATGTAAATCAGTAATAAAATAAATTAAAAAGAAAAAACGATTAACATTAATAAAAAAGTATCAAAAAAAAAACTAGGAATATTAGATCATGGATACCTGTTTTGTTTGGTGGTCGGGTTTCAATCAACTACACACCTCTGGAATGGTCGACCTTCTTTTACCTGTTTAGCTCCGGAAATTACCGTTCAGATATTACTTCATAGGATGACATATATGAACCCACCGGGTTGGTCTAGTGGTGAACGCGTCTTCCCAAATCAGCTGATTTGGAAGTCGAGAGTTCCAGCGTTCATGTCCTAGTAAAGCCAGATATTTTTACACGGATTTGAATACTAGATCGTGGATACCGATGTTCTTTGGTGGTTGGGTTTCAATTAACCACACATCTCAGGAACGGTCGAACTGAGAATGTACAAGACTACACTTCATTTACACTCATACATATCATACTTTGAAGTAATACCTGAACGGTAATTCCCGGAGGTTAAAAAGGAAAAATAAAGGAAAAAAGAAAGTAATATATACACTGCATTGTTGTCTGTAAGTTGTCGCGTTGTAGTATGTGATTTTCTGTGAAACCTAACCGCCAAAGAACACCGTTCTAGTATTCAAATCGGTATAAAAGTAACTGCCTTTACTAGGATTTGAACCTTTCGAAATCAGTTGATTTGCGATGACGAGTTAACCACTACACCAGCAGGTGGTTAATCAATCTGGAAGTCCTGGGTTCCAGACCCGGTCGGGCGTGGTATTTTTTTTATAAGCTACGAAATTCCATATCCCCCATGCACAAATTTCAAGCTTATGCGGTAATATTATTAAGGAAAAACAAAATTCCGTTTTTAATTAATTATCCAATAAACCGAATATTAACAAATCGAAAAAGATTCTAACCGTAAGATTACACAATTTAGATTTAGACAGATTTCATAAGAAAGGTACCTATTGTAACGGATACCGTGATTCAACTTGTAGAAAATCTCGATATATCTTCGCATGTCACATCCACCACACCCCAAAACCACCGTCAGTTCAAAAATTCATATATATATTTATATATTTCACATTCTTGCGGGTACGTTAACTGCCGTAATTTTGCGCCAATCGCTTTCAAATTTATATATAAAATATAACGACCCAAAATCTCGGTCTAGTTCGATAACGGGCGAATTCGGATCAAGAATACATTACGACCGATACATTTTCCAGCAAAAAAAGGATTTTAAATTTCAAGTATTTGTAGATCGAAATGAGACGGGGAACCGGTCTTTTTATAATACGCGAAGACGCGTTATTTTTTGGCAAATACATACAGTTCTGTTCCAATTTTAGTAAGTGAACACGATAATTTGTCGTGAATATTAATGTTGAAAATAATAATAAATGATATTTACCTTTTGTGAAAAAATTTTATGAAATAAAAAAAAAAAAAACAGAATCAAGATTCAGAACTGTAATTCACAAGGCAAAGAAAATCTGAAAAACTCTTCAATCGTAAATCTGACTTTCAAGTCACGTACAGCATTCTGTACGTTCAAACCACCAACATTATAAATTCTGATCGGTAAACTCCCTTGTTGAAAAGGTAAATTAAAAGATTTGTTTTAAAATTTAAACTGCAAAGTAAAAAGTAGGAAAGTCAGGGATAAATTATAATAAAACGCACGCTGTTATATCAAAACGACTGAAAAGTTTTAACTTTAATATTTACATAGCATTTTATAAAACAGAAAAAAATTTTCTAATAAATATACTAAAATGTAATGGAATTTTAAATTCAGTTAGATTTTGCTAATAGTTTCATCATAATCTTTATTATTGGTCCTTGTCCCCCTTAACCTACTCCCCTCCCCTATTCAGACAGATTCTGTACATCGTGAAGCAGGAACTGCAGCACCCCCTATTTCCAATCGATAACATTTAATATAATAAATCCTTTTTTCTTTAATTCTTTCTTTAAACTTGTACAACATATAATCCTTAAGCTGAATGCCAGTAGTCACCCCTCAGTTTATGGAAAAATATAAATGGAACTGTGCACTACACAGTTCCAGCGGTGTGGTATTTGGCTGTTGTACGCATGTGCACATAGGAAGCTGCACGCGAGAGAGGGAAAGAGCACTGTCGCTCCTACAGTGCCGACCCTGACGTGTTGATGGCAGGTAGTTTTTTTTTTTTATTTCGCGTGCGTATGGAACGTTCCTTGTTCGTTCCCTTTCCTAGTTTAGTCGGTGAAAGAAATATGAAAGCGGCTTACTTGTTTTTTCAGTAGCGATGAAAAGACGGGGGGAAAGGAAGAGATCTTTGATCGCCAAATCTGTCCGAAAACAGGCTAGAGGGGCGAAAGAGAAATTAATTAGTAAAAACTAATTTCTGTGTACACAGGAATTTAAATTAAGCGCCGTTGGACTATAATGTTTTTAAACGGACATTTTATTAAGTTATTATGTAATAATTCTAATAAATATTATCTGTATTGACGTTTTACTAATTTTTCGGTTAAACCGAATACCGTTTTTAAGCACAGTATGCTTAACTCGGTTTGTTTTTTCAATAAATGCACAGTTTTTAGTTTTTTCTTAGATAATTTCTATGAAACTTTTCAGAATAAATTTTTCTACATTTCAAATTGAATTACAAAAAAAAATTCCTTTCGGTACGGTGGAAGGTGGAGGTAGATTTTACCGGTGCTAAACAGGGAATAAAAAAGATGTCCACCTTAAATTTTACTAGTCCACTTCACCACTTCAAATTTACTCAATAAGACAACGGTTGCATGTTTAGCGTACGACAAGCCCCGTATTCTTACAATTTGGTCATCCCTTACCGGAAGGGTTGGTCGTGTCAAAAATTGTTTCAAAAAAAATGTTAGGTAATGTTTAGAAGTCAAACGACCAATTTCAACCGATTTCATACTATGCTATTAAAGGAAATATGATTTTTTCTGTCTTCGAAACCCCATTTTTTCCACCCGCTGGGCCTACGGTTGATTATATTAAAAAACATTACGTAGAGAAGTTTTCGGCTCTTATCTAAAGAATAGTAGTAGCATTAACCGAATTCGATATTTTACTCGATAAGAAAGTTATAGCGATATTTTACTTTTTTGAAAACGCTACCCCTATTTCCACTCCGACGGTCCGATTTTGGCCGTTAACCAACTCGTCCGAGACACGGTATTTTCAAAGAACAATTTGAAAGCGATTAGCACAAAATTACGACAGTTATGGTGTCCACATGATAGTGAAATAGATATATATATATATATATATATATATATATATATATATATATATATATAAACCGGTGGTTTTGGGGTCTGGGAAACGTAAATCGCAAAGGTATATCGAAATTTTTCCGGAAGTCGAATCACGGTACCCGTTACAATAGGTAGCTTTCTTATCAAATCTACCTAAAAATACAACTTAATTGATCATTTAACCGAGTTTTCTTACCTAAAACCAAAAAACATATTATATTTTACCCCAAATTTTATGTTTTATGCCAAATACCTTTAATATTAATGCAAGTACAGTTCTCAAACCCATTTCTTAAAAATATTTTCAGGTGAAAAACCATAAGAAACAACCAAATTCGCTCGTTAATTTACTTTCCCAGAATTATAAGAAGTCGTAATTTCCTCGGGAGAAGCGAAATTTTTCGCTAGCCGTAATTCACTAAGGAAGCATTTTCGGGGTAATATTTATATGAATTATTCCCTGTTAAAGCTATAAAATAACTTGTCAAGAGATTACCGTGTATTTTTTAATTATCCTGTATATTCTTTCAGTTCCCTGTACCAAAAAAATTACATCAAAATTAAATTTACGCGGGAATTGTTTTTATATTAAATAAAAAACAAATTTTTTACGGTTTTTGGAATCCGCAAAAAAAAATAGATTCGACTATTACTGAACGGCACACGATAACAAAATGAAATAAATAAATAATTTTAACGGGAAAAAAATACTTTATTAATTAAATACGTAAAATAAAACAAAAACAAAACAGACTATAATTATTCAAAACAAACGCACCAGAGAAGAATAAATAAAAAATAAATAGACTAAAAAAATTGATCTAAATTTTACTTGTGAGATTTTTAACCGAATTATTAGATCAGAATAATTTACTAACCGCTACAAAATTCTATATAATAATCGATCAATTAATCTGTTGCAGGTCAAATAACTCGTAACGTATAAACACAGAATGAAAGAACAAACAAACACAATCGATATAAATTCAGAGAAAGTTAATTTGTTTAAAAGTATCAAAATATAAAATAAAAAAGCAAAATTAATACATATAAAAATATATATTTGAATCGCAATACGTGTTTGGTATACACTTGCAACTTCTTCAACTCGAACGCCTACTTTGTTAATAACTCGACGATACATATCCTCCATTATCTAGTTTCACGCCCCGATAATCAGTTCGGTCAATGTTCGACGATGTTTAAGGAAAATCCTTTCTTTTAGAAATCCCCAAAAGAAAGATTATTCCACGAACGATTCTACTCGTTCGCAAAACGAATCGGAAATCGGTTTGATGACAGTTTCGTTAAAACTTTATTGTACAAAGTCTTCTTCTTTCCTGTTTAGCTTCCGGGAATTACCGTCACGTATTACTTAGCAAAATTATATGTATGAGAGTAAATCAAGCGTAATCTTGCACAGTCTCAGTTCGACCTCTCCTGAGATGTGTGGTTAATTGAAACCCGACCGCCAAAGAACACCGGTATCCACGATCTAGTATTCAAATTTATATAAAAATAACTGAATTAACTAGAACTTGAACGCAGTAACTCTCGGCTCCGAAATCAACTTATGTGAGATGAAGATTTAACCAGTAGACCAACCCGTATAGAAACTACTATTTTGTTATAATAAAACAAAAACGGTCGAACTGCGTGATTTTTTTTTTAATAATTTTCCACTATATTTCTAAACTACGAGGGATATCTCTAAAGTAAATACCGCTGGGAAATTTCTATCCTTAAGGTCGGTGAACCTGTGTCGTTCGTGACGACGCTAGTAATATATACAATCGCAAATCAGCAGACTTGGAAGTCGAGTGTTCTACGGTTCAAGTCCTAGTAAAGCGAGTTATTTTTAAACGGATTTGAATGCTAGAACGGGGATACCGGTGTTCTTTGGTGATTGGGATTCGATTAACCACACATGTAAGGAACGGTCGAACTGAGACGGTACAAGACTACACTTCCCTTGCGCTGATACATATCATCCTCTGAAGTAATACGTAAACGGTGATTCCCGGACAGTAAACAGGAAAAAGAAAGTAATATGTACACTGCATTTTTGTCTATAAGTTGACGCGTTGTAGTATCTTTGATTGCGTGCAAGTCTGTGTGAAACCCAAACGCCAAAGAATACCGGTATCCGCGATCTAGTATTCAAATCCGTATAATAGCCGCTGCCTTTACTAGGATTTGAACGTTGGAATTCTCGATTTCGAAATCCGCTCGTCTGCGAAGACGCATTCAGCACTGGACCGACCCGGTTGTGGGTTCGTGCATAAAGTCGAAAACGATATTAGCTATGTTCGGTCTGGCTCGATCCTGCTTGAACCACTCGTTTTCTAACGGAGACCCTTTTCCAAGAACCTGACGAAGAAAATTATTACGCAGAATGTTTAAATTATATTCACCGTTCGCTGTCGGTTCAAAAAATAATGGCCTTGTTATCCCGGGAGTTGAGATAGCGACCCGTACCGTAACTCATCGAGCGTGATGTACTTTTTCGTGAAGCGTTTCTTGATTTTCGGAAGCGTAGAATCACACATTTTGTTTACTAACGACCCCGTCTACGTGAAAATGTGTCTCGTATGAAAACCAAACATCGTTCAACAATACGTCTTTGTTCACAGCCCGCTCAGCGAATGTCATTCTTTGATGTTTGTTGTCGATCGTTAATTTAGGCGACGTTGTTATTTTTTACGGATACAAATGCAAATCGGTTTTTAAAATTCGCTGCACAAATCGTCTAGAAATCTGAAGTCGCGCTGTTGCTGTGCATCTTGTTGATTTTACCCGGGTTCCTCAGCAACGCTGCTCTGATAACTTCGACGTTCTGTAGAGAACGAAGTTCGGCAGTCATTTCGCCCTAATTCTCAAATAGTAAACAGTTACAATTAAATTTTTCGTAAAGTCTACGTAAATGAGCGCGACCGCGCGTTTGAAAATGTGCACAAAACCGTGTTTTTGTAAACACCGCACTTATTGTTTCATAAAAAACAAAACAGTAATTATGCGTTGTTTAACAGTCAATCTTCCTTTGTCAGCCGTTTGGAACGATAGATAAACACCGCAGGTGGAAAGAGAGGAAACTAATATTCATGAACTGCTGTCACTTCTATCGATAGAAAACTCTTTAATAATTATTAACCAAAACGATTACCGCCCAAACAAATGTTGTAGGATTTCGTGAGCCACCCGTACATCCAAACTGAATACTCAAATTTCTTTTATAATTCCAATCAAAAGGGATTTTTTTTCCAAATATTTAGTAGAATTTGGGAAAGTACACGGGGGTTTTAGTCGCATATAAACAAAGTATAACTTGTTTATATGGGACTGGGCAAAATGACGTTCGTTGAAAGGTGTTGAAAGTCGGTTTTCCAATTTTGTAGGTCAAAGTAAACTTCCTAGGCGAAAAAGTTCTAAATAAGAGTTATAGGCATTTCTAGTACCTATAATTTAAGCCCTTAAATGTTGAATTTCGTTAATTAGTTACGGCAAAAAAGCAGAAAACCGGTTTAAAATGGCCTTTTTTTGCAAAGCCAATATTTATTGTAAAAGATAATTATTTGAAAAAAATCACTTTTTTATGATTTCTATCATCTGAAAACCATCTTCCGTAAGTTCTTGCACCGGATGTACTTTCTGTGGGTGAAATTTATATAAAGAATTTTGTAAACTGATGTCATTAAAGACAATAGGTTTCCGAATCGATGAAAGAGGGTCTACAACAAAGATCTAATGAGTTTGCATCGATTGTGACAGTTCTTGGTCTATCGTTGCGGGGACGAATCTTTACAGTAGAGGTTTCTTCAGATCGCTGTCCCGTCTTACAAACCTATAAATAAATAAATTACATACCCACTGGCGGCTCGCGTATAGGCACTGTGAAACTGTAGCACCCCCTATTTCCACTTGATATGATCGATAACATTTAATAGATTGAATCCTTTTTTCTTTATACTTGTACAATATGTAATCCTTAAGCTTAATGACAGTAGCAGTCTCCGAGTTAATGAAAATTATACGATAATCTCTGTATGGAACTGTGCGGTTTACAGTTCCAGTGACGTGGTGTTTGGCTGTTGTGCGAATACGTATATAGGAAGCGCCACACGAGGGAGAGAAACCACTGTCGCTCATGAAGTTCCGACCGTGGCGTGCTGATGGAAGGTAGATAAAAATTTTATTACAGAGGTTAATAATTATTAAATCAATATATTTAAATTAAAAAAAAAAAAAAAATTTAAAAATGAAGGCTGATTCGAACCGACGTGCCTTTCCCTTGTAAGATCCAAATATTTCACTTATTCGGCTATAAATGTGGAACCGATAAAAATAAGTACGACTTATGATATATCGTCGAAAACCTCTCAATAAGATTAAGAAAAAGCCCAAAACCCCCAAAAATTGGATTTTGGGCAATAATAATTAGAATTAAATTAGTTATATATCACTAATAAGATTTATTTTTTTATCCACTGACATCTGTTCATTTTCATTAAAGGTGAAGGTTGGAAAAAAAAAACTGCCTACATTTGATCTATCTTTTACTTTATGTTAAACTTCAAATGATTTCCCTAAAAAATAAAATTAAATCTTGGATGCGGCATAAAATTATTGATACAAATTTACAATAAATAGTTTCTGTAAATTAATAAAATAAATTAAAAAGAAAAATATGTTATAATAGTGTTTTATGATTAAAAAAATACACACACACCTTACTATTTACAATGAACTACCCCACGGTCACAAAGCACACTTCACTTTCCTTCAGTGGCAGCTCGCATATAGGCACTGTGGAACTGCAGCACTTCCTATTTCTACTTGATATTATCGATAACATTTAATATAATGAGTCCTTTTATCTTCATCTCTTTCTATATATTCGTACAATATATAATCCTTAACCTTAATGCCAGTAGCCATCCTCCAGTTTATGAAAAAAATACAAGAATATATGAACGGAACTGGGCACTTCACAGTTCCAGCGGTGTGGTGTTTGGCTGTTGTGCGCATGTGCACATAGGAAACTGCACCCAAGGCTGCAAGGGAGAGAGAGAGAGAGAGCACTATCGCTCCTGTATTGCCGACCCTGGAATACTGGTGGAAGGTAGTTTTTTTTTATTATGCGTGTGAATGGAACGTTCCTTGTTAGTTCCCTTTTCTTGTTTAGTCGGTAGAAGGATTATAAAAACCGTTTAGTTGTTAGCGATGAGAAGATGGCAAGAAGAAAGCAAGAGCTCTTTGATCGACAAATCTGTCCAAAAACACGCCGGAAGGGCGAAAGAGAAGGTATTCAGTAAAACATAATTACTGTGTACACAGAAATTTAAATTAAGTACCGTTGGACCGTGTTTTTAAGCGGACATTTTATTAAGTTATTATCTAATAACTTAGAGGTGGAGGAACCCATATAACGGGCGCCGAAGCAGGTCGGACTCGCTAACAGGTACCGCAAGATAGTAAAAAAGGCTATGTATTCCTGCGCACTACCGACTAAACCTCCACCTGTGGCGACCCACCCCCACCTGTGAATAGATACTAAAGCATTACTTCAAAAAGCCGTAGAAATACTTCTTTCTTTTTTCCTGTTTAGCCTCCGGGAATTACCGTCTAGGTATTACTTCAGAGGATGAATGAGTATTAGATGTATGAATGCAAATGAAATGTAGTCTTGTACAGTCTCAGTTCGACCATTACTGAGATGTGTGGTTAATTGAAACCCAACCACCAAAGAACACCGGTATCCACGGTCTAGTATTCATATCCGTTTAAAAGTGATTGCCTTTACTAGGACTTGAACGGTGGAAATCTCGACTTCCAAATCAGCTGATTTGGGAAGACGTGTTCACCACTAGACCATCTCGATGAGTTCTAATAATACAAAAAAATATATTTTTAGCATCTAAAAATACTAAAAAATATAATCGGTTTGACATTTCATTATTTAGTGTAGAATTAGATTATTATCCTGCTTCCAGCTATTCTATTTGATTCATTTTTATCGGTTCTTTTATTTTACAGAAAACTTTAACCATGACCTTGAAAAGGCCCATAAAAAAATTTCTGGCGCAGCACCCCCACTAATTTTAGATAAAAGCCGCCACTGGACATACCTTTTGTAAAGGCGTAACTCTGTCACTATACTCGTTCATCATCAACAGAATTATTCTTTTCGTTTCACTTAAAGAATGCATTGTTATTTGAAAATTTAATTTTTTTGTCTTCACTCATTTACTGGTTTGATGCAGCTCTCCAAGATTTACTATCTAGTGCTAATTATTTCATTTCAGTATACCCCCTACAACCGACATACCTAACAATTTTTCCCTTCTACTTGTCCCTCAAATACTAAAGCGACTATTCAAGGATGTCTTAATATGTGGCCTATAAGTCTGTCTCTTCTTTTAACTATATTTTTCCACATGCTTCTTTCTTCAACTATTTGCCGCAATACCTCTTCATTTGTCACTTTATCCACCCGTTTGATTTTTAACATTCTCCTATAGCACCGCATTTCAAAAGCTTCTAATCTTTTCTTCTCAGATACTCCGATCGTCAAAGTTTCACTTCCATATAAAGCTACGCTCCAAATATATATTTTCACAAATCTTTTCCTGACATTTAAATTAATTTTTGATGTAAACAAATTACATTTCCGATTCGCCAGTGCTATTCGGCATTTTATATCGCTCATGCGTCGTCCATCTTTAGTAATTCTACTTCCCAAATAACAAAATTCTTCTACCTCCATAATCTTTTCTCCTCCTACTTTCACATTCATAGTATTCAAGTAGAAGGGAAAAATTGTTAGGTATGTCGGTTGTAGGGGGTATACTGAAATGAAATAATTAGCACTAGATAGTAAATCTTGGAGAGCTGCATCTTTGTTATTTCTACTACATTTCATTACTTTTGTTTTCTTCTTGTTTATTTTCATGCGATAGTTCTTGCGTAGGACTTCATCTATGCCGTTCATTGTTTCTTCTAAATCCTTTTTACTCTCGGCTAGAATTACTATATCATCAGCAAATCGTAGCATCTTTATCTTTTCACCTTGTACTGTTACTCCGAATCTAAATTGTTCTTTAACATCATTAACTGCTAGTTCCATGTAAAGATTAAAAAGTAACGGAGATAGGGAACATCCTGGTCGGACTCCCTTTCTTATTACGGCTTCTTTCTTATATTCTTCAATTATTACTGTTCCTGTAAATGTTAGCGCTGTTCTTCTATCTCTGTATTTAAACCCTAATTTTCTTTAAATTCTGAACATTTTATTCCGGTCTACGTTATCGCATGCCTTCTTTCTAGGTTTATAAGTGGCAAGAAAATTTAATAAAACTAAATAAATGAACGAGGAAATTAATAATAAATTTTTCACCAAACAAGAAATCTGAACCGCTGGACCTACAACATAACTTTTCTAGCTATGTTATAGACTATCAAATTTACCATAAGAAATATGTTGAAGTAAAAATCTGAAATGGGGAGTTCATAAGTCGCATTGTCAACGTAATACAAATTGCATTGTTGTAAATTAACAGGTTATTTTATTTAATCAATTAAATTTATAATACAGTTTTTATATAAAACGTATTTCATCTTTTTTTTGTTTCATTTACGATAAGTAACAAATATCAGCTGATATTAACACTGGAAATTAATTTTTATTTAGAAAATAACATCATTTGATACAGCCGTTTAATTTGTAGTTGTTATTATAAATATTACAGCACTGGTATTGGATAAATATAAAATGCAATAAAACTGTTCATACAGTGCGTTTTGCAACTTCCGATGTCATTACCGGCCAAACCTTTTACACGTACTGTCCAGTGTTCGATGCCGGTTTGGTGGTCGTGACCCCAAATTAACACCTGTGGCACCTTACCAGGCGTTCTTGGATACTGTGTTTCCAGATGCTCCGCAGGGTGCAGCAGAAATCGGCGACTGTAAACATGTTTTGAACATTTTTATTGACATAGACGCAGCATTTCCTTCCTTGTGTTGGAGTTTTGTCCTCTATGAGTTGGAACGCCGCAATGTTCCCGTAGCCCTGCAGGCCATAGTGCGTGATTACTTGTCGGATCTGACGGCTTTGTTTAGGGATGCGCACCTAGTTGTGGAAAACTCCATCACCAGGGGAAGCCCGCACGGCTCCGTTCTCGGTCCCTTGCTGTGGAACCTGATATTCGACGGATTTTTGGGACTGACATTACCGGAACGGGTCACGGCCCAGACTTTCGGCGATGACTGTCTCCTGTTAGTTCGTGGTAACTCACGACCGCAGCTAAAAGACCGAGCGCAGGCGGTTCTCTCAACCAGAGAGGGCTGGATGGACGTACAAAACGTTAAAGATTTTTGTGCCCAAGACGAAGTGTATGCTTCTTAAGGGTGCAGACAAATTATCGTTCAGTCGTAACCCCGTATTAAGTATAAAGGCTGTGTAATCAATCGAATTCGAGTTCATAGGTACCTAGGTATTTTGTTTAATGAGAAGTTGCTGTTTAGCAATCACAATAGGCAAGTAGCGGCGGACGCCGTCTCTGTGATGCAGAAGCTTAGGAGGATTGCTCGAAAGGATTACGGGCTGTCGGTCCGTCATTTGTACACTATGTAACGAGGTGTCTTCGAAAGTATAACCTGTTACGCGGCGTCTGTTTGGACGCATAGGTTGGAAAGAATTCGATTGAAAGAAATCGGTTGTTTTTAAAACAACCTCCTACGAGGCTACCACTGTATTGGGAAAGGCTCTCCAATCGATTTAATGGTAAACGCTCGGGCGGCCATGAAGAAATTCCGAAGAAGCAGGGAGGCCGAGGTATTTGGGATACGGATTCGAGACATGACAAGTGGACAGTGGGACACGCAAGCGAGTGGTGTATGGTACCACGCTTATTCTGATCACGCTTTTAGGTTAGGTTTAGGAGCTATTTAGGACACGGGTCGCTAAATTGTTTCGAGGATCAGTAGCCGTTTGTGGCACAAACATCCGTCTTATGCTTTAGGGCGACCAAATGGGGTTGTGGCGGGAGAAATGCCAGGCAAACCAATACAGTGTGTTTAACCTAATTTCTTTGTTAACACGATTTTTCCTTCATTGCAACTTTGAATACCTATATCTCGATAACGAAGGCATTAATCGAAAAACGGGTTTCACCACTGTTTTTCTTGTAAAATTCTTAATTGAAATCGTATGTCATATTTCCACCTTCCTAGTTTACAAAAATTAACTTAGATTCAATATGGCGGACAAAAATGAAAAAGCCATTAAAATGCCGACTTTTTTTAACTATGTAGAACCCCATTTCTGTCTGCTTCTAAATACCTCTCAGATATGCAGTATAAAGATGTTTCCATAATTAAATATCACCCGGTATAAATATATGTAAATCACGTACCGATCTACGCAACATGCGTCAACAATGATGTAAAAATATGAATTATATTTAATATAAAAAAAAATTGGTCACCATCTACCAAAGGTTAAGGAATAGAATTTTAATAAAAATAAAGCGTCCTACAATTTACGAATGAAATATCTCATAACAAAAAAGAAAAAATCAAACAAATTGTACCGGGTTGTATTTAGTAATTCGCCAACAATATTAAACACATTCTTTATATATCCACATATATACAGAATGTTTCGAAAATGGTGGGGTGGTTATACTTCTTGTAGTTTACTTGTAAAACTAAACGAAAAATATCCTTAGGAAAATTGGCGATTTCTCCTTCCTTCTCCCACTGCCCGCCATTTTGTTATTTTTTTATAAAAATTTATATCTCAAGTTCGGATAGAGGAATCACATTAATATTTGGTAAGCGTCTTGGTAATAAAGTTTTAAAATTAGAAAAACATCAAGACTTAAATACCTTCGCAAATTACAAAATGGCGGCCATATTTATTTTTCAATCCGTTATCTTCGCAAATATAATTTTTATCAAAATTTATGTTATTTACCACAATATTAAGCCTTTTATTTTGAACAAAATGACATTTTATTTTTGAAAATCGGTTAACAAATAGTCGACTTATGGTAGAAAATCGATGTTGAAAATTTTTGTCATAATTACGGTGAGAAAATTATTGCTTAATTTGATACATACTAGAATTAACAATACATAAAAACATTTTATATTTCATCGAGTTGAACGTAAAGTGGAGGACATGAAAACAGACGCAAAATTACTACATAAATTTCTTGCCATAATTCGGCTATCTGTTAACCGATTTAAAAAAATGAATGTCATTTTGTTCAAAATAAACGGCTTAATATTTTAGAAATATTATAAAACCAATATTTACGTAGTAGATATAACGGATTGAAAAATAAAAATGGCTGCAATTTTGTAATTCGCAAAGGTATTTAAGTGATGATTTTTGCTAATTTTAAAACCTTATTCCCTAGACACTTAATATTAATGTAATTCGTCTATCCAAAATTGAGATATGAACTTTTATATAAAAATAACAAAATGGCGAACAGAGGGAGAACTAAGGAGAAATCGCCAATTTTCCTAAGGATATTTTTCGTTTAGTTTTACAAGTAAACTACAAAGAGTATAACCACCCCACCATTTTAGAACCACTATATTCAACAAGTATTGTTTTTTTTTTAAGAAATGTCTAAATTAATAACATATTTTGATAACAGAAATGTAGCGTCTTACCTTTTTTGATATCAGTATTTTTTTAATTATATTACAAATTTTTTTGTTTTTTGAGCGGAAGAAATCATATCTGCGAGACTGTTGCTGTACGATTTACAATTTCATTGTATTTTTTTGGATATCACTGCGTTTTGTTAGATTATTCTTTTATCACGGCCAATTTGATAGTCACATCATATTTTTCCTTTTTTAATAAAACTAGTGTAATGACCTTCACGAAGGTCATTACATCATCGAAGATCCGTGATGTAATATTGCACTTATTACTTTGTAAGTGTAACCAATGATTTTTATTGTTAAATTCGATTTTACCAACGGATTTTATTTATTTGTTTTTTTTTTTTTTTAATAAAACTAGTATAATTTCTTGTAATATTTTTATTTTTTTTTAAAGTGATGGCAATTAAGAAAATCGTTTCATCTTCACTACTTTCCTTTTATTATTGAAATAAGCTGTAGTATATTTTCTTTATTTCAAGTACATTATCGTGTTTTTGTACGCTACCTAGTACTATCAAGGACCGCTATCTAGCGGTGCTATTTTTAAACCCTCCCTTCTCAGGAAAAAATTACATATTCGAGTCCAGCGGTTCATCAAATGTAAAAAAAAAGGTTGTCTAATAAAATTCGAGGTATTTTTTGAAAGTGTTCTTTATTACAGATCTAACTGAACTGAAATATATTTTCACGCTTATTTTTTTCCATATTTTTATTTCACCGTTAGGTTAGGTCACGTTTAAAACTGTAAACGTAGCTCATTGATTGCGTCGCTTTTTATCGAAGTTCTAAAGAATGTGATTCTATTCTGTAATAGTATTCGTTCGATCGATTCGTTGAATCGTCTAGTTCAAATCCAGCTCACACAGTTCGCAGTTCATTAATTCAATTTATTAAAATTTGTGCTTCGACCGAAAAATCTCTACTACTACATATACATATATATTCGAGGTGAAATATATACAAAAACATTATCGTTTATACCAAGATCGGGTAAAAATTTCGTTGCGATTGATCTATTAGTCTTTTTGTTTATTTCGAAAAAATAAAAACCCTGTTCCTGTTCATATAATAGTATAGATATCGATTAATCTATTTCAAAAAAAATACATTAAACCTTAACCCGTTTCTTCTGATTTTTTTTTTTTTTTTTGAATTTACTGTTAGTTTGAAACGTGTTGTTTTTGTTAAATATATTTTTAATACGTAAAATCATTAATCTTTGAATCGATTACTTTCCTTTAACGAACGAATTCGGATGGAAAGCAATAAAGTTGAATCGTAGACTAACGTGATGCAAACGTCACAGTCTGATTGACGTCACCATAGTTAATAATGATTATTGCATTTTATTTATCGACAGGTTTTAGGAGACGATTATGTTTTTTTTGTTTTAATCGATTACGGTTCATTCGTAATAACTTGCTTACTACAGTATAACAATTTTTTTCTTTCCATAGTATTGCTCTGACTAATATATATATATATAAAATATATATAAAATAATAAGTAAACTCTATTCTTTGGTTAGACAAATACAAAAAATAAGTTACAAAATTATCCAAATAGACAATTTTCTAATAAAATTCATCACGTCAACAACCAAACAAACAAAATAAAAACAAAAGCAGTAAATCTCGACGTTTCGTCCAAGATGTACGACTTTATCAAGACAAACCGCAAAATCTATATATATATTTCTAAAACGGTGGGCTAGCTATACTTTTTCAGATTCTACTTGTAAAACTAAACAAAAATTTACATAGGATAAAATGGCAATTTCTTTCTCGGTCCCCCGTGTCCGCCATTTTGTTTTTTTTAATATAAAATTTTATATTTCAAGTTCGGATAGAGGAATCACATTCATATTTGGTGACCGTCTTTGTAATAAAGTTTTAAAATCAGCAAAAAATCAGAAATTAAATAACTTCGCAAATTACAAATCGCCGGCCACGTTTATTTTTCAATCCGTCATATCTTCGTAAATATTAGATTTATAAAAACGTATGTTATTAGCTAAAATAGTAAGACGTTTATTTTGCACAAAATATTTTATGTTTTTTAAATATATATATATATATATATATATATATATAAAACCCGTAACAGCCGAGTTACGGGAGAAAATCGATGTTGTAATTTTGTGTCTGTTTTCATGTCCGCCGCATTACGTTTAATTCTATGAAATATTAATCGTTGTTATTTATTATTAATTCTAGTACGTATCAGATTAAGAAATAATTTTCCCACGATAAAATTTAATATTAAATAATATCGCTTAAAAAATATTAATGCGATTTGTCTACCCGAACTTGAGATATACATTTTTATATAAACGTAACAAAATGGCAGACGGTGGGAGAACGAAGGAGAAACTGCCGGTTTTCCTAAGGATAGTTTTTGTTTAGTGTTACAAGTAGAATAGCCAAACCACCATTTTATAAACACTCTGTATATGTAATTCACGATATATATACAATAATAGATAATAAATAATGTTTAAGCGTTCCATATAATAAGCAAATTTCTTATGAAACTCTTACCGGCCCGATTTCATTTACAAGCAATATATACCAAATTTACAGAAATAATACAATTATAATGATTAATCGTCGTTCAATAAATGAAATCGACCCGGTAAGAGTTTCATAAGAAATTTGCTTATTATATGGAACGCTTAAACGTTCTTTATTATCTATTATTGTAGATATTTAAAGCAAATTCTAAATTAATAACAAATTTTGATAATACAAATGTAGCGTCTTCCTTTTTTCATATCAGTATTGTTAACGGTATTTATAGTACAGAAATGTTTGTTTTTTGACCGGAGGAAATGATATCTGCGAAATTCTTACCGTACAGTTTACAATTTCATCGCGATTATTTCGGATTAAATTTACGTTAAATAAAATAATATTAAATACATTTACGAATAACGGGATTCCCGTGGGGACTGTGAACGAGGCTAGAGTGCTGAAGTATGCGAGCACCTTGTGCGAGGCTACACCAATCGTTATCGTCAAGCGGTGTTCCCGTGGGGCGCTGTTATTCTTATCTCTAAAAAAATCGTCCGTTTTTCAAAATTCTATTTGTTAGTAGATGATATTTTTACCCTACTCGCGGGACAGGGGGTAAAAGACTAGTCCGACAGGTCGACCCGTCGGTTAGATTTTTTCATTGCCCGCCTCTGGACCCCGTCCCAGAAGCCGGGACTCGATCTTCATGCCGATGCCTCTAGTATCACAACGGGTCTCGGTCTTTTTCGCGAAGGGATAACAGAGTCCTAGCGACTCAACCGCGCAAGCACAGACCAACAGCAGTTCGCAGGAAGCTGTCCCTTGACCTTCGATTTCTTAGTAGATTGAAGACTTAACTTCTGCACACATCAACTCTCGATCTAACAGATCTCGGTTATTCGGAAATGTGTATATATATACATTCATTCGGCAATACATAGATTACTCGTTTTACTTCGTTATAATATTTCTGCCTCCACGGCAAACAAATAAGTTATGAATTTTCGTCTTCAAAATCGGATGTACGTTTTTTATTCTATATTTCGTAATTTAGTTTCTTTTCAGGGTTTCTATAAAGCCTGAATACTACGAGACTCGGCCGATAAATTTTGCGCACGGGAACGAAATAAAAACCGAATAAAAGTACAATACCTTAGCTACAAAACGCAGTATTTATTTTTCAATACAATAGCCTTTATAACACTTTTCCCGACCTACGACAAGTTTTTGAATTCCGTCACTCAGAAATTCTGGCGATCTTTCTAGGATCCAAGAGGCCACAGCTTCCTTCACCTCATCGTCGGCGGTATAACGACCACCTTTGAGATCCCTCTAGGGAAGAACTGGAAATCGCACGGAAACAAATCCGGCGAATATGTTGGATTCAGAATAGGCTCAAACTTCAGCTTACTAAGAGTTTGCGCGGTACCCGTCGTGCACAGTTATTACGGTAACTCGATCGTTCGATAATATGGGCTACTCGTTCTTTAGATACGCCTAACTAAATAGCGATGCATTGCCGAGCGATTCGGCGGTCGCTTTGAAACATATCGTCCAACTCCTTCCGCGGTTTCTCGTCAGTCACAGAAACCGGTCGTCCACCGCGAATGCATCCGCATTTGTCGCTTTACCGGCTTCACATTGGCGAAATTTCAACGCCGGTTTATTCACAGTACTCCGGTCGATAATTTCGCTATCGCAAACCGGTTTTAAAAGATGAAACATATTCGTAGGATTCACAATTTCGCTGTTAAAAATTCGATCGATGCGCGCTTTCTTTTTCCTGTTTATCCTCAGGGAATTACCGTTCAGGTATTACTTCAGAGGATATGTATGAACGTAAATGAAGTGTAGTTTTGTACAGACTCACTTCGACCTTTCCTGTGATGTGTGATTAATTGAAACCCAACCGCCAAAGAACGCCGGCCTCCGTGGCGCGAACGGTAGCGTCTCGGCCTTTAATCCGGAGGTCACGGGTTCGAATCCCGGTCGGGCATGGTATTTTCACACACGCTACAAATCATTCAGCTCATTCTATAAAATATGCGTAACGGTGGACCCGGAGGTTAAAAGAAAAAAAAACACCGAAGAACACCGGTATCCACGATCTGGTATTCAAATCCGTGTAAAAATAAGTGACTTTACTAGAATTTGAACGGTGGAACTCTCGACTTCCAAACCGGCTGATTTGGGAACACGCGTTCTCCACCAGACTATCCCGATAGATTCGATCGATGCGTGCTATTTTAACCGTATTGGCATATTGACCGTACTCGATTCCGTTTTAACTGCACTGAAAATAAACCGGTAAACGGATTCCAACGCATTATCGCACTTTTATATAGGGGTATTTAACTGCCATTTTAGCTACAGTCACACCCAACTTGGTAGTACCTTTTGTCTCTATAACACGCTACTGTGCAAAATTTATCAGCCGGCTTTCGTGTAATTATTATTTATCTGTATTATACTCACAACCATGAGGATAATGTACAATGGAAGGGTGGAGCCCTCTGGGTAGAATAGAATGGCGACCGAAGGGAACTACTCGGGTGTTCAGGGCGCCGGTGCCACTGGCAAATTCGGAAAGGCGAGCGAATCGAGCTCTACGGTCATAGAGTAGAACCCTCGACCCCAGGAACCCCGAGTACCCCCTGAGTTAGCTCACGGATTCGCCTGGAATTTCCTGAGCCCCAAGGGTCCCCGTTCTAGATAGACGAACAGCTAAATAATAATAAAAAAAAATTGTACGCAAAAATTCATATCCAAGAAAAAACTTTGATTATTTAGCAGTTAACAGTCATAGGACTGATTTCTTGATATTTTCCATTCCTTACTATTCAACGCTAATCTTTCAACTTTTACATATTTACTGCATCTTACATCATCATTATCTTTTTTGTATACTCCAAATCTTTAATTTTCCTCTAAATTTTATACCCTGTATTACTGAATTAATCGAACCCAAATATCTTAACACATAACCCACCGGCTCTTCTCTTATTCGCCCGAAGAATTTTCAATTTTACCGCGCTATTAATTTTCAAAAACATCTCGTTTCAGAAGCCTCTATTTATTTCCATTCTGTTTTTCCGACCGCCCCACGTTTGACTAATATTAAATATTAAATCCACATAAAGATTATATTTTTTTAAATTTCTTAAAACTTGTTTTTGGATTTTTACTAGCTGCACGGCGTGCACACAGCACGCCTTTGCAACTATGCCCTCCGGGCGGATGGCGTTTCGAAATACGATTATTAGCTGTCCAAAATTGATTACCTGTTGTAGAAAAATATTTTTTTTTGAATGATGAAAATCGATATAACGAAAGTTAAATTAGAAATTGATACTAACGAATCGGGATTTTCCACTAGCGATCGGTACATTCCGGTGCCTACTTTTCGGTTATAGTCATTAATTTATGAAGAAAAATAATCCTGCCGCACGATGGGCTCGCGAAATTTTCTCAGATTTTTTACGAAGTAATCTGCCCACCAGTGGCAACTCGTGTATAGACACTGTGGAACTGCAGCACCGCATAATTCCACTTGACATTATCGATAACATTTAATATAACGTCCTTTTTTCTTTAATTCTTTCTTTATACTTGTACATTATATAATCCTTAACCTTAATCTCAGTAGCCGTCCTACAGTTTATGAAAAATATACATAAATCTCTGTAAGGAACTGTGGGGTTTACAATCCAGCAGCGTGGTGTTTGGCTGTTCTGCGCATGCGCATATAGGAAGCTACACGCAAGGCTGCAAGATAGAAAATGAGCACTATCGCTCCCGCAGTGCCGACCCTGGCGTGCCGATGGAAGGTAGTTTTTGTTTACTCCGCGTGTGTATGGAACGTTCCTTGTTCGTTCCCTTTTCTAGTTCAGTCGGTGGAAGAAATATGAAAGCGGTTTCCTTGTTTTTTCAGTAGTGATCAGAATATGGCGGAAAGCAAGGATTCTTTGATCCCCAAATCTGTTGAAAAGCCGCTAGAATGGCGAAAGATAAGGTAATTAGTAACAAATAATTACGTATTTGTTTCTGTGTACATAGAAATTTAAATTAAACAGCGCTGGACTATAGTGTTTTTAAGCGGACATTTTATTAAGATATTATCTATTAATACAAAAAAATATTTTCTGTGTTGACGGTTTACTATTTGTTCGGTTAAACCGAACGGTTTAACGTGTACCACATTCTTGAATGTGATAAATAGCAGAATTAAATTGTTATCCTAACCCGCCGGGTCGGTCTAGTGATGAACGCCTCTTCCCAAATCAGCTAATTTCGAAGTCAAGAGTTCCAGCGTTCAAGTCCTAGTAAAGGCCGTTACTTTTATACGGATTTGAATACTAGATCGTTGATACTGGTGTACTTTGGTGGTTGGGTTTTAATTAACCACACATCTCAGGATGATCAAACTGAGACATTTACACTCATACATATCATCCTCTGAATTAATACCTGAACGGTAATTACCGGAGGCTAAACAGGAAAATGAAGGAAGATTATTATTCTGTTTCCAGCTATTCTATTTGATTCATTTTTTTCGGTACTTTTATTTTACAGAAAACTTTAACCATGGCCTTGAAAAGGCCCAGAAATAAATTTTCTGGAGCAGCACCCACGTTAATTTTAGCTACGATCCCCACTGATCCCCAAACTTTGAAAAAAAAGTGAATCAAATTTTTAAAAAACCAATAAAAATGTATTTTTATTCTCTACTAATAAATGTTAAAAATAAAAATTCGGTTTATACTTGACCGATTTAAAATCTATGTTTTGGTCTCATTAGCTTTCGAATGAAGCTTTCCTGCTAGCAATAAATACATAACATTTAAATTACCTGTAAAAAAAATTTCAAAGCAAACACCCAAGCACATAATTGTAAATGATTAATGTATTGAAGAAAAAAAATGAAGTTAAAAATGCAATACGTAAGGGAATTGCATGTCACAATGTGATACACGTCAAACATAAACACGATAATAAGTAAAAAACAATGGAGGAGAAAGGAAAACAAAGAAATAATTAAAACAAAAACAAAGAAGTTAATATACAATTTTGAATTAGGCATTTAAATATTAAATACTGTGTATAACACGTTTTTCTACAATTAAGAATTGGACATTTAAATTTTAAATACTTTGTACATTATATAGATAAAATAACATAAGGTAACCAGAGACATACAAATTGGTTGTTTAATAAATAAATACATTGCGTACATACGTCAGAAATGGGTAGTAGAAATACTACTCGATAAACAGGACTTAAAAACCCGCTAAAAAACAAAAAAAAATTAATGTATTGTATCCAGGATTATTACGAGCATACATCGAATAGGAAGCAATTTATTTTTTTACCTCAAAAAAACTTTACGAGTAAAAGATCCCTTACGGCACACGGGAAAGCGGAGGTAGATTTCACGGGTGCTAAGTAGGGGATAAAAAAGGTTTCCACCTTAAAGTTAAGAAAAACTTAAAATTTACTCGATACGACAACGGTTGCATGTTTAGCACACGACAAGCCCCATCTTCTTACAATTTGGTCATCCCTTGCCGTAAGGGTTGGTCATATCAAAACTTGTTTCAGACAAAGGTTGTAGGTAATGTTTAAAGGACTAACGTCCACTTTAAACCGATTCGATACTCTGCCTATTAAGGGAGGTATAATTTTTCTTGTCTGCAAAACCCCATTTATTCCACTCCCTGAGCCAACGGTTGGTGATATCAAAAAAACTTTACCTAAATAAGTTTTTTGCCCTTATCCAAACAACAGTAAGAACTTTAAAGGAATTCGATATTTTACTTAATAAGAAAGTAATAGCGATATTTTGTTTTTTTTTAAACAGCCACCCCACCCCATTTTACACCCCCATGGGCCGATTTTGACCGTTAACGAACACGACCGACATTTTGGATCGACTTATTTTTAAGGAGCAATTTGAAAGTGATTGGCGCAAAATCACGGTAATTATCGTGAGATATAAAAATATATTTTTATATATATATATATATTTTACTTTGTTGTAGACACAAAGTATATATATATATATATATATATATACAGGGTCATTCACGGGAACCGGATGTTTTTAAAATAATCATAAAAAACTGAATATTTACTTTAAAAAAGTTTTATTGGTACTGAAACACTTGTTAAATCAAAGCATTTGTTACTTACTCATGAACGAAAAATTATGTCCGGCAAGTGATGTCCATTTTGGGCAATACATTGTTGTAGCCTTTCACGGTAACTGGCCTCAATTCTTTGCAGCATGTCTACATCAATTTGGGTGACGTGATGACGAATTGCGATCTTTAGGTCCTCAAATGTACGCGGTTTATTGCCGTACCGCTACGAAGTGGTCTCTCGTGAAGCTGATGTGGGTTTCTTTCTGCCCAATACCGGCAATTCTGTTTGTTGACGAAGCCATTCGGATGAACATGGGCTTCGTCACTCATTAACGATAACAAATTTTCATTTTCTTCAAAAACGGTAAGCATTTGTCGACAAGATTGCAATCGCTGCGTGAAATCTTGCTCGTTTAACTGCTGCTCGACGGCTATCTTCTAATGATGGAAATGCAGGTCTGTATGCAGAATTCGTCTTACCGTACTTGTGCTCATTTGAAGCGCTGCTGAATGCCTCTGAATAGAGCGGCGTGGGCTTCTGACAATGGCTTCCCTTACGCGTTCGATGTTCTCCGGAGTGCTAGCAGTTCGTCGGGGACCCGGTGGTTTTTTGTTCAATATTGAACCGCTTGTTCGAAGGTTGTTTACCCATCGCAATATTGTGTTACGAGAAGGGACGCTTGCGTTACGATGGATATTAAACTGACGGCGGAAATCTCGCTGAACAGCAGTTACGGATTCGTCATTTCGCACAAAACTATCATACGCGTACAGGCGTTGGTCTAGCGTTCACGGCTCCATCTCGACGACTAAAATGTAAATGCTATGAACCAAGGAAACGTCAGACACCAGCCACGTGCCCCTCCCACCACGAACGCCCGAGTACAACCCACTTCAAAAACATCCGGTTCCCGTGAATGTTCCTGTATATATATATATATATAAACTTTTGAGCTGACAGTGGTTTTGGGGCCTGGGGGATGTGAAACGCGAAGATATATCGAAATTTTCCGAAAGTAGAATCGTACCATGATTTATTCACTTATTACAATTAATTCATTTTATACATTTAATCTTATTAATAAAAGAAAGGTAATTTATTAATTAGCAGTAAAGATCGAACATACTGCCCGTCAAAAAATCATAAGATTATTTCTTAAATGTTTTATAAACAATAATAATCGTTATGAAATAAATTAATAATTTTTACTACCGTAATTCATTCATTCAATATCGCAGCAGATTTAAAACAACTAATTTCGATACAAATTAATCGATACTTAAATACTATCGATTATCCTTAAATGTTTATAAATAATAAACAACAACGGTAATAATAATTATAAAATAAATTATAAAATTTTACTGCCATAATTCATTCATTCACTATCGTAGCAGATCTTAAAACCCGATTATTTCGACACAAATTAATCGATACTGAAAATACTATCGATTATCCATTTAGAATCGTGTTATATGACTATTTTTAACCTAATAATTACAATTTAACAAACATAAATACATAATTATATAAGCTATGACATTCACCGTAACGTAAAGATTCCAACACGAGTCGTAAATCTTAATCGGTTCGGCGGTTGAGCTGCTAAGGTGAAACAGAAACATACATACATACACTTTAAAAGCAATACACTCCTTTTTGGGCACTGTTATAATAAAAATAAATTAATTAAAAGCGATTCAGCCCTTTAAATTTTAATTTAAGATAAAAACGGAACCAGACTGATCACAATTAAAAGAAAAAAAAGAATTTTACTCTAATAAAGAAAAAAGTAAAAATTAAACAGGACTCTAAAAATAAACGACTAAAAATCACAAGGACACGCACGTAGAAAATAACAAAATTAGTTTCAACTAAAAAAGCATTCCAATATAACACGCAATTCAGCATTTAAAACGCACAATATTCTCAAAACTTATTCTGAAAACTTCTAACTGGCCTGGCCTGGCTTCTAACTTAAACAGATTTTAAATTATCATTTATATTTTTAAGACTACCAACTTTTACACAGTATTAAGTGATATAGGAACAGAATGAATATTAAGTTAATTGATCGAGGAAAAAGAAAAAAATAAATATATATATATATTATTAATATACAGAATATTTCTAAAATGATGGGTTGGTTATACCTCTTCGAATTCTACTTGTAAAACTAAACAAAAAATATCCTTAGGAAAAATGATAATTTCTCCTTCGTTCTCCCACTGTTGGCAATCTTGTTTTTTTTTAAATTGATCTTGATTAGACGAAATCTCCAGATACTGAAGATGACTTTGCTCTACAACCTTATTTTCTAGACGTTTTAAAAAGTCAAAAATATAATAGAATCAATGCCCCGTACATATTTTAAATTTTAAATTAATAAATAACGAAGTAGAGTTCCGAGCTGCTCATGCTTGTGAGACTCCGACTGTGGAGTCTCCAACATTAGATGATTTTCGGCCCAGAAAACACCACAATGATGTTGCTTAAGGGTCGATTGGCTACTACCCGCAGAATCCGGGTCCGGATGGCTGGTCTCCCCGTTCGGTACGCACGACTCAAAAAAATACCTGGCTGTTATCCTTGACAAGAATTTTCGGTTCAAGGAACATCTACAGTATGTAGCAGAAAAGGCCGCTCATGCTTTTTACGGAATCCGTAGAACCATTCATCCCGTTCGGGGGTTGAATACCGTACCATGCGTATCCTTTACAAAGAAGTCGGCGAAGGTATTACACTGTATTTTGCGCCTGTCTGGGCTCACCGCATCGCTTTTAGGTATTGCGCGGGAACAGTCTCGTTATATGGAGACAGTCTGTGTTATAGCCGGAGTCAAACCGATAGATATCTTGGCTAATGAGCGTAAGGAACGCTACATTTCCAAGGTAAATAACCTATTGACGTCAGAACGAAAGAAGGAGATTGAAGACCGGAGCCTTGCGTCTTGGTAGGTCAGGTGGGATGAATTCCCCACAGGTCGCTACACGCACGGTATATTTCCTATAGTGTCTGATATAGGTGCGATTGGATGGGTCTCCCCCAATCGGTATATCGCACAGTTTCTCTCCGGGCGTGGTGCCTTTCGGGCGAGTTTGGGTAGATTTCATTTGGTGGATTCGAGTCAATGGCCGGATTGCGGAACGGATGATACAGTGGACCACGTCCTCTACGTCTGTCCCCGATACGAGGTCGAACGTTCACGAGCTGTTAGGGAACTTGAGAAAATACATTCCTTTCTGGATCTCTGTATTAACTGGATGATCCGCGAGAAGTGGTCTATAGCGGCTGGTGTTATTCGCGCCCTTGCGGTGTGTAGGTATTCAGAGGGAGTTTAATCGAGGTACTTGATCGTGGTAGGATCCCGGGTAGCTAGGGTTCCGGCATTGAATTGGTTGGAGGTAGGCGCATTGGCAACGTGCCAGGGTTATATTGGTATTGTTTTTGATTCGATTCGGGGCTCCCGCTGGTGGAACAGGCCGTGCCACCGCGATCTTAGCCTCATACATAAAAATAATCCGATAAAGTTTGGTCAAAATCGGTCCAGTAGTTCTGGATATATAAGGTGATTTAGAAGCTAACACTGAACACACGCGCGCGCGCACACATACACAAATTTGTTTAATTTTAAATAAACATTGTATATATTATTTTTATTGTTTAGTTTTTATTACTTTACAAAATCAACCAATATTTATCATAAATTTAATTTAATTAAATTAAAATAAAACCAAAATTATTAAATATAATTATTAATAATAGTGAAAAATAGTGTTTATTAATCAATTAGCTGACTGGCAGGTACATGAAACTGATCTGACCCACAATTGCAAAACAGACCAAATTACATTTTTATCATTTTGATGTCATCAGAATTTTTACCTTATAAATTATGCAATATAAAGAATGTTTCTAAAATGGTGGGCTGGCTATAGTTTTTCGGATACTACTTATAAAATCAAACAAAAAATATCCTTAGAAAAAATGGCAATTTCTCCTTCGTTCTCCCTATGTCCGCCGTTTTGTTATTTTTATATAAAAATTTACATCTCAAGTTCGGGTAGAGGAATCGCATTAATATTTTGTAAGCGTCTTGGCAATAGTTTTAAAATTAGCAAAAAATTAGGAATTAAATATCAAATTACAAAATTGCAACAATTGCAAATTACAAAATGGCGACCGCGTTAATTTTTCTATCTGTTATATCCCCATAAATATACATTATATCAAATTTCTAAAATATTAAGCCTTTTATTTTTGAAAATCGGTTAACAAATAGCCAAGGTAAGACAGAAAATTGGTGTAATTTTGTGTCTGTTTTCATTTCCACCACTTCACGTTCAATTCCATGAAATATTTGTTAATTCTAGTATGCATCAAATTAAGTAATAATTTGTCACAATAAAATTTAATCTTTTATATATATTTATAAAAGAATGTTTGATTGTTTGTTTGTCCGGTATGCGTTCCTATACCATTAATCCGATTGCAATGAAACTTTGCTAAGTTGTTCGCACGCCCGCGAAGGTTTCTGAATTAGTTTGGATCCGCTAGGTGGCGCTGGGGTCGAGATATTTACAAAAATTGTATTTATGGTCCGATTTGGCTCATATTCAAAATATATATTAGTTACATGAAAAGAATTTTTTTAGAAAAACTATACCCGCTAGGTGGCGCCGGTGTCGCAATATTTACGAAATAAACAAACAAATATACAAACAGTATTTCTTCTTGTATATATAAAATGCAATGTACGTGTGTGTATCCGGTGTAGACTAAAAAACTACTGGACCGATTTAAGTGCAGAAAAATGAGAAGAAATGAAAGGAGGAAAGAGAGAAAGAGGAAAAAGGCAAGAGAAAAGGCAAAGTTGAAAAAAGTATACGGGAAAAGGAAAAGGAGAAAGATGAGAAAGGGAAATTGAAAGGGGGAAAGGGTAAGCGGGAAATTGTAAAAGAAATAGGGAACAGGGAAACAGAGAAATAGGGAAATTAAAAAACTACTTGGATCGATTTACGCGCGGAAAAAGAGAAAATGTAAAAAGGGATAAAGTGAAAGTTTAAATATTGTAATGTTCGGTAATGTTTTATCAAACTTTCATTTGTGTTAATTTAATCGACACACATATATATATATATATATATCGTTACCACATATATGCCTAATTTAATATCGGCGAGCGAACACAATGGCAACTCAGATGCGAGCTAGCGCACAGTATACGGACGCGCTGATTCAAGCATCACTCCCAGCCCACAGTTCTCCCACCATAGCGGCGTTGTAGCCACACCACACTCAGGCTGCAATAAAAGAGCGTGCACGCGAGTGAATTTCCAGTTCGTCGTCCACCACCACCACTTTTTTTTTTTCCCCCCTACTTCCCCGGGCCGGGTGTCCATTCAAGTATGCGCAGCCCGGGAAAGTGTCCTTTAAACTCAAAGGAGGCCTCCCCACCCGCCGACTGTACGTCCGGCACAGCAGGTCAGCTCCCCGGTTGGATCTTTTGTTTTAATGTGCCTGCCTCAAGCTCCCCCGACAGAGAACCAGGCCCGACAAAGCCGTCCCTAGCCCCCGCCGAGGGAAAGCCATCACCTGGAAAAGACCAAGAAGACAGAAGTTCCGTGGCCGACTCAACGTGAGACCTCGCGGCGGATGCCAACATCCCCATCCGAGGGAGCCGCTGGACGCGGATGCTACCTTCCCGCTTCAGCTCCAGCTCGCCGAGCTTCAATCGCCCTGGTCGCGGCGGACTCAGCAGCAGTAGCCGGGCCAGCGTGGAATCGCTCGGGGAGAAGCGCCTCAGCCGCGCCGGCGAAGGGCGGCCGACGCCGATTCGACACTGCAGGGCTCTGGGGGCCAGCACTGCCACTGAGCGAAAGCCCGGGCGGACTTCAATGGACGAGCCGCAACTCCCCGACTTCGCCGGAGACCAGCTTCCACATTCCGGAAACAACAGCTCTTCCCAGAGCTAACACAAAAAACGGCCCTTTTCAGGGCCACCATAATGTTATGAATTACGTGCCGTCGAAGCCATTCGGCGACAATATATATACTCAAATCAAGCAATGGCCAAGCACTGCGGGTCAGCAATTACATATATATATATATATATATATATATATATATATATATATATATATATATATATATATATATATTTATATATATAAAAGGCAATCTTCGTATGTTTATCCGTTATAAACTAAAATACTACTGGACCGATTAACGCGCGGGTTATTGCAAAATTGTCCGCGTTCTTCGTAGAAGGTTTAAAGCTATTGAAATTCTCGATCTGACCAGTAGAAGGGAAGTTAGAGTTATTTTGAACCTACTACTGTGTTTAGAGAATAATTTGAATTAAATACTATTGGTAGTATTGTACTATGTTTTGCTAATTGGATTGATTTACATTCTGTTTCTAAAGTGAATAGTTATATTCTGTGAATTCTGTAATGTTTTATCACACTTTCCTATGTGTTCATTTAAACTATATGTATATACTCAAATCTAGCAACGGCGAAGCATTGCGGGTCAGCAAGTATCTCTTTATATATAAAAAAGAATGACCTAACTGACCGACATATAATCAATGTACAGCCAAAACTATTCCAGGTAGAGACTTGAAATTTTCAGGGTACCTTCGTATCTTTAATTAGGCGTGCACTAGGAAAGGATTTTGCGAAATTTTCATTTTAAGGAGTTCAAATCGATAAAAAATTAAATTTCGTGTTAACAGCGCTATCTGTTGGACGTAACAGTAACATACGCTATACTAAGTATTTTACGATTCCATTGCAATGTGTACGATGTGTTTGTCCGCTATAGACTAAAAAACCACTGGACCGATTTACGCGCGGGGAAGAAGGGAGAAAGAGAAAAATCGGAAAAGGGAAAAATCCAAAAAGGTAAAAGGAAGATGGGGAAAAGAGAAAAAATAAAAGAGGAAGGGGTGAAAAAGAGATGGGTGAAGAGGAACGGGATTAAACAAATTTAATTATAAAAAAAATAATAATAAATTAAATATAAAATAAATAAATAATTAAATTACAATGGAATCAAAAAATTAGAGTACGTAAAGCAAATAATTGAAAATGTCAGATGCAAAAAAATCGGTCGAGATTAAAGCGCACGTAAAGCACGGAAGTGAAGTAATTCATTACATCTGTCAAATAAGTAATATTAATACATCGTGTGCGCGCGCAGAACGACAGAATGCGTGTGTGAGTGCTCTAGAAGAATGCCGTTAAATTTTACAGCTGTATTTCTCTGTTTGAAATAACGAAAAAAGTTCATAATAAATATGCGTCCGGAAAAGGCTTTGTGTTTAAATTGGGAATAACAAAGAATTTAACGTGATTTCTGCTTAACAGCAAAATGAACTTATACCGAAATTCATCGAAAACCGGTGAAGGGAGAAAGGGAGAAATCGGAAAAGGTAAAATAAAATAAAAGGCCATATTCGTACGTGTCCGCTATAAACTAAAAAACTACTGAACCAATTTACGCGTGGGTTTTTGCAAAATGGTCCGTATTGTCCGGACAAGGTTAAAAGCTATTTAAATCCTAGATGTGACCAGTAGAAAGGAAGTTAGGGGTATTTTGAACCGAGTACTATGTGTTAAGAGAGTAGTTTGAATTAAATCCGATAGGTAGTGCTGTTGTTTTGCCAATTGGATTTATTTACATTGTAACTTTTATAAAGTGAAACGTTAAATTTTCCGAATTTCCGTAATGTTCATTATGTTAATGTTTTAACAAACTTTCAATCGTCTTCATTTAATCTATAGCGAAGCATTACCGAGTCCAATTAACGAGTCTTAAAATCAAAAAGTAAAACGATTCTAAAAGAGTTCTATTATAATTTTACTGAATGTCAAACAAAAAAACAATAAAACTCGGATTCAATCTTTTACGACCGTTTTTTGAGGGATGAAAAACATTTATATATTGTAAAACGGTAAAATAAAAAAAAACAAAGAAACATAAGAAATAGAAAAAACCGTGAATAAAACAATAGGTAAGGATTTTTTGAAATAATAATAATGATGCCCGGTAAGCATCTACTTTACGTTTCTGAAACGCTTTACATCATTGTCATCTCAAGAGGAATTATTTACCAGAACATTTCTCTCATGGTTTAGCCCGGTTTAACTACTCATACAAAGAGAAATAAGGGAAGAACGTCTCCCTCAGGGGCGATTCGACAACGCAACCCTTCAGCGACTGTAATCATTCTAAATTCCCCTGCCGGCTACCGCTTCAGAGTACCTAACCTTCCCTACATTACCTCCAACCCCAAACCACCCGGCCTTTTTGCTCGCTAAAACCATCTACAACAAGAATTCCCTTCTCGATCGCTCCCCCCTTTCAACATTCAGCCGACTTCTCTATCCCGCCTCAATTTCCACTGAACCGTACATATTTTATACACTAGAAAATCTATTCACCAAACTGAATAAACTATAAATTTTAATATTTTCTTTTCCGTAACACAGTACCAATTTATTAAAAGGAATTTATTTAATTGAAATGCTATTTTATTTCTTTATTTCTATACCACACACACATATATATATATATATATATATGTTAGCGTACCCCGTCGCGACTTCGCCCGCTATATAGATGTAGATTCACTCGCAATGCCTTTTTAATACCAAATATTTAATCGACGATATTATATTTAGATTTTCATTAAATCCTAATAAAACGGTAAATAAAAAATACTGAACATTCGAAAAGTATTACAATAAACAATGAATTGTTGCCCAAAAGTTAAATAAAGGAAAACAAAAAAAGGAAGATAAGAAAACTGAACGATATTTGTTAGACCGGTTTTATGAATGAATTAAAAGAGTTCAATAAACGTAAACAAAAAATGTATTACTATCCCAAATCTAACATCCCCATCACGGCTTCGCCCCGTGCTCTGTGGTTACTTGCGTTTCTCGTCATGATCACAGGGTCACGGCTCGCTTCGCTCTCTTTTCCCGTTTTCCTTTACTTCTCCCGTTTCTGTTTCCCTTACTTCCCTTTTCACCTTCCTCTTTTCATTTTTCTCTTTTGCCATTCTATTTCCTTTTCCCCGTTTTCCCTTTTTTCTTTTTTCCATTTCCCCTTCTTTCCTTTTTACTCTCTTCCCTTTTTTGATTTTTCCCTATTTCCCTTTCTCCCTTCTTCACCGGTTTTCGATGAATTTCGGTATAATTCATTTGTCACTGTATCCACCCACTTGACTTTTAACATTCTCCTATAGCACCGCATTTCAAAAGCTTCTAATCTTTTCTTGTCAGGTACTCCGATCGTCCAAATTTCACTTCCATATAAAGCTACGCTCCAAACATATACTTTCAAAAACGTTAAATTAATTTTTGATGCAAACAAATTATATTTCTGTTTCGCCGGTGCTATTCGGATTTTATATCGCTCCTGCTTCATCCACCTTTAGTAATTCTACTTCCCAAATAACAAAATTCTTCTACCTCCATAATCTTCTCTCTTCCTATTTTTATATTTTGCATTATATCTAGTACATTTCATTACTTTCGTTTTCTTTGTTTTTCCTGTTTAGCCTGCAGTAATTACCTTTCACATAATACTTTTTACGTTTAGAGGATGAATGAGGATGATATGTACGAGTGTAAATGAAGTGTAGTCTTGTACAGTCTCTCAGTTCACCGTTCCTGAGATGTGTGGTTAATTGAACCCCGACCACCAAAGAATACCGGTATCCACGATCTAGTATCCAAATCCGTGTAAAAATAACCGACTTTACTAGAACTTGAACGCTGGAACTCTCGACTTCCAAATCAGCTAATTTGGGAAGACATTACATTCGTTCTGTTCTTGTTTATTTTCTTGCGTAGGACTTCATCCGTGCCGTTCATTGTTTCTTCTAAATCCTTTTTACTCTGGGCTAGAATTACTATATCATCAGCAAATCGTAGCGTCTTTATCTTTTCATCTTGCACTTTTTCTCCGGATCTTAAAAATCATCATAGTAGTTTGTAGTTCTGCGGATCTTCAAATGTAGTTCTTTAAATCATTAACTGCTAGTTCTGCGTAAAAATTAAAAAGTAACCGGGATAGGGATCATCCTTGTCGAATTCCCTTTCTTATTACGGCTTCTTTCTTATGTTCTTCAATTATTACTGTTGCTGTTTGCTTCCTGTAAATGTTAGCGTTTGTTCTTCTATCTCTGTACTTTAACCCTAATTTTTTTTTTAAATGCTGAACATTTTATTCCAGTCTACGTTATCGAATGCCTTTTCTAGGTCTATAAATGCCAAATAATTCGGTTTGTTTGAGGTCGGAAATCGTTGAGCGACGATTTTTTCTGATATCTTCATCCACGCGTTTCAACAAGTCCTCGGTGATTATCGAGGGCTTTGCCAAACGTTCTTCATCGTGCACATTAATTTCTATACCTTTCACACCATTTTTGGACGTTTCATTCATTCATTGCATTATCACCGAACACAGCAACCAACTACCTATGAATTTCAGCCGG
The DNA here is from genome assembly GCF_047948215.1 of Lycorma delicatula. NCBI lineage: Eukaryota > Metazoa > Arthropoda > Insecta > Hemiptera > Fulgoridae > Lycorma > Lycorma delicatula. Next base: position 192,195,123 of record NC_134458.1, on the reverse strand, counting down.
ATTAACGTTTTGATGGTTTAAAAAGCTTATGACCACGTATTTCACAGACGGCAACATCGATTTTCCTATTCATTTTATAACTTAATAACTCACACGTATTCACACATACTACAACGCGACAACGTACAGATAACAATGCAGTGTGTACATTACTAGCGTGGTCATGAACGACACACGTTCGCTAACCTTAAGAAAATAAATTGCCCAGCGGTCTTTGCTTTAGAGATATTCCTCGTATATATTACTTTGTTTGATGAAAACGTATTTTTAAACGTTTTCAATAAAGAATTTACATACTGTACACGATTTTCAAGAAGCATAGATAAAAGTAAATTTAATTTTTAATAGTATAGAGCGATGTTTAGTGTGAACTGTGAATTTTATCCAATACCGTACGGTTAACGGTAATGAACTTCCGATTTGCTTATTTCCATCGCCGGTCCCCAGAATAGTCGAAACCCTCTTCGGCAAAGAAGTTGTGCGTGAAATTCAAGACATATTGAAGATGGCAGGAAAATGCGTATAACTATGTTACAGGCTATACGTTTCGTTGACAAAGCGTAGCGGAATGTCTGCCCAGAAACAAGTGTTAATTGCGCTTCAAATTTGTAGATTTTCATCGGGAAAAAATCAAAATGAATTTTTAGACACTTTTTTTTAGAAGAAGAATTAGGTGTAATTTATAATAACTTTAACACTAGTATGGACGAAATTTCCTTTCACTTGTTCGCATATTTTGATGATATTGCAGTTAGTGCCGTTCCAAACGATGATTATATGATTATATCATCGCGTCTGTATCAAATTCAACCGTTAATAAAGATTCCGATTAACAAGACAAACTGAACAAGTACAAATTAGAATTATAGCAAAAGATGCGAAATCGCCAATAGATAACCCTTCCAACATTCTTCGAAAGTTCAAGCGAAGTAGAAAACGGTGTACGAAGTCTTTAAATAAAGTAATAATACTAGTTTTTTTTTTGGCAGCCAAAGTGGCAGCACTGTAAAATTACTAGTAAACATATGGTTGTATGCACAGCTGATTTATATTAGGTATTAATATTTTTAGTCTATTGTTGCTACGTGAAACGTAAAAAACTTTTCGTGAAACCAGTTTTTGTTGTGTTACTAAGCGATACCAAATATGAGCAACGTTGTACGTACAACTTTTGTGTTATACTCGGTGAGAACGCTACTGAAACCTTTTTAAAATTGGCAAGAGCGTAGTATGGAGATGACGCTCTGTCACGGGCCCAAGTTTTTCGGTGGTTTAAAGAATTTTCAGATGGCCAGGAATCAGTTGCGGACTGGAAGACCGTTAACGTCAAAAAGTGACGACAATGTTGAGCGAATCAGAGACCTGATACGGTACGACCGGCGATTAATTGTCAAAAGGATTGCAGAACAACTGAATTTGAACCGTACCACAGTCCATCGAATTTTGACAAACGAATCGGATATGAAAAACGTTTGTACAAAATTATGAGCAAACCATCATACAAAATTACGAGTCTACCACCGTATTGGAAAAGACTCTCCCAATCGACTTAGTGGTAAAAGGTCGGGCGGCCATGTGGAAGTTGTGAAGAGGCAGGGAGACTGAGCTATTTGAGATTCGGTTTCGGGCCGGGCCTGTACCCGAGCGGAACGGTAATCTCAATGCACCGGTTCTAAATTTCTTTCAGTTGCCCATCTCCCGCCTGAGGAAGAGGTATACATTTATACAGGACTTGGGGGGATGATATGCCTCTCCTTCGTTTTTAACGGCAACGGGTGCCCGAGTGCTCTCCAACAACGCGAAATTTAATTTATTGAATGTAATATATGTTTTGGTAGTTGACGGGGTGCGCCTACCTATTTTAGAATACATGACAAGTGAGCGGTGGGATACGAAGCAAGTAGTGTGTGCCACCGTGCTTAGTTCGCTCACAATTAGGTTAGCTCTAGGAGCTATTTAGGACACTGGTCGCTAAACTAAATCGAGGCTGAGAAGCCGTTTATGGCACAGACATACGGTTTTATGCTTTAGGGCGACCGAATTGGGTGGTGACGGGAGAAATACCATGGAAATCAAAATCAAACGGTTTGTACAAAATTGGTCCCAAAAAACCTCACTGTTGACCAGAAAAACAACAGCGTGGAGTGTACCGCAATCTTCTAGGGCGAATTGAAACCGATCCTTTATTTTCTAAAAGAATTTATTACCGGTGATGAATCTTGGATATTTCAGTACGACCCAGAAAGAAAAAGCCACAGCTAGGAGTGGCTCACTTCAAACTCACCGCATTCCAAAAAAAGCAAAAATGAGCAAATCGAAAACCAAAACCACGCTATCTGTTTCTTAGATAATAATGGCATTGTCCATAAGGAGTTTTTGCCTACAGGACAGACTGTAAATCAATATGTTTACAGAGAAATTCTTGAAACACTGCGGAAAAGTCGCCCGCGTGGGACCAGCCATCAAAGACAACCGGAAGCTGCATCATGACAACGCATCTTGTTACATTGGACTCTCAATCGATGAGTTTTACAGGAACTACATTCCTGTAGTTCCTCAACCACCGTATTCACCCGACTTGAGTCCCTGCGACGTTTTCCTGTTCCCGACTTTTAAAAAACACCACAAAAAACACCATTTTGGAAGAGTAGAAACATAAAAAACCATTTAACCGACCATCTGAAGGATAATGTGGTTTCCGAGTTCCAACGCCGCTATGAAGAACGGGAAAACCGTTTGAAACGTTACGCGGATTCCGAAGGGAACTATTTCGAAGGAGATAAGAGTACATGTACAATTGAATTTTGTAAATAAAATTTTTTTCCGAACCCGTCTCATTACTTTATTTACAAACCTCGTATCTAGTGCATCAGTAGAGATTGGAAATGCCCTTTATTTTCAAATCTGCAAGACGAAAACCGAAAAAATTAAACTTTTTCAAGAAATAATTAAAGGTATTGTACCGGATTTCATTTTTTTGTTTTACATAATACTACGCAGTTTGTCTTTTCTAATGTAATGTAGTACTGCAGTAGACTATTATAGATTGACATAAACTTTTATTAAACTGTGAAATTATTTGTACAATTTTTGGTTTGATTATTTTACCCGTTTAAAGAGAAAATTCCCTAAATCGAAAAGAAAATTGGTCCGTTGAGATCCGAATTAGAGGGGATTGACTGACTTTTTGTAATAAATTCACGTCGTTAACAAACGGGTTGCGGACTTTTTGAAACACTCGTTATACGAGAACAATATTTACCGCCTGTACTTTTAACAGTAGTACATAACCGCTACCCGAAAACCGATCCTTCTAAATGAGTATTATTAAGCGTTGTTAAATGCAGTTAACGTTCACCTTGCGTTAAAAATTCCTTTTTCCTTTCAACATTTCGCACGAAACGTAAAAAATTAATTTAAAAAGAGAAAAAAGGTAAAAATAAAATAACCGATAACCGAGAATGAAAATCGATGTACTAATAATAAAGAAATAAATAAGTACTTTTAAAAAATCAGATAAAATAATCGACAAAGTGGATTAATATTTTAACTAACAAGTAGTTATTAATGAGCATTAGAGAGAGGGGGAGCCGATGAGGTAAAACGGGAGAAAAGCCTACACAAGTGTTATTTTGTACGCATCAACCGACACGTAAAGTAAACTCTGTTAAGCGGAAACAAAAAAAAATGCGACGGGGGAAGCCGTCTAAGGGGTGATAAAACGAATGTACAAAATATAAACCTTCGTCGCACCTGACAGAGGTAACACGATAGACAGGAGAGGGGATGTTAGTCAGTAACTTAATTAAGAGTAATATAAAAGCGTAGTAAACGACTCTCAACTGATAAATTAGCATACAAATATTTTAATTTTATATATAATGCTGTACATTTATAGCTTAACGTTAACTAGCTGGACTTTACGCGGATCGGAAGGGAACTACCTTAGGAACTTTACTACCTTAGGACTTTACTACCTTAGGAACTTATTTAAAATACCGCACGCACTACCTTTTCCTCTAAATCAAAACAAAACCGCAAATATTTTCTTTAAAAGAAACGAAAAACCATTTAAAAAGAAAAAAAAACGAACCGAAAAATGTTTGTACATCAGACTGTGAAACGTAAATAATCTCAAGATATGTTCTAATAGTAAAAAAAGCTTGACGATACAGTTGTAAGACGTTCCCGTGACCAAAAATTTCAAATAATTGCCGCCGCCGTTTAATACCTTCATTAGATTTAATAATTCTAACCTATTAGATTAGATTAAATAAATAATAGCCTTTATTATTTTATATTGTAAATTAATTTTCAACTTTATAATATAAAATTATATAAACAGTGTTTCTAAAATAGTGAGGTTTGTTTTCTTTCTTTTTCCTGTTTAGCCTCCGGGAATTACCGTTCAGGGATTACTTCAGAGGATGATACGTATGAGTGTAAATGAACTGCAGTCTCGTACAGTCTCAGGTCGACCGTTCCTGAGATGTGTGGTTTATTGAAAAACTCAACCGCCAAAGAACACGGGTATCCAAGATCTAGTATTCAAATCCGTATAAAAGTAACTGACTTTACTAGGACTTGAACGCTGGAATTCTCGACTTCTAAATCAGTTGCTTTGGGAACACGCATTCACCGCTATACCGACTCGGTGAAAATGGTGAGGTGGCTATACGTTTTCGTATTCTACTTGTAAAATTAAACAAAAAATATTCTTAGGACAAATGTCAATTTCTCCTTCTTTCTCCCTATGTCCGCCGTTTTGTTATTTTATATAAAAATTTATATCTCCGGTTAAGATAAAGGAATCCGTTAATATTTGGTAAGCGTCTTTGTAATAAAGTTTTAAAATTAGGAAAAGTCAGGACACGAATACCTTTGCAAATTACAAAATGGCGGCCATGTTTATTTTTCACTCCGTTATACCTACATAAATACAAGTTTTATCTTTCCTAAAATATTAAGCCTTAGATTTTGAAGAAAATGACATTTTACTTTTTTAAATCGGTTAACAAATAGCCGAGTTATGGCAGAAAATTGATTTAATTTTGTGTCCGTTTTCATTTCCTCCACTTTACACTCAATTCGATTAAATATTAATTATTTTTATTTATTGTTAACTTTAGTATTGTAAATTAGTATCAAATTAAGTAATAATTTCCTCACAATATTAGAACTAATAATTAACAAAATAAAACGATTACAAGTGATAATCTTACGTTAATTATTGTAGAACATTAGATGTAATTTAACAGTTAACAATTGTTAAAAGTTATCAGAGATGTTCAAAGCGTCCACCGTCAGAAATTACACAAGTCTCCAGTCTTTTTCGGAGAGATTGTCTTAACCGTTCAAAAGCTCCGGGAGTATTCCTAATTTCTTGAAATTCATTTTGGATACTTTGTTGAAGATCCTGAAGATGTTGAGTCGAATAAACAATAATATGTTTCAAACGGTCCCGCAGGTAGAAGTCAAGAGGGTTTAAGCCAAACGATCGGGTAGGCCAGGGTAATGGCCCTCCGTGGCCTTCCATTTTTCATTGAAAGTTTCATCCGGTAAATCTGATACCGACCGAGTGAAATGTGCTGAAGTTCCATCGTGGTGAAATCACATATTTCCTCTTAATTGTAGAGGTAGGTCTTCCAAGAAATGCGGAAGATTTTGAAATGAGAAAGATAATTTTCTCTATTTAACTGATTTGGTAGAATAACGGGACCGAAACGATAGTCATTAAAAATACCTGCCCATACGTTCAGGGAAAATCTTTGTTGATGGCTACTTTGGCAGGTACCACGAGGATTGTCGTCGTTCCAGGTACGCTGGTTGTGATAGTTTTGAACAGCATTCCTGTCGAAAGAAGCTTGATTTTTACATTTTTAACACGATCAATAGTAATAGTCGCTGTGTAAAATTATTCAAAAGGGAAAAATTACTATCAATTGTTTTACTGTTATTTAATATTAAATTTTACTGCGAGAAAATTATTACTAATTTGATACATACTAGAATTAACAATAAATAAAAACAATTAATATTTAATCGAATTAAAAATAAAAAGGAGGACATGAAAACAGAACAAAATTACAACATCCATTTTCTCCAATAAATCGACAATTTGTTAACCGATTTTAAAAAATAAAATGTCATTTTGTTCAAAATAAAAGGCTTAATATTTTTAAAAAATAACATAAATTTTGATAAACATAACATTTATGCAGGTATAACGGATTACAAAATAAACAAGGCCGCCACTTTGTAATTTACGAATGTATTTAATTCCTGATTTTTTGCTAATTTTAAAACTTTATTACAAAGACGCTTACCAAATATTAATGTGATTCCTCTATCCGAACTTGAGATATAAATTTTTATATAAAAATAACAAAATGGCGGAAAGTGGAAGAACGAATCGCCAGTTTTCCTAAGGATATTTTTTGTTTAATTTAACAAGTACAATCCGAAAAGTATAGCTAGCCCAGCATTTTAGAAACACCCTGTATGCCAATATTGTATTAACACATGCCGGGTCATTGACGGCCGGCACAAGATTGACCATCTAGAGCGTTAAACCGTAGTTAAAATTTCATTTAAAAAGGAATAACAAAAAAGGGAACATTTAATAATATAAGGGGACTTATATTATTAATTTATATTATAATTTATATTATTAATTATATTACATTTAATAATAAGGGGACTATTTAATAATTAAATAACCACTTAAATACTTCGTTTAAGTAACCCTCAATCTTAACATAAAAGACACGTTCCGGGAAAGTTGTTCAACTGTATGTTGTTTCTGATGTTAGACTTACACACGCAACTTAATTTAAAATATTAATCGTTTGATTTAAGTAAAATATTTTTTCGTTAATTTAATTCAACGATTCTAACTCAACCGCCCACGCGCATATCGTATTTAATTCGCTCGGGTGCGGCGGTATAAGCGTCGACGGTCAACATTAACTAACCTTGTATAATTTCACAACCTACGTGCAACAAATGTTTCTTCTACGATCGACAGACTGATGTAGCAGCGAGGATTAACGCACCGGGTACCGAGTCGACCAAGTTCGAGACTCAGCCAGACCGAGTAGTTAGGTTTTACTTTTTTGTACTTTTCATATTTCAACGGAAATTTCGGCGTGACATCTGTACGTATACGTATGTATCACGCATTACTCAAAAACGATAGTTCTGCACCTCCCATTTTGACTGCAGTCGACCGGACCGAAAGCGTCCGAACAAGCCCAAAATCAAAAAAACATTTGGATTTTGGACTTTTTCTTAACTGAAGTAATAAGCCCTCATCGAGAGATTTTCAACGATATATCGTAACCGGTATTTATTTTCATCGGTTCCAGAGTTTCAGCCAAATAAAAGTTTAATTAATGAAATATTTGGATCTTACAAGGGGAAAGATCGTCGGTTCGATTAGAATTTTTTTCTTTTTTTTATATATATTTCTTATTAATTTAAATATGTTGATTTATTAATAATTATTAGCCTCTTATTGTAAAAAAAATTACAATAAATAATAGTTCAATAACAACGATAAAAAAAATCAGAAGTTAGTAGCGAAATAAAATTTTATGAAATTTTAAAAATGCGTATATGTAATTTAATAGACGTACAAGGAAGTCATGCGGTGTTCGCATCACATTCTTTATTATCTATTATTGTAGACGTATAAAAAGAAAATTGTAAATTAAAAACAGATTTTCATCATAAAAATGTAGTGTCTAACCTATTTTCGTATCAGTATCGTTAACATTTTTATTTATATTACACAAATTTTTGGTTTATGAGCGGAAGAAATGATATCTTTCTTTTTCCCAACGCCTACGCCACGGAAGCACACTCGGTCCTACGGGGTGCCATCGCTTCTAACCTTCCGGGCGACCGTGTCGGAGCCGGCTATGACACCACCCGGTCGGCCGGGACTAGGTCCTCTCAATCGCCTGCCTCAAATCACGGATCCTCCAAGGGGGTCCGCTAACAGGGTGTCGGTCTTTATTTGTCTGCCTCAAATCACAAGTCCCCCGTACAGGGGACCTCCGATCGGGACTCGGTCTTTACGCTTTCCCTTCGTAGTCGCCCCGGATTCCCCGTTCGCACCTCAGCATCGCACTCCTCAATCCGGCCGCACCCTACACTATCCCGTTATGTACCATCCTCTTCCTCTTTAACTTCCTCCATCGCCTTCCTCTTCAAAATGTTGCCTACCGTCCTACCAATTAGGTTCGAGTTTCTAGGGCTATGCAACATTTGCCTCCAGAAGAACCGACCGTACGGTTTACAATTTCATTTGGTATAGATATAAACAGATAATTTAAACAAATAAAATATTATTTTTACAATATGGTTCCGGTTAACTTTATTTTATTCCACGAGATTACACTTTACATTTCGATTCGGTATAGTGACAACTAGCAAACAGTCAGGACTTGTAAATCGCTTTAATTTTTTGACTTTATTTTATTCTCCTGACGACGGTCCAAGGACTAAAATATCTAGAAAAACACATTTAATTTGTTGGTAATGTGGATTTTTACGTTTTTAATAGATTACAATATCTCTACCGTAGCGCTACCTGGACGCAAAAAAAAGCCATCTCGATAAAAACTTTCAACAAAATTACGTGAAGATTTACATTTACGACGTCATACGAGATCTGTAAATAAATTAATGACACCGGTTCAGAAAAGCTTTTTATTTACAATCCGATTATACACGGACTCTATCACTTTGGGAAACCACGAAACGCTTCAAACGGGTTTCCCACTCATAGCAGTGTTGGAACTCAGAAACCGGAATATCCTTCAGACGGTCGGTTACATTTTTTTTTTTTATGATTTCTACTGTTCCAAAACGGTGTCCTTTGAGGTGTTTATTTTAAGTCGGGAACAGGAAACGTCGCAGGGATTCAAGTCAGGTGAATAAGGTGGTTGAGGAACTGCAGGAATGTTTTTCTTTGCCAAAAACTCATTAATTGAGAGTACAATGTGACAAGGTGCAGCATCCAGTTGTCTTTGATGATCGGTCTCATGCGGGCAACTCTTTTCCACAGTCTTTCAAGAATTTATCGGTAAACATATTGATTTATAGTCTATCCTGTAGTCAAAAACACCTTATGGATAATCCTATTACTATTGAAGAAATAAATAAGAAAGGTTTGGGTTTTGATTTACTCATCTTTTTTTTTACTTCAGCTTTTTTGGGTCGTGGTGAGTTTGAAGTGTGCCACTTCTTGCTCTGGAGTTTTGGTTCTGGATCGTACTCAAACATCCGAGATTCATCACCGGTAATAACATTTTTTAGAAAATCAGGATCGGTTTCAATTCGCCCTAAAAGATCGTTTTTCGGGGCCAATTTTGCATAAACGTTTTTCATAACCGATTCGTTAATCAAAATTTGATGGACTGTAGTTACGGTTCAAATTCAATTGTTCTGGAGTCATTCTGACGGTTAATCGCCGGTCGTACCGTATCAAGTCTCTGATTCGCTCAAAATTGACGTCCCGTTTTGACGTTAACGGTCTTCCAGAGCGTGGACCGTCTACAACTGATTCCCGGCAACTTGAAAATGCTTTAAACCACCTAAAAACGCTCGTGAAAGAGCGTCATTTCCATACGGCCTTTTCAATTTTGAAAAGGTTTCAGTGGCATTCTAACCGAGTTTAACACAAAACTTGATCGCACCGCGTTGCTCGTAATTAGTATCGCTCATTTTTGAAACGCATAACAAAAACTCAAAGAAAAGTTTGTTTGTCTCGTGGGCAACAATAGACTAAAGATATTAATACCTGATATGAATCAGTTGTTCGTATTTTTACTAGTAACTTTACAGTGTTGCACTTTGACTAGTCTCATTACTTTATTTACAGACCTCGTAATTAAAAATTTATGCGAATAAATTCATCTTGTTACATCGATTCCGATTTAAAACAAAAGAAAGTTGTGAAAGTGTCGAAAAATTGATTTGGCATATTTTAAATTTGTTAGTTTTTTCCTATCATTGAAAAAATCCTGTTGTACTCGTGCTAAAAATTCCCCCCCCCAAAAAAAAATTATATGGAAATGTAAAAAACTCACAATTAACATTAATGATAATTTTTAAAAAAGTCCTTCGATTAATGAAATCTCAAGGGAATAACAACAAATAACATTTCATGTTTATACGTCTTTCAGAATAAAAAACAAGACGTCATAAAACTGTACAACGTTCTATATCAATTCGATAATTTTCCCCTACTAATAACGTCTTACTTAATCTGTGTTTAAATACCAAAGAGATTAAACATTCTTTTGACGTTTTGTATAAAAACGAACCTTTTATTTCCAAAACGTTTGTCTGCTAAGAGGGTTTTCTAAAACAATTCTTTTGACGTACATTTCATGTAAAAATAACAATATCACAGAGGTTAGAGAATTAACTTGAAAATAACAAAATTATTCAATAATATTGAACATTTAAAATTTAAATACCTACGTAACAAAAAGAAAAAAAAAGATAAATTAATCATCCGTTTTAATTTTTAAATGGCACGATAACATTACCCCATCCTTTTAATATAAATGTAGAATTCCGTAAAAGAACGACTACCTGGTGAAATGTTACCATATTCATGGTATTTTCACTTATCTTGGGTTCGATTCCCAGTAAATACCTGATAATTTTTCTGAAGCAAAATAACTACGACACACATACATAAATATATATATACACACACACACGAGTATATGAAGTCGGACACGAACCGATGTGTCCATAGTTACGAATACGACACCTTCTCACTTACACCACATAACTACCTAAGCGATGAGAAACAAAATTAATATATAAACTAATATAAAATGCTAAGGAAATTTTTAGGGCCATATTTCTGTGTAACTGTCCAGTTTATATGAGAATGGGAGGATCGTATCTCATTTTCAAATGAAATACGAGGTGTGTGAAAAAAGTAATGAGATAGGTAACACTGTGAGCGATCTGGCAACGCTGCGTCTACTGGTCTGTGCTAGACCGTTTTGTTCATCCCTTCCACATGCTCAGTACGAGTTTCAACTCTGTTCAGCCAACACATTATTTTTGACAGCGCAATCAGTGAAGTTGTGTTTTTGTTGTGCGTTACGAAAATGGAGCATCGGAATTTAGAGCAACGTTGTGCGATTAAGTTTTGTGCTAAACTTGGGGAATCCGCGAGTGTGACCTTCGAAAAGTTGAAACAGGCCTACGGGGAACATTGCTTATCAAGAGCGCAAGTTTTCCGCCGGCACAAATCATTTTTGGAAGGCAGAGAACACGTTGAAGATCAACCTCGCTCAGGGAGACCTTCAACTTCAAAATCTGACGAAAACATCGAGCGTGTGAAGGTTCTTGTGAGATCAAAGAATAAGGATGACGAGTTGAATTTAAACGCTTTCACCGTACATCAAATTTTGGCAAACGATTTGGACGTGCGAAAGGTTTGTGCGAAATCGGTGCCGAAAAACCTCACAACGGAACAGAAGGACAATCGAAACGTGTGCGTTGATCTTCTTGAGAGAACTGACAACGACCAATTCTTCAGTCGTCTGATCATAGGTTATGAACCCTGGATATTTGAGTACGATCCTGGAACAAAGCGGCAAAGCGGAGAGTGGCATACTCCGTCATCTCCTCGACCGAAAAAATGTTCAACGAGAAAATCACAGTTCAAAACCGTGCAGATTTGCTTTTTTGACAGTAGGGGTATCGTGCATAAAGAATTTGTTCCCCAAGACAAACTGTCAACCAAGCGTTTTACAAAGGTGTCCTTGAAAGGCTCAGGAAAACAGTGTGATTCGCGTGAGACCAGACATTGCAGACAAGCGGATGCTTCATCATGACAACGCTCCGTGTCACACCGCCATTTCTATCAGGAAATATTGGACTTTAAAACGCATTTCTACGGTTCCTCAACCCCCCTATTCGCTAGATTTGAGTCCTTGTGACTTTTTCCTTTCCCGAAATTGAAACGTGTCTTAAAAGGAGATCATTTTGGAACTCTGGAGAATACTCAAAAGACTGAGACCGACCTGTTAAAAGCCCTACCGGTTGAAGCCTTCCAGCGCTGCTACCAGGAGTGGGAACAACGACTCCGCCGGTGTATAGCTGCCCAAGGGAACTACTTTGAAGGGATATTGTTGTTTGAAAAAAATAAAAACTTTGGTAAGTAAAAAATCAGTCTCATTACTTTTCTCACACACCTCGTAAGTTTAAATGAAGTGCAGCAAAAACTGTGTATATGTAATTAAATAGGCGTACAAGAAAAACACACACACACATATATATATATATATATATATATATATATATATACGAAGCACTAGAACAGGGTAACGCAGCGAGCCGAGGTTATGGCTGGTAAGCTGAGCAGGCTCATGACCAGACACAGGGATCCATGTTCGTCGAAAAGGAGACTGATTTTTTCAGTTGGAAAGACAATTATTTTATACGCGATCCCGGCGTGGGCCGAGGGCTTTGATAAGCAGAAGAAACTAAATAAGGTATCCGTTCTCAAGAGGAGAGCTGCGATACGAATTATCTCTGCATATAAGACGGTATCAAAAAACGCAGCAGAAGTCATAGCGGAAACACCCCCTGTCGGGCTTAGGATTCTGATGCTCCACTGAGTTAACTATGGGGATACCTAGAAGTTAAGCTGAAAGACAAATGCTTGAAGAATGGCAGGCACAGTGGAAACATCAGACACTGGAGGCTGGACCAGAAGGATAATTCCCCAAGTCAGTAAACGTATAAACAGGGGGTACGCAGATGTGGGCTTCCATCTCACACAACTGGACACGGTGAGTTTCGGGCCTAACTTCATCGTTTTGGTAGGCGGATGACCCCAGATTGCCGATACTGTAACGAAATTAATTCGGTACAGCACTCGATATACAGATGTAATGGGACGAGATTAGCCAGTAAATCAAAGAGAAAGACGCTAAGAAGTGGGATGGGAACAGATATTGGGGGTAGGGAAATACAAGGGCAACTCTGCTCATGAGAGAACGGCTCGCTGTAGTGGGCCGCTCTCGATAGCTGACCGGGTACCCCTTGAGTTGGGGGAAAATTGAAAAAATTGGAGACCTGGCTAATTCCCCTTCCTTAGCAGGGAACTGCTTTGAAGCACGGCACAAAGAAAAGACTGAGTCCCGGCCAGCTGGGTGAGCGAATCCCGCAGGGCACGGCATCGCCGAATCCTGTGGGGTCCCGGTAGGTTAGAGGCCAGGCAACCGCTGAGGACGCGCAATGCGTAACTGCTGGACCATTGTCAGTGGTCTTGAAGGGCGAGGGATGGGGAAGAAGTTATGTGGTGTCCAGATCAGATTTAAAAAAATTAACATGACAATAAGACATTCAGTTGCACATTTTTACAGGGAATTTTTTTTAAGTTGGTATTACATTTATAGGTTTTCTACTAGTACACACGACGAGTGATTTTAGAGTTCTCAAAAATGTTACAGCAGAACGGAATGCTAGGATCTTAGGATATTTTTCTCCCTATTTATTGCAGATGTTGGACGTCAGCCACTTGCTACCAGGTTTTTCTAGTTATCTGGTTGATATTTAATTTTTAGTGATGGTTATATTTATTTTTAGTTTCTTTTTTTAAGATGGACGTTGTTTTGATTGCGTTCCGATCCGTTGCACATCGGATTTGTGAAATACACTGGGTTGGTCTAGTGGTGAAGTCGTCAAAAATCATCTGATTTTGAAGTCGAGAGTTCTACGGTTTAAATCCTAGTACAGGCAATTACTTTTATATGGATTTGAATAGTAGATTGTGGATACCGGAGTTCTTTGGTGGTCGGGTTTCAATTAACCACACATCTCAGGAATGGTCGACCAGAGACTGTACATTTATATTCATACGAGGGTAAGTCAATTATTATCCGCAATTTAGTTATACTTTTGTTTATGTTGGTAGTACTGTCGTGTTGCGTAAATGACGCACGCGTGGTTTAATTGTTGTTATGTCTGTGAAGATTTGATGCTGCTACGTTAGTTCCATTATCGCTACCCTGCCGTTAACCGTGGCTGCTCCGCTTTCTGTTTGCACCAAAGAAGAGCGACATTTAGCTATCCGTTTTTGTGGTGGGAAGGGGTATCAGGGGCCGAAATTCATCGAACACTTTCGGTACAGTACGAGAACAGCGTGTTGCCGCAACGGAGTATCTACGAACGGATTGAAAAATTCAGAAACGGTCGCACAAGTGTTAAGCACAACGGACGAGCCGGACAACTGTTTACCGCCACAAATGAGGAAAACATTGAGCGTGCACGTGACATGGTTTTCTTAGACAGACGAGAAATAACTACTGATGAATTGGCACATCGTCTGCAAATTAGTCACGGTTCTGCCTACGAAATCATCCAAAACAGACTTGGATTTCATTAAGTATGTGCAAGACGGGTCCCAAAACAACTCGCACGGTCGCATAAACAAACACGCTTGGTCATCTGCCAAAAACATTTGGATCGCTACGGTAACGAACGGGACATCTTCTTAGACAGAATCATCACCGGTGACGAAACACGGATCCATCATTACGAGCCGGAGAGTATGGAATGGAAACATCCAAATTTGCTCTGCAAAAAAAAGTTCAAGACCCAACCGTCCGCAGGAAAACTGACGCTTACGGTGTTTTAGGACTCACATTATGAGGTACCGAAACATTATGAGGAAAGGGGCATGACAATAAACAGTGCGCGTTACAGTGAGATGCTTACTGCCAAGCTGAAGCCTGCAATTCGAAGCAAACGCCGAGGACTGCTGTCGAAAGTTGTTTGTTGTTGCACATACTGTGCCCACACTGCTGAAACGCTCTAGAAACTGAACTTTGAAGTACTGGCTCGTCCTCCATATAGTCCAGATCTTGCCACTTCTGACTACCGCTTGTTTGGTCCACTCAAAGAGGCATTAAGGGGCTGTCGATTTACCTCGGACGAAACGGTGAAAGAAGCGGTGCATTCCAGGCTTGCAGCCAACCGAAACCCTTCTTTTATGAGGGCATCAGGAAGCTTGTGCAACGATGGACCAAGTGCGTTGAAATGCAAGGGGACTATGTTGAAAAATGATGTACATTTAAGTTTCCTATTTGTATTGCAATAAAATTTATAACTACATTGCGGATAATAATTGATTTAGCCTCCTACATATCCTCCATAGAAATACCTTACGGTAGTTCCGCAGGCTAAACAGAAAAAGAGAGATCGTGTTTGTGAAAATATTTTAGTGAGGTTATTTCGTACGAGATTAATAATTCATCTGAGTTCTTCCGATACGATTCCCCTTCAGTCCGTTTTCCGAAAACCTTTCGGTATTGGGAGGAATGCGCCTAAGGGGTCCTCAGTTTTGTAACGAATTAGATGTAGTCCCTTCGCGAAGGGAGTCGCATATGGTGGTTGTCTGAGTAACTGTAAAATGAAGGGTATAAGGAATATGGGTTCTATTGCAGCATATGTAGCTCAACAGCTTTTGTTACTTTGTTCCAGGTCAGCTAATATTAAAAAGAAAAAGACGTACAAACACAGGGGATCGGAGCTAAGACATCCAAAATTAAGTTGTCCCAACATTTCACCAAGTTTAGGTTAGTCGACTTCAATGTGTGCAAGTTTTCTAGCCAGGGAGACGTCCATACGATAATCTAACTTTAACCAGGTATTTAGGAGTATCTGCGGCGTTCTTAGATCAACAGATTCTACAATTCTTTGTTTTAAATATTCCAAATTTCCAACTTTTCTTTGGTACATACAACTTTTAATAAATCCTCAAGCAAAAAAGGTCCACAGGAGTGATATTTGTAGTAGCCATGGAGTTTTACTTCCTCGTCTGATCGGGAGAAAGTGTTGTTCAAAAACACGGTAATATCTCGATGAAGTCTTCTGGAGCACCATCTTGTTGGAAACTGAAGTTTTCAGGAATGTCAGGAACTGCAAAGTTGTCAAGGACGTCGAGAAACTTGTGTCCTGACACAGTGAAGGAAGTAAAAAACAAGATGTCCACCGTATCGGTTTAGGCCTAATTTTTGCCACCCACCGGGTTGATCTAGTGGTGAACACGTCTTCCGAAATCAGTTGATTTGGAAGTCAAGAGTTCTAGCGTTGAAGTTCTAGTAAAGGCAGCTACTTTTACACGGATCTGAATACTAGATCGTGGATACCGGTATTCTTTGGTGGTTGGGTTTCAATTAACTACACATCTCACGAACGGTCGAACTAAGATTGTACAAGACATTTCATTTACACTCATACATATCATACTCATTCATACTCTGAATTAATGCGTGAATGGTAATTCCCGGAGGCTAAACAGAAACAAGAAAGAAGGCCTAATTTTTGCAATAACTCTTATGTTTGTCGTCGGATTTTTACGAATACGGTGTCGTTTTCTTCACAAAAAATGCTTCATAATTTTTATAATACAATACAATTTGATAAATCTAATAATTTCCACTATATTTAAGATAGAAAAATTGAAGGACCGCTAATTTCAAATTTGTCAACGAAGAATATCGTTATTTTCTTCACCTATTAAAAATTTTAGTTTAAAATAAAATACAGAATTTTATTGCGATATCTCCAACAGTTCTTGAAATATAGTTTTTTTCATAAAAAAATATTGTGGACAAACAGAAAATTACGCGTTTTCGGACCTACGTTCACTGGATATTTTTTCTTCAGTACGTTAAGTAGAATTACTTCCTAGAGTTTGGCCTCACCTTTAAAGAACACCTCTGTGTGTGTGTGTGTGCATAGAGCGAGCGCAAGAGAGAGAGTGCGGGAGGGGTGTGAGCGAGAGCGACACTTACGCACACGGAGAGACAGAGAGCGTTGAAGAGAGAGTACCACGAAGAAACGTTTCAGGACATGTTCTACAGGTGAAAATAATGAAAAAAGTTCAGTTAAACATGTGTCTGGAAAAAATTTATTTTCAAGTTAAGGCTAGCGAAATATTTCGCGTATATTTTGGCTCTTCTAATAAAAAGAAGCTTTACTGTAATTTTTGGAATCCAAATTAAGGATTAAAGTTGGTGGTTTGTTATGTAATTTGGGCTAAGAAAATAGGCTAAAGCAGATACCAGAACTGTAACTCTGTAAGTAAAACATAATTCGGTGTCGAAAAACAAGTAGTTTTTTAGGTTTGTAGTACAATAGCTTTGTTAAATGACTAATAAATGCGGAAGATTTACAAACAAAACTTGTAGAAAATTAATGTAAATACACCTAGTAAAAAGTAAATATAAACTTTTAAAAATCGGTTTTTTATTGAATACAAACAGATAAAAAATAAACCGAAAAACCTATAATAATTTCCGTACTTAATAAATATTCTTTTTAAACAGAAAATAAAAAGATCCGTTATGCCGGTCTTATTACAATACAATCAAAATCTAATGTGAACACCACATAACTTCCTTGTACGTCTATTAAATTGTACATACAAATTTTTTGCTGTACTTCATTTGATAGCGAGATACGATCCTTCAATTCTTTACACAATTGCTGAAATATTAGTTTTTATTAACATCAAATATTAATTAATGAAATATTAGGATAGAGTAAAAGTCCCTGTATTACTCGTATTATTTCTGGTGTGTCATATAAATTTAACTATTCCGTTTACTGAACTTCTGCATACTGCTTACAAATGTTAATTTCGACCTTACGGTGGAAAATATTCCTTTTTATAATTGGATTATTTCATGAATAATCAAAAATTCAAAAAAAACAATCGTACAGGAAAGAGGAAGAAAACGTTAAGATGAAGGAATGAATAAAAAAATTCCGGAAGGCGGAGGTAGATTTCACCGGTGCTGAGTAGGGGATAAAAAAGATTTCCACCTTAAAGTTCAGGAAAACTTCACATTTACTCAATACGACAACGGTTGCATGTTTTGCATACGACAAGGCCCATCTTCTTCCAATTTGTCATCCCTTGCTGTAAGAGTTGGTCGTATTAAAAATTGTTTGTAGGTAATCTTTAGATGACTAACGACGACTTTAAACCGATTCGATATTCTGCCTATTAATGGAGGTGTAATTTTTTTGTTTTCGAAACCGCATTTATTCCATTCCCTGAGCCAACGGTTGGCGATATAAAAAAAAACTTTACTTAAATAACGTTTTTTGCCCTTACACAAACAACAGTAACAACTTTAAAGGAATTCGATATTTTACATAATAAAAATGTTATAGCGATATTTTGTATTTTGGAAACACTCCCCTAATTTCCAACCCCAACATCCAATTTTGCCCGTTAACGAAGTCGACCAAGATTTTAGGACGAGTTATTTTTAAGAAAAAAATTTAAAAGCGATCGGCGCCAAATTACGGCAGTCATCGTCTCCACAAGGAAGCGATATAAACTTTTGAACCGACCGTCGTTTTGGGGTCTGGGAAACGTGAAACTCGAAGATATGCCGAAATTTTCCTGAAATCGAATCACGGTACCCGTCGCAATAGTTATATTTCTTTCTTATGAAATCTGCAGGATGATGAAGAAAAGAGAGAAAATTTTAAAACTAGAAAACGCGTACACAAATTAAGATTAGAAGAATTATATGAAACTAAGAATCGATTAAGCGATAGGCAACAAAAAAGAAATAACGAAACGACGATCGACTCCGAGTCGGGAGAATATCGTCCGACAATATCACAGGAGCAATGGACTAAAAGATCGGGCGTGTATATGTTGTTCTTTAAGGGTCTATTTTCAGCCGACATCAATGTAGATAAAATTAAACTAGAAATTCCAAAAATAATACGATTCTAAATTACAATTTTTAATTAATATTAAATAACAAGATGTTTCAACCGATCTATTACATATATATGTTGTTTTTTTGTCTTCAGTCATTCGACCGGTTTGATGCATCTCCAAGATTCCCTATTTAGTACCGGTCGTTTCGTTTCGGTATACTCTATACATCCTACATTCCTAACAATTTCTTTTACGTATTCCAAACGTCGCCTGCCTGCACAATTTTTCTTTTTACCTGTACCTCTAATAATAAAGCTACTGTTCCAGGATACCCGGCCTGTAAGTCCGGCTCTTCTTTTAACTAACTCGTTTGTTTTCTTGCGTATGGCTTCATCCGTGCTGTCGATTTTTTCTTGTAAATCCGTTTTACTTTCGGCTAGAATTACTATATCATCAGCAAATCGTAGCATCTTTATCTTTTCACCTTGTATTGTTACTCCGGATCTAAATTGTTCTTTAACATCATTAACTGCTAGTTCTATACAAAGATTAAAAAATAACGGAGATAGGGAACATCCTTGTCGGACTCCCTTTCTTATCTTCGCTTCTTTCTTACGTTCTTCAATTATTACTGTCGCTGTTTGGTTCCTGTAAATGTTAGCGATCGTTCTTGTATCTCCGTATTTGAACCCTCTTTTTTTTTTAACGCTGAACATATACATTTTTAAAAGTACATAAAATTTTATTTCGCTAATAACTTGCGGTTTTGATTTTTATTATCGAATTATTGTTTATCGTAAAGGTTTTTTGTTTTTTACAATCGGAGTTTATTTATTAATAATAAATGTATATGTTTAGATTAAAAACAAAAAAAAAACAGAACATAAGTATATACGTCACGTCGAAATGAATCGGGGGATGAACAAAATAGATTTATATTTTTCGTCGCCGATTTCCTTGACGACAACAGCGAAATTTGTTTACCCTCACAAAACAATATATATTAAATATAAACAACAATAACACGTAAATCAACATTAAATTAAGAATGCCGTTATCATTACATATATATATATATATATATATATATATATATATACATAAATTTCTGAAATTTACGAACGCTCGCTAACCTCGATCGATGAACAGTAACGTTTACAAATTAGACAAATAATTGCTGAATTTATTACATATGAAGCGACCGTAACATAAGTTCGGGTTTATAAATATTTAGGACGGTGTCGCTTAAAAGGCGAACCCCAATCGCCTGAAATATTTGGTTTTCTTTCGCTTCGGAGGACGACATCAACGATTAGCAGCGCGTGCGAGAAAGCGGTGGCCGACCGGGATTCAAACCCGCGACCTCCACCGCCGATACGCTACCGCTTGCGCCACGGACGCCGGCGTGCACCTATTATTATTCATATACCTAACGCGTCTAAAAACACCGCTATCTGTCGGACGTAAAAGCGACACGGGCTACGCTAAATATTTTACGATTCCGTTTCGTTTCAACGTTTCCGATATTTGTGTCCGCTATACGCTAAAAAAATACCGGACCGATTTACGCGCGGAGAAAAATTGACAAGAGGAAATAGGAAAATACTGTAAAAGGGATGAACGTAAAAAAAAGGAAAAGTTAAAAACCGAAGAAACGAAAAACGGGAAATCGAAACGCAAAGAGGAAAGAGGGAAAGAGGGGGAAAACGTAATAACGAAATTTAAATAGGTAAAGGAAACGTAAACAAAAGATGGGAAATAAAGGAAACGGAATACGGTAAAAACGAAAATAGGAAAAGGAAACTGGAAAGGAGAAGGGGAAAATGAAAAGCAGCAAAGGGGAAGGATAAAAGGAAAAAATTAAATTTTGTGAAGTTCCGTAAGGTTCATTTTGTTTAACGTGTTATAAAACTTTCAACCGTGTTCGTTTAATCTATATATATATATATATATACTTGAGTATATATATATATATATACTTGAGTATATATATATATATATATATATATATATATATATAGATTTAGTTTAAAGGAATTTTAAACTTATTATATATATATATATATATATATATATATATATATATATATACTAAAATCTCGCAATAGCGAAACATTGCCGGTTCGGCTACTATATTTATAAAATATCAAACGAATTTTCAATCGGCCGTTTTCGTCAGGAGATATGTGAATCTTACGAACCCGAGTGAACCGCCAAGGGATGTCTGAACGGTACAAACACGGGGGGAATCGTCAGGAGGTGTGCCTCACCAAACTAACCGCCAAAAATAATCTGTGTGTGTGTGCGTGTACTCACTGTACTCAACTGTGTTGGTAAATTATATTAACGTATATATATAAGTGGGCAAAAATGTTGACAAATTCGAAACGACATAAACTCCTCCGAGTTTTGTTATTTACTTATGTCAAACGGCTATCGGATGCGTCAACTGTGACTCCAGAAACCCCGCACAGCCGTTTTGCAGATTTTGGACGTTTTTTACACCCGCACCTACATTTCCATCCTCGTACGGGACGGTGAGATGTTTGCAGGGTAACGTTAGAATATCGTATTGTCACCCGACCTTAGTAACTTCAAAATTTCATCTATCGACGCTATCAGGAAGTACGTTAAATTTAAGGAAGCGAGATTTGAGGAAGAACGTAAAAAAATCATTGCGACTTAAAGAGACACGACTGAAAACCGAAGAACCGATTTCTGGAACCGTAAGAGCGATGAAAAATCGTAAATACAGTAAAGACATAAGCCGGAATAACAATTTTTCATCGACAAAAACCAAAATTTTAGCGATAATCGATCGTTTCAAATACAAAATTCTGAGCGTTACTCGATCGAACGGAATTTTTTTATACTTTATGTACTTAGGAAGTTATGTAATACGATACAGAATAGATAATGAAGAATTACAAGCGACAGAAGAATATCGGACATCTGTAGAGACCTCGAAACGCGCATGAAGATCGTCAAAAATTGCCGTTCATCAACAGCATGTCGACGTCTGGATCGAAGAACTACCAGAACACCGGACGACAGACCTTATCCATCCGCTACGCAAAGAAGGGTAACGATTACAGGGGTATCTTACATCTACCACGACGTACAAAATTTGTTCAAGAATAACCGTCGACAGCATCGGTTCAGAACTCGAGAAAGAATTAGAAGAATACCGAGGAGGTTCCAGACCCTAGAGGAGCTCTCCGGACCGGATCGTGAGTCCCAAGCTAATAATGGATTACAACAGGAAAAGAAGCAAAGATATGACGATAAAATTTGTAGATTTAAAAAAAGCTTACTGCATTTAAAAGCTGACTGCATCCGCAGAGAAATCCTTACTAAAAACTCTAAAACGGGATAAAACTGACCCTCACAAACACAAAGTCAAAGGTAAAATTCAGAGGTGAGCTCTCGGAACGATTTGAAATCAAAACAGAGCTGGGGCAAGGCAACGGGCTCTCACCGCTATTATTCAACTGCACTCTGGAAATGTTAATGGGGGAACGACTCAAAAAATGCCCCCCAAAAAATCAAAACAAACTGTCTTCGTTTCGCCAACAAACTTGGCTTCGCTAGCAAACGACAATGACAAACCTATATCATAGACATTAGAACTTCAAAACTTTGCAAATAAAATCGATTTCAAAATGTCATTTGAAAAGAAACAAAATTATGCCCCGAAAACTAACGCGGTTAAAAGAAGTACACACAAACAGTTATAAAATGAAAATAGTAACCCTATTTAAATACCTAGAAGAAATAATAACAAATAACCTAAATGAAAAAACTTTAGATCCTAAGAAACAAACTAGCTGAAGCTCAGGAATTAACCTGGTACGCTTATAATAAAAAGAAAAATAATGTTTTATCAATAAATGCAAAAGTAAAACATTACAACACAGTTAAAAAACCGGAAGCCACTTATGCAATAGAAACACTCTTCCACCTGAACGAGCAATCAAAAACAGACAGACTTCAGAAAATCAAAAGAAGAATTGGAAGAACCTGCATCGATAAAAAGTACCAAAAAAACGGCAATGGTTGATTATCCCGATGAAGAGTTAGAACCGATCACTGAAACTGTTCATGAGAGGAGACTAGGATTCTTTGGACGTATCATCAAGATGCAAGATTCAAGACTTCTGAAACAGCCAGTACAGTACAATCTTGGCTCGAAAAACACAGAGAAAAGGTGCAGATAGATCAGAGAAATAAAAGAGGATGTGAAGGTTCACAGATCTGAACGCTTTACCCAGAAGACACCACAGAAAAAATAAAATTAAACAAGAAAATTAAGAACAAAAACACTCGCTTTGCATTCACAACACGAAGATTTTCAATATTTGCGAGGTCACAAAGATCAGAACATATGAAAAACTACTGGGAGAATCACAGCATCCAAGCAATACCATCGAAGAGACTTGGATAATGGAATGACTAAAGCGATCCAATGTGGTTGTAAAAACTAATAATAATACTTATAATATGTACTTGGGATCAGGGAAACCAAAACATCTAAATGTTGGAGGGCAGTGGGTGACCCATGCAAGGTCACAGTCTGCGCAGCATTATCAGTACTTTAATCAATTACGACAGCTCGTAACTATAATTAGTCAGGGTGCTGCTCCAGAAAATTTTATTCTCAGCCTTTTCAAGGCTACGGTTAAAGTTTTCTGTAAAATAAAAGAACTGAAAAAAAAATGAATCAAATAGAATAGCTGGAAGCAGAATAATAACGTAATATTACACTTTATCACACATAAAAATATGGTACACAGTTTTTAAGCACATTGTGCTTAAAATCCATATTCGGTTTAACCGAATAAATAATGAATTATCAATAGAGATATTTTTTACTATTATTAGATAGCTTAATAAAATGACCGCTTAAAGACACTATAGTCCAATGGTGGGTGCTTAATTTAAATTTCTATGTACACAGAAACAAATACATAATTAGTCTTTACTAATTATTTTCTCTTTCACTCTTCCAGCATGTTTTTGGACAGATTTGGCGATCAAAGAGCCCTTTCTTTTCGTCATCTTCTCATCAACACTGAAAAAACAACTAAACCGCTTTCATATTCCTTCCACCGATTAAACTAGAAAAGGGAACGAAGAAGGCACATTCCATACACATGTGTTGTAAAAAAAAAACTACCTTCCACCAGCGTCAGCACTGTGGGAATGACAATGCTCTCTCTCCCTCACAACCTTGCATGCACCTTCCTATGTGCACATGCACACAACACTGCACCACACCAATTCATAAATTGGGAATGGCTACTGACATTAACCTCAAGGATTTTATATTGTATAACTATAAAGAAAGAATTACTCATTATATTAAATGTTATCGACAATATCAAATGGAAATAGGGGTGCTGTAGTTCCATAGTGCCTATATGCGAGTCACCATTGATCAATTAGTTATGTGTTGTAGTTGTAAAATCAGTTTAAAAAAAAAAGTTATATTTGTTCTTTCAATATTTGCCATTTCATAGCTTAAGTACTAAGTAACCTTTATAAAATCCTTATCTCCTGTCTGAATACTAACAAAAAGAATTCAAAAAATTGTTATCCAAATATGCCCCAAGAAAGCCAAGTATATCTTCTATTAGAAAAAATGAAAATCTTGAATTTTCCAAAATAAGAAAATCATGTAATATTTTTTCCCAATAACATACTGCAAAAATCAAAACCTAAGCAATTATTGGTAAATGAACCTGCATATCTTCTGAAAAACCAGTTTTCCAACGGGATATACAGAATAACTAAATAATTATTGATTATTTAAATATCAAATTATACAAATTAAACGCTCTAAATAATACAACACCACACTGAATCAGAATACTTGAAAAAGCAGAATTCTCAACTATTAGCAGCATACAAATTCAAATGGAAAAATACACGTTACTTTTCAAGATATGCCCGCAAGCGATCTGTAGTTAGTCAGTTAGTTGTTAGATGGTGCCACTGAAAAAAGAAAATAAATAAATAAAAATTATAATCTATCTTTATATTATAAATTTATATAATAAATAAATCTAAAAGTATAAATATAATCTAACCAAACTTAACCTACGCTCACTAGTTAAGGTTAGCAAGCGAAGCTAGCATAGGTAGCAAAGTTTGGTTAGATTATACTTATTTATTATATACGGCTAGATTGTAATTTTATTTTCTACTTTCAGTGGCGCCATCTAACAACTAACTGACTAACTACAGATCGCCTTTCTTCTGCAGGCATCTTTTTGAAAAGTACAGAATAGTACAGAAAAGTACAAAAAGTACAGAAAAGTACAGAATTATGTGAAGAATTGCCAAAAATGAATAGTACCACAAATGATTTGCCACTGGTACACCAAATCTTATTTCTCTTCTCTCACCGAATACATATGCCATCAGAATATATAAAACAATAAAACCAATCTCTTGACATCAAACTGCAAAAAATATACCAACTGCTCAACAAGATTGTACCATATTTATTAACTTTTTACGCCTATTTTGATCAAAATCACAATGAATCATAAAAAAAATCATCTAAAAAAAAGTTTTGGTTCTTACTGATAGGATAAATCGTTTCTCATAAAATTTTGAATCTAATTTAAAAAATGAGTACAGCTTTTATCAGTAAATAAAGCTAATGGATTTTTGAGCTCTCAAATCCAATAAATAATTGTAGTTATTAAAAGAGAACTGTTGATGGAAACTTCAGATTATGATTTCAAATTAAATTCTCAAAAAACATGGAGAAGAAAATAATTCTTAAGCAGAATGTTCATAAAAGTTTTTCCATGATTACAAAAAAACTATTACAATTACAACTGTATGGTTTGTGAAAAAAGAAAGAAAAAATTATCAAGTTATTTTTATATTCTTTTGTTGCAAGCAGAGGACACTATGATCAATTTTTTATAAATAGCGTCAATCCAGGAGAAAGTGCAATGTGTGTTGTGGTATCACAAGTCGAAATCACCGATTACTGTGCAGCAAAATTTTTGAAGGAAATACAGACAACCAGGACCTGATAACAAGAGTATCGTTGCGTGGTATGCAAAGTTTAGAGAGAATGGAAGTATAGTCGACCTTCTGCAAACAGAATGGCCATGCGTTAGTGATGAGAAGGTCGAGGTTGTGCAGCAAGCATTTTTACATACCCCTTCTAAATCTACCCGTCGTGCATTTTGTGAACTAAGGATTCCTCGATCAACCATGCACAAATTTTACACAAGAATCAAAGGTTGCACGCATAAAAAGTTCAGATATTGCAACATCTACTGCCAGATGATGGCCCTAATCATGCCATCTCTAAAACCAAAATTTTGCAATGGATTGATAACGACGTGCTTTTTCAAACAAGGCTACTTTCCACACCTGAGGAAACGTAAACGGGCAAAATGTGAGAATATTGGGCTCAGAAAATCCTTACTTTATCAGGGAAAAAATTAGAGATTTCCCTAAAGTGAATCTTTGGTGCTGTTCGATGCACAACAGAATCACTGGTCAATTCTTTTTCATCTAGAGATCAATAACAGCTAACATTTACCTTGATATGCTGCAACATTTTTCAATACCTCAACTAAATAACTTGTAACCTAGGTTTTACAGCAGGATGGTGCATCACCACATTGGGGAGTACTAGTTGTACATTTTTGGAATGAATCATTTCATGATAGATGAAATGGGCGCCATGGTCCTACAGGTGACCACCACAATCATTAGACATAACTACCTTAGACTTTTTCTTCTTCGGTTATGTTAAGGACAGTCTATGCAACACCCATACCTGATCTGGACACGTTGAGATGGAGAATAACTGAAGCTGTTGCTAGTGTTACCAAAGAAATGTTGACCAAATTGATTATCGGTTGGATAATCTATGAGCGAAAAAATGTGCACATATGTTGAAGTTTATTGACATGGTAAAAGAAACTTTATAATTTTTTCTTTCTTTTGCCACAAACCGCACAGCTGTAACTGTAATAGTTTTTTTTTTTAATCATGGAAAGGGTTTATAGACGCTCTGTATTTACTAGAGTAAGCACAGTAAGCAATAGCCTACAATCATAAAATTGTTATAATAACTAATGCTATAAGTAACCAGGAAAAAAACACAGAAAATGAGACAAGGGTGTTGTTTACCACTGACACTTTTCAAATTGTGAAAAATTAATGGAAAAACTTGATAGAAGAGTATCCATGGATGAAAAAAGACATTATGATTTACTGACGACATTCTTTAAGCAAAAACCAACAATTAGTTAAAAGACATCTAAAGTGGCATGAATTTATTCCTAGGAGAAATTTGATTTGAAAGTAAATAACTCTAAAATAAGAAACACGAAAAAGATAAAAAGGAAGGCCTTTTAGTTATAGTTACATGTTTGTATTGAAAATTAGGCTTTTAAAGAAGGGTTCTTGAGATGAATATGAGAGAAATTATGGAAGAATTTTATAAAGAAAAGAATAATATAAACTAAGTGGCCCAGTTATTAGGATAAACACCATGTACAAATAAGTGAAAGAAAAAATTTGGAATATATAAAACTAAGAATTTGAAGTTAAAAGAAATTATTAGAAGCTAATACTAATTACAAACAGATTATGCCTTTAATTATGAGTATAATAATATAAATTCAACAGGCCAAAATAATTATAAAACTTTGCAGATGACAAAAAGATAAATGAAACCTAACCTAAACGTACTTAAAACTGATTACCAAAATAAATAGATTCTTATGTCTGTAATAAAATTATTTTCAATTCCACTCAATGCTGTAAAACAATCGAAAAAATTCTTTGTCAAAGTAATCTGAATAATAGTTACTAAAATTATCTCATAGTCAAACAACGTTTTAGTTCAAATGATCTTTGTATCACAATAAAAAAAACTATATACTCAAGAAAATTACATAACAGTATATGTTTCATAAGAATCTGGAACACAAAGTACTAAATTTATCTAATAGGGTAAAAATTATCACAAAACTTAAACCAACACGTACAATATAAACAAACATAAAACGAAGTGCATACTACCTTACAAAGCGCAAACAACTGTCACCAAAATATTGTTTTTTTAAATAGTTTATCCAACAAATAAATTAGACAAAATTTACTTTAGCTGTGGTACTTTGAAACGTCTGCCGATTTGAGTAGATTTGAGGAGAAAAATAATAAAAAATAACAATGGTTAAATAAAATTTAAGTAACAAAATGGGTGCAATTTGTCTACTGCCGCAGAATGGCATTCTAAATAAGCGTACTGTAAACACTTTAGTTTTGGATTATACATCATTAAAGCTCTAACTAATTTTGATCAACTTTATTAGTAAACATATGTAATTTAATCGCATCAAAAAATTGGCAATTTAACAATCCAATTACTAATACTTAGCAAGCTAAATTAGAAGAAAAAGCAAAACTACCCTCATATTTTGATAGTATACCTTGCTTATAAGAAAAATAACCTCGAACTCCTTCAATAATAACACATTTTACTAAATACCACTAACAAAAATAACAAAACTTAGACATTTACCTCCAACTAGGAAATCAGAGAAACGTTACTTAATCCCGTTACTTAATACTAAACTAACTTTCACAATGAATTTTTCACACACAACTTTTGGTTTTTTTAGACAATTCTCTCACACGTCAATAAACGAGCAAACGCAACTGATGGTACCAACACGTGTATTAAGTGACGACATGGCTGTCGCTATAACAGCTGTTGTTATTCAGGGAGAATGAGAAATAATCGATTATTTATGATATTAATTATTAATACAAATAGCTATAAATAAAGGTATAATTTTTGCAGTATTTACGAATTCATTTTACTTAGAGGCCTTTGTCTATGTTATTGACAATCTGTTCGCTTAAGATTTAATTTGAAGGTTATGTATATCTAAATATAATTAATTTATTTAATAACTGTTTAATTTATTAAAAATTGATATAAAAAAGAATAAACAATCCTTGCCGTTTTATAATTTAAAAATATATATATATCAAAAATTGAGAAAAAGAAAGTTATTGCTTCATCTTTCCGTACATGTTTTAAAATATTTGGCTGTACTACCACCTGATTTTTAGAGCTAAGAATTTAATTGAACCCTACGACCCCTCCCCCGAATTGGGCTCCAAAACCATTTTAAAAAAAAATCATTTTCGGCTGTTTCAACTGTAAACAATGTAAGCTCATGGATCAAAAGTACAACTTTCATAGCTATCTTAATGAATTTTATATTAAGAGGAGTCTGTATCCATTAACTTACCTTGTATTAACGTTTGTACCCTTTTCTCAAGAACTATAATAGAGGCCTGGGGTTTATTTTAAATTTAAGTTCATTTCTTTTTACAAGTTGTATGTGTAGCAAATTTTCATACAAGTTCAAATAAAATTTTTTGCAGGCAAAATTATAAGACGCTCACATTTAAACACAAAAATGTTAAAATCACTTTTTTCTCAGCTAATATTAAATATTTTTTAAATCTGTACACCCACAAAGTAAATCTACATTAGTATGATAGGTCATAAAAATGTCATTACTCTATCTTTAATGGAAGATGAGAAAAAGGTACACAAAGTTGAGAAAAATGCGATTAAAAGTAAAAAAATGAGGTAAACATACATACCTTTTTCACTAATGACTAGCACTATAGAATAGGTTATCTGGGTCTTCTTGATCCTTAAATACTATTTCCAATATTTTCCTGGCAAGACTTATTTTTGACAAACCATTTTGCTATAATCTACAATAGCTTTACACCCTTATGGATACAAGTCCGTTTTATTCATTGTAACAAGTGTGGTTTTGCTGGATTCAGCATCATTTCTTCCAAAAGGAAAATTTAAGCAATTTACAGCCTCATAAGCACTGAAATGCAGAGTAGGAACTTCAGTAAATGTTTTTGGGAAGATGGTGCATGTGAGGTTGTTTGGGTTTTCATTAGAATTTTTTACCTTGGTACATTTTTCTAATAATTCAACCTCAGTTAAATCTTGAAAAATATTGTGCATTTTACTAATAACAATGTTAGGTAAATGAAAATGTTGTTTGTGGTTGTATGTTTTGCCAGTCCTACAAGCCAAATTGTAATTCCACCATGTAGTGATCTGGACAAACTTGGTGACGAGGCTGTTCATTATTTGATGATAATATGTAGCCCGAATTGCTTTCCTCATGTCTTTCTTTTTCTGTTTAGCCTCTGGAACTGCTGTATTACTTCAGAGAATGATATGTTTGAATTGAATGTAAATGACTCTTGAACAGTTCCAGGTTGACCATTCCTGAGATGGGTGGTTAATTGAAACCCAACCACCAAAGAACACCAGTATCAATGATCTAGTATTCAAATCCGTATAAAAGTAACACCTTTACTAGGACTTGAACATTGGAACTCTCAACTTCCAAATCAGCTGATGTGGTAAGACACGTTCACCACTACACCAAACCGGTGGGTTAATTTTTGTTTTTAATCTAGTCCCCATTTTATTTTCAATATGGCCAATGCATTCTAACTTGGCAATTCGAACATGAGCGATACAGAGATCCATTACATATTCTTTGGAAAAACCTTTGTGTCACAGTTTCCTAAATACCAAACATACCTAACACTATATTTCTTCTAACCCTTGTAACATATCAAGAGTGCCTGTTGCTTCCACGCCACCACTTGCACCATGTAATTGGCTTTGCAATTGTCTAAATCCATATTAGTCAATCTCTAGGAACATTTACAAAACTTAGAAATTATTGAAATATCTAATACCCTGCTGGTATCAACGGATGGTAGAGAAACGACTCGATTTAGAGGTGTATGACCTCTTTTATGCCAGGAGCCATCTACACAACACAAAGATCTCAACCTTCAATTCTACAGAATTGGCAAAAAGTCCCTTTACATGTTAATAGTATATTAGTTAGATATATAGATAAACATTGTTATGAATACAAAAATCAGTATATTTCAACATTTATGTCTTGTTAACATTAACATTTATTGTGAATAACATTGTTACAAAGGTTCAAAGTTCATTTATTTGTTTGGAAACTGTTCATTTAGCCACGTGTGGACACTCAAAGGAAAATGTGATGGAGAGCCATCTTGTTGAAGTGTAACTACTCCAACTATTCCTCTTGCCGTTAATTCTGGAAGCAAACACATTTTAATCATGAGAAGATAATTATGCTGGTTCACAGAACCATCAAAGAAATATGGTCCAAGAAGATGGTCTGCCATTATCCCTGCCCAAATCATAACATACGGTGGATTGCACTCTATTTCCTCATAAAAGTGTGGGTTGTCTTTTACCCAAAAAAAGACATGATTTCATGAGCTA
Organism: Lycorma delicatula; assembly: GCF_047948215.1. Classification (NCBI taxonomy): domain Eukaryota; kingdom Metazoa; phylum Arthropoda; class Insecta; order Hemiptera; family Fulgoridae; genus Lycorma; species Lycorma delicatula. The sequence goes on along the minus strand of NC_134458.1, from coordinate 192,164,014 downwards.
TGATAAATCGCACACTCGTCAGAGAATATAATGTTTTTTTTATTATTTGTATGTAGAAAACGTGAACCCACACAGAAGCCATCAAGCAGTCCTCAGCAGTGAAAGCACTTGTTTCTGCCATGGTTTAACTCGAGACTGTCACATCCTTCCCACACTAACTGAAGTGACATATGCAGGACTCAGTTTATGGAAGGAAATAATAATAAGGAGTCAATCTGCTCAACAAGAGTAAAAAATATACGATTTTTTATATTTTTTTGTATTCAAAACAATGTTAATCTGCATGTCTAACTATACTATGGTGCTAAATGTAAAGGGGCTTTTTGCCAAATCTGTAGAAACAACTTCCTCTATAGCATTTGACAATGAAGTTTTACAAATTTTTCACATATTGTTCCAAGATATGTGGTCATTGTTCAGTATGATGGTGGTTATAACCGGTGATTTGAGAGAAGACAAAGAACTTTTAAGAATTTAATAAAATATATTTATAATCATCATAGAACATCATTTTAAAGTGGAAATTTCAAATATTTTAAGCAAAAAAACAAAAAATCGAAATTTTTTCAATATCTTTGGTACAAACTCCCTTTTCTTTATAAAGAGGTAAAGAAACCCCATTTACAGGCACCAAGGCAGTGTTGGGCTTGCTAACAGGTTCCGCAAGATGTTATTAAGTACATATGTATACTTTTTTTTAATATACCATTTTTAACCACTTAACACCAACCGGTAACCGCCTAAAAAATGTTGCCTCAGTCGGCCCTGAAGTGACTGGCTGTAGACTAGCTCTCCCTGAGCATGCAGTGTAATGCTGGACTACCCGGGCTCCCTCCTGGTTCATTGAAATATCACAACTCCCTCTTCTGGTTGCTATGTGCCTCTCCACAGAAGGGCTGACCTTCCCATCCCTATATCCTAGTCAGGGTCTGGGTATACACCTCACACATACCCCCACCCAAATAGCGCGCCCACCTGCATATGTATACCTGCGCACTACCGACTAAACCTTTACCACTGGCTCCCCACCCTTCCTGAAACAGCTAAAGGAAGCATTTCATCAAGAAGGAGGATGATACGCCCTCACACACAGTCATACACCAATCATGCATAAAGCAAGGAAAACAGAATCACACCACAACAGATCAACAAATATGCATCGTACACACAAGTCTTTCACACTACTTACCGGAGGCTACCATCGAGTACAAAGGTGGATTGCCCCAGCCTCATTGCACCCAAGTCCACCCAATCTCCACATGTACAGGGAACCCCCTAGGTGCTCAGCTGAGGGCCTGTCCACCCCTGCACACTTTGACGCCTCATTCTCGAGCAAGACTCCTCCCAGGCCGATAGTTCTTCTATGACCTTGTTTGTAAACCAGACATCGCCGTCCAGTTACTCTCCAATTCTAGTAGCACAGCCTGGACCTCCTCAGGCATGAATATAGTCTCTTTATAGATGTTTCCAAGCAATTCCACTCTTGTATCCTTAAATCTGGAGCAGGAGAAAAACACATAACCCACCAGGTTGGTCTAGTGGTGAATGGGTCATCACAAATCAGCTGATTTGGAAGTCGAGAGTTCCAGCGTTCAAGTCCTAGTAAAGACAGTTATACGGACTTGAATATGTTCATTGGTGGTTGAGTTTCAATTAACCACACAGAAATGGTCGACGTGAGACTGTTCAAGACTACACTTCACTTACACTCATATATATCATCCTCAATCATCCTCTGAAGTAATACGTGATGGTAATTCCCAGAGGTGAAAAAGGAAAAAGAGAAAAACACATGCAAAGGAGTCTTCTCGTCATCACAAACTGGGAAACAATCAGAGTAGTCTAACCCAAATCTAAATAGGTAGGTTCTAAATCTCCCATTGCCCGTTAACTCGCATTACCACTACTGACCTCCTCAGTAGACATGCCCATTTTTAGAGGCATTATTCAAAGTGACTTCTGTCATTCTCTGATGATAATCCAGTTCATTTTTCTCACCGAAAATAATGGAAAATATTTAATTAATTTCTTTATTGGTTTGGGAACGATGAGACCTTGCCATCAATGAAGGAGTTTCTATATATTATAAGCAGAAATATTTTGGTAGATGTACCTGTGGATAGATTAAATGGGGAAACAGTTGCTGAAATATACCATTTAAAGATGTCAATTAATGGTTTGTAAAGACTGAACAATAAAAATTTAAAGCTTTGCATGTCTTAGGCTTTGAGAGAAAATTACAGCTATTTATATTTCCTGAGAATTGATTTTTTCATTCATTTTACTTTTAGTAAAGATAAAAACAGCTTTTCACATCTTTATGACAATCATTTATATTTTAAACAATTGGTGTTGTCGGTAGGTCTGAATTCTAAATCACCTGGCCTTACGTCCAGTTCCTTGCAATTTTGACTTGTTTCATCTACAGTTAAGGAATTTTATACAAAAAGGACATGAGACATGAGTGGCAAAAATTCATTTTGAGAAATGCCTTGTTGAAATTTTACTAAATGTTGTTTTTCCTTTGTCTGACGACGACAATTTTTAAACCACCAAGTTAGTCTAGCGGTGAACTTGCCATTGCAAATCAGCTGATTTCAAAGTCGAGAGTTCTAAAGTTCAAATCCTAGTAAAAGAAGTGACTTTTATTCGGATTTGAATACTAGATGATGGATACCAGTGTGTTTTGGTGGTTAGGTTCCAATTAACCACAAATCTCAGGAATGGTCGACCTGGGACTGTACAAGACTACATTTCATTTACATTCATACATATCATCTTCTGAAGTATTACCTTACAATGGTCTGGAGGCTAAAAAGAAAAAGGGAGCGAGGGTAAACTCCTTCAAACAATAACCCCACTCTTTTAGAATACTTGCTACACTGAGTAACAGGAAATACTGGTCAATTATTTTTAAGTATTCATCTCCATTGTATATATCTTCTACAGTTATTAACTTTTTTGAATATGTACCAAAATTTCTATCATTTTGACTACAACTGTATCCCCATACATAAAACAAGCAGTAAACTGTTATATTTTCTAAAAGCAAACATTGTATTGTATTGAAATATTTGTAGAATAAAGCATATTTCATTAGAAGTCATTTTTTGGTTTTCATTTATAATATTCTTTAAATAAGTCAAATAATATAATAACATTAAAAAAAAGATTGTCAAAATATAATTTGTTGGATTTTCCTGGACTATCGTAAGACTTTATGTGAAGCATAGATAATAAATGATTTTCTAAAATCTCCGGGAATGGAATACAAGGATAGGAGGAATTTATTATCACCCTACTAATCATAGAGCCTGGACAAATATGCCTTCCTGGTGTGTCTTTTGTTTATCAGGCAAGTCATTATTTATTTAGCGGCAGTTATAAATCTTTGTCTTTTATTTATGAACACAGTTGTTATTTTCATTCTGGTCATTTAAACCAGAAAGAGAAATAATTGGTCAGGGCTGATCGTGGGAGACAAGGCGCATATGAGTTTCATATTCCTGATGTGATTCCCCTTCAGTCCATCCCCTGAGTAACTCTTAACTGGTCACGCTCTTTTTATAACATTACTAGTTGCGACGGGTCACTATGACCCAAACATTCATAAATTAAATTAATAATACATTATTGGAATTAAAAAGAAATGAATACTTATATTCCAAAAAGAAACTATTTTTTATTGAAATAAAAATAAATATCTCCTTGTTTAAAACAAAAGAATCAAAGAAAAACAGAAATTACAAAACCTTGTAAAAAATAAAGATTTTTATTTTAGTTAAACTTTGCTGGCATAAAAAAAAAATTATTCCCGATTCATTATTGAAGCCAAACTAACAACACATCAGTAAATATGTTTTCAAATTAATATATTTGAACCGAGCCAAACATCCACAAGTAAACAATGTACAATTTGCCTAGATGTCAAATCGATGTTCTCAACATTACATTTGTAAACATTTTTTCTTAAATTTATCACTTTAGAACTAGAAAGTCTTTATTTCCAATACTACATTGTTCACAATCTTTACAAATAAGAAATCCAGTAAAGCTCCTAAGGGTTAGGTTTGTAGGAGGGTAGAGTGGCAACCATAACCACCATGGCAGGTATCTTCCCTTCGGGGTCAGAATGAGACCATAATTGTAATATTTAGTTAAAGAGGATGATGGGTGATAGTTGAGGAACATCTTTCTTATTGTTGTGTCTATTTTCACATTTGGCTTGATGATCAATGAAAGAGACTAAATCTTTACTTTTTTGTTGGACAACACAAATTCTTTTTTCTAAAATTTGGAAGAGTAGCAAAATCATTTTCATATAGACTTTGACCCTTCCTTTGCTTAAAGAAAAATAGTATTCCCATAAATTAGCTACATTCCATATGTTATGAATATTCCTGTATGTATTTCACTATTATTACTCATGTCTACAACTTACATGTAATAGTCTATTGACTTAACAGTTATAGGTTAGGTCAGCAAATGACTAAAACTGTCAAAAATGGTACCACTACCGACACAAAAACTAATGTCATATAATATTATATAAATATTCGTTATATTATAAAACATTTTACAAAATCACTGTCACCATTTTATCCAGAAAGAGCATCTGACATATTTTTTTTTTTTTTAATATTCATAAACTGGTGTATTTTCTAGGATAAAAAAAAACAACACCATTTTATTTACAATAAATATAAATATTCACAATTAATATGAATAAGAAGGGTGTCAGTGGCCACTCATGCCCTTTTTACATAAAACTCCTCAATTTCTTTGTGTTTATTAAAGTAGATGTATAACAGGCTAAGGCCATTTTTGAAGGGTAAGGCCATCTGTTTTAGTCATACGGTGACCGAACCGATAAACTGTTAAGTCGATAGACAGAGTGTAAGTTGTAGATATGAGTGATATTAGTGAAAATAAAGAAGCTAGTAGTAAAACAAAATAAAAACAATTCTTTGACTTACAGGGTGGAATATTAGAATTGTAATTTAGAAACAAGATAAAATAATAAATGTACTACTAAAAATACAGTGATGTTTATCTGAACTTCTCCCTACTGATGGGAAGAATTGTGAACGAGTCGTTCCTTCGATTCTTTATACTAAACTAAAGAATCGGTTTGCTGGAGAAACTGATTCTGTTTACGGTTCTCAACAATGAATTGGATAGGCGATAGGAAACCAAATCTTACTAAGTTACGATTTGATTCGATTCATAGTAATCTTTCTAAAGGAGGTGAATAAGAGTTGAAGACATTTAGTAGGTATGAAACAGTAGCCGGCCTCCACGGCACGAGTGGTAGTGTCGCGTCCTTTCATCCGGGGGTCCCAGGTTCTAATCCCGGTCAAACATGGCATTTTCACATGCTACTTGTCATTCATCTTGTCCTTCTCATCCTCTGAAGTAATATCTAACGGTAGTCTCGAAGGTTAAACCAAAAAAAAAGTATGCATTAGTTGTCTAACTGGAGAATGAAGAAAGATGAACTGTTAAACATTGGTGAAGAAAAGAAAGAGAACATTCCCATCAGAGTTTCAGTACTAATAGTGGTGATAAGGAAAAGAATTGTTGAATCAGATGAACGATTCTTTTTTCGAATCCTTTCTGAGAATCGATTGAAAGAATCAATTCCTGAAAAAGAATAGTTTATCCCACCATTACTTCTTCACTCCTTTTCAAAACAAGGAATCAGATGATGTCCAATTTACACTGATATCATGTTTTTCTAGATATGATCATCCATTCTACTGCAAAAAATTACTGAACCATGAGCGTTGATGATTAATTAACCACATAACCTTGAAGTTTGTGTGTGGAAATACATAATAGAAATGTTGTAGCAGATGAAAAGTGCTACATATGACCAGAATTTTGTTTTATTCTGTATATTACAGTGAGATAACACTGGTCAACAAAATTAAATTTTTTGTTTGTTAAATGAGTGTGAATGGCTGATTCTGATTCTTATGGTATTTTTTATGCTAATCTCATATATGGTAATAGATTTTTACTATTGGACTCAGTTTTTTTGTAATGTATGGTGAACGTAATATTACAATACATTACATGCATTTTGTACTCACCTAAAATCTATTTTTGTCGGATTTTATGCTGTAATTTGCTGTAAGCAGATCCCTCTTTAGATTCCAACAGTAGTCAAATAATATTTTTGGGTTCCATTTTCCTTGATAGTGTATTTCCATTGTAGATATCTCCTGGTAAAAGCATTCTCCATGTTCATCACTTATAGTCCCGAGATTGTTAGGGAAAAATCCAAATGTAAATGTATGAAATGGATTTTGAGTGACATTTTACACCCAAGTTCTTGTAGTTTTGAAGGAGTTCACTCACAAGTTCTTTGTAGTTATAGGCCTTATGGTTTCCAAGGAAGTTGTTTACTACATTTTGAAATGATTTCCATACAGCAACTTCCAAGTCATTGGAACATTCTTCAAATGGCGGATCACTCATTAGTTTTCTTATTTGTGGTCCAATGAATATACTTTCCTTTACTTTAGCATCGCTTATAGTACAAAATTTGTTTTTTTTAGAAACTGCAACCCTGCACCACTACGATCCATTGCTTTAACAAGATTTTTGAGTAAACTTAGCTTAATGTGTAGCGACGGAAGATAAACTTTTTCTGGTTTTACTAATGCCTGACTAACAGCATTCTTCTTTCCTTTAGTCAGAATCTCTCTTTTTGTTCACTGCTCTTTTATGTAATGGTTTTTTCTATCCCTGATGTCCCACTCGCATAAAATGTAACAGAACTAAGTGTATCCAAGGTGCAGTCCAAGTAAAAGCGGTATTATTTCCAGATCTCCACAAATATGCCATAAATATTTCCCGTACTGAATCCTGCTCCATACGAGTTTCATATTTTTATAAGACTCCTTCATGTGAACAGTGTATGCTAATGGTATTGATGAGTATTAATTTCCTATGTGAATTAGAACAGCTTTCAAACTAATCTTTGACGAGTGAATGAAAAATCGCCATTCATTAGGATGGTGCATATGTCCCAAAGCTTCCAGTAAACAGTCGACATTATTACAGTATACTAAGTTTTCACTGAAAGAAGAAATGTTCCAATTCTGATTATCTTTCACGATTAGCACTTATTTTAGTGTTTGGTTGCAGAAGATGCCATCCTTTCAGTCTTGTTGCCAGCATTTATGCTTGACTCCTTCATAATTCAGATCACAAACCGGATCATTTAATTCTGACCGATTAATTAAATGGGGTTCAGTATATCTATTTTCTAAAACATTTGGATCTCTTTCTTCATCGCCTGATAAGTTAGCACAAGATTCAACATTTTCACCTTCATCTAAGTTCTATGTTTCTGGTGGTATTGCAACTGGAAGCTCTTGGCTAACACTGGCCGCATGGCAGAGGAAATATCTGGGTATTTAACAGTATGTCTAGTTTTAGCTGTTATTCCAGATATCTTTATTAACAAAAATAACAGTCTGTAGTGTGATCCTTCGCTCTCCAAATCACTGGAATTGCAAACGGCATGTGACGAGATCCATTTGGCCAACCAGTCAACAATGTTACACAAGAAACACAGCAAATATGAGGAGCCCAAGATTTGTCCTAATTACCTAATTTACATCCAAAATACAGTTCATACGACTTTTTTATCAGTGGAGTTGCATTTCTTTTCTGAGACTTCAATGTTAACCTCACCGCAGTTGTAGCAGAAATTGTTTTGAAGATTAATGCAACTGCGTGGCATTGTTAATACATTACAATAACTAATATTGTTTAAAAATAAATACTTTATAAACACACTGATTTAATAAACGTATGCTCACTTTACTGTACAACCCACAAATATGAAAGCCAGCTACAAAACTGAATGTGACACACATGAGAATTTGCACTTGAATCAAAGTTAAATATATTTCTCTAGTCTGCACGACAGTTTTATATTTATAAATAAATATAATAATGACAGAAATAATTAACGAGTGGATGATACGTTTATAGTAAGATGAAAATAAAAAGAATGAATCACATTCTTGTTCATTTTAATTAGCGTGTAAATAATAAACACGATGACTAATATCTAACAAATTAATGTGACAACCATTAAGGGACTGCAATAAATAAAAAAAGTCATTTAGTTGATAAATAATATGATAAAATACGTTCATAAAATCTATGATTATGGAGTTAATACATGATACTGTTTGAAAATAAGAACGGTAGTTACAAAAAACTAAGCCTAATAGAAAAATTCTGATTTAATATTTTACAGTCTTGTGAAAATTAATGTAAACAAGAGTAAATTTTCAAAAATAATGCTACCGTGTTTATTAAAATTTTTTTTAGTATTTATATGTCCTACTTGCTGTTTAATGACCATTTAGCCATTGAATCTATATATACTTTTACATATTTCTTTAATCTCTTGATTGTGAAACCACACCTTTATTACAGCAAAAAGCATCTTCTCTTTGATAGTCCTGTCCATTTTTCTCAGACTTTTCTTCATAATTGCCCACAAATTTTCAATCGGGTTCAAGTCTGTCGAATTTCCAGGCCAATCCAAAGACTGAATCCCTTTTTGAGACATGAAAATTTTCCCCTCCTTCCCCTTTCTGGAACCGCTCTTGGAGCATTACTTCTGACAGGGGAAGTATACAGACAATAGAGGCGGTATGCGGAGTGTCTGCAACCTCATTGCATGAAGATGACCCTCACATGGTCAGGGGGCTCTCTAAGTGCTCAGCCCTGTACCCTCAAACATTAAATTCCCTGTTGAGCTTCCTCCGAGACATGTAATCTGTCATTCGCTTTCTTAACATAGTCCTCTGTAGCCTTACATTCAAGGGGTTTTCTCATCGTAATTCTCTTGAGAGTCTTTCGGATTAAATATGACCTCTGTGTCCAAGGCTTCCAATATCTCTTTGTGTTCATCCTCAAATCATGTACAACTAAAATAAACATGTAGAGGGGGTCTCCTCTTCAGCATACATGTGACAAAGATTCGAACGGTCCAAACAGAATCTGTACAAGTAATTTCTATAGCCTCATGGCCCACCAGGAACTGCGTTAAAGAGTAACCAGCAAGCCAAGACTCCTTTGGTACCAGCCTCTAATATCTACGACAACGTGGTGCATCCACCGCCCTTTCGTCCTCTCATCCAACTGCTTTGCCAGATTCCTAACTCCTCTTTAATATCACCAAAGAGATATGAAAAGCTTAACTTAGTTTCATGAATGATAGGGAGCCAAATTGTGTTTTCACAAGTAAATCTGCATGTTTTGGAAGTTCTGATAGAACCATATTTTCCAATAATGGAATGTACTTTTCACCGTTTATCATCCCGGAGATGGGTATTAAAGTTTTAGGTCCAAAATAGCTGAAGAATCTTCATAACATTTTCTTTAAAGGTTGCTTAAGAACATGTTTGATGTGTTTTCGTTAAACCTGTTCATCATCGAGAAAAAGACTGTCATCAAAGAAAACGATTTTTCTCCATATCTCAGTACTCCAGTGTTTGTATTTTTGGACCCAAAGAAGCCCTTTCTTCTTCATGGCATCCGTAACAAGCTGTTTTCTTATACGTCTTCGTGCCTTGCGACCACTTTCCAGAAGTCTTCTGCGTATAGTAAAATCATAAATTTTCACTCCAGCTGATTCTAAGTCTTTTTGTAATTTAAAATCATTTTTCTGAGGATTAATTTTACTTATTCTATGCAAAATAATATCACTTTTTAAGGTGGTTTTATGGTTTTTTCCACAGTAACCTTTTTTTTGGGGTAAAACTGTACCCATCTCATGATTTTGTCTAATTATCTTATTAACTATACTTAGACTAACCATACACTCTGCTGCTGTCTGTCTTTCAGTTGTAGAAGTACGATCACTAAGTGTTTTTATCTTGCTTCTTTTTTTAAAAGTTAAATCCGTCTTGGTACTTTTCTAAATTTATTTATGAAATCGCAAGAAGATGACGTTCACTAAAAGAAACCAAAATAAAATAGGTAAACTATACACATAACCTCTAAAAACAAACAAGATATTTTCAGGTAATACTTGAAATAGAGGGAAACAGCAGTGATGCAACATAAACTAAAAATTACCTTTTCATGTTAATTTGCATTAAATTATATGTTTGTTTGTCTACTTAACATTCAAACGGGCACTCCTGATTCTGGTATAAACACAGAGAAGGTGAAACCATGGAAGGTTGTAATGAATACCATCGATAGATTCAAAATCTCAGGGATGTTGAAGTTCATTTGAAATTTTCACCCGTGTTGGGTGCCAGGTTATTTCATTTATTGATATAAGAGACCAAAAAATAAACAAAACAACTATTAAAAAAAGAATTTATTTTAAATTTATGTGGAAACATATGGTGGAGGACGTAATGTTGACATTGTCATCTGTGTTGATGTTGGTTCTTTTACTTTTGGCTCATTCCACGACTGTAATTCTGCAGTACCCCATATTAGAAATATAACATTACCAGTTATATCAACAACAGCTGCCAATAGAAATACAAACATCCATTGGTGAACCGATGTCTGTAACAAAAGAAATATTTGTAATGCGTGATATAAGTCAATTCAAACAAATCGATTTATGTTTATCTTTCTTGTATTTTATTTTTACCTTTGCGTGATCATTAAAGAGTGTTCTGTTACCTTCACTGAACATATCCATTAGGTAGATTTCATAAGAAAGCTACCAATTGTAATAGGTACAATGATTCGACTCTCAGAATATTTCAACATATCTTCGCGTTTCACATTCTCCAGACCGCAAAACCACCGTCAGTTCAAAATTTTATATATATATTGTCGCCGAATGCCGACACGTAATTCCTAACCTTGCGGTTGCCCTGAAAAGGGCCGTTTTTTGCGTTAGCTCTGAGAAGAGCCATCGGGTCCGGAAGCTGGTCTCCGGCGAAGTTGGAGAGTTGCGGCTCTTCCATTGAAATCAGACCGGGCTTTCCCTCAGCGGCAGTGGGGTACCCGCTACAGCGTGGCAGTGGTGGCCCACATAGTTCCGCAGTGTCGGGTCGGCGTCGGTCGTCTTTCGCCGAGGCGGGTCTCCCCGAGCGATCCCACGCTGGGCCGGCTCTTGCTGCTGAGCCGGCGAGCCGGAGCTGGAGCGGGAAGGTAGCGTCCGTGTCCAGCGACTCCCTCGACGGGCCGGCCAGGCCTACTGCTCCGGCGGGGATATTGAAAAAACAAAATATCGCTATAACATTCTTATTAAGTAAAATATTAAATTCGTTTAAAGTTCCTACTATTCTTTAGATAAGGGCCTAGAACTTGTCTAAGTAAAGTATTTTGATATCGCAACCGTCGGCCCAGGGGTTGGAAAAAATGGGGTTTTGAAGACAAAAATCATACCTCCCTTAATAGGCACAGTATCGAATCGAACAAGCGTATGTATCTGCAGCTCCAGAGCTCACCGTTTAACGTATCGGGTACACTCTTGATCGTCCGAACCTTGGTTATACGGAAATTAAATAGTTTAGTCCTACTGTTTGATCGCACTCACCCGCCGTATAAAACGTACCGGTCCGGTCTTTCGTTACATACGCCCAAAACTGTGCGCTAGCGAAGTGTAAAGTATAAAATTATGAAGACTAAAAAGTAGAAAATAAAAAATATATAAAAAACCTTTTTAAAAACCACTCTTATATTAAATGCCCCAAAAAGCAAAAAATAAAAAAATATGTCAAAAAAAAGCTTTAAAACATCAATCTTATTTGAAACACATTAATATGTAGAAAATAATTTTAGGACGGTATATGAGAATGGATTTGACAACAAGCTTTGATGGTGATATGTAAGATTATGTGAAATTCATAACTTCAAATTAAAAATTCGATGTTTTTACCAATTTTTACTTATGCGTGATTAATAGTCTAAAGACTGGGGTGCAAACACGCATAAGAAAAATGGCAAAAACATCAAACGTTTAATTTCACATTCGCTACCAAAGCTTGTAGTCAAATCCATTTTGAGATACCGTCAAAAAATTATTTTTTACGTTTTAGTGCATTTAATTTAAGAGCGGTGTTTTTAACATTTTTTTTACATATTTTTTATTTATTTATGCGATTCTTTTTCTTCATAAAATAATCAACTATAACCGTAACGTAGGCACCGGAATGTACCGATTACTAGCGGAAAATCCCGATTCGTTAGTATCAATTTCTAATTTAATTCTCGTTATTTCAATTTTCGTCATTCAAAAATAATGTTTTTACACAAGAGGTTTAATTTTGGACACCTAATAATCCTATTCCAAAACGCCGCCTGCCCGGTGGGCGTAGCTGTGGAGGCGTGCCGAAGGTATGCCCTTCAGCCTTCAGCTAGAACATATACTAACAAGTGTGAAGCGGTTGAACCGAGTAGACGTTTTCCAAACGTTGTACTGCACCAGCTCATACAGATGCGGTAACGGAGGAACCCACATCACTCTATACGCAGTATCCTACTGACTGCAACATTTCACGATCTGCGCCAAAAAAACCCTTTGGCACGCTGCAAACGGAACCTACATTTCATTCACCGGTGCTAAGTACGGCAGAAAAACGATTTCCACCTTAAAGTTAAGAAAAATGTCAAATTTACTCAATACGACAATGGTTGCACGTTTAGCGTACGACAAGACCCATCTTCTTACAATTTGGTCATCCCTTGCCGTAAGGGTTGGTCATATCAAAACTTGTTTCAGACAAAAGTTTTAGGTAATGTTTAGAGAACCGATGAGCGCTTTAAACAGATTTGATACTGTGCCTATTAAGGGAGGTATGTTTTTTTGTCTTCAAAACCTCATTTTTTCGACCCCCGGACCAACGGTTGGTGATATAAAAAAAACTTTACCTATATAAGTTTTAGGCCCTTATCCAAAGAATAGTAAGAACTTTAAACTAATTCGATATTTTACTTAATTAGAAAGTTATAGCGATATTTTATTTTTTTCCAAAAAGCCGTGTTTCTACACCCGTGGTCCGATTTTGCTCATTAACAAACTCGACCGAGATTTTGGGTTGTCATATTTTATGTATCGATTTGAAAGCGATCGGTGGAAAACTACGGCAGTTATAGTGTCCACAACAAAGTGAAATATATATATAAACCTTAGAAGTAACAGTGGTTTTGTGGTATGGGGATGTAAAAACGCAAAGATAAGTCGAAATTTTCCGGAACTCGAATCATAATACCTATTATAATAGGTAGCTTTCTTATGAAATCTATCTAATTTAGATATAACAACTGTTAAACGACTTCATGAATCGGCGATTCACCTCAACCAGACTAGGATTTCTCCTATAGACTAAAGCGTAGAAAAGCGTTCGGTTTCATAATTCTGCCGTACTCAGAGCAGCGTTTTTGTTGCCCAGCCACCAGATAGGGATCAAAGAAGAAGAAAAAGAAGAATAAAATGGTTGTTACAGATCTTCAGAACCTGTTCCAAAATTTTTTTCAGATATTTATATAATTCATAATGTTATACATAAAAAAAATTTACGTATTTTGAAGAATCAAAATTGTATTTTCTTCTTTTTTTTATTAATGCTTTTTTATTTATTAATTTCTGGGCTTTTCCAAATTTGATACTCACGGTAGATTTTACCTGTCATAACCACTGAAATATAGAAATACTGGAATGGGCACTGCCTATGTCCAACGTGAGCGGAAAACGAACGTGAGACAGATAGATTTAGAGGTATAGTTTTCATTGTTGCACAGTGCAACGCATGCGCATTGTACCTAACATACCGTCTCTTCAGAAAGTGATTCCGTAAAACTTATTTGTAGTTAATATTAAGTGATAAAATCTCATAATTCTATCAAATTAATAGAAAAATTTCAATGCTTATGAATATTAAATAAATGTTGAGTCGATCGTTGTATCGTATAAATGTTTTTATAAAAACTTTCTACAATAACTTGAATTATGAAAAATAACTTGTGATTTGTGATGAGAGAGAACGTCACAAACTTTTTGAAGGGACTGTAGACAAAGAGAGGTATACATCTAAATCAGCTATCTTTGTTGGCACGGATTTCTAACGCTAGTGCCAGTTCCAGTATTTCTATATTTCAGTGGTCATAACACCTTAACGCTGGAAAGAAGAAAATACTAACAGATGCAATTTTTTCCAAATCGGTAAATTAAAAGAGCTAATAAACGTAACAAATTATATCTAAAATTTGGAATACATCATAAAAAAATGTTTCAGAAATAAATTTTCAAAAATGCGTTTTACGTAATAAAATATGATAAAAACATTGTATATTTAAACAATATATTTTAATAAAAGAAATAATAATAACATGATAGAAATGTTAAAAAGAAAAATTAAAATAACTGTCAACATTATTAATAAATTAATATATTCTCCTTTCGTAATATGAATTTTATTTTTTTTTCTATCTTGTTTTTATTAACATTGATATAATTTACTAAACATCAAGTGAACCGTATTAAAAAATCTGATTAGGAAACCACATGATTTCCTTGAACGCCTATTAATCGTGGAATTCATTAGAACTTCGTGGGCGAGAGGCGCAAAGTCAACGAACTACGTTTGCACTTCTAAACATGACGCAACCTAACATTGAAATGAAAATTGGGGGGAAAAGTAAGCGAGAAAATATTATATTTCAGTTATATTTGTAATAAAGAATACTTTAAGAAGATACCTAAAATTTTGTTAGACAACGGGTTTTTTTTTCATTTCATTGACACGCGGGATTCGATGTCCATTTTATTCATTTTTTACGTTGATTTTACGAATCGCGCCGCTAGATAGCAGTACTTGACAGTACCAAATAGCGTACAAAAACTTGATAATGCACTTGAAAAAAATAAAATTTAAAATAAAATATACTACAGCTTATTTTACTAATAAATGAAAGTAGTGAAGATGAAAACAATTTTTTTATTTCCCATCACTACTTTAAAAAAAATAAATGTATTAGTTTACAACAGATTATACTAGTTTTATTAAAAAAGGAAAAATGTGGTATGAAGTGAATGATATGGTATGACTATCAACAAAAAGATTTAATTTCTTTGTTCTAAGGCAATAAATTTTAATAATAAATCCATAAAATAACAATCAGTAATTCATAAAAAAAATAATAGAATAATCTAACAAAACGCAGTGATATCTAAAAAATTACAATGAAATTGTAAACGGTACGGTAAAAGTCTCGCAGATATAATTTCTTTCGCTCAAAAAATAAAAATTTCTGTAATATAAATAAAATGACACTGAAATCAAAAAAAGTAAGACAATACATTTCTATTATCAAAATCTGTTATTAATTTAGAATTTTCTTTAAATATCCACAATAATAGATAATAAGTAATGTTTAAGCGTTCCATATAAGAAGCAAATTTGTTAAAAACTCTTACTGGGCCGATTTCATTTATTAAACAAGGAATAATCATAAGAATCGTATTATTTCTGTAAATGTGATATGAATTACATATAAATGAGTTTTCTAACAACTTTTCTTATTATATGGAACGCTTAAACATCGTTTATTAGAGGCGGTAAAGAAGATTTTTGAGGACGACATCTCAAAAGGTCTGAGTAAAAAACGTAGAAGAAGAATGGGAGAATGTTAAAAACGGAAATTTTTAAATCAGCAGAAGCGAACTTAGGCGGAACAACGAGAACTAGTAGAAATCCTTGGATATCAGAAGATATATTGCAGCTGATGAATGAACGTAGAAAACATTAGAATGCAGGTGATGAAGATAGTAAAAGGAACTATCGACAATTAAAAAATACTACAAACATAAAAACTGCAAACTAGCTAAAGAAGAGTGGATTAAAGAAATGTTTTCAGAACTGGAAAGAGAAATGAACATTAGTAAAACAGACGGAGCATACTGCAAAGTTAAGGAAAATTTCCTGGTATATAAATTAAAATCTAATAATGTGTAAAACAAAGATGGTACACCGATTTATAATACAAAAAGAAAAGTCGATAGGCGAGTGGAATATATTGAAGAGTTTATACGGAGGAAATTGGTCTTATAGAGAAAGAAGAGGAAGTCGGATGAATGGGGAGAAACAATACTGAGATCTGAATTTAAGAGAGCATTAAAAGATTTGAATGGCAGAAAGGCTCCTGGAATAGACGGAATACTTGTAGAATTATTGCGCAGTGCAGGTGAGGAAGCGATTGATAGATTATACAAGCTGGTGTGTAATATTTATGAAAAAGGGGAACTTCCGTCAGACTTCAAAAAGAGTGTTATAGTCATGATACCAAAGAAATCAGGAGCAGATAAATGTGAAGAATACTGAACAATTAGCTTAACTAGCCATGCTTCGAAAATATTAACTAGAATTCTGTACAGAAGAATGAGGGGAAAGTGGAAGAAGTGTTAGCAGAAGAAAGAATTTGGTTTCAAGAAAAGTATAGGGTCAAGGGAAGCAATTTACGGCCTCAGATTAATAGTAGAAGGAAGATTAAAGAAAAACATACCAACATACTAGGCATTTATAGACCTGCAGAAAGCATTCGATAAAATGTTCAGCAGTTTGAAAAAATTTGGGTTCAAATACGGAGATAGAAGAACCATTGCTAACATTTACAGGAACAGTAATTATTGAAGAACATATGAAAGAATCCGTAGTAAGAAAGGGAGTCCGACAAGGATGTTCCCTATCCCCGTTACTTTTTAATCTTTGGGTAGAACTAGCAGTTAACGATGTTAAAGAACAACTTAGATTCGGAGTAACAGTACAAGGTGAAAAGATAAAGATGCTACGATTTGCTGATGATACAGCAACTCTAGCCGAGAGTAAAAAGGATTTAGAAGAAACAATGAACGGCATAGATGAAGTCCTACGCAAGAACTATCGCATGAAAATAAACAAGAACAAAACAAAAGTAATGAAATGTAGTAGAAATAACAAAGATGGACCGCTGAATGTGAAAATAAGAGGAGAAAAGATTATGGAGGTAGAAGAATTTTGTTATTTGGGAAGTAGAATTACTAAAGATGGACGAAGCAGGAGCGATATAAAATGCCGAATAGCACAAGCGAAACGAGCCTTCAGTAAGAAATATAATTTGTTAACATCAAAAATTAATTTAAATCTCAGGAAAAGATGTTTGAAAGTATATGTTTGTAGTGTCGCTTTATATGGAAGTGAAACGTGGACGATCGGAGTATCTGAGAAGAAAAGATTAGAAGCTTTTGAAATGCGGTGCTATAGGAGAATGTTAAAAATCAGACGGGGTGGATAAATTGACAAATGAAGAGGTATTGCGGCAAATAGATGAAGAAAGAAGCGTTTGGAAAAATATAGTTAAAAGAAGGGACAGACTTGTAGGCCACATATTAACCATCCGGGAAGATTCGCTTTAAACTGGAGGGACAGGTAGAAGGGAAAAGTTGTGTAGGCAGACCACGTTTGGAATATGTAAAACAAATTGTTAGGGATGTAGGATGTATAGTGTATACTGAAATGAAACGACTAGCACTAAATAGGGAATCTTGGAGAGCTGCATCAAACCAGTCAAATGACTGAAGACAAAAAAAGATTCCCTTTAAAAATTAAACTCTCTTGTGTATGATTAAAAACAAAATAATTATTCATATTTTTTCTAGCTATAAGCAGTCAATGCAATTAAAATAAAAATGAACTAACATTAAATATAAAATTATTAAAATTATCGACTTACATTGTCATTTATAATCCAACCAACACTTAGCGGAGCTAAAATACTGGAAATATTTTCTAATCCGTTACCGATACCGGTTAATACACCGGCAAAATTCGGAGCTAAATCCAACGAATTTACATAAAATCCACTGAAAGCGCACGATGATAACGAGATGGCAATAACTAATAATATCATCGCTGCAACTGGATCCCGTCCAACCAATGTAACTGCAATAAGTGTTAATGCTGCTCCTGTTCCGGCTGAAATAATAAATACTTTTTATTAACTAAATTATAAAAATAATTTTAAACGAATCGAATTACAAAATAAATGTAAATTTATATTCGGGTAATGTCTCACTGTGTTTTCAATATTTAGTTTCAGTAAATGAAAAATTATTTGCACGTACTACAGCAGGCGTTAGCGCGTATAAAAATTACTAGCCGGCCGATCTAGCCAGAAACTGAACCCTCAGGACTCAGATCAGCCCAGATAAATCCTGGAAATAACTCACATGCACCTCGGGACATCTGGGGATAAGCCAAGCAGCTTACCCCGTGGTCGAAGAGCTCACTTCGCTCACCGTTCCCGATACTCCAGGAGGATCGGCCATTTGGATACCCGCAGAACTTGCTTCGGTCGCCGTTCCCATCTATCCAGAGGTCTCCACCCCCCTGGAATCCAACACTACGATATACTCGTGTGAGAAAAATATTGATAACTAATTGTTATAGTATTCAGGCTTTATAGAAAACCGAAAAATAAATTAAATTACAACAGGTACAGTAATAGTAAATAAAGTAAATACATCTTTGACGATGAAAAATTCATATTTTTACCGATAATGAAATAAAACGATTAATCTATCTTTTTCCTTAATGAATGTCTTTAATTTACAAATTCACCCTCCTTGAGAGTGAAGAAATAATGAATATTTTTAATATCTTAACCTTCAAGGAAGCTTCGGCCTCAGTCGATGGCTTAAAACCTTCCCTGGGACAACGAGAATATATCCTGCAAATTTGAAAGTAATCGATCGGTTGGTTCTGGCGTGATGCGATAACAAACGGAAAAAATTCATATACGAATTCATTTCCGAATAACCGTCATTTGTTAGATGGAGAAAGTACTATATTTATTAAACTACTAATACTAAATGATTACTTTTTTAATTAATTACTACTAAATTACAAATAAATTAAATTACTATTTGAATAAAACATAATACATATTCATATCATCAGATAACATTGTCTACTATTAGAGAAAGTGCGTTTAGCAGAGCGGGGAAATTTCAAGGTCACAGCACTGTTAAGCAGATCGAGGGAATTTCAAAATCTAAACGTTCTTCAAGGTCACACGGCAATTAGGATAAAAACTTACAAATATCTTTAAAACGCGTATGCCGTTGAGAACATTTATTTGGTTGACGTCGATTAAAACATGCGGGTATAAATTTCCCATCTTACCGAGGGAAAAATGTGAATAAGAAAGGTAATTATTTCTAATCGATATTTCAACCGGCAGCCGGTTGATATATCTTGCCTTTATTTCTGTCCTCGGTTACTTTTTTACACCTCCAACATATTTCCATCGTGTATACCTGATAATTCTTCTTTCGCTTTGTTTTTAATATCCCTTCTATAATATACCTCAACCTACTTTCCTTTCTTCCTCTATTTTTGTTTAGACGCAGGGTTATTTAAATGAAGGTTGGCATCCCTGCTAAATTTTCACTTTTTTGTTAGTCGCTAGATCAGATCGGTATCCCTGCCAAACGTTCACTTTTTTTGTTACTCCTTTTTAAATGAAGAACTTTAAATTTTATTTAAAGCAGTATTTAATTTTTAAATGTCCTTCGGACAGCTGCAGTCGACTCCACCTACGCTACAAAAGCTAGCTCCGTAATAGAATAGTTTAGTCTTGTTCCATCTTCCTAAGACTCGACTTGTGTTTGTTAAAAATGTATAAATGATTTACAAGTTTAAGATTATAATAAAAACAATTTATATTAGAAACGAAGTCAAGACTTTTATTTATTTGCATGAACCAGCGAACGATAAAAAAATTAGAATAATTTAAACCCGACCAAGGTATTAAATCAAGGCGGAGAATTATTCGACACCTCCTTTGTTCCTCGATTTTCCTTTCTTTCTTTCTTTCTCTGCTTAGCCTCTTAACGCTAGCTTAAGTCTCCGTAGTAAAATCTACGGAGACTAAGCCAGGAAAAGAAGATTTCACTAGGTTCAGCCCTATCGATTAAAATAGTTCAATAAAGATAAACAAAAAATTTATTACAATCCCAAATCTAGCTTCCCCATCGCGGCTTCGCCCGTGTTCTACGGTTACTTGCGCTTCCCGTCACGATCAGAGAGTCACGGCTCGCTTCGCTCTCCCTTTTCGTTTTCCCCCGTTTCCCTTTACTTCTCCCGTTTCTGTTTCCCTTACTTCCCTTTTCCCCTTCCTCTTTTCTTTTTTCTCTTTTGCCATTCTATTTCCTTTTCCCCGTTTTCCCTTTTTTTCTTTTTTCCATTTCCCCTTTTTTCCTTTTTACTCTCTTTCCTTTTTTGATTTTTCCCTATTTCCCTTTTTCCCTTCTTCACCGGTTTTCGATGAATTTCGGTATAGGTTCATTTGCCGCTAAGCAGAAATCACGGTAAAATTCTTTGTTATACCTAATTTAAACACAAAGCCTTTTCCGGACGCATATTTATTATGAACTTTTTTCATTATTTTAAACATAGAAATACAGCTGTAAAATTTAACGGCATTCTTCTGGGGCACTCACACACTCATTCTGTCGCTCTGCGCGCGCAGACGATGAATTAATATTACTTATTTGACAGAAGTAATGAATTACTTCATTTCCGTGCTTTACCTACGCATTTAATCTCGACCAATTTTTTTGCATCTGACATCTTCAATTATTTTCTTTACGTATTCTAATTTTTTAATTCCATTTTAATTTAATTATTTATTTTATATTTCATATTGTTTTTTTTAAATTTTAATTAAATTTATTGAATCCCCTTCCTGTTCCCCCATTTCCCATTTCCCCTTCCTATTTTCTTTTTTTCTCTTTCCCCCGTTTTCCCCTTTTCTATTCCCTTTCCCCCCTTTTTCTTTTTCCCATTTTTCGATTTTTCACTATTTCCGATTTCCGATTTTTCCTCTTGTCCCTTCTTCCCCGCGCGTAAATCGGTCCAGTAGTATTTTAGTCTATAGCGGACACACATATCGGAAACATTGAAATGGAATCGTAAAATATTTAGTATAGCGTATGTTGCTTTTACGTCCAACAGATAGCGCTATTAACACGAAATTTAGTTTTTTATCGATTTGAACCCCTTAAGGTGAAAATTTCGCAAAATCCTTTCTTAGTGCACGCCTACTTAAAGATACGAAGGTACCCTGATCATTTCAAGTCTCTACCTATAACAGTTTTGGTTGTACGCTGTACAAATTTTGAGTCGGTGAATAGTCAGGACATTCTCTTTTACATAAGAGATTTATAAAATTTTCAGAATAAATTCTTTTACAATGAAACGGTCTCTACCTTAGAGATAACATGTCGTAAATATCGTGCAATATTGTTATAGAAATTTATAATTACAAATATATACTTATATACTTACAAACTGTCGCCCAGATTTTTCTTAAATGTGTTGTACTACAAATTTGTTTCTGGTACATAATATCAGCTAGCCAAAAGACAGGATATGAAACAAGCCACATTGTTAAATATGGTATTGCAGATAATAATCCATTCTGTTAATCAGACATTTAAAATAAATTAATATATAAATTAAAGTTATTTAAATATATATATATATATATATATATACACACACAAACAGAACGGTGCAAGAAATCATCTAATATTTGATTTTATTAAAAAAACATATTTTGCTTATCAAATGTTCAATATCAGCACGTCTAGGAACTTCTTTAACACGAACTACAATGTTTTTAATAACTCGACTACATATATCCTCTGTTATCTTGTCACACGTCTCGATTATCACTTCCATCACTGTACGAGGATGTTTAGGGGAAATATTTTCCTTTAAAAGAGCGCTCGCGCTTATTCTCAAATACTAAACCGTCATATTTAAATATTTCGTAAAGTCTACGTATAATTTTAAATGAGGAGGACCGCCGAGTTGGAAAAGTGGGACGGAACTGTCTTTGGGTAAGCACCACATTTTGGTTTCATTAAAAGACAACGCAGTCTTAATGCGCTGTTAAATATTTCTTTGTCCGCCATCTTGGAACGATACACAAACAGCGCAATCGGAAAGAGAAAAGACTAATATTCATCAAATGCTGTCACTTCTACCAAATAAAACACATTAATAACACTGAAAAAAAAATTAATGTTTCTCTAAGCGTGATACCATTTTTTGAATTGTTTTTTCCGTACATTACAGATCTGTAAATACAATTTTTTTCACCCTTAGTTTTAGATTAATTACACTTTAAAAAAATTAATGGAAAATATAGTTAAAATCTGTAAAATTTATAATTTTTCACGGTTAGAATGATTTGCGTTGATGCTTTAATTTTATAAATACCCTCCTCAAGCACCTCCCGAATTTATGTCCAACAGTAATCGGCTAGCAGGTTAGTATTCCATTTCGCTTCATGACCGAAATTTCTTGGTGAAAACGTTCACCGTGTTCGTCACTTACATCTCCGAGGTTATCCGGGAAAAAATCCGGATGTGAGTAAAGGAAATTTTCAAAGACATATTACACCCGGTAGTTGTGTATGAAGTAAAAAATGTATTAACAATATCGTAGTAATTGTTGGATTTTTGTTTGCCGATAAAAGTTTTGCAAACGTCTTTAAATGAAGCCCAAGCTGGACTTTCTACATTATTTAACATCGAGTTAAATACATCATCTTTGTTCGACTACCTTATTTGAAGGCTAACAAATATTCCTTCTTTAATATTTCCTTCGCTTACGTTCGGGAATTCTGCCTGCTGTACAAAAATCCGGGACTATACTTCTTCATTGCTTTAACAAAATTCTTCATTAGTCCTAGCTTGATATAGAGAGAGGATAAAAATGTTTTTTTTTGGGGGGTTAAACTAAGGGTTCGTGAATAATATTTATCCCGTATGGAGTTAAGTTGTCTCGTTTCTTCCACACTTCGGTAACATAATGTTTATCCTTAGCTCAGCTGTCCCGTTCGCAAAGAAAACACGTGTACTTAGTATAGCCTAACAAAATAGCTATAACTTTCAAATCACCACACATGGTCCAGCTATGTTTTTTATAATTTATTTTTTCAAGAACGTCTTTCATCACATCGTATATCTCTTACAAATTAATACGGTAATCGATCGGTATCGAAGGATATTTGTTACCGTTGTGTAGTAGAACCGCTTTTAAACTATACTTGGACGAAACTATGAAAAGACGCCAGTCCTCAGGTTTATGAACTTGTCCTGAGTGCAACGTAAGCTCATCAACATTTGCGCGATAAACCAAATTATTTTCATCGATAAAGTTCAGAGAAAGTTCTTTTTGTCGGCTTCGAAAGCCCGACATTTTTTATTTTTTTTTTAAGTAAATTCCAACTTTGCTGTCTTGATCCTAACAGTTCGACTTGATTTTTGATAAATTTAAATCCCTAACCGAGTCATTTAATTCACTTGTGATATAAGATGTGGCTTATAGGAAGATAATTCAAAATCAAATTTGTCTTGTTCAGTACTGCTTGATTCTTCATCGCTGCTTTCGAAACACACATTCACAGGTGGCCCAGGAACTGGAATAATTTCACTGTGAGGTACAGGCCCGACTGAAGATTGCAATGAAGGATATTTTACAGGATTTTTAAATTTTTTAGAAATTTCACACAGAGTTAAATAAAAATAACAATCGCTTACATGATCACGCCAAACTATAAGTACACCAACCGGCAAAGCCTTCCGTGTAACTTTCATCCATCCTCTTAAATATACACAACAATTAGTGCATCCTATATGAGGAGCCCATGTCATCCTGATGACCAATTTTACATTGAAAGTACAAACGATATGCTTTTTTAATTAAAAGTATAATGTTTTTCCTATTGATTTTACGGTAACCTCATCGCGTACAAAACAAAAGGCATCCACATCATTTACACAATTTCGCAATTTCGAGGCATTGTGACAGTGCACTGTTAATTAAATTAAGATTGAACAATAATTCGTGCCTAAATCCAGTACTTAATAGAAACAACACAGCTGTATTTTCAGCTACCTGCACAGACATGATTAATCTTGTCCATGAAGGCTCACTCTTCAGTATTAGATGTGATGTGATTTAATTCTCGTCTACTATTGTTTATTTATAGCTTACAAATTACGTTAACAAAGTTAAACGATAAAAGATGAGCTATCAAAATACAATGTAGGAGATTAAAATGCTAACGTTAAAAAATGAAAAAAATCCTTTAATTAAAATGTAAACGTTTTTCAAAAAATCGTTGGTGATAGAAAGATTCTGAGTTCATATTCGATTTCAGCATCAAAAAACAGATTAAAATCATGTATCGCATGTTAGAAAACAAAAATTATGTTTAACAGTGTAATTATTAAACAAATGTTGGATCGTTTCGTACGCTATTCTGTGTATAAATAAATACATAACATTTAATTACCGAGATGTATAACATCTCGGTAAATAATTTCCCTATTAGAAAATATGTGCTAATCATCATGTTTACTCCCTTCACCATGGTAATATCTTTTTTTTTTTGTCTTCAGTCCCGTAACTGGTTTGATGCAGCTCTCCACGATTCCCTATCTAGTACTATTCGTTTCATTTGGGTATACTCCGTACATCCTACATCATTAACAATTTGTTTTACATATTCCAAACGTTGCCGGCCTGTACAATTTTTTCCCTTCTACCTGTCCTTCAAATATTAAAGCGACTATTCCAGGATGCCTTAACGTCTGGCCTATAAGGCTGTCTCTTCTTTTAACTATATTTTTCCAAACGCTTCTTTCTTCATCAATTCATTTGCCACTTTATCCACCCACTTGACTTTTAACATTCTCCTATAGCACCGCATTTCAAAAGCTTCTAATCTTTTCTTGTCAGGTACTCCGATCGTCCAAATTTCACTTCCATATAAAGCTACGCTCCAAACATATACTTTCAAAAAGGTTAAATTAATTTTTGATGCAAACAAATTATATTTCTGTTTCGCCGGTGCTATTCGGATTTTATATCGCTCCTGCTTCATCCACCTTTAGTAATTCTACTTCCCAAATAACAAAATTCTTCTACCTCCATAATCTTTTCTCTTCCTATTTTTATATTTTGCATTATATCTAGTACATTTCATTACTTTCGTTTTCTTTGTTTTTCCTGTTTAGCCTGCAGTAATTACCTTTCAGATAATACTTCATCGATTTCTTTCTTCATCGATTTGCCACAACACCTCTTCATTTGTCATTTTATCCACCCATCTGATTTGTTAACATTCTCCTATAGCACCGCATTTTAAAAGCTTCTAATCATTTCTTGTCAGGTATTCCGATCGTCCAAGTTTCACTTCCATGTAAACCTACGCTCCAAACATATACTTTCACAAATCTTTTCCTGACGTTTAAATTAATTTTTGATGTAAACAAACTATATTTTTGATTCGCTGATGTTATTCGGCGTTTTATATCGCTCCTGCTTCATCCATTTTTAGTAATTCTACTTCCTAGATAAAAAAAATTGTTCTACCACTGTATTCTTCTCTCTTCCTATTTTTACATTCAGTGGTCCATCTACATTATTCTACTACACTTAATTTTTTTCGTTGTGTTCTTGTTTATTTTCTTGCGTAGGACTTCATCTATGCCGTTCATTGTTTCTTCTAAATCCTTTTTACTTTCGGCTATAATTACTATATCATCAGCAAATCGTAGCACCTTTATCTTTTCACCTTGTACTGTTATTCCGGATCTAAATTATTCTTTAACATCATTAACTGCTAGTTCTATGTTAAGATTAAAAAGTAACGGGCATAGGGATCATCCTTGTCGGACTCCCTTTCTTATTACGGCTTCTTTCTTATGTTCTTCAATTATTACTGTTGCTGTTTGGTTCCTGTACATGTTAGCAATTGTTCTTCTATCTCTGTATTTGAATCCTAACTTTTTTAAAATGCTGAACATTTTATTCCAGTCTACGTTATCGAATGCCTTTTCTAGGTCTATAAATGCCAAGTATTATGGTATTACCTTATTACCTTATTATTCTTTAATTTTCCTTTTACTATTAATCTGAGGCCTAAAATTGCTTCCCTTGTCCCTATACTTTTACTGAAACCAAATTGGTCTTCTCTTAACACTTCTTCCACTCTCCTCTCAATTCTTCTGTACAGAATTCTAGTTAAGACTTTTGATGCATGGCTAGTTAAGCTAATTGTTCAGTATTCTTCACATTTATCTGCTCCTGATTTCTTTGGTATCATGACTGTAACACTCTTTTTGAAGTCTGACGAAACTTCCCCCTTTTCGTAAATATTACACACCAGTTTATGTAATCTATCAATCCCTTCCTCACCTGGACTGCGCAGTAATTCTACAGGTATTCCGTCTATTCCAGGAGCGTTTCTGCCATTCAAATCTTTTAATGCTCTCTTAAATTCAGATCTCAGTATTGTTTTTCGCTTTTCATCCTCTTCGACTTCCTCTTCTTCCTCTATAGCATCATTTTCTAATTCATTACCTCCGTATAAATCTTCAATATCTTCCACCCACCTATTGACTTTACCATTAATATTATAAATCGGTGTACCATCTTTGTTTAACACATTATTGATATCTACAAATGTTATCATGGTATCTCTGTTTCTTTCCTTTTCTAATCCATTATTAGCTGGAGACTCATGATCTAGTCTGGATTTTTTTTCTTCAGTTGTGAAATGATCCTGTTGATAATAATTCTTGAAAGAATTTTGTATGTTGTGTCTGGGAGTGAGATTCCCCTATAATTTTTAGGTTATGTTTTGTACATTTTTACTTCCTTGTACGAAGTAAGGAAAATATTGTGATCGCGACAGATTTCAACGGAAATATCCATTTTGACCATCCCTGAATCCATTTTGACTAGTTTCGGCGTGACGTCTGTACGTACGTATCTTGCATAACTCAAAAATGATTAGCCGTACGATTTAAAATTTTAGATTTAAGACTGCTGTAACATCTATTTGTGCACCTCCTCTTTTGTTTGCAATCGACTGAACAAAAGTATCTAAGAAAGCCCAAAATCCCCAAAAATTTGAAATTTAGGAATTTTTCTTAACTGTTTTAATAAGCCCTCATCGAAAAATTTTCATCGATATTTATAAGTGGTACTTATTTTCATCGGTTCTAGAGGTATAGCCAAATAAAAGTTTAATTAATGAAATATTTGGTTCTTACAAGAGGAAGGCACGTCGGTTCGAATCCGACTTCATCAACTTTTTTTTTTTAACTTAAATATATTAATTTATTAATAATTATTAATCTCTGATTGTAAAAAAAATGTTTGCAAGTAAATAATAATTCAATAATAAAAAAAAAGAAAATATGGAAAAAGATCAGAAGTTATTAGCGAAATAAAATTTTACGTACTTTTAAAAATGTTACATGTAATTTAATAGACATTATTACATATTTGTATATGTAATAGAGTTAGTGAAACATCTGATTATATAATATTAATTGAAAATTATTATTTAGGATCGTGTTATTTTTGGATTTTCTACTTTAATTTCATCTACATTGAAGTTGACTGAAAAATAGACCCTGATAAGAACAACATATACATGTCGATATGTTAGTTGATTACTCCTGTGATATTGTCGGACAAGATTCTCCCCAAGTCGAAGTTGATCATCAATTCGTTTATTTGTATTTTATTGCCGATCATTTAATCGCTCTTTAGTTTCATATAATTCTTCTCATCTTAATTTGTGTACACGTTCTCTAATTTTCAAAATGTCTCTCTCTTTATATTAATCATCATCTATTAATCTGTTTATTCTTTCTTTGTTTGCAATATTTTCTTTCTTTATTTAATTTTTATTAATTTTTTTAACATTTTTTTTTCTATTTAAATATATTGATTTATTAATAATTATTAATCTTTGATTGTAGAAAAGAGTTTTTACAGTAAAAAATAATTCAATAGTAACAATAAAAATAAAAAATTTTTATAAAAAATCAGAAGTTATTAGTGAAATAAAATTTTATCTACTTTTAAAAATGTGTAAATGTAATTTAATAGGTGTATAAGGAAGTCTACATCCAAGTTTTTCTTTATGTATACATTGCAATCTGTTTAACTCGGGAACAATAAGCCAGTGCAAGGTTCAATGAAATGAAGGTAATTTGTATAACACCAATTCTTGAACAGAGTTAGGCCGACCGTTCCTGAGATGTAAGGTATTGAATCCGACCGGTATCAATTATTTAGTGCCCAAGGCTGAATAAAAGAAACAAGGATTGATCCTTTAAAATTAAACATTTACTTACAGTTTCTATGTCAAATCCAAGGACAGAATTTAGATATGATGGAACCTGTGTAAATATTATTGAAAATGCCCAACCGCAACCAATATGAGCACCAATTAAAGCCCACATCGGGGGTGATGTAAAAATTTCAAACCATGGTGTCGGCAGTGACTGAAAAATAAATAAAAAATATTTCTCTTATATAAAATGTAAGAATATTATTACAATAAATATTATTTATTTTCTACTAATTTACTCAAATAATTATAATTTTTGTATATTATTATGTGTTACCACCACGTAGGATGACTTTAGTCAGTCCATTATCGAATTCTCTTCGATGGCACTGTTTGGGCTTTGCGGTTCTCCCAATGCTTTTTCATACAAGTCTGTAAATAAAGTAATGACACCGGTTCAGAAAAAGTTTTTATTTACAGTCCGGTTGTACATGAACTCTATCGACTTCGAAATAGTTCCATCGGGAAGCCACGCAACGGTTTTCTCATCCTTCGTAGCAGTGTTGGAACTCAGAAACCGGAATATCCTACAGATGTTCGGTACATTATTTTCTGTTTTCTACTATTTCAAAACGGTGTCCTTTGAGGTGTTTTTTAAAGTCGGGAACAGGAAAAGGTGGCAGAGACTCGCGTCAGGTGAATACGATGGTTCACGAACTACAGGAATGTTTTTCTTTGCCAAAACCTCATTGATTGAGAGTGCAGTGTCAAGGTGCACTGTCATGATGCAGCACCAAGTTCTCTTTCACGGCTGGTCTCACACGGGCAACTCTTTTCCGCAGTCTTTCAAGAATTTCTTGTTTGTTTCTTCTATCGAAGAAACAAATTACCACGATTTTGATTTGCTCATTTTTGGATGTGCTGAGTTCGAACCTTGTCGTTCCTTGCTCTGGCGTTTTGTTTCTGGGTCGTACTCAAATATCCAAGATTCACCACCGACAAAAACATTTTTTAGAAAATCAGGATCGGTTTCAATTCGCCCTAGAAGATCGCGGCACTCTTACACCGTGTTGTTTTTCTGTTCAACAGTGAGGTTTTTTAGGATCAATTTTGCACAAACTTTTGTTCATATCCGATTCGTTTGTCAAAATTTGATGGATTGTGGTACGGTTTAAATTTAATTGTTCTGCACTCATTCTGACAGTTAATCGACGGGCGTCCCGGCGATCAAATATCTGATTCGCTCAACAAAGTCGTCACTTTTTGACGTTAACGGTCTTCCAGAGGGTGGGTCGTCCGCAATTGATTCCCGGGCATCTGAAAATGCTTTAAAGCACCTAAAAACTTGGGCTCCTGACAGAGCGTCATCTCCAAACGTCCTGTTTTGGTAGCCGAGTTTAACACAAAACTTGATTGCACAACTTAGCGCATAATTAGTATCACTCGTTTTTGTAACGCACAACAAAAATTGGTTTCACAAAAAGTTTGTTTACATCTTACGTGGCAACAATAGACTAAAAGTATTATCACCTAATATAAATCAGCCGCTCATATAACAAGATGTTTACTAGTGTTGCGACTTTGGCTGCCAAAAAAATAAGTCTCATTACTTTATTTACAGACGTCATATGTTCCGATCTTTGTGCCCTTTTTACTGTTGAAAATGTTCATGTTGTTTTTTTTTTTTAATAATAAACAAATATTTTTATTCTTGATTTTCTTGTTTAATTTTATCTTATCTGTGATGTTTTTTCGGTGTAAGATCAACTTCCTTCATTTCTTGTCTTATTTCTACGATTCACCTGCATTTTGTGTTAATGTTTTTCGAGTCGAGATTGTACGGTACAAGCCAGGCATGGCCAATTACAGACCGCATAATGAATTTATACACCCGCGAAAGATTTTTCAATATTAGGTATTTTTTAATAAGCAATTGAATAATGAAAAATACGGAAATTCAAAAAAACTTGCCAAGAAATCTTCTGCTCAACTTATATTTACGAACAAATTTTTTCTTTAATTAATCTAAATAAAAGCACAATAAATTCCATAATAAAATTTGCGGTGCTATAGGAGAATGTTAGAAAATCAGACGGGTGGATAAAGTGACAAATGAAGAGGTGTTGCGGCAAATCGATGAAGAAAGAAGCGTTTGGAAAAATATAGCTGAAAGAAGAGACAGACTTATAGGTCACATATTAAGGCATCCTGGAATAGTCGCTTTAATATTGGAGGGACAAGTAGAAGGAAAAAATTGCGCAGGCAGGCAACGTTTGGAGTATGTAAAAGAAATTGTTAGGAATGTAGGATGTATGGGGTATACCGAAATGAAACGACTGGCACTAGATAGGGAATCTTGGAGAGCTGAATCAAACCAGTCAAATGACTGAAGAAAAAAAAATAAATAAAATTTTGTTTACATAAACGAATCGTTTTTGTATTTAACATTTCTTAATTTTAATATTTTGTTAGGTCCGTGAACAAAGTTTTCTTTCCATTTCGGCCCGTAGGCAAAAATTGTTAGCCACGCCTCGTACAAGCTGTTTCATAAGTCTTGAATCTTGCATCCTCACGATACCTCCAAAGAATTCTAGTCTTTTTTTACTGCTGGTATCTAAGGCTTTGTACACGTTGTCGGCAACGTGTACAAAGCTTGATCCACCACTGCCTGTCTTTCTGGTACTTTTTATTGCAGTCCTTCCAGTTCTTCATTCGATATTCTGGAGTCTTTCTGTCTTAGATTGTTTTTTCAGGCGGAAGAGTGTTTCTACTGGATAACTGGCTTCTGGTTTTATTACTGTTCCGTTTTTGCGTTTATAGATAGGAATTTTTTATTGTAAGTGTACCGGGTTAATGTTAGTAGTTACCAAAGGAAAGGAGTTTTTGTCGATATTTTGTTTTATAAATTACGTTTTTATTGCTGTTTTTGTCCTTTTTTGTTTTTTTTTCAATGTTACTGTTCCGTATAATATTTTTACGTTTCGTGTTGTGTGTTCAACTCACTTTTACCTTCTACGGGTAGGAGATAGTTCAGTTCCTTTGTTTAGTTAGGTATTTTCAGTCTTCCTTAAGATTCTAAGGTGAGATGTATTTTATTTTGAGTTCATTTTATAGTAATACGCCGGTGGGAACGTCACTCGTGGCATAAGCATCGGTGGTTAATATGTCAAAAGCCGAGGTTTCGAAGATGATCTCCGGTAAAGCCCATAAGATCTCCGGATGTTGGGGTTCTGGCGGAGGCTGTTTTCCTGTACGAGGTCAGGATGGTGACCGAAACTGTCACATGGAGGATGTTTTTCCCTACGGGGTCAGGTTGAGCTTTAACTAATTTGTTTCTTGTTATTTGAATCGAGGTTTTTCATTTAAATTGTTCGTTATTATTTTTCAAAGTTATTTAAATCGGGTTACTATTTTGATTTTATTACCGTTCGTGTTTACTTCTTTAAGGCGTGTAGATTTTTGGGACGTAATTTCTTTCTATCCTTTCGAATCATATGTCGAGGCTAATTTTATTTGCAATATTTTGAAGTTGTAATATCTACGCTTTTCGCCTATGTCATTTGCTAGCGGTGCCAAGTCGTTGGCGAAACCGAAATTATTTGTTTTGATTTCCTATTTTTCTTGTTTTGCGAGGCATTTCTTGAACCGTTCCCATCATTATCATTTCTAGAGTGCAGTTAAATAATAGCGATGAGAGTCCATCGCCTTGGCGCAGTCCTATTTTTATCTAAAATGGTTCCCAGAGCTTACCTCTAAATTTTAACTTCGATTTAGTATTTGTGAGCGTCAGTTTTTTCTTGTTAATTAATTTTGTATA
Source organism: Lycorma delicatula (assembly GCF_047948215.1). Classification (NCBI taxonomy): domain Eukaryota; kingdom Metazoa; phylum Arthropoda; class Insecta; order Hemiptera; family Fulgoridae; genus Lycorma; species Lycorma delicatula. Next base: position 192,132,045 of record NC_134458.1, on the reverse strand, counting down.
TAGTTTCAGGCGTCTTAGAATTTTTGGTAGGAATTCTTTGCGGATGCAGTCGTAAGCTTTCTTGAAATCTACAAATTTTATGTCCCTGTTTCTTTTCATGTTGTAATCCATTAATACCTTTTACTAGCTCGGGATTCACGATCGGATCTGTACAGCTCCTCTAGGGTCTGAAACCTCCTTGGTATTCTTTTAGTTTTTTCTTGAGTTTTCTCTCGATCCTACTGAGGATGGATTAAGAATGTTATATGTTGCGTCTAGGAGTGAGATTCCCCTGTAATCGTTCCCATTCTTTGTCTACCGGATGGATGAGGACTGTTGTCTAGTGTTCTGGTAATTCTTGACACTATTCTGGATCGTTTCACGATAACCGATCAGAATAATCGTTGATTTGGGCAATACGTTGTACCGATTTGTGACAAATCATGCGAGTCCACGACTGTGATTCAGGATCTATATATAAAGAGCATCCCGGCTTGGGCAGGCAAGATCTCCTGGAAACAATAAGAAGATGTTCCTGGCATAAAACCAGACCTCAGACGAGCATCCCAGTTAGGATCCTATTCCTATAATCAGATGACGAGCCAAATCATTCTTTTAAGAACTACAAACGATTTACCCTCTGGTCTACCTAGTTATCACTCTTCTCAGCTCTGGAAGCAAACAGAAAAAAGCAGCTTTTCAGAGCCAACCTCTTAAGGTTGATGTCCATCTGTTCCGTTAAACCATCTTTTTCATGGCTTATCAAGGCGGGTTTCTTTGCTATTCAGCGATAGTAAATTTGTTTATTTACTAGTTGCACTGCGTGTCTACGGTACGCCACCACAGCTAGGTCTTCCGGGCGGGTTGCCCTAGTAAGCTGTATCTCGGAACGGGATTATTACGTGTCCAAAATTGATTACGTCTTGTGTAAATTTTTTTCAACAAGGAAACTTAATGTAACGAAAGTTAAATTAGAAATCGATACTAACGACTCGGGATTTTTCCGCTAGCGATCGGTACATTCCGGTGCCTACTTTTTGGTTATAGTTTATTATTTTTATGAAGAAAAACAATCGCGTAGATAAATAAAAAATATGTAAAAAAAAAATTTAATACACGACTCTTAAATTATGCGCACTAACACGTAAAAAATAATTTTAGGACGGTATCTCAGAATGGATTTGACAACAAGGTTTGATCGTGGTATGTAACATTACGTGAATGTTATAGCTTCAGATTAAGAATTTGATATTTTTGCCATTTTTTTCTTATTCGTGTTTGCACCCCACTCTTTAGGCCATTAAAGAAAGTGGCAAAAACATAAATTTATTAATTTGAAGCTATGACTTTCACAAAATCTTACATATCACTATCAAAGATTGTTGCCAAATCCGTTCTGAGATACCGTCCTAAAATTAATTTTGTTAAATTTTAGTGCCTTTAATTTGAGAGTGGTATTTAAAAACTTTTTACACATTTTTTATTTTCTACTTTTTAGTCTTCACGTGTTTATATTTTACAGCTCCGCTAGCGAGCAGGTTTCAGCGAATTTAGCGAAAGATTGGACTGCTACGTCGCTCGGTGGGCAATCAAAGCATAGAGTTAAACGATTTAATTTACGGATAACCAAGACCCGGTCGATCAAGAGTGTACTCGATACGTTAAACAGTTAGTGGTGCTCAATCTGCTGATAATACGCCGTTTGAATCGTGAAAACCGAACGAGCGGTTGCCGAGATATTACGGTGGTACACCATCGCACCCCCTCCCCAGTTTCCGAACGGCGCCTCCGGGGTACTTGAAAATATTATTATCCGACGGGTACACCAAAAAACGGATGGGGTTTTCGTACATTGGGGTCGAAAAAATTTTTCAGAGCGATAAGACCTACCGGTTTCAAGATATTTTCATTTTTCGTCCGAAAATTCGGATCCGGTTAAAAAGTACTAAATTTTTCCAAAAACTTCTATATATATCGATAGATATATAATAATAAAACAAGTAAATACACGACCACCACGAAACATGTACTAACGAATCGGGATTTTCCGCTAGCGATGGGTACATCCGGTGCTAAGCTAAGGGGGATGCACACATAGACACACATACAAATACCGTTTAGTAGGGCAGGAGTTATTGCACAAGGCTCATTTCGAGATACAATTTTTTTTTTTTTTTTTGTTATTTATGTTTTGAAGCAATTATAACATTACACAATGTATTTTAACTTATTAATTTAGAATTCAATTTTTATTGTTTAAGAGTAACGAAAGGAAATATTTACCTGTTCTGAATTATGTTGTAAAGAAGTCATGATGTATTCTTTTTCAGATTGTGATATGTTGGAATGAGTTGCAGGACTATCTGCTCCTTTAAATACCCAAAGAACAACCCAAAGTAGACCAATAATGCCAGATACATAGAATATTGATGGCCAACCACCCGAACTGCTTGCCAAATAACCAGACATTGGCATTACAGCCGTTGCTCCCAACGTACCACCTAAACAAACAAACAGCTTTGATTATTGTTATTGCAACATAATTATGATTAAATCTGAAATAACTGGTTCTGTTAGAAGGATTTTTGGTAGCTTATAAACAGTGACGACTCGCGTACAGGCACTGTGGAAACTGCAGCATCCCCTATTCCACTTCATATTGTCGATAAAATTTAATATAATGAGTCATTTTTTCTTTAATTCTTTCTTTTGTTACCACATTTATGCCTGTTTTAATATCGGCGGGCGAACACAATGGCAACTCAGATGCGAGCTAGCGCACAGTATACGGACGCGCTGATACAGCATCACTACCACCGCGCAGTTCTCCCACCATAGCGGCGCTGCAGCCACACCACTCTCAGGCTCCAATAAAAGAGCATGCACGAGAGTAAATTCCACTCATCCTCGACCGCCACCTGGAGAAGACCAAGAAGAAGGAGAAGAAGAAGATGAAAGAAGACAGAAGAAGTTCCCGGTGGATGTCAACATCCCCGCCGGAGCAGCAGGCCTGGCCACCCCGCCGAGGGAGCCGCTGGACGGAACGCTACCTTCCCGCTCCAGCTCCAGCTCGCCGTAGCCACAGTGGACTCAGCAGCAGGAGCAGGCCCACCGTAGAATCGCTCGGGGAGAACCGTCTCGGCTGCGCCGGCGAAGGAAGACCGACGCCGACACGACACTGTGGGACTCTCTGAGCCACGACTGCTAACCTATAGTGGGGACCCAACTGCTCTAAGGGAAAGCCCGGTCGGACTTCAACGGACGAGCAGCAACTCCCCGACATCGCCGGAGTCCATCTTTCGAACCCAACGGTTCTTCTCAGAGCTAACGCCAAAAAACGGCCCTTTTCAGCACAAGGCTATGTATTGCATTCCGTTGAAGCCATTCGCCGACACTTTATACTTGTACAATATATAATCCTTAAGCTTAATATCGGCAACCATCCCCCGGTTTATGAAAAAAATACAAAAATTGGACTGTCCGGTTCACAGTTCCAAAGGCATGATGTTTGGTTGCTGTGAACATGCATACGTAGGAAGCTTCATGCAAAGCTGCGAAGGTGAGAGAGCACTGTCGCTTCCACAGTGCCGACCCTGGCGTGCTGCTGGAAGGTATTTCTATTTACCCCAGTATGGAACGTTCCTTGTTCGTTCCCTTTTCTATTTTAGTCGGTGGAAGGAATACGAAAGCGATTTAGTTGTTTTTTCAGTAGTGATCTGAAGATGGCGGAAAGCAAGAGCTCTTTGATTGCCAAATCTGTCTAAAAACACGCTGGAAGAGCGAAAGGGAAGGTAATTAGTAAAACTAATTTCTGTGAAAATAGGAATTTAAATTAAGTACCGTTGGACTATAGTGTTTTTAAGCGGACATTTTATTAACTTATTATCTAATAATACTAAAAACATCTGTATTGACATTTTATTATTTATTCGGTTAAACCGTGTACTATATTCATAAATGCGATAAACTCTAAAATTACATTATTATCCTGCTTCCAGCTATTCTATTTGATTCTTTTTTTCGGTTCTTTTATTTTACAGAATTCTTTAACCAAAGCCTTGGAAAAGCTCTAGAAAATTTGGGCAGCACCCCCACTAATTTTAACTAAAAGCCTCCATTCTTACAAAATTCTTTTATAATTTTCTATATTATACTCTCTTGTAATATACTACCATTTAACCAATTTTGCTAATAATATAAAAATATATTTTATATGCATTTCTTGTTTATTTGAATGAACAAAGTAGGATATTGTAAGATGTTATTTTTATGAACCTTTACACCAGACACAAAAGGTACTTTAACTTCTGTCATACGATTTATATAGATGAAGATAAATTTAGAAAGGAAAAGATATTTCGCTGGCATAGATATCAGAAATTGTATCAAATTCTACCCCGTCTGGTTTAAAACTAACTGTAATATGAGGACGTAAAAACAGAGATATTTTTGTCAGAGTTTCTGATTGGCTTACATACAAGGAGTTATCTTTAAATTAAAGACCGTTTCATTGTAAAAGGATTTATTCTACAAACTTTGTAAATATTTTTTTATTTCTCTTAAACTACTTCTCTATGTAATCGCCGCATGAATTAAGACATTTATCGTAGCGCTGCGCCAGTTTCAATATACCCTTGTTGTATTCTTTTTAGCCACTGATTAACAGCATTTTTAACTTCATCGTCACCCGCGAATCGCTTACCACTCAAAAAAATTCTTTCAATTTCTCAAACAAATAAATAATAATTCAATAACAACAATAAAAAAAATTTATATATATATGAAAAATATCAGAAGTTATTGGTGAAATAAAATTTGATGTATTTAAAAAAATGTGAAAATTTAATAGGCATTATTGCAAACGTGTATATGTAATAGATTTGGTGAAACATTTGGTTATTTAATATTAATTGAAAATTATAATTTCGAACCACATAATTTTTGGATTTTCTAGTTAATTTTATCTACATTAAAATAGACCCTGACAAGAACACCATATACATGTCCGATCTTTTAGTTCATTACTTCTCTTGTTCCTAAGTCGGAGTTGATCATCATTTCGTTTATTTCTTTTCTGTTGCCAATCATTTAATCGTTCTTTGGTTTCATATAATTCTTCTCATTTTAATTTGTTTACACGTTCTCTACTTTTCAAATTTTCTCTCTTTATATTTATCATACTCTCTTAATCTTTTTATTCTTTCTTTGGTTTTCACATCTTCTTCTTCATATTTTAGATATATTTCTTCTCGTTATCTTCCTTTTTCCTGTATGATTGTTTGTTTATCATTTTTGATTATTCACCAAATAATCCAATAATAAAAACTGAATATTTTATACCGTAAGTTCGTAAGCAGTATACAGGAGTTTAATTTATACGACACACCAGAAATAATACTGATCTAGTAATACGAGTAATAAAGGGACTTTTACTCTATCCTAATATTTCGTGAATTAATAATTGTATAAATGCTTGATGTTAATAAAAACTAATATTTCACCAATCGTGTAAAGAATTGAAGGATCGTATCTCGCTATCAAATGAAGTACAGCAAAAAATGTGTATGTACAATTTAATAGACGTACAAGGAAGTTACAAGGAAGTGGCAGATTGGAGAGAGTACAGAATTAAATAATCTCCAACATTTTTTGGGTACCAATTATTTAGAAAGAATACTGTGCCTTCAACCACGACTAAAAGGGAAATCTCAAAGCTTATTTTCCAGACAAGCTGCTGTCAAATAATATTTATTTGTGACATTGTGAAGGCCAGAGGATAAATATAAGTAAATTAAACCAAATTTAGAGCTGTTAAGCTATTAGTGTACTATATATAATTGGGCATACAAACGGTTAATATTTTAGTCAAAGGGTTAAGTGCTCAGCTGAATATAATTTTCATTATAATAAGAGTTTTATGTGCCGGCCACCGTGGCGCGAGTGGTAGCGTCTCGGCCTTTCATCTGGAGGTCCCGGGTTCAAATCCCGGTCAGGCATGCCATTTTCACGTACGCTACAAAATCATTAATCTCATCCTCTGAACTCTGAAGCAATACCTAACGGTGGTCTCGGAAGTTAAAACAAAAAAAAACTAAAAAAAAAAAAAAACAGTTTTATAATTACCATTTAATGTGAATCCAATAAAACGATTTTGTTCTGTTAGTGGTGCCCATTTAGAAGCAAGAGTGTACGTTAATGGTACATAAAATCCCTGAAAAATTGAACACAATAAAATTTCATTAAATTAACAAATTTGAAATAATTGATTCCTTAACATTTTAATACAAATTAATGATAAACGATAAAGGTTTATATTTTGTATAATTTAAACTATGTTTTTCGAAACGTAATTATACAATATTAATCAGTTTTAGGTAAACGGTACGTAATAATAATCGAGGTTCATCCTTGGTTCCAGTAAAAGTTTTGCCTTCTGCTGTAATAAAATATTTAAATATTTTATCAGATAACATGAGATGAATGTTAAAAGTTAAAAACCACAACCGCTAAAGAAAAAACATTGCCCTTTAATCTAGGATATTAATTTATGCGAACGGGATAGCCGAGTTAGGGATAAACATTATGTTACCAGAGTGGAAGAAACGACACAACATAACTCCAAACGGGATAAATATTATTCCCGAGCCCTTAGTTGGACCCAAAAAAGTACTTTTACCCTCTCTCCATATCAAGCTAGGAATAATGAAAAATTTTGTAAAAACAATGAAGAAGGATAGTCCTGGATTTTTGTACATCAGGCAGAAGTTTCCGAATGTAACCGAAGGAAAATTAAAGAAGGAATATTTGTCGGTCCTCAAATAAGAGAGTCGGTCAAACATGATTGTAGAAAACGCAGATCGGGCTTCATTTAAAGACGTTTGCAAAACTCTTCTCGACAAACAAAAATCCGACAATTACCACGATATTCTTAATCGACTTCTTACTTCGTACAGAGCTACGGGATGTAATACGTCTTTGAAAATACATTTTTCTCCACTTATATCTGGATTTTTTCCGGAAAACCTCGAAGATGTAAGTGACGAACACAGTGAACGTTTTCTCATAGAAAATTCGGTGATGGAAAGCCGCTATAAAGGGAACTTGAACACTAACATGCTAGCCGATCACCGTCGGACATTAGAAACATTAAAAAAAACTTTTTGTTGTCTATCAGTGTCATTTTTTAAGTTGAAATTCCATTGAAATGGAATTATTGCCGTTCGATAGCTACAGTTTTTTACGAATTTAAAAAAAAATTTGTTTTACGACCTACTGGAGCTAAGATTTTTTTATTTTTATTTCTACAACCTCGTTTGTCAATATTAAAGACTGAAATTTGTACACGTTATATTCGAATATTTGTACTTTAATATAAAAATTATTCCGCAGGGATCGATTTCGTTTTCTTCACTGTAAGCTAAATTATGTAGGACCCCGTAAAGTACTTATTCCGTTTGGCACCTTGATGCGTGCGGCGGGGGGAGATAGATTTCGACTTGCCGTCCTCAGCTAGTCTCTCTCCGGCCACCACGCGCAAGAATAACACACGTAGAATAACTATTTTACAAAGTCCAACATAATTTAGCTTACGTTAAAGTAAACGAAATCGATCGCCGAGGAATAATTTTTATATTAAAGTACAAATATTCGAGAATAACGTGTACAAATTTCACACCTTAATATTGACAAATGAGGTCGTAGAAATCTTTTGAAAAAAAATTTTTCTTGGCTCCAGTAGAGCAAAACGTTTTTTTTTTAGTTCATAGAAAAATCGCAGCTGTCGAATGACAATATTACCTTTTCGATGGAATTACAATTTTAAAAAAATAATTGAAATTTTTCGAGCCGAAAAAAGTCGATTTTTCGCATATTTTCAATGCGCGCACCAACTGCACAGTTTTTAAACCTCAAAATAGTGACGTAGGTGCATTACAGTACGAGTTATTAGAATTTTAAGAAATCATATTTTTTTTTAAAAACTCGATTTTTCTAAAAACTATTGAATATTTTCCAAAAGTCAAAAAGGTACATATTCTACTCGCCAAGGACTACATATTCACGAAGTTTTTTAAAAAAATCTTTTTTAATTTTATAGATATTAATAATTGAGGAAAACTAATTTTTACTTGTTTTTTTTTTTAAATAACTAATTTATTTGATGATCGATTGACATCGGATAGGGCTTAAACGTGTTTTTTAAAGTTCTACGACTTTTATCTAAAAGATTTCTTTGTAAACCGTCTCTTTTTTCTTTAAAACGAAGAAAACCGTTTATCACCGACTTTGGACGCCATTTTGAAAATGATGCGGAAATATGAGAGGGTGGAAAAGCAGTTCATTCGATTCTACGGAATTTTTACTTTACAGAAATGTTACCACTCGTTTGTGACGTCACAACATAGCAGACGACTACAGTAGTAGTCCGGCCGCTAAGTTGGATGTGGGGGTACGTATGGGGAGAGCGGTTGAGTTAAGGCCCGACTTTAATGGGGAAAAATTCCCAATTATTCCGAAGTTGACACCCCGGAACAGACGTTCTTTCGTCCCCCGAGGTAGACGAAACCCCGGTACGCCACGACTATCCGTCGACTGTCACCGCATACATGATGGAATACATGATAAGAAACCGGGAAACCTGGCTGACTGTACAAAAGAATGTCGCTCTACTCCTACTAACAAAAGAGGAAGAAAGCCAGGATTGGATCGCCTGACAGACACGAAACAAGGACAAGAAACATATAATGACGCTCTCTAACGAGAACTGATAGAACAGAACAGAATATACTCGGACAGACGGAAGGGGTTTCAGGAACGGCGTAGCTGAGCCGGGGTCCCCGTTCCAACTGCTCAACAGAAAAAAGAACGCTCGGAAAGAAAACAAAAAAGGTATCATTTCTTCCGCTCATAAAACAAAAATTTTTGTAATATAAATAAAACTGGTTTTAAGCAAACGATACTGATATGGAAAAAGGTAAGACCCTACATTTGTATTATCAAAATTTGTTATTAATTTAGAATTTTCTTTAAATATCTACTATAATAGATAATAAAGAATGTTTAAGCGTTCCATATAATAAGCAAATTTGTTAGAAAACTCTTACCTGCCCGATTTCATTTATTAAACAAAGAATAATTATAAGAATCGTATTGTTTCTGTAAATTTGATATGTATTACCTATAAATGAGTTTTCTAACAAATTTGTTTATTATATGGAACGCTTAAACATCGTTTGTTATTTATTACTGTAGATATTTAAGGAAAATTCTAAATTAATAACACATTTTGACAATAGAAATGTACTAGGCAGGTAAGTATATCGTAAATGTAGGCAGCGATATGGAGATTACGAAGAGGCCGAGGAATTTGGGATGCGGTTTCGCGTCGGGCCAGTACCTGAGCAAAACGGTGAATGCCCCGGGTAATGCCCCGGATCTAAATTTCGTTCTGTTGCTCATTTCCCGCTTGCGAAAGTGGCTGCAGAGCCTCGCGATGGAAGCACGGCAGCTGGAATGGGACACCACGACTAAGGGAAGACCCCTGTACAAGTTTGTACGTGATCTGGAGGACGGTATGCCCCGAGTTCATTTTTAAGGGTGACGGTTGCCCAGGTGCTCAGCAACCATGTTAATTTGAACTAATATCTGTTTCGGTTTCGCCTGGCAACTGATAAGCTGTGCATCGGCGGGGAGGTCCAGTCAAATGAACACCTGATTTTTGACTGCTCTGCTCTTGGGAGGGCCAGAGACCGGGCCACCCTGGAACTTAGAGGTCAAGGGGAAAATTGGCCACTCACAAGCGGCGAGAGCCGCATTGTCGGACCGTGTGGCAGTTCCTTGATGCGGTTGCTTTGTTCAACCGTCAACAGTAGTTTACTTAAGGGAAAGACTCCTACCGTAATGTTGTGGGAGGCTAACTTTGAGATATACGGCTGACCACCAGCCGATTAAGGCTCCAAGCGCTTTAATATGGTGGACAGGTACTTGCTGGCATTCCACGACCTAAGCGTGGCAGCGAATTAATGTATAGACGAAGTAAATTTTAATTTATGGATGTCACATATATTTTTAGTAGTTGACGGGTTGCGCCTACTCATTTTAGTAAATATACCACACGTGAGCGGTTGGGACACGTAACCCGGTGGTGTACAGCACCAAGCTTAGTCCACTCTCGCTGTTAAGTAAGCTCTAGAAACTATTAAGGACACCGGTCGCTAAACTGTTTCGAAGCACTGTAGCCGTTTGTGGCACAGACATTCGGTCTTATGCTTTAGGGCGACCTAATGGGGTGGTGGCGCGAGAAATGCCAAGGAAACCTAAAAATAGAAATGTCGTGTCTTACCTTTTTTTGATATCAGTATTGTTTAACAGTTTTATTTATATTACAAAATTTTTGTTGTTTTTTGAGCGGAAGAGATTACATCTACCAGACTTTTATCGAACGGTTTACAGTTAAATTGTAATTTTTTTTAATTATATATATTTGCGGTGAATATATCTAAAAATCTTCTCGGTTATGCCAAGACCCATTGGTAAAAATTTAACGCAATTTATCGATTAGTTTTGCTAATTATCCTGAACAAACAAAACTTTTTTCGTTATATAATTGTATAGATATTCTTAATTTATTGGTATATTAATTTGGAAAATACTATGTCAGAAAAGTAAGTGAAAAAATATTTACCTGTTTTGAGTTCTTATCATTCAATTATATGAAGTTTTATTACAGTACTTCAGAATTTGTGGATAATTATAAATCAACGGATTAACGTAAAAATAATATTTGGTAAGACATAAGGCACTTGTAAAATATAATAACCTTGGATTTTTTCTTTATATAAACTACTAAACAATTTTTACGCTAAGCTTTTGCAATCGATCATTCATAAAATTACATTTGTATGTACGAAATCATTATTAATTAGTAGTAAAATTTATGAGCATAGATATCATGCGAACCTCACGAATAGTATTTATTTAATCCATTGTCATTATGAAAATAAATAAAAGATTTTATCTCCTTAATTCACAAGTCTACCGGATTAGCCTAGCGGTTAACTCGTCATCGAAAATCAGCTAATTTCAAAGTCGAGAGTTCTAAGAGTCAAATCCTAGTAAAGGCAGTTACTTTTACATGGATTTCAATACTAGATCGTGGATACCGGTGTTCTTTAACGGATTCAATTAACGGCGCATCTCAGAAACGGTCGACCTGATAGCTGTACAAGACTACACTCCTTTACATTCATATATATCATCCTCTGAAGTACGGTAGTTTCGGATGATAAACAGAAAAAAGAGAGAGCTTAATTAATAATTCTATGATTTTAAATTGAAAATCATTACAGAATGTATGTCCATATACATTTTTATTTAAAATATATTATTGTATTTCAGAGTTTCTTCAAATTGTGAGAAAAAATTTTCAGTTTATGAAAATGGCTATCAAAACTTTGATTCGTGTAAATTAAAGATTTTTATTTTTACTTCCTTATAAGAAGTAAAGATGAATTGTAATCGAGGAAAATTTCGGTTTTTAGATTTCAACGGAAATATCCATTTTGACCATTCCTGAATCCATTTTGACTTGTTTCGGCGTGATGTCTGTACGAATTTATCTCGCGTAACTCAAAAAAGATTAGCCGTAGGAAGGTGAAATTTTGGATTTAGGACTTTTGTAACATCTAGTTGTGCACCTCCCATTTTCATTGCAATCGAATGAACTAAAAATGTTCAAAAAAGCCCAAAATCCAAAAAATTGGGATTTTTCTTAATTTCAGTAATAAGCCCTAATCGAGAGCTTTTCAACGATATATCATAAATGGCACCTATTTTCATCGGTTCCACAGTTATAGTCAAATAAAATTTTAAATAATGAAATATTTGGATCTTAAAAGGGGACGGAATATCGGTTCGAATCAGACTTTAATACTTTTTTTAGATAAATTTCATAAGAAAGCTACCTATTGTTATAGGTTGCTTGATTCGACTTCCGGAAAATTTCGATATATCTTCGCGTTTTACTACCGTTAGACCCCAAAACCACCATCAGCTCAAAAGTTTTTAACTTTCTTGTGGAAATTTACGCCAATCATTTTTTTATGATACATAAAATATAACGACACAAAATGTTTGTCGAGTTCGTTACCGGTAAAAATCGGACCGATAGGGTGAAAATAGGGGGAGCTTTTTCGAAAAAACAAAATATCGCTATAACTTTCTTATTAAGTAAAATATAGAATTCGTTTAAAGTTCTTACTATTCTTTGCATAAAAGCCTGAAACTTATATAAGTAAAGTTTTTTGATATCACCAACCGTTGGCCCAGGGGTTGGAAAAAATGGAGTCTTATGAACACAAAAGAAATCATACCTCCCTTAATAGGTACAGAATCGAATCGGTTTAAAGTGGTCGTTAGTTCTCTAAACATAACCTAAAAATTTTGTCTGAAACAATTTTGGGTATGACCAACCCTTACGGCAAGGATGATAAATATATTGGTGGAATTGTAAGAGGATGGGGCTTTTCTTTTTCCTGTTTAGCCTCCGGTAACTACCGTTTAGATAATTCTTCAGAGGATGAATGAGGATGATATGTATGAGTATAAATGAAGTATAAGTCTTGTTACATTCTCAGTTCGACCGTTCCTGAGATGTGTGGTTAATTGAAACCCAACCACCAAAGAACACCGGTATCCACGGATCTAGTATTCAAATCCGTATAAAAGTAACAGTCTTTACTAGGATTTGAACCTTAGAACTCTCGACTTCGAAATCACCTGATCTGGGATGACGAGTTAACCACTATACCAACCCGGTAGGCTCATCATCCGGAGGTACTGGGTTCGAATCCCGGTCGCGCGTGATTTTTTTTTTTGCTACAAAATTCCAAATCCCACGCATAGGTTTTAAGCTTATATAGTAATATTATTAAGGAAAAACAAAATTCCGCTTTTAATTAATTTCTTATAAACCCGATATCAAGAAACCAATAAAAACTCTAACTGTAAGATTACGCAAGTTTTGTTTTAGACAGATTTCATAAAAAAGATACTTATTGTAATAAGTACCATTATTCGACTTACGGAAAATTTTGACATATCTTTGCGTTTCACAACTCCCAGACCCCAAAACCACTGTCAGTTCAAAAGTTTATATATATATATATATATATATATATATATATATATATATATATATATATTTCACATTCTTGTGGACGCGATATCTGCCGTAATTTTGCGCCAATCGCTTTCAAATTTATATATAAAATACAACGACCAAAAATCTCGGACGAGTTTGTTAATGGGCAAAATCGGACCGGTGATGGAAACGGGGGGGGGGGGGTTCTTCGAGAAAAACAAAATATCGCTATAAGTTTCTTATTAAGTAAAATATCAAATTCGTTCAAAGTTCCTACTATTCTTTGGATGAGAGCCTAAAACATATCGAAGTAAAGTTTTTTAATATAACCAACTATTGGCTCAGGGGGTGGAAAAAAATATGATTTTGAAGACAAAAATATCATACCTCTTTTAATAGGCACAGTTTCGAATCGGTTTAAAGTGGTCGTTCCACTAAACATTTCCTAAAACTTTTATCCGAAACAATTTTTGATGTGACCAACCCTTACGGCAAGGGATGACCAAATTGTAAGAAGATGGGGCTTGTCGTATGCTAAACATGCAACCGTTATCGTATTGAGTAAATTCGAAGTTTCTGTTAACTTTAAGGTGGAAATTTTTTTTATCCCCTACTTAGCACCGGTTAAATCTACCACCGCCTTCCGGCGTACCTAAAGGAATTTTTTTGATAATTTTGTGAATATTAATCAAGTAAACAACTTTTATAAAAATGTTTTTTCTAAATCTCACCCCTACATCTAAAATTGGTTTTAATTTTGAAGAGTTATATAAGGCATTGCAAGGTGATTTTCGTTACATTTTTAAAAAAAATATTTTTGTGAACAGTTTTAAAAAAAGCATGTTTTGTTTAAACCTTTTTTGCTAAATTGCACCCCCCACTCTAAAAAGTAGTAATAATTTTGAAAAGTTTTAGAGGGCAATACAATCGGTCTTTTTCGTTGTAGTTTTTTCTATTAGATCCACAAATTTCCCATCAACGTGGGGTCTTAACCCAGTCATCCCCCCTTTATACCCCCCGATTTCAGTTAGCGGTCGGACCCCAAAAAATGTAAAAATCTTCTGTTTTATTCCTTTTCCCAAATGCATACGCAACTACGTTTCATGACTATTTTTAATGAAATTTATCAAAAACCCCCGCAATAGGGACTGCAATAAAAGTTAAAAATTAAGTTCGTCGTGTGAGTTATTAATCGACACCGTTTCAAATCTGCTAAACCGGAGAATAATAACTTTTTTAAATATTAAAATCTCGTTTTGTTTTGTTTTTTTAATCGATATGCGAAAACAAAACAACAGTTTTCCTGATTTTTCTTTTATTCAGTTCATAACTTTTACGTTCCCGTCTAGATAGGCTTTCTAAGTAGAACTGTAGTTCTAGAAGGGAAACTATTGTAATCGGTCCGATTCGGGCATATACGGTTTTCACGGATCTTCACGTTTTCACGTCTAAGGAAGTGAAAAAACAAAAAATAAACCGGATGAAAATTTTCCCGGATATTTGAACGTACGCGTCTGCGTTCGGTGTCGCACTCTAAATCACGTTATATCTTCAAAACTACCGGACCGATTTTGATCAAAATTGTTCAGATTACTTTTATATATAGGGGGACATTTACGCCGATAAATTTTCAACTTGAAAGGTCAAGGGGTGACGCTGTACAGCAAGGCCGTTCTCAGCGTCTCGAGATTTTGCCTAATTAAGATGTTATTTTTCTTAGGCGGTTTGTTAACGGTTAAAAAAATAATATTTACGAAAAAAGATTTTGTAAAATCCCAAAAAATTGTTTAAAAAAGCGGCTAAGCGGGTATACCGCGTCAATAGCCTGTCACCGCAAGGAGCGCTAATGTAGCACCGATGTGCTAAATTAAATTGTTCGTGTAAGTCGCCTGACGGGAAATTCTTACAACAGTGCGATCAGGAAAAAAAATAATTAGTTTAATTATCGTTTATAATAATACTAACAATGCAGGATCGATGAGGATTAAATCTGTTGAATTTAAATTAGTTTATTAGAGGTAGAATTAACGGTACTTATCTGTTAGTCAGTCAGAGCCACTGAAAGGCCAGAAAATGAATAAAGTTATAAATATAATCTAAATTTGGAAATTTCATACTTACTTGACAAAGACCTTGTAGAACGCGTATTCCACATAACGTCATCCAACCTCCATAGTGAGCTCCAACCGGAATAATCAACGTTAACAAACTACATAATGTATTTGTAACGATAAGTAGTGTTTTCGGACTTATATTTTGGCCCATTAATCCGGCCGGTACTTGTATAACCAAGTAACCCCAATAGAATGAACTCAGTATTTTACCTTTTGTATTTTCATCCCACGCAAATTCCTAGAGGAAAAATCTACGATCAGAAATAATACATATTAGATATAATACGACTAAGGAAAAAGGAATGCGTTTATTTGTGTAGGTAAACGATATGCTAGTGTAACACTGAGAATGCATTATTAGTATACCGAGTTGCGGCTCGCGTACAGGCACTGTAGAACTGCAGCATCCCCTATTTCCACTTGATATTATCGACAGCGTTTAATAAAACGAGTCCTTTTTTCTTTAATTCTTTCTTTATACTTGTACAATATATAATCCTTAATTTTAGTGTCGGTAGCCATCTACCGGTTTATGAAAAAGATACAAAAATCTTTTTACGGAACTGTGCGCTTCACAGTTCCAGCGACCTGGTGTTTGGCTGTTGTGCGCATGCGCACAGAGAAAGCTGCACGCGAGGCTGCCGGTCGCTCCCGTAGCGTTGACCCTGGCGTGCTTGTGGAAGGTAGTTTTTTTTACTCCTCGTGTGTACGGAACGTTCCGGCTTCGCTAGCGCACAGGTTTCAGCGTATTTAGCGAAAGATCGGGTCGGTACGTTTTACGGTGGATGAGTGCGATCAAAACATAGGGCTAAACGATTTAATTTCCGGATAACCAAGAGCCGGCCGATCGAAGAGAGTACCTATTGCTTTAAACAGTTAGCGCTCGACCTGCAGATACATAAGCCGTTTGAATCGTGAAAATCGGACGAGCGATCACAAAATTTTGTGATTTTTCACAAAATCGTGAAAATCGTAAAATTGCTGAGATAATACGGCGGTACCCCATCGCACCCCGTCCCAAAATTTCCGAACGGCGCCCAGGAGGTACAATTATCCGATGAGCACCGCTGAAATAGGATGGGGTTTCCTCCAGGGGGAGTCGAAAAAATTTTTCAGAGCGCAAGGACCGACCGTTTTCAAGATATTTTCATTTTTTGTCCGAAAATTCGGATCCGGTTAGAAAGTACTAAATTTTTCCCAAAACTTCTATATATATCGATAAATATATAATAATAATATAACAAGTAAATACACCACCACCACCAAACATGTACTAACGAATCGGGAGGTTCCGCTAGTGATCGGTAATTCCGTTGCTAACCTAAGGGGTACGTACACACATAAAAATGCGATTGAATAAGGTGGGATTCTGTTTAGAAATAAAATTTTTACAAATTCATTAGAGTTTTACATGTTTATTGGCAATTTAACAAAGTTGTTATAAGTCAAATGAAAAAAGTACGTTTTTCGACACCCGTTCTTTGCGTTTTTCGCTGGTTTTCTAAAAAATTACAAATTGTACAATTTTCCAAATAATAATTTTCAATTTTTTAGATTGAATTTCACATGAAACCGTCAAATTAGCTTCCCAAAATCTTCTGTATGGCTTCATTTCGCTGGAGGAGCCGAAATCTGGGTAAAATGTTTCGCTAACCGTAACTCGTTAACGAAGAAATTCTGGGCCTATGTTCTGAATTTTATAATGAATTTATTTCATTATTTTCACCAGTAGAACATGTCATGAAAATTTTTCCGTTACTTCGTGTGACACCCTTTATATGCGATATTATAATTTCTTTTTTCTTCCAGTACATATTGCAGCTATGTATAAGGGAAAGTATGGTGATTGATCAAAATTGAGCATATCCGGTTTTCACCGAATCTTGACAAATTGGTAGGAGGGATATAGGGGGTGAAAACTAAATTGTCTTCAGATTTTACATAATTAAGGTTTTTTTTTTTTTTGATAATTTTGTGAATATTATTAATAAAGTAAACAATTTTGTTAAAAAATCTTATTCTAAATTTTAACCCCACCCGTTAAAAATGGATTTAATTTTGAAGATTTATAAAAGACAGTACAAGGGGTGATATTTATTGCATTTTATTTTTTTATAATTCTGTGAACAGTAATAAAATAATCTCATTTAGACACCGCATGACTTCCTTCTACGCGTAATAAATTACATATACACATTTTTTACAATCAGTGGTTAATAATTATTAATAAATCAATATATTTAAATTTAAAAAAAGTTAAAAAAAAAGGAAATGAAATCGGATTTGAACCGATGTACCTTCCTCTTGCAACATCCAAATATTTCTTTAATTAAAATTTCATTTGGATATAACTCTGGAACAAATGGAAATAAGTACCAATTATGATATATCGTTGAAGAGGTCTCGGTGAGGGCTTATTACTGCAGTTAAGAAAAAGTAAAAATTCAAAATATTTTTGGATTTTGGCCTTTTTTGAACGCTTTTGGTTCAGTCGATTGCAATGAAAATGGGAGGTGCACAACTAGATGTTACAACACTCGTAAATCCAAAATTTCAACATCCTACGGCTAATCATTTTTGAGTTATACATACGCACAGACGTCACGCCGAACCTAGCCAAAATAGATTCAAGGATGATGAAAATGGATATTTCCATTAAAATCTAGAAACCGAAATTTTTCGAGATCACAATACTTCCTTTACTTCGTACAAGGAAATAAAAACATCTTTTGTATAAACATTTTTTTGCTAAATTGTATCCCAACTCTAAAAAATAGTAATAATTTTGTAGCGTTGTAGATGCCAGTGCAGCGGGTCATTTTCGTTTGCAGTTTTTTCTATTAGCATCTCGTTGTACCCACAAATTTGTTCCCCATCAAAGCGGACACTTCTCCTTACACAAGCCACTTAGTGGCCGGACTAGTACTGTAGTCGTCTGCTACGTTGTGACGTCACAGGTAAGCGGTAGAATTCAATCTATATAAATAAAAACGAAAATGTTCGTTTGTTCAAAATCTTAAATCTGCTAAATTTCTTCACCGATTGCTTTGAAGTTTTGACACAACGTTGCATTCGAATACGCGTGTCTTTTTATATACCTAAGAAGTGATACATGTGACAGGTAAAAGCAGCGCTATCTGTTGGACGTAAAAACAACACACTCTATACTAAATATTTTACGATTCCATTTCAGTGTTTCCGATATGTGTGTCCGCTACAAACTAAAAACCTACTGCGCAAGGAGAAAGGGGAAAGGGAAAAAAAGAAAACCCGCAAAAGGGAAGAAGGGAAAAATGGATAAAAGAAAAAACAGGAAATGGAAAGAGGAAAGGAGAAATGAAATGAGGAAAGAGTTAAAGGGAAAGAGAAAAAGGGAAAAGGAAATGCGGAAGGAAAGGGGGAAAAGTAAAAAGAGAAGACAGGGAATGGGGAAATTCGGAAAGGGAAAGGGGATATGGTAAAAATGAGAATGGGAAAAGGAAAATAGAAACAGGGAAAACGGGAAAAGGAAGAAAGAGTAAAAGGGAAAGGTTAAATTTTGTGAATTCCGTAATGTTCATTTTGTTAATGTTTTATCAAACTTTCAATTGTGATGATTTAATCTATATATATACTTAAATCTACCAGTAGCAAAGCATTGCCGGGTCTTCTAGTAAATGAGTAATATTTAAAGTTTAAAAAAGTATTTAAAGTGGCCGCTAAGTAGGAGAAGGGCGGATAACCCGTACTGCCCTTACTGCGGCAACCCGGATACCCCAGAGCACGTGGCGTTCTGGTGCCCGAAGTGGGATCATTACCGCTTAACTTGCTCGGCGATTACCGGACCGCTCAGCATGGAGAACATCATCGCCACCATGTTGCGGAGCCCCAAGAGTTTTGACGATCATTGCAGGATTCGTGGCGAAAGTTCTCCGGAAGAAGAATCGGGGAGCTCGGAGATGAGGGACAATCCTCTGCGGAGCTGCCGGTCGCACGTGCTTGCACGACTGGGCGGTAGCGATGAGACACGGGGACTCTTGCACTCCTGAGCAAAAAAGACCGTGTCTCGGCAGGGATGTCTACTCGGGTGTCCCCGTTAGAAATATTGGTATAAAGACCGGGTCCCGGCTCCCGGAGTGTGAACCAGGGAGAGCATAGCCGGGCCTTGTGGATCCTACTCTGGGGGTTGTGTAATACTTAACTACAGGATCCGGCCCGGGGAAAATAAAAAAAATAAAATAAAATAAAGTGGCCGCTAGAAGCGCTACACCCGGGCGAATGAAATATGGTTGCGCGCGAGCTTTAGTTAGAATCTTTAAATTAAATAAACAGAAAATTTTATACTTAAATAAAATGATAAATATTTTAAATTATGTTTGTAAGTCGTGGATCAGAAAAAAGCCGCGTGATCGCAAATTCCTAAAATTGTGTTCCCAGATTATTTTTTTTTAAAAATCAATCGGGAAGAAGCAAAAATCTCTCTGAAAGTGCTTAGCGTAATTAATAGAAAAAAAATTATTTATTAAAAACAAGTATATTTAATAAAATAATATATTATTAAATATTATACAAAGAAAGATAAAATTTCATAGTTACAATTAGGTAGTGTAAATAAATAAATTTATTATACAGTAACTGATCTCTTTACATGTTGGATTAATGTTATATGAGAAAAACAAATATGTTAATGCAGTTTTCTTAAATAAACAAAGATAAATAGACTAAATAAAAATTATTAATGGATTATCTCTAATAAAGGTGTTCAAAATCTCTTAACTAAAATGAAAATTAATTGACTGTTTTTTTTTTTTTTTGTTTTCAGTTATTTGACTGGTTTGATGCATCTCTCGAAGATTCCCTATCTAGTGCTAGTCGTTTCATATCGGTATACCCCTTACATCCCTAACAATTTGTTTTACATATTCCAAACGTTGCCTGCCTGTACAATTTTTCCATTTTACCTGTCCCTCCAATATTAAAGCGACTTTTTCAGGATGCCTTAATGTGGTCTATAAGTCTGTCTTTTTTAACTATATTTTTCCAAACGCTTTTTTCTTCATCGATTTGCCGCGCAACATTTCTTTATTTGTCACTTTATCAATCCATCTGATTATTAACATTTTCCTACAGCACCGCATTTCGAAAGCTTGTAATCTTTTCTTCCCAGATACTCCGATCATCAAAGTTTCACTTGCATATAAAGCGACGCTCCAAATATATACTTTCAAAAATCTTTTCCTGACATTTAAATGAATTTTCCATGTAAATAAATTATATTTCTGATTTGTCTGTGCTATTCGGCATTTTATATCGCTCCTGCTTCGTCCATCTTTAGTAATTCCACTTCCCAAATAACAAAATTCTTCTACCTCCATAATCTTTTCTCCTCCTATTTTTACATTCATTGGTCCATCTTCGTAATTTCAATCCTTTCATTTTGTTATTTATTTTCGTTTATTTTCACGCGGGAGTTCTTGCGTAGAACTTCATCCACGCCGTTCATTGTTTCTTGAAAAACTATATCATCAGCAAATCGTAGCATCTTTATCTTTTCACCTTGTACTGATACTCTGGATCTAATTTTTACTTAACATCATTAACTGCTAGTTCTATGTATAAATTAAAAAGTAACGGCGATAGGGAACATCCTTGTCGGACTCCTTTTCTTATTACGGCTTCTTTCTTATGTTCTTCGATTATTACTGTTGCTGTTTGGTTCCTGTAAATGTTAGCAATTGTTCTTATATCTCTGTATTTGAACCCTAATTTTTTTAAAATGCTGAACATTTTATTCCAGTCTAAGTTATCGAATGCTTTTTCTAGGTCTATAAATGC
This sequence comes from Lycorma delicatula, assembly GCF_047948215.1. Taxonomy (NCBI): domain Eukaryota; kingdom Metazoa; phylum Arthropoda; class Insecta; order Hemiptera; family Fulgoridae; genus Lycorma; species Lycorma delicatula. The sequence continues at coordinate 192,111,000 of NC_134458.1, read as the reverse complement.
CAAGTATGCCGGTTTGTTTTTCTTTAATCTTCCCTCTACTATTAATCTGAGGACTAAAATTGCTTCCCTTGTCCCTATAATTTTCCTGAAACCAAATTGGTCTTCTCCTAACAATTCTTCCACTCTCCTCTCAATTCTTCTGTATAGAATTCTAGTTAAGATTTTTGATGGATGACTAGTTAAACTAATTATTCTGTATTCTTCACATTTATCTGCTCCTTCTTTCTTTGGTATCATGACAAATACACTCTTTTTGAAATCTGACGAAACTTCCCCTTTTTCGTAAATATTACACACCAGTTTGTGTAATCTATCAATCGCTTCCTCATTCTGCACTTCGCAGTAATTCTACAGGTATTCCGTCTATTCCAGGTACCTTTCCGCCATTCAAATCTTTAAACGATCTCTTAATGAAATGACTATCGATTACTAAATAAAACTCCTGTCAATATTTAAACTAAAATTGAAGAGTAACGGATGATCGTAAGTCGCGCAACACAAATGATAAGTTGTTCTTTAGAAAGCCTTTTTATTAATTTGCAAAAATATGAGATACAAGTTTATAAATAATAAGTGCTGGAAATGTCCACCATGATTTTCAATTCACCTTTATATTGTATTCAACCTTTTTTTATGTTAAAATGCAGGGTTATTATTAAAATGGATATTTCATTTTTACATTTTATTTAATAAATGACATTTAATTTTTAAAAGTCCGTACGTTTCACACAGTTCCTCTCGAATAGTTATAAATCTATCTAGAATAGATAGTCTAGTACTAGCCTTCGGAGACTCAATACGTATTTAACAGACATTGTATAATTAATTTATAACATTGTTATATATATGAAGCGCACGTTTGAATACTATAATCAAAAACAATCTAATATGGGCATCACGTAAGTTCCTTGTACGCCTATTAAATTACATATATATATTTTTTTTTTAATGAAAACATACAATTTTTTTTCATTAATAACTTCTGATATTTTTTATTATTATTATTGAGTAATTATTTATCGTAATTTTTTTTTACAATCAGAGGTTAATAATTTATTAATAAATCAATATATTTAAATTAAAACGAAGGAGATGAAGTCGAATTCAAATCGATATGTCTTCCCCTTGTAAGATCCAAATATTTCATTAATTAAAATTTTATTTGGATATAACTCAGGAACCGATGAAAATAAATTAAAATTGAAAAGCTCTCAATGATTGCTTATTATTGCAGTTAAGAAAAAGTCCAAAATCCAAATTTTATTTGAATTTTGGTATTTTTTTGGACAAATTTGGTTCAGTCGATCGTAATCAAAAGGGAAGATGACAACTAAATGTTACAACATTCCTAAATATACAATTTCAACATCCTACGGCTAATCGTTTTTGAGTTATGCGAGATACGTACATGCAGACGTCACGCCGAAACTAGTCAAAATGGATTCAGTGATGGTGAAAATGGACATTTCCGTTGAAAATTGAAAACTGAAATTTTTAACGGCTATACATTTTCGGATTCTACTTGTAAAACTAAACAGAAAATACCATTAGGAAAAATGGAAATTTCTCCTTCGTTCCCCCACTGTTCGCCATTTCGTTATTTTTATATAAAAATTTATATCTCGAGTTCGGATAGAGAAATCGCATTAATATTTGGTAAGCGTCTTGGTAATAAAGTTTTATAATTAGCAAAAAATCAGGGCCTAAATAATTTTGCAAATTACAAAATGGCGGCCATATTTATTTATCAATCTGTTATATTTCCATAAATATTGGTTTTATCAAAATTTATGTTTTGCTAAAATATTAAGCCTTTTATTTTGAACAAAATGACATCTTATTTTTTAAAATCGGTTAACAAATAGCCAAGGTAAGACAGAAAATTGTAATTGTAATTGTAATTTTGTGTCTGTTTTCATTTCCACCACTTCACGTTCAATTCCATTAAATATTAATTGTGAATTCTAGTATCAAATTAAGTAATAATTTTCTCACAATATTAGACCTAGTAATGTGATAATATTACGTTAATTATTGCAGAACATTATGTGTACTTAAACAGTTAACAGTTGTTAAAAGTTATAACAGATGTTCAAAGTGTTCACCATCAGAAACTACACAAGTCTCCAGTCTTTCTCTGAGAGATTGTCTTAACCGTTCAAAAATTCCGGGAATATTCCTAATTTTTTGAAATTCATTTTGGATCCTTTATTGAAGATCCTCAATGTTGAGTCGAATAAACAATAATATGTTTCAAATGGCCCCACAGGTAGAAGTCCAGAAGGTTTAAGTCAGGTGATCGGGCAGGCCAGGGCACTGGCCCACCGCGGCCTATCCATTTCCATGGAAAGTTTCACCCAGGAAATCTGATACCAACAGACTGAAATGTACTGGAGGTCCACCGTGGTGAAACCATATATTTTCTCTTAATTGTAGAAGGTCTTCCAAAAAATGTGGAAGATTTTTGGTTAAATGAGCAATATTATTTTCTCCGTGTGAACGATTTTGGTAGAATGACAGGACCCAAAAGATAGTCATTAAAAATACCTGCCCATATGTTAAGAGAAAATCTTTGCTGATGGCTGCTTTGGAAGGTACCATGAGGATTCTCGTCGCTCCAGGTACACTGGTTGTGATAGTTTTGAACACCATTCCTATTGAAAGAAGCTTCATTTTTACACTGTTAAGTAAAATGATCAACAGTAATAGTCGCTGTTTAGAATTATTCACAAGTGAAAAATTAATATCAATTGTTTTATTATTATTTAATATTAAACTTTATTACTTAATTTGATACATACTAGAAGTAAAAACAAATAAAAACAATCAATATTTCATCGAATTGAACGTAAAATGAAGGACATGAAAACAGACACAAAATTACAACATCGATTTTCTGCAATAAATCGACAATTTGTTAACCGATTTAAAAAAATAAAATGTCATTTTGTTCAAAATAAAAGGCTTAATATTTTTAAAAAATAACATAAATTTTGATAAACCTAATATTTATGCAGGTATAACGGATTACAAAATAAACAAGGCCGCCACTTTGTAATTTACGAATGTATTTAAGTCTTGATTTTTTGCTAATTTTAAAACTTTATTACAAAGACGCTTACCAAATTGTAATACGATACCTCTATCCGAACTTGAAATATAAATTTTTATATAAAAATAACAAAATGGCGGACAGTGGGAAAACGAAATTGCCATTTTTCCTAGGATATTTTTTGTTTAGTAGAATCCGAATAAGTATAACCAGCCCATCATTTTAGAAACATTCTGTATAAATAAAAACTAAATTATCCGTAACACAAAACACCAAGTGAATAACAGAAATTATCCGGTCATCGATACTACTGTTCGCCGTATGCGCAGTTGTTCCGTCTTGTTGTAACCAGCAATTACGTTCATCACCAAATAGGAAAGCTATAACCTGCACGATTATTTCTGCATACTGTTCAGCTGTGATAATCTTCAATAAAAAGATCGCACCCCAATACATCACACCCCAATTTTTTATGAATGTATGGCTATTCATGGACAAAGAAGTCGGGTAAATTGACTTCGGGGAAAAGAGATAGAACTTCGGGGTAAATAAAGGCATGGTATCGTCCCGTGGAAGGACAGAGTGAATGAGTTAGATTGTGGGCGTTATACGCATGATTTTTACTTAATGTTGATTTCCGGGACGCCTCTTTGGTACACCCGAACAACTATATAACGCAATTTCTTTCAGGGCATGGCACTTTTGGAACAGAAAATTCAGCCTTGCGAACTTTAGTATATATCCTCATAGCGGATTATTGGACAGTACTTATCATGTAATATATGAATATGCTAGGTATGAGTTATTGCAAGACCACCGAGTCGGTCTAGCGGTTAACTCGTCATCGCAAATCAGCTGATTTCGAAGTCGAGAGTTCTTAGGTTCAAATCATACTTTTATACTAGTTACTTTTTACGGATATGAATACTAGATCGTGGATACCGGTTTTCTTTAACGGTTGGGTTTCAATTAACCACACATCTCAGGAACGGTCGACCTGAGACTGTACAAGACTACACTTCATTTACATTCATACATATCATCCTCATTCATCCTCTGAAGTAATACCTTATAGTGGTTAAACAGAAGGTACCTTACTACAGAGACTAGAGAAAAAAGAGAGGTATGATTTGTTGCACCCGAAAACCATTTGTCGGCTTGACACTTGATCTATATGTTAATTGGAAAAGCCGGGCTTTGAATACTAGATCGAGGATAACGGTGTTCTTTGGTGGTTGCGATTAACCACATTGGTGGTTTCAATTAACCACACATCTCAGGAACGGTCGAACTGAGAATGTACAAGAGTACACTTCATTTACAATCATACATATCATCCTCATTTATCCTCTGAAGTAATACCTAAACGGTAATTCCCGAAGGATAAACAGGAAAAAGAAGAAGAAGATGGCCAGGAATCAATTGCAGACCATCTACGCTCTGGAAGACCGTTAACGTCAAAAATTGAAGAATATGTTGAGCGAATCAGACATGATACGGTACGACCGGCGATTAATTGTCAGAATGATTGCAGAACAATTGAATTTCAACCGTGCCACAGTCCATAAAATTTTGACAAACGAATGGGACATGAAAAAGGTTTGTGCAAAATTGGTCCCAAAAAACCTCATTGTTGAACAGAAAAACCGGGTGCCGGGATTTTGTAGGGCGAATTGAAATTGATTCTGATTTTCTAAAAAAATGTTGTTACTGGTGATAAATCTTGGATATTTGAGTACGACTCAGAAACAAAACGCCAGAGCAAGGCGTGGACACTTCAAACTCACCGCGTTCCAGAAAAGCAAAAATGTGCAAATCAATATCGTGGTAATTTGTTTTTTTGATAGTAATGACATTGTTCATAAGGAGTTTTTGCCTACACGACAGACTGTAAATCAGTATATTTCCCGGCAAATTCTTGAAAGAATGCGGAAAAGAGTTGCCCGTGTGAGACCAGCCATCAAAGATAACTGGATGCTGTATCATGACAATGCACTCTCAATTAATGAATTTTTGGCAAAGAAAAACATTCGTGTAGTTTCTCAACTACTTTATTCACCTGACTTGAGTCCCTGCGACTTTTTCCTGTTCCCGAAGTTAAACACAGCATCTCAAAAGACACCACTTTGTAACAGTAGAAAACAAAGAAAAAATTTAACCTTCCATCTGAACGATATTCTGGTTTCTGAGTTCTAAAATTGCTATGAAAAGTAAGAAAACCGTTTGAAGCGTTGCGTGGCTTCCCAAGGGAACTATTTCGAAGGTGATAAAAAGTTTTTCTGAACCAGTCTCATTACTTTATTTACAGATCTTGTGTTCAAAACTATGGTATATTTCTTTTATAAAAATTCATGATTGTTATTAAAAGTGAAAAATGATGTAAACACTGGTGTAAAGGTTAGCAGAATTCTTAAGAATGTTGGCTTAAGCATGTGTACTTGCTACCAAATGTCTGGATGTCCCTCACGATCCCACTATGTTCTATAAATTTTGTGTAATATTAAAAATAAACTATAAAATCTTTACATCATTACTAGACATAAATTACTAGCACATATGATACATTAAAAATTGATTACGTTTTTATTGAATGCAGGGTTCCCACCGTATTTTAAGATTTGTTTTTCCTGACCGTTTAAGTAAACATTTTCTGACTCTCATAATGTTATGCTTTTGTTGTTTATTTTGGAAAATATATAAATATTTTATCTTTGCAGCCTCCATCATCCCCATAGCTGCCCAATTTACACCTGATTTTATTATTTATTACAACGCTTTATTTATTTAATGAATTTTTTACAATTTTTTTTTTGGCTTCAGTCATTTGACTGGTTTGATGCAGCTCTCCAAGATTCCCCCTATCTAGTGCTAGTCGTTTCATTTTTTTTTTTCCTCCTATTTTTCCTCCTCTATGAATCATGAGACCTTGCCGTTTGTGAGGGGGCTTGAGTGCTCAGGGATACTGAGTAGCTGGACCGAAGGTGCAACCATATCGGAGAGGTATCTGTTTGAGAGCCAGACTAAGGAATGATTCCTGAAAGAGGGCAGCAGTACTTTCTGTAGTTGTTAAGGACGACTTAAACGGCCGTATCAACATCACTCAGTCCTCTGAGTACTGCGCAGCTGAAAGCAATGGAAAACTAAAGCTGCTTTTTTTCAAAGAAAATGTGGCTCTCTGCATTTTCACATAGCAATAATGGAGGCGCCTTCCTTGGTAAAATATTCCGGAGGTAAAATAGTCCCCCGTTCGGATCTCCGGGTGGGGACTACTAAGGAGGGGGTCACCAGAAAATTAAAAAATAACATTCTACGAGTCGGAGCGTGGAATGTTAGAAGCTTTTTTACAATATATATTTAAAATTAGGCTATCTTTTTGTGATAAATTGTTTCAGTAAATTATACTTCAAAGTATAAATAAAAAAAAAACAAGCTTCGCTGTTGGCTGGTTGTCTAGTGGTGAACGCGTCTTCCCAAATCAGGTGAATTTGAAGTCGAGTGTTCTAAGGTTCAAATCCTAGTAAAGGCAGTTACTTTTATATAGATCTGAATATTACATCGTGGATACCGGTGTTGTTTGGTGGTTGGGTTTCAATTAACCACACATCTCAGGAATGGTCGAAGTGAGAATGTACTAGGCTACACTTCATCTACACTCATACACATCACCCTCTGAAGTAATACCTGAATGGTAATTCCCGTAGGCTAAACAGGAAAAAAGGAATAAAATTGAATGTAAAAGATATTTAAATTAGTGTAATTTTTTGTGTGACAGAATAGTGTATGGTAGCACCGCTAGATCACGCCACCGGTCAACAGTGGACGTGGCATCAAGCAGATTATTTAGTCCAAACAGCATTGTCTTTTACGCAAGAGCAATACGTCTTTATTGTTGTGAGATACTGTTAATCGAAAACGGTACGCGAAATGTCAAGAAGATTTTTTAAATGCTTTTCCCAAATCAAATCCACTATATGTCATTTATTTAATCGTTTCTGGAATACAGGTAGCAGTGGCGGTCGTGGATAAAATTAGTGGTGGTGCTGCTCCAGAAACGTTTTTTCTAGGACTTTTCAAGGCCATGGTTAAAGTTTTCTGTAAAATAGAAGAACCGAAAAAAATGAATCAAATAGAATAGCTGGAAAGAGGATAATAATCTAATTCTACACTTTATCACATTCAGGAATATGGTACACGGTAAACCGTATTCGGTTTAACCGAATAAATAATGAATTATCAATACAGATATTTTTTACTATTATTAGATAACTTAATAAAATGACCGCTTAAAGACACTATAGTCCAATGGTGGGTGCTTAATTTAAATTTCTATGTACACAGAAACAAATACGTAATTAGTTTTTACCAATTATTTTCTCTTTCGCCCTTCCAGCGTGTTTTTTGGACAGATTTGGCGATCAAAGAGCCCTTTCTTTCTGCCATCTTCAATCAGTACTGAAAAAACAAGTAAATCGCTTTCATATTTCTTCCACCGACGAAACTAGAAAAGGGAACGAACAAGGAACGTTCCATACACACAAGGAGTAAACAAAAACCTACTTTCCACCAGCACGCCAGGATGGGCACTGCGGGAGCGACAACCAGCCAACAATGAAGCTTCCAATGTGCGCATGCGCACAACAACCAAACACCATACCGCTAGAACTGTGAAGCCAACAGTTCCATACAAAGATTTTTGTATTTTTTTCATAAACTGGGGGATGGCTACTGGCATTAACCTTAAGGATTATATATTATACAAATATAAAGAAAAAAGGATTCATTATATTAAATGTTATTGATAACATTATTTCCATTATATTAAGTGGAACTACAGGGTGCTGCATTTCCACAGTGCCTATACCCGAGCTGCCACTGCTTGAAGATGAATTTGCAGTTTTTAATGTTGTAGATAATTGTTTTTTTCCAATTTTGTTTGTCACATCCTAAATTTTTTTTACATTTATTATTTTCTATAAAATTATTGGTTTCTTCAATATATATATATATTTTTTATTATAATTATTACCGGCGTGTTATTATATCTATGATAATTTTTATTTCCTTGTACTTCGTACAAGGAAAATTCGCCAGGAATATCTCGCACTACTAAAAAATGATTAGCGTAGAATGTTGAAATTTGGGATATAGAACTGTTGTAACATTTAGTTATGCATTTCCCCTTATAACTGCACTCGACTGGATCAAAAGTGTCCAAAAAAAGCCCAAAATCCACAACAATTTCGATTTTGATCTTTTTTAACTGCAGTATAACCCCTCATTGACAGCTTTTCAACAATATATCGTAAGTGGTACTTATTCTCATTGGTTCCAGAGTTACAGCCAAATGAAATTTTAATTAATAAAATATTTGGATCTTACACGGGGAAGACTCATCGGTTCGAATCATACTTTTAACTTTTTTGATTTAATTTAAATACATTGATTTATTAATAATTATTAACCACTGATAAAAAAACCAACAATAAATAATAACATAATAAAAAATAACAATATTTATAACAAAAAAAGGTTTTTTACAAAATCACACGTCCACCCTAAAAAATGTTATTATAATCGTTTGCTATATTGTGAAGTCACAGGTGAGCGATGGAATTATATAAATCAATAATATTTAAAGTGTAAAAAGTATCCCGATCTGACCGGGTCACGTATTCGTTCGTTCGGTCAATTCGGTACCTGGTGCGTTAAGCCTCGGGATTATACCAGTCTGCCCACCGTTCAAGTGAAATTTATTGTATGTAAGTTGTGAAATTACATCAGTTTAGTTAGTGCCGACCGTCGCTGCTAGTAGCGCCACACCCGCACGAATTAAAAACGGTATGCGCGCGCGCCCTTTTGTTAGATTCTTTGAATTAAATAAAAAAATATTATTATATTTAAATATAATGGTAAATATGTTATTCAGACGTGCGTGCGTGCGTGCGTGCGTGTGTGTGTGTGTGTGTGTGTATGTTAAGCCGTGCATCATAAATGACCCACAGTTGTAGGACTTTTCCGGAATGCGTTTTTAGCCGCGTGACCGGAAAGACCTACAATTGTGTGGTCAGCTTTTTTTGGAACAGTTTCTTTATAAAGAGGTGGAAATTATTATATTATTACATTTATATAAACAGGATCTTATAGTTAAATTTCATAAGAAAGCTTAATGTGTACCGTGATTCGACTTCTGGGAAATTTAGATATATCTTCCCGTTTCATATCCTCCAGACTCCAAAACCATCGTCAGTTCAAAAGTTTATATATATCTCAATTTCTTGTGGAAACGATAAATGCCGTAATTTTGTGCCAATCATTTTCAAATTGATACATAAAATATAACGACCCAATATCTCGGTCTAGTTCGTTATTGGACCAAATCGCACCACGGGGATGGAAATGGGGGTCTTTTTCGACAAAAACAAAATATCGCTATAACTTTCTTATTAAGAAAATATCGAATTCGTTTAAAGTTTCTAGTATTCTATTGATAAGGGCCTAAAACGTATCTAAGAAAGTCTTTTGATATCACCAACCGTTGACCCACGGGGTGGAAAACATAGGGTTTCGAGAAAAAAAAATCATACCTTCCTTAATAGGTATAATATCGAATCGGTTTAAAGTGGTCGTTAGTCCTCTAAACATTATCTAAAATTTTTGTGTGAAACAAGTTTTGATATGATCAACCCTTACGGCAAGGGATGATCAAAATGTTGTAAGAATTGTAAGCAGATCGGGCTTGTCGTATGCTAAACGTGCAACCGTTGTAGTATCGAGTAAATTTGAAGTTTTTCTTAGCTTTAACGTGGAAATCTTTTTTATCCCCTAACGGTAAAATCTACCTCCACTGGCGTACCGAAAGGGATTTTTTTGTTAATAAATTCACGTCGTCAATGAAAATGGTTGCGGATTTTTTAAACACTATTATGAGTTATTGATGGTAATAAATTATTATTCGGGGGGGAGATTTCTTCAGAAAGTTTGAAAAGTTGTGTACTGACTGGCACTTTTTTTAATAATTCTATCTTTGAAATATAATTATATAATAATGAATTTAATTTTTGTTATTATATAACAATCTGTCACGTATACCGAAATTATCTTTATAGTCTGTATGAATGTTAAGCTAAATGATAACTTATGCGATAAGATTAAGTTATAAAATGAAAAATAAATAGTATATCGTTGAACTTCGAGTACTCTTCTAAATATATTACATATTCCAAAACTACAAGGGTTAACGTAAGAACAGAAATTATTAATTAATTAACTAAAGATATCTTTAATTGAAAATTACTACGTTTAAATATAACAGTTTAATTTTTTAACACTTTTCTCTTTCAAATTTAGAACCCTAAAACAGCGTTTTAAATTTACAAGATAAAATATATATTATATAAATTAATATGAAAATAAATTCATGAAACTAGTTTAAATTTAAAAAATGTCACGTGGACACCACATGACTTCCTTGTACGCCTATTAAATTACATATACAATTTTTTTGCTGCACTCCATTCGAAAGTGAGATACGATCCTCCAATTCTGTAATAAAGTGGACAGTTACACGATCGGTGAAATGTTAGTTTTTTTACATCAAATATTAATTCATGAAATATTAGGATAGAGTAAAAGCCCCTTTATTACTCGTATTACTAGATGAGTATTATTTCTGGTGTGTCGTATAAATTAAACTATTCCGTTTACTGAACTCCTGTATACTGCGTACAAATGTTAATTTCGACCTTACACTGTAAAATATTATTTGATTATTTGGTGAATAATCAAAAATGAAAAAGAAACAATAATACAGCAAAGAGAAAGATAACATGAATAAATATATCTGAAAAAAGGGGAAGAAAATGTTAAAACCAAAGAAAGAATAAAAATATTAATAGAGGATGATTAATATAAAGAGAGAGAAAATTTTAAAATTAGAGAACGTGTACACAAATTAAGATCGAAAGAATTATATTAAAACAGAACGATTAAGTGATAGGCGACAAAAAACGATCAACTCCGACTTAGGGAGACAAAATCAGAAGAGTATTGAAATAAAAGATAAGAATTTTTTCCAATTCATTAAACATCGGGCATGCATGCCTCAGTGTATAAATTCCAGAATAATTAAATAAAATTAAACTAGAAAATCCAAACATAATACGATGTTAAATTATAATTTTCAATTAATATTAACTAATCAGATGCTTAATCAAATCTAGAACATACTAGCAGACCCGGCAAAGCTTCGCAATTACTACATTTGAGTGTATATATATATATTCAAATTAAATGAAGGCAATTGGAAGTTTGATAAAACACTGAACATTATGGAACTTCACAGAATTTAACTTTACCCTTTTACCCTTTCACCCTTTCCTCTTTTCCGTTTTCCTTTCCCATTTTCCTTTTTTCTCGTCTTCCTTTTACCCGTTTTCCTTCTGCCATTTTAATTTTACGATATTCCCTTTCCACATTTCTCGCTTTCCTGCTTTCCACCCTTCCTTCCCCCAATTGATTTTCATTATTTTCTCTTTCCCTTGCTGCTTTCCCGTTTACATTTCCTTTTTCCGTTTTTTCTATTTTCCCTTTCTCCATCTTTCCCTTTTCACTTTCACCTTCTATATCCGCTGGTAAATCGGTCCAGTAGTTCTTTAGTCTATAGCGCACACACATAGCGGAAACGGTGAAATGGAATCGTAAAATATTTAGTACAGCGTGTGTTGCTTTTACGTCCAACAGATAGCGCTGTTTTTACCTGTCACAGGTGTCACATCTTAGGTACATAAAAACACGCGCGTATTCGAATGCAACGTTGTCTCAAAATTTCAAAGCGATCGGTGAAGGACTTTCGGAGATGTAAGATTTTGAACAAACGAACATTTACATTTTTATTTATATTACATATACACATATGTAATAATGTCTATTAAATTATATATACACATTTTTAAACGCACATCAAATTTTATTTCATTAATAACTTTTGATATTTTAACTTATTTTATTTTCTTTGTTGTTATTATTGAATTATTGTTTATCGTAAAACTTTTTTTACAATTACAGGTTAATAAATCAATATATTTAAATTAAAAAAAGGGGATAAAATCAAACTCGAACAGATGTGTCTTTCCCTTGTAAGATCCAAATATTTCATTAATTAAAATTGATTTGGCTATAACTCTAGAACCGATGAAAAAAAATTACCACTTATGATATCGTTGAAAAGCTCTCGATGAGGGCTTATTACTCCAGTTAAGTTTGGATTTTGGGCTTTTTTGGACACTTTTGATTCAGTCGATTGCAGTCAAAAGGGGAGATGCACAACTAGATGTTACAACAGTCTTAAATCCAAAATTTTAACATTCTAATCGTTGTTGAGTTATGTGAGATACATAAGTACTTACAGACGTCACGCGGAAGCTAGTAGAATTGGATTCACGGATTTTCGTTGAATATGAAAACCGAAATTTTTCGCGATTTCAATACTTCCTTTATTTTGTACAAGGAAGTAAAAACTATCAAATGAAATATTGTAAAAGAAAAATCGAGTTATTTTTACTTACTTATTTAGTCATAAAAAAGAGAATTCTCAAAATCTTGAATATCATCAAAATAAAAGGTTAATTTGTACCTAAATACGATGTTTGTATAGAAAACAACGAAATTGTATTTTTTAATTGTTATTATTAATTTTACAGATTATTGGATCTTGTCCCCTTTAACCTACTCCCCTCCTCTATTCACACACTTGTATCCGCTTGGCGAAATAATTCTGGATGGCTTCATTTGAAATAGTCTAAGTTCCTTGACGAATACGCTTTAAAATCAAGAATTTCAAAATGGCGTCCTTTCATCACTGATTTTAATTTCAAAAATAAAAAAAATCGAATAAAGCCAGGGAGGCTGAGAGAAGACAGAGACAGTCATCTCATTTTCGGTACAAAATTGAGTCGAGTGTGCGGGCGCATCATCGCGGTGAAGGAACCAAGAGTTGCCTTGACAAAACTTTGGTGTCTTTTTGCAGATTTTTCACGTAACCGTTGAAAAATGCCTTGAAAGTAGACACGGTTTACCGTTTCAATTCGAGGCAAGAATTGAAAAAAAATCATTAAAACCGAAAAAAAAAGTAGTATCAAATTGACATCGGATCGAGACCGATCTTTCTTTGAACATGGAAATCTTTTGCCGACCCGTTGTGATGTTTGAACTTTTGTCTCGATGTTGTACCCGTAAATACGGCTTTCACCTCCCATTATGATCTTTTGCGTGAATGTTTTATCGTCATCGGTTTGTTCAAGTAGCCGACAAACGTCCAATCGATGTTCATTCTACTATTCGGTCATCAAACGAAGAACAAAATTTGTTGCAGCTCGATGTACGTTTAATTTTTTAGTTAAAATATCACGGCATTATCCGATTGAAATGCTAACCTCTTCTGCAAATTGTGGCGGCATTAGTAAGGGTGCAGTTTTAGAAAACATTTTTTCGGGGCCTTTTTAACGCCACGATTAATGTTTTCTGTAAAATAAAAGAGCCTAAAAAATGAATGAAATGGAGCAGCTGGAAGCACGATAATAATCTAATTGTACACTTTATCACATTCAAGAATCCGGTACACGGTTTAACCGAATAAATAATAAAATGTCAATACAGATAGTATTTTTTAATAACTTAATAAAATGTCCGCTTAAAAACATTATAGTCCAACGGTGCTTAATTTAAATTTTTGTGTACAAAGAAACACAATCTAATAATGTGTTAAACAAAGATGGTAAACCGATTTATAATACGAAAGGCAAAGTCGAAAGGTAGGTGGAATATATTGAACAGTTATACGGAAGAAATGAATTAGAAGATGATGTTATAGAGGAAGAAGAGGAAGTCGAAGAGGATGAAAAGCGAAAAACAATACTGAGATCTGAATTTAAGAGAGCATTAAAAGATTTGAATGGCAGAAAGGCTCCTGGGATAGACGCGATACCTGCAGAATTACTGCGCAGTGCAGGAAAGGAAGCGACACATAGATTATACAAACTGGTGTGTAATATTTATCAAAAATGGGAAATTCCGTCAGACTACAAAAAGAGTGTTATAGTCACGATACCAAAGAAAGCAGGAGCAGATAAATCTGAAGAATACAGAACAATTACCTTAACTAGCCGTGCATAAAAAATCATAACTAGAATTCTGTACCGAAGAATTGAGAGTAAAATGGAAGAAGTGTTAGCAGAAAACGGATTTGGTTTCAGAAAAGGTATACGGACAAGGGACAACGGACAATTTTAGCCCTGAGATTAATATTTGAAGGCAGTTTAAAGAAAAACAAACCGACATACTTGTCATTTATACACCTACAAAAAGGTATTCGATAACGTACACTGAAATAAAATTTTCAGCATTTTTAAAAAATTAGGGTTCAAATACGGAGATAGAAAAACGATTGCTAACATGTACAGGAACCAAACAGCAACAGTAATAATTGAAGAACATAAGAAAGAAGCCGTAATAAGAAAGGGAGTCCGACAAGGATGTCCCCTATCCCCGTTACTTTTTTATCTTTACATAGAACTGGCAGTTAATGATGTTAAAGAACAATTTACATCCGGAATAACAAGCTGAAAAGATAACGATGCTACTATTTGCTGACAATATAGTAATTCTAGCCGAGAGTAAAAAGGATTTAGAAGAAAAAATCGACGGCGTGGATGAAGTCCTACGCAAGAACTACCGCGTGAAAATAAACAAGAACAAAACGAAAGTACTGAAATGTAGCAGAAATAATGAAGATGGACCACTGAATGTGAAAACAGGAAGAGAAAAGATTATGGAGGTAGATGGTAGTAAACGATTACTAAAGATGGACGAAGCAGGAGCGATATAAAATCCCGAATAGCACAGGTGAAACGAGCCTTCAGTCAGGAATATAATTTGTTTACATTAAAAATTAATTTAAACGTCAGGAAAAGATTTTTGAAAGTATATGTTTGGAGAGTAGCTTTATATAAAAGTGAAATTTGTACGATCGGAGTACCTGAGAAGAAAAGATTAGAAGCTTTTGAAATGCGGTGCTATAGGAGAATGTTAAAAGTCAGACGGGTGGATAAAGTAACAAATGAAGAGGTGTTGCGGCAAATCGACGAAGAAAGAAGCATTTGGAAAAATATAGTTAAAAGAAGAGACAGACTTATAGGCCACACATTAAGGCTTCCTGGAATAGTCGCTTTAATATTGGAGGGACAGGTAGAAGGGAAAAATTGTGCAGGCAGGCAACGTTTGGAATATGTAAAAGAAATTGTTAGGGATGTGAGATGTACGGGGCATATCGAAGTGAAACAACTATATCTAGATTGGGAATCTTGGAGAGCTGTATCAAACCATTCAAATGATTGAAGACAAAAAAAAATGTACGCAGAAAGAAATACATAATTAGTTTTTACTAATTACCTTCTGTTTCGCCATTCCAGTCTGTTTTTGAACAGATTTGGCGATAAAACAGTCCTTACTTTACGCCATCTTCTGATTACTAGTGAAAAAACAACTAAACCGCTTTCATATTCCTTCCACCGACTATACTAGAATAGGGAACGAACAAGGAACGTTCCATAGACACGCGGAGTAAAAAGAAAATTACCTTCTACCAGCACGCCAGGGTCAGCACTGCGGGAACAACTGTCTTCTCGCAGTCTCGCGTGCAGCTTCCTATATGTGCATGGTCACAACAGCTGCACACCACGTCGCTGGAACCGTGAAACGCACAGTTCCATAGACAGATTTTTATATTTTTTTTATAAACTGGGAGATGGCTACTGACATTAAGGTTAAGGATTATATATTGTACAAATCCAAAGAAAGAATTAAAGAAAAAAGGACTCGTTTTATTTAATTTTATCGATAATATCAAGTAAAAATAGGGGTGCTGTAGTTCCACAGTGCCTATACGCGAGCCGCTACTCTCTGAAAGTTTTCTAATATTCAATCGGGGATTTGCAAACACTAGATCGTTGATTTTCTGAACTTTATAAGTTGAATTCGAAGGCCTTCTCTGTAGAAAGTCATCTTCAATCGATTGATGACCGCTTTTAAATCGTGAAAATGATCGGTAACATTGCGGAACACCCAGATCATCATTTTTATAAACTTATTTCAAAAGTTGAAACGTTTCTGTTGACATTTTCCCCAGTTTCACATAAACTTTTACCTCGTATCTTTGTTCCCGAAAATCTCTACTAAAACTTAAACACTTTCCGCTCAAATAACAATAACAGGAAAATTACACTAGATATCAACAATCCAAGAACATGTAGTTACAAAGGAGGTTATGCGGAATCCAATGCTGCCAACCGCACGTCACTAAATATCTCCGTTGGTGGGTAATTATAAATGTTCGGTTACTTGTTGAATAGATTTCGTATAAAATTCGGTACTCATTAAAACTTTTTTAAAACAGAAATAATCTGATGTATTTTTTTGTATCGCTTCAAAAATCAATATCCTATTTATTTTATGCAAACCTTATCTCGGTACATGTAATTAAGATTGTTAATGCCATGTAAATTAAATTCAGCGGATCGTTTGTGTAAATTTTTCAAATAATATAAACAAATTAAACATATTTATTGTAAATATTTACATACCTCAAAATTTGAATTTGTGCTATTTCGATTAGTCATTGCAACTATTCCAACAGAAAGATTTGTACGAAGAAAGTAAGCAGTAAAGAAGCATAAAAATAAAAGTAACGCTTGCACTTTACGTACACCACCAGATCCTCTTTCTGTACAAAAAAAAAACAATTCTTAATTTTTATCAAACAACAAATCACGATATGTTATTTTTAATAATTTTACGTTATTGTTATATCATTGAATGAATGGACATTCATAATTTAAAGATTTCTGTGCCCAAGACGAAGTTTAAGCTTCTCAAGTGTGCAGACAAATTATCGTACAGTCGTAACCCCCACATTAAGTATAAAGGCTGTGTAATCAGTCGAGTTGGAGTTCATAAGTATCTAGGTGTTTTGTTTGATGAGAAGTTGCTGTTTAGCAACCAAATTAGGCAAGTAGCGGCGGACGCCGTCTCTGTGATGCACAAGCTTAGCAGGATTGCTCGAAAGGATTACGGGCTGTCGGGCCGTCATTTGTACATGGTCTAACGAAGTGTCTTTGAAGATATGACCTCTTACGCGGCGTCCGTTTGGGCGCATAGGTTGGAAAGAAATTGCACGCTTATTCAAAATTGAAGGAGTGTCCAGCGCAGAGCCTTAATTGTATTCCCTGGTGTTTTTAAAACAACCTCCTACGAGGCTACCACTGTATTGGGAAAGGCTCTCCCAATCGATGTAGTGGTGAAAGTTCCAGCAGCGATGTGAAGATCGCGAAGAGGCCGAGGTATTTGGAATGCAGTTTCGAGCCGGGCCTGTACCGCAGCGGAACGGTGATCGCAGTACAGCGGTTTTAAATTTCGTTCAGTCGCCCATCTCCCGCCTGCGGAAGAGTCTACAGAGCCTGGCGATGGATGCATGGCAGCTGGAATGGCACACCATGACTAAGGGAAGATTCTTGTATAAATTTATACAGGATCTGAGAGGATGGTATGTCTCAAGCTCGTTTTTAAGCTCGTTTTTAAGGGCAAGGATGCCCAGGTGCTCACCAACCGTTTAATTTGAACCAATATCTGTCTCGGTTTCGCCTGGCAGCTGATGAGCTGTGCGTCTGCGGGGAGGTCAAATTAACACCTGATGTTTGACTGCCTGCTCTTGGGGGGGTTCACAGACCGGGCCGCACTGGAACTTAGAAGTCAAGGGTAAAATTGACCTCGCATAAGCGGCGAGTCATATTTGGCGAGAGCCGCATTGTCGAACTGCGTGGGAATTCCTTTATCCCGCTGCTACGTTCAAGTGACATCAGTAGTTTACTTAAGGGAAAGTTTCCTAACGCACTGGTGTGGGAAACTAACTTCGAGATATATGGCTGACCACCAGTTAATTAAGGCTCCAAGCGCTTTAACATGGTGGATAGGCACTTGCTGGAATTCGGTGACTTATGAGTGGCAGCGAATTGCTGTTTCGACGAAATAAATTTTAATTTATGGATGTCATATATTTTTAGTAGTTGACTAGATACGCCTACCCATTTTAGTAAATATAAGACAAGCGAGCGGTTGGGTCACGTAAGCCGGTGGTGTATGGCACCGCGCTGTTAGGTAAGCTGTAAAAGCTATTTAGGACACTGGTCGCTAAACTGTTTCGAAGCTCAGTAGCCGTTTGTGGCAGAAATATTCGGTCTTATGCTTTAGGACGACCGAATGGGGTGATGGCGGGAGAAATGCCAAGCAAACCAATAACGAAAGTTAAATTAGAAATTTAACTCTAGAAATTTATATTAACGAATCGGGATTTTCCGCTAGTGATCGGTACATTACGGTGCCTACTTTTTGGTTATAGTTCATTATTTTATGAAGATAAACAATCGCATAAAGAAATAAAAAATATGTAAAAAAAATTTAAAACACCACTTTTAAATTAAACGCCCTAAAAGGTAATAAGTAATTTAAGGACGGTATCTCAAAATGGATTTGATGGTGATATGTAAGATTATGTGAAATTAAAATTTGATATTTTTGCAAATTTTATCTCGTGCGTGTTCGCATCCCACTTTTTAGGCTATTCATCAGGAAACCGGCTTAATTTGCGTTTTGCTTACGGTATTAGCAAACTTTTGGTATAATTTTATGCAATATTGCTGTTCTACGCGTTCCATTATTATTTGAAAAATAGAAATCAGAAAAGTACCCATTCACTAACACGAACAATGGCTGCTGAAGAAAAACTGACTCGTCTGAGTGTAGATTAATTACCGCTGTAGTTTAATATAACTTGGTTAGGTTTAATTATTCTAAATCTCTGTTTTACTGGTTCAAGTAAATTATTAATAATATTTATTATTTTATATCATAAATTAATTTTATTATAATACTAGCAGCAGGGCGTACCAACGACACGTTTCCGCAGCTAGGCCTTCCGGGCGGGTTCCCCTGGCGGGAGGTGTCTCGAAATTGGATTATTGGGTGTCCAAAATTGATTACTTCTTGTGTAAAAATGTTTTTTTTTTGTTTTTTTTTAACGAAGAAAGTTGACCAAGGAAAAGCGAAAAAATATCAGGAAATCTTCTCAATTAAATTTGGTTTAGACCGGTTTAGGCATTTTTTAAAGATTGTACACTTTCAAAATTTTCATCAAGATCAATAATATCCAAAATTCACTCACCACGAGAGCTGGAAGCTTAAATATAAATTAAATTAAATTTTCGAAACAAATTATCGTAATAGGAAACCAACCTTCCTTGACACAATAACAAAAGAGAAATTGGCTTCAAAACCAATAAATCGCTAAGTAGGAGATATAGAATTCAAAATTCTTCTAATCTTGACGTTTATTGTTTACCATTTCGTGTGAACTACGTGTTTTGCCTATACGTATGTTTAATTGTAACTACAACACAAAAAAATGTAATCATATGTAGAATTCTAAATGGATAATTGATAGTATAATCAGTATCGATTAATTTGTATCGAAAATAGCTGTTATAAGATCTGCTGCGACATTGAATGAATGAATTACGGTAGTAAAATTTATTAATTTATTTTATAATTATTACAAGACTTACTAACAATAGATCATTAGACAAATTCATTTAATAAGAGTAATAGAAAAGTGATCTTTTTTAAAGAGTAAAAAAAGGGAAAATTTTTATTTTTACAATTAAAAACAAAGGAAACTGAAATCCGAGTCGACATAAATAATCGATTTTATGAAGAAAAACAATCCCATATATAAACAAATTATTATTAATATATATTTCGCATATATATCGATATATGTCAAGTAATCACCTGACCACGACGAGATACGTACTAATGAATCGGGATTTTCCGCTACTGATCGGTACATTCCGGTGCTAAGCTAAGGGTGACACACACACTAATAGACGTACATAAAAATGCCGTTTAAGTAGGGTAGAATTTGAACTTGTAATAACATTGTATTAACACATGTTAACTCATTGACGGCTGGCAGAAGACTGACTGACAAGAGCGTTAGACCGGTAGTTAAAAATTCATTTAAACAGGAGCCAGAAAAAAGTGAATATTTAAGAGTATTTAAAATTTAAACTTCCTCGTTTAAAAAGGAGTAACAAAAAAAGTGAATATTTATAAAGAGCATTTAAAAATTAAATACCCTCATTTAAATACCTTTATTAAGTAACCCTGATTCTTAAAACTGAGCTTAGAAAAAACAGTCATGCTCATTCTGTGTTTTTATCCTAACTTGTCTCAGTGAAATTCCCTTTCCTGCTGGCAGCGTCACCTAATACAAGGCGTGGTTAGCCTCCACCACACAGGGTGGATTATATCTTTCTATCTCCTTTACCTAGCAACCTATATAGCTTCCTATATAGATTCCTAGCAGTAAGCTTCCTATATAGATTCGTTTGGAGTTATTCCTCTCTCATTGCCAGACTTGCTTTACACAGTAATGGGTCGGTATAGCAAAATTTTACGATATACTTTTTACTGTTATAAAAAAATATTGCTGTTTTTTTATAGCTAAAAAGTAGACCCGACATTGCTTCGCTATTGCTAGATTTGAGTATATATATTAAATGAACACAATTGAAAGTCTGATAAAACATTAACAAAATGAAGATTACGGAACTACACAAAATTTAACCTTTCACTTTATAAATGTAAATATAAATAAATCCAATTGTCAAAAGAGCGCTACCTACCAGATTTAATTCAAACTACTCTCTAAACACAGTAGTCGGTTCAAAATACCCGTAACTTTGTTTCTACTGGTCAGATCGAGAATTTCTATAGCTTTAAACCTTCTCCGGGCAACGCAGACAATTTTGCAAAAACCCGCTCGTAAATCGGTCCAGTAGTTTTTTAGTCTATAGCGGACACGCATAAAAACATTACCTTATATATATATAGAAGAAGAAAATCTGTTTGTATATTTGTTTGGTTCGTATTTTTTTTTTGTCTTCAGTCATTTGACTGGTTTGATGCAGCTCTCCAAGATTCCCTATCTAGTGCTAGTCGTTTCATTTCAGTGTACCCTCTACATCCTACATCCCTAACAATTTGTTTTACATATTTGTTTTGTAAATATATCCATACCGGCGCCACCTAGCGGATCCATTTTTTGTAAAAATATTTATTTTCACGTAACTAATATATATTCTGAATATGAGCAAACCGGACCATAAATACAATTTTTCGATTTATTTCGATCCCAGCGCCACCTAGCGAATCCAAACTAATTTAGAAACCTTCGCGGGGATGCCCATAACAGCTCACCAAAGTTTCATCGAAATCGGATGAATGGTATAGGAACGCATACGGGACAAACAAAAAAACATTATATATATATATTCACTGGCAGAATAACAAAGAAATTGTCCGTTCACAAATTAGCTTTTAAATCCCAAAATCATTGAGGAATTATTTTCAAAAAATGAAAACAACGGACCTCTTCTTCCGTTTTGCAAAGTAACTGAATAACCGATCGGGTTTCAGATGTTTTAATTATTACTCAAAAATCCGTCTCAAGCGTTTTCAAAGAACCGCTTGAATTGAAGCGACTTCCGGGAAAAAGAGAAACGGAAAGAAACCTGTCTCAGAACACGATGACTGTTAAAACACCGTTCAGGAATGTTATTTATGAGATTTATATAAGTAAATAATTTCCTACGTTGAAAACAATATCGCATATCTTAAGTAACAGGGAGTTATTTACAGGCAAAACAGCTTTCTTCTAAAAAATAATTCGAAAACTCGTGTTTAAGCGGAAGAAACTATACAATAGGATGTTCCTGAAGGAAACAACAGATATTGTGTCGATGCGTTCTAATTTTAGGTAGATTTCATAAGAGTTACCTATTATAATGGGCACCATGATTCGACTTCCGGAAAATTTCGACGTATCTTTGCGTTTCACAACCCCTAGACCCCAAAAACAACCGTCAGCTCAAAAGGTTATATGTATGTGTGTGTGTGTGTGTGTACACACACACATATATATATATATATATACAGAGTGTTTCTAAAATAATGGGTTGGCTATACTTTTTCGAATTCTACTTCTAAAACTCAACAAAAAATACCCCTAAGAAAAATGGCAATTTCTTCTTCGTTCTCCCTCTGTCCGCCATTTTGTTATTTTTATATAAAAATTTATATCTCAAGTTCGGATAGAGGAATCACATTAATATTTGGTAAGCGTCTTTGTAATAAAGTTTTAAAATTAGCAAAAAATCAGGAATTAAATATCTTCGCAAATTACAAAATGGCGGCCATGTTTATTTTTCAATTCCTTATATAAATAATTAGTAATATTAAATAATTAGTAAATATTAGTTTTATCAACATTTATGTATTTTCTAAAATACTAAGCCTTTTATTTTTAGATAAGGTTTTAAGATATATTTCATCTTGAAAATATATATATATATATAGGAAGATATGCGCTTACGGACCCATTTCACCGGACATTCTTCTTCAGTATATTAAGTAGAATCATTTCCTAGAATTTGGCCTCAACTTTAAAGAACACGCTGTATAATGGAATAAAAATAATATACATCAACTTATTTTCGACAAATTCTTGACGTTCATTTTATAAATTTTAAAATGTAATAAAAATCTATCATAAAAACTTAAAGAAGACAGTTTTCCTCTATATCTACCTAAAATTTAATATATTTTAAAGCGTTAAACAGTTATGAAAGAACCAAATAGAACTAGATTCGACACGTGTCTAATTACTGGATAATTCTACAATTTGTGTCGCTTTGCGTTACTTTGCTTTACCCTTTTCCTTCTTTATCCGTTTCTTCTTCTTCGTTTATTATACCATTTTATTTTCTTTAATACTATTATCATTTCAAATAAAGGAATAACAGAAAATAAAAATTCAAGAATTTTAGCAAGATAAAAGAAAATTATAGGTCCTTCTTTGTACCGATTAACAATAAAATGTAAGGGTGACGTAAAAAAATTGGAAATTGAACATAAAAAAAAAAAGTTTGCATTGTTTTGTGTATTTATACGCGCGCACGTATGTACGTGTATAAAAGGGAAGTCAATACGTTTAAATTTAGCTGGAAACAAAAAAAAAAAATGGTAAGAAAAATGTTATATATATACTTAAAACTAAATAATTCATCATTTACGCAGTAATTCATTTTACATATATATATATATATATATATATATATATATGAATGTTTGTTTGTTTGTCCGTACGCGTTCCTATACCATTTATCCGACTGCGATAAAACCTTGGTGAGTTATTGTGCGCATGACCGCCAAGGTTTCTGAATTATTTTGGACCCACTAGGCGACGCTGAGGTTGAGAAATTTCGAAAATTGTATTTATAGTCCGATTTGGCTCATATATAGAAGAAGGGTGTTTCTAAAATGATGGGCTGGTTATACTATTTTGGATTCTACTTGTAAAAGTAAACAAAAAATATTCTTAGGAAAAATGGCGATTTCTCCTTCGTTTTCCCACTGTCCACCATTTTGTTATTTTTATATAAAAATTTATATCTCAAGTTCGGATAGAGGAATCACATTAATATTTCATAAGCGTCTTGGCAATAAAGTTTTAAAATTAGCAAAAAACCAGGAATTAAATACTTTTGCAAATTACAAAATGGCGACCATGTTTATTTTTCAATCCCTTATATCTACGTAAATATTAGTTTTTTCATAATTTCTGTTAATTTTCTAAAATATTAAGGTTTTTATTTTTAACAAAATTGCATTTTCTTTGTTAAAATCGGATAACAAATAGCCGAGTTATGGCAAACAATTGATATTGTAATTTTGTGTCTGTTTTCATTTCCTCCACTTTACGTTCAATTCGATTAAACATTAATTATAGTATGTATCAAATTAAGTAATAATTTTCTCACAATAATTATGAAACAAAATTACAATATCATAATAATTACAATATAATAATATGAATTGTTGTGCGCACGTCCGCGGAGCGGTTTGAATTAGTTTGGACCCGGTAGGTAGCGCTGGGGTCGAGATATTTCGAAAAATTATATTTATGTCCGATTTGGCTCATATTCCGATTATGTGTTACATGGGAAAAATACCTTTGCAAAAAATGGACCCTATACGTGGCGCCGGTCTCGAGATGTTACGAAACAAACAAATATACATACAGACTTTTTTCTTCTTCTTCTATATAAAAGCAATGTTTGTATGTGTCCGATATAGACTAAAAAAAACTACTGGAGCGATTTATTCGCGGGAAAAATTTGGGAAAGCGAAAAAATAAAAAATGAAATAGGGAAAAAGCGAAAAATGGAAAAAATAAAAGAGGAAAAACGGAGAAAGAAAAAAGAAAAACGGAAAAATGGATAAGGAAAACTGAAAAATAAAAAAAGAAACAGGGAAATGGGTGAAATGGATGAAAAGAGGAAATGGTAATATGGGGATGGAGAAAGGGGAAAGGGAAAGCGGAAAATAGGAAGAACTGAAGGTTATTTTTTTTTTGTGAATTCATTAATTTTCATTTTGTTAATGTTTTACCAAACTTTCAATTGTGTTCATTTAATCTATATATATAATCAAATTTTCCAATAGCGAAACATTACCGGGTCTGTTAGTTGTAAATAGAAACAAATATATCGTAATGATTTCGTAAAATTTTATTTTAAGTTTTTCTATTGTACAGTAAGTCACCGTACCCCTAAAAGTAACGAAAATTATGAGTTAGGATATGCGTTTAGGACATACAATATTTTTGTTGGAGACGGTTGGCAACAGTTTTTTACAACGCCACACGTTCTGAATAAAATTTAGTTGTGCTAAAATGGTTGACACAAGTAGTTAACAGCGTCGAATTTGCGGCAGATAGTAATTAATTGCGGCTGATCCAGGGGTTTCCCTGCATCAGCCGCAGTACTCCAGCGTCACCAACTCCGTTATCATGGCCTTGTAAGATCAAAATATTTCATCGATTAAAATTTTATTTGGCTGTAACTGTGAACCGATGAAAATAAGTACCGCTTATGATATATAGTTGAAAAGCTCTCAATGAGGGCTTATTACTGCAATTAAGAAACAATCCAAAATACAAATTGTTTGATTTTGGGCTGTTTTGGACACTTTCGGTTCAGTCGATCGCAATAAAAATCGGAGGTGCACAACTAGATGTTACAACAGTCCTAAATCCAAAATTTTAACATCCTACGGCTAATCGTTTTTGAGTTATGCGATGTACATACATACGTACATATAGACACCGAAACTAGTCAAAATGGAGTCAGGGATGGTCAAAATGGATATTTCCGTTGAAATTTGAAAACCGACATTTTTCATCGATTTAGAAGGAAGTAAAAGTATGAAAAAAAGTCACAAGTTATTAATGAAATAAAATTTTGTGTACTTTTAAAACGTGTATATATAATTTAATAGGCGTACAAGGAAAGTCACGTGTTGTTCACATAACATTTTTGATTTTATTAATATTTTTTTTGTTTTTAAAATATTGTTGTGATTTAAGATGCGAAAAATAAAATTCTCCAAAAAATAATAAAATATAAAAAAGAGAGAAAAAAATAATAGAAAAAAAATAGAACCTACAAAAAATAAACAAATAATTTAATTATTATTTCAAAAGATTTTAACAATAATGTAACGGTAGGCTAAATGAGTGCACGGCGAGAGCATGCGCAGTGCGTTAGTAAATTCACATTCACTGCAGTATCTGGGATGGGTACGGGGACATCATATTTGTTGTTGTCTGGAAGGGGAACGTACTCTTCTACCTTGTTATAACCCGTGGCATTTAAATGAGGTTATTTTTTGATTTTTAAATGAAGGTAGTTATTCCTGCTAAATTCTCTCTTTTTGTTTAATGCTCTATTGTTAGTCCTGATTCCGTCCTTCAGAGATTCAGTTTGTTTTGTTATGAATGTACAAGGACTTAATATAATAATATTATATATATATATATATATAATTTAAAGTTTAAGACTATAATAATCAGATATAATATTTTTTAAATAAGCCTTGTATGTTTTTTTAAAATATCCCCGCATTTTCTTCCGGTAAAATAACAAAACAAAGCGTTTCAAATCTACCGATAATTCTTTGAAATATGTTGACAACGCTTAGAAAAAATTAAAATTTCAGACTTCAGGTAAATCGGAACAAATAGAATTCTTTGTAAAAGACAAAAGAACAACTTTATCTACCGTAAATATTAACTAGCAGTTTATATTAAAGATTAAAAAATTAAAAGGTAATGGAAAAAATTATACAGTGTTCAAAACGTCACGCTACTTATGAATGAATATTTTGTTCTTTCGTTGCAGCCTTAATTTAGGAAAAACGGGTTACATAAAGCAGAAAAAAAATATTCGTGGTTTTCCAATACATTAGATGTGCCAGTTATGCCTACACCCAGAATCCTTCATGGAAACGTACGACGGGGATGCACCAAAAGGTCCTCCATTAAGAGGTTATACGAGAAGTTCCAAAAACAGGAAATGTGGCAGATACAGCCAAAAGGGCTAACAGAAAAATCGATCGACGTGCAAGCTGTTTGATCTGTTAGTTCCAAGAATTCTGTGCGACGCCTATCTAGCCGGTTTGGTCTCTCCGACGGTAGTGTCCAGACGGAATAGCACAAACGTTTAAAGATGTGTCCGTGCAGAAATAATTTTGTTCGCGAGTAATCATGTCGTGTCATCTATAACGCTACACGGGGAAGAATTCTACGATTAGTTTTGGTCTGACGAGGCACGGTTCCTCCTTGATGAATACCTGATTGCAGAGATTTCAACGATTTGGTGTACGGAAAATTCACATAAGCTGCACAGACAAAAACCGGGTGTTTGGTGTGCGATGTCGCGTAGACAAATCTTCATGACATTCCCTCACGGTAGAGCGAACAATGAGCCCTATATACGGTGTGACTATTTTTAAACACTATGCCTGCAGACCGGATAGAGTACACGTGGTTTCAGGAGGACAATGCTACAGCCCGTAAAGCCAATAACATAGGATCAGTGTTTTCTTGCGCAAGTCATTTCGAACGGGTTGTGAACCCCTTCTGATTTCTTCTTGTTTCCATACCTGAATTTCTTCAGTTAAAGCCCATCAGGGCCAAAAATGTGGGAGGGGGTGGCGACCGGAAACGTCACAAGGCGGGTGTCTTCCCCTACGGGATTGGGATGCTGATACCTTTAGGATCCCACATACAAAACACACCTAACACTTTTCCCGAATTCCAGACCGAAATTGAACGATGTGTCGCTGCAATTCCTCAATTAAACCTAACAACAAGTGCAGTGGTGGCTCGTAGCTATAATTAATCGGGTTGTTACTCCAGTGAATTTTTTTCTAGGTCTTTTCAAGGCAATGGTTAAATTATTCTCTAAAATAAAGGAACCGAAAAAAAATGAATCAAATAGAATAGCTGGAAGCAGGATAATAATGTAATTCTACACTTTATCACATTTAAGAATACGGTACACGGTTTTTAAGCACATTGTCCTTTAAACCCGTATTCTGTTTAACCGAATAAATAATAGAATGTCAGAACAGATAATATTTTTTACTATTATTAGATAACTTAATAAAAATGTCCGCTTAAAAACATTAGAGTACAACGGTCCTTAGTTTAAATTTCTACGTAAACAGAAATTAGTTTTTACTAATTACCTTCCCTTTCGCCCTTCCGGCGTGTTTTCGGACAGATTTGGCGATCAAAGAGCCTTTTTTTCTGTCCTCTTGTGCTCACTACTGAAAAAACAACTAAACCCCTTTCATATTCCTTCCACCGACTAAATTGAAAAGGGAACGAACAAGGAACGTTCCGTTCACCCGTACAATAAAAAAAAAAACACCTTCTACCAGCACGCCCGGAACTGTGGGAGTGACTATTCTCTCTCCCTCGCAGCCTCGCGTGCAGCTTCATATGTACGTATGCGTACAACAGCGAAACACCACACCGCTGGAACTGTGAAACGCATAGTTCCATGCAAATATTTTTGTATCTTTTTCATAAACCGGGGATTGCTACTAACATTAACCTTATGGATTATATATTGTACAAGTATAAAGAAATAATTAAAGAATAAAGGACTATTATATTAAATTTTATGGATAATATCAAGTGGAAGAAATAGGGGGTGCTGCAGTTTTACAGTGCCTATACGCGAGTCGTCACTGGACACATGTTTAAGAGCATGAAACCGTCGTATTAAAATATTTGAATCGCGTAATGAAGGCCACTTCCAACAACAGTTTTAACTTACTTATTTTCCCATACGGTCACGTCACCTTTGGAACACTCTGTATTTAATTACTTACCGACAAGGGGAACTGTAGATCCAGTAACCGGGTTCGTTGTAGATGAAATTGTTGAGTTTTCTAAATCCATTGTTTTTTTCTCAGTCATTATGGTAAAACCTGCAACATAAATAAAAAATGTAAATTATAAATTAATCATTAAAAAAAATATGAGGCCTCTATTTCTTTGTTTATTGAAAAATTTATTAGAATATTAAAAAAAAATATATTTTATACAATTGTTTGTTGATAAAAGATTACCGGAACGGAAAGCAATGTTTTTAAAGAAACTGTCAACATTACTCCTTAATTTCGATCACAAAAAATACAGTATATAAATATTAAAAACATATATCCCTCTCGGCACGCCGGAAGGGTGCTAATTAGGGGATAAAAAAGATTTCAATCTTAAAGTTAAGAAAAACTTTAAATTTACTCAATACGACAACGGTTGCATGTTTAGCATACGACAAGCCCCATCTTCTTAGAATCTGGTCATCCCTTACCGTAACGGTTGGCATATCAAAAATTGTTTCAGAAAAAAGTTTTAGGCAATGTTTAGAGGACTAACGACCACTTATATCGGTTCTAAACTGTGCCTATTAAGAGAGGTATGATTTTTTTGTCTTCGAAACCCGATTTTTCCACCCCGTGGACCAACGGTTGGTGATATCAAAAATCTTTACTTAAATAAGTATTAGGCCTTTTTTCAAAGAATAGTAGAAACTTTAAACGAATTCGATATTTTACTTAATAACAAAGTTATAGCGATATTTTCTTTTCGAAAAAGACCCGCCCATTTCCACCCCCATGGTTTGATTTTGGTTGTTAACAAACTCGATCGACATTTTTGGATGAGTTATTTTTAAGGAACAATTTGAAAGTGATTGGCGTAAAATTACGCCAGTTATCATGTCCACAAGAAACTGAAATACATATATGTATATATATGAAAATTATGTGTATATATATGAATATGTATATATATATATATATATATATATATATATATATATATGAAAATTTATGTTATTTTTTTAAATATAAAGTGTTTTATTTTGAACAAAATGACATTTTATTTTTGAAAATCGGTTAACAAACAGTCGAGTTATGGCAAAAAATTAATGTTGTAATTTTGTGTCATAATTATTGTGAGAAAATTATTGCTTAATTTGATGTATACTAGAATTAACAATAAATAAAAACAATTAATATTTCATCGAATTGTAGGTAAAATGAAGGAGATGAAAACAAGACACATAATTACAACATCGATTTTCTGCCATAACTCGACTGTTTGAGTTATGGCAAAAAATTAATGTTGTAATTTTGTGTCATAATTATTGTGAGAAAATTATTGCTTAATTTGATGTATACTAGAATTAACAATAAATAAAAACAATTAATATTTCATCGAATTGTAGGTAAAATGAAGGAGATGAAAACAAGACACATAATTACAACATCGATTTTCTGCCATAACTCGACTGTTTGTTAATCGATTTTCAAAAATAAAATTCCATTTTGTTCAAAATAAAACACTTTATATTTTAACAATTTTATAAAACTAATATTTATGCAGATATAACGGATTGAAAAATAAACATGGCCGCTATTTTGTCATTTTCGAAGGTATATAAGTCCTTTTTTTGCTAATTTTAAACTTTATTACCAAGACGCTTACCAAATATTAATGTGATTCCTCTATCCGAACTTCACATATAAATTTTTATATATAAATAACAAAATTGCGGACAGAGGGAGAACGAAGGAGAAATTGTAATTTTTCCTAAGGATATTTTTTGTTTAGTTTTACAAATAGAATCCGAAAAAGTATAGCGAGCCCATCATTATAGAAACACTCTATATATATAAACTTTTGAACTGACGATGGTTTTGGGGTCTGGGGAATGTGAAACGCGAAAATATGTCGAAATTTTCCGGAAGTCGTATCATGGTACTCGTTACAATAAATAGCATTCTTAGGAAATCTATCTAAAAAAGATATTTAAAATTTAAATGGATATAATAGAGACATTTAAATAAAATTTAATCGACCTTGAATAGCTTGACTTTAAAATTTAAAAGGATGTTAAAAATTATTAAAGAGCAACCTTGTCAACAAAGCATTTAAAAATTAAAAATCAACATAATTTTTCGAAATTACATTGATAACGTAAAATTACAATTTTAACAAATTATACGTAATAAATACACTCAAAATATTACTTAAGGTTAATTATTATGATTTATTTAACCTGGTTTCAAAAATGGTTGTTAAAGAAAACATTAAATCGTTATCTTCACTGTATAATTACTTAAATCATTAACTAAGATAATATAATGTAAAACGGTTTAACTTTCTGTTAACTCAAATATATATATATTATTTATAAGAGTCGCGGTCAGATAATATTATTTTATTTACACAAGATTTTACGTACAATTCATATATATATATAATTTTCCATTAACATAGAGAGTGTTTCATAAACACAGGCCCGAAAAAGCTTCGTTAGCGAGTTACGGCCAGCGAAAGATTTCGCCCGGATTTCGGTTTTCCCGGGGAAATTAAGTGTTCCGGAAATTGTAGGAAGGAAAATGAAGGGCGAATTTAGTTGATCGCTCTGTATGTTTATTTCGATTAATATTCGACGACAATTTTGTTAATATCGGTCTGCGATATGAAAAAAAAAAGAGACGTAAGGCATAATAAACAACGGTGGAGGTGCTCGCCCCGTCGGCGTAGTATACTGAGCGCGCCGTGCCAACTTTACGACGCTCCCAAAACTCGTTCGGCACCGGATATTGGGGTACCTGAGCGTGGTCTATAACCTCCCCTTTCGAATTCGTAATTTATATTTCCGGCTGGCTTTTGTGCGGGTTGAGGGTGACGTATTAAATTTTTATACTTTTTTACCTGTTTACATTATTTTTTTACGCATAAATATTATCTATCTCGACATATTCTCAACATAAACATACGAA
Organism: Lycorma delicatula; assembly: GCF_047948215.1. Taxonomy (NCBI): domain Eukaryota; kingdom Metazoa; phylum Arthropoda; class Insecta; order Hemiptera; family Fulgoridae; genus Lycorma; species Lycorma delicatula. The sequence goes on along the minus strand of NC_134458.1, from coordinate 192,079,574 downwards.
TCATTGCGCTATCGCGTCTAAATCGTGAGCTACATAGAATGGAAATGAGCGAGAGCACCAATTTTGGCCGATTTGCGCTGTGCCCTCTCACCCGCCAACCTAGTGTCGCAATATCAAAGTCGTTTCGACGAGCTGACCGTGTTATAAAATGAACCGTATGGGACTAATAGTTAGGTAGTTATTAAGGCTGGACGATATAGACCTTTTTATTACGCTACAAATTTTTCTTTTGGTACCCGTATGTGTGGATATGATTTTAAAAATGTTTCAAGTGAAAAATTTAACAGCAGATGTAACTAATTTTGTCCATAGGTTGGAAATATCAGACAATTAACTTTTGAATAATCTTGGTGGTGGTTTTACGTAGTTTTCATAAGAAAGCTAGCTATTGTAATGGGTTTCATGTTTCGACTTCCGGTTAATTTCGAAATATCTTCGCGTTTCACTCCCCCCAGACCCCAAAACCACAGTAAGTTCAAATATATATATATATATATATATATATATATATATATTTCACTTTCTTGTGGACGCGATAACTGCCGTAATTTTGCGCTAATCACTTTCAAATTAATACATAAAATATAACGACCTAAAATTTAGGTCGACTTTATTAATGGGCAAAATCAAACCATCGGGGTAGAAATGGGGGGGGGGGAATATTTTCGAAAAAACAAAATATCGCTATAATTTTCTTATTAAGTAAAGTATAAAATTCCTACTATTCTTTGGATAAGGGCCTAAAACTTATTATAGTTAAGTTTTTTGATTTATCACCAACCATTTGGCCAGGGGGTGAAAAAATTGGAGTTTTGAAGACAAAAATGAATCATACCTCCCTTAATAGGCACAGTATCGAATCGGTTTAAAGCGGTGGTTAGTCCTCTAAACATTACCTAGAAACAATTTTCGATATGACCAACCCTTACGGTAAGGGACGACCAAATTGTAAGAAGACGGGGCTTGTCGTTTGTTAAACATGCAGCCGTTGTCGTATTGAGCAAATTTGAAGTTTTTCTTAACGTTAAGGTGTTAATCTTTTTTATTCCCTTCTCAGCACCGGTGAAATCTACCTCCCGCCTTCGGGATGCCGAAAGGAATTTTTTGTATTATATTAAGGTATCTGTGAGATTTTTTGAACAATTTAAAAACATTTTTTACAAAATTTAATAAAATTTCCTTAATACATAATAGAAGAGGATACAAATATGAATTAATTTGAAAAGTATTTGTTCTCAAAATAGGCGATAACGCCTCATTGTGGGCGCTGGAGGCCTTCAGGGGGGGCGGTAGAAGGTCCACAGAAAATTGGGGGTGTTCAGGCGATCTAGGAAGACGATGGCTGATTAAACAAAAAGGCATAAATTATGTTTTCCTGATATTTCACTAAAATTAAAGGGACACGGATATTTTATGATAAAAAATGATCGTATTCAAACTACTTTAACTTTGCAACCAAGAGGCTTAGAGAGACGAATTAAAAAAAATAATTAAAATTTGAATACTCTACTTTTTGATAGTATACTTCAGATTTAAAAAAGCATCAAATTGAAAAACAAATCCGAGAGAAAAAAAAGTTTTTAAGTTTTAAACTTTTTCTTCGTGTTTGATCGAGCGCATGGGGGAAACGAAATTTTTTATAGTTAACTGCATTAAAATCGTTTAAAAGCTTAAGACTTGAGCTTTAATTTATTTCTTTATATGCCTCTCTACGATTTTTCAGTGCCGAAATATTCCACTTTAAATAAAAAAGGTCACTTTTGTCTTTAATGCTACGTATCTCCCGATCTAACTAACGTATTGAAAAAATAAATATGGAAATTAAAGGGTTTTAATGAAAAATTGTGAGGTTTTTAATGTAACGATGTATTTTTGGGTTTTGTTCATTTTGCGCGGAGATATTGAAATGTTTAAAGATTGAGACTGCAACATGTATCAACCGCTCTCAGCTTAACACAAAATCGATTGAATATATCACTACTTTTGTTATATAACTATATAAATAAAATTATAATCTTTTTGAAAGGAATTTTAATATAAATACTTCCGTATATTTTTACATATGCGTGTTCTCATTTAAAATGAAAGTCTTAACTCAGAAATAGGATATGGCACGTTTAAAAGCATTAATTGCTGTTTTTATGAGCGCATTTTAAAAACAGCAATTGAAATTATTATTTTTAACAGATTATAAATTTAACAATTTTGGGGGACGCTAGAAAACTTTTGATTCTCAATGCGGGCCAGGGGAAGCCCGCAGGGCTCCGTTCTCGGTCCCTTGCTGTGGAACCTGGTATTCGATGATTTTTGAGACTGATATTCCCGGAAGGGGTAACAGCCGAGGCTTTCGCCGATGATGTCTCCTGTTAGTTTGTGGTAATTCATGACCGCAGCTAAAAAGACCGAGCGCAGGCAGCCTTGTCAACCGCAGAGGGCTGGGTGGACAATCGAAATTTAAGGATTTCTGTGCCCAAGACGAAGTTTATGCTTCTCAAGGGTGCAGACAAATTATCGTACAGTCGTAACACCCACATTAAGTACAAAGGCTGTATAATCAGCCGAGTTAGAGTTCATAAGTACCTAGGTATTTTGATCGATGAGAAGTTGCTGTTTAGCAACCAAATTAGGCAAGTAGCGGCGGACGCCGTCTCTGTGATGCACAAGCTTAGCAGGATTGCTCGAAAGGATTACGAGCTGTCGGGCCGTCATTTGTACATGGTCTAACGAAGTGTCTTTGAAGATATGACCTCTTACGCGGCGTCCGTTTGGCCGCATAGGTTGGAAAGAAATCGAGTATTTATTCAAAATTGAAGGAGTGCCCAGTGCAGAGCCTTAATTGTATGCACTTTTGTTTTTAAAACTACGTCATACCAGGCTACCACCGTATTGGAAAAGGCTCTCCCAATCGATTTAGTGGTGAAAGTTCAGGCGGCCATGTGGAAATTGTGAAGAGGTAAAGAGGCCGAGGTATTTGGGATGCGGTTTCGCGCCGGGCCTGTATCGGAGCAGAACGATGATTTCAATGCACCGGTTCTAAATTTCGAACAGTTGCCTATCTGCCGCCTACGCAGGAGGCTTTACAGCCTCGTGATGGAAGCATGGCAGCAAGAATGGCACGCCACGACTAAGGGAAGATCCTTGTACAGATTTATACAGGATCTGCGGGGGGATGGTATATCTCTCCTTCGTTTTTAAGGGCAACGGGAGCCCGAGTGCTCTCCAACCGTGTAAATTTAAACCGATATTTGTTTCGGTTCCGCCTGGCAGCTGCCAGCTGTGCATCTGCGGGGAGGTCCAATCGAACGAACACATGATGTTCGGCTGCCCAGCTCTTGGGATGGGGGGCAGAACTCAGGCCACCCTGAAATTTAGAGGTCAAGGGGAAAATTGGCCACTTACAAGCGGCGAGTCAATTTGGCGTGAGCCGCACTGTCGGACCGTGTGGGAGTTCCTTGATGCGGTTGCTTTGTTCAACCGACATCAGTAGTTTACCTAAGGGAAAAGATTCCTACCGCGCTGCTGTAGGAAGCTAACCGAGGGATATGGCTAGCTACCAGCCAGATTAAGGCTCCAAGCGCTTTAATGCTGGACAGGTACTTGCTGGCCTAGACGTATCAGCGAATTTCTGGCTTTGACAAAACAAATTAATTATTGATAATCATATATTTTGTAGTAGTTGACGAGGTGCGCCTACCCAATTTACTGATATATGACAAAGGGTCGGGGGGACACGCAAGCGAGTCGTGTATAATACCATGCTTACAGGTTAGCTGTTGGAGTTATTTAGGACACTGGTCGCTAAACTGTTTCGTGGCTCAGTAGCCGCTTGTGGCACAGGCATTCGGTCTTATGCTTTAGTGCGACCAAATAGGGTGGTGGCGGGAGAAATTCCAAGCAAATCAACCAACCAATCTCAATGTAGGCAGTAGGCGAAAAAGTTTAAGAAACAAAGATTTGCGATAAACTAAACGTAAATGTTTTGGCTATTGTTCAAGAATATCGTTATACGTATCCGCGTTGAAAAACAACCGATCGAAAAAACTTTGAAGCTGTGAAGAGACGACTTTGCACACCGAAACGAGTAGATACTGGTCATCAATGAAGCGAGAGAAACCGTAATAATGAGCAAGCAATAATAAATGTTGTACAATTATCGCCGATTATAAAAAGCAGACGGGTATTACGGAATTTAAATATTTCACAATGAAGCTTATGCCGGGAACTTCATGAGGCAGAGTTGTACTCGTTCCATGGAACGCGTGTATAAGATCGTAATAAATCGAAGATATTCTGCCGATGGTTAACTAAAAATCGGGTACGAAATCGTAATTTCCTTTGTCGTATTCTGATAACCGATGAATCATGCTTCACAAGAAATGGAATAGCAAATTTTCGTAATTCTTTATTTTTTTTCCTGTTTAGCCTCGGAAATTACCGTTCAGGTATTACTTCAGAGGATGGTATATGTATGAGTGTAAATGAAGCATAGTCTTGTACAGTCTCAGGTCGACCGTTCCTCAGATGTGTATTTAATTGAATCCGAACCACCAAAGAACACCGGTATCCACGATCTAGTATTCAATTCTGTATAAAATTAACTGTCTTTTCTAGGACTTCAACGCTGGAAATCTTGATTTCCAAATCAGTTGATTTGGGAAGACGCGTTCACCACTAGACCAATCCGGTGGGATAACGTCCTTTATTTGGCTGAATTAAAACCCAAATGAGACTACAACAAGATATTTCAAGCATAAATTTTCAATTAATGTACGATTTGGTGTTTTAGGTGATAATTTTATCGGTCCAATTTTCTTGCCATGGAAGCTTACAGGAGAAGAGTAATTTAACGTTTTGGAAATACACCTGCCCGTACTCTTAGAAGATATTTCTTATGAAAATATGTTAAAAATGCTGTTTATGTACGACGGTGATACTTCTCGTATTCCGAATAATGGCGATTATTTAAATAATATATATGGTAGACAATCGATTAGTCGAAACGGTTCAATGAATTAGTCACGATCTCCCAAATTCACGATATCAGACGTTTAACTATGGGGTTCGAAAAAGTCAATCGTTTATTCAAAACACAAAGAGATTAAACACAGGAACAGTGGGGCGACTCGTAGCTAAAATTAGTGGGGGGTGTTGTTCCAGAAAATTTTTTTCTGAGTCTTTTCATGGCCATGGTTAAAGTTTACTGTAAAATAAGAAAAACCGAAAAAATGAATCAAATAGAATAGCTGGAAACAGGATAATAATCTAATTCTATACTTTATCACGTTCAAGAATATGGTACACGGTAAACCGTATTCGGTTTAACCGAATAAATAATTAAATATCAATACAGAAAAAATATTTTTTAGTATTATTAGATAATAACTTAATAAAATGTCCCCTTAAAAACACTGTAGTCCAGCGGTGCTTAATTTAAATTTCTATGTAAACAGAAACAAATACGTAATTAGTTTTTACTAGTTCCCTTCTCTTTCGCCCTTCCAGTCTGTTTTTGGACATATTTGCCAATCAAAAAACCGTTGCTTTCCGCCATCTTCAGATCACTACTGAAAAAACAACTAAAACAATTACCTTTTCACCGAATAAACTAGAAAAGGGAACGAACAAGGAACGTTCCGTACACACGCGGAGTAAAAAAAAACTACCTTCCACTAGGACGCCAGGGTCGGAACTACGGGAACGACAGTTCTCTCTCTCTCTCTCTCTCTCTCTCTCTCTCTCTCGCAGCCTCGCGTGCAGCTTCCTATATGCGCATGCATAAAACAGCCAAACATCACGCCGCTGGAAGTGTGAAGCGCACAGTTTCATTTTTGTATCTTTTTCATAAACTTGGAGATGGCTACTGTCATTAAGCTTAAGGATTATATATTGCACATTCATAAAGAAAAATTGAAAGAAAAAAGGACTCATTATATGACATTTTATCGATAATATCAAGTGGAAATACAGAGTGTTGCAGTTTCACAGTGCCTACAGCGAGCTGCTACTGAAGATGAACTAAGGAATTGCATAATAGAAGCTGCAGAACCTATTGAGAATACTCCTAATGTTACGAGCCGCACTAGAAAAGAACGGCTTCGTCGAGCGAAACCATGTATTGAATAAAACGGGGGCCATTTCCAGTAAATTTCAAGGTAATTATAACACCTTCATGAATTTCTAATATCATTTTTCCGTCATTTTCAAAGTAAAATTACATTTTATATTAAAAGTTATTTCCAGCCTGTGGACAAAATTAGTTATTTCATGTTAATATTTTTTTCAAAATTTCAGTCTGTCTTATTTCATAAAGTTAAATGTCAGTATCCTGTATTCAGTTTTTTCTTAAGTAATTTACATGAATCTTCTGAAAATTAAATTTTCTATATTTCTAATTGAAAAAAAATCCCTTTCGGCATGCCGGAAGGGTGCTAAGTAGGGGCTAAAAAAGATTTGCACCTTAAAGTTAAGAAAAACTTCAAATTTATTCAATACGAAAACGGTTTAATGTTTAACATACGACAAGCCCCATCTTCTTACAATTCCACCACCATTTTGGTCATCCCTTGCCGTAAGGGTTGGTCATGTAAAAAATTGTTTCACACAAAAACTTTAGGTAATGTTTAGAGGAGTAACGACCATTTTTAACCGATTCGATACTGTGCCTATTAAGAGAGGAATTTTTGTCTTCGAAACCCCATTTTTTCCTGGGCCAATGGTTGGTGATATCAAAAAACTTTATTTACATCAATTTTAGGTCCTTATACGAAGAATAGTAGGAACTTTAAACGAATTCGATATTTTACTTAATAAGAAAGTTATAGCGATATTTTGTGTTTTCGAAAAAGCCTCCCCATTTACTACCCCACGATCCGATTTTTTCCATTAACAAACTAGATCGAGATTTTGAGTCGTTATATTTTACGTATCAATTTGAAAGTGATTGGCGTAAAATTACGGCAGTTATCATGCCCACAAGAAAATGAAATATATATAAGCTTTTATACTGACGATAGTTTTGGGGTCTGGGAAATGTGAAACGCGAAGATATGTGGAAATTTTCCGGAAGTCGAATCGTGATGCCCATTACAATAGGTAGCTTTCTTATGAAATCTATCTAAAAAGGATAATTGAAAATAATTTAAAGGTTGGCTATGTTATTTAAAGTCATTTTAAAAATTAAATGGTCATGTGTTTTAATTTAAATCTATGATACGTTTTTACGTAAAGGGATTTAAAAATTAAAATCTAAGCTACTTTTTTATGTAAGGATTTAAAAATTAAACGTTAAAATTATTCCGATTTATTTTTTTTAACTTTTTTATTGAATTCAATTTCACTTTTATCTTATTTTATTGTACAAAAATTACATTATAACACTTATATAAAACCGGTTTCATTGATTTAACCTGGAAATTTAAACGATATAACAGGTTATTCATGATTTATTTATCTTTTAAAAATTCTACCGTACAACTTACATCCAATTTCTGTACACTCCATATTTATAAAAATTTCATGTACAAATTTTTAAAAGAGCATCCATAAAACAAAATACGCGTCAATGTGTTCCAATAGATACAATGCCAAGAACTTGTGAATATTAAAATATATACAGTGATTTAAAGCTTACCTATTACGAGATCTGTAAATAAAGTAATGAGACTAATTTTTTTTTTTTGGCAGCCAAAGTGGCAACACTGTAAAGTTACTTGTAAACATATGGTTATATCAACGGCTGATTTATATTAGGTATTAATATTTTTAGTCTACTGTTGCCATACGGGACGTAAACAAACTTTTCGTGAAACAAGTTTTTGTTGTGCGTTACAAAAATGAGTGATACGAATTATGAGCAATCAAGTTATGTGTTAAACTGGGTGAGAATACCACTGAAACCACTTTAAAAATTGAAAAGGGCGTATGGAGATGACGCTCTGTCACGAGCTCAAGTTTTTAGGTGGTTTAAAGCATTTTCAACTTGCAGGGAATCAGTTGTAGACGGTTCACGCTCTCTGTGGAAGACCGTTAAAACCAAAAGTAACGACAATGTTGAGCGAATCAGAAACTTGATACGGTACGACCGACGATTAACTGTCAGAATGACTGCAGAACAATTGAAATTGGTCTCAAAAAATCTCATGGTTGAACAGAAAAAAAAAGTGCCGCGATCTTGTAGGGCGAATTGAGATTGATTCTGATTTTCTAAAAAATGTCATGATGTTGGATATTTGAATATAACCCAGAAACAAAACGCCAGAGCAAGGCGTGGGCACTTCAAATTCACCATGTTCCAGAAAAGCAAAAATGCGAAAATCAATATCGCGTTAATTTGTTTCTTTGATAGTAACGGCATTGTTCATAAGGAGTTTTTACCTAAAGGATAGACTGAGAAATTCTTGAAAGAATGCAGAAAAGAATTGCCCGCGGGAGACCAGCCATCAAAGACAACTGGATGCTGCACCTTGTCACACTGCACTCTCAATTAATGAGTTTTTGGCAAAGCAAAACATTCCTGTAGTTCCTCAACCACCTTATTCACCTGACTTGAGTCCCTGTGACGTTTTCCTATTACCGAAGTTAAAAAAAACATATCAAAGGACACCATTTTGGAACAGTAGTAAACAAAAAAAAAAATGTAACCGACCATCTGAAGGATATTCCGGTTTCTGAGTCCTAAAATTGCTATGAAGAGTAGGAAACCCGTTTGAAGCGTTGTGTGGCTTCCCAAAGTGATAGAGTCCATGTGTAATTGGATAGTAAATAAAAAGTTTTTGTGAACCAGTCTAATTACTTTATTTACAGACTTCGTATTTTCATCAAAATCTACGAATTATTTGACGAACTTTTATTTGTAAAATTATTCTAGTTAAAAATTCAAGTAATCATTGAATTTTTCACGGAATTAAATTTGACGGGCGCACTTCTTTTAATAATCATAATCATCCGCACGCATCGAATTATTAATTCCCTTCCCTTCGTTTTAAACTCCCCCTCTTTTTTCTCATTTTTTCACATAAAAATTTCTTAATATAGCGTATTTTATAATAACTGATTAATAAAACATTAGAGAAAACACACTAACATGCTGTTTTATACCGGTTATTTTAAATATATTAACATATTAATCAAGTTAGCGAGCGAAGCGATCGTAGGTACATATCAAGTTAAGCAATAACAGATTGGAAAATATACCAGAGAGAGGTGTGTGCTCTGATCATTCATTAAAAACCCCAAAAAAACGTAGGTGTTCCAAAGAAATAAACGAGTCCTAATTTTCAAAAAGAAAGTATAATAGACGCAAAATTCTTCCAAATCAATCAGTATTTGGAGGTATTTGTAGAGAAATTATAAATATAATCTAACCAAACGTAAACTACAGTCGATTCGCTCGCTAACGTTAATTTATTAACCGTAATATTTTGATTAAATAAATGATAAATGAGTAATTATTGCAATTATTTATTAGTTAGATAATCAAAATATACTGTTAATTACTCAAGGTTAGTGAGCGAAGCGATCGTAGATTATGTTTGCTTGCATTATATTTGTAATTACTATTTGCGGGGCGTGCGTACGGCACGCCTCCACAGCTAGGCACTACGGACGGCGTCTCAGAATGCTATTATTAGGTATCCAAAATTGATTTTCTCTTGTGGAAACATGTTTTTTTTTTTTTGATGAAAAATTATCGAGGAAAAGCGAAAAGATATCAGCAAATTTTCCCATTTAAATTTGGTTTAGATCGGCGGTTTAGGAATTTTTTAAAGATTGCACATTCTCAAAATTTTCATCAAGATCCGTAATATCCGTATGAAAATTCACTCAATACGAGAGCTGTAAGCTTAAATATATATTAAATTCATTTATTTATTATTTATAAATTAATCATCTGAAAAAATATCAATATATTCTGATGAACAAAAATGTCGAATAATTGCTGCCTTGCTTCAATATCCCGGTTAGGTTTAATTATTCTAAATATTTTACTATTCTCGGCCTCCGTGATGCAAGTGGTAGCGTCTTGGCCTTTTATCCAAAGGTCCTGGGATCGAATCTCGGTCAGGTATGGCATTTTCACACGCTAAAAAAATCGTCATTAATATTAATTATCCCCTGAAATATTATCTAACGAGGTCCTGGAGGTTAAAAAAAAGAAAATTATTCGGTGGTTCATTCAAAAAAATAAAAAGCCGTTGATAATATAAATTATTTTTATTATAATCTTTGAACTTGTAATTCTTATATATAATATTATCGTATTAATTAATTACATATTCGTAATACATACGGTGAGTCTCTGAAGGATGGAACAAGACCGACTAACAATACAATATTAGACCGATTAAAATAATAAGAGTAATAAAAAAAGTGAGAATTTGGCAAGGATGCCGACCAAAATCGACGAATAACAAAAAAGTGAGAATTTAGCAGTGATGCCAACCTGATCTAACGAGTAACAAAAAGGTGAGAATTTATTAAAAGAGTGATAATCTATAAAGACTAAGAAAAAAGTGAATAAAGGGTCCGTTGTCACCACAAGGAGCACTAGTGCAGCACTGACATATTAGGTAGATTTGGTAAGAAAGCTACCTATTGTAACGGGTATCACGATTCGACTTCCGCAAAATTTCGACATATCTTTCGCGTTTCACACGCCCCAGACCCTAAAACCATCGTCAGTTTATACATACGTTTATATATATTTCACTTTCTTGTGGGCACGATAACTTCCATAATTTTGCGCCAATCACTTTGAAATTGATACGGTTATAAATGGTCGGTGATCATATCACCAACCCTTATTGGCTCAGAGGGTAGAAAAAATGGGGTTTAAGACAAAAAAATCATACCTCCCTTAATACGTACAGTATGGGATCGGTTTAAAGTGGTCGTTAGTCCTCTAAACATTAACTAAATCCTTTGTCTGAAACAATGTTTGATATGACCAACCCTTACGGAAAGGGATGACCAAATTGTAAGAAGATGGGATTTGTCATACGCTAAACACGCAACCGTTGTCGTATCGAGTGAATTTGAAGTTTTTCTTAACTTTAAGCTGGAAATCTTTTTTATCCCCAATTTAGAATCGGTAGAATCTACCTCCGCGTTCCGGGGTGCCAAAAGGGATTTTTTAAATTAAGTTATATCATTAGAAAAAATCCGCGTGACGGGAAAGTTCTATAACTGTATTGTTAATATTTAAAATAACGACCGGTACAAAAGAGCACGATAGTAATTTTTCTGTAATGTATTTTTTATTTATCAATTTTAAGCAATTTTTATGTGAAAAACGCGAAAAAAGTTGTGGGTAGCGAGGGGGGGATAATTACTCGATTATCATTTATTTAATCAAAACAGCCGTTAATTAATTAGTCAAGGTTAGCAAGCGTAGGTTACTTTCGATCGGCCGGCCTCTGTGATGTAAGTAGCAGCGTCTCGGCCTTTCATCGGAAGGTCCCGGGTTCGAATCCCGGTCAAGCGTGACATTTTCACACACGCTCAGAATCATTCATCTCATCCTCTGTAGCAATATCTAACGGTACTCCCGGAGGTTATAAAAAAACAGTTACGTTTGATTTGATTATATTTCTAATTTATCCGTTTCTAAGAGAAAAGGAAAAAAATCATCGTCGCTACCGCATTAAGTTATCATCGATTATTTCAAATCATTAAAATCTTTTATTATGTTGAACATTAGGCTTAGATGGTAAAATAAATACGTAAAAAAATCCCTTTCGGCACGCCGGTGGAAGTAGATTTCACCAGTAGGGGATAAAAAAGATTTCCACCTTAAAGCGAAGAAAAACTTCACGTTTACTCGATACGACAACGGTTGCACGTTTAGCGTACGACAAGCCCCATCTTCTTACAATTTGGTCATCCCTTGCCGTGAGAGTTGGTCATATCAAAAATCGTCACAAACAAAACTTTTAGGTAATGTTTACAGGAATAACTCCCGATTTAAAACCATTCGATACTGCGCCTATTAAGGGAAGTATGATTTTTTGTCTACGAAACCCCATTTTTCCATCCCCCCTGGAAAAACGGTTGTTTATATCAAAACTCTTTCCTTGTTTTAGGCCCTTATCCAAAGAATAGTAAAAATTTTAAAAGAACTCGTTATTTTATTTAATAAGAAAGTTATACAGATAGTTTTTTTGGCTTTTGGTCATCCCTTGGCGTAAGGGTTGGTCATATAAAACATTATTCCTTACAAATATTTTAGGTAATATTTAGCGGACTAATGTCCACTTTAAACCGATTCGATGCTGCGCCTATGAAGGGAGATATGATTTTTTTTATTCAAAACCCCATTTTTTTACCCCTGGGCCGATGGTTCGTTATATAAAAAAACCGTACTTAAATAAGTTTTACACCCTTATGCTGAGAATAGAAAGAATTCTAAACGAATTCGCTATTTTATTTAATAAAAAAGTTATAGCGATATTTTGTGTTTTTTTTCCGAAAAAACCATTCCCACGGTCAGATTTTTCTCATTAACGAACTCGACCTAGATTTTTGGATCGTTATATATTTCGTATCGTTATATTTTGGATCGTTATATTATTTTACGTATCGATTTAAAAATGATTGGCGAAAAATTACGGCGGTTATCGTCTCCACAAGAAAGTGAAATATACATAAACATTTGAACTGACGGTGGTTTTAGGGTCTGGGGAATGTGAAAAACGAAGATATCGAAATTTTCCGTAAATCGAATCACGGTACCCGTTACAATAGGTAGCTTTCTTATCAAATCTACCTAAAATGGATAAAATAAATCATTACTTCATAAATAAATAAATAATAAAAAATAAAAGGAAACGTGAAATGTTTGTTTCTAGAAACGCAAAGAAAATACTTGTTATTCGTATATAATAATAATATAATAAGATCGACTGTTTAATTTTGTTTTTTAATTATTAAAACACGGTCTTTAAATATTAATAATGTTTTTTGAAAATTAAAAAACAGTTTCTTACCTTTAAAGAACGTAGCACAACAGCGTAAAATGATTTTAATATTTAAATCACAAATACATTGATGAATAAAGAGTTAAAATCCATATTTCTTTTAGGAAGACTGGATGTTGATTCGTTCGCAGTTATTACACGACTGACGAACAGCAGCGCTACTCAATGCAAACTAGTTGAGAAAGAAAACCACGTGAAATAAATTAATGTGTATATATATATATTATTTAGCAACAAATAGATAATCTCAGCAAAATAAAAGGTAGCGTTAAACTCAAGGTTAAAATGAAAACAACACTTTATAACTTCATTAATATCACTACAAAAATAAAGAAAACTAAGTCTTCATTTATTATTTTCATAATACACGATAATTTTTCATTACGAATTATTTCTTTATCTTTATTTGCAAATTAGAAATGAAACAAAAGTAAATCTTGAAAAATTTCGTGTTTTTTTTCTCGTAGGTGAAGGAAAAAGCTTTGTCAGGAACGTTCTGACGGCAAGTGCGGGACTCTTACCCGCTAAAAAATCTTCCCCTCTACTCACGCAGGGGCCAGACCTAATCAACATAGTATATAAACAGCCCCGGTAGGCCAATTATCGAAAATACCTCGTTTTTTTTCTTTTTTTGCCAAAATTAACTTCCGTTATACAAGACATGTAAAAAATAGGAAACATTCAGTAAAATTTAATAAACTACTTTTCCATCCTCTAATTTTTTCCGCATCATTTTCAAAATGGCGTCCAAAGTTAGTGGAAAATAGTTTTTCGTTTTAAAGAAAAACTAGACGTTTTACAAAAATATTTTATAAAATAAAAGTTGTAGAACGTTTAAAAAACAAAAATTCCAAGCTCTACACGATGTCAGTTGAACAACAAATAAATTTGTTATTGCTTATTAAATGCCCTGTTAAATTCTTATTCTCGTGTTGTGGGGGGGGGGGGGGGGGAGATAAATTTCGACTTGCCGTCCTCGGCTAGTTTGTCAACCGACGAATCGAAGTTTCTCTCCGCCCACCACGCGCATCAACGTTCGATCGCTGGGAAATAATTTTTATGTTATAGTACAAGTAATATAAAACTCCCTCTATGAATCATGAGACCTTGCCGATGGTGAAGGGGCTTGACTGCTCACTGATATAGAGTAGCTGGACCGAAGGTGTAACCATATCGGAGAGTTATCTGTTGAGAGCCAGACTAAGGAATGATTCCTGAAAGAGGGCGGCAGTACTTTCTGTAGTTGTTAAGGACGACTTAAACGGCCATATCAACATCACTCAGTCCTCTGAGTATTGCGCAGCTGAAAGCAATGGAAAACTAAAGCTGCTTTTTTTCCAAGAAAATGTAACTCTCTGCATTTTCATATAACAAAGATGGAGACGCCTTCCTTGGTGAATTATTCCGGAGGTAAACTAGTCCCCCGTTCGGATCTCCGGGTGGGAACTACTAAGGAAGAGGTCACCAGAAAATTAAAAAATCATATTTTACGAGTCGGAGCGAGCAGTGTTAAAAGTCTATAAAAGGTTGGTAGGTTAGAAAATTTAAAAAGAGAAATGGATAGGATAAATGAAGATGTAGTAGGAATTAGCGAGGTTCAGTGGGAAAACGGCTTTTAGTCAGGTGGTGATTTCAGAATAATTAACTCAGCTTCAAATATGGGCAGGCAGGAGTAGGTTTCGTAATGAACAAAAAGATAGAGAAGAATGAAGTAAATCAAAATACACAGCAATCATTGTAATAAGGATAAAATCAAAACCTAAACCGACAACAATTGTTAACGTCTATATGCCTACAAGCGCCCATGATGATGATGTGGTAGAGTGTGTCTACGAAGAAATTGACGAAGCAATTAAACACATAAAAGGGAATGAAAATTTTGTAATAGTTGGAGATTGGAATGCAAGCATTGGAAAAGGCAAGGAAGGAAATACAGTTAGTGAATACGGGCTGGGCAAAAGGAATGAAAAGGGGACCGACTTATAGAGTTTTGCACGAACTATAATTTAGTAATTGCCAACACCCAATTTAAAAATCATAACAGAAGAATATACACATGGAAAAAGCGAGGTGATACTGCAAGGTATCAGGTAGATTATATCATGGTCAAGCAAAGATTTAGAAATCAACTCGTTGACTGCAAAACTTACCCTGGAGCAGACATTGATAGCGACCATAATTTGGTGATAATGAAATGTAGATTGGGGTTTAAAAAGCTTAAGAAAAGGTTTCAGATGAATCGGTGGAATTTAGAGAACCTTGAGGAAGAGGAGGTAAAGAATATCTTTGAAGAGGACATCGCAAGAGGTCTGAGTGAAAAAGATAAGGTAGAAAATGTAGAAGAATGGGAGAATGTTAAAAAGGAAATTATTAAATCAGCAGAAGCGAACTTAGGCGGA
Organism: Lycorma delicatula; assembly: GCF_047948215.1. Lineage (NCBI taxonomy): Eukaryota > Metazoa > Arthropoda > Insecta > Hemiptera > Fulgoridae > Lycorma > Lycorma delicatula. The sequence goes on along the minus strand of NC_134458.1, from coordinate 192,064,201 downwards.
ACAAAGAGAACTAGTAGAAAACCTTGGTTTTCAGATGATATATTGCAGCTGATGGAAGAACGTAGAAAATATAAGAATGCTAATGATGAAGAAAGTAAAAGGAACTACCGACAACTAAGAAATGCTATAAACAGGAAGTGCAAACTAGCGAAAGAAGCGTGGATTAAAGTGTTCAGAAGTGGAAAGAGAAATAAACATTGGTAAAATAGACGGAGTATACAGGAAAGTTAAGGAAACTTTCCTGGTATATAAATTAAAATCTAATAATGTGTTAAACAAAGATGGTACACCAATATATAATACGAAAGGTAAAGTCGAAAGATGGGTGGAATATATTGAAGAGTTATACGGAGGAAATAAATTAGAAAATGGTGTTATAGAGGAAGAAGAGGAAGTTGAGGAGGATGAAATGGGAGACACAATGAGATCTGAATTTAAGAGAGCATTAAAAGATTTAAATGACAGAAAGGCTTCTGGAATAAACGGGATACCTGCAGAATTACTGCGCAGTGCAGGAAAGGAGCGACACATAGATTATACAAACTGGTGTGTAATATTTACCAAACAGGGGAATTTCCGTCAGACTTCAAAAAGAGTGTTACAGTCATGATACCAAAGAAATCAGGAGCAGATAAACGTGAAGAATATTGAAAAATTAGCTTAACTAGCCATGCATCAAAAATCTTAACTAGAATTCTGTACAGAAGAATGAGAGGAGAGTGGAAGAAGTGTTAGGAGAAGACCGATTTGGTTTCAAGAAAAGTATAGGGTCAAGGGAAGCAATTTAAGGCCTTAGATTAATAGTAGAAAGAACATTAAAGAAAAACATACCAACATACTAGGCATTTATAGACCTGGAGAAGGCATTCGATAACGTAGACTGGAATAAAATGTTCAGCAGTTTGAAAAAATTTGGGTTCAAGTACAGAGATAGATAAACAATTCCTAACATTTACAGGAACCAACAGCAACAGTAATAATTGAAGAACGTAAGAAAGAAAGTGTAATAAAAAAGGGATTCCAAGAAGGATGTTCCCTTTCCCCGTTCCTTTTTAATCTTGGTATAGAACTAGCAGTTAATGATGTTTGTTGTGTAAAGTTAACAAAATCACAGCTAGTATTTGCCAAAAGAAATTGGACTTTAATGAGAAAGAACAAATGAACTTATGTTAAAAATCATAACCTTAAAAACTAAAAAGAAATTATGAAATTAACATAACTTAATGATACATAAGAATATCAACTGAAATCAGCATATCAGTAATAATAATATTAAATGAGATTTACAATTATATTTAGAAAAACAAAACATCAATAAACATAGTATGTGTGAAAAACTATTGCATTGCTGATAAAATGCAGTAATATTGAAAATTAGGAATGAACAGAAGTCATTAATTAGAAAAATAAATTACAGTAAATCTTAATTGGCACTGGCCTTTCCTGATTTATGACCAACAAACTTAGCATTAAATAATATAAAAATGAAATTCTAGTTTAACGTAGAAAAAGGCCACAATAATATTATAGTACAAAAAGAGTTAATTACAATAATCAAATTGAAATAAATAAACATATAAATAGAGTTCCTTTACTAGTAAGCTTTCTTGAAAAATATAAGTTACAAAGTCCTAAAACATAACGGCACATCAGGAGAAATTTGCTTTATGTTAATTTAAGAAAAGTATTATGAATACAGTTCATGAATAGAAAAGAATTAATCTCGGCGATTAACAATTTACAAGAATTTAAATGATAGAGTTGATTACAATAACAACAAATAGAAATTAATTAAGCACGTAAAAATAAGTTGCAGCTGAACGATGACACAATCTTATATAGATCACCTGTCGTGACTGTACTTAAGTGAATAAATGGTTTTTAAACTAAACTTGAAATTGAAAATGCATAAGGTACGATGAACTGAATGTTCCACAAATTTTAATGATAAAATAACTGTTTATACGTAATAAATAATGAAAATTGAACTTGCCTGTAGCACACAAATATTAGTAAGAGACGAACTCGTGAATGAAGGTGAATGAATACATACAGTAATCCTGGGCGTAGTCCGCAGTGGTGTATCAGGAATGCAGGGGTGAAACGTGGTTTAGAGGTAGAATAATACGTAGCATCTCAGATATGTAGCAACGAGTTTGGAGAGATTCTGCATCGATGAAAATTGTAGTAAGCGGCTGGAGAAGATTCGGCGTCGATAGAATTGGCAGTTTGTAGTAATTGAAGCACTTTCAGCATAGACGTAAAAAACTGAATTTGAAGATTAAACTTGACCAAGAAATGAGGCAAAACAAAACATAGAGATCGGTGAAATAACGAACCACTGACTGGTAGAACTAGAGATAATTTCGACAGAGAAATACCGCAACGGGTATGCGAGTATGAAATCGAGGAAAAATATTGGCACCAAGGTTGAGAGCGAAAAGTGTGCGACTTTACATGATGTAGGTCTGGTCAACTCTGACGAAAAGATGGCGTGAGTGAAAATAGGGGGAAACCACAGCTAGGCAGTGGACAGGAGAGAGTGTGTGTTGGTAACAAGAGTAGTGTATTAGTGTTAGTATAAGAACGAAGCAAAAGGGAGTGTATGAGGGCGGCAATAAATTTGCGAGAAATGAAAACACGCGGTCACTAAAGATGACAGAAATCGCCCGTCTGGCTGACGCCAGGTCTCGAATAAACCGAAGAAAAATAAACCAACAGATACACATAAGACAAGCCAAAAACGAAACATAGTAATAAATTTAATGCCTGTAATAACAACACGACCCAACCCTAGCTTCGAATTCATTGGAATAAAACGACTTTACGCAAATGGCGTAAACAATGTTAAAGAACAATTTAGATCCCGAGTAACAGTACAAGGTGAAGAGATAAAGATGCTACGATTTGCTGATGATATAGTAATTCTAGCCGAAAGTAAAAAGGATTTAGAAGGAATGATGAACGGCATGGATGAAGTCCTACGCAAGAATTACCGCGTGAAATTACACAAGAATAGAACGAAAGTAATGAAAGGTAATAGAATTAACGAAGATGGACCACTGAATTAAAAAACAGTAAGAGAAAAGATTAGGGAGGTAGAAGATTCTGTTATTTTGGAAGTAGAATTACTAAAGATGGACGAAGCAGGAGCGATATAAAATGCCGAATAGCACAAGCGAAACGAGCCTTCAGTCAGAAATATAATTTGTTTACATCAAAAATTAATTTAAACTGTCAGGAAAAGATTTTTGAAAGTATATGTATGGTGCGTAGCTTTATATGGAAGTGAAACTTGGACGATCGAAGTACCTGATAAGAGAAGATTAGAAGCTTTTGAAATGCGGTGCTACAGGAGAATTTTAAAAATCAGATGTGTGGATAAAGTGACAAACGAAGAGGTGTTGCGACAAATCGATGAAGAAAGAAACATGTGGAAAAATATAGTTAAAACAAGAGACAGACTTGTAGGCCACATATTAAGGCATTCTGGAATAGTCGCTTTAATATTGGAAGGACAGGTAGAAGGGAAAAATTGTGGAGGCAGACAACGTTTGGAATATGTAAAACAAATTGTTAGGGATGTAGGATGTAGAGGGTATACTTAAATGGAACGACTAGCACTAGATAGGGAATCTTGGAGAGCTGCATCAAACCAGTCAAAGGACCGAATACAAAAAAAAAACACAAATATAAGAGTACAACGTGTGCAAATTTTAGACCTTAATATTGAAAAATTAGGTCATTAAAACTTTTTGAAATAAAAAAATTATCTTGGCTCCAGTACGTCGTAGAGCAAAAATGTTTTTTTTTTAATTAGTAGAAAAATGTCAACAAGTCCATTTCGACAGCATTGCAACTTTAAAAAATAATTGAAGTTTTTTGAGCCGAAAAAAAGTTAATGTTTTGGTCAATTTTTCGCATATTTGCAATTATTTTTCAATACGCACACTATTTTCACAGTTAGTACAATCTATAAGAAAATGTTAAGTCCCGGATGGGCAACGTAGGTGCATTACAGTATACGTTATACGAATTTAAAAAAAGTATTTTTTTTTAAACTTGATTTTTGTAAAAACTATTAAATATTCTACTCCCCAAGAACTACTTATTCTGAAATTTTCGTCAAAATTCTTTTTTCATTTTAAAGATATTAACAATTGAAGAACATTTTTTTTAGCGGTTTTTTGCAATAACTAATTCATTTGTTGATGAAGCGACATCGTGTAGGCTTAAAATTTTTGTTTCTAAACGTTCTACAACTTTTATTTAAGACATTTCTTTGTAAAACATCTAGTTTTTATCTTACATCATACGTATTATCTAACGGAAGTTAGTTTTGACAAAAAAAAACGAGGTATTTTCGACAATTGGCTTACAAGGACTGCGTATATGTGGATTAGGTCTGGCCACTGCGTGACTAGAGGGGGAGATTTTTTAGCGGATGACAGTCCCGCACTTACCGTCAGAGCGTGCCTTGCGGCGGCTGGCAGAGCGTTTTCCTTCACCTACGTTTTCTTTTCTTATGTAACGGAAGTTAATTTTGGCACGTAAAAATCTAATGTGAGTGGCCTACAGCGTAATCACCCGGGCGCTCTTGTCAGCGAATTAGAATACCAGAGCGATATCTCCAGGGATCATCGGCGAACGACGATTCTGAGGAGCTCCCGCCGCTCATCCCCTAAGGCCCCGTCCGCAACCATCCGGTATCAGTCGCTCCGCGTCAGGTCAACTACAGACTTTCAGCCTTTAGTTTCTTTTTCCTGTTTAGCCTTCGGTAATTACCTTTCAGGTATTACTTCAGAGGATGACATGTGTGAGTGTAAATGAAGTGTAGTCTTGTACAGTCTCAACCCAACCACCAAAGAACACCGGTATCCACGATCTAGTATTGAAATCCGTGTAAAAATAATTGACTTTACTAGGATTTGAACGCTGGAACTGTCGACTTCCAAATCAGGTGATTTGGGAAGACGCGTTCACCACTAGACCAACCCGATGGGTAGACTTCCACCCTGTCGGCCGCTCTCCTACGCTGCGTTGTTTCGAATAGTGGACGACACCGCAGTCATTACTCTCATCCAAGTATCTCTGTTAACCGACATCATACTTATGACATATCCATATCACGGCGTTCATCAAGTCTATCAATTTCGTGTAAAAAAAAAACACTACCTGTTCCGCCGTATCCTGCTTCCCACAATTATAGCAACATTACGTGGTACTCGTACACACGGAAAATTTACCTATTAATTGTTAAGTTTGCGTTACAAAAAAACGGTCGCTGTTTATTTCTCCCCTTCCCAAACGTTTGCAAGTTTTTCACCCGGAAATAAAAATAAAAGCGCATTGTTTCTGATGCACGGCTTACACGCCCAACTTAATTTTAAAAAAATAAAATTTTATTTAAATGTAATATTTTTCGTTTATTTAATTTTAATGATTCTAACTAAAGCGCGCGCGAATTAATTCGCTCAGTTGTGACGGTACTAGCGACGGTCAGCACTAACTAAACTAAAGTAATTTCACGACTTACATAGAACAAATTTCGTTTGTACTATCGATAAACTGGTGTAACCGCGAGGCTTAACGCACCAGGTACCTAGTCGACCGGGCGATCGAGTTCAAAACCCGGGCACACCAAGATATTTTTTACACTTTAAAGTATTATTCATTTATTTAAATCTACCGCTCGTTTGTGACGTCACAACACAGTAATAATTTAGAACATTTTTCTGTGGTGGGAGGTACGATTATCTTAATTTTTTTTTGTAAATATTTTTTAATCGTTAACAAATGTGTTTAAGAAATAAATGATTTTAATTTTGGGAAATCTGGGAATATTGAGGTGACCTTGCTCTACATCCTCACCCGCTTGATCGTTTTTAACTTGAAAACTTAATGGCATTTTTGCACCATATATAGAAATAATTTGACAAAGTTTGGTCATAATCGGTTCAGTAGTTCTGGAGATATAACGTAATTTAGAAGCCAGTAACGAATATTATTATTCGAAAAATTTCCATCCGGTTTTTTGGGTTCCTTAGTCGTAAGATGGTCAAGATCCGGTGAACACCGTGTATGCCCAAATCGGACCGATTACAATACTTTCCCTTTTAGAACTATAACGGTATCTAGACGCGAAAGTAAAAAAAAAAAAAAACAGTTTAATCGTATTTTTAAAATGAGATCTTTAAATTTTAAATGTTTAGAATGAGAACTTAAAACATAATACAACCTCATTAGAAGCAGGAGTCCATTTAAATCTTTCATATAGTGGAATTCAAATGCTTACATTTAAATTCTCTAACCAGTAGTCAATGAATCCATTTACTATGTCATTAAAATAAAGCGTTTTTATTTTAATTTATATTCTTTAATAGAATAAACTCATCGTTATTATTATAATTACTTCTTTATTGAATAATTAAAATTAAATAATGTTTTATTATTTATGATCTATAAATATTTTAAAGGGAAACTTAATTGATTGTAAGAAAATTATACGAATGAAAAAGTTAAATGTCAAAAAAATTTAATGGTATTTAAAATTTGTATCTCTTCTCAATCAAAATAATGACGTTTAAAAAACTTTAGCCTTTTCATTTATTACGATTATCACTGAAATGTCAATATTTTATTCAAGTAAGGCAATAATTTTTAACTATTAATTAATTATCAGACAATCAATCAAACTGCGATTAATTAAACAGATAAAAAAATATTACAATGCAATAATTTTATATACACGCTATTTGGAAATCCAATTATTAACAAAATCAATAAAAAAATGAAGATTTTATCCAATAATGAATTTACTCTTATATTTTTTAAAAAATTAATTAAAGAAGCAAAACTAATTAGAAAAACTGCACTATTCATTTTTAAATTTTAATTATTAGGTAGATTTCATAAGAAAGCTAGCTATTGGTACCGTGATACTTGCGGAAAATTTCGATATGTCGTCGCGTTTCATATGCCTCAGAACCCAAAACCATCGTCAGTTCAAAAGTTTATATATACACGATAACTGCCGTAATTTTGCGCCAGTCATTTTCAAATTGATAAATAAAATATAACGATCCAAAATCTTGCTCGAATTCGTTAACGGGCAGAATCGGACAATGGGGTGGCTTTTTCGAAAAAATAAAAATATTGCTAACTTTTTTATTAAGTAAAATATCAAATCCGTTTAAAGTTCCTACTATTTTTTTGGATAAGGGCCTACAATTTATCTGAGTAAAGTTTTTTGATATCACTAACCATCGGTCCAGGGGAGGGGGGAAATAGAGTTTCGAAAACAAAAAAAATTATACCTCCTTTAATAGCCACAGTATCGAATCGGTTTAAAGTGTTCATTACTCCTCTAAACATTATCTAAATCCTTTGACTGAAATATTTTTTGATTTGACCAACCCTTACGTCAAGGGATGGCCAAATTGTAAGCAGATGGGGCTTGTCGTATGCTAAACATGCAACCGTTGTATTGAGTAAATTTGAAGTTTTTCTTAATTTTAAGGTGGAAATCTTTTTTATCCCCTACTTAGCACCGGTAAATAGTTAAGCACATTGTCCTTTAAAACCGTATTCTCTTTAACCGAATAAATAATAGAATGTCAGAACAGATAATATTTTTTACTATTATTAGATAACTTAATAAAATGTCCGCTTAAAAACAATACAGTCCAACCGTGCTTAATATAAATTTATATGTACACAAAAACAAATACATAATTAGTTTTTTACTAATTACCTTCTCTTTCGCCCTTCCAGCTTGTTTTTGGATAGATTTGGCAATCAAAGAGTCCTTGCTTTCCGCCATCTTCAGATCACTACTGAAAAAACAACTAAACCGCTTTCATATTCCTTCCACAGACTAAACTAGAAAAGGGAACGAACAAGGAAACGTTCCATACACACGCGGAGTAAAAAAAAATTCCATCCACCCACGCCATGGTCGGTACTGCGGGAATGACAGTTCTCTTTTTTCCTTGCTTGCAGATTCCTATTTGGGATGCGCACAACAGTCAAACATCACACCGCTGGAACTGTGAAACGCATAGTTCCATACAACGATTTTTGTATCTTTTTCATAAACTGCAGGATGGGTATTGACATTAAGCTTAAGGATTATATATTGTACAAGTATAAAGAAAGAATTAAAGAAAAAAGGACTCGTTATATTAAACGTTATCATATCAAGTGAAAATAGAGGTGCTGTAGTTTCCACAGTGCCTATACACGATACACTACTGCAAGGAAGATCAGAAAAATTGCCTTTATCAACAACTCCTCAACATTTGGATCAAAGGAGAACTACCCGAATACTGGACAACTCTCATCCATCCGCTACACAAAAAAGGGGACAAAAACAAACCCAAATAATTACAGTGGAATCTAATACATACACACAACATTCAAAATTCTTTCAAGAATCATCTTCAACCGAATCGGTTTACAACTTGAGAAACGACTAGAAGAATAACAGGAAGGTTTCAGACCCTGGAGAAGCTGTCCAGACCAGATTGTGACTCTCGAGCTAATAATGAGTTACAACAGGAAAAGAAAGTGATACGATGATAACATTTGTAGATTTGAAGAAAGCTTATGAGTGCATCAACTGAGAATCTCTACTAGAATATTAATAAAAATACACCTCGGACTACAAATCAAATTAATAAACACGGTAAAAATGACCGTCACAAATACTAAGTCAAAGGTAAAATTTAGAGGAATCTTGGAACTGTTTGAGATCAAATCAGGACTGCGCCAAGGCGATGGGCTCTCATCGCTATTATTTAACTGCGTTCAAAAAACGCTAATGACAGATAATCGATCAAAAAATGTCCCTCAAAAGTAAAAAATCTTGTGGACACCACATGACTACCTTGTACGCCAATTAAATTACATACACACATTTTAAAAATTACATAACATTTTATTTCATTAATAACTTCATTCATATTTTTTTGTCTTCAGTCATTTGACTGGTTTGATGCAGCTCTTCAAGATTCCCTACCTAGTGCTAGTCGTTTCATGTCAGTATACCCTCTACATCCTACATCCCTAACAATTTGTTTTATGTATTCCAAACGTGGCCTGCCTACACAATTTTTTCCTTCTACCTGTCCTTCCAATATTAAAGCGACTATTCCAGGATGCCTTAGTATGTGGCCTATAAGTCTGTCTCTTCTTTTAACTATATTTTTCCAAATGCTTCTTTCTTCATCTATTTGTCGCAATACCTCTTCATTTGTCACTTTAGCCACCCATCTGATTTTTAACATTCTCCTATAGCACCGCATTTCAAAAGCTTCTAATCTTTTCTTGTCTGTAAAACAGATGTTTTCAGGTTTTTTCCATGATAAATGGCAATAGAAGCTTACTTTCTCATCAAGGTATGATTAATTTTATCTAGTGCATAAAAATATTACGTAAAGCAAAGATTTAGAAATGAACTCGTTGACTGCAAAACTTACCCTGGAGCAGACACTGATAGCGACCATAATTTAGTGATAATGAAATGTAGATTGGGATTTAAAAACCTGAAAAAAAGGTGTCAGATGAATCGGTGGAATTAAGAGAAGCTTAAGGAAGAGGAGGTAAAGAAGATTTTTGAGGAGGACATCGCAAGAGGTCTGAGTAAAAAAGATAAGGTAGAAAATGTAGAAGAAGAATGGGAGAATGTTAAAAAGGAAATTCATAAATCAGTAGAAGCGAACTTAGGCGGAACAAAGAGAACTGGTAGAAAACCTTGGGTTTCAGACGATATATTGCAGCTGATGGATGAACGTAGAAAATATATGAATGCTAGTGAAGAAGAAAGTAAAAGGAACTATCAAGAATTAAGAAATACTACAAATAGGAAGTGAAAACTACCGAAAGAAGAATGGATTAAAGGAAAGTGGAAAGAGAAATGAATATTGGTAAACTAGACGGAGCATACAGGAAAGTTAAGGAAAATTTTGGGGTACATAAATTAAAATCTAATAATGTGTTAAACAAAGATGGTACACCGATTTATAATACGAAAGGTAAAGCCAATAGGTGGGTGGAATATATTAGAGTTATACGGAGGAAATTGGTCTTATAGAGAAAGAAGAGGAAGTCGAAGAGGTTGAATGGGGAGAAACAATACTGAGATCTGAATTTAAAAGAGCATTAAAAGATTTGAATGACAGAAAGGCTCCTGGAATAGATGGAATACCTGGAGAATTATTGTGCAGTGCAGGAAAGGAAGCGACACATAGATTATACAAACTGGTGTGTAATATTTACGAAAAAGTGAAGTTTCGTCAGACTTCAAAAAGAGTGTTACAGTCATGATACCAAAGAAATCAGGAGCAGATAAATGTGAAGAATACAGAACAATTAGTTTAACTAGTCATGCATCAAAAATCTTAACTAGAATTCTATACAGAAGAATTGAGAGGAGAGTGGAGGAAGTGTTAGGAGAAGACCAATTTGGTTTCAGGAAAAGTATAAGGACAAGGGAAGCAATTTTAGGCCTCAGATTAATAGTAGAAAGAACATTAAAGAAATACATACCAACATATTAGGCATTTATAGATCTGGAGAAGGCTTTATAGATCTGGATAACGTAGACTGGAATAAAATGTTCAGCAGTATGAAAAAATTATTGTTCAAGTACAGATATAGAAAAACAATTCCTAACATTTACAGGAACCAAGAGCAACAGCCATAACTGAAGAACGTAAGAAAGAAAGTATAATAAAAAAGGGATTCCAAGAAGGATGTTCACTTTTCCCGTTCCTTTTTAATCTTGGTATAGAACTTGCAGTAATTAATGTTAAAGAACAATTTAGGTCCCGAGTAACAATACAAGGTTAAAAGATAAAGATGCTATGATTTGCTGATGATATAGTAATTCTAGCTGAGAGTAAAAGGTATTTAGTAGAAACAATGAATGGCATATATGAAGTCCTACGCAAGAAAATAAACAAGAACAAAATGAAAGTAATGAAGTGTAGTCGAAATAACGAAGGTGGACCACTGAATGTGAAAATAGGAGGAGAAAAGATTATGGAGATAGAAGAATTTTGTTATTTGGGAAGTAGAATTACTAAAGATGGACAAAGCAGGAGCAATATAAAATGCCAAATAGCACAGGCAAAACGAGCCTTCAGTCAAAAATATAATTTGCTTACATCAAAAATTAATTTAATCGTTTTTGAATGTAAAAAAAAAAATATGACGACGTAGGACCGTTTCATTCATGTAAACATTTCACAAGTTATTTCGACATGACTTTGCTTCTGATGATGACTTGAAACGACCGCCATTTTGAAATTTATCAACGAAGATTATCGTAATTTTTTCCTATTAAAAAATGTTAGTTTAAAATAAAATACAAAATTTTATTGCGTTATCTCCAACCGTTCTTGAAAAATAATTTTTTTCTTAAAAAAACACTATCGCATACAGATAGAAAAATATGCGTTTTCGGACTTACGTTTATCGAATATTTTGTCTTCAGTACGTTAATTAGAATCGGTTCCTAGAATTTTGGCCTTATATTTTTAGAATACTCTGTATAAAGGCGGCATGGTCTGTATTCAGTATGTAAATTAAAATGAATAATTGAAATATTAACATTAAGACTGCAAAATTAGTTTTGTTAAAATTTTATTAACAGGAAAAAAATAACATTATCTTCATTAGGTATTGCGATTAATTTTTTATCACTGTACATGTTAATCTTTCTTCTATACTAATATAACTAATAACATTAATAAATTATAATACTACAAAATATATATTTATTATTATTATTTAGTAAATCGATGTTATGCTGGAACATTAAAATAAATATAATTTATTATATTGTATGTTTTTTCACAGCTTTAATGCTTAATATAAAAAAAAATGCTTTTAACTACTTAACGGAAAGATGCTTGTAAGTAATATAATATTTATGTTAACAGAACTTTCATTAGTATGGTCCCAATTATGAGCCTCTATTAATTAATTAATACTTTATCAAAGTTATGCCTTCCAAGGCTATTTTTTTTCTTTTTGAACTTTTATTCAAATAAAGATATTTAAATATTAAAATATCTAGAAGCTCTTTAAATTTTAAAATACTTATACGTATAAGGTATTTAAATATTACAATAGGTAAAAGCTATTTAAATATTATAATACTCGTAGATTTTTAAATATTAAAATACCTATAAGTTATTTAAAATAACATTCAACTTATAATGAAAATCAGTTGTTATTAATTATCAGAATTGCAATTATAATTTGAATTCAACGATTCATAATTAAATTTACAAATTTTGTTGATTTACCGATGTAAACCTTAACAAATGCAATTGTAGTAAAGAAAGATTGCGACCCCTGCTAGTTACTGTATATGCAATCGTTTAACAATTTATTGAGCCGCTAATACAATAATATTGATGAAAAATCGGGTATATTTCATATGCCAAATTTTCAATTTTTCATGTTAATACGATGTAAAAATCAACATGATGATTGTCTATTCTTGACTCGCGTAACTAAATAAATATATATTTGAACACTTACGTGGAACGTTTTAAAATTTGAAAGAAAAAAAGACGATATATATTAAATATATATATATATATATATATATATATATATATAAATTCTGAATAATTTTTTTTATTAAGGTCATTTATCGTTAAAAGAATTCAATTTCGGTGTACGATTTGAAAACGAAATACAGAGTGTTCAAAAAGTCATGCGACCTTAAGAAAGAATTTTTTTTTTTTTTTTTACTGCGCGTTTGATTGAAGAGAAATTGCTCACGCCCAGATCGTGAATACCTTCACAGAGAATTACGGTATGAATTTACAAAAAACAAATCTTCCGTCGATCGCTGTACGACAAATTCTAAGACGATACGGAATGCGGCAGACGTAGCCAAAAGCGGCCGACTAAAAATATTAACGCTAGAAAAATCGGTCGACGTGCAAACTGCATATTCTTAAGAAATCTGTGCGACTCTATCTAATTAGTCTGTCTAACCGTCAATTCACGATTAGATATACGGAAAATCCATTATCAGCTGCACGGACAAAAAACGGTGTTTGATATGGAATGTAACGTAGGCGAATTCTCATGACATTTTTTCACGGCACAGTAAACAGTCAACGCTACATACGTACGGTGTAACGATTTGTAAACATTATACTAGATGACCGGCTGGCGTACACGTGATTTCAGCAGGACGAAGCTACGGCTCGACATTGTGACTTTATTGGATCGATGTTTTTACGAACAACTGATTTCGAAGGGGGTTATGGTCTCTTCGGTCTCCTGATTTATGCAGCAGAGGCCACTTTTAACATCTATTTACTTATTTTCTCATAAGGTTACATCGCTTTTTGAACATTCTGTATTATGTCAGCGTAGAAATATATTACAAGACCTGTGTGCCGATTTAAATCAAGGGCTTAGAAATGTCGCGATTTGTTTTTACAATTATTATGCACAGTGTTTCTAAAACGGTAGGCCGGCTATATTTTTTCGAATTCTACTAGTAAAACTAAACAAAGAAAATCCTTAAAGGAAAGTTGCCATTTCTCCTTCGTTCTTCTTCTGTCCACCATTTTGTTATATTTATATAAAATTTTATATTTCAAGTTCGGATAGAGGTATCATATTACAATTTGGTAAGCGTCTTGGTAATAAAGTTTTAAAATTAGCAAAAATCAGAAATCAATTCGATGAAATATTAATTGGTTTTATTTATTGTTGATTTAGTATGTATCAAATTAAGTAATAATTTTCTCCCATAACTCGACTATTTTTAACTGATTTAAAAAAAAATATCATTTTGTTCAAAATAAAAGGCTTAATATTTTAGTAAATAACATGAATTTTGATAAAACTAATATTTACGGAGATATAACAGAGTGAAAAATAAACATGGCCGCCATTTTGTATTTTGCGAAGGTATTTAAGTCCTGATTTTTTCATAATTTAAAAATTTATTACAAAGACGCTTACCAAATATTAATGTGATTTCTCCATCCGAACTTGAGATATAAATTTTTATATAAAAATAACAAAATGGCGGACAGGAGAACGAAGGAGAAATGGCCATTTTTCCCAAGAATATTTTTTGTTTAATTTTACAAATAGAATCCGAAAAAATATAACCAACCCATCATTTTAGAAACATCTTATATAATACAGTAAACTAAAAATTAGCAACAAAAATACAAGAATTGATGTAACAACAGCTTTTGATAATTTAATATAAAATTGTTATTTGCAAAAAGGTAAAGAAACGGCTTTGTAAAACAGTTATGATATTTATCTTGAACAAACGATAATTCATATTTGTTAAAAAAAAACCTTGGAATACAACTGATTAAACGAATGAAAAGACACCAAAATTATTTTTTCCTTTAGATAACTTAACATACAAATTATTTCCTAATTAGTGGAAGTATATGCTAAAATAAAATGTTGTGCAGCATTAAATATAATTTAGTCATAAAATTCTCTCATCAGACTTTTCAAATTATATTGGCATTATAGAATTTCATCAAACATAAAAATACAATAAATAATATAAAAAATTTAAAAATCTCATGCATGAATAAGTAGAATATACCGCATGTCAAAATTGATCAGACGAATTAAAATTGGCACAATAAAAATACACCGGTAGATAGCGCAGTGTTTGAATCGTTGGTTGTTCAACAACCCAAAACCTTCTTCAGTCGCCAAGGAGCATTGGTGTAATGAACATGGTGCGTTCGCTGTTGAGTGTTTTTTAAAAAAATTATGATCCGTGTACTGTAACGAAACTGTAATAGCCGGAAGGCGGATAATAATTTAATTTTTAAAACGGTTTTTAAGAACAATACAAGTGGAGTAAAAAAATAAACAAACATCCACCAGGATTCCGGGGTCGGCACTGTGGGAGCGACAGTGCTCTCTCCTTCACAGCCTCATGTGCAGCTTCCTATGTGTACATGCGTACAACAGCCAAACACCACACCGCTGGAACGGTGTAGCGCACAGTTCCATGTATCTTTTTCATAAACTGAGGGATGGCTACTGATATTAAGCTTTAAGGATTATATATTGTACGAATATAAAGAAAGAATTAAAGAAAAAAGGATTCGTTATATTAAATGTTATCGATAATATCAAGTGGAAATATGGGGTACTGCAGCTTTCACAGTGCCTATACGTGAGCCGCCATTGATTCACACTCCAGAAAATATGCAGAGAGTGAGAGGGTGGCCCTACGGTAGACTCCACGATGTTCAACTAGACCACACAATGTATTACTACGCATGTCAAATAGGAATGTTAGGCGAACGTTACATATGGATTTGTATTTTCATCCATCTATGATGCAAGTGATTTTGGATTTAAATCGGTGAATGGAATTTTTTTACGAAGCTCTTGAAAATGATCGAAGCATAACCGAAGTTTCTATCCGATTTATTTATGTCAGATAAGGCCCGTTTCCATCTTAGTGGATATGCAAAATTTAAAACCGTGCAGGAAAAACCGTGTTTACTTCTTGAATTCATTTGGGGTTTTCAGACCGTAACTTTGACGTGAAATGTCTTTAAAATCACACAGAAACATATGGGTACCAGAACAGAAATTTTTAGCTAACGAAAAGGTCTATATCGTCCTGCCTTAATAACTCCCTAACTACTAGTCTCATGCGGTGGTAGTTTATAACACGGTCAGCTTGTCGAAACGACTTTGAGTTTGCATCACTGGCTTGGCGGGGAGGGGGCACAGCGCAAATCGTCCAAAAGTTATTTTTATTAAAATGTAAAGTCTACATAAAATGCTTTTCTATGGACTTTCTAATTATGTAATATTATTATCTACATCTAACAACAAATTATTTAATTTACAATTTAAAATCGTCTAATCAATTTTGTCGCACTCTGTATAAATAAACAAAATATATTAAGAAAACAGATAAACTAATTCTTTTAAATACATTTACAGTGTTTGAATATAAAAATGTTAATTAATAAACAAAACATAAACAATAAGTTTTCAAATAATCAATTAAAAAAGTCCTATATATATATATATATTATATATATATATATATATAAAAATTGCATAAAAAATGAAAGCTTAATAGCAATTAAAAAACATAACTAAGAAATAAAAATATAAAATACCACTTAATATAACGTTTTTTACAAAAAAAAAAAAAAAAAAAAATGACTGCTTTATAACTATAATAATAATAATAATAATAATAAAAGATTTTTACATAATAAAATATTAAATTTAGTTGACTGGTATCTTTTAGCATAAATAATCTAAATAAATTAATTATTGGTACTTTTCAAGAAGATGCCCGTGGCCGATCTGTAATTAGTCAATTGTCGTTTTAGTTGTTAGATGGCACCACCGAAGGATAAAATAAAGTACATATTTTTTTCTTTTTAAATACATACATTGTACTGTAATATCATAAAATAATACAATGATACTGTAATAATAAAATAAAATACAGTAATTTTTAGTAATTTACTAAATAATGAATCTAACCTGTATTTTTGCACTAAATGTGAGTCTCAATTTAGGTGATTTCATTGTACACGAAAATTTTACGGTACGTAAAACCCGTGTAAATTCAAGGTGCACTGTATAATAAATGTATATAAATAACTAAATAAATATATATAATAAATAAATATAATCGAATCAAACTTAACCTACATTCGCTAGTCAAGGTTAGCGAGCGTAGGTTAAGCTTGGTTAGATTATATTTATCTATTATATAAAGTTAGATTATAATTTTAATTTATTTATTTTCTCCTTTCAGTGGTGCCATCTAACAACTAACTAACTGCAGATCGGCTGCAGGCATCTTCTTGAAAAGCACCGAATTATTATCTATTAAAAAAGCAAATATCATTTTTGTAAAACAATTCTAAATATGGATTATTAAGTATTTCTATTTATACTATTATCAGGTTAAATAATTTAATTATTAAAAAAAATCTCTTACAATGATACACAAAGCAATAGGAAAACTGAAAGTAATACTGGCACCCCTGAAGAACTGCTAAAAAAATGTGTCATCCTTCTGTGCGCAACTACCTGTCATTTAATAATCATAAACTGATCGGTCAATACACAATGTAATGCCGTTTAAAGCATTTTATAAGAATGGAGATTGTTGTTAAACGGGAATTCTGATGCTATTTACACTTTATGACATGGTCGCATTCCATCTTGCTACACCATCAAAACACGGGGTGAGAGTTTCAAGGAGATGGGAGTAGATGAATGACTCCCAGAAAACATTAAAGTAGTTCAGGTCTCAATGGTAAAAATCCTCTGACAATCGGGAACAGGAAATATGTAACAGGATTGAATACGTTCGCCGAATATTCGATATGATTTGAAGTTTTACTTTTACAAAATTCAAGTCATATAGGAACTGGAAATCATCAGACTATGTGGTGCGATAATAATTCTGTGATAAAATGATTGAAAAGATTAATGATGACCCTAATTTTGTTGACAAACTTTTCACATCGGATGAGGCTCCATACAGCGAATACATAAACAAGCAAAATTATAGATATTGGGCAGCAAAAAGGTTACAATTTGGTATGCCATATCAATATGAGATAATGATAGAGCTTTACATCTTTGAGGATGAGACAAGGAATATAACAACAGTAATGTTTGAACATTAATGCTCGAAACTTTTGTAGCATAACTTCAAAACTTTCCTGATCTTCAAAATCCATGATTTCAGGAAGATGGAACCACAGCATGTACGGCCAGAGCATCACAGGGCAGCTGTTTGACAGTTGGTAACCATGGAATTTCATGATTTGGCGACGTGCATTGGTCTTCTGAGATCACCAGACTTGTCGGTGTACATTATTTTCCTGTGGGACCACCTCAAAAGTAAAGTGTACACCACTCTCCCGATGACAATCGCCAAGTTAAAAATGAGGATTCAAGAATTCCCATGGATGTATTTCAAAGTGCCATGCAAAATCTCAGCAAACGTCCAAACAGCCATTATCTTATGGACATTGCTTTTAGAAATTAAAATTTTTTGTGTCAGGACACTTAATGGCATGCAATTTACTTTTTGTTTTCAATAAACAATAAAACTTATGAATTAATTTTTTTTTTACTTTTGTAAGAGTTACTTCAAACTTTCCTGTTAAATGTTTTAGTCTATATCTAAGGTTTACATCAAAGGAAAAACAAATGGAATGAATGCTAACAAGAGCAACCGGGAAAACTAGAAAGAGCACAGTCAAAATCAAAAGGTCGGGAGCAAGTAGTTTGTTGGTATTAGTTAAAAGAAAGTTAAAAAAGTTTTAGGAATCTGCAATGAATCATCGAGGAGCCAATGTGATGGAATATGTGCATGGATTTAGTCAAAGTGTACAGAAAACAAGCTTCCTAAAATCGCACTTGACCTAGACCAAGGAAAAGAAAAAGTTATGTAAGGAAGCCTTAATGTGATCAACACCGGTCTTTTATGCGACCCATTACACAAGGTCTATCTGCAAAGTAATGTCATACTTTTTATTGTAAAGCGACTGTAGGTGGCAGTGCGCTCTATTATCGAATGGGATCATCGGTGGTGTCTCAACTACTGAGCGAGTGGTCGCTCAGTTATCTCCGAGCTCTCAGAGGTGAAGGATGGGGGATCTTGTAAATGTTTCATCTCTAGTACAAGTAACAATGCGCACTCACTGGAACAAAGATACATGATCAAGTTTTGTGTGAAACATGACAAATCTGCAGCAGAAACTTTTCCAACGGTTTAACAGGTCTTCAGGGATGAGTGTTTATCATAAAGGCAAGCCCACAAATGGCACAAGGTGTTTTTGGAAGGTCATAAAGAGGTCGACGATGAACCCTGCGCTGGACCTCCTCAAATGTGACTCATGTGAAAGAACTTTACAAACTGTCAAATGGAGTGTTTTGTTTAATGGCCAATATATTAAATATTTCAAAAACTATCATCCACAAACTTGTGTGATCAAGGATTTGCATATGAGAAAATTATGAGCGAAGGTTCTCCCAAGAATTTTGATCGACGACCAAAAATCTTGCCGGGTGGAAATTTGTCAAGACGTTTTTGAAATGTGTGAAAATGATCCTCACTTTTTGGACAATGGTATCAGGGTTGATGAAACATGGATATTCCAGTACAACCCCAAAACAAAGAGGTGAAGTGCTGAGTGGCACATCTCAGCCTCAAGTAGGATCAAATGAGCAAATCAAAGATCAAGACCATGCTCGTGTTTTTTGACATCAGGGGTCCTCTAAGAGTTTGTATCTTCCAGGACAATCATTAACCCTTAAATTTTACATAGGAGTCCTTTTTCTTCATACTTGTAGACTTAGTGACATTACTTTCCAGACAGGCGTTGGTAGATATGACGCTTCCAAACATATCCAAATGTAGAATCACTGATTTTCACAGTGTGATCTGTCAATTAATCCTGTCGTATTAATTTTAAGAATTATTTTTGTTTCAAAATCTTTGTTAATTGTATTAGAGTAATTTAATTTTTATTTCTATTTAAAAGATATATCATTTTGTTCATAAATGTTTTGGTAAAATTATAAAAAACCTCTGCTATTTATTAAAATTTTAATTTCCTGTTAATTTTAAAAACAATTATTATCTGATTCAAAAGAACAAACAGATTTTCTTTTTTAGTAATGCAAGGTAGTACAGTATAGGTTTTATATGTAGGGAAACCAGCATCTTTAACCTCTTCCGAGTAAAGATAAGCCCCAATCCTTAGGAACTAAATATCTGGAAAAAAATTGGGATTAATGGAAAATTCCTCAAAAGGGAAAATAAAAATCATTATTCTGATATCAGAAAGCAAAATAAATTTACGATAGACTTCAGCAATTAATGACATAAATTGATGTAGACAAAAAACTGGTTCATTCAATGACAATAGAACATTCTCAGGGTCAAGTTGGCAACCTTAGGAACACAATTTATTAGCTGTTTGATCATAATTAATCTGATCATAACCTCTTTTCTTGATTTCAAAATATCAGCTCTGACTGAAACGTGTACTCCAGAAGAGCAACATATAGTGATAATATTTTTTGCTTTCAAAACATGTGAAACCGGCAGAAATTTACTCAAGAATATTGAAAAAATATGGTGAACCGCACTAACATGTATAAGTGGGTGGAACAGTTTAATTTGGGTAGATCAAGTGCAACTGATCGCTCTGAATGACCAGTTGAAGTTTTAACATGCTGCAATATCGCTTAAATGATCTTATTTGCAAAGACAGGCGAGTCAAAATTCCCAAAATTGTTTGTTTGTGTGTAATATTACAGTTGGAATTGCATGTTCAATAATTTATTATGGATCTAATTATTGCAAAACATATTAGAGATGGGTTCCATCAAGAGAGTTGATTCAAGCCCATAAAAATACCTGGATTCGCATTTGTTCTGAGTTCAAAGGACGATGTGAAGCAGAAAGTTTCTACATAAGAAACATGGATATACTACGAGGTGTCGCTATTAAATAACAAGACTAATGCTACTACAGAAAAACCGTACGTGAGCCAAATTCATACGATCAGACAGCTGTGTAGTGTGAAGTCTTCTCTTTCGATTGTTGCAACTCCAGTCTCTGTAGATATATTAATCTGGCCACGGCCTTCATTTAGATAACAACTGTTTTTTTGTTTTGCTGAAAAAATGTTTTATTAAAGCAAAGAATTGTAGTGAAATTTCATATAAAACTTGGAAAAACCACTACTGAAACTTATCTTTTAGTAAACAAAGTTTATCACAATGAATGTTTATCATGTGTGCGAGTTTTCTGAGTGGTTTAAGCATTTCCAAGATGGTTGAGAAGATACTAAAAATGATTTTTGCCTTAAAAATATTGAAAAAATTGGTAATATGATCCGATCTGACCGTCGGTTAACTGCTCGTGCAATTTCTGAAACTGTACAAATTGACAAAGAATGTGCAAGGCAAATTTGTATATAACAATTATAACATGCAAAAAGTATACGCAAAAATGGTGCCTAAAATTCTCAGAATCAAACAAAAAGAAGCTCATTAAAATGTTTGTTCTAACACTTTGAATGCTATTGAAAATGACCAAAATGACCCAAAATGTCAAACTTTTAATTAACATTACTACCTTGAGTTCCTTGCTGAAGTTCGTGAAAAAATAAGGAAAAATTGACCTGAATTGTGGAAGAACAAGTCATGGGTTCTTCATCAGGACAATGCACCGGCTCACACTGCATTATCTGTCGAGATGTTTATAGCCAAGTATAACATCCCAGTGTTAGACCATCTGCCTCATCTGCCTGATCTGACACCATGTGACTTTTATCAGTTCCCCAAGGTCAAATCTGCATTAAAAGGAACAAGATCTCAGACCACTGAAGCTGTGAAAGAAAAACGTCATGTGTCACGAAAGAGCTCACAGAAGAAGACTTCCAGCACTGTTTCGAACAACGGAAAATTCACATGGAGCGTTGTAGGGATACAGGAGAGGTGTATAATGAGGGGGATAATAACTAAATATATATAAATTTAAAATAAAATATTTTACAGCATTAGTTACATTATTTAACAGCCACATCTTGTATAAGTGGTTGTAACAGTTTAATTTGGGCAGATCAAGTGCGACTGATCATTCTGGAAGATCAGTTGAAGTTTCGACTACCATACTGTAAAATTGCATAAATCATCTTATTCACGAAGAAAGGCGAATCAAAATTTCCAAAATCGTTAATCTATGTAATATTACTGTTTGAACTGTGTATTCAATCATTCATGATGTACTGAATTATTGCGAAATGTGTTCAAAATGGGTTCCATGAAGATAGATGATTCAAGCCTATAAAGACTCCAAGATTTGTACTTGTTCTGAGCTCAAAGAATGATTTGAAGCGGAATGTAATGACTTTCTACATAAGAAACGTGGATATACTATTTTGAGCCCAAACGGCAAAGTGTTCAGCGGAAATATCTGGATTCACCCACGATAAAAAATCCAAACTCACATGTAAACTGATATTGATGATCTTCTGGGACTTCCAAGACCTAATTTTTAGTGAATATTTAGAAGAATGACGTACCGTGAACAGTGCGTACTATTCTAACATGCTTCAACAGCAAGCGACGCTCTCTTAAAAAGAGCAATTCTCTTGTATGACAATGTGCACCCTTACTTCGCTCAGAGAATGGGAGAAACGTTCAAGAAGTTGGGTCAGGAAATTTTGCCACATCCTACTTATAGCTCGGATCTCATCCCATCCGATTATTGTTTGTTCGGTCTAAAGACATGGCAAGAAATTCGATCACAACGAAGTGGTACGTGAATGGTTCAAACAGGACGGTAAAGTTGTCTTCGATGCGGTAATCAGAAAGCTCGTAGAACGATGGGACAAGCGTCTAAATGTTACTGAAGACAATATTGAAAAGTATTATAACTTTTGCAGTCATTGATTATATCGTTTTTTCTCTACATTAATTTGTCTCGTTAATTATTGAATGTTTGTCACATTGTAATGAATTTTAAATTATATTATTTTTTCCCGATATTCTACTTCTCATTTAAAAATTATTTCTTTTTTTTTTTAAAAAGATTTTTGATATTATCTACCCCAGATTTTTTCATTTTGTTTGTTTTTCCTTTGGATATTCATTATTTTAATGTAACCCAGCTTCTTTACAAAAACTTTTGCAAGTACCAATTTAAAATAAAAATAAAACTTTAACTGAATCTGTATTTACGACTAACTTACTGGTAAAGATATACTTAACATAACAATCTATAAAATAATTCTAAAAATGTGATGCATATTTTCCTAATAGCTTTTATCACTAATAACATTAAATCTTACACAATAATATGTTACAAAAGTTTACTATAAATACCTCGATTAATTTTGCTGCAGGAAATATTTTTCGATAATAAAATTTAGTTGAAGAATATATCTGTTTTTAAATTTATCAAATTTTTTTTATACATTTTAATCTCTCCGGAATATAACTATGAAAATAAAATAAAATATGAGAAAAAATCTACATTTGTTACTGTGAATTCAAAGTTCAGAAAATAACCAAACATTTTTAATTATGTGAAAATGAAGATACTTAGTGATGTGCGGTTGGCAGCACTGTGTTTCTTATAACCTTCTCTGTAAGTGTATGTTCTTGGATTGTTGATATCTTGTTTAGTTTTCGAGTTACTGTTATTTGAGTGCGACATATTTAAGTGTTAGAATTTTTGGGAGTAATGATGCAATGTAACAGCTTTTGTGAGACTGCGAAACACTTTCATAGAAACGTTTCAACTCTTGAAACAAGCTTAAGAAGACGATCCTCTGGGTTGTATGTAATGTTACGAGTGGTTTTCACAATTTAAAACAGTGGATTGAAAATGATCTTCGACCAAGAAGGGCTTCAATTTCAACTGACAACACCTGCGTTCAGAAAAATCAACGATCTGGTGCATGCAAATCGCCGATTATCAAGAAAACTAGCACAGAAGAGATTATCATCTTGATTGGATTGAAACATTTTGACAAATTTGACATGCATCAAGTTATAGCAAAGTTTGTTTCTCGTTTGATGATTGAACAACAGAAAGAACGAGTGGACGTTTGTTGGCAACTTCTTGAACAAGCTGACGACAATGAAACATTCATAGAAAGAAACATAACAGTAGACAAAAGCTGAGTTTTTGGCTACAACATCGATTGACATTTAGTTCAATCATCAAAAATCAATAATACAAAAACTAAACAAGATATCAACAATCAAAGAACATGTGGTTACAGAGGAGGTTATGCTGAACACAATGCTGCCAACCACATGTCGCTAAATTTCTCTGATGAATCTTAATTAAAAATATTAAATTATTTTCTGAACAGACCTCGTACTTAAAGATATAAAAGTATTCATAAAAAAATAATCACTTTAATGTCTTTTTCTATATTAATTTATCATAAAAACAATTTAAATTCATTAAAATCTACAGAAATATGTATCAATCATGTGAAATATCAAAACAAAAATTAGAAATTCATAATTAATGTACCCGGTGCTTGACCAAGAAATACAATATTTGTATTGATATATATGACTAATATTTAAAAAACTTAATTTTTGTTAGATTGGTAATACTATTTATATTATTTTCATTTTTTTTTTTTGCAGACGATTGAGTAGTTTATGCTTATCAGTGTTAATCTGTAAATTAACTGTGAATCATAAACTAATAACCGAACATGTTTTTTCTCTTTACAATGTTGATGGAAGATCAACAAAAATAGTAATGAAATCGTTCAGCAATCTGAAAAAAAATTTCCTCAAACTCCAGCACCATCCAGACACCTACAATAAACAACTGGAAGCGTACATGATTTGCCAATTAGAGGGAGACCTAAAACTTGCAAATGAAGATAACAACCGCTGATGATGAATTAGTTATTCAAACCCAAAAGTAATCTATTTGTAAAAGATTGGCTGAGTTGGATATTTTTCACGGTATTGTATTTTGAAAGGGTTGGAACTAAAACATTATCATCCACAATTGTATCGAAGTTTAATAGAAGACTTCAACAGCTGTCAGTTTTGCGAATGGTTTGTGCTATGCTGTGACGTACAGCCTATCTTTCAAATTCGCATTTTATGGACAGATGAAGCTTCCTTTAAACTAAATAATCGTCAAAATAAATATTAATTTAATTTGACAATCCACCACATAATAGTTTATCGGTAAAAGAATTTATCGGCAGCAACTTTGACGAGTGGTAAAATTGACTGGCCGTCAGGATCGTGTGATCTTACAACATTAACTGTTTTTAGTTAGTGAAAATTTTTAAAGTTTTCTTTCATAAGCCTAGATATTTGCAGCAGTGAGACAAATAAATAATAATTGAAGATGAATTTTTAAAGCGTTAAACGCAAACAAAGATTAGCCTTAAACTGGTTAAAAGTGTAAAAAATTGCTGTGAAAAATACTGAAGTACATGGACAGTATTTTGAGCGACTCTTGTAAAGTTTAAAAAATATATAATAAATTTTACGATAAATAAAAAATATATTGTTGATGTAATAGCCAAAATATTGTTTTCAACTTTTGAAATATTGCATTTCTCGATCAAGCCACTTTTGAGATGCCCAGTACATTACCAAAAGACAACAGTACATAAAGGTAAAAAATGGGCAGTACAAAAGCTAATAATGAAAATTATTGCGATATTTCATAAATGTGATGTTACAGAAGAACTTTGAAAATAAAGCAATAAAGTTCAAAATTACTAAAGCTTAAGATATTGAAAAGTAAGTCTATAGAAAATTCTCATTAAAGAATTATACTAGTCGGTCATACATTAAGGCATTCAGGATCAATAACGGAAGGGTTCGTTAACAATGCACGGCAGGTTAAATGATAACTGTAATGGAAATAAAAAAAATTAGAATACAAAAAGTAAATAACCACAAATGTTGTAAATAACAAATACACTGAAATTAAAAATTACTGTAAAATTGAAAGTAAAAGAAAATATATTCGGGACATATTTGTCGAACTTCAGGAACTTATACAGGACACCAAAAAGTTCATATCGATGTCTTATTTTGCTTTGTTTGACTTTTGTGATTTTCAACAAAAATATTATTTATCAGGAACGGATAAACCTTAATTATATTTATCAAATCTTAAGGCTGGTAACACATTCTATAAAATCAAAAACTGTGAAAATGTCACTTTCAAAAAATTCAACAATGCAGAAATCTGTTTAATCTTCAATATCTTTGTAATTGTTTTTTTAACAAATTTTTATTTATTACAAAATTTATTAAGGATTTTATTTTGAACAAAGTGACACCTCATTTGTAAAAATCTGTTGATAAACAATCGAGTTATTGCAGAAAATTACCCCCGCAGTACGCTTGTGTACCGTAATGCAAGCTGATAATTTTCTGCTTATTTTTATTTCCTCCATTAAATATAATAAAAATTATTAATAATAATAATAATAAATTAATTTAAATTATTACCTTACATTATGGTACGCAAGCGTACTACTAGGTTAATTTTCTGCAATAACTCGATTGTTTGTCAATGGATTTTTACAAATTAGGTGTCAATTCGTTCAAAATAAAATCCTTAATAAATTTTGTAATAAGTAAAAATTTGATCAAACAAGTAATTACAAAGATAATGAAGACTAAAAAAATAAGATGGCTGTTATTTTTAATTTTTTTTAATTTTGTAGTAGAAGACACTAGGTCTTAGATTTTTCAAATTTAATTAAAGTAAATTTACCTGTTCTTGACAATTTTTTTTGTTGAAAATCAACAAAATGGCGCCCAGAAGGAAAACAAAGCAAAATATGATTAGTGTTGATATGAACTTTTTTGCTCATTTGGTATCCTGAATCAGTCCCTGAAGTCTAATGAATAAATCCTGGAACAACATATGAATCATGACAAAAAATTTAAGCTCATGATTTTGCTTTCAACTGTTATTTTTAAACAACGACAAAATTGTTATATTCTTTTGTTCTCTCAAAAATAACTATATATAATGTGTACGGTGTTTGTTTGTGAGAGGGGGATTGAAAAATAACCAAAAGGCAATAAAGTTGAAAATGTGATACATGAATCAGATGTAACTGTTATGTAAATGTTGAAGCAGTTAATCCATGCAGCATTGTCATTGGTTATTATTATCAATAGAGTTTTTTCCAAATGCATATAAAGAAATTTACTGATTTTTATCTTAAATAAAAATAAGGAACAAAAGATAAGTATAAAGTTTTGTTTTTATTAAACGAAATAGCCACTGAAACTGTTGTAACATCTCAAGAAGCGACTTTAGATGCAAACGTATGATGAGTAGTGTTTACATTTCAAAAAAGGTGAAATGGCATTTGAATATCAAAGTAAGATCTGCCTGACCTTCAACCAGCAAAATGAAGAATATCATGGTAAAATGGCTTTTTGGAAAAAAATTATAATCCTGTTTCTTCTCGGCTCACCCGATCTTATCCATGCATCTTTATTATTTTTTCTGTGTATGAAATGTCATATGAAAGGAAAACATTCTGTAGGTATCAACAAAGTAAAATAATAAGTGTAAATTAAAAGTAAAATAGAGCTTCAGAACATTATAAATAAAATTGGCCTCAAAATATCATCTGAAAAGACAGAAATTAGGACCTAAAAAACAAACATGATTAAAAAAAGTAAACATATACGATAACAAAATCAAAATACAATACCTCGTTGAAATAATAGTAAATAACAAAAAATCCTCAATCTGGGCTAAAGGTCAAAAATTAACCTGGTACGCTTACAATAAACACAAAAATAAGACACTACAACACAGTTATAAAAGTAGAAGCCATTTATGCAGCGGAAACACTTTTCCACCTGAACAATCAATGACAGACAGACTCCAGAAGACTGAAAGAACCTAAAAGCTGACAAAAAGTACCAAAAAAATGGGCAGTGATGGATCGTGCCCGACAAAGCCGTGTACAAAGAACCCATTACTGATACCGTGTTTAAAAGACTAGGATTCTTTGGACATATCATGACGATTCAAGATTTAAGACTTCTGAAACAGCTATGACAATTTCGACTCGAAAAACACAGACAGAATGCAGATGGATTGCAGAAATAAGAGAGGATCTAAAGGAAATTGGCCTTACACCAGACGACACCACAGATAAGATAAAATTAAACAAAAAAATCAACAACAAAAACACTCTAAAAAAACTTGCAATACAAACGTTTTAAACCCTAAAAAGGGCACAAAGATCGGAACATATGAAAAAGTAGTGGGAGGATCTGAAGGCCGAAACAGTCCCATCGAAGCGATTTGGATAATAGATCGACTAAAGTGATCCTATGCGATCATAAAAAGATAATAATAATAAAGTAAAATAGAAAACACTAGAGACCTTGGAATACATCATGACTTGTGTCCCTCTAGAAATGTTTCAGGCAATGTGAAAAATTTTGGAATGAGTGTATCGAGTCAGGAGACTAGTCAGTAAAATGTATAAAAACCGACCAAATCATTTAAAAACAATTCTAGCTATTTTCAGTATGTTCAAATATACACCAGGTGTCTTAAGAACATCCCTTCTAAAATTGAAGGAAATGGTTTTTCTGGAAAATTCAAAAAATTTTACCACCAATGCCAACTTCCAGTTTTGACCGGACGTTAAATTTTTTTAAATAGAGCACACATATTTTCATGGTGAATTTGGAATCTAGGGACAAATATATGCACATCTTGACTGACACATTTTCCCATAAAGTGCCATCTTTAACCTCTAAATGACCTTCGAATGTTACCTAGTCTTGAATTTCTTTAAAAAATTCTTTTAAGCACAAAAAACCTGATTTTTACAAAACAAACAAAAATTTATAATAATAAACTGCATATATATTTTTGCATTTTCTGATATTATCAGCTTCCGATTCTGACTGGAAGCGGGTTAGTGAAACCGGATCTTCGTTCTTCTAAGTGGAACATAATTTTTACCATGGATTTGCATTATACATACAAAATTTTTCCCAACAGTTATTTCTTTGTTCCTAAGATGACCTTTAAAATCTAACTGGTCCTAAATTCTTTCAAAATCTTTTAAACTCCTCAGTAAAAATAATAAGAAAAGAAAACAATGTTATTGTAAACTACATGCAACCTATCAGACAGTGAGCTGATTAATTTCCCGTCTTGATCAGAACTAAATTATTCTGATAGGATCTCTATTTTTTTTAATGGAACATGGTATTTATTTTATTACCGAACTTGAAGCTATCTTATTGTAAATTTTTGTTTGTTTTGTAAAAATCAAGTTTTTTGGTGCTTAACAGAGTTTTTCAAAGGAATTATGTACTAGGTAAAGTTTGAAAGTCACTGTAGAGGTTAAAGATTGCACTTTATGGAAAAATGTATTGAGGAAGACTTATATCTTTGTCCCTAGAACTGGAATCTGTGGTGAAAATATGTGTCCAGTTTAAAAAAATGAATTTCCAGTCTAGTTAGCTCGCTTCCGGTCAAAACCAGAAGTTGGCAATATGACCAAAAGAGAAGTTTTTCATGCTTAAATGAGTTTTTGAAGGGAATTCAGGATTAGGTAAAGTTTGAGGGTTATTTACAGCTTAAAATGGCACTTTAAGGAAAAATGTTTCAGACAAGACTTAAGTATCT
Organism: Lycorma delicatula; assembly: GCF_047948215.1. NCBI lineage: Eukaryota > Metazoa > Arthropoda > Insecta > Hemiptera > Fulgoridae > Lycorma > Lycorma delicatula. Next base: position 192,034,974 of record NC_134458.1, on the reverse strand, counting down.
TGTCCGTGGTGAAAATGTGTCCCATTTAAAAAAATGGACTTCCGGTCAAAACTGAAATTTGGCAGTATGACCAAAAGGAAGGCACCCCTGATTTTCCAGATCTTTGTCCATCAGAGATTACGCTCAACACATACACACAGCAATCAAATGTCTAACTTCTGTGGTAATCTTTGTTTTGTCCCTAAAATTGGAATCTGTAGTGAAAATATGTGTCCCATTTAAAAAAATGAACTTCCAGTTTTGTTAGCCCACTTCTGGTCGAAACCGGAAGTTGGTAATATGACCAAAAGGTAGATCACCCCTGACTCTGTGATCGATTTTTTTTGTATTTTCCAGAAAAATCACTTCCTTCAATTTTATAAGGGGTAGATGGGTAGTCTAGAAAATTTGATATATATCACAAATTTCAAATATTTTGTTTCTGGACCTATTAAAAATTCATAAAGAATAAAATCTATTACCTGCACCGGAAAAATGTTTGAATAAATGATATTTCAACCGGAAAAGAATAGATGAAAATTTAAGAAACCATATCATCGATTACAGAAAATCTGAATGAAAACACCTAATTTTGATCCAATTTTTGTTTTTTTTTTAAAAAAAAAAAAAAATAATACAGATACAAACATAAATAAATAAATTAAAATTTTAATATCTTTAATATAAATACATAACGGAAAAATGATCAAAACAAAAATAGATGACGCACCTTTCTTTCTGAAAAATTGAGCACTTAAAAAATTATATGAAAATAAAATACTGGTAGATCAATCTAAAAATACAAGATTCATGTACCTATTAATTGTGAAGTATATAGCGCCACACATTTTAATAAAGAACCTATCTATTATTATTTATTAATCAAGTACTCAAAAAAATTTAATAAAAATGACTACTAGTCTAATAAAACTGATTAAAGTAATTATACTATCAAAAATAATAATTATTTATTAAGTAGTATGTTAACTTTGGATTAAAATTTATTTAAGATAATTTAAATTGTCTTCTTATATAAAGAACAAATTATCTACAAGCTATCAACAAATTACAAAAAATAATTACTTTTTAATTACAGTTAATATATAATTATGGCAAATAACAATAAAAATATAATTATACAGAGTGTTCCAGGATATATCAGCTGAACTTCAGAAACTAATTCAGAACACGAAAATGATGAAAAACTTTTATATCGACATAAGTCCTACTTTGCTTTGTTTTCCTTCTGGATGTCATTTTGTGATTTTCAACAAAAACATTATTTCCCATGAACGTGTAAACCTATATTAATTAAATTTATCAAATCTAAGGTTTATTCTACAAAATAAAAAAATTTCAAATGACAGCCATCTTAATTTTTAAACAATATTTTTGTTTGATCAAATTTTTACTTATCAAAAATTTTATTAAGCTTTTTATTTTGAACAAAATGATACCTCAATTGTAAAAATCCGTTGACAAACAATTTAGTTATTACAGATAATTAACCTGGAAGTACGCTTGCACACCGTAATACAAACCGATAATTTTTATTAATTTACTACTATTATATATTATTAATAATTTTTATTATATTTAATGGAAGAAATAAAAATTGGTAAAAAATTATCAGCTTGCATTAAAAACGATTAAGTTATTGTAGATAATTAACCCGGAAGTACGGTTGTACGTTGTAATACAAACTGATAATTTTTATTAATTTATTTACTATTATTATTCATTATTAATTATTTTTATTATAATTAGTGGAGGAAATAAAAACAAGCAAAAAATTATCAGCTTACATTACGGTGTGCAAGTGTACTGCCAGATTAATTACCTACAATAACTCGATTGTTTATCAACAGATCATTACAAAAGAGGTATAATTTTGTTCAAAATAAAATTCTTAAAAAAATTTGTACTAATAAAAATTTGATCACACAAAGATACTGAAAATTAAGAAATTAAGATGGCAACCAATTTGAAATTTTTCATGACATTTTCAAAATTTTTTATTTTCTAGAGTATGGTACTAGTCTTTGCCAAAATTTTTTCAAGTAGGATAACTCATTCCTGAGATAATTTTTTTGTTGAAAATCACAAAATGGCATCCAGAAGAAAAACAAACTACAAAATACAACTTATGTTGTTATGAACTGTTTTGCTCAGTTTTTGAGTTCGGAATCAGTAGCTGAAGTTCGGTTAATATGTCCCAAAACAACTTGTATACTAGGTAATATTTACCTAAATTTAAATTACTTATATCATATATATATATATATATGTATATATATTTTATTATGTAATATGAGATAGTAAAATAATTTGATTAAAATATATTTAAATTGTATTCATGTAGCTAAAATTTATATTATTCTACTAAAATTCAATATTTTTATTTATTTATTTTAATAGTCTTAACACAGAACAATAAAAAAAAGTAAAAACGTTACGATTGGGCAGTGTGTATTTAATATTTGAAACATTGTATAATTAGTTAATTAAAATCATGCTGTTCCATTAATTGTTGGTGAAGGTGGTGAGGTAATATTTAATAAATTAGAAGGCGCTGGAGCAGCATTAGCGTTTAGATCTGATGTTGTTGATATAACAGGCAACATTGATGCGCATTGAAAATTTGTTTCTTCCAAATTTTGTTGAACTTTTGATAATATTGGATTTTGTTGTACAATTCCTTGTACGCTTTGCATCATCTGTAAAACAAAAAAAAAAAGTTGTATTAAAAATAATTCGCACCTTCCAAAATGCCTGAATTAAAAAAAAATTTGTTGTGGGCATCACATGACTTCCTTGTACGGCTATTAAATTACATATATACATTTTTTTTTTTTAAATGAAAAGTACATAAAATTTTATTTTATTAATAACTTATATTTTCCTGTTTATTGTTATTATTGAATTATTATTTATCGTAAAAATTTTTACAATCAGAGGTTAGTAATTATTAATAAATCAATATATTTAAATTAAAAAAATAGATGAAATCTGATTCGAACAGATGTGTAAGATCTCCTTGTAAGATCCAAATATTTCATTAATTAAAATTTATTCAGCTATAACTGTGGAACCGATAAAAATAAGTACCACTTATGATATATTGTTGAAAACCTCTCAATAAGGGTTTATTACTTGGAATTAAGAAAAAGGCCAAAACCCCCAAAAATTGGTTTTTGGGCAATAATAATTACAATTAAATTAGTTATATATCACTAATAAGATTTATTTTTTTATCCACTGACATCTGTACATTTTCTTTAAAGGTGAAGAGTTGGAAAAACTGCCTACATTTGATCTATCTTTTACTTTATGTTAAACTTCAAATGATTTCCCTAGAAAATAAAATTAAATCTTGGATGTGGCATAAAATTATTGATACAAATTTACAATAAATAGTTTCTGTAAATTAATAAAATAAATTAAAAAGAAAAATAAGTTACTAATAAAGAGTGTTTTATGATAAAAAAACTCACACACACCTTACTATTTACAATGAACATGGTCACAAAGCACACTTCACTTTCCTTCAGTGGCAGCTCGCATATAGGCACTGTGGAACTGCAGCACTTCCTATTTCTACTTGATATTATCGATAACATTTAATATAATGAGTCCTTTTATCTTCAATTCTTTCTTTATATTCGAACAATATATAATCCTTAAGCTTAATGTCAGTAGCCATCCTCCAGTTTATGAAAAAAATACAAGAATATTTGTATGGAACTGGGCACTTCACAGTTCCAGCGGTGTTTTGTTTGTCTGTTGTGCGCATGTGCACTTAAGAAGCTGCACCCAAGGCTGCAAGGGAGAGAGAGCACTGTCGCTCCAGCAGTACCGACCCTGGAATACTGGTGGAAGGTACTTTTTTTTTACTATGGGTGTGTATGGAATGTTCCTTGTTCGTTCCCTTTTCTAGTTTAGCCAATGGAAGGAATATAAAAGCAGTTTAGTTGTTTTATCAGTAATGACCAGAAGAAAGCAAAGGCTCTTTTATTACCAAATCTGTTCAAAAAGACGCTGGAATGGCAAAAGTGAAGGTAACTGGTAAAAACTAATTTCTGTGTACACAGAAATTTAAATTAACCACCGTTGGACTATAGTGTTTTTAAGCAGACATTTTATTAAGTTATTATGAAATAATACTAAAAAATATTATCTGTATTGAAGTTTTATTATTTATTAGATTAAACCGAATACGGATTTTAAGCACATCGTGCATAAAAACCGTGTACCATATTCCTGAATGTGATAGAGTTAGATTATTATCCTGGTTCCAGCTATTCTATTTCATTCATCTTTCTTTTTGGGTTTTTTATTTTACAGAAAACTTTAACCGTGGGCTTGAAAAGGCCCAGAAAAAAATTTTCTGGAGCAGTAACCAAACTAATTCTAGCTATGAGCCACCGCTGCTTGCCATTTCTAATTTGCGGGCTGTACATTACCCTCATGGTTGTGAGAATAATACTGATAAATAATAATTGTAGTATTCAGGCTTTATAGAAACCTGAAAAAAACTAAATTACAAAAGATAGAATAATAATAATTATGGTAAGTAAAGTACCCAGACACACACCTTTGACGACAAAAAATTCATAATTTATTTCTTTGTCAAGGAGGCAGAAATATAACAATAAAGTAAAATGATTAATCTAATTTTTCCTTAATGAATATCATTAATTTACAACTTCACCCTCCTTGGAGGTCAAAGAAATAATGAATATTTTTAATATCTTAACTTTCAAGGGAGATAGGACCTCCGTCGATGGCCAAAAAACCCGAGACAACACAATATATCCTGCAAATTTGAAAGTAATTGTTTGGTTAGTTCTCATGTGATGTGATGTGATAAATAAACAGACAAACTTTATATATATATATATATATATATAGTTTAAGTAATATATATTTTTTTTTTTTCTAAAATCGATTCTTTTGGGAATCAATATTACTTATTGTTACTTGGGTTGATCGGATAATATAATATATACATTTCTGAATAATCATGATCTGTTAGATCGAAAGTGTATCTGATGCATGCAAAAGTTAGCCTTCAACTGACTAACAACAAATACCATGTTTGAATTTTGAAAATCAGACGATTGTTTGCAGAGATATTATAAGAGCATCCCATTGCACCTCCTCGCAAACACCACCCCAGGGGCAGCCTATTTAGTTGATGGTGATGATTGGTCAAGCCTCCACAAGCCTCCAAGCCTCCACAAGGGGCTCGCATATCTCACACAAAGTCCCCATGGGAAGCCCGTTATTGTTAAACAGGAATTTTTTAAAAATATTACTTTATTTAACATAAATTTAATTTTATGATTTTAATAATTCATTTGATTGATTCGAATTATTCAGTTCAAACTCAGCTCACAAAGTGATAAAGACTACTACTGTACTGTAGTGTATAAGATTACACTTCATTTACATTCATACTTATCATCCTCTGAAGTAATACCTTATGGTGGTTTCCGATGCTAAACTGAAAAAGAAAGCGATAGACTCACAGTTGATTAATTCAATTCATTAAAGTTTATGCTCCAACCAGCAAATTTCCTTTTTGAGATGAAATATATCTAAAACCTACTCAGTTGTGTCAACAAACATGAGTAAAAATTTGGTTGCGATTGATAGAGTAGTATTTTGTTTATCCTGAACAAAGCAAAAACCTCTTTCTCTTTACATAATAGTAAAAAAGAGAAGTGACAAGGTGACAGGTAACAATGAGTGTAGCTGATGAAAGATGATGATGTTTGTAAATAGTATTTAATAAAGTAATAAAAGTGTTTAAAACCCATTTATGAGCTGTATTGCAGTAAAATATCTTTATAAAGAATAAATAATAACAATTTATAAGACACGTTACGTAAAAGATGATGCTGGGTTAACAGGCATTATCTGCATTTCATTATGCACGAAATGATCCAACATTTGTTTTGGCAATAATTGTTTAGGTTAATAATTATTAATGTGTTTTATGTTGGCAAAAGTGACAGAAGTTCATGAATATTACTTTTTTCTTTTTCTGAGTGTGCTGTTTGTGCATCGTTCCAAGATGGCTGACAAAGGAATACTGACAGGTGAACAGTGTATAAGAACTTGTTATTAAATGAAACAAAAAGTATGGTACTTACACAAAGACAGTTTCGTGCCCCTTTTCCAAGTTGGTGGTTGCCCTCATTTAAAACAATATGTAGACTTTGCAAAAGATTTAAATGTGACGGTTCAGTATTTGAGAGAAAGCGCGAACGGCCTGCCATTTTTCATTTTCGACAGAATAACGAAGCCGTCAGAGCAGCGCTGCTGAGGAGCCCGGGAAAATAAACTAAAAAAAAACAGCAGCACAACTTGCGATTTCTAGGTGGTCTGTGCAGCAAATTTTAAAAACTGATTTGCAATTGTATCCGTACAAAATAACAGTTATGCCTTAATTAACGGTCGAAAACAAACATCAAAGAATGGCATTCGCTGAACAGGCTGTAAAAAGATGTATTACTGAAAAATGGTTAGTTTTCACATGAAGCACATTTTGAACGAGGTCATTCATAAACAAAACTTGCATTTTTGGGCTTCCAAAAATTCACACATGATTCATGAAAATGTCCATCACCCTCCAAGAATTACGGTATAAGCTGGGTATCTCAAGTCATGGGATAATAGGGTTATTCTTTTTGGACAGTGGACAGTGAACGTTATTTAAACATGCTGTGTAATAATCTGGTTCCTCAGCTTCTTGCAAAGGGGTTTCAATTAGAAAATGCAGGATAGAGCCAGACTGCACACAGCTAATGTTTAGGTCTTTCTGGGCGTGAAACTTTTAATGCAAATGTCATTTCAAACTGATTTCCTAATCGTTTTGCATGTGGACAGAACTGGTCCCCGAACAGCCCTGATTTACATCCATGTGATTATTTTCTTTGCAGATTTTTAAAGGAAAAGAGTTTTTCTGAAAATCTTCATACAGTGATGGAACTGATCATCGAGGTATGCGATCAGATAACCAAAAATATGTGTTGTTGAGTTATTAACAAGGTCGGAGTTCATGTCGAAGATGTTGCAAGATAGTGGTCATATTGAACACACAATAAGCAGAACATAATTTTCAGGTAAGCACATTGTGTTTACTTTTCAGCATTGTGATTCAAGTAAATATTGTTTAACAAAACCAAGTGTTTGATCAATTTGTTCGCAACTGTGTATAAAATAATATACGAGGGTAAGTCAATTATTATCTGCAATTTAGTTATATTTTTGTTTATGTTGGTAGTACTGTCGTGTTGCATGCGTGGTTTAATTGTTATTATGTCTGTGTAGGTTTGATGCAGCTAGGTTAGTTCAATTATCATTGCCCTGCCGTTAACCGTAGCTGCTCCACTTTCTGTTTGCACTAAAGAACAGCAACGTTCAGTGATCCATTTTTTGTGGTCGGAAGGTGTACCAGGAGCTAAAATTCATCGAAGACTTTCGGTACAGTACGGGAACAGTGTGTTGCCACAACGGAGTGTCTACAAATGGATTGAAAAATTCAAAAATAGTCGCAAAGTGTTAAGAAGCCGGACGACCGTTTACCGCCACAAATGAGGAAAACATTGAGCATGTAAATGATATGGTTTTCTTAAACAGACAAGTAACTATCGATGAAGTGGCACATCGTCTGCAAATCAGTCACAGTTCTGCCTATGAAATCATCCACAACAGACTTGGGTTTCATAAAGTCTGTGCAAGATGGGTCCCAAAACAACTCACACAGTCGCATAAACAAATGCGCTTTGACATCTACCAAAAACTTTTGGATTGCTACGGTAACGAACGGGACATCATCTTAGACAGAAGAACATCACCAATGATGAAACATGGATCCATCATTACGAGCCGGAGAGTAAACAGCAGAGTATGGAATGGAAACATCCAAATTCGTGCTGCAAAAATTTCAAGACCCAACCATCCGCAGGAAAACCGATGCTTACGGTTTTTTTGGGACTCACAAGGCCTATTACTGGAACATTATGAGGAAAGGGGCACAAAAACAAACAGTGCACATTACAGTGAGATGCTTACTGCCAAGCTGAAGCCCGCAATTCGAAGCAGATGCCAAGGACTGCTGTCGAAAGCTGTTGTTGTTGCATGACAATGCCCGTCCACATACTGCTGAAACTCAACTTTGAAGTACTGGCTCATCCTCCATATAGTCCTGATCTTGCCCCTTCTGACTACCACTTGTTTGGTCCACACAAAGTGGCATTAAGGGACCGTCGATTTACCTCGGACAAAACAGTAAAAGAAGCGGTGTATTCCTGGCTCGCAGCTCAATCGAAAACCTTCTTTTATAAGGGCATCAGGAAGCTCGTGCAACGATGGACCAAGCGGGTTGAAATGCAAGGGGACTATGTTCAAAAATGATGTACATGAATTTTTCCTGTTTGTAATGCAATAAAATTTATAACTACATTGCGAATAATAATTGACTTACCCTAGTAAATGAAAATAATCAAAATAAAAAATAATATAAAATATAATACCTCAAGCGCAGTATCGATGGCTTCATATTGACGTCGTACTTCATTCATTGCTTGGTGCCAATTATCTGTTAATAACTGTTTCGTTAAACATAATTTACGACTGATTTCATTTAGCTGTACTTCTTTATCAATTATCCTATCTTTTACATCGATTATCTAAGAGCAAAATAATTATGAATTACTAATAAAATAATTTGTTAATTTTAATAAATAAATAATACGATTTTAATTAAGTAAATCAAAATATAACAGATTGTTCATAAGCAACTTTTATGAGGTGTGACAATAAAGTAATGAGACTGATGTGAAAAAAAATGTTGCTTACCGTTTTAGTCATGTTTAGTGTTGTCTCCTTCAAAGTAGTTCCCCTCTGATTGCACACACTTATTCCAGCGCTTCTGGCATTGATGGTAACATTTCTGGAACTCATCTTCTGTAATATCCTCCAAGACCCTCGTCACAGCTTTTTGGACATCTTGTGTTGTTTGAAAATGGTGTCCCTTGATCGTCATTTTGACTCTTGGAAATAGAAAAACGTCGCACAGAGCGATATCTGGTGAATAAGGTGGCTGTGGTAGTACTGAAATTTGTTTTCAGGTCAAAAATTGCTGTACTGATAGAGCAGTATGGGATGGCGCATTATCGTGATGCAGAATCCAATTATCAGTAATGCTGGCATGGACACGAGGAACTCGTGGTACGAAAGTCTTTCTAAATTTTCTTTGTAGAAATATTGGTTAACTGTTTGTCTAGGAGGCACCCACTCTTTATGAACAATTCCCTTGGAATCGAAGAAGCACACAAGCAAGCATTTCACTTTTGACTTTGACATGCAAGCTTTTCTTGGTCTGGGTGATCCCTTTGAGCATCATTGCGAACTTTGGCGTTTTGTCTCTGGATCGTATTGAAAAAACCAACCTTCATCACCGGTGATAACACGGCTCAACAAATCTGGATTGATTTCCGTTTGCTCTAACAGATCGGCTGCCACATTTTTCCGTGTTTCTCGCTGTTGTTGTGTGAGATTTTTGGGGGAACATTTTTGCACAAATCTTTCTCATACCAAGATGTTCAGTTAATATTAGACGAACCGTTTCTCGATCGATGTTGAGTTCTTCTGCAATCATTTTCATGGATAATCTTCGATCAGATCGTACAATTTCACGCGCGTCTGGTCAAGTTGACATCTGTCCGTGAGGTTGATGGTCGTCCACTGCGGTCTTCATCTTCAACATTCGTTCTGCCTTCACTAAAAATTTTATGCCACCGAAAAACTTGAGCTCTTGACATAACCTCCTCTCCAAAAGCCTTCTTATCATAGAAGCTTACTTATGGTAGAAGCTTTCCATAAGTCGTCGTCTCGTTTTCACCCAATTTAATGCAAAAAGAAATGGCATACCGTTGCGCAATATTTTGCAGTTTCATTTCTGTGACTAGAGACACAAAAACATGTTCACTTATTACAGCACAACTCATGACTGAGCAGTTGCATCAATGTGTCGCTTGGACTAGAAGTACCTTATAGACCAAGGTCAAAGATGGTGTGCCTACGCAAGCTGCAGGGTTGCCACATCTTGCAAAGAAAAATCAGTCTCATTACTTTATTGTCGCACCTCGTATATTAATATAAAAAAAAGATCAACAATACTTAACATTAAGAAAGAATGGAAAGAAGGTAGATTTTTTTGAAGACTTTTATTACAGTTTAGGGAAGTACATGGGGTTGTAGATAAGGGTACGTATAACTTGTTTATATTCGACTGGACAAAATGGCAGCCATTCAAATGTGATGAAAATCGGTTTTTCAATTTTGTAGGCCAATGTAAACTTCCGATGCAAAAATCGTTGCAATAATAGTGTAAAAATGTCAGCCTTTTCTTTCTTGTATTGAAGATGATATTATTATACAATTAAGTCATAAGCATTGGACCTAACAGAGAGTAATGAGTTTCTAATAGGCTGTTTAAATATCAAATTAAGTATAAAATTTAATTTTGGCATCAAATGAAAAATAAATGAAAATTATTTTCATAAAAAGCAATATCAATCAAAGATAAATATATAAATAATGGATTACGACAGGAAATAAACAGTAACATGGTGATAACATTTGTAGATTTCAAGAAAACGTATGACTACATCCACAGAGAATCTCTACTAAAAATTGCAAAACACCTTGAATTACATTTTCTTTTCTTCAATCATTTGACTGGTTTGATGCAGCTCTCCAAGATTCCCTATCTATTGCCAGTTGTTTCATTTCCGTATAACCCCTACATCCTGCATCCCTAACAATTTCTTTTACATATTCCAAATATTGACTGCCTGCACAATTCTTTCCTTCTACCTGATCCTCTTAAATTAAAGCGACTATTCCAGGATGCCTTAATATGTGGCCTATAAGTCTGTCTCTTCTTTCAACGATATTTTTCCAAACGCTTCTTTCTTCATCTATTTGCCGCAATACCTCTTCATTTGTCACTTTATCCACCCGTCTGATTTTTAACATTCTCCTATAGCACCGCATTTCAAAAGCTTTTAATCTTTTCTTGTCAGGTACTCGGATCATCCAAGTTTTTCACTTCCGTATAAAGTGATGCTACAATCATGTAGTTTCAAAAATCTTTTCCTGACATTAAATTAATTTTTGATGTAAACAAATTATATTTCTGACTGAAAGCTCGTTTCGCTTGTGCTATTCGGCATTTTATATTGCTCCTGCTTCGTCCATCTTTAGTAATTCTACTTCTCAAACAACAAAATTCTTCTACCTCCATAATCTTTTCTCTTCCTATTTTCACATTCAGTGGTTAAGATTTTTGAAGCATGGCTAGTTAAGCTAATTTTTCTGTATTCTTCATATATATCTGCTCCTGCTTTCTTTGGTATCATAACTTTAACACTCTTTAGAAGTCTGATGGAACTTCTCCTTCTTCATAAATATTACACACTAGTTTGTGTAATCTATCTGTCGCTTCCTCACCTGCACTGCGCAGTAATTCTACAGGTATTCCGTCTATTCCAGGTTTAGAACTTCTAAACATTGCAAATAAAACTGACCTCAAAATATTATTCAAGAAATTATGACCCAAAAACAGTAAACAGTATTAGATGAAGTAAACAGTGGAGGGCAACAGTTAAGATAACATCTGCATATGACAATCTTGCGAGAAACTGCTGAGGTACTGGCCAGCATTCCATAGATTTATTTACGAGCCCTGCAGCTAACCAGGACCCATCAGGGTAAGGCCAAGACGAATGCATATGAACTATTATTATGTAAACAGTAAAGTGAGTGGGAAACTATTAGCAAGAGCGTCTGGAGGCGGAATTTGATCGCCAACATTGAATCGTGGATCAAATGAAGATTTGGTGAGGTGAACTTTCACCTGATGCAATTCCATGTCAGGACATGGGGATTTTTAGCGAATATCTACATAGTTTCTGAATTAAGGACTCCTCAAGTTGTGCTTATTGTGGAGAGGAATACATACCAAAACACACATTTTTTGCCTGCCCACAATGGAAGCAAGATAGGGAATTTTCAGGATTGGGCTGGACAAAACCACAAACTATTGTTGTTCATATGCTGTTTAGCCAACTGAACTGGGATACTATTTTTCCCTGTTTAGCCTCCGGGAATCACCATCAGGTATTATTACTTCAGAGGATAAGTGTAAGTGAAGCGTATTCTTGTACAGTCTCAGGTCGACCATTTCTGAGATGTGTGGTTAACTGAAACACAAACACCAAAGAACACCGGTATCCATGATCTCGTATTCAAATCTGTATAAAAGAACTGGGCTACTGTAGAGCCAATTCTCCAGTGTAAAGAAGCAACAGGTATGGAATGTGGATTAGATGGCTTTCAATGACTAGAAAACTGAGTACAAAGTTGAAGAGTAAGGGGATGATGAACAGCCCTCTACAGAGATGTCATTTGTCCATGAGTAGGCGGATGGGAAACGTTGATGCACAGCGACTCTGGTTCCCATGAGCTCAAAGGCATCCCCCCAGGGCTGAGTGATGCTTAACTGCGGTCCGGCCCTAGGGAGGGAAGGATTGGTGAGATATGAGGTCTAGTCAGTAGGGCACAGGCACACATATGTACTTTTAATAACATCTTGCGGAATCTGTTAGTGAGTTCGACACTTTGCTCGTAAATCAGGTTCCTCAGACTCATCAAAAAAAAAAAAAAATAGAAACAGTAATAATATGAAAACAGTAACACATATTAAATGCCTTTAAGAAATAATAACAAACAAACTAAATGTAAAAAGTCTCGATCCAAATAAGAAGAAACAAACTAGCTAAAGCTCAAAAATTAACGTGTTATATTTAAAATAAAAAAATCTATCAATAAACGCAAAAATAAGACACTATAACACAGTTATAAAATCGGAACCCACTTATACAGCAAAAACATACTAACACCTGAATAAATAAAAGACAGATAGACAACAGAAGACCCACCAGGTTGGTCTAGCAGTGAATGCGTCTTCGCAAGTCAGCTGATTTCAAAGTTGAGAGTTCCAATGTTCAAGTAAATGTTCTAGTAAAGGCAGTAACATTTACAAGGATTTGAGTACTAGATCGTGGATACCGGTGTTGTTTGGTGGTTGGGTTTCAATTAACCACAGATTTCAGAAATGGTCGACCTGAGACTGTACAAGACGACACTTCACTTACAATCATACATATCATCCTCTGAAGTAATACTTGACGGTGATTTCCAAAGGCTAAACAGGAAAAAAAAGATAAACTACAGAAAATTGAAAGAAGAATCTGCAATGATAAAAACTACCAGAAAGATGGAAACTGGTGGATCGTTCCCGAAAAAGTCATGTACAAAGAGTTAGAAACCATTAATGATACGGTGTGTAAGAGACTAGGATTCTTTGGACATGGCCGGCCTCCGTGGTACGAGTGTTAGCGTCTCAGTATTTCATCTGGAGGTCCCAGGTTCGAATCCCGGTCAGGCATGGCATTTTCACACATGGCATTTGCTACAAATCATTCATCTCATCCTCTGAAAAGCAATACGTAAGGATGGAGTTGCAGGTTACAGAAAAAAAAATGGATTCTTTGTATATATCGTGAGGATGTAAGATTTAAGACTTCTGAAATGGCTAGTATAATACAATCTTGACTCAGAAAACACCAAGATGGATCAGAAAAATATGAGAGGATCTGAAGGAAATTTACCTTACACTAGACGACGTAACAGATAAAAATAAAATTAAACTAATCAGGAACAAAAACACTTGTTTCACACTCACAAGAAAAAAATTCACAACATGAACATTTTCAACATCAGAAAGGGTACAAAGATCAGAATGTGTGAAAATGTACTGGGAGGACTGAAATGTTCAAACAGTCCCATTGAAGAGACTTAGATAATGGACTGAATAAAGTGATTCTATGCGGTCATAAAAGAAGATAATAATAATAATAATGCCTTCAGACAACATATAAATTATTGACAACAATTGCCAACAAAATATACAAGCACCTGGAAACCAACAAAGTCCTCCATTTGGAGCAGAAGGGGTGTGCAAAAGCCGCGAGAGGGAGCAAAGAACAAATAATCATACATACGGTAACCACAAAACAAGCCTGATGAACTAAAAGAAATCTGTGAATGGCCTATATACACTATAAAAAGCCATTCGATAGTGTGCCACACTCATGGCTGACGAAGATCTTAGAAATCTATCAAGTTGATGAAAAGATGATTAGGTTCTTGATGCATACAATGAGTGCTTGGAGCACGATACTAATTGCAAACAGTGGAACAAGAAAAATACAAACAGGACCCATAAATGTAAGTAGAGGAATATTTCAAGGGGATGGTCTGAGCCCGCTCTGGTTCTGTATGGCTATTAACCTGCTCTCAGGCATGTTAATGAAGCTAAGATACGGTTACAATATAAAATCGCAAGCAGGAGATTACAAACTGGCATACCATTTCTATATGGACGATTTAAAGATTTATGGGGGGACTGAACATCAACTGCAGCAACTGCTCAAACTTGTTGAAATGTTCAGTGAAGACATTAAAATGGAGCTAGGAATAAGTAAATGCAAGATAAACGCCATTGTGAAGGAAAAGTTCCACCAGGTGCAGAATTATGACCTGCAGGCCCACGGTAGCATACAAGCAATGAAAGAAGAGGATATGTACAAGTACCTAGGATGCGATAAAAGTGGATGTAATGATAAAATTGGAGCACAAAGCCATTAAGGAAAAACTTAAGAAAACATATGAAAAGAGATTAAAATTAATTTTAAAATCGGAACTTAATGGGGGAAATAAAGTGAAGGCAGTGAACACATATGCAGTACCAGTACTCATGTATGCGTTAGGTATAATAAAATACAGTGAAGCAGAGTTAGACAAGTCGAACAGACTCACTAGAAAAATATTCTACCAAGAAAAGTTCCACCACATCCATTCGCCAAAAGAAAGATTCACGCTCCTGAGAAAGGAAGGGGTGGAAGAGGAGTACTAGATTTTAAAAATCTACGCTATGGCCAGAACGAAAACTTAAGGGATTACTTCCATAGCAGTCAACACTCCTTCTATCAAGCCATTGTAGTGGCAGACCAAAGCTATACACCATTAAACCTAGCCGCCAGGACTAACCATGTAGAACACAAGAAGGAGAGAAATGCAGATAAAATTCTAGATTGGGGAAGAAAAGAGCTGCATGGGAGATATAATCTCCATCTAAACCAGGAAGGAGTCGACAAAGCAGCTTCAAACAATTGGCTTGTGCAAGGAAAGTTACATTCCAAGATGGAGGGCTTTATATGTAGCATACATGATCAATTACTGGCAACAAGAAATTTTAAGAGATTTATTCTTAAAGAAAATAACAAAAAATGTAGGCTATGTATGCAACAGAATGAAACAATAGACCATATAATCACTGGCTGTCCGATTCTAGCTCCGACGGGGCACACCAGGAGTTACAACGTGACAAAAATTGTACACATACAACTCTGCAATAGATACAAGTTACAGTTTCAAAAAGGGCCCTACTATACTTATGAGCCAGCCTCCTTTTTGGAGAACAACAATGCAAAAATTTTCTGGAGCCAAGGAATTGTAATAAGCCAGATATAGTAGTAGCTGATAAAATTGAAAAAGTAACTTTCCTAATAGATGCAGCCATCCCATCAAGTAACAACATCAACACTAAATACAATGAAAAGCTGCAGAAATATACAGATCTTGCTTTTGAAATTAAAGAAATGTGGAATCAAAAAGAAGTTTATATATTCCCAATAATTATATCTGCAGAAGGAATAATACCATCTACTTTGCAAAACAGTCTTGAAAAACTGAAGACCCACATGCTAATGCAAAGGAGCGTGATAATTGACACCTGCCATGTTGCCCGGAAGGCACTTAGTCAACAATAGCAAGCCTAATCATGTTGGTATAAATTACTCCGAGTTTAGGGAATGTCAGTGGCAAATGTAAAAGCTGTGAAAGTGTGGGATAATAATAATAAAAATAAAGATATAGATTTAGAACAGAAATTATGAAAATGACCATTAATATACTCTGACATAAGTTACTGGATTTTATTTACAGATAATGCAACGGGTTTAAAGGGAAAAAAAACGTACTTGATTATTAGTGTAGTACTTATACAAAGAAAAAAGGTAAAGCGAGACTACTGAAACACAAATTTGTTTATTTAATTATGTCACATTAGAGATATATTATAAATTACCTGATTATCAGTTATTTCACCGCATTGTAATTGCGACTGTAATTGATGTAATTCTTCCTTTAATCTTTCTATTACTTCTTCAGCACTTTGTCGTTCATCTTCTTTCTGATTTAACCGCTCAGATAACTGCAACCTATTAAAAAAAAAAATTAATTAATAGGTGTATGTTATTAAAAAATGTTAAGTTTTCCCACTGTTCAGTTAAATTATGGTCTATAAGTGTAGACCATTCGTTTTGAAAGCGGATGACAATGCCTCGTTGTGGGTGCTGGAGGCCTTCAAGGTGGGTGATAGAAGGCCCACAGAAAATTGAAATCGATTAGTAGGAAGGTGATGGCCGATTAAAAAAAAATATGATTTCCTGATATTTCAAACTAAAATTAAATACCTACTTCTCTAGTACAAATATTATATATATATTTCAATGTTTGTTCATTTATCCCTTATGTGTTTCTACACCATTTATCTGATTGCTGTGAAACTTTGGTGAATTTTTGTGCGCGCGCTTGCAAAGGTTTCTGAATTAGTTTAGACCTGCTCAAAATATTCTGAAAAATTGTATTTATTGTCTGATTTGGCTCATATTCAGAATATGTGTTACATGGAAAGAAATACTTGGCAAAAACAAAAGATCTGGTAGATGGCGCTGGGGTTGAGATATTTGGAAAAATTGCATTTGTGATCTGATTTGGCACATATTTAGAATATATATTAGTCACATGAAAAAAAAAATTTATCAAAAACTATACCCACTAGGTGACGCCGGTGTCGAGATATTTACGAAACACACAAAAAATATACAAACAGAATTTCTTCTTCTATTTATATAAAGGGCAATGTTCGTATGTTTATCCACTATAGAACAAAAGCTAGTTGACTGATTTACTCATAGTAAAAAGGGAAATAGGGTAAAAGGGGAAAAGGAAAAAATAAAAATGGAGACAGGAAAGGGGGAAATGGGGAAGGGAAAACAGTGGAAAAGGGTGAAAAAACTGAAAAGGGGATAAAGTGAAACGTTAAATTTTGTGAATTCCGTAATGTTCATTTTGGTAATGTTTTATCAAAGTTTCAATTATGTTCATTTAATCTATGTGTATATATATATATACTCAAATCTAGCAATAGCGAAGCATTGCTGGGTTGGGTCTGCAAGTATATAAGTCTGTATGGTATGCAACTATATTTGTTTGCTTGTCCTATATGCGCTCCTATACCATTCATCCGATTGCATGAGGCTGGATAATATAACAAGTATACACCTGACCACCATGACATATGTACTAACGAACTGGGATTCTCCGCTAGTGATCAGTAAATCCCAGTGCTAAGCTGAGGACACACAGACAAATGTCGTTTAGTACAGTACAATGAAAAAATATTGTATTATAAAATAGATGTAGTTAATTAAATTCACTTACGTTTTGATTCTAACTGACTGCTCATTAGCAACTTGTATGATACGCAAAACTTTAAGTAATCGAGTAATTAAATTATCGACTTCAATAACTTGATCGACAAGTGTTGAGGCCGGTAAAACGGATGGGAATTCAATGCTATTTTCAGATTCGTTTTTCTCATCTTGTTGTCGTTTTAATATTGCTTCTGTTAAATTCTGTAACGATTCACTATTTACTAAAGCAGATGGTTCAAAATCATCGACTGATGCGATCGATAATCGTTTTTCTGGCGATGAATCGCATGTAACATCTCTGTTTCTAAATGCTTGCGGTTCTGGTTCTAAACTAAGCATTTGTTCGCTTTCTGATGAGTTTTCTGAAACAAAAGAAAAAAGAAATGAATAATCTGTATGAAAAGAATATAAAAGAAAAATGATCTGAATATGTGGATATCATATTACTAGTGCTTATTGGTTTACGTGTTTTGCATTACAAAAAACTTTAAGGAAAATGTTTACTTTTACTTTCCCGTCGATATAGCATCTATAGTGAAGCAATACCAAATATTAAACGGTTATTATACGCTTACCAAATATTAATGTGATTCCTCCTCTATCTGAACTTTAGATAAAATTTTTATATAAAAATAACAAAATGGTGGATAGTGGTAGAACGAAGGAGAAATTGTCATTTTCCCTAAGGGTATTTTTTCTTTAGTTTTATAAGTAGAATCTGAAAAAGTATAACCAGCTCAACATTTTAGAAACACTCTGTATAGAATAGGTTACTGCATTGAAACGGTCTGCCAAAAAAACATTTTCAAATACTAAAACAACAGGTAACTGTGATGTTAAATCTTAGATCGTATTTCATAAATATTGCATTGATGCTTACGGTATCTTGCAGGAGTTACGTAGCAAAAGAAAACAACACTGTCTCTGTTTCATTAAAACCATCAAATTAACAAGTACAGTGTGTTAAAAAGTAATGTAACCTTATGGAAGATTGTTTCATTCTTTTCTTGAAGGTTTAATTGAGGAAAATTGAAGTAAAATGGGTTGAAAAATGCAACCCACCGGGTTGCTCTAGTGGTGAATGCGTCTTCCTAAATCAGTTGATTTGGAAGTTGAGAGTTCCAGCGTTCAAGTCCAAGTAATGGCAGTTATTTTTACACGGATTTGAACATTAGGTCGTGGATACCGGGGTTCTTTGGTTTGGGTTTCAATTAACCACACATCTCAGGAATGGTTGAACTCAGACTGTACAAGACTACACTTCATTTACACTGATACATATCATCCTCATTCATTATCTGAAAGACAATGACCGGAGGCTAAACAGGAAAAAGAAAGAGCTGAAAAATGCAGCAGAAAATATTCATTGTCTACCAATACATTAGATATGTCAGTTATGCCCAAACCCAGAATGCCTTCACAGAAAAGTATGGTGTGGATGCACCAAACAAGTCCTGCATCCAAGAGAAAAGGAATGTTGCTGATGCAGCCAAAAGGGGTCGATCGTATGTACTAAAACTAGATGTATATTTTTAGTCCCAAGAAGTCTGTGCGACGTCTATCTAACCGGTCTGGTCTTTCCGTTGATAATGCCAACATGGCATTGCCCAAATGTTTAAAGATGTGTCCATACAGAAGTCGCATTGTTACGACTTGTTACCTGTAGACACTGGAAAACGTGTAGCTTTCTGTCAGCGGTTCATGTCATCTAACCTGCCAGGTTGGTGTAGTAGTTACAATTTATCATCACAAATCAGCTGATATTGAAGTCAAGAGTTCTAAGGTACAAATTCTAGTAAAGACAGTTACTTTTATGAGGATTTGAGTACTAGATCGTGGATACCGGTGTTCTTATTTGGTTGGGTTTCAATTAACCATTCTCAGGAATGGTCGACCTCTCTTTTAGGTAATTTCATAAGAAAGCTATCTATTGTAATGGGTACCATGATTCGACTTACGGAAAATTTTGACATATCTTCAAGTTTCATCTCCCAGATCCCAAAACCACCGTCAGTTCAAAATTTTATATATATTTCACTTTCTTGTGGTCACGATAACTGCCGTAATTTTCCGTCAATCACTTTCAAATTGATACACAAAAAGTAATGACCGAAAATGTCGGTCTAGTTCGTTATTAGGAAAAATCGGGCCATGGGGGTAAAAATGAAAGGGGTTTTCCGAAAAAAAATATATATCGCTATAACTTTCTTATTAAGTAAAATATCGAATTCGTTTAAAGTTCCTACTATTCTTTAGATTAAACTTATCTAAGTAAAGTTTTTTGAAATCATAAACCGTTGGCCCAGGGTGTATGTAGAAAAGTGGAGTTTTGATGACAAAAAGATCATACTTGATAGGCACAGTATCGAATCTTTTTAAAGCGGTCATTAGTCCCCTACACATTACCTAAAACTTTTATCTGTAACAATTTTTGACATGACCAACCCTTACGGCAAGGGATGACCAAATTGTAAGAAGATGGGGCTTGTCGTAAGCTAAACATGCAACCGTTATCGTATCGAGTAAATTTGAAGTTTCTCTTAACTTTAAGGTGGAAATCTTTTTTATCCCCTACTTAGTACCCTTCCGGCGTGCCGAAAGGGATTTTTTAGGTTTGTAGTACAACAGCTTTGTTAAATGACTAATAAATGAGGAAGATTTAGTAAGAAAACTTGTAGAGAATTTAATTCTGAGAAAATTAATGGAAATGCAGACAACAAAAAGTAAATAAAAACGTTTAAAATTGGGTTTTTTATTGAAGAAAAACGGACAGAAAGTCGTATATTCTTTCTCTATGGAATAAAACAGTTACTAATAAATCAATATATTTAAATTAAAAAAAATATATGTATATGAAGTCGAATTCGAACCGATGTACCGTCTCCTTGTAAGATCATAAAAGTTCATCGATTAAACTTTTATTTGGCTATAACTGTGTAACCAGTGAAAATAAATATCACTTATGATATATCATTGAAAAGCTCTCGATGAAGACTTATTACTGCAGTTTTGAAAAACTACAAATCAAATTTTTTTTTTGAATTTTGGACTTTTTTGGACAGCTTCGATCCAGTCGATTGCAATCAAAAGGGGAGGTGGATCACTAGATGTTACAACATTTCTAAATCCAAAATTTCAACATTCTACGGCTAATCGTTTTTAGTTATGCCAGATACATACGTACAGGCGTCACGCCAAAACTAGTCAAAATGGATATTTCCGTTGAAATCTGAAAACCGAAATTTTTCACGATCACTTTTTTTTCTATTTAGCCTCCGGAACCACCGTAAGGTAGGAGTATAAATGAAGTACACTCTTGTACAGCTCGACTATTCCTGAGATGTGCGGCTAATTGAACCCTAATCACCAAAGAACACCGGTATCCACCATCTAGTATTCAAATCCGTATAAAAGTAATTGACTTTACTAGGATTTGAACCTTAGAACTCTCCACTTCGAAATCAGTTGATTTACGAAGGCGCTTCACCACTAGAGTAACCCGGTAGGTTTTTCACGATCAGTATACTTCGTACAAGGAAGTAAAAACGAATCACGTTTAAAAATGTACGTGTATGTGTATATACAAGGACATAATGTCACATAACGCAAGTAGAATATCAGAATTTACACCGGAGAATTCATTTACATTTATGATTTAGTAAAGCAATACAGAGTGTAGCAAAACTCATTTGACACTTTTTATAAAAGTACTGAATTTATTTTATTTTACTTATTACAGACGATATTTATAAATAGATTTTACGTTCAAGATATTTTCCATCTTCATAATTACATTTTTGCGGTCTTTTGGGAACACCGTTAGACACTCTACGGCAAAGTTCTCTATCGTAGTCGAAATTATTGAACGAGTCGTAAATGTAATTTTTCAGTCGGTCAATAGTACGAGGCTTTCTAGAATAAACAGACTTCTTGACGACACCTGTACGAAAAAATCCATCGGCGTAATATTTGTTGAACGTGGAGAGATGTCAATATCTACCCGTCGACCGGTCGTTCTTTCGTAAAACAGTTTCATTCAAATAATCGCAGACTGCAGTGTCGTAATGCGGTGCAGTATCACCGTGGAAGTAAATTTCTTGAATGTTTTTAGTACACATAATGAGTGCTGGTACCTCGAAACTTTTAAGCGCGTCTACGTATTTATCTTCTGGCACAGTTCCTTTAAAAACTACGGTCCGAGTACGGCAAAAGATGATATTGCTCGCCAAATCTCACACCTGGTCGATTGAGTTGTTACTTTAACCGAAGATGTTTGTTTTCAGTACGGCACGAAGTGCAGTTATATCTCTTAACTTGTGCAAATTTTTCTTATGCGTGTTTGCACCCGCTCTTTAGGCCATCAAAAAAATAGGCAAAAACATCAAATTTTTAATTTGAAGATGGGACGTTCACATAATCTTACATATCACCATCAAAACTTGTCAAAGCCGTTGTGAGACACCGTCCTAAAATTATTTTTTACATTTTAGTGCGTTTAATTTAAGAGTGGCTTTAAAAAAAATTGGTTATGTTTTTTTTATTTTGTACTTTTTAGTCTTCACAAGTTTATACTTTACAGCTGCACTAGCGCACACGTTTGAGCGTATTTAGCGAAAAATCGGGTCGGTACATTTAACGGTGGATGGATGCGATCAAAACATAGGACTAAACGATCTAATTTCTGTATTACCAAGGATCCAGTCGATCAAGATTTTACCCGATGGGTTAAACAGGTAGGGCTCGATCTGCTGATACGTACGCCGTTTGACTCGTGAAAATCTGACGAGCGGTTGCCGAGATATTACGGTGGAACACCATCGCTCCCGCTCCGGAATTTCCGCACGGCACCCCGGGGGTAATTGAAAATATTATTATCCGACGGGTACCGCTGAAAGCGAATAGGGTTATCGTCCAGGGGGTCGAGAAAAAATATCAGAGCGCTAGGACCGACCGTTAACGATATATTTACGATTATCATCCGAAAATTCGGATCCGGTTAGAAAGTACTAAATTTTCCCAAAACTTCTATATATATCGATAAATATATAATAATAATATAACAAGTAAATACACGACCACCACCAAACACGTACTAACGAATCGGGATTTTCCGCTAGTGATCGGTACATTCCGGTGCTAAGCTACGAAGGACGCACACGCAGACATACATACAAATAGAAATGCCGTTTAATAGGGTACGATAAATCGTATGTATCTAAAAAAACGTGCGTATTTTGAATTCAGCACCACAAAATTATTTTAAATCACGATGTACGCACGAAAAAATTCTGTTTTGTTGACTAGTGTAGTCAATAATAGTAGTTAAAAAAATAATAACAAATTTCTGGATTTTCAAGAAGAAGCTTGCAGCCGATATGTAGTTTAGTCGGTTGATGGCGCCACTGAAAGGAGAAAAAAAATAAATAGTACATATTTTTTCTTTTTAAATACAAACATTGTATCGTAATATCGATAAAATAATATAATAATACTGTAATAAATAAAGTACAGACGGTAATGTACTGTATACTTAACAAGAACCTAACCTGTATTTCTACATTAAACGTGAGTCTCAACTTACGCGATTTCATCATACACGGACATTTTCCGGAACGTAATATCCGCGTAAATTGAAAGCGCATTGTATATTTAATTTATATTAACTAAATATATTTATATAATAAATAAATATAATCAAACCGAACTTAACCTACGCTCGCTTCGATCGCTAGTCAAGGTTAAGCTTGGTTAGATTATATTCATTTAGTAATATTATAATTTTAATTTCTAACTACAGATCGGCTGCGGGCGTCTTTAACAGTTTGTGCAACTAAAGTTGTCACAGCATATTGCGACCAAAATTCTTCAGTAATAAAAAAAATATTAATTTATTAGATAAACAAAAAATTCAATACACCTGTATTTGTAGCACGGGATTGAGATGACGTAGCCGATCGTATAGCATTAAGGACAGCATTAATGAATCCACCTGAACCGGCAGAGGCAGCGGCTGAAGCAGTTGCAGGTGTTATTTTAGAGCTGTGTTGTGGGCTTGTCTCCACGCTACTACCGCTATCACTATACGCCTCGTTATGAAATATTACGTCCTAAAACAAAACAAAAAATAAGTAAAAAAAAAAAAAAACTAAAATAATTAAAATAGTTTCTTTTTTTAGTACTTACGTATTATAACGGCGCCGCTTAAAAGGCGATCTGTAGTTAGTCAGTTAGTCGTCGTAGTCGGTCGGTTAGCTGTTAGATGACGCCACTGAAAGGCTATATTGAAATAAGAAAATAAATAAAATCGTAAATATAATGTAACCAAACGTAACCTACGCTCGCTAACTTTGACTAACGAGCGTAGATTAGGTCAGGTTAGATTAAATTTATAATTTTATTACGGTACTTTTGGCGCCATCCAACCGATCGACTGACCGCAACTACTTCGCCTTCAAGACGAGATCTTCTTTTAAGTGGCGCGGTTATACATACGTACCCTTTTTTTAAAATAAAATAACAGAGAAGTTATATGGACATTTGTCGATCATCAAGAACGATAAAATTATCGCTATTTTAGTAGTTCCGTTGCTATCTTCTTTTATAAACAACGGTTTTATTAATGCCGAAAAAAAAATACAAAAATATTAAATAATCTTTATGAGGTCCGTTCAGAAAATAACTGAACTTTATTTTTATAATCTTTATTATTAATTTTAGAGTTTATTGCTCCTTGTCCCCTTCAAAGTTCTCCCTCCCACAATCACACACTTTTCCCAGCAGTGTTTCCACTTCACGACGCAGTCCTAGATAGATTCATTTGAAATAACCTTTAAGGTCCTTCACGAACTTACTTTAATGTCGATAGTCTCAAAACGAAGACATTTCATCGCCGATTTTAATGTCGGGAAGAAGAAAAATCTCAAGAGCCAGATTTGGCGAGTCATCTGATTTTTTGCACAAAACTGACGAATTGACAAAGCCGAATGTACGGGCACATTGTCATGGCGATGGAACCGTGACCGGTCCGGAGATAACTTCGATCTCTTTTTACGGATTTTTTCACGTAACCGTGATAAAATGGCTTCATAGTCCGCGCAGTTAACTGTTTCACCTCGAGACGAGAATTCAAAACGCACGTTTCCATTAAAATCGAAAAAAACCGAAAGAAAACTTCGACATCCGACCGAGACTGACGTACTTTTTTGGGGCGTGGAGATCCTTTGTCGATCAATTGGAATGACTGAACTGTTGTTTTAATGTCGTAGCCGAAAACCCGGTTATCATCTTCTGTTACGATCATTTGCATTAATATTTCACGGTGATCGGTCATGAAACGGAAGAATAAACTTTGCTGCGACTCGTTTCAAGTCCAATTTTTTAGTCAAAATGTCACGGCGTGATCCTATTAAGATGCAAACCTCTTTTATGCAAGTTCTTGTGACATTCCATCGTCGATTCGCACGCACCAGATCGTTGATTTTCTGAACGTGGCTGTCATCGGTTGAAGTCGAACGACTTCCTGGTGGAAAGTCGTCTTTTCCAATCCGCTGACGACCGCTTTTAAATAGTGAAAACCATTTTTAATATTGCGTTCGACGCAGTGTATCCCCTCCGTAAGCTTGTTTCAAAAGTTGAAACGATTCTGTGAAAGTTTTCCCCCCCGGTTTCAAGCAAAATTTTACGTTGTATCGTTGCTCCCGAAAATCGTGCTTTACAAAAATCGTTACTAGCACTTAAACACGTTGTACTCAAATAACAATAACATAAAAACTAAACGAGATATCAACAATCCAAAAACATGACATTACAAAGAAAGTTATGCGGAACACAATGCAGCCAACCGTACGTCACTAAATATATCCGTCGGTGCGTAATTAAAAATGTTCCGTTATCTTCTGAACAGAACTCGTACAGAAATTTGTGAATTTATAAATGTTTCTGGTACACTAACGTTTAACAAGAGGGTAAATCACTTTATCCTTTACATTTTTTTGGGGGAAATTTTTTTTGTAAATCTCATCGTTTTAAAAAATTTATTTATAAAAGAAAAGCTGTGAAATCAGAATTTTCTATTTTAAAACTGTGGACATAACGATAACCAACCTGAATGTTTCATTTCCCATCACTTACATACTTTCTATTGTATTTACTGTAGTCTTCCTCTGATAAATACGACGTCTGTTCAGAAAATAACTGAACATTTTTAATTAAACGCCAATGGAGATATTTAGTGACGTGCAGCATTATGTTCCGAATAACCTCCTCTGTAACTGTATGTTTTTGGGTTGTTGATATCTAAGTGCAACGTGTGGAAGTATTATTAACGATTTTTCGGGTGCAACGATATAACGTAGAATTTTGTCTGAAACTGAGGTAAACTTAGAAACGTTTCAAGTTTAGAAACAAGCTTACGGGGATGATGTACTGGGTTGTACGCAAAGCGATCGAAGATGACCTTCGATCAGGAAGGCATTCGACTTCAACTGATAACTCCGGCATTCAGAAAATCATCGATCTGGTGCGTGCGAATCGACGATCGACTGTCAAAGAACTTGCAGAAGAGGTTAGCATATAGATTGGATCGTACCGTAACTTTTTGACGGAAAAATTGAACGTGTATCGAGTCGTAAAAAAGTTTGTTCCTCGTTTGATGATCGAACAGTAGAGAGAATATCGAGTGGACGTTTTATCGGCGACTTGTTGAACGTGACGATGAAACGTTCATGTAAATGATCGTAACGGAAGACGAAAACCGGGTTTACGGCAACAACATCGAGAGGACAGTTCAATCATCATAATATATGGGGAAAGGATACGCTCGAACAAAGCAGGTCAATCTTGATCAGATATCAAAGGTTTTTACGATTTTAATGGAATTCTGTATTTTGAATTCTTGCTTCTAGGGTTAACAGTGAACCATACGTGATATCAAGTCGTTTTACAACGGTTAGGTGAAAAAATCCGTTAAAAGAGACCGGAGTTGTGGCCGGATGACTCGATATTCCTTCACCATACCGATGCACCTATACACTTAGCTTCGTCAATTTTGTGCCAAAAATTAGATGACTCAGCCTTTCTACTCGCCAGATCTGGCTCCTTTCGAGTTTTTCATATTTCCAAAATTAAAATTGGTGATGAAAGGACACCGTTTTGTGATTATTGATGACATTAAAGTAAATTCGTCACGGACCTTAAAGGCAATTTCAAATGAAGTTATCCAGGATTGCTTCGCGAAGTGGAAAAACCGTTGGGGAAAATCGTTTCGTTCGGGGAGGGGAGTATTTTGAAGGGGACAAGGACCAAAGATCTGTAAAATCAAAATAAAATTATAAAGAAAGTTTTTCCTTTCCATGTAATAATTAAAAAGTAACAACAATAAAAATTCCGAAAAGAATTTAACATTTTTCATGTTAAAAACTATCAAATAGAAAAATATTTTTCCGGTTGTTTTTCGTAATCCTACACATTCAATTTTTTTCTTCCATATCGTTGGGTATTTCAAGGTATTTGCAGAGAAACTATAAATATAATTTAGTTCAAAAATTTGTATTTTTTAGGGAAATACATAGGATCATAGATTAGATTAATGATGTATATGCGACTGAACAAAATTTGTGCTAAATGGACAAAACAGCGGTCGTTGAAAGGTGGTGAAAATAGTTTTATCAATTTTATAGGCCAACGTAAACTTCCTAGGCAAAAATATTATAAATAAAAGTTTTAGGCATTTGTAATACCTATAATTTAAGTCCTTAAACGTTGTATTTCCTGAATTAGTTACCCCCAAAAAGCCGAATAACTATTAAAAATGATCGTTTTTTGCAAAATTTAATTGCAAAAATAACTTTTTTTAGTTTTTAAAATCAGGAGTTATACGGAGGAAATCATTTAGAAAATGGTGTTAAAGTACAGGAAATCGAGGAGGATGAAAGGGAACAAATAATACTGAGATCTGAATTTAAGAGAGCATTAAAAGATCAGAACGGCAGAAAGGCTCCTGGAATAGACGGCATACCTGTAGAATTACTGCGCAGCGCAGGCGAAGAAGCGATTGATAGATTATACAAATTGGCGTGTAGTATTTACGAAAAAGGGGAAGTTCCCCTTTCGACTTCAAAAAAAGTGTTATAGTCATGATACCAAAGAAAGCAGGAGCAGATAAATTTGAAGAATACAGAACAATTAGCTTCACTAGCCATGCATAAAAAATCTTAATTAGAATTTTGTACAGAAGAATTAAGAGGAGAGTGGAAGAAGTACTAGGAGAATACCGAATAGGTTTCAGAAAAAGTATAGTGAGAAAGGAAGCAATTTTAGGTATCAGATTAATAAGAGAAGGAAGATTAAAGAAAAACAAACCGACATACTTGGCATTTAGAGACCTAGAAAAGGCATTCGATAACGTAGACTGGAATAAAATGTTTTAAGCATTTAAAAAAAGTTAGGGTTCAAGTACAGAGGCAGAAGAAAAATCGCGAACATTTACAGGAACCAAACAGCAACAGTAAAAATTGAAGAACATAAGAAAGAAGCCGTAAGAAGAAAGGGAGTCCGACAAGGATATTCCCTATCCCCGTGACTTTTTAATTTTTACATACAACTAGCAGTTAATGATGTTAAAGAACAATTTAGATTCGGAGTAACAGTACAAGGTGAAAAGATAAAGATGCTACGATTTGCTGATGATATAGTAATTCTAGCCGAGAGTAAAAAGGATTTAGAAGAAACAATGAACGGCATAGATGAAGTCCTACGCATGAAAATAAACAAGAACAAAATGAAAGCAATGAAATGTAGTAGAAATAAGGAAGATCGACCGCTGAATGTG
Organism: Lycorma delicatula; assembly: GCF_047948215.1. Taxonomy (NCBI): domain Eukaryota; kingdom Metazoa; phylum Arthropoda; class Insecta; order Hemiptera; family Fulgoridae; genus Lycorma; species Lycorma delicatula. The sequence goes on along the minus strand of NC_134458.1, from coordinate 192,006,468 downwards.
AAAATAGGAAGAGAAAATATTATGAAGGTAGAAGAATTTTGTTATTTGGGAAATAGAATTACTAAAGATGAACAAAGCGGAGCAATATAAAATGCCGAATAGCACAGGCGAAACAGAAATATAATTTGTTTACATCAGAAATTAATTTAACATTTTTGAAAGTATATGTTTGGAGTGTAGCTTTATATGGAAGTGAAACTTGGACGATCTGAGACGACCTGAGAAGAAAAGATTAGAAGCTTTTGAAATGCGGTGCTATAGGAGAATGTTAAAAATCAGAAGAGAAGATTCAAGTACAGAGGCAGAAGAAAAATCGCGAACATTTACAGGAACCAAACAGCAACAGTAAAAATTGAAGAACGGTAAAGTGACAAACGAAGAGGTTTTGCGGAAAATCGATGAAGAAAGAAACATTTGGAAAAATATAGTTTTGAAGAGACAGACTTACAGGGCACATATTAAGGCATCCTGGAATAGTCGGTTTGATATTGCAGGGACTGGTAGGTGGGAAACATTGTGCAGGCAGGCAGCGTTTGGAGTATGTAAAACAAATTGTTAGAGATATAGGATGTAGGGGGTATACCGAAATGAAACGACTAGCCCTAGATAGAGATTCTTGGAGAGCTGCATCAAACCAGTCAAATGACTGAAGACAAAAAAAATCGTTTAAATATTAGCGCTCGTAATTCCGAATTCAAAGAGTGGTTACAGAAGAAAATTAGTTTTTTCGTTGCTGAGATATTGGAACGTGTAAATAAAAAGACTTTTCAGGCGACCATAATTGTTTTTGGCTTATAAAACATTTTCGTGTCAATTTCCAGTGCAATCAATTCTTCAAGACTTGCACTTTCAAACGATGAAAAATGTTACACCTAAACTTGAGGTAAAACTTGTTTTAACTACTGCGAAAAATAGATCGTGCTCACGCGGTAGTCGTGGAAGGGGAAGCGGTTCGCGGAATAGACAAAGTGCGAAAAAATCGCTATATCTTCGTCAATATTGGACGGATCAAGCCCATTTTTTTTTATTAACTGGGGTAGCTCGAAAAAATAACTATCGTGATATCTGTTTTTACATATTATTTAAAATATAGTCGACTTTATGTACTTACCAGTCTTAAATTTAAAAAAAAATTTTTGTCTATTCATTTGACTGGTTTTATGCAGCACTCCAAGATTTCCGATCTATTGCCAGTCATTTCATTTCCGTATACCCCTTATATTTTCCATTCGTCACAACTTGTTTTACATATTCCAAACGTTGCCTGCCTGCACAAACTTTTTCTTCTATCTGTCCCTCCAATATTAAAGCGACTATTCCAGGATGCCTTAATATGTGGCCTATAAGTCTGTCTCTTCTTTTAACTATATTTTTCCAAATGCTTCTTTCTTCATCGATTTGCCCCAACACCTCTTCATTTTTCACTTTATTCACCCGTCTGATTTTTAACATTCTTCTATAGCACCGCATTTCAAAAGGTTCTAATCTATTCTTGTCAGGTACTCCGATAGTCGAAGTTTCACTTCCATATAAAGCTACGCTCCAAAAATATACTTTCAAATATGTTAAATTAATTTCTGATGTAAACAAATTATATTTCTGTTTCGTCTGTGCTATTCGGCATTTTATATTGCTCCGCTTTGTTCATCTTTATTTCAGCGGCGTGGTATAAGGCTGTTGGGCGCTTGCACATTATAAACATGTTGTACTTATCCTAATCTTAAAACCCCAATATATTTCCCTAAACTCTAGTAATTTTCTTTAAAAATCGATCTTTTTCCCCTCTCATTGACTGGTTTAAATGTAACCACCAATCTTAATGCGCTCGCTTCGTTCGTTAAACTATTTCTTTATTTTTATTTGTCGATTGTTTAAACGATGTCAAATACAAATATAATTTCTCTTTTTCTGTTTAGACTTCGGAATCGCTGTAAAGTATTAGTTCAGAGATGACTAAGGTTAACTAACTTAACCTTCTTTCTTTTTCCTGTTTTGTCTCTGGGAATTACCTTTCAAATAATACTACAAAGGATATGTACGAGTGTAAATGAAGTGTAGTCTTGTACAGTCTCAACCCAACCACCGAAGAACACCGGTATTCACGATCTAGTATTCAAATCCGTGTAAAAATAACTGCCTTTATTATTACTTGAACGCTAAAACTGTCGACTTCTAAATCAGCTAATTTGGGAAGACGCGTTCACCAATAGACCAACGCGGTGGGTTTACGTAACTTAACCTTTTTTTTTTTTTTTTGTTTTTTTATATTCCCACCTACTCCTCTGGAACGGATCTACAATCAAGTTTGACTCGCGCCAGAGGAGTGTCCTTTACTCTAGCTTGCCTCCCCGCCCGCCGACTGTATGACCGGCACGGCAGGTCAGCTCACCGGTTAGCTGTTTTATTTATTTTATAGATATTCATCATACACTGATTACTGAGAGTCCACCACCCTTGTTCTCTCAGCAACAGTCACCCCTATTCTTTAATCTCTCTCTTTTTTATATTAGTTTAAAACTTAAGCCACGGAGTCCTCAGGTTTCTTCACCTCTCTGCCCATCCACGCAAGCACGAACGAGCATGAGTTCCACCTTCGGCTGTCCGTCATCACAATCGAGCAAGAGCACCACCTTAAATTACCCGTCAACAACAAACAGTTACCTTATGACAGTTTTCAGTATCTTTTAACAAATTTTTATAAACTTATAATATAAGAAACACAAAGTTTAAGAATCTATAAGTTCCTTCACCACTTATCCGATAAAACCTACAAACCAGAGCTCCATCATCAGCTTCCCCTCAACAACAAACAATTTCCTCTTGTAAGTTTTCAGTATATTAATACATTTTTATACATATTTTATAAATTTTTTTTTTTTTTTTTTTTTGGTGTGTAAACCACACTCAAAGCTATATCTCAATATTGTCCATTCTCTCAAATATTGACAAACGGAAATTCCACCTACGACAAGCCGTCATCAGCGAGCGGTTTCTTCTTGACGAGCTTTCTCATCTTTCTTCTTTATAACTGCGGTTATATAAGACGAGATCACATTAAAGTTATCCTCGTTAAGTAGCATTTTATCCACCACATTCTCGGTAGATAATGGCCCTATACGTCTTACACAGGATTGCCTGCTTTCAGTCCAACGGTTATATTCAAATACTACATGTTCAGGGGAATCGTAAGCCCCACAGTAAGGACAGTTGTTGTTATCTACCCTTAGTCTCGCACATAAATAGGACCTGAACGACCCATGCCCTGTAAAAAATTGCGTTATCCAGTAATTTATGTCCCCGAACTTCCTTTCTATCCATGGTCGGATCAAAGGTATCAAACGATGTGTCCATCGTCCCGTGTTGGCTACATCGTAACGATGTTGCCAATTACGCAGCATCTCTTCATATGCTTCTTTAGAAGGTTGTCCACGTGCTATACTCACTCGCATCTCCGCCAGTTGTTTAAGCGGAGGAACTCCTGCAATTACGAGTACTGCCTCGGTGGAGACTGAAGAATATGCGCATATCACTCTTAAGCCCATGCGCCGTTGAATTCCTTCAAGGGCTCTTCTTAACCCACCCTTAACCCACCGGGTCGGTCTAGTGGTGAACGCGTCTTCCCAAATCAGCTGATTTGGAAGTCGAAAATTCCACCGTGGATACCGGTGTTGTTTGGCGGTCGGGTTTCAGTTAACCACACACCTCAGGAACGGTCGAACTGAAACTGTACAAGACTATACTTCATTTACACTCATACATATCATCCTATGAAGTAATACCTGAACCGTAATTGCTGGAGTCTAAACAGAAAGAAGTAACCTTGACTAGCGAGCGAACGTTACGTTTGGTAAGATTATATTTATAATTATTCTACAAATACCTCCAAATATCCTATGATTTGGAGAAAAAACTGGCTTTCGGATTTCGAAAAAATATCTTTTTTTAATAGATAAAAAATAAAGTATAACGAATTTAAGGGAAAACGGAGAACAGTAATATATTAACATGCATAATAGACAAATTAAAAAAACAAAAAAAAAAAACACTTTTACAACGTAAATATCATTATTACAAAGAAAATCTAAAACTATATATACAGTAAATTAATATTAAAAAAAACCGGTTACAAAAGAATCATACAAACCATTAAAACAAACACTCAAGCAAACACAAAATTCTAAAAACACCAAAAACATTCCACATAAATGCAACTTAAATAAAAACTAAAACTAGAGTACATTTCATATCTTAAACGATCATCATCAATGGTCATTTATGAAATTAATTTGTTTTTCTGTCGTATATAGTACTTTTACAATACTGCCTTCTTCATAAAATTAAGTTAAACATATATTTCTATATATTTAATATTTAATAATGTTTCTAAAGTAATGGGCTTTATCGGATTCTATTTGTAAAACCACACAAAAAATATCTATAGGAAAAATCACAATTTCTCCTTCGTTCTCCTACTGTCCACCATTTTGTTATTTATAAATAAAAATGTATATCTCAAGTTCGGATAGACGAATCATATTAATATTTGTCAAGCGTCTTGGTAAAATTAGAAAAAAAATCAGGAATTAAGTACCTTTGCAAATTACAAAATGGCAGCCATGTTTATTTTTCAATCCGTTATATCTCCATAAACATAAGTTTTCTGTTTGATAAAATATTAAACCTTTTATTTTGAAGAAAATAACATTTAATTTTTTTAAAATCTGTTAACAAATAGCCGAATTATGGGCGAAAATCGATGTTGTAATTTTGTATTTATTTTAATGTCCTCCACTTTATGTTCAATTAATTGTTTTTATTTATTATTAATTCTAGTATGTAACAAATTAATTAATAATTTTCTCACAATAAAATTTAACATTAAATAATAATAAAACAATTAATATTAATTTGTCCCTTTTGAATAATTTTACACAGCGATTATTACTGTTGATCATGATAAAAATGTAAAATTGAAGCTTTCTTAACACGAAAGGTGTTCAAAACTATGAATCTGGAGCGACAAGAATCCTAATGGTACCTTCCAAAGTAGCCATCAACAAAGATTTTCCCTGAACATATGAACAGGTATTTTTAATGATATATATATATATATGTTGGGTGCTGTCATTCTACCAAATCAGTTAAATGGAGAGAATTATATTGCTTATTTAACCGAAAATCTTCCACATTTCTTGGAAGACCTACCTTTACAATTAAGAGAAAATATGTGATTTCACCACGATGGAACTTCAGCACATTTCACTCAGTCGGTATCAGATTTACCGGATGAAACTTTCAATGAAAAATGGAAGGCCACGGAGGGCCATTACCCTGGCCTACCCGATCGTTTGGCTTAAACCCTCTTGACTTCTACCTGCGGGACCGTTTGAAACATATTATTGTTTATTCGACTCAACATCTTCAGGATCTTCAACAAAGGATCCAAAATGAATTTCAAGAAATTAGGAATACTCCCGGAGCTTTTGAACGGTTAAGACAATCTCTCCGAAAAATACTGGAGACTTGTGTAATTTCTGACGGTGGACGCTTTGAACATCTCTGATAACTTTTAGCAATAGCTAACTGTTTAATTACACCTAATGTTCTACAATAATTAACCTAAGATTATCACAGGTAATTGTTTTATTTTTTTAATTATTAGGTCTATTACTGTGAGAAAATTATTACTTAATTTGATACTAATTTACAATACTAAAGTTAACAATAAATAAAAATAATTAATATTTAATCGAATTAAACGTAAACTGGATGACATGAAAACAAAATTACATTAATTTTTTGCCATAACTCGGCTATGTGTTAACCGATTTAGAAAATTAAAATGTCATTTTGTTCAAAATAAAGGGCTTAATATTTTAGCAAGTAACATAAATTTTCATAAAATTAATATTTATGTAGATATAACGGATTTAAAAATAAACATGGCTGCCATTTTGTAATTTGCAAAGGTACTTAATTCCTGATTTTTTTTCTAATTTTACCAAGACGCTTGACAAATATTAATATGATTCGTCTATCCGAACTTGAGATATACATTTTTATATAAAAACAACAAAATGGCGGACATGGGAGAACAAAGGAGAAATCGCCATTTTTCCTAAGGATATTTTTGTTTAGTTTTACAAGTAGAATCCGAAAAAGTAGAGCCAGCCCACCATTTTAGAAAAACCCTGTATACAGACTGTCCCACGAAGAAACAGGGAAACTTTCAGAACATTCTTTACTGGTAAAAATAATGAAAAAACTTCATATAGGTCTGAAAACGGTTTATTTTCGAGTTACGGGTAGCGAAAAATTTCACCCGGGTTTCAGCTCTTCTAATAAAAAGAAACCCCGTTGTAACTTTTTGAAACCAAATTACGGATTAATTTTGATGGTTTTTTAAGTAATTTGAGCTAAGAAATAGGATAAAATAGGTCCCAGAACTGAAAGTATAGTAATTTCAAAGATCTCCGACATAAACCCACCGGGTTGGTCTAGTGCTCAACGCGTCTTCCCAAATCAGCTGATTTCGAAATCGAGAGTTCCAGAGCGTTCAAATCCTAGTAAAGGCCGTTACTTTTATACGGATTTGAATACTAGATCTTGGATACCGGTGTTGTTTGGTGGTTGGGTTTCAATTTACCACACATCTCAGGAACGGTCGAACTGAGACTGTACAAGACTACGCTTCATTTACACTCGTACATACCATCCCCTGAAGTAATACCTGAACGGTCAATCCCGGAGGATAAACAGGAAAAAAAGAAAAGATAGCCGACGTAAAACACAAAATTCGGTATCAAAAAACAAGGTACCTCCGTTAATAGTCAGAGGTATCGTATCGGTTTAAACTGGTCGTTAGTCCTCTAAACATTACGTAGAAAATATTTTTGATATGACCAACCCTTACGGCAAGGCATGACCAAAATATTGTTGGAATTATAAGAAGTCGTATGCTAAAGATGCAACCATTTTCGTATTGAGTAAATTTGAAGTTTTTCTTAACTCTAAGGTGAAAATCTTTTTTATCCCCTATTTAGCACCGGTGAAATCTAATTCCGCCTTCCGGCGTACGGAAAGGAATTTTTTCTTTTGGGGTAGAAAGTGTAGTTATAAGATATGATTAAAATGAAATAAAAACCACAATTCCTCACCATAACAGTCAAGTTAGTCCAAGTAAAATCATTAAATTGTATTAAAAAAGAAAATATTTTCATTTCAACTTCTGCTTCTGTTTTTCTGTTTCCAGAACCATCGTCAGGTATTACTTCAGACGATGTTATGTATGAATGTAAATGAAGTGTAATTTTGTACAGTCTCAGGTCGACCATTCCTGATATGTGTAGTTAATTGAAACCTAACGACCAAAGAACAACGGTATCCACGATCTAGTATTCAAATCCGTATAAAAGTAACTGCCTTTACTAGGATTTGAACATTAGGACTCTCGACTTCGAAATCAGCTGATTTGGAATGACTTGTTAACCACTAGGCCAACCCGGTAGATTATTATTATCCGGTCAAGATAACCCTGTAGAACTAGAAGGAAAAGTATTAAAATCGATCCGATTGTGGAATATGAGGTTTTCACCGGATCTTGACGTTTTGACACCTAAGGATTCCTGGAAAACCGGATGGAAATTTTCCGGATGTTAATGCTTGTATGTAACTGTGTGTGTTCGGTGTTGCCCTCTAAATCATCTTATTCTGCAGAACTACAGGATCGATTTGGACCAAAAACTTCGTCAAATTACTTCTATATATAATTGAAAGTGACTAAACATTAAAAAAAATGAACATTACAGAAATTCACAAATTAAATTTTGTCTTTCCTCCTTTTGCCTTTTTAACCTTTCCAATTTCTCCTTTCCCTTTTTTCCCCGAGCGTAAATCGGTCCAGTAGTTTTTTAGTCTATAGTCTTCAAACATTACCTTTTACATATATGGAAGAAGAAAGTATAAAATTAAATGCCTTTACTAGGTTTTGAACCTTAGACTCATGATTTCGAAAACAGCTGATTTCCAATGACGAGTTCACCACTAGACCAACCCGGTGGGTTGACATTTTAACAGCTAAGGAACCCAAAAAACCAAAAACCCGGATTGAAAATTTCCGGATGGTCGGATGTACGTGTGCGAGTTCGGCGTTTCACACCTTATATAATCAGAACTACTGGGCGATTTTGACCAAACTTCGTCAAATTACTTCTATACATGGGGCAATGATGCCACTAAATTTTCAATTTAAAACATCAAAGAGGTGAGGCTGTAAAGCAAGGTCACCTCAATATCTCGATATTTAGTGCGCGCGCGGTTTATTTAGAATCATTGAATTAAATGAACGAAAAAATATAATATTTAAATAAAATGATAAATATTTTAAATTAAGTTCTGTGTGTAAGCCGTGCATCAAAAACAACCCACAGTTGTACAAATTCCCCGGGGAAGCGGCTTTAGCCGCGTGACGGGAAAGTCACTTTTATTTATTTATTTTTTTTCATTTTAAATTAGTTTTTCTTTCCTCAATTATTTTTACTTCTTCTGTATCGACTAATCCTGATTATTTATCGATTATAATACATATTTAGCAACAAACGTTTTTTTACTATTTTTTAATAATAATTATCATTTTTGTCAATTTTCTTAATACGAAATTACGTTAAAGACAAAAAAAATTATTTCATAATTAAAATAAAAATAATAAAGAAACATATAATAAGGTTATATATACAACGAATAACGGGTGTTTCAAAAAGGACACAACCCTAAGATTAAGAATGTAAGTTTTATTTCTCCCTACCAGGACAGTTGGCAACACTGTACTCAAGGTTAAAAGCTTGTAACGATTGAAATGTTTTGTTTTTTTTTTATACACGGTATTAAATCGGTATAAATTTATCTCTATTGTGTTAAAATTTTGTTTCCCAAGGACGAACCGGTGTTTATAATTTCGCATATAAATCTTACGAACGAATGAAAGACGAGTTTCAGATAGAATTTCCCGATTCTTCAGTTCCTAATAAATCAAAAATATTGCGTTTGACTGATACATTTTGTGACAGCAAGGGTGTACCTGCCAAATCAGCTGGTTTGGAAGTAAGAATTCCAGCGTTGAAACCCTAGTAAAGTCAGTTATTTTTACACGGATTTGAGTACTAGATCGTTGATACAGGTGTTCTTTAATGGTTGGGTGTCAATTAATCACACATCTCAGGCAAGGTAGACCTGAGACTGTACAAAATTACACTTCATTTACATTCATACATATAGTTATAGGAGAAAAATATTACTTAATTTAATACATACTACAATTAACAATTGAATAAAAATAATTAATATTTCATCGAATTGAACGTAAAGTGAAGGACGTGAAAACAGACACAAAATTACAACATCAATTTTGTCCCGTAACTCGACTATTTGTTAACCGATTTAAAAAAATAAAATGTCCTTTTGTTCAAAATAAAAGGTTTAATATTTTAGTAAGTAACATAAATTTTGACAAAACTAATATTTACGGAGATATGACGGATTGAAAAATAAACATGGCCGCCATTTTGTGATTTGCAAAGATATTTAAATCCTGATTTTTTGTTAATTTTAAAACTTTATTACCAAGAGTGCCATAGTGCACAGTGGGAGAACGCAGAAGAAATCGCCATTGTTCCTAAGGATATTTTTTGTTTAGTTTTAAAGAAGAATCCGAAAAAGTATTAAACTTTAAAGTATAAACACTCTGTTTATAGAAGTAAATTAAAATCGAAAATTTCCATCCGGTTTTTTGGGTTCCTTAGGTGTAAAAACGTGAAGATCCGGTGAAAACCGCATACGTCCAAACTGGGTCGATTATAATACTTTCCTGTTTAGTACTATAGCGCTATCTAGACGGGAAAATAAAAACAAATCAAAGAAACAATATATATATATATATAAAACGAAATTCTACATCTGTAATAAATAAATTTAAAAGTAATACATATTTGCTTCTAATTAACTGAATAAGAAATATTTAAATAGACTGACACATAACTATTCAACTAAGATTGCGTAACAACATTTTACAAGCAAATACACACAAATTATGCGAACAAACATGAAAAAAATTCACAAGCCAAGCAATTATCAGTTTTTACTTTTATTTTAAATCATAAATGGAAATAAATATTAATTTTTGATGTTATTTTTTAATATATATATATTTCTTTTTTTTAGATGATGTATTTACTTGTTAATGCTTGTGAATTAGCCCATTGGCAACTTAAAAAAGAAAAGAAAAAGTAAACATACTTCTATTTCTTTACTAACTCCTTTAAATTTTTGTAATAAAAACCCCAGCGAAAAAACAAACACAATAATTTTACAATAAGTTGAAAGTCTTAGTTAGTGCCGAACACATATTCCAGTAATCTAATTAGAAACTCTGATAACTGAAGGTCTCTCACATGATTTTCTTATTGCAAAATTATACGAGGAACGTTCAATAATGAACGAGACAAATTGACGTAGAAAAAAAACGGTTCGTTCACCGACAATGAAACTTTTTTAAGGTTCTAGTTGGCAACCATGGTAACATATTTTTAATCACCTGTTTGTACATAATTAATCTAAAAAAATAACCTTTTTTTTGTCGATTTCAGAACATCAGCTCCGCTTGAATCATGCACACTGGAAAAGTAAAGTTTATTGATAAGATCTTTGCTATTAAAAGTTATGAAAGCGGTGGAAATTTACTTAAGAATATTGAAATAGTTTGGTGAAAAGTGTTTAAACCGTATAAATTGATGAATTCGGACAGAACAAGTGTGATTGATTGTTAAAAAGCAGAGTTATTTAAATCAAGGTTGGAATCCCTGTTAAATTCTCACTATTTTTGTTACTTGTTAGCTCAGGTTGGCATCCCTACCAATTGTTCACTTTTTTTGTTACTTTTATTAAATAAGGAACTTTAAATTTTATTGAAAGAAAGTTTTTTAATTTTTAAATGTCCGTCGGACTGCTGCTCTCGGCTCCATCCACGCTGTAAAAGCTGGCTCTGCACTAGAATAGACCAGTCTTGTTCCGTCATCTAAAGACTCAACTTGTGTTTGTTACAAATGTGTAATTAATAAATATAATAATGTTATATATATGATTTACAAGTTCAAGATTATAATAAAAATAATTTATATTATAAAAGAAGTAAAGGATTTTATTTATTTATATGAACCAACGAATAAAAAAAATATTTAGAATAATTTAAAAACAACCGAGGTATTAAACCAACACGGCAAACTATTCGAAACTGATCTCTACCGTTCTGGAAGACTAATTAAAGTTTCGATTACCGCGCTGTAAAACAGCAATAATGATCATATTTGCGAAGACAGGCGAGTCAAAATTTCACAAATTGCTAGTTTGTGTATTATTATCTGAGAATTAATAATTCTTTATTGTAACAAGTACACAAAAAAAGAGATGAAGTCTGTTCAGTGACGATCGGTTGCCAACACGGTTTTCCGCATAAACTTCTCTGTAACCACTTGTTCTTGGGTTGTTGATATCTCGTTTAGTTTTCGTGTTATTGTTGTTTCAGTGTAACATGTTTAAATGTTACTACCGATTTTTGTAATGTATGATTTTTGGGAACAACGGTACAACTTAAAAGTTAGCCCGAAACTGGGGAAAACTTTCACAGAAACTTTTAAACTTTTGAAACGCTCACGGACATCATGCTGTGGGTCGAACGCGATGTTACGAAGGGTTTTCACGATTTAAAAGTAGTTTTCAATCGATCGAATATATCCCTCGACCAGGAAGGCCGAAGGCCTTCCTGGTAATCGCCGATTGACTGTCAGAGAACTTGAGACAAAGGTTAGCATCTCGATTAGATCATGCCGTGACATTTTGACTGAAAAATTGAACATGTATCGAGTTCCAACAAAATTTCTTTCTCGTTTGAAGACCGAAAAGCAGAAAGAACATCAAGTGGACTTTTGTCGGAAACTTCGTTAACAAAAGACAATGAAACATTCATGCAAAAGATCATAACGGGAGACTAAAGCTGGGTTTACGACTACGGCATTGAGACAAAAGTTCAATCAACCAAATTTTTGACGTCATGTTCCAATCGAGATGCTAACCTCTTCTGCAAGTTCTCCGACAGTTGATCGACGATTCTCACGGAACCGATCGTTGATATTCTGAATCAGTTGAAGTCGAAGGCCTTCCTGGTCGAGGATTATCTTCAATCGACTAACGTCCACTTTTAAATAATCGTGAAAACCATTTGTAATATTGCGTATGACCTACAGCATTTTCTCCGTAGACTTGTTTCAAAAAACGTTTTTGTAAACGTTTACTCCAGTTTCCCGCAAAATTAAACGAGGTGTGTGAGAAAAGTAATGAGATTGGTAACACTGCGAGCGATCTGGCAACGCTGTGTCTACCGGTCTGTGCTAGACCGGTTTGTTTATCCCTTCCACATAGGAAGTACGAGTTTCAACTCCATTCACCCAACACATTATTTTTGATAGCGCCATCAGTGAAGTTGTGTTTTACGAAAATGGAGCATCGGAATTTAGAGCAACGTTGTGCGATAAAATTTTGTGTTAAACTTGGGGAATCCGCGAGTGTGACCTTTGAAAAGTTGAAACAGACCTATCGGGAACATTTCTTATCAAGAGCGCCAATTTTCCGCCTGCACAATTCATTTTTGGAAGGCAGAGAACACGTTGAAGATCAACCTCGCTCAGGGAGACCTTCAACTTCAAAATCTGACGAAAACGTCGAGCGTGTGAAGGTTCTTGTGAGATCAAAGAATAAGGATGACGAGTGTAATTTAAACGCTTTCACCGTACATGAAATTTTGACAGACGATTTGGACGTGCGAAAGGTTTGTGCGAAATCGGTGCCGAAAAACCTCACAACGGAACAGAAGTACAATCGAAGAAATGGGTGCGTTGATTTCTTGAGAGGATTGACAACGACCAAGAATTCTTCAATCGTGTGATCACAGGTGATGAATCCTGGATATTTCAGTACGATACTGAAACAAAGCAGTAAAGCGAAGAATGGCACACTCCGTCATCTCCTCGACCGAAAAAATGTCGAATGAGGAAATCAAAGATCAAAACCGTGCCGACTTGCTTTTTTGACAGTAAGGTATCGTGAGTTAAAGAATCAGTAAAGAATCTGTTCCTCCACGACAAACCGTCAACCAAGTGTTTTACAAAGGTGTCCTTGAAAGGCTTAGGAAAAGAGTGATTCGCGTTAGACCAGACATTGCAGACAAGTGGATGCTTCATCGTGACACACTACCGTTTCCATCGGGGAATTTTTGACCTCAAAGCGCATTCCTACGGTTCCTCAACCCCCATATTCACCTGATTTGAGTCCTTGTGACTTTTTTCTTTCCGGAAATTGAAATATGTCTTAAAAGGACGTCAGTTTGGAACTCTGGAGAACATTCAAAAGACTGTGACCGATCGGTTAAAAGCCCTACCGGTTGAAGCCTTCCAGCGCTGCTACCCGGAGTGGGAACAACGACTCCGCCGGTGCATAGCTGCCCAAGGGAATTAACTACTTTGAAGCGGATAATATTGTTGTTTGAAAAAAATAAAAACTTTGTTAACTAAATATTCAGTCTCATTACTTTTCTCACACACCTCGTACGTTGTATCGTCGCCCCGAAAATCGCACTTTACAAAAGTCGCTACTAACACTTAAACACGTTGCACTCAAATAACAATAACACAAAAACTAACCGAGATGTCAGCAATCCGTTAAAATGCGGTTACAGAGGAGGTTATGCAGAACACAATGCTGCCAACCGCATGTCACTAAATATCTCCGTTGGCGCGTAATTAAAAATATTCGATTATTTTTCAAACAGACCTCGTATTCAGATAAGCTAAGAAATTTGTTTTTACTAGAACGTGTTTATTCTTAATCGTTAACTATTAAATGATAATATTACCTCTAAAGTGCTGTCATCCAAACGATGACAACGTTAAAAAAATGCAGAAAATTTCAATTATCGATTAAACCTGAACGTATAAGTTCTGCTCGACATACAAGTAGAAAAAAAACATTTACTAATTTAAAAAAATTATCTTGAACTAAAAATATCACTAATTCATCAAAACGCAGTAAAGATAATTTGTTTTTGAGGTGAAACGTCATTAAAATCACACCGAAACATACCAAATTTTTAGCGTAACGAAAAGGTCTGTATCCTCCTGCCTTTATAATTCCCTAAATATTTGTCTCGTGCGGTGTCGTTTTATAATTTACACGGTCAACTCGCCGATACGACTTTGAGTTTGCATCACCGGCAAGCCGGTTGGCGGTGATAGCGCAGATCAGCCATAATCGGTGATCTCACTCGTTTCCATCGAATATAACTTACGATTTAGACGTAATACCCCGGTGATTCGTGCGTTTATGTTTAGAGTTCATCGAGATAGATCGATGTAATTAATAATAAATGTATTTTAGACGATATTTACGAGTAAAAATTAAAGCAAACTTGTAAAAAAGTATAAAAATTCAATAAATCGGCTTTAGCCAGAGCAAACGACAACCGGAAATATAAATTACGCATATCGTTCGAAAGGGGAGGTTATGGGCCGCGCACAGATACCCCGATGTCCTGTACCGACCGAGCGAGACCGTTTCGGGAGCGTTGCAAAGCTGGAACGGCGCGCTCAGAAAACCACGCCGACGGGGCGAGCACCTCTATCGCTGCTTATTATGTCTCTTACTTCTCATATCACAGACCGATGTTGAACAAAACTGTTATAGAATATTAGTCGAAATAAATATCATGTCTCGTTTTTATTTCAATCCAGTACAAAAGTGACTCGTTGACACAGATCGACCAATTTATCTGTAGAGTTGGCCAAATGAAGGAACTGAAATTTTCGATTGTACAATTTCAGTTTTGTTCGATGGTGGTTCTCCCAATTAACTGTACAGATAAGTTGATCGGTCTGTAGCTAGGAGCAATTTTATTCAAGATCTGTGTGCGCCCCGACACAGCCTCCCCCTCCCGATTTTTTTGTTTGTAAGAACGCAGAAATAAGTGTTCATTTTTACAAAAAGAAAGTTTACATGCAAAGCCAATTTAATCATCTACAAAATTACAAAATGTAATAAATATATTAAAATCAAGCAAATATAATATTTTGTGACAGTGTAAAAGAAGTACATAAGTTTTAATAAAAGTCGATTCGTTAAAACATTAATTATAAATAAATATTAGTAAATTTATACTACATAATATCGCTTCATTCACGGTATAGCTTTAGATACACGAATGAAATAACAGTAACGTAATACTCATTTAACGTTTGAAAGCGCTAACACTTCAATATATTGTACGTAATTTTGTACCGCTAATAACATATCGGAAGGGATAGCGTACACCGACAGAATATCAAATGGAGTAAGAAGCCGGTCGCCGGTCGAGCAATCCATCTCCATTCTGATAACGGTCAAGAATAACTTATTGTTTGTTGTTTGCGAATAGGCCGTACTACGGCCGCTCGTGGAATCGTCTTTCTTTTTCTATTTAGCCGCCGGAAACCCCGTAAGATATTACTTCAGCAGATGAACGCAAATCGAGCCGATCAGGATCGCAGGATACTCCGACTTTGAGGTCATCGACATCGGATTACGTTCAGCCCGAAGAAGACTACGATGATGTTCCTGAAAGGCCTTTCGGCGATAAGTCGGCGAATAAACTATGTTCGGGTTCAAAAGTACTTCGAAATTTTTCTAGATGAGAAAATGCAATTTATGAATCGGAGAAGGCCTGAAGCGCCTTTTTATTTCGTTGTACGAAATAAAGGAAGTATTGTAATCGCGAAAAATACCGATTTTTCAGATTTCAACGGAAATATTCATTTTTACCATCCCTGAATCCATTTTGACTAGTTTCGGCGTGACGTCTGAACGTACTTATATATCTCGTATAACTAAAAAACGATTAGAATGTTGAAATTTTGGATTTAGGATTGTTATAACATCTGGTTGTTCAGATCCCCTTTTGATTGTAATCGACTGGAACAAAAGCGTCCAAAAATACCCAAAATTTAAAAAAAATTGGATTTTTCTTAACTACAATACTAAGTCCTCATCGAGAGCTTTTCAACGATATATCGTAACAGGTATTTATTTTCATCGGTTCCACAGGTATAGCCAAATAAAATTTTAATTAATGAAATATTTGGATCTTACGAGAGGAAGACACACGGGTTCAAATCCGACTTCATTTCCTTTTTTTTTTTAATTTAAATACGTTGATTTATTAATAATTATTAACATCTAATTGGAAAAAAAATCAGAAGTTATTAGCGAATTAAAATTTGATGTACTTTTCATTTTAATTCAAAAATTTTTACAAAGGTTAATAATAATTAATAAATCGATATACATATATATGAAGTCGGATTCGAACCGATGTATTCACGGTTACGTATCCGACATGTTTTCAGTTACACCGCATAATTACTTGAGCGACGTCAAAAAAAATTAATGTATAAACTAATATAAAATGCTGATATGGACGCCACAAAAAAATGTGATGCATGTGGTGTCCACCACAACGCAATTGTGTAACTGTTCGCTTCATTACAGAATTGGAGGATCGTATCTTACTTTCAAATGAAGTGCAGCAAAAAATGTGTATATGTAATTTAATAGACCTACAAGGAAGTCATGTGGTGTCTATATACGATTTTTTGTAATTCAAAGTCTGGTAAATCCTGATTAGGTTCTTAACTTTAAGACTCTGAGTATCCTGTATAAGGGCGTCTTCGAAGCAATTATGCTATGCAGCGCCAGTCTGGATAGTTAGGCAAAAATCGGTATATATTGTTGAGGGCTCAAGGCGTAATATTTTTAACGGTAACGGGTAGGTACCGCAAAATTTCACGGAAGGCGATCTTGGCGATTGCGGGGGGTAAAACCGATAGATTTTCTTGCGTTAGAGAAGCAAAAGCGTTATGTTGCCAAGAAGTTAAACTTCTGAAAAAATTCGGAAAACTGTCGGCCTGGTATACTCAGGGAATAGGTCCGTAATGCGGAGGACAGTTGGATGATGTTCATCATGTTTTGTACGATTACTCCAAAGTACAAGAAGATGCGCACGGAGACTATTTCTAGGCTCGATATTATCGGGTCGGCGTTAGATCTCCATGTTAATTGGCGAAACCAAGCCGAATGGTTTCAATCCACCGGCTAGGTCTAGTAGTGAACGCGTCTTCCCAAATCAGCTGATTTGGAAGTCGAGAGTTCCAGCGTTCAAGTCCTAGTAAAGTCAGTTATTTTTACACGGATTTGAATACTAGATAGTGGATACCGGTGTTCTTTGGTGGTTGGGTTTCAATTAACCACCCATCTCAGGAATGGTAGCCCTGAGACTGTGCAAGACTGCACTTCATTTACACTCATACATATCATCCTATGAAGTAATACCTGAATGGTAATTCCCGGAGGCTAAATACGGAAAAGAAAGGCCGAATGGATCATAGTGCAAATCTCTTAAATTCCTTTGCAAAACAAAGGATTGCTGAGGGGATCTAGGGTGACAGTTGGGCGTTCCCGCTTTCTGTTTCTCTTTTTTTTATGTTTGTTATTCTCATATTCTTTGTTACTGGGTGTTGAAGTCACTTTACCTTTCAATAAATGTCCTTTAGATGTTCTTTCCGTTGTTCGATTATCAAACGATGAAAAAACTTAGCTGCAACTCAAAGGATGTTCAGGTTTTCAGTCAAAATATGACGGCATGACCAGATCGAGATGCTAAACAGATCGTTGATTTTTTGAACACGGCTGTCATCAGTTAAGTCGAAAGCATTCCTGGTCGAGAGTCATCTTCAATCGACTGACGAACAGTTTTAAATCGAGAAAACCATTAGTAACATCGCGTACGAACGAGATCATCTCCATAAGCTTACTTCAAAAGTTGAAACGTTTTTATGAAAATTTTACCGTCACACAAAAACGTTGTATCATTGCTCTTCGAAATCGAACATTACAAAAATCGCTACTAACATTTAAATACGTCGCAGTCAAACAACAATAACTCGAAAACTAAACGATATATCGACAATACAAAACATGTCGTTACAGAGGAGGTTAGACGGAACACAATGCTGCCAATCGCACATCACTAAATATCTCCGTTGGGGCGTAATTAAAAATGTTGAATTATTTCCTCAACAGACCTCGTGCAGTTAAAAAAAAATAATAAACGTGACCGTAATTTTGTAATTTGCGAAGGTATTTTTGTCTTAATTTTTTGCTAATTTTAAAGATTTATTACCAAGATGTTCACCAAATATTAATGTGATTCCTCTATTTGAAATTGAGATATACAGACATTTTTATATAATAATAACAAAATGGCGAACAGTGGGAGAAGGAAGGAGAAATGTCTTTTTTTCCTAAGGATATTTTTTGTTTAGTTTTACAAGTAGAATCCGAAAAAGTATAGCCAGCCCATTAAAATTAAAATAGCCATTAATTTTTTTGTTTTCTGTTGGCATTATTTACATCAATCTTCTCATAATTAAATTGTGTACAATTTCAGTTTAAAAAAAATGTACGATTTATCGCCAATTTAACAACGTTATTGTACCTCAAACGTAAAAAAATGTGTTTTTGACCCTATTTTTGGCGTTTTACACGGGATATCTTAGAAACTAAGAGAGATACAGTTGTGGGACCTATTTTCTTCGATTTCCCAGCTAAAAAGCATAAGAAATAATTGAATTTGCCCCTTAATCGACCTTCCCAGAATTTTAGAAAGCCTTAATTTACCCGGAGGACCGAAAGTCGGGCGAAATCTTTCACCCTGTATAACTCGCTAACGAAGCGTTTTCGGACCTATGTTTAAATGAACTTTTTTCTTATTTTTAGCCTGTAGAATGAGTTGTCAAAGTATTGCCCTATCCTCCTGAATCACTTTGTATATATATAATAGATTTGGCGAAACATCTGCTTATTTAATATTAATCGATAATTATACTTTAGAATCGCATTATTTTTATTTACGCATTAGTTTTAATCTACTTGATAATAAATATCAGCATAAAATTTAGTAACCTTCTTGTCGTGTTTTGTTTTTTTTATTTTGATGACGGTTACATCATACTTAAAAAAAACCCGTTTGGCACACCGGAGGCGGAGGTAGATTTAACCGGTTCTAAGTAGGGGATAAAAAATATTTTCACCTTAAAGTTAAAGAAAAACTTCAAATTTGCTCGATACGACAACGGCTGCATGTTTAAAATACGACAAGCCCCGTCTTTTACAATCTGGTCGTCCCTTACCGTAAGGGTTGGTCATATCGAAAATTGTTTCTAGGTAATGTTTAGAGGACTAACGACCGCTTTAAACCGATTCGATACTATGGCTGTTAAGGGAGGTATGATTTTTTTGTCTTTGAAATCCCATTTTTTCCACCGGCCGACAGTTGGTGATATCAAAAAACTTTATTTACATAAATTTTAGGTCCTTATACGAAGAATAGTAGGAACTTTAAACGAATTCGATATTTTACTTAGTAAGAAATTTATAACGATATTTTTTGTTTTTTCGAAAAAGCCCCCGCATTTCCACCCCCGTGATCCAATTTTGGCCGTTAATGAACTCGACCGAGATCTTGAGACAAGTTATTTTTAATGAGAAATTTGAAAGCGATCGGTAGAAAATTACGGCCGTTATCGTGTCCACAAGAAAGTATATATATATAAAAGTTTGAATCGACGATGATTTTGCGGTCTGGGATATGTGAAACGCGGAGAAATTTTACGGAAGTCGAAATCAATAGGTAGCTTTCTTATGAAATATCATGTAAGCCTTTAATTTATTTAGAGTAATAAAGCGGATTCGAGTGAACGCCCAAGAGGTCCAACGTTTCTAACTTGTGTATTAAATGGATCATCCGCCAGGAGCGGTCTATAGTGGCTCATCTTCTTCGCGCCCTTGCCGTGTATAGATCGGCACAGGAAGTTTAATCCAAGCACTCGATCGCGGTAGGATCCCGGGTGTCTAGGGTTCCCGCCTACGCATCGGATCGGTTGGAGGTAGGCGCATCGGCATCGCGCCACGGTTATATCGGTACCGTTCGTCATTCGCTTTGGGGCTTCCTCCGGGGGAGCGACCGCACCACCGAGGTGCGATACCCGTGCGACCGCGGTCGGAGGGGTGCGGCTTCCCTTCGCCGGTGGCGGTCCTGATCGCGACTCGGTAATGCCACGCGAGACACCGCGAACGGACCGGAGGGGGTGCGGGGTTTATCCCGGCTCCTGCGCGAATTAAATCGCGTTTCTCTTGTTAGGCGACCTAAATTCGTCGACTCGATCGGGTCTAAATCTGAATTTCTACGTCGCGTAAGACATAATTTCGATCGGTAGGAGTATAGCACCGATATAACTTTAAACTCGTTCGTTCTCCGAGGCGTTCACGGTCGAGAACGTTGTTGTCAAATCGGTATTAGGCGCGGGCTTCGCGCTTCTGCGGTTTCGGTCGGTTAGTTTGAAGGAATCGTGTAAGGTCGGATATGAAGACGAGGCCTACGCGAAGGCGAAATTTAATTTGTATTTTACCGACGGCATTTACATCGGCGGCATCCCGACCGAGGCCTGGCTGACGACTGTGAGACGTAATCGGTTAGAGGATCTAAAGACGGTCTTCGGTAAAGCCCGTGAGGGCCTGGAACGGAGGGGGCGGTGTAGCGAATGGTAACGTCATATGGCGGGCGTCTTCCCCCTACGGGGTCGGGATGTATCTGATATTTCACGGATTAATAATCGTGTAACCGTCCGCTTTATGAAAGAACTGGAGGATCGTATCTCGCTTTCAAAACAAATAAGTTTAAACGACGCGCAGGAACAACGCGTATGTATAATTTAATAGCCTAAATGGAAATCTTGCGGTGTCCGCATAAGATTTTTTAATATAATAATAACGCCGGAAGAAGCGATATTAAAATAATATAAATATACTACGTTTAAAAATTAACGTTCGGCAATATTTTCGTTTGAAAGACAGATAAACCGTAAGAAAACAAAAAATAATAGAATATATTAATTTTAACAATAAGAAAACATTATCGTTTCGTTTTGTTTTATTAAAAAACAGACTTACCGAAGATATACCTTCAACAAGAAAGCAAACAGAAATACACTTACCGTAAATATTACAAATATTTTCATTTAGAATAAATATTTTGTATAAAATAAAAATAAAAATAATATTATTATTTCACTTACGATTAAACTCGGCTTGTGAAATATTCATAAAAATAATAAACACAACAATTTCATAAAATTCTATACATATTTCATTACTCTACATTAACGCTAAGTACCGTCGTTTTCAGAAAGAAAGGTTTTTCATGAAGATATGTAAAATTCTTTTCTAAAAAATACGTAACGCTTATTCTATTTCGATAAATATTAATTAATAAAAAAATCTAATAAAGAAAGCGGCGTACCAAACGATAGAACATTTATTTACAATAGTAAAAATTATTTAAGTCGATAAATTATTAACCGGCAGAACTAACAAAACTTCATAAATATTAGTTTCTTCTCTTTCTCACAAAAGAGAAAATTCTCTTCTCTTGTTCGTGTGCGACGGAATGTTTAATTTTTTCTCTGTGCCGCAAAAGACAAAATTCTCTGGTTTCTGTATCGTTCCGAAAAAAATGTTTAACAGCGCGGAAAGACTATGTTGTTTTTTGCAAAGCGTTTTGCGCTTACACAAAGACGATTTCGTTCCTTTTCTCCTGTTCGGTGGTCATCCTCATTTAAAACAATACGTAGACTTGACGGAAAATGTAATCGTAACGTTTCAGTATTTGAGAGTAAACGCGAACGGCGTGCCGGATGTTCGTTCTTAACAAAATGTCGAAGATATCACAGAAGCGTTGTTGAAAAGCCACAAGAAAAGCAGTAGCAGGGATTTCTACACGATCTGAGCAGCGAATTTAAAAAAAAAAACCATTTACATTTGACAACATAACAAAGTTGTCTAAATTAACGGTTCACAACAAAGATCAAAGAAAATGGAATTTGTCGAACGGGCTGTGTATTGTTGAACAATTTTTGGTTTTCAAACGAGGCACATTTTGACTTGGAGTCTCTAATAAATAAAACGTGCGTTTTTGGGTTTCCGCAAATGCAACACGTATACATCACGCTACATTAATTACGGTACAGGTCGTTATATCAAGTCACGGTGTAACAGGACCGTTGTTTTTTAAACAAACAGTGAACGGTGAATTTAATTTTCACATTCGGCGTAATAATTTTGTTTCTCAAGTTCTTGCAAAAGCGTTTCGATAAGAAAACGAACGGTTCGTGCAGGAGCCAGACCGCAAACACGTAATATTGTTTTAGAATTTCTGCATGGAACTTTTAACGCAAATGTCATTTCACACCGATCTGCTAATCGTTTTGCGTTAGGAAAAACCGGTCCTCGAATAGTCCTGATTTAAATCCTTATGATTATTTTCTTTGTGAATTTCTAAAGGAAAGGATTTTCACTAAAAATCCTCAACAGTGATGAAACTAATCGAGGCGTGTGACGAGAAAACCGAGGATATATGTAGTCGAGTTATTGACAACATAGGAATTCGTGTTAAAGAAGTTGCTGTAATAAGCGCAACACGTTCTATATTGCGATTCAA
This sequence comes from Lycorma delicatula, assembly GCF_047948215.1. Taxonomy (NCBI): domain Eukaryota; kingdom Metazoa; phylum Arthropoda; class Insecta; order Hemiptera; family Fulgoridae; genus Lycorma; species Lycorma delicatula. The sequence goes on along the minus strand of NC_134458.1, from coordinate 191,983,784 downwards.
ATAAATATTAAAAAAAAAAAACATATATGTTTGATCGATTCGTGAACCACGCTGTATATATAAATTGTTTCATTTTAATCTCCCTATGCAGTTTTCTCGAAAAATATGCACAATATTAAAAAAAAATGACCTTAACAGAAGTTATTTTAGATTGAAACGGAATACCTCAAATGACCTTGATCTTATTTCAAGGTTAATACGATTTTTTCAAATGGAACGATCGATTTTTCATCCCACCGATAAAAAGAACAGAAAATTATGATATTGGAATATACGATCTTAGACTTTTTCAAAACATCATACGGCTAACTGTCAAAGATACGTGTTCTTCAACGGAAATACAGTTATACAAGTTACACGGTTTTGAAGGTCGTACAGTATTCCTGAAAAATTTATATTCCAGGCCATTTATATTGCGAACTACGGGAAAGAGGATGAAAATGTCTTTAAACGAGTTATGCGGATAGAAGGAAGGGATATTCGACGGTTACCTTCACCGTGACCTTGAGGTCGTTGAAATATTTCCTTTTTCTACAGCACCTACAGAAAGATCGAAACCGATGGAAATTGCTATAATTTTGGGTCGTTTCAGATGCACGGCTTACACACACAAAGTTAATTAAAATTATTTACGGTTTGATTTATAAATAATACTTTTTTTGTTTTTTTTTAATTCGATGATTCTAAATATAAAGCGCGCGAATACCGTATTTAATTCGCGCGGTAAGGCTATAGTGTAGCGGCGACGGTCGGCGCTGAATAAACTAATACAATTTCACAACTTACATAGAACGAATTTCGTTTGTACGGACAACAGACTGGTGCAACCGCGAGACTTAACGCACCACGTACCGAGCGATCGACTTCTCAAGACCGAGCCAGATTGAGAGTTACCTTTTGACAATTTAACAGCGTTACCAAACTTTGAAATATTAATTAAATAAAATAAAATAAATAATTAATATTTAAAGTATACAATTTGATTAGTAACGCTATGGAATTTCAAATTACCCGGTCCTGCAGGGTGAGAAAAAAGGAAATTTCAGGCAGGGAAAAATGGAAATTCCGAGATGCCGGAATACGACACTAGCGCTCGTTGTGCTACTATTGAAACGGAACGCAAGGATGTCGGAGGAAGCAATAATTTTCGCGGTATATGGATTCGGATCCTTTGCTGCTTGATGATTGTACTATAATGGCGGGTTATTAATAGAAAATGGCGTCGATTCGTTTTGTGAAAGTCGGATTGCGTTCCGATGCAATGGAGGGTTTTTACGGTAGCGACCCGGCGGAACGATGCGCTAGTAAGCCTACTTTCCGTGACGCGCTCCCTTTCAGCCCACGATGGGCTGAAATTCTTTGTTTAAGGGGTCATTCTCTATTAAGAAAAGGACGCCGGAGGCGATTTTGGAGCCTATACTTATTAAATTAAATTTAATTTGATTTGAAAATGAAAGAAAATGAATTCGGTTGGATAGTTCTGGAACGTTGTGTCCCAGAGCTATCCCTGCAATATTATTGCCGCACAGTAAACCCACTTAGTCACTAGTTTACAGTTTTTTTTGGGGTGGGTGCGATTTTTCAAATAGTTTTATTTCTAAATATTATTATTTTTTAATTATTAATGAATGTGCTTAACAAAATATGATTTTAATTAAGCGAAATGTCGAGATAGTTAGGGTAACCTTACTCTACAGCCTCTAACCCTATTGACCTTTTAAGTTGAAGATTTAATACCATCAATGCTAAATATATACTAGTAATATATATAAGATATAAGTAATATCATCAAGTTTGATGAAAATAGGTCCAGTAGTTCTGAAGATATATGTTGAATTTGAGGCAACACCGAACACACACTCACGCGCGTACATATGAACATCCGGAAAATTACCATCTTGGATTTTTGGGTTCCTTAGGTGTGAAAACCGTTTACGCCCAAATTGGACCGATTACAATACTTTCCCATCTACTGTTACAGCGCTATCTAGAGGGAAAAATAATAATTATCAACCAAGGTTTTTTTTTCTTCAGTCATTTGACTGGTTTGATGCAGCTCTCCAAGATTCCCTATCTAGAGCTAGTCTTTTCATTTTGGTGTACCCCTACATTTTACATCCCTAACAATTTTTCTTACATTCCAAACGTTCCCTGCCTGTACAATTTTTCCCTTCTACCTGTCCCTCTAATAAAGCGACTATTCCAGCATCCTTTAATATGTGGCCTATAAGTCTTTCTTCTTTTAACTATATTTTTCCAAATGCTTCTTTCTTCATCAATTGATTTGTCACTTTATCCACCCGTCTGATTTTTAACATTCTCCTGCAGCACCGCATTTCAAAAGCTTCTAATTTTTTCTTCTCAGGTCGTCTCAGATCGTCCAAGTTTCACATCCATGTAAAGATAAGCTCCAAACATACACTTTCAAGAACGTTTAAATTACTTTTTGATGTAAGCAAATTATATTTCTGATTCGCCTGTGCTATTCGGAATTTTATGTCGCTGCTGTTTTGTCCATCTTTAGTAATTCTACTTCCCAAATAACAAAATTCTTCTACCTCCATAATCTTTTCTCCTCCTATTTTCACATTCAGTGGTCCATCTTTGTTATTTCTACTACATTTCATTACTTTTGTTTTGTTCTTGTTTATTTTCATGCGATAATTGTTGCGTAGGACTTCATCTATGCCGTTCATTGTTTCTTCTAAATCCTTTTTACTCTCGGCTAGAATTACTATATCATCAGCAAATCATAGCATCTTTATTCTTTCACCTTGTACTGTTACTCCGAATCTAAATTGTTTTTTAACATCATTAACTGCTAGTTCCATGTAAAGATTAAAAAGTAATGGAGATAGGGATCATCCTTGTCGGACTCCCTTTCTTATTAGGGCTTCTTTCTTATGTTCTTCAATTGTTATTGTTGCTGTTTGGTTCTTGTAAATGTTAGCAATCGTTCTTCTATCTTTGTACTCGAACCCTAATTTGTTAAATTACTGAACATTTTATTCCAGTCTACGTTATCGAATGACCTTTCTGGGTCTATAAATGCCAAATATAATTTACAATCAATCAGTACAATATACAATCACCAAGGTATAGACCAATAAAAAAACTCTATTTTAATAATTCTCAAGAATATACTGAAATAATTGAAAATAACTCCCAATTATAATTTTTTTTTAACGTTCTTATATGTGTGTATATATATATATATATATATATATGAATGTTTGTTTGTCCCGTCTGCGTTCCTATACCATTCATCCGATTGCGATGAAACTTTGGCGAGTTGTTGTGCTCACGCCCGCGAACGTTTCTAAATTATTTTCAACCCGCCACATATTAAATCATATTGGAATAGTCGCTTTACTAGAGGGACAGGTAAACGGGAAAAATTGTACAGGCAACGTTTGGAATATGGAAAAGAAATTGTTAGGGATGTCGGATGTAGGGGGTATACCGAAATGAAACAGGGAATCTTGGGGAGCTGGATCAAACCAGTCAAATGAATGAAAACAAAAAAAAAACCATTAATTACGTGAAAAGAAATATTTTTGTGCAAAATTGACCCGCTAATTTGCGCTGGGGTTGAGATATTTACAAAAATTGTATTTACGGACCGATTTGGCTCATATTTGTTATATATATTAGTTACGTGAAAAGTAATTTTTTTTCAAAATCTATACCCGCTACATGGCGTTGGTATCGAGCTATTTACGAATAAAAAAAATATACACATAGACTTTCTTCTTGTATATATATATATATATATATATAAACAGTAAAAAAAACTACTGGACCGATTTACGCACGGGTTTTTCTAAAATGGTCCGCGTTGTTCTGAAAAGGTTTAAAGCTATTAAAATCCTCGATCTGACCAGTAGAAAAAAGGGGAAAACGGGAAAAGGAAATGGTAAGGAGAAAAAAATAAAAGGGGGAAAGGGTGAAAGAGGAAGGGAAAAAGGAAATAAAGGGACATGGGGGAAAGAACAGGGGGAAATATGGGAAAGGGAAAAATTGAAAAGTTAAATTTTGTGAATTCCGTAATGTTCATTTTGTTAATGTTTTATCAAACTTTCAAATATATATAATCAAATCTAGTAATAGCGAAACATTGCCGGGTCTGCTAGTAATGAAACAAAAAAGTCAGTTCTTTATGGCACAGTGCATGATGTTACGTCATGGAAAATCTTATTAAATAAAGAAATGAAAACATAATACTACTTAAGGAAAATTGATGAAAGTACGGATGTATCCGTACTTAGATTGAATACATAAGATACAAGGTAAAATATATATTTACAAGAATATTGGCATTTACCACATATAAAAACCGTAAATAACTGCATCATATGTTAATTTAATTTCATTCAAAGGAGTTACATTAAACGATTACTGAAATAAACTGGAAAATATAAAAGCATTCAAAATCTGTTAAAAAAAGACATTAAATAAAAAATTAATAAGTTTAAATTGGTTAACGATCGAAATAATTATCGCATTAATAAATTAAAACACTCAAAATAACGTGAGTTTTAATCCTCAGATTAAGAAGGTAAAATTCACGAATAGGTAAATTTTATTTCTCCCTAAATCTCAGTTGGCAACACTGTACTCAACGATTAGCAACTTGTTACAGTTGAAATGTCTTTTTATGTACTAGTACTATACGAGTATAAATTTCACTCTATTGTGTTAACTATGTCGTTTTACAAGGAGGAATGTGTGTTTATTATCACGCGTATAAATCTTACTAACGAGTGAAAGACGAGTCGAATAAAATTTCACAATTCTTAAGTTCCTAAAAAATCGATAATATCGTGTTCGATAAATACATTTCGTAAGACCGGGAATATACGCGATCGAAAAAGCAGAACTCGACTATCACTGTTAACAGTAGAAGTACTGGAAGATATGAAAGAACGTTTGACTAGCACCCCAAGAATGTTATCTTCATAGGCCGTGCTTTCATCAGCTACAGCTTTCAGGGCTACCAAAAATATAAAATCGCATCGGTGTCGTTCAAGAACCGAAAGAAGTAGACCGCAGAAAACGTTTACAGTATTTTCATCGGGTTCGTTCTCTTGTCGATGATAACGGTATTAAAATTTTTGATCGTGTTTATTTCAGGAACGAGGAACGGTTTTACTTGGATGGCTTAACAGCAAACCTTCCGAATGTGGAGCGTTGAAAATCCTTGCACGTTTCATAAACGATAATTTACATGCGCGTAAAATTGGTATTTGATTTCCCGGCGTCGTATAGTAGGGGCCTTTACTTTTTGAAAAAATTGTACACGGTGTGGTTCAAAGCAACTAAATCGAACAATTTATCGTCTTATTACGATAGATATCTCTGAAGTTAAGACCGCTGGGAAATTTCTCCCTTTAAGGTTGGCGAACCTGTGTCGTTCATGTCCGCGCTGCATTGTTGTCTATAAGTTGTCGTGTTGAAGTATCTTTGATTACGTGTAAGTTATTACGTTATAAAATGAATGGGAAAATCGATGTTGCCACGACTGTGAAATACGTGGAGTCATACGTTTTCTAAACCATCAAAACGTTAAGCCGGCTGAGATTCATAGGCAGTTAGTTGGTTGCTGTGTACGGTAATAATTTAACGAATGAAAGAAACGTCCAGAAACGGTGTGAAAAGTTTAGAAATAACAAAATTTCGTGCACGATGAAGAACGTTGCAGATGCCCTCGATAATCAGCAGGATAACGCGACGCGTCGTACTTATAATCAAACTTTGGATATGTTACGGGAAATTTTTTCCTCCAAGATTCCTGATCTTGCAGCACCAGCACATTTTTTCTTTTCGGAGTATATAAAACGTGTAGTTTTTTAAAAATAATCCTCATACACTTAACGAATTGAAGGCTAACAATTAAAGTGAGATTTCAAAGATTACGAAAAACGGTTTCAAATGTGACGAAACCTGCATCGGGATCATAAAAATGATTCTGAACTTCTATTGTAAAATTACAAAAGGGAATTTGAATACTGTTGTACAAGTATTTTATTAACATTAATATTATTGTAATAAATTCACAGCGTCAAACAAAGAGGTTTCATCCTTTTTGAAACACAATTAATTTTTAAAGGAAGGTTGGCATCTCTGCTAAATTCTCACTTTTTTTGTTACTCGTTTTTTAAATGAGGAACTTTAAATTTTATTTAAAGAAGGAGATTTAATTTTTAAATGTCTTTCGAACAGCTGCAATCGGCTTCATCCCCGCCATAAAATCCGGCTCCGCACTAGAATATATTAGTCTTGTTCCATCCTTCAAAGACTCAACATGTATAATTAGTTAATACAACGATGTTTTATAAAAATGAAAAGTTCTTCTATAAATATAATTTCAAGTTCCTCCTGATTTAAATACTCTACGTCTTAATACTAGTTTCATGCTACTCTAAACCGATTGATTTGAAAGGCATGCGAAATGAATTCATTAATTTGGAATCATTCAAACAAACATAAACCTGTTCATTCATAATTATTTCTTTAGGTAATAAAATATAATTGCCAGTAGAGTGTTTGTGTCATGATAGAAAATTTTATCACATACTAATCTATTTGGCATTAACACAATGAGCAAACATGTTTTCTGGATGTGCTCGACCAAATGCATCATTATCATAAACATTTTATGCATATATATATATATAGGTCATCAAAAATTTAACAATAAAAAAATCTGAAAACACAGTTTTAGGACTTTCCAGTCACGCGGCTTTTTTCTGAAGCACAACTTATACACACAATTTAAAATACGTCACTACTACACTAGCGCTCCTCGTGTTGACAAGGAGTACTATTGATGCAGTATAGCCACTAGTTACAGCATTTTTTTGAGGTACGGTTGTGATTTTGCAAAACAAATTTTTTCCCCAAATATTATTTTTTAATCGTTTAAAAATATGTCTAACAAAAATATGACCATAATTAGGCGAAATTTCAATAGATAATGACGATGAGCTTGCTCTGCAGCCTCACCCTCTTTAATTTTTTTGATTGAAAATTTAATGTCAACGCCTCATATACAGAATTTTTCTAAAATGATGAGCTGGCTATACTTTCTCGAATTCTACTTGTAAAAGTAAACGATAAATATCTTTAGGAAAAATGGCGATTTCTTCTTCGTTTTCCTCCTTCTGCCATTTTGTTATTTTTATATAAAAATTTATATCTCAAGTTTGGATAGAAAAATCACATTAATATTTGGTAACCGTGTTGGTAATAAAATGTTACAATAAACAAAAAAACAGGACTTAAATACTTTCACAAATTATAAAATGGCGGCCATGTTTATTTTTCAATCCATTATATCTCCATAAATATAAGGTTTATCAAAATGTATGTCATTACTAAAATACTAAGCCTTTTATTTTGAACAAAATGACATTTAATTTTTTTTAAACTGTTCACAAATAGCCGAGTTACGGAAGAAAATTGATGTTATAATTTTGTGTCATAATTATTAGGTCTATTGTTGTGAGAAAATGATTATTTAATCTCATACTAATATACAATACTAGAATTTACAATAAATAAAAACCAATTAATATCTCATCGAATTGAACGTAAAGTGGAGGACACGAAATCATTCACAAAATTACAACATCAATTTTCTGCCATAATTCAGCTATTTGTTAACCGATTTAAAAAAATAAAATGTCATTTTGTTCAAAATAAAAGGTTTAATATTTTAGTAAGTAACATAAATTTTGATAAAACTAATATTTACGGAGATATGACGGATTGAAAAATAAACATGGCCGCCATTTTGTAATTTGCGAAGTTGTTTAATTCCTGATTTTTTCTAATTTTACAAGTTTATTACCAAGACGCTTACCAAATATTTATGTGATTCCTCTATCCAAACTTGAGTTATAAAATTTTTATATAAAAATAACAAAGTAGCGGACAGTGGAGAACGAAGGAGAAATTGCCATTTTTCCTAAGGATATTTTTTGTTTAATTTTACAAGTAGAATCCAGAAAAGTATAACCAGCACAGCATTTTCTAAACACTCTATAAAAAAACCAAATTAATTTTTTTTTTTTTAACCTCTGCGACTACCGTAGGGTATTGCTTCAAAGGATGAGATGAATGATAATTTTCGTAGCGTACGAATATGCCATGCCGAACCGGGATACGAAACCCGCTGGGCTGGTCTAGTGGTGAACGCATCTTCCCAGATCAGCTGATATGGAAGTCGAGAGTTCCAGCGTTCAAGTCCTAGTAAAGTCAGTTACTTTTATACGGATTTGAATACTAGATCGGGGATATCGGTGTTCTTTGGCGGTTGGGTTTCAATTAACCACACATCTCAGGAACGGTCGACCTGATACTGTACAAGACTACACTTCATTTGCATTCATACATATCATCCTTCTTTCTTTTCCTGTTTAGCCTCCGGTAACTACCGTTTAGATAATTCTTCAGAGGATGAATGAGGATGATGTGTATGAGTGTAAATGAAGTGTAGTCTTGTACATTCTCAGTTCGACTATTTCTGAGATAAGTGGTTAATTGAAACCCAACCGCCAAAGAACACCGGTATCCACGATCTAGTATCCAAATCCGTGTAAAAATAACTGGCTTTACTAGGACTTGAACGCTGTAACTCTCGACTTTCCAAATCAGCTGATTTGGGAAGACGCGTTAACCACTAGACCAACCCGGTGGGTCTCATACATATCATCCTATGAAGTAATACCTGAACGGTAATTTCCGGAGGCTGTACAAGAAAAAGAAAGACCGAGATTCGAACCCGGGAACCTTCGGATGTAAAGCCGAGACGCTACTACTCGCGCCATGGAGTCCGGCAAGTATGTAATGCCTTAATTTCTAATAACACAAAATCTAGAAAAATATTAATCTCTATTTAATTGTTACACCATTTCTAGAATTACGTTTGCCACATATATCATAATAGAAAGAATAAAAGCAATCAGGAACATATTTATAACAACCTAAACCACAGTCAAAAATTTAAATTTAAAAAACATAAAATAAGGTCCATTTAAATATTAAAAGGTTTCATGCAAAATTGCATATTAAAAATAACAATAATAATAATTTTTGGGATATAATAAAAGTATTACGTACCTCTAGATCGTGTTCAGATATGGCATAAGTAGTGACAAGGGCATCGACAAGTGTTTCTAAACGAGTACCGAGTCCTGACAATGCAACTGCAGCGCTTGACACAGCTGCACCCTGCTGTAATAAAGCGTCTTTGCTACGTGTTTCAACACTTTTTAATCTTGCTGCCATAGATAATACTTCTTGCCTAAAAAAAAAAAATAATAATATATACAGAGTGGTGCAGCAAAAGTGACTTAACATAAAATATAAAAATTATTACGAAAACGAAACATTTTTTTTAAAGATTAACACTACCAAAATGTAGTATACAATAATTTTAATCCATGACTAAATACAGGGTATGCCTTCAAGGTGTGTGAGAAAGGTAATGAGATGACTTTTTACTTACCAAAGTTTTTATTTTTTCAAACAACAATATTATCCCCTTGGGCAGCTATACACCGGCGGAGTCGTTGTTCTCACTCCTGGTAGCAGCGCTGCAAGGCCTCAACCGGAAGGGCTTTTAACCGGTCGGTCACAGTTTTTTAAATGTTTCCGAAATTCCAAAATGACGTCCTATTAAGACCCGTTTCAATTTCGGGAAAAAGGAAAAAGTCACATGGACTCAAAACAGGGGGCTTGAGGAACCGTAGGAATGCGTTTTGAGGTCAAAAATTCCCCGATGGAAACGGTCGTATGACACGGGGCATTGTCACAATGAAGCATCCACTTGTCTGCAATGTCTGGTCTCACGCGAATCACTCTTTTCCTAAGCCTTTCAAGGACATCTTTGTAAAACACTTGGTTGACGGTTTGTCCTGGAGGAATAAATTCTTTACGCGCGATACCCCTACTGTCAAAAAAGCAAATCGGCACGGTTTTGATCTTTGATTTGCTCATTCGACATTTTTTCGGTCGAGGAGATGACGGAGTGTGCCACTGTTCGCTTTGCCGCTTTGATTCAGGATCATACCAAATATCCAGGATTCATCACCTGTGATCACACGATTGAAGAATTTTTGGTCGTTGTCGATCCTCTCGAGAAGATCAACGCACACGTTTCTTCGATTGCCCTGTTCCGTCGTGAGGTTTTTCGGCACCGATTTCGCATGTCCTAATTTGATGTATGGTAAAAGCTTTTAAATGTATCATCCTTATTGCTAAACGACGGTCAGATCTCACAAGAACCCTTACACGCTCAACATTTTCGTCAGATTTTGAAGTTGAAGGTTTCCCTGACCGAGATTGATCGGCCTTCCAAGAATGATTTGTGCCGGCGGTAAACTTGTGCTCTTGATAAGCAATATTCCCCGTAGGCCTGTTTCAACTTTTCAAAGGTCACACTCGCGGATTACCCAAGTTTAATGCAAAACTTGATCGCGCAACGTCGCTCTAAATTCCGACACTCCGTTTTCGTAACGCACAACAAAAACACAACTTCACTGTTGGCGCTGTCAAAAACAATGTCTTGGCTGAACGAAGTTGAAACTCGTACTGAGCATGTGGAAGGGATGAACAAACCGGTAGGCACAGCGTTGCCAATCTCATTACTTTTCTCACACACCTCGTATGACACACTTCCGGACGGGTTATCCTGGCGGGCATCGTCTCAGAATGGGATTATTAGGTTTCCAAAATTGATTAACTCTTGTATAAAAATATTTTTTTCTCAATGATGAAAACTGATATAACGAAAGTTAAATTAGAAATTTAACTTTAGGAATTGATACTTGTTTACGCCGTTTAGCGTAAAGTTTCCGTTATTTTCAATGAATTCCAAGCTAGGGTGGGTCCCGTTGTTTTGTTACAGGAATGTTAAATTTCACTATGTTTCGTATTTTTGGGCTTGTCATTTGTACCTGTTTTATTATTTGTTCTCGTGTTCGACACTTCCTCCGTCATCCTTAGTGACCGCGTCCATTCTTCTATCGAATTATTTTTGACTACCCTTTTCATACACCCGTTATTCTTTCGTTCCCATACTAATACATGCACACATCTCTTGTTTTTTACACACACTCTCTTCTGTCCACTACCTGGATCTGGTTTCCCCCTTTTTTCTTTCACGCCATCTTTTCGGCAGAGTAGATCCAACTTTTCTCCAGTACAGTCGCCTATGGCCATATTCTCCTGCAAACTTTGTGATAATATTCTCATCCAAGCAGAATCTCCAAACTCGTCGCTACACATCTGAGATGCTACATATTATTCTACCACTAAACCACATCACACCTCTGTATTCCTGATACACCAGTGCGGACTACGCCCAGGATTATTGTATGTATTCATGTATCTGCATTCACGAGTTCGTCTCTTGATATTATTTGTGTGCAACAGGCAAGTTCAATTTTTATTATTACGTTAAACAGTGATTTTATCATTGAAATTTGTGGAACATTCAGTTCATCATACCTTATGCCTTACGATTTCAAGTTTAGTTAAAAGAAAACCATTTATTCACTTAAATGCATTCATGATAGGTGGCTTACCTATTTTACATGTTTAATTATTACGATTTGTTATTGTAATTAACTCTATAATTTATTTCTGCAACTTGTTGATCGCCGAGATTAATTCTTTGCTACTTATGCACTGTATTCATAACACTTCTCGTAAATTAACCTAAAACAAATTACTCCTGATGTGCTGGTATGTTTTAGGACTTTGTGCTTTTTGTATTCTCAAGAATGCTCACCTATCAAAATAAACTCTATTTATATTATTACTTATTTTGATGTGATTACATTGTAATTATCGCCTTCTATACTGAAATTATTGTAATTAATGTTTTCTAAGGTAATGAAATCTGTTCATTGCTAATTTTCATATTACAGTATATGTTAGTAGTGCAACTGTTTTCCAGTTCCACTTTCTATTGATGTTATGTTTTAAGTATCTAATTTGAAATTAAGGTGTTTTATGTTCTCTTATTTTCAGGCTCTGTTACATTATGTATTTAAAAAATGTTTATTCATGTATTTTTGCATTTAACATCATTATTCATTTGTTGATTCAGCTGCTATGTTAAGTATTATTAAGTTATGTTAATTTCATAATTTCCTGTTATGTTTTAAGATTATGATTATAACATAAGTTCACTTGTTACACTTTCAATAAAGTCAAATTTCTTTTGGCAAATACTAGCTGTGTATTTTTTGTTAACTTTACCCAACAATACTAACGAATCGGATTTTCCGCTAGCGATCGGTACATTTCGGTGCCTACTTTTCGGTTATAGTTCATTATTTTACGATCAGAAACACACATAAATAAATAAAAAGTATGTTAAATAAATTGTTTAAAACCCCACTCTTAAATTAAACGCACTAAAAGGATAGTATCTCAGAATAGATTTGACAACAAGCTTTGATGGTGATATTTAAGATTATGCGAAATTCATCGCTTAAAATTGTAATTTGATGTTTTTGCCAATTTTTTCTTATGTGTGATGAATGGTTTAAAGGATGGGGTGCAAACACGCGTAAGAAAAAATTGGCAAAAAATCAAATTTTAAATTTGAAGCTACGACCTTTCACATAATCTTCGTCGTCATCGTCAAAACTTGTCTACATATCATCGTCAAAACTTGTTGTCACATCCATTCTGAGATACCGTCCTAAAATTAATTTTTACATTTTAGTGCGTTTAATTTTAAAGTGGCTTTTAAAAAAATATTGGTTATGTATTCTTTATTTTGTACTTTTTACTTTTCATAAGTTTATACTTTTTTTTCTTTCCATCTTTTAACATACAGGGGCAACCAGGAATCGCCGTTAGGCATCTCGTTAGTCGGCCCCGCATGTAATGGCGGATGATTACCCCCACCCATCCTGTCTTCGTCCACTGTGGGACTCGCCCATCGGGGTCTCCTATATATCTCCGAGATAACCGAACCTCCCATTCGGGAAAGCCCAGATACCCCTCAATGTAGGAGCTGCCCTTCCCGGCCCTATCCTGATGTTCCGGACATATATTCCATATGTCCTTCACAGCGCGCCCTCCCGCTCATACCTTGAGGGTCTCCCTTGACATCATCGTAAATACACAGACATGCCCATTCTTGTGGGTGAGCATGCCCAGGCATCCTAGTCATGGGAGCTGCCTCCCTGTCCCTAGACGCCGCCATAATTCGTAACCCACTTTTTTTAAGGGGTTCCCTGTTCAAATTTTTCCTTCAAAATCTCACCAACCGTATTTGCTACTTCCATCCACATATCTTCATTCGTCAACATGCTATTGATTACAGTCTCTGGTGTTGTTGCTTTATACCTGTCTCTTATATCATCCCACTTATGGCATCTAAACACAGTGTGTTCAACACTATCAGTCTCTTGGCAATCCCTGCAAACAGCAGATCTTCGGAGCTTAAACCGATGTAAGTACTCACCGAAATCACCATGTCCTGATAAGAACTGAGTGAGACTATAACTAATCTCGCCATGGCGCCGTCCCACTCAGCATCCTATATCTGGGATAAGTCTCCTCGTCCAACCGCCTTTTAAAGACGCTGCCCACCTTTCCTGCCAGTCGTTCATTATTTTCGCCCTCGCCTCTATTTTAGGTGTCCCCTTGAATCTCAATACCCTCTCTTCCGCCAACAGATCGATAGGCGGTGAGCCGGCAATGACACACACAGCATCATAGGAGACTGTCCTATATGCGCATGATACACGCAGGAGCAGTCTCCTATGTAACGATGCCATCTTACTGTTGTACCTTTGGATATCCAATCCTCTTTTCCACACCGGTGCACCATACAATAGCACCGAAGCTACCGTGCTGCAATTGCCTTCCTCTTTCGCTCCTTAGGACCCAACGTGTTGTACATCAGCCGAGAAACTGCCGATAGTACCTTCTCAGCCTTATTACAAGCTTCCTCTATATGTGGACCAAAACTCCGGTTCTTATCCATCCATACACCCAAGTATTTAATTCTATCCACAAGAGGAATTGGAGAAAGACCATATTCGAGCTTAACTTGACGAAGAGGTTTCCTACCCGAAAAAACCAGAACTGCAGATTTTCAGGAGCCACGGACAAACCGTGGGCAGACATCCACTCACAAACCGTAGCCAGAGCTTCATTACCTTTTTCTTCAATCTGCTCTTCATCAACCCCTTTGATTAATAATGCTAGGTCATCAGCAAAGCCAACTATCTCTACACCCTCCGGAAACCGCAGGCGAAAGATACCGTCATAGGCAATATTCCAGAGAAGGGGACCCAGGACAGAGCCCTGAGGAACCCCCGCTCTCATACGGAAAACGAACTCTTCGATCTCCGTAAACGCTTTAACATACCGGTCGCTGAAATAGTCCCTCACAATGCTCCTTAATTGTGGATCAACACCAAACGCCGCCATAGCCTCCGCGACAACTCGCCACGGGAGACTATTGAAGGCATTCCTGACATCCAAGCTTACAAGTACTGGAATCTTCCTAGTCCGCCGCGTCCCCATTGCTGCACTATCTGCAAAATTAATCACCCTGAGAGCTGCATGTATTGCCGATTTGCCCTTCCTAAACCCGTACTGCTGGGGTGAAAGACCTCCTAGACTGTTGATCTGCTACTCTAGTCTACGCTCAATTACGCGTTCATAAATTTTGGCCATCGTATTCAACAAACATAATGGTCTGTATGACCCAGGATCTTCAATATTCTTACCAGGTTTCGGTAATAAGACCAACTTAGCCACCTTCCAGCATCTTGGAAAAACACCCCTCGTAAATGCATCATTGAAGCATTCCAAGACAGTCCACGGAAGTGACTGGACCACAAGCCGTACAATCTCGCCCGGAACCTCATCCGGACCCGGGCTCTTCTTCACCTTTAAACGTGCAACGGCTCCCCGGAGCTCAGACAAAGTAATAGCCCTGACATCCAGTACTGGTTCTATCTGCCACTCGAAATTTGGCTGACCTGGAAACAAATGATCTACAATACCGGAAATTCTATCTGATGGAATGACCGGGAGTCGTCTGCCTAACCGCTTGTTAACAATCTTAAAGGCTTGACCCCAAGGATCATCCTGCAACTCCGTCAACAATCTATTCCAGGCTTCTTTCTTCTCCCGTTTGATAGCCTTTTTCAAATCAGACTTTGCTACTTTGAGTCTGTCACTGAGCTCTTCCATCCCATCTCTACCTCTGGCACGCCGCCGCTGTAATTGGGGATTCAACCTCAGTACTTCAGCCCTTTTATTGCCTATCTCTGTAGTCCACCAGTATACAGGCCTCTTAGGTTGTCTATCCACTCTCAACGTGTCCTGACACGTTCTATTAATAGCTAACGCTAGGCCCTCCGCATTCCTAGGACATAGCTGGTTGAACCTGCAGAATAACCTTTCTTTAAACTGCCTCATACTATTCTGGTTAACTCTCAGTCGCACCGGTCTCTCCAAGGGTCTAAATCCTTCCAGCGCCACCCTTATTCCTCGATGATCACTACAAAGTTCATCGCCCAAGACCTCAAATTCAGTCGGCATCATGAATGAGTCGGAAACATATACATGATCTATAACAGATCCCCTGTCACCCCGCCAGAAAGTTGGTGTCCCGTGGTTTAGACTAATAAGTCGTAATGAGGCCGACATTTCAGCCAAAGCTACGCCTCGGCGATCGGTTACTTCACCACCAACCTCCGCAATCTTAGCGTTAAAGTCACCAAAAATTATCACTGGGCAATTGGACCGCCTGACATCTTCACCCAGTCCATCTAGAAACTCTATATAATCCTCCCAGATACAGTTGGGGGAGATATAACAGCAATATAGGAGCCGTCCTCTTTAATACGAACATACCCCTCACCATTCTTCAGTTCTGTATGGGCAAATCTCCCAGATAGATCTCTAATAGCAACGTCTCCCCTGAGATCGGTCCACCAATGTTCAGCTGCAACCCTAGATCTGTTAGGCTCCGTGATGAGAACATAATCCATGCCCCCTGCGGAAGAAGACTCCCACAGGAGATCATGAACAAGTCCACTCCTGTTTGCATTTATATATTGAATCTTCATTCTCTATGACCTCCTCTATGAATCATGAGACCTTGCCGTTGGTGAGGGGGCTTGAGTGCTCAGGGATACAAAGTAGCTGAACCGAAGGTGCAACCATATCGGAGAGGTATCTGTTGAGAGCCAGACTAAGGAATGATTCCTGAAAGAGGGCAGCAGCTCTTTCAGTAGTTGTTAGGGGCGTGAGTCAGGACGACTTAAACGGCCGTATCAACATCACTCAGTCCTCTGAGTACTGCGCAGCTGAAAGCAATGGAAAACTACAGCTGCTTTTTTTCCAAGAAAATGTGGCTCTCTGCATTTTCACATAGCAATAATGGAGGCGCCTTCCTTGGTAAAATATTCCGGAGGTAAAATAGTCCCCCGTTCGGATCTCCGGGTGGGGACTACTAAGGAAGGGGTCACCAGAAAATTAAAAAATAACATTCTACGAGTCGGAGCGTGGAATGTTAGAAGCTTGAAAAAGGTTGGTAGGCTAGAAAATTTAAAAAGAGAAATGGGTAGGACAAATGTGGATATAGTAGGAATTAGTGAGGTTCGGTGGGAAGAGGAAGGCGACTTTTGGTCAGGTGATTTTAGAGTAATTAACTCAGCGTCAAATAATGGGGAGGCAGGAGTAGGTTTCGTGATGAACAAGAAGATAGAGAGGAGAGTGGAGTATTTCAAAACGCATAGCGATAGAATCATTGTAATAAGGATAAAATCAAAACCTAAACCGACAACAATTGTTAACGTCTATATGCCTACAAGCGCCCATGATGATGATGAGGTAGAGTGTGTATACGAAGAGATTGATGAAGCAATTAAACACGTAAAAGGAGATGAAAATTTAATAATAGTTGGAGATTGGAATGCAAGCATTGGAAAAGGCAAGGAAAGAAATATAGTGGGTGAATACGGGCTGGGCAAAAGGAATGAAAGAGGGGACCGACTTATAGAATTTTGCACAAAGTATAATTTAGTAATTGCCAACACCCAATTTAAAAATCATAATAGAAGAATATACACTTGGAAAAAGCCAGGCGATACTGGAAGGTATCAGATAGATTATATCATGGTTAAGCAAAGATTTAGAAATCAACTCGTTGACTGCAAAACTTACCCTGGAGCAGACATTGATAGCGACCATAATTTGGTGATAATGAAATGTAGATTGGGGTTTAAAAACCTGAAGAAAAGGTGTCAGATGAATCGGTGGAATTTAGAGAAGCTTGAGGAAGAGGAGGTAAAGAAGATTTTTGAGGAGGACATCGCAAGAGGTCTGAGTAAAAAAGATAAGGTAGAAAATGTAGAAGAAGAATGGGAGAATGTTAAAAAGGAAATTATTAAATCAGTAGAAGCAAACTTAGGCGGAATAAAGAGAACCGGTAGAAAACCTTGGGTTTCAGACGATATATTGCAGCTGATGGATGAACGTAGAAAATATAAGAATGCTAGTGATGAAGAAAGTAAAAGGAACTATCGGAAATTAAGAAATGCTATAAACAGGAAGTGCAAACTGGTGAAAGAAGAGTGGATTAAAGAAAAGTGTTCAGAAGTGGAAAGAGAAATGAACATTGGTAAAATAGACGGAGCATACAGGAAAGTTAAGGAAAATTTTGGGGTACATAAATTAAAATCTAATAATGTGTTAAACAAAGATGGTACACCAATATATAATACGAAAGGTAAAGTCGATAGATGGGTGGAATATATTGAAGAGTTATACGGAGCTAATGAATTAGAAAATGGTGTTATAGAGGAAGAAGAGGAAGTTGAGGAGGATGAAATGGGAGAAACAATACTGAGATCTGAATTTAAGAGAGCATTAAAAGATTTAAATGGCAGAAAGGCTCCTGGAATAGACGGAATACCTGCAGAATTAATGCGCAGTGCAGGTGAGGAAGCGATTGATAGATTATACAAACTGGTGTGTAATATTTATGAAAATGGGGAATTTCCATCACACTTCAAAAAAAGTGTTATAGTTATGATACCAAAGATAGCAGGGGCAGATAAATGTGAAGAATACAGAACAATTAGTTTAACTAGTCATGCATCAAAAATCTTAACTAGAATTTTATACAGAAGAATTGAGAGGAGAGTGGAAGAAGTGTTAGGAGAAGACCAATTTGGTTTCAGGAAAAGTATAGGGACAAGGGAAGCAATTTTAGGCCTCAGATTAATAGTAGAAGGAAGATTAAAGAAAAACAAACCAGCATACTTGGCGTTTATAGACCTAGAAAAGGCTTTCGATAACGTAGACTGGAATAAAATATTCAGCATTTTAAAAAAATTAGGGTTCAAATACAGAGATAGAAGAACAATTGCTAACATGTACAGGAACCAAACAGCAACAATAACAATTGAAGAACATAAGAAAGAAGCCCTAATAAGAAAGGGAGTCCGACAAGGATGTTCCCTATCTCCGTTGCTTTTTAATCTTTACATGGAACTAGCAGTTAATGATGTTAAAGAACAATTTAGATTCGGAGTAACAGTACAAGGTGAAAAGATAAAGATGCTACGATTTGCTGATTATATAGTAATTCTAGCCGAGAGTAAAAAGGATTTAGAAGAAACAATGAACGGCATAGATGAAGTCCTACGCAAGAACTATCGCATGAAAATAAACAGAACAAAACAAAAGTAATGAAATGTAGTAGAAATAACAAAGATGGACCGCTGAATGTGAAAATAGGAGGAGAAAATATTATGGAGGTAGAAGAATTTTGTTATTTGGGAAGTAAAATTACTAAAGATGGACGAAGCAGGAGCGGTATAAAATGCCGAATAGCACAAGCTAAACGAGCCTTCAGTAAGAAATATAATTTGTTTACATCAAAAATTAATTTAAATGTCAAAAAAAGATTTTTGAAAGTGTATGTTTGGAGTGTCGCTTTATATGGAAGTGAAACTTGGACAATCGGAGTATCTGAGAAGAAAAGATTAGAAGCTTTTGAAATGTTGTGCTATAGGAGAATGTTAAAAATCAGATGGGTGGGTAAAGTGACAAATGAAGAGGTTTTGCGGCAAATAGATGAAGAAAGAAGCATTTGGAAAAATGTAGTTAAAAGAAGAGACAGACTTATAGGCCACATACTAAGGCATCCTGGAATAGTCGCTTTAATATTGGAAGGACAGGTAGAAGGGAAAAATTGTGTAGGCAGGCCACGTTTGGAGTATGTAAAACAAATTGTTGGGGATGTAGGATGTAGAGGGTATACTGAAATGAAACGACTAGCACTAGATAGGGAATCTTGGAGAGCTGCATCAAACCAGTCAAATGACTGAAGACAAAAAAAAAAAAAAAAAAATTCTCTATGACGTTCCTTATCTTGCCTACTAGTAGGACTCCCGAATCTATGCCCATCCACATTTGACGCATTTGGATGCCTCACGGCAGTTACGACTAAAATGCCCAGCCATCCCGCAATTATAACAGGAGTTCCTCCTATCAGGTCCCCTGCAACTTCCAGCAAGGTGCCCTGGTTCCCAACACCTAAAACAACGAGGGACATCTTCCCTAAGGACGACCTTACAAGATAGCCATCCTATATTAATTCTGTCCTTAGCTACCAGGGTGTCCGCAGCTTTCTTTGGCAGTATGACAGTAGCGTTTTGTGTCCGTCCATAGGCCGGTCTAACAGAGGAGATATGAATATCGTGTCTCTCCTCATCCGGAAGTGCCTCTCGAACCGCCCTCAGTATGTCTGCCTCCTTAGTTTCCTCATCCATTCCTGTGATATGAACTACTACAGGCCTAGCTGATCTACCTCCAGTAGTGATCTGTGCACCTTCTACATTCTGCTGCACCTTGTCAACAACAGCCTTGGCATTCCCAGCACCATCTCGAAGGCGAAGTTCAAGTGCCTCGCCTCTGCCTTTCCTAGCTGCAATAACCACACCAGATGCTGTCTCACCAGTTCCTGCCTTTACTTCGCGCAGGAGTTGGGCATAACTTAGCCCTTCCTTCTTAATAACTACTGTTTTTATAGGTTTTGTCGACTTGGACCTGCTTCTAGGTGTCTTTTCTTCCATCAATTGGTAGAGGAGTCGGTTGACACCGTCCCTCCTCTTGTGTGAAGTTCTGCCAAGAACAACACCTACAGGCAGGGTAGACTGTGCTACGCTCTCAATCCTCGTAATTCCTTCTACTAGATGGCTATTAACAGCTGATTCTTCTAATTTTGTGTCTATGAATAACACATAAGTACCTACCGACACTTGTTCGGCAGCAGAGGCCCCCAATACCACCTCCGCCATCGGTGCATCATGAAGTACACTACCCGGTACTACCGACCCCTCGTTGAGCATTCTGCACACTCTCGGGGCAAAATCGCAGACTTTTCTAGCAAATGGACCCTTCTTATTACCGTTTAAATCGGGAGTACCCATCTTGGTCTCGACATGTTGAAAAAATCCTCGGGCCATTTCTGCGAGATTAGCTCGGGGATACTATCCCGCTCCACACCTTGCTCTAATTTCTGTTTCATTTCCGTATTTGTCACTATAGCCCTAACTGGTTTATTCGTCTGCATTTCCTTGTCCACCGTAATGGGTGGAGCCAGATCCTCAACCAAAAAGGTAACCGCTGCCACCTTAGCCATGAGTTGGCTAGCTGTTTCTCGGATCTCTCGCTTAACATTTGTACTCTCCTGTACTAGTCGCCATAGAGTATCCGCAATCATATTAAGGTCTATAACATCTTGATGTGAGTACGGGTGCTGTGTTGACCCTTCCGTATCCGACCCTGAGGGCGTAATGCGCCGCTGTCTTTTTCTAATAGGCATTCCGCAGATTACCTAATTAAACCTGATAATCAAACACCAGTAATATAACTAATACAATATAACAATAATCTCATTACATAAAGTCAATCAATAACAACAAGTATTACATACAATACTACAGTACAACAGCACTATGATATTATAACGATTAATAATAATCAGTATTAGCCCATAATAAAATATAAGCAATAATAGAAAAACACAAACACAATAAAAACACACTTATCAACCCTTCTCAAAATTTAAAAGAGCAGATAAGAGTTATCAATAGTCTAAATTATAAAGTTATCAATAACTCGGAAAATTAAATATTAATATTAGATAACAAACAAACTGCACGTGCAGACTGATAAACTTGTTTACTTGTTCAAGTATGACGTCACTATCTTACCACTACCTGACTTAGAATTTATAAGACATGTATCATACTATCCTCGACCCAGTCAATAACGCCACTCCATAAGTTTATACTTATATAATCGAATCGGTACGTTTTATGGTGGGTGGTTGCAATCAAAACATAAGGCTAAACGATTTAATTTCCAGATAACCAAGATCCGATCGATCAAGACTGTACCCGATAAGTTAAACAGTTATCGGTCGACCTGCTGATAAATACGCCTTTTGCCGAGATATTACGGTGGCACCCCATCGCACCCGCTCACCAATTTTCTAAAGGCGCCGCCCCCGGGAATATTTGAAAATATTATTATCCGACGGGTACCACTGAAAGTAGATGGAGTTGTCGTCCAGGGGGGTGAACATTTTTTTTAAAGCGCCAGGACCGACCGTTTTCAAGATATTTCCATTTTTCGTCCGAAAATTCGGATCCGGTAAAAAAGTACTAAATTTTACCAAACCTTCGATTTATATCGATAGATATTTTATAATATAACAAGTATACACCTGACCACCACCATCAGTACATTCTGGTGCTGAGCAAAGGGGGTCGCACACACAAGACACACATACAAATTCCGTTTAGCAGGAAAGGTTAATTTGCGACCACAAATTCAATCGAAGCATTTTTGATTTTAAAAAGAATGTTTATGTTGAAACGATTTTCTATTTATTTTTCGTTTGTTTTACTTCAATAAAACATCTGATTTGGACACCTCATGACTTCCTTGTACGCTTATTAATAAATTACACATACACATTTTTAAAAGTATATAAAATTTTATTTCAATAACTTCTATTTTTATTGTTATTATTGAATTATTATTTATCGTAAAATTTTTTTTACAATCGAGGTTAATAATTATTAATAAATCAATATGTTTAAATCTATATAAATAAAAATGTTCATCTGTTCAAAATCTTAAATCTCCGAAAGTTGTTCACCGATTGCTTTGAAATTTTGACCCAACGTTGCATTCGAATACGCGCGTCTTTTTATATACCAAAGATGTGACAGGAAAAACAGCGCTATCTGTTGGACGTAAAAGCAACACATGCTACACTAAATATTTTATGATTCCATTTCACTGTTTCCGATATGTGTCCGGTATAGACTAAAAAACTACTGGACCGATTTACGCGCGGGAAAAAGTGAAAAATTGGAAAAGGGAAAAATCGGAAAAGGTAAAAGGGAAGAAGGGGAAAATGGAAAAGGAGGAAGAGGATGTGGTAAAAATAAATTAAGGGAAAGAGAAGTGGTGGAAGGAAAGGGGTCCGGAGAATGGGGAAACTGAAATGGTAAAAATGAAACTAGGAAAAAGGAAAATAGGAAAGAGGAAAATGTTAAATTTTGTGAAGTGAAAAGTTGTTGAGTATATATATACTCAAATCTAGCAATAGTGAAGCATTG
This sequence comes from Lycorma delicatula, assembly GCF_047948215.1. Taxonomy (NCBI): domain Eukaryota; kingdom Metazoa; phylum Arthropoda; class Insecta; order Hemiptera; family Fulgoridae; genus Lycorma; species Lycorma delicatula. The sequence continues at coordinate 191,961,090 of NC_134458.1, read as the reverse complement.
CCAGGTATGCTAATTAAAAAAAAAAGGAGATGAAGTCTAACTCGACTTCCGATGTGCACTCCCCTTGTGCCTTCCCCTTGTAAGATCCAAATATTTCAATAATTAAAATTTTATTTGGCTATAACTCTGGAACCAATGAAAATAACTATCACTTATGATATATCGTTGAAAAGCATTCAATGAGAGCTGATTACTACAATTATAAAAAAAAGTCAAAAATCCAAATTTTTGGGGATTTTGGGCTTTTTTGGTTCAGTCGATTGTAATCAAAAGGGGAAATGCACAAGTTGATGTTACAACAGTCCTAGTTCAAAATTTCAATGACATACAGATAACTGTTTTTGAGTTATGCGAGATACATATGTAGAGACATCACGGCGAAACTAGTCAAATCGGATTCAGGGATAGTCAAAATGGATATGTCCATTGAAATCTGAAAACCAAACTTTTTTGCGATTACAATACTTTCTTGTACTCCGTGCAAGGAAGTAAAGATCAATTTTTAAAAGAGTTTACTTACATTTTATTGCCTGTATTTCCATTAATTTTCTCAGAATTAAATTCTCTACAAGTGTTTCTTACGAAATATTCCACATTTATTAGTCGTTTCACAAAGCTATTTTACTACAAATCTAAAAAAAAAACTTTTTTGACACAAAATTTTGTAATTTATTTCAGATATCACAAAAACTGTGGGAGTTAAAGTTCTAGAACCTGTTTTATCCTATTTTTCAGATCAAATAACTTAAGAAACAATCAACTTTACTCTTTAATTTGGGTCCAAAAAAGTACAATAGGGCTTCAATTTATTAGAAGAGCAGATATCAAAATCTTTCATTAGCTGTAACTTGAAAACAAAGTGTTTCCAAATCTATATTTATGTTAGAATTTTTCATTATTTTCACATCTAGCACATTTGGTTTGCTTGCCATTTCTCCCGACCATCCCATTTGGTTAAACTAAAGCATAAGACCGAATATCTGTGCCACAAACTGCAACTGAGCCTCGAACAGTTTAGCAACCAGTATCCTAAACAGCTCCTAGAGCTAAATTAACAGCGTGAGCGGACTAAGCGCGATACCATACACTACCGGCTAATGTGTCCCAACCGCTCTTTTGTCATATATTTACTAAAATGTGTAACCGACCTCGTCAACTACTTAAAATATATATGTCATCCATAAATAAAAATTTACTTTGTCTAGACAGCAATTCGCTGCCACGTCTAGGTCGTTGAATGCCAGTAAGTACTTGTCCAACATATTAAAGCGCTTGGAGTCTTAACTGGCTGGTGGTCAGCCACATATCTCTTAGAGGTTAGCTTCCCACAACAGTGGGGTAGGAGTCTTTTCCCTTGGGTAAACTACTGATGTCGATTGAACAAAGCAACCGCATCAAGGAACATGGTCCAACAATGCGGCTCTTGCCACATTGATTTGCTGCTTGTGAGTTGGCCAATTTTCTCCTTGATCTCAACGTTCCAGAGTGGCCTGGTCTCTGCCCCTCCCTGCAAAAGCAGGGCAGTCAAACATCAGGTGTTCGTTTGATTGGACCTCCTCGCAGAGGCACAGCTCATCAGCTGGCAGGCAGAACCGAAACAGATATTGGTTTAAATTAACACGGTTGGTAGCACCCGTTGCCTTTAAAAACGAGCTCAAGGGATACTACTCACCCAGATCCTGTATAAACTTATACAAGGATCTTCCCTTAGTCACGGTGTGACTTGGTGTCCCATTCCAGCCACCATGCTTCCATCGCAAGGCTCTGCAGCCTCTCCTGCAGGCGGTAGATGGGCAACTGAACAAAATTTAGATCTGGTGCATTGTGATCACCATTCCGGTACTGGCCTGATACGTGGTATCCCAAATACCTCGGCCTCCCAGCCTCTTCACAATCTCCACATAGTTCTTGCCGTGGCTAGTGCCAAGGCTAGAACATGTCCTTAAAGTCTCTTCTTTATTTCTTTGTTAGACACCCTCTAAACTGTACTTAAAAAAATATAAATTGTACCTCAGATATCATAACAATGGAATATTATGTATAATACTAACAATATGCTACCATTTTACTGAAGCAGGTTTTAATTGAAAAAAACTTTCTTTTGCCTGAAGAATTTCCTTTTTCCAAAAACTTGTGTTGATACTTGCAAGATAAGCATTACCACTAGAGTTCTATTTTATATGAATTAATGACTTATGAGGGGATGCAGAAGGTGGACTCTGCAACACTTCTCTTTCATTCACTTCAGGAGTGGCAAGAAAGCTGGGATGCGTCATATACAGATGCTTGGCCTCTGCGACTAATTCCTTGTCTGAAATCATGGCTGGGGAGGAGGAATGGAGACATCAGTTACTACATCTCCCAGCTTCTCTCTGGCCAGGAAGAATTTGGGGCATCTCTTCACAGGTTTGGGAGGCGTACATTCCCAAATTGTATCTACTATGGACTCTTGGATACCCCTGAGCATACATTTTACTGCTGCCTTAGATAGGCGGAGTTGAAGGAGAGGTCTCAAGAGTGGATCACACTGGATATTACAGTTGGCTATATGTTGCGAGGCATGGGTGAGTGAAGGGAGATCAATGGGCTCATGGCTGACTGACATCTTGAAGCAGAAGGTGATCGACTATCATGGATTTGGGGGTGACTGAGATGCCTATGGAGGGGACACAGAGGTGCGGGACAGCCACCTGCGGAACTACTGTTTGTGCTTGTACGGATGGGCAGTAGTGATGAGGTACAGGACTCCCGAATCTCGTATGTGGAAAAAGACTGAGTCCTGGCTTCTGGTGTAGGACCCAGAAACAGCATAGTTGGGCCTGGTTTCCCACTCCAGCAGCATGGTAGCCCTTGGCTGAGTTATAATTGATAGTACGTCCAGCCAGGGGAGTAGGGATATAAAAAAACAAAAAAAAACTAATTTTCTTTAAAAGATTATTTATAGCAAAATAAGTGAATCTTTGCTACATATATATAGATATAAAATACATATCTTTGTACAGGTTGACCATAAAGTCTTTCCATGATTACATAAATTTATTACAAAAAAACTGTTACAGTTATAGCTGTGCGGCAAAAGAAAGAAAAAATTAATTTTTTTTTAATATTAGTTTGTTGCAGGTAGAAGGTAGTGATCAATTTTTTATAAAATGGCATCAATACAGGAGAAAGTGCAATGTGTGTTGTTGTATCACAAGTTGAAATCACTGATTTCTGAGGAGCAAAATTTTAGAAGGGAATACGGACGATCAGCCCCTGATAGCAAGAGTATTGTTGCATGGTATACAAAGTTTAAGGAGAGAGGAAGTGTAATCAATCTTCTGGGAACAGGGCGCCCATCCATTAGTGAAGAGAAGGTTGGGCTTGTTTGGCAAGCATTTCTACATAGCCCTTTCAAATCTATCCGTCATGCATCTCATGAACTAGGGATTCCCCGATCAACAGTACATAAAATTTACACAAGAAACTAAGGTTGCACAGGTAAAAAGTTCAGATACTGCAACAACTACAGTCAAATGATGGCCCTCAACGTGCTGCCTTTGCGACTGACATTTTGCAACGGATAGATAACGGACAAGGAGTACCTGCAGCATGTGTGTTTTCCAGACGAGGTTACTTTCCACACCTCAGGGAAAGTAAACAGGTATAATGTGAGAATATGGAGCTCAGAAAATCCCCATAATTTACCAGGGAAAAAACAAGAGATTCCACTAAAGTGAATGTGTGGTACAGTTTGATGCGCAACGGAATCATCGGTACCTTCTTCTTCATAGAGAGATCGAAAACAGCTAACGTTTACCTGGATATGCTGCAACACTTTGGTATACCTCAACTAAATGACTTGCAACCTAGGAAGGTTTTCCAACAGGATGAATCATTTCATGGCAGATGGTGTGATTTTCCAAGTGTCTGGTCACCATGATAACCATATATAACTCCCTTAGACTTTTTCCTCTGGGGTTACATTAACGATAGGGTCTATGCAACATCTATATCTGATCTAGGATGCATTGAGACAGAGAATAACTGAAGCTGTTGCTAGTTTTACCAAATAAATGTTGACCAACACGCGGCATGAAATTGATTGTCAGTTAAACATTCTACAATCAACAAAAGTTGCACATGTTGAAGTTCATTTGAAATGGTAAAAAATACTTGATAATATTTTTCTTTCTTTTGCCACAAACCACACAGCTGTAATTGTAATAGTTTTTTTTTTTTGTAATCATGGAAAGATTTTATGGACACCCTGTATTTTTAAAGGTTACCAGATCCTTGACATCTCACTCGCCGAGTTGGTCAAGTGGTGAACGTACGTGTCTTCCGAAATCAGCTGATTTGGAAGTCGAGATTTCCAGCGTTCAAGTCCTAGTAGTCAGTTATTTTTACATAGATTTGAATACTAGATCGTGGATACCGGTGTTCTTTGGCGGTTGGGTTTCAATTAACCACACATCTCAGGAGAGGTTGATCTGAGACTGTACAAGACTACACTTCATTTACATTCGTACACATCATCCTCTGAAGTATTATCTGAAAGGTATTACCAAAGGCTAAACAGGAAAAAGAAAAAAAGTCGTTGACATCTCAAAGTACTTTAATAACAACGTCACGTATTCACTTCTGGAAGCACTTGTAAAAAAATTCAGATGAAATTTTCTTCAGTGCCATAAGCAAAATTTTTTAAATTCAACCATGTCCAATCTTTAGTCTTTAACACTGATTTAAGTTTAGAAGAGTCTGGTAAGGCCCTAAATAAAATACAATGCTATGGAAGAACAGGACTTTGCTCTTTGGACAAAATTTGTGGATTAACAATACTAAATTTAAGGAAGCAATGCTACAGTGGAACATCCCAACCCTGTAGGGGAAGACACTCACCTTGTGAGACTTCCGGTTGCTATCCCCCTGTTTCTAGCCCTGATAGGCTTTAACGGGAGGAATGAATTGGCTGCAAGGTTTCAATTCCTTCCTGCTGAAATCTTTTATGATTTTTTTTTAAAAACTTCAAATTAGTAAGCCAGTTTACAGTTAATTTCAGGCTATAATTTGTAGTAAATGAAACACAGAAAGTCATAACTAAAACTATCAAACATGAATTTGAAATTTGATTGATCTCAATGGACTTTTTTTTGGGGTTTTCCTAACCTGTTGCAATGAATCTCTCTCTCTTATTCTGATTAACCTTCGAAACCACCACAAGATATTACTTCAGAGAACGATTCGTATAAATGTAAATGAAATGTAGTCTTATACAGTCTCAGGTCGACCATACCTGAGATGTGTGGTTAATTGAAAACCAACCACCAAAGAACACTGATATCCATGATCTAGTATTCAAATCCATATAAAAATAACTGGATTTATGTTCATTAGGATTTGAACCTTAAAACTCCTGACTTCGAAATCAACTGCTGCAATGACTGAACTTAAATATCAACAATTCAATTATAAACACAAATTTCATCCATAACATTATTATTTATGTCACTGTTGGTGTGATTTAACAGCTCCTAACAGAAAACAACACAATTATTATCTTTCTTTGTGACTGGGGCACATTTGTTGCAATGTATTCACAATTTTTACTTTCCCATGCAGTGCTATAGCTTTAGAAGGGAGAAGGTATTGGAATCTGTAAAATTTCAGCATACTTGGTTTTCACCGTATCTTTAGGTTTTGACACCTAAGGAACCCAAAAACTGGATAAAAAGCTTGTATGTACATGTGTGTGTGTGTGTTCAGTGTTTCACACCATATATCTCAAGAACATCTTGACCGATTACGATCAAGCTTATTCAGATTACTTCTACATATAAATAGGCCATTGATACCATTAAATTATCAACTTAAAAGGTCAAGGCGGAGAGGTTACTGAGCAAGGTCATCCTCACTATGTCGAGATTTCGCCCAATTAAAATCGTATTTTCTTTGGTATATTTTTAACAGTTAGAAAATATTTCCAAAAAAAAGTTTGCAAAATCGCACCCCGAACCCCAAAAAATGCTCTAAATAAACTAGTAGTTAAGTGGGTATAGTGTGTCATTAGTACCTCCTCTCACCACGAGTGCTACTGTAGCACTGATGTATAGCTACTGTATTCATCTGCTATGTTATGACATCACAAGTCAGCGGCAGAATTAAATAAATGAATAATATTTAAAGTGTAGAAAAGTATTTAAAGTGGCCGCTTGTACCACCACAGACACACGAACTAAATACGATGTGTGTGCACGCAGTGGCAGATTATAACTAAAATTAGTGGGGCAGCTGCTCCACAAAATTTTTTTCTGGGCCTTTTCACATCTGTGGTTAAAATTTTCTGTAAAATAAAAAATTCAAAAAAATTAATCAAATAGAATAGCTGAAAGCAGGATAATAATCTATTTCTACACTTTATCATGTTCAAGAATATGGTACACCGTTTTTAGCATCAGTTTTTCGGCTTAAAAACTGTATTCGGTTTAACCGAAAAAAATAATAAAATGTCAATACAGATAATATTTTTTAGTATTGTTAGATAATAACTTAACAAAATATCTGGTTAAAAACAATATAGTCCAACGGTACTTAATTTAAATTTCTATGTAGACAGAAATTAGTTTTTACTAATTACTTTCTTTTTTGCTCTTCCAGCATGTTTTTGGACAGATCTGGTGATCAAGAAGCCTTGCTTTACACAATCTTGTGATCACTACTGAAAAAACAACTAAACTGCTTTCATATTCCTTCTACCGACCAAACTAGAAAAGGGAACGAACAAGGAACGTTCTATACACATGTGGAACAAAAAAAAAAACTACCTTCTACCCACATCAGGGTCGGCACTGCATGAATGACAGTTCTCTCTCCCTCGTGTGCAGCTTTTTATGTGCACGTGCACACAACAGGCATATAACACGCCACTGGAATTGTGAAGCAGGCAGTTCCGTACAAAGATTTTTGTATCTTTTTCATAAACTGCACGATGGGTATTGACATTAAGCTTAAGGATTATATATTGTACAGGTATAATGAAAGAATTACAGAAAAAAGGACTCATTAAATACCATTGATAATATCAAGTGGAAATAGGGATGCTGCAGTTCCACAGTGCCTATACCCGAGCCACCACTGCGCGCGCACTCTAGTTAGAATTATTGAATTAAATAAACAAAAAATATTATATTTAAATAAAATGATAAAATTTTTAATTAACTTGGGTGTGTAAGCGGTGCATCAGGAAAAAGCCGCATAATGGTAAAGTCCTACAACTGTATTGACAGCTTTTTTAGTTAAAAATCATGGCATGAGTCGACTTAAAATATTTCGCTGATGCATAGTCAGTGATTAAAATGTAAAAGTTCTTAGAATTTTGTGTCATGAAAGATATATCTGTTGATGTAGATAACCTTCCTGAGCTTGGATCATTATCAACTGAGTCATGTGTGTTTTTAAATTGTGTAAACCATTCGTAACACTAAATACAGTTTAACCAGTCATTATTGTAAGTTTACACTGGTCAACATGATTTTTGTTTTATGAGTATCAATGTGTGTACTTAATGTAGTCAATGCAGTTTTTAATTTGTTTTCAAATATGTATTCGGAATTTCTCCATCACCCACAGTTTTTTATTATTTTAATTTTTAAACAATTTTTCATCCAATTGTCCATTGTCAAGTAAAAGCTCCTAGAGTGTTGTAAATATGATTGAAACAAATGAGCTAACTCAAAGGGTAGCATTGCTACTGTTGTGCAGGTTCAGACTTGTACAAACGTGTTCTAGTGTAGCACACATTCATCAGAACGATGCCAGTTGTGAGATAGTAGTGAACCAGAAAACACATCATTATGAATGCATTGTGTGTCTGAATTACTCTGTATTACATATTTAGAACTTTATTTCTTTTAATTAGTCGTTAGTTACAAAATGCCTAGAGATTGTTTAAATCATCCTTACAATTTTTGTGATGTATGCGATGAAGTGATGCTCAAGTCCCAAAGGTGAAACTTTACTCCATTAGTAAAAAAGTGTAATGAACTTTATTTTGGGTGTAAAGTCAGGGACCAAACAAGTGCCTGGGCCCCACATATCTGTTGTTTATCGTGTTCTTGGCTTCTCACCGCACGAAAAAATGGCACATGTCACATGCCATTCACTATCCCTATGATTTGAAGGGAACCCAAAGATCACTCTTCTAACTGTTATTTCTGCTTAACAAGCATTAAAGGGATTACATCAAAATCAAAGCATATGGCGGTGTACCCTAATTAGTAATCTGCAATGAGACTGGTTCCACACTGCGAAAACTTGCTCGTACCAAAGCCTCCAGAAGTTGTGACCTTAGATGAAGAGAGCTCACAGTCTGATGGAAGTAAGGAAGATAAAGAAAAAGATTCTGGCGATAAATTTTTTGAACAAAGAAGTTCATTTGAGTTAAAAAGTTCATCAATCAAAGAAGTTCATGTTAAAAAATCTTAACTTCATACGAGATTTAATGTTATCTAATCTGAAATGCTTGCTTCCCAGCTAAAAGGATGGAATCTTCTTCAAAAGAATACAAAGATATGTATTTATCGTAATTGTCAATCTGAATTTAAAGACTATTCTTCTGAAGAAAAATCTGATGTGGACACCACATGACTTCCTTGTATGCTTCTTTATTTTTTTAACCTCCAGGGCCACTGTTAGGTATTGCTTCAGAGGATGAGATGAATGATAATTTTTGTAGCATGTGAAAATGCAGTGCCTGTTTGATGAGAAGTTACTGTTTAGCAATCACATTAAGCAAGTAGCGGCAGACACCGTCTCAGTGATGCACAAACTTAGGAGGATTGCTTGGAAAGACTGGGTTGTCGGGCCGTCAAATGTACATGGTGTACCAAGGTGTCTTTGAAAGCATGACCTCTTACACGGCAGTCATTTGGGCGCATAGGTTGGATATGAATAGAGCACTTCTTCAAAATTTAACAAGTGCCTAGCGCACAGCTTGTATGAACTGGTGTTTTTACAACAACCTCCTACAAGGTTATCACCGAATTGAGAAAGGCTCTCCCAATCGATTTAGTGGTGAAAGTTCGAGCAGCCATGTGGAGATTGTGAAGAGGTTGGGAGGCTGAGGTATTTGGGATCTGGTTTCGAGCCAGGCCAGTATCAAAGCAGAACGGTGATCACAATGCACTGGATCTAACTTTCGTTCAGTTGCCCATCTCCCGCCTGTGGAAGAGGCTGCAGGGCCTTGCAATGAATGCATGGCACGACTAAGGGAAGATTCCTTGTATAAGTTTATACAGGATCTGGGGGGATGGTATGCCTTGAGCTTTTAAGGGCAATAGGTGCCCAGGTTCTCACCAACCATGTTAACTTGAACCAATATCTATTTTGGTTCCGCCTGGCAGCTGATGAGCTGTGCATCTGTAGAGAGGTCCAGTCAAATGAATATGTTTGACTGCCCTGATCTTGGGGGGGGGCACCCTGGAACTTAGAGGTCAAGGGGAAAATTGGCCACCCACAAGTGGCAAGAGCCACATTGTTGGACTGTATGGGAGTTCCTAGAAGTGGTTGCTTTGTTCAACCAACATCCATAGCTTGCTTTAGGGAAAGACTCCTATTGCATTTCCACGGGAGGCTAACCCTGAGTATGGCTGACCACCAGCCAATTATTATGGCTCTAAGCACTGTAAAATGGTGGACAGGAATTTGCTGGCATTCAGTGACCTAGGTGTGGCAGCAAATTGTTGTGTACACAAAAAACTTTTAGACATATATATTTATAGTAGTTGATGGAGTGTGCCTACCAATTTTGGCAAATATATGACAAGCGAGTGGTTGGGACACATAAGCCGGTGGTGTATGGCACCACGCTTAGTCCGCTCATGCTGTTAGGTAAGCTCTAGGAGCTACCTATATTAGGATACTGGTCGCTAAACTGTTTGAGGCTCAGTTGCCATTTGTGGCACAGACATTAGGTCTTATGCTTTAGGGCGACTGAATGAAGTAGTGGCGGGAGAAATGTCAAGCAAACCAAATGCCATGCCTACTGGGATTCAAACCCAGGACCCCCAGATGAAAGGCTGAAATGCAACCACTCATGCCATGGAGGCTGCCTTGCTTGTAAATCTTTTTTTACAATAAGAGGTTAATAATTATTAATAAATCAATATATTTAAATTAAAAAAAAAGAGATGAATTCGAATTTGAACCGATGTGCTTTCCCCTTGTAAGATCCAAATATTTAATTAATTAAAATTCTATTCGGCTGTAACTTTGGAACCAATGAAATTAAGTACCACTTATGATATATCATTGAAAAACTCTCCATTAGGCTTATTACTGCAGTTAAGAAAAAATCCAAAAAAACAAATATTTTGGATTTTGGGCTTTTTTGGTCCTATCAATTTCAATCAAATGGGGAGATGCAAAATTAATGTAACAACAGTCCCAAATCCAAAATTTCAACATCCTACGGCTAATCGTTTTTTGAGTTATGAGAGATACATACATATTACATATGTACAGACGTCACGCTGAAACTAGTCAAAATGGATATTTCCATTAAAATCTGAAAACCGAAATTTTTCACGATCGCAATACTTTCTTTACTTCATACAAGGAAGTAAAAATATACTCATGGATAAAGAGAACTGAAATATAATCAACAGACATCAATATCCAATAATTACAATTACTGAAAAGCTAGCGATAAATAAAATAATCCCTGATTATATAAAAATTTACCTCCTTTGTTCAGATATCCTAACCAGATGTGAGCATTCTTCTTGCAAACGAGCCAAATCTGTGTCCTTTTGTTTAACTAATTGTGTTTGTTCATTTAACTGAAACAATTAATTAAATAATTACTATATAATCAATTTAATATTTCTAATTAAAATGTACAAAAATTGTTATACAGAAAGAATTTAAATTCTATGAGCAACATAAAACCAAACCCATAATGAAACTGCTACCCAATACTATTTATGAAAGACTCTTATACAACTAGCGCTACTACTGGATGTATATGTTACTACTGATTGTTTCTGTCGTTTATCAGGTAGTTACGTGTCAGTGTAGTATATGTATCGTTGTAGGGCAGCTGTGTTTGTGTAAAATCTTTCTTTGGCGTATCTTAATGTATCGGTCCGATTTCATCATACCATCCACAAGCATAACTGCTCTTGGCCCTTCATGAGTAAAACAACCTAAAACATCTTTTTGGCTGGGTGTTTGGGAGCTTGTTGTTTGTTGCTTGCATAGTAGTCTTCTCATCTGCCAACTTATGAATGAAGGATACTCTCTCTCCTTGGATAAAGAAATGAGTCTCGTCTGAAAAAATACGTTTTTTCTACACCTCAATAATCCATTCTTTATGTTCCTTTGCCCATTTAAGTCTTTTTGTTTTCATAACCTGTGTCAGTATTTGCTTCTTTTTAGGTTTCTGAGCAATCCTTCCCGCTGTCAACAATCATATCAGAAACATTAGTCCCACTGGCTCTCAAGTCCTTATTAAGGTCAACAGTTGACAGTCATAGATTAATTTTGCTTTTTATTATTAGTTATGGATCCTGTGTAGGCGTGGTTTTCTTTTTCTATCTGCATTTTCCTTTTCTCTTTGGAGAAATGAAACTTGTGTCTCTAAACGTTTTCACGATTTCGTTTACAGTACTTAACCTCACACTACAGTCACTAGCAATCTGTCTTTGAGTCACTTCAGTGTGTTGGCACAGAGCAACAATTTTTGACCGCTTTTTTGGGGTTATATCCATTGTATTAACTAGAAACTCATAAGGTCACCAAAAACTAATTGACAATAGATTATAAAAGCACAAAAAAACCACTAATTCTGTTTGTATATGAACTAACAACATAACCTGAAACACCACAACAAGCAGTCTGCCACAGAATGAAAATTCCCTACAACAAAAATTCCCTTTGTTCAGATTAATTTGTTTGCTATTGTATTTATTGATATCTAGTTATCATAAATAAAATTGGACGACCCTTAGGTTACTCAAGTTCTGGTTTTTCCCATCAGAACTCCAAAATGGGTCCGAGTATGGTAGCTGTGAGGATTGTTTATGCTGTTCTTTTCAGATCAGTTCTGGAGTTTGGGAATGTTGTTTGATTACCTCATCAACTTGGACATATCTAGCATCTGCAGAGGATATGGACAGATTTTTCTGCATGCTGATGGGTCACATTTGGCTTTGATTACTGGTCAATGGCACTAAATGTTGTGGAGGGGGTCTTGGAGTTTGGAACCATAGCTTAAGAGACGATGGATGCATGATGTTATGTTTCTCTGTAAAGTTCTTGTCACTGAAGTAAGTGGATATCCTGAACTATTTACACTGCTTGATTGATTTTAAAATTCCAAACCGGACACAATCATTACACAACCAGGCACATAACTAGGATTTTTTTTCTGTTGGAGGGGTCTAAGGGGACTGATGATGATGTAATAATATTAATAATGAAAATCATTATATATTGAAACGGTATTTTATATTTTATTGGATTTGAAAAATATGAAACGTATGCTCAGATTTAATACATCATTTACTACACAAATAAGAATCATATATAATTTTTTTCATAATCCACATTTATTTACACTCCGATAAAAGTTATGAATTATTAGAAAAATAGTCCTCGAATTTTCTTTTTCGCCATAATATCTAAAACTTCATCAGGATTAGCGATATATTTATGGACTGACAAAGAAACTAACGAACTTGATCTTCCATTCCCTGACACGCAATTGTTTTGACTCTCTTCATTGCAGGGAACTATCGTTCATTAGTACATATTTTTACCAGAAGAGTCGCTAAAACTTGCAAGAGATTATGGATATTCGGCAAATATTCTTTATTGCAAAGATCCAATACTTCAATCAATTCTACATTGCATTTTAAATTTAATGACTTTATCTCCTCGCACCAAATAAGATATTCCGCTCAGAGGAGAGATTCAGAACATTTATTATCATATTATATCGCTAAGATTTTTGGTTGATCCACTTTTCCAGGAACCTGGCAAAAGAACTTGAAAACATTATACAGATTCTTAGAACGCTATTCGGCATTTTACATCACTCCTGCTTTGTCCATCTTTACTAATTCTACCTACCAAGTAACAAAATTCTTCTACCTCCATAGTCTTTTCAAATTTTATTTTTGTATTCAATGGTCCATCTATCTTATTTCTACAACATTTCATCATTACTTTCAATTTGTTCTTGTTTATTTTCACGCAGTAATTGTTGTGTAGGACTTCATCCATGTTGTTCACTGTTTCTTCTAAATCTTTTTTATTCTCAGCTAGAATTACTATATCATCAGTATTTTTATCTTTTCAAATTGCACTATTACTCCAGATCTAAATTGTTATTTAACATCATTAACTGCTAGTTCAATGTAAAAATTAAAATAAAAAGTAACGTGATAGAGAAGATCGTTGTCAGACTCCCTTTTTTATCACGGCTTCTTTCTTGCTTTCTTCAATTATTATTGTTGCTGTTTGGTTCCTGTAAATGTTAGCAATAGTTTTTCTATCTCTGTATTTGAACCCTAATTTTTTTTAAAAAGCTGAACATTTTATTCCAGTCTACGTTATCGAATGCCCTTTCTAGGTCTATAAATGCCAAGTGTCGGTTTGTTTTTCTTTAATCTTTTTTCTACTATTAATCTGAACGCTAAAATTGCTTCCCTTCTCCCTATACTTTTCCTGAAACTAACTTGGTCTTCTCCTAACACTTCTTCCACTCTCCTCTCAATTCACTGTACAGAATTCTAGTTAAGAATTTTTATGCATGCGTAGTTAAGCTAATTGTTCTGTATTCTTCACATTTATCTGCACCTGCTTTCTTTGGTATCATGACAATAACACTCTTTTTGAAGTCTGACGAAACTTCCCCCTTTTCGTAAATATTACACACCAGTTTGTATAATCTATCACTTCCTCATCGGCACTGCAGAGAAATTCTGCAGTACCCTGTCTATTCCAGGAGCCTTTCTGCCATTCAAATCTTTTAATGCTCTCTTAAATTCGGTTTTCAGTATTGTTTCTCCCTTTTCATCCTCTTCAACTTCCTCTTCTTCCTCTATAATATCAGTTTTTAATTCATTTCCTCCGTTTAACTCTCAATATATTTCACCCACCTATCAACTTTGGCTTTCATATTATACATCAGTGTACAATCTTTGTTTAACACATTATTAGATTTTAATTTATGTACCACAAAATTCTTATTAACTTTCCTGTATGCTTGGTCTATTTTACCAATGATCATTTCTCGTTCCACTTCTGAACACTTTTCGTTAATCCACTCTTGTTTCGCAAATTTCCTGTTTATAATATTTCTTTATTTTTTATAGTTCCTTTTACCTTCTTCATCACTAGCATTCTTATATATTCTATGTTCATCTGTCAGCTCTAATATATCCTTTGATCTCCAAGGGTTCTACCATTTCTCTTTGTTTCGCCTAAGTTCGCTTCTGGTGATTTAAGAATTTCCTTTTTAATATTCTCCCATTCTTCTTCTATATTTTTTACATTATCTCTTTTACTCAGACCTCTTGTGATGTCCTCCTCAAAAATCTTCTTTACCTCCTCTTCCTCAGGCTTCTCTAAATTCCACCGATTCATCTGACACCTTTTCTTCAGGTTTTTAAACCCCAATCTACATTTCATTATCAATAAATTATAGTTGCTAGAAAATGATTAATTTACAATAAAAAATTTTATATTATAGAACAGAAATTAATTTATATATATGTTGAAATATTAAGAATACCTCTGTTTCAGTATCCTGAAGAGCTTCAGCCAACGTTGATTTTTCTGCTTGCAAGAAATCTTGCATCTCCAACGCTTCAACTTCTCCTTCTTGCTGTTGCTGTACCAACATTTTTTGCACTGCATAACTTTTAGCCAGATCCTATACAACAGAATATCGTATGAATAAATAAAATAAATCTGAAAGGTTAAAATTGTGCAAATCCAAGTAGAATACATTTAATGCGGAATAAAATGAAATCCATTTTAAAATTCCATAATTTTGAAAGTCCATTTATTAAAATTCAAAATTAAAAAATTTTTCATTAACAATATCAACAAATCTGTAAAAAACAAGAGTTCTGTTTTATTTAATACCAGCAGACCCGGCAATGTTTCACTATTGCCAGATTTGATTATATATACATAGATTAAATGAACACAATTGAAAGTTTGATAAAACATTAACAAAATGAACATTCAGAATTCACAAAATTTAACCTTTCACTTTGTAAACGTCAGAATGTAAATAAATCCAATTGTCAAAACAAAAGCACTACCTATTGGATTTAATTCAAACATCTCTCTAAACACAGTAAGTGGTTCAAAATACCCCTGACCTTTCTACTGGCCAGATCGAGGATTTCAATAGCTGTAAACCTTCCCTGGACAACACAGACCATTTTAAAAACACCTGCATGTAAATTGGTCCAGTAATTTTTTAGTTTATAGCGGACACACGTACAATTATTGCTTTTATGTATATGTATAGAAGAAGAAAGTCTGTTTGTATATTTGTTTGTTTCGTAAATATCTAGACACAGGCGCCACCTAGCAGGTATAGTTTTTGCAAAACTCCTTTTCGCAAAACTAATATATATTCTGAATAGAGCCAAATCGATAAATACAATTTTTCTAAATATCTCAATTCTCAGCGCCACATAGTGGGTCCAAAATAAATCAGAAACCTTTGCAGGCGTGCGCACAACAATGAGAACATATGGAGAGAATGAAGAGATACTGGGAGAGAGAAAATAGTAAAGAAGAAAGAAGTGTTTGAGATTTAGAACGTGGTCGTAAACGTGAATTCAATTAACCACATGTCTCAGGAATGGTCGGCCTAAGTTTGTTAGAACCACCGGTATAGTTACATAACACTAAGTCTCTTATGACTTTAATTGTTAATGAGACTATAAAATAAAAGTATTAAAAAAATAATTTACAAAAATTCTTCGAATTATAAATATTAAGAAAATTAAGAATACTAAGTCGATCTATTGAGTTACGTCTCATTTTATTTTTATAATACAAAAATACCTTAGTTTTATTGCAATCGGATGAATGGTATAGGAATGCGTACAGGACAAACAAACATTCATTTTTATAACTATATATATATATATATAAATTACATGTTTAAAAATGCCTGTATTTATTTTAAATCAAAATTTTTGAGTGTTTTCCAAATCATTGAAAAGAGACCTAATGAGAATATGGTTTTTCCAAATGCAAGAAATATAATATAAATTGACAGCCGATGGATTAATGGATACATATATATAAATATATAGAGTGGCACAAGGAAACATGAAATTTTGAAAAAGCCTACCGAAATAATCTAGTGGTTAACTCATCATCGCAAATCAGCCGATTTCAAAGTCAAAAGTTCTAGGGTCGAAATCCTAGTAAAGGCAGTTACTTTTATATGGAATTGAATGTGAGAGATCATGGATATGAACTCTCATAATATGAGAGTACTTTGGTGGTTGGGTTTCAATTAATCGCATGCTTTTAAGGAATGGTCGCCCTGAGAGTTTGCAAGACTACACTTCATTTACATTCATACATATCATCCTCATTAATCCACTGTAATACCTTTCCGTGGTTCCGGAGGCTAAACAGGAAAAGAGAAAGAGAAAATTTTGAAAAAAACTTTTACAAAAGTAAAAAAAAATGTATTTACAAGTTTTATTGTTGAAAACAAAAAGTAAATTATATGCCATTAAGTGACCCAAAACACAAAATATTGCAATTTCTAAAAACAAAGTCTATAAGATAATGACAATACGAATGTGTACATTCCTGGAACTGAATGCTGAGACACTTTCATGGAAATTCATGGGACCACATAGTCTGATGTGGTTTCAGTTCCTGTAAATTTGAATTTTTTAAGATTGAAACTTTAAATCACTGTGAAGTATTCGATGGATGGTTGTTCGGTTTAGATTCAATGCTAGTGCATGTTTCTGACATCATCATGGGTTTCTTCCCACTGCTTCAATGTTTTCTGGGGTTTGTTCAGTTTACTGACTTCCTGATAGTTTCTTTTGTAGAGCCAAACCCATCTCCTCGAAATACTCAACCTGTGTCTTGATGGCAAGACGGTAAACAACCATGACATTGAAAATTATAATGACATCGGAATTCTCAATGAGCACCAGTCACACTATCACTCAGTGGCAGTTTGTGTATAGACACTGTGGAACTGCAGCAGCTACTATTTTTACTTGAAATTATCGATAACATTAAACATAATGATTCCAGTTTTCTTTAATTCTTTCTTTATACTTGTACAGTATATAATCCTTACACTTAAACTTAATGTCAGTAGCCATCCCCCGGTTTATGAAAAAGAAACAAAAATCTTTGTATGGAACTGAGCACTTCACAGTACCAGCGGCATAGTGTTTGGTTGTTGTGCACATGCCCACATAGAAAGCTGCACACGACACTGTGAGGGAGGGAGAGAGAGTGAGAAAGCACTGTCGCTCCTACAATGCCGACCCTGGTGTGCTGTTGAAAGGTAGTTTTTCTTCTCTGTGTGTGTATGGATCATTCCTTGTTCATTCCCTTTTCTAGTTGTTTTTTCAGCAGTGATGAAAAAACAACTAGAAAAGATGGTGAAAAGCAAGGGCTCTGATCGCCAAACACGCTCGAGAGGCATAAATGAAGGTAATTAGTAAAAACTCATTCAGTATTTGTTTCTGCGTACATAGAAATTTAAATTAAGCACCGTTGGACTATAGTGTTTTTAAGCGGATACTTTATTACGTTGTTATCTAATAATACTGAAAACTATTATCTGTATTGACATTTTATTATTTATTCGATTAAACTGAATATGGTTTTTAAGCATAATGTGCTTAAAAACCATGTACCATAATCTTGAATGTGATAAACTATAAAGTTAGATTATTATCCTGCTTCCAGCTATTCTGTTTGATTCATTTTTTTTCTGTTCTTTTATTTTAGAGTAAATTTAACCATGGCCTTGAAAAGGCCAAAAAAAGTTTTTCTGGAGCAGCATGCACACTAATTTTAGCTATGAACCATCACTGATTATGTACTTAAAACTCATATTTTAAATTTAATGAAACAATTATTAAGATTGGATAATCTTTAACTGTATTCACAGCGAGTAGTTGTTAGGGGCGTGAGTCACAATGACTTAAACGGCCATATCAACATCACTCAGTCCTCTGAGTACTGCGCAGCTGAAAGCAATGGAAAACTACAACTGTTTTTTTTTTCCAAGAAAATGTGGCTCTCTGCATTTTCATATAGCAATAATGGAGGCGCCTTCCTTGGTAAAATATTCCGCAGGTAAAATAGTCCCCCGTTCGGATCTCCGGGTGGGGACTACTAAGGAAGGGGTCACCAGAAAACTAAAAAATAACATTCTACGAGTCGGAGCGTGGAATGTTAGAAGCTTAAAAAAGGTTGGTAGGCTAGAGAATTTAAAAAGGGAAATGGATAGGGTAAACGTGGATATAGTAGGAATTAGTGAGGTTCGGTGGGAAGAGGAAGGCGACTTTTGGTCGGGTGACTTTAGAGTAATTAACTCAGCATCAAATAATGGGCAGGCAGGAGTAGGTTTCGTGATGAACAAGAAGATAGGGAGGAGAGTGGAGTATTTCAAGACGCATAGCGATAGAGTCATTGTAATAAGGATAAAATCAAAACCTAAACCGACAACGATTGTTAACGTCTATATGCCTACAAGCGCCCATGATGATGATGAAGTAGAATGGGTATACGAAGAGATTGATGAAGCAATTAAACACGTAAAAGGAGATGAAAATTTAATAATAGTTGGAGATTGGAATGCAAGCATTTGAAAAGGCAAGGAAGGAAATATAGTGGGTGAATACGGGCTGGGCAAAAGGAATGAAAGAGGGGACCAACTTATGGAGTTTTGCACGAATTATAATTTAGTAATTGCCAACACCCAATTTAAAAATCATAATAGAAGAATATACACTTGGAAAAAGCCAGGCGATACTGCAAGGTATCAGATAGATTATATCATGGTTAAGCAAAGATTTAGAAATCAACTCGTTGACTGCAAAACTTACCCTGGAGCAGACATTGATAGCGACCATAATTTGGTGATAATGAAATGTAGATTGGGGTTTAAAAACCTGAAGAAAAGGTGTCAGATGAATCGGTGGAATTTAGAGAAGCTTGAGGAAGAGGAGGTAAAGAAGATTTTTGAGGAGGACATCGCAAGAGGTCTGAGTAAAAAAGATAAGGTAGAAAATGTAGAAGAAGAATGGGAGAATGTTAAAAAGGAAATTATTAAATCAGCAGAAGCAAACTTAGGCGGAATAAAGAGAACCGGTAGAAAACCTTGGGTTTCAGACGATATATTGCAGCTGATGGATGAACGTAGAAAATATAAGAATGCTATAAACAGGAAGTGCAAACTGGCGAAAGAAGAGTGGATTAAAGAAAAGTGTTCAGAAGTGGAAAGAGAAATGAATATTGGTAAAATAGACGGAGCATACAGGAAAGTTAAGGAAAATTTTGGGGTACATAAATTAAAATCTAATGTGTTATAATACGAAGTGTTATAAAGTCGATAGATGGGTGGAATATATTGAAGAGTTATACGGAGGAAATGAATTAGAAAATGGTTTTATAGAGGAAGAAGAGGAAGTTGAGGAGGATGAAATGGAAGAAAAAATACTGAGATCTGAATTTAAGAGAGCATTAAAAGATTTAAATGGCAGAAAGGCTCCTGGAATAGGCGGAATACCTGTAGAATTACTGCGCAGTGCAGGTGAGGAAGCGATTGATAGATTATACTAACTGGTGTGTAATATTTATGAAAAAGGGGAATTTCCGTCAGACTTCTAAAAAAGTGTTATAGTAATGATACCAAAGAAAGCAGGGGCAGATAAATGTAAAGAATACGGAACAATTAGTTTAACTAGTCATGCATCAAAAATCTTAACTAGAATTCTATACAGAAGAATTGAGAGGAGAGTGGAAGAAGTGTTAGGAGAAGACCAATTTGGTTTCAGGAAAAGTATAGGGACAAGGGAAGCAATTTTAGGCCTCAGATTAATAGTAGAAGGAAGAATAAAGAAAAACAAACCGACATACTTGGCGTTTATAGACCTAGAAAAGGCATTCGATAACGTAGACTGGAATAAAATGTTCAGCATTTTAAAAAAATTAGGGTTCAAATACAGATAGAAGAACAATTGCTAACATGTTTAAGAACCAAACAGCAACAGTAACAATTGAAGAACATAATAAAGAAGCCGTAATAAGAGTGGGAGTCCGACAAGGATGTTCCTTATCTCCGTTGCTTTTTAATCTTTACATGGAACTAGTAGTTAATGATGTTAAAGAACAATTTAGATTCGGAGTAACAGTACAAGGTAAAAAGATAAAGATGCTACGATTTGCTGATGATATAGTAATTCTAGCCGAGAGTAAAAAGGATTTAGAAGAAACAATGAACGGCATGGATGAAGAAAATAAACAAGAACAAAACGAAAGTAATGAAATGTATTAGAAATAACAAAGATGGACCACTGAATGTGAAAATAGGAGGAGAAAAGATTATGGAGGTAGAAGAATTTTGTTATTTGGGAAGTAGAATTACTAAAGATGGACGAAGCAGAAGCGATATAAAATGCTGAATAGCACAAGCTAAACGAGCCTTCAGCAAGAAATATAATTTGTTTACATCAAAAATTAATTTAAATGTCAGGAAAAGATTTTTGAAAGTGTATGTTTGGAGTGTCGCTTTATATGGAAGTAAAACTTGGACAATCGGAGTATCTGAGAAGAAAAGATTAGAAGCTTTTGAAATGTGATGCTATAGGAGAATGTTAAAAATCAGATGGGTGGATAAAGTGACAAATGAAGAGGTATTGCGGCAAATAGATGAAGAAAGAAGCATTTGGAAAAATATACTTAAAAGAAGAGAGGCCACATACTAAGGCATCCTGGAATAGTCGCTTTAATATTGGAAGGACAGGTAGAAGGAAAAAATTGTGTAGATAGGCCACGTTTGGAATATGTAAAACAAATTGTTAGGGATGTAGGATGTAGAGGGTATACTGAAATGAAACGACTAGCACTAGATAGGGAATCTTGGAGAGCTGCATCAAACCAGTCAAAGGACTGAAGACAAAAAAAAAAGTATTCACAGCAGCACTCAACATTCAACTGATATCTTTTGAATACTTATTTTTTTTATTATAGTTCATATTTCACTTAGATTAGATTGGTTTGCAGTTTTTTGCTTCTAATTTACATTCTAAGAAATGAACATCAGGCGATTACCAAATACGGAACAGATTGGCATTTAGTTCTTTATTGAGGTCGCAGTTCTATTTAAACATCGCCTGTGTCCAAAAGGTCATAAAATGACGTTGTCTGTAAGCACAAAAGTGAGATGGCATTGTAACCATCATGAATGTCGATTAGGTTAGGTAAGGTTAAACCCACTGGGTTGGTCATAAATCAGCTGATTTTGAAGTAGAGAATTCTAAGGTTCAAATCCTAGTAAAGACAGTTACTTTTATACAGATTTTAATGCTAGATCATGAATACCAGTGTTCTTTGTGGTCGGGATTCAATTAACCACACATCTCAGGAACGGTTGAACTGAGACTGTAGAAGACTACACTTCATTTAGATTCATACATATCATCCTCTGAAGTAATACCTTACGGTGGCTCTGGAGGCTAAACAGGAAAAGAGAAAGGTTAGGTTAGGTTAAAACACTGATTGTATGTGATGGGCATCATATAAATACATAAGTACCAACAAAATTATTACCATGAGACAATTCCTTGCTGACATATTAGCTTCCTAGATGGTAGCTGCATTTTCATTCCTACCCCTATATTAAGGGTTGCGCTGTGAATTAAAAAAATATATCTATATCATTTTTCATATATTTTATTGCTCAAATTGTGTAATTAAAATGAAAGATGTGGCTATAAAAGAAGAAAAATTTCTTTATGAGACACAGACTCCCCCATGCAGCAGAAGAAATCAGGGCGAAATTTATCACAAGTTATAATTTTGAAAATGAAGTGTTTCCAGTCTGATCTTTATGTGAACTTTTTTCTTTATTTTCATTTTTACATAGTGGCAGCTTAATTTTTTTCTGGGCCATTTATTGGGTAAAGTTAAGAAAAAACACACAGCTAGTATTTGCCAAAAGAAATTGGACTTTATTGAAAGTGTAACAAATGAACTTATGTTAATCATAACCTTAAAACATAAAAGGAAATTATGAAATTAACATAACTTAATAATACTTAACATAGCAGCTGAATCAACAAATGAATAATGATGTTAAATGCAAAAATACATGAATAAACATTTTTTAAATACACAATGTAACAGAGCCTGAAAATAAGAGAACATAAAACACCTTAATTTCAAATTAGATACTTAAAACATAACATCAATAGAAAGTGGAA
Source organism: Lycorma delicatula (assembly GCF_047948215.1). Taxonomy (NCBI): domain Eukaryota; kingdom Metazoa; phylum Arthropoda; class Insecta; order Hemiptera; family Fulgoridae; genus Lycorma; species Lycorma delicatula. The sequence continues at coordinate 191,938,603 of NC_134458.1, read as the reverse complement.
CTGGAAAACAGTTGCACTACTAACATATACTGTAATATGAAAATTAGCAATGAACAGATTTCATTACCTTAGAAAACATTAATTACAATAATTTCAGTATAGAAGGCGATAATTACAATGTAATCACATCAAAATAAGTAATAATATAAATAGAGTTTATTTTGATAGATGAGCATTCTTGAGAATACAAAAAGCACAAAGTCCTAAAACATACCAGCACATCAGGAGTAATTTGTTTTAGGTTAATTTACGAGAAGTGTTATGAATACAGTGCATAAGTAGCAAAGAATTAATCTCGGCGATCAACAAGTTGCAGAAATAAATTATAGAGTTAATTACAATAACAAATCGTAATAATTAAACATGTAAAATAGGTAAGCCACCTATCATGAATGCATTTAAGTGAATAAATGGTTTTCTTTTAACTAAACTTGAAATCGTAAGGCATAAGGTATGATGAACTGAATGTTCCACAAATTTCAATGATAAAATCACTGTTTAACGTAATAATAAAAATTGAACTTGCCTGTTGCACACAAATAATATCAAGAGACGAACTCGTGAATGCAGATACATGAATACATACAATAATCCTGGGCGTAGTCCGCACTGGTGTATCAGGAATACAGAGGTGTGATGTGGTTTAGTGGTAGAATAATATGTAGCATCTCAGATGTGTAGCGACGAGTTTGGAGATTCTGCTTGGATGAGAATATTATCACAAAGTTTGCAGGAGAATATGGCCATAGGCGACTGTACTGGAGAAAAGTTGGATCTACTCTGCCGAAAAGATGGCGTGAAAGAAAAAAGGGGGAAACCAGATCCAGGTAGTGGACAGGAGAGAGTGTGTGTAAAAAACAAGAGATGTGTGCATGTATTAGTATGGGAACGAAAGAATAACGGGTGTATGAAAAGGGTAGTCAAAAATAATTCGATAGAAGAATGGACGCGGTCACTAAGGATGACGGAGGAAGTGTCGAACACGAGAACAAATAATAAAACAGGTACAAATGACAAGCCCAAAAATACGAAACATAGTGAAATTTAACATTCCTGTAACAAACAACAGGACCCAACCCTAGCTTGGAATTCATTGAAAATAACGGAAACTTTACGCCAAACGGCGTAAACACCATTTCAAGGCTATAGTTAAGGTTTGCTGTAAAATAAAAAAACCGAAAAAAAAAAATGAATCAAGTAGAATAGCTGGAAGCAAGATAATAATCTAATTTACACTTTATCACATTCAAAAATATGGTACATAAACAAAAACACTATAGTCCAATGGTTAATTTAAATTTCTATGTACACAGAAACAAATACTTAATTAGTTTTTACTAATTACTTTCTCTTTCACACTTCCAGCATGTTTTTGAACAGATTTGGTGATCAAAGAACCCTTGCTTTCCGCCATCTTCTGATCACTACTGAAAATACAACTAAACTGCTTTCATATTCCTTCCACTGACTAAACCGAGAAAAAGGGAACGAACAAGGACAATCCACACTCGCAGAATAAAAACTACCTTCCACCAGCACTCCAGCACTGTGCGAGTGACAGTGCTCTCTTTTCTTTGCTGCTTCCTATGTGCGCATCCACACAACAGTCAAACACCACGCCACTGAAACTGTGGAACATTTTTCCACATTGCCGCTGGAACATTTTTCTCTCTTTTTCATGAACTGAGGGATGTCTACTGACATTAAGCTTAAGCATTATATATTGTACAAGTATAAAGGAAAAAGAGACGTGTTATATTAAATGTTATCAATAATATCAAGTCAAAATAAGGGGTGCTGCAGCTCAACAGTGCCTATACATGAGCTACTACTGGTTAGCAGTTACTAAAAAAGAGATGTATTTAATTTTATCAAAAAAATTATAAAATAAATTGAATAATGAAGAAAGCAATATTTACTTCGTTAAGAGTTGAGCATAATGCATGCAGTGTAGCAATTTCAGCTTGTTGTTTCGATATCAAGTCATTGCTAGTATGTACTTGTTCTTCCAAAGCAGATACTACATCACCTTTTGCTAATGCATCTAGAAAAAAGAAAGAAATACATATTCAATTAATGTAAATTAAAATAAAAATTAAAAAAATAATGATACTATTTTTACTAAATAATCATTTAAAAGAATATAAGGGACAATCAATAATTAAAGAGATAAATTGATGTAGAGTAAAACCATTCAATGAAAATGAAACTTTTTGAGGATCAAGTTGGCAACCGTGAGAACACATTAAATAGTTGTTCATACATAATTAATTGAAACAAAACCTCTTTTGTTGATTTCAGAATATCAGTTCTGCTTCAATCATGTACACCGGAAAAGCAACGTCCATTGATGAGATTTTTGCTATCAAAAGGTGGGAAACTGGTGGAAATTTACTCAAGAATATTGGAAAAAGTATGATGAAAAGCGTTTAAACCGTACAAGTGGGTGGAACAGTTTAATTTGGGCAGAAAGAGTGTGACTTTGTTAAAAGCAAGGTTATTTAATTTTCAAATGAAGGTTGGCATTCCTGCTAAATTCTCACTTTTATTGCTAATCGTTAGCTAAGGTTGGCATCCCTGCCAATTGTTCATGTTTTTTATGACTCTTTTTTTAAATGAGGAACTTTAAATTCTATATTTATAGAAGGGCTTTTAATTTTTAAGTCCTTCAGACAGCTGCACTAAGTTCCATCCATGCTTTAAAACCTAATTTACTCCTGTACAGGGATAAATTAAGGGCGGAAATTAAGGATACAGGAATAATAATTCAACATACTTCCTGACATTTATTACTGATGAAATTTTGCAGTTATCAATGTCTGGTGACAATACAATATTCCTCCGTTACTTTTGCAAATATCCTCCCTGTATGGAGATAAACTAAGAGTATGGGTGTAAAAAATTCCAAAATCTGCACAACGGCTATGCGGGGTTTGTGGTCGCAGATGACAAATCCGATAGATGTTTGACATATAAAAAAATAACAGAAACTTGTAAGGGAGTTTTTGAGGTTTTGACTTTGACAACATTTCATCAATACTCATATATATATATATATATATATATATATATATATATGATGTTATCTTTTGAAATCAAATTAAGCTGATGCAATGCATGCTAACATGATTAAAATTATCACTAAAAGGTACAAAGCAATTTTTTTTTTTAATTTTTGTAATATTATTGAAAATATACTTTTGTGTACATTAATTTACACAAGACTGCACAACTAAAATAATGAGCACTACAAAACACTAATAAAAAATTTAATTAGGGGTAATTTTTACTGTCACTAAATACAAATACCTTTCTTAGTGATTAGAATCGATAAACGATTTGTAATCGATGTATTCAAAGCTTTTTCATTTAGTAAATTTTCTTTAACTTCTTGTAATTCACGTTGATTAGCTTGTAATATAGAAAGTTCTTGCTGCATTTCTTTCAGTCTTGATTCTAACCTTTCCACTTCTTCTATTCTTCTATCGACCTGATACGATACAATAAAAACACACAATTATTAATATTTTATTATTAATAATATACAGGATGTACAAGAAGTTTTTCCATGATTAAAAAAATCGATAATAAAAAAATTGTTGCAGTTACAGGTATGCGGTTTGTAGTAAAAGAAAGGCAAAATTATCATGTTTTTGTTTTTATATTGGTTTTTTGTAGGTAGACAGAATAGAGGGCAGTGAGATAGCGCAATGTGTGATGCGGCATCAAGAGTCAAAATCGCAGATTACTGTGCAGCAAAACTTTAGAACAGAATACGGATGACTAGCACCTGATAGCAAGATTATCGTCGGGGGTAAGCAAAGTTTAAGGAGAGTGGAAGTGTAATCGAAGTTCTGCGAAAAGGGCAGCCATCCGTTCATCCACAGAAGGTTGAAGTTCTGCGGCAAACATTTCTACATAGCCCTTCCAAATCTACCCGTAATATATCATGAACTAGAGATTCCCCGGTCAACAGTGCTCAAACTTTTACACAAGAAACTAAGGATGCACGCGTTTAAAGATCAGATATTGCAACATCTACAGTCAGAGGACAGTCCTCGTCGTACTGACTTTGCGATGAAGAGTTTACAACGGATTGATAACAACACCGTGTGTGTTTTTCAGATGAGGTTACTTTCCACACCTCAGGGAAAGTAAACGGGCATAATGTAAGAATATGAGGCTCAGAAAATCCGTACTTTATCAGGGAAAAAATTATAATTCCCCTAAAGTGAATGTGCGGTGCGGTTTAACGCACAACAGAATCATTGGTCCTTTCTTTTTCATCGAGCGATCAATAACAGCTAACATTTACCTAGGTATGCTACAATACTTTGCTATATTTCAACTAAATGACTTGCAACCTAGGATGGTTTTCCATCAGGATGACGCATCACAACATCAAGGATTACTAGATCGAGATTTTCTGAAAGAACCATTTTGCGGCTGAGGGATTGGGCGCGACGATCCCACTCCCTGGCCTCCCCGATCACCAGACTTAATTCCCGTAGACTTTTTCCTCTGGAGTTATGTTAAGGATAGAGCCTATGCAATACCCGTTCCTGATGTGGACGCATTGAGATGGAGAATAACTGAAGATGTTACTAGTGTTACCGAAGAAATGTTGACCGACAACACGTAGCGTGAAATTGATGATCGGTTGGACATTCTACGAGCGACAAAAGGCTCACATGTTGAAGTTTATTGACGGTAAAAAAAACTTGAAATTTTTTTTTTCTTTTGCCACAAATTGTAATCGCGGAAAGACTTTATAAACATTCTGTATATATCTTAATAAAATAACAACCGAAGTGAATTTCATTTGATTCTGCAATATATTTTTAATTAATTAAGAGATAGCAAAAACGTTTTACAAAATAACGTTAACTTAGAAATTGAATATACTACCATTAATAAATCAATAAACATTCTCGTAAGACATAAAAGTGAAAAATTGCATGCCTGACCGGTATTCCATGAACCAAGGACCTCTGGGTAAAGGCAAGGTGGTAGCGTTTCAGCGTTTCATCCGGAGGTCCTGGGTTCAAATCCCGGTCAAGCATGGAATTTTTTATACGCTAAAAATTTCCATTCGGGCTAAATGATTACAGCAGTCGATTCCCGCACGTGGTATTAAAAAAAATAATAAATGAATAAAAAGAAATTAATAAACAAAAAACTAATACGTAATCATAAAGAGCTATAAAATTTCTACTTTAATTTTACTAAATAAAATTAAAAAATTCAAAATAATACGTGATTTTTGGAATGATAAGCACGCATTCTAAATGAGAACCAAAACTGCTCACGATGAAAAAATGATAATAATCTACAGTTATTAAATATATAACTTAATTTTTTTGTTTAGCCTACCACCGTAAGATATTCCTTCAGAGAAAGATGTATGAATGAAATGAATGTACGAAGTTATTTTTATACGAATTTGAATACCAGATCGTGGATAGCGTTGTGTAGTGGTTGGGGATCAAATAACTACACATCTCAGGAACGGTCGGCCATTTGTTGTGTTTCATCACACGTATAATCTTGCTGTAAAAATATTTTTTTTTTTAATACTAACATTATTATTATTATTACGAGCAGATTTTCTGTTTGAAATATGCAACTTTATTTTTGCCTATATTAAGAAAAAAGTAATTCATACCGGATTATTTTCTAATAATTCTTATCTACTCGTATTACTCGCGTTATATTTATTACACAATTGTAAAAAGTATCGTTAAAAATGTATCGATTGTAAACGTATCGTACGTACAGAGTGACGCACGAAATGATCCACTACTTGTTTAGACAATTTCATTGTTTTTGTTTCCTGACATGCGATACATGATTTTAATCTGTTTTTTTTTTAATGCTGAAAACAAATATGAACTCAGAATTTTTCTATCGCACACGGTTTTTGAAAAATTTTTAAATTTTAATTAAAGGAATATTTTTCATTTTTCAAAGTACAGTTAGCATTTTAAGTTGATATTTGGTATTTTGTTAGCTCATTTTTTACCGTTTAACTTTGTTAACGTAATTTGTAAGCTATAAGTAAACAATACTAGACAAGAATTAAATCACATCACATCTAATATTGAAGAGTGAGCCTTCACGGACAAGATTAATCATGTGCGTGCAGGTCAAAACAAAAACACAGCTGTGTTTTTTGTATTAAGCACTGGATTTAGGGATGAAATAATTTTGTTCAGTCTTATCGCTGTCTTAAGTTTGTTAACAGTGCAGTGTCATAATGCCTCGAAATTGTGTAAATGATGAGGATGCCTTTTGTTTTGTACGCGAAAAAGGATAGTCCTGGTTTTTTGTACATCAGGTAGAAATTTCCGAATGCAAGAGAAGGAAAAATTAAAGAAGGAATACTTGTCGGTCCTCAAACAAGAGAGCTGGTCGAAGACGATTGTAGAAAATGCAGCTTGGGCTTCATTTAAAGATGTTTGCAAAACTTTTCTCGGCAAACAAAAATCCGACAATTTCCACGATATTGTTAATTAAACCTCTTATTTCATACACAGCTACGGGATGTAATATGTCTTGGAAAATATATTTCCTCCATTTCATGCGAATTTTTTCCTCGGAGACGTAAGTGACGAACACGGTGAGCGTTTCCACAAAGATATTTCGGTGGTGGAAATCCGCTATAAAGGGAAATGGAATACTAACACCCTAGCCGATTACCGTTGGACATTAATTCGGGATGTACCTGACGCTATTTGTACAAGAAAATCATGAGTGAAGTCAATCTAACCATGCCATGCGTAATGGCCACGCATAATTATAAATTTTACTTCTAACTAAATTTTCCGTTAATTTTTTTTGAATCGTAATTCATTTAAAATTAAGGGTGATAGAAAAATTGTATTTAAAAAGCTGTAATGTACGCAAAAAAGCAATTGAAGAAATGATATCACACTTAGAGAAACATTAATTTTTTTTTTGTCTATCAGTGTTATTAATGCGTTTGATGTTGGCAGAAGTGACAGCAGTTCATGAATATTAGTTTCTTTTCTTTTCGATGGCTGACAAAGCGTTAAGACTGCCTTGTAACGAAAGGCGTGCTCATACAAAGACGGTTTTGTGAACATTTTCAAACTCGCACTCATTTAAAAAAATACAAAAAATTTAATACTGATGGTTAGGTATTTGAGAGTAAGCGCGTACGGCCTAAACAGAATGTCGAAGCTGTTAGAACAGCGTTGCCGAGGAACCCAGTAAAAACAAAACAGCACAATTTAAGATTTCTAGGCGATCTATGCAGCGAATTCTAAAAACGGATTTGCATTTGCATCCGTACAAAATAACAATGTCGCCTAAATTAACGGTACACCTATGTATAATACGAAAGGTAAAGTCGATAGATGGGTGGAATATATTGAAGAGTTATACGGAGGAAATGAATTAGAAAATGGTGTTATAGAGGATGAAGAGGAAGTCGAAGAGAATGAAATTGGAGAAACAATACTCAGATCTGAATTTAAGAGAGCATTAAAAGATATGAATGGCAGAAAGGCTCCTGGAATAGACGGAATACCTGTAGAATTACTGCGCAGTGCAGGGGAGGAAACGATTGATAAATTATACAAACTGGTGTGTAATATTTATAAAAAAGGGGAAGTTCCGTCAGACTTCAAAAAGAGTGTTACAGTCATGATACCAAAGAACACAGGAGCAGATAAATCTGAAGAATACAGAACGATTAGCTTAACTAGTCATACATTAAAAATCTTAACTAAAATTCTGTACAGAAGAATTGAGAGGAGAGTGGAGGAAGTGTTAGGAGAAGATCGATTTGGTTTCAGGAAAAGTATAGCGACAACGTAAGCAATTTTAATAGTAGAAGGAAGATTAAAGAAAAACAAACCGACAAACCTGGCATTTTTATAGACCTAAAAAAGGCATTCAATAACGTAAACTGGAATAAAATGTTCATCATTTTAGAAAAATTAGGGTTCAAGTATAGAGATAGAAGCACGATTGGTAACATTTACAGGAACCAAACAGCAACAGTAATAGCTGAAAAACATAAGAAAGAACCAGTAATAATAAGAAAGGGAGACCGACAGGATGTTCCCTATCCCCGTTACTTTTTAATCTTTACATGGAACTAGCAGTTAATGATGTTAAAGAACAATTTAGATCCGGAGTAACAGTACAAGGTGAAAAGATAACGATGCTACGATTTGCTGATGATATAGTAATTCTAGCCGAGAGTAAAACGGATTTAGACGAAACAATGAACGGCATGGATGAAGTCATATGCAAGAACTATCGCATGAAAATAAACAAGAAGAAAACAAAAGTAATGAAATGTAGTAGAAATAACGAAGATGGACCGCTGAATGTGAAAATAGGAGGAGAAAAGATTATGGAGGTAGAAGAATTTTGTTTTTTGGGAAGTAAAATTACTAAAGATGGACGAAGCAGGAGCGATATAAAATGCCGAATAGCACAAGCTAAACTAGCCTTCAGTAAGAAATATATTTTGTTTACATCAAAAATTAATTTAAACGTCAGGAAAACATTTTTGAAAGTAAATGTTTGGAGCGTAGCTTTATATGGAAGTGAAACTTGGACGATCGGAGTACCTCAGAAGAAAAGATTAGAAGCTTTTGAAATGCGGAGCTATAGGAGAATGTTAGAAATCAGGTGGGTGGATAAAGTGATAAATGAAGAGGTGTTGCGGCAAATCGATGAAGAAAAAAGCATTTGGAAAAATATAATTAGAAGAGACAGACTTGTAGGCCACATATTAAGGCATCCTGGAATCGTCGCTTTAATATTGGAGGGACAGGAAGAAGGAAAAAATTGTACAGGGAGCAACGTTTGGAATATGTAAAACAAATTGTTAGGGATGTAGGATGTAGGGGTATACCGAAATGAAACGACTAGCACTAAATAGGGAATCTTGGAGAACTGCATCAAACCAGTCAAATGACTGAAGACAAAAAAAATGAATGGTTGACAACAAACATCAAAGTATGGCATTCATGAACGGGCTGTGAACGAAGACGTATTGTTGAACAATGTTTGGTTTTCATATTAGACACATTTTCACCTAGATGATGTAATTAATAAACTTAAAATTAAAATTTAAGTGTTTGCGCTTTCAAAAATCCATCACACTTCGAGAATTACGGTACGGGCCGCTATGTCAGGAATAACAGGCCATTCTATTTTGAAACAGGCAGTGAACAGTGAACGTTACCTAAACGTGCTGCGTAATAATTTTGTTCCTCAGTTTGTTGCAAAAGGGTTTACATTAGAAAACGAAAGCTTCATGCAGGATGGACCCAGACCATACACAGCTAATATTGTTTTAGACTTTCTACATGAAACTTTTAACGGAAATGTTATTTCAAACCGATTTCCTAATTGTTTTGCGTGTGGAAAGAACTGGATCCCGAAAGTCCTGATTTGAATCCGTTTCATTATTTTCTTTGTGGATTTCTAAACGAAAAGATTTTCCCTAAATATCCTTAAACAGTAATAGAAGTCATAATGGAGGTGTGGACCGAGAACGGAGGATATGTATCTTCGAGTTATAAATAACATAGCAGTTCGTGTTGTAGAAGTCGATAGACGTGATAATGGTCATATTGAACATGTAATAAGCAGAACATAATTTCCAGATAAATAGTAAAAACCTTGTATTTTACTTTTCTGTATTGTGATTTAAATATATATATTTTAACGAAACCAAATGTTGCATCATTTCGTGCAACACCCTGCACTAATCCACTTCTAAACGTTATGATGGCCTTCCTGATAGAAAAACTAAATAATAGATGTTCTATGAATAAATAGCATGGTGTAAATTATATTCAAAATGAGTTTACAGTAAATGAATACAAAAGATTTTAAAACATACAAAGAAGCGTGTTTAACTTAATTATATAAAATTACCAATACAAATATAATATCATGAAAATGAATTACGAAGCATTAAAAAATAAAAATGAACGAAGATAAATTACGGATGTTAGAACTTCAAAATATTGCAAAAATAAAACATCATTCGAAAAGTCAAAAAATTATGCCCGAAAAACGATTAAAAGAAATAAACATAAACGGTAATAAAATCAAACAAGTAACCCGATTTAAAAAAATCCTATTCGGAACGATGGAAGGTGGAGGTAGATTTCACCGGTGCTAAGGTTTTTTTGTCTTCAGTCATTTGACTGGTTTCATGCAGCTCTCCAAGATTCTCTATCTAGTGTCAGTCGTTTCATTTCGGTATACTCCCAACATCTTACATCCCTAAAATTAGTTTTACATACCACAAACGTTGCCTGCCTGCACAATTTTTTCCTTTAACTGTCCCTTTTTGTTAATGCGACTATTCCAGGATGTCATAATACGAGTTGTGTGAGAAAAGGAATGAGATTGGTAACACTGCGCGCGATCTGGCAACGCTGCGTCTACCGGTCTGTGCTAGACCGGTTTTTCATCCCTTCCACATGCTGAGTACGAGTTTCAACTCCGTTCAGCCAATACATTATTTTTGACAGCGCCATCAACGAAAATGGAGCATCGGAATTTAGAGCGACGTTGTGCGAACAAATTTTGTGTTAAACTTGGAGAATCCGCGAGTGTGACCATTGAAAAGTTGAAACCGGCCTACGGAAAACATTGCTTATCAAGAGCACAAGTTTTCCGCCGGCACAAATATTTTTTGGAAGGCCGAGAACACGTTGAAAATCAGCCTCGCTCAGGGAGACCTTCGACTTCAAAATGTGGAGCATGTGAGGGTTCTTGTGAGATCAAACAATAAGGATGATAAATTTAAACGCTTTCACCGTACATAACATTTTGACAGACGATTTGAACAAGCGAAAGATTTGAGCGAAATCGGTGCCAAAAACCTCACAACGGAACAGGACAATCGAAGAAATGTGCGCGTTGATCTTGAGAGGATTGACGATGACCAAGAATTCTTCAATCGTGTGATCACAGGTGATGAATCCTGGGTATTTGAGTACGATCCTGAAACAAAGCGGCAAAGCGAAGAGTGGCACTCCGTCATTTCCTCGCTGAAAAAATGTCGAATGAGCAAATCAAAGCTGAAAACCGTGCCGATTTGGTTTTTTGACGGTAGGGGTATATTGCGTAAAGAACTTTTTCCTGCAAGACAAACCGTCAACCGAGCGTTTTACAAAGGTGTCCTTGAAAGGCTCACGAAAACAGTGATTCGCGTGACACCAGATACTGCAGACAAGTGTATGCTTCATCGTGACAACGCCCAGTGTCACACGGCCGTTTCCATCGGGGAATTATTGACCTCAAAACGCATTCCTACGGTTCCTCAACCCCTGTGTTCACCTGATATGAGTCCTTGTGACGTTTTCCATTTCTCGAAATTGAAACGTGTCTTTAAAAGCCGTACCGTTTGAAGCCTTCCAGCGCTGCTGCTACTACGAGTGGGAACGACGACTCCGCCGGTGTATAGCTGCCAAAGGGAACTACTTTCAAGGGGATAATATTGTTGTTTGAAAAAAATAAATAATTTGTTAAGTAAAAAGTCAGTCTCATTACTTTTCTGACACACCTCGTATGTGGCCTATAAGTCTGTCTCTGTTTCCAAACGCTTCTTTCTTCATCAATTTTCCGCCACACCTCTTCATTTGTCACTTAATCCACCGGTCTCATTTTTAACATTCTCATGTAGTACCGCATTTAAAAAGCGTCTAATCTTTTCTTCTGAGGTACTCCGATCGTCCAAGTTTCACTTACACATAAAGCTACGTTCCAAACGTATAATTTCAAAAATATTTTCCTTACGTTTAAATTAAGCACGCCAAGGTCGGCACTGCGGAAGCGACAGTCCTCTCTCTCCCTCGCCGCCTCGCGTGCAGCTTTCTATAAGCGTATACGCACAACATCCAAAAACCACGCTGCTGGAACTGTGAAGCGCAAAGTTCCATACAACGGTGTTTATATCTTTTTCATAACCTTGGGAATGTGTACTGTTATTAAGCTTAAGGATTATATATTGTACAGTTATAATGAAAGAATTAAATAAAAATGGACTCGTATTAAATGTTATCGATAATATGAAGTGGAGATAGGGGTTGCTGCACTTCCACAGTGCATATACGCGAGCCACCAGCGAATAATATAATTATTATTTATCAGTACTATTGTTACAACTATGAGGAAAGCAAACAGTCCAACGGGTGGAGCCCTGTGAGTAGATAAGAGTGGCGACGGAAGCAAACTGTATAGGGCGCCGAACCAGCTGACAAATTGGGAATGACGAAAGAAGCGATCTCGACGGTCATGGGGTAAGCCTCTTAGCCCCCTGAGTAGGCTCCGGGATTGATCTGGGCTGATCCCCAGGGGTGAAGGTTCTGGCTAGACTGGTCGGCTAATTTAATTATATTATAGTAAATAATTTAAAACAATTTTCCAGTTATTTTTACCTGTTTAAATATTCATAACAGGATTTACGAAGAAGTAAAGTATAAAAACTGTTCAGAAACTAAGTCAATGCAAATAGTAACATAAAATATTCAACAAAATGATGGGACATAATATTTTAATTTATGAACGAAATTAGTTATAATATATATATATATATATATATATATATATATATATATATATATATATTCCACTAGGAAAATCAGTGCAGCACATTGTTAAAAGTAAAGTAGAAGTGATGTTAAGAACGAAGACGCTCCGGCAATTATTTCTACTTTTTTCCCATTGTTAACCACTTCCTGGTTTAGTTATACGGGATGCAAACACTAATTTAAATAGAAAACGACGAGTCTTGATGACCTAATTCATTATTTCATGTTTATCCAGATTTCCTATAAGGAAACAACATATTTTACAAGCGTACTCCTCTCAACAAAATGATGAAAAACGTTCGCATAAACATAGGTCTATAAACGCTCTATTAGCGAGTTAAAATTTCGCCCGGAATTCATTCCCACGTGAAATGAAGTCGTACAGAAATTTTTAGGAAGTTATTTCGGGGCGAAATTAATGCTTTCCTATGGTTTTTCATCGGACAAATAGAATAAAATATGTTTTAAAACCGTATATCTAATAGTTTTTGTGATTTCCAAAAGTAAAAGTGAAAAATTTGTCGTCTGGGAACCGTGATTTTAGGTTTGTAAAACAGTAACTTCAATAAATGATTAATAAATTCGTAAAATTTATTAACGTATTTATACGCAATGTTTCTAAAACGGTGGGCTGGGTATACGTTGTTAGATTCTACTTCTAAGACAAACAAAAAATATCCTTAGGAAAAATGGCGATTTCTCCTTCCTTTCTACCTTATTTTTATATAAAAATTTATATCTCAAGTTCGGATAGAGGAATCACATTAATATCTGGTAAGCGTCTTGGTAATAAAGTTTTAAAATTAGCAAAAAAATCAGGACCTTTATATTTATTTATACCTTTATAAATTAAAAAATGGCGACCGTGTTTAATTTTTAATACGTTATATCTTCATAAATATTAGTTTTATCTTTGCTAAAATATTAAGCCTTCTATTTTCAACAAAATGAAATTTTATTTTTAAAATTCATTTAACAAATAGCCGAGTTATGGCAGAAAATTGATGTAATTTTGTTTCTGTTTTCACCTCCTCCAATTTTTCGTTAAATTCGATGAAATATTAATTGTTTTTATTTGTTATTAATTCTAGTATGTAACAAATTAAGTAATAATTTTCTCACAGTAAGGTTTAATATTACATAATAATGAAACAATTGATATTAATTTTTTACTTGTGAATAATTTTACACAGCGACTAGTGCTGTTGATCATGTTAACAATGTAAAAATGAAGCTTCTTTCAACAGGAATGGTGTTCAAAACTATCAATCTGGTGCGACGAGAATTGTCATGGTACCTTTCAAAGTAGCCATCAAACAGTTTCCCTGAATATATGATCAGGTATTTTTAATGACTATTTTGGGTCGTCATTCTACCAAATCGTTTAAATGAAAAAAAATTATGTCGCTCATTTAACCCAAAATCTTCCACATTTTTTGGAAGACCTACTTCTACAATTAAGAGATAATATATGATTTCACCACGATAGACCTCCAGTACATTTCAGTCTGTTGGTATCAGATTTCCTGGATGAAACTTTCCATGAAAAATAGATAGGCCGCGGAGGGCCTGTGCCCTGGCCGGCCCGATCACCTGACTTAAATTCGCTTGACTTCTACATTTCACAGGATGAAGATGAATGATTTGTAGAGTGTGTGAAAATGCCATTCCTGAACGGGATTTGAAACCGGAACCTGCAGATGAAAGGCGGAGAAGCTACGACTCGCACCACGGATCCCGGCGCGAGTTGACTTCTTGACTACCTGTGGGGCCATTTGAAACATATTATTGTTTATTCGAATCAACATTGAGGATTTTAAACAAAGGATCCAAAATAAATTTCAACACATTAGGAATACTCCCGGAATTTTTGAACGATTAAGACAATCTCTCAGAAGAAGACTGGAGACTTGTATAATCTCTATTAATGGACACTTTGAACATCTTTGATAATTTTTAACAATTGTTCTGTTTAATTACACCTAATGTTCTACAATAATTAACGTAAGATTATCCCAGGTAGTTGTTTTATTATTTTAATTATCGGATCTGTTATTGTGAGAAAATTATTACTTAATTTGATATATACTAGAATTAACAATAAATAAAAACAATATTTTACCGAATTTAACATCAAGTGGAGGACATGAAAACAGACACAAAATTACAACATCAATTTCTCCCATAACTCAGCTATTTGTCAACCGATTTTCAAAAGTAAAATGCCATTTTGTTCAAAATAAAAGGCTTAATATTTTAGTATATAACATAAATTTTTATAAAACTAATATTTTTGGACATATAACGAATTGAAAAAAACAAGGCCGCCATTTTGTAATTTGCAAAGGTATTTAATTCCTGATTTTTTGCTAATTTTAAAAGTTTATTACCAAGTTGCTTAACAAATATTAATCCGGACTTGAGATATAATTTTTTTATAAAAATAACAAAATAGTAAACAGGGATAGAACAAAGGAAAAATGGCAACTTTCCTTTAAGGATTTTCTTTGTTTAGTTTTACTAGTAGAATCTGAAATAGTATAGCCAGCCCACCACTTTAGAAACATCCTGTATATTGTACAGGTGATTACAAACGATTCATTGGATTTTAATCTACGAAGGTTAACGTTAAGTTAAAGAAAAAACAAACCTATATTTATTACTTCATAAATATTTTTAGTCCTAAATTAATAATAATTAAAATGTAAATTGTGAAAAAATTAAAATTAATAATTATAGAACTGAGACTAAAAACAGAACTATTTACGTAATAATTATTTACGTAAAAGAAAAATATGTTTTAAAAATTAAATGGCATTTAGCATTTTAAACGTGTGGTATTTAAAGTTTAAAATTCTATTTAAATGGAAAAGATTTTTACTATTAAATAAAACCATATATTATATATTACGCTTCATTTACCAAAATTTAAACTTACATTTGATTGATTTTGCAAACTTTTCCAAATTTTTTACTGCTTGTTGAAAAAAAATATCTAATTTTTCATTAATATTTTCTTTATTTTTAAATTTATAAAAAACATTAATTTCACCAGTAAAAAAATAAGACAATTTTACACAAAAAAAGCTCTCTATCGTTTTTCTACGAGAAAAAATTAAGAAATTATGGAAAAATGATAAAGTTACCCGTACTACGATAGCGCGATTTTTGGGCATATTCTAAAATTCGTTAGCGCCCTTTTGGTTTTGCTCGTAGAAAAACATTCCCGGAAGGTTTTTACTTCCTTATATGAAGTAAAGGAAATACTGTGATCGTGACAGATTTCAACGGAAATATTCATTTTGACCATCCCTGAATCCATTATCAGTAGTTTTGGCGTGATTTCTGCACGTATGTATCTCGCATAACTCAAAAACGATTAACCGTAGGATGTTAAAATTTAGGACTGTTGTAACATCTAATTGCGCGCCTTCCTTTTTTATTGCAATCGAGTAAACCAAAAGCGTTTAAAAAAGTCCCAAATCCAATGTTTTGGATTTTTTACTTTTTCTTATTGAAAAATATCATTTGGTTTGATAGATAAACGTGGCCGCCATTTTGTGTCATAATTAGATTTATTATTTGTGAGAAAATTATTACTTAATTTGATACATATTAGAATTAACAATTAATATTAATCGAATTAAACGTAAAGTGGAGGACATGAAAACAGACACAAAATTACATCAATTTTTTACCATAACTCGGCTATTTGTTAACCGATTTAAAAAAAATAAATCAATTTGTTCAAAATCAAACCCTTAATATTTTATCGAATACAGAATTTTGATAAAACTTATATTTATGGAGATATAACGGATTGAAAAATAAACATGGCCACCATTTTATAATTTTTGAAGGTATTTAATTCCTGATTTTTTGTAAATTTTAAAACTGTATTACCAAGACTGTTAACAAATATTAATGTGATTCCTCTATCCGAACTTGAGATATAAATTTTACATAAAAACAACAAAATGGCGGACAAAGGAAGAACGACGAAGAAATTACCATTTTTCCTAATGGTATTTTTTGTTTAGTTTTACAAGTAGAATCCAAAAAAATAAAGCCAGCCTACCATTTTAGAAGCATTCTATATATCAAAAAAAAAAAAAAAAAAAAAAAAAAAAAAAAAAATTACAATGAGATAGTAAACCGTACGGTAACAGCCTCGTAGATATTTCTACGAGGCTGTTTTAGAAAACAGACCGGCCTTTTTAGAAACAGGCCGGTCTACGATAAACGCGATCGACAAAGTTAAGACCTGGGCATTAAATAGTAGAAACGGCACGTGGAGAACTAGGAAAATCCCACTTATTATAATGTTGGATATAAAAAATGCTTTTGGATCTGTTCCTTGGAAAGCCATTATCGCAGCATTACAAGCCATGAATATAAGTGATTATCTAGTCAACCAGATTAATCAATACCTTTACCATAGATTCATCGAGGTTAAAACGTTAGAAGGAAAATCCACATTTGAGATATTTGGAGGAGTTCCACAAGGATCAGTCTTGGGCCTATACTGTGGAATATTTTTTATGACAAAATTTTTAGATTGGATTATCCCGAGGGGGTTTTGTTGTTGGATATGCTGATGACATTGCTATCCTAGTAGAAGACAGAGAAGTTAATAACCTAGAGGATAAAGCAAATCAGGCGTTACGAATAATTGATGAATGGCTGGTAGGAAGCATGCTACAGATATCCCCTAACAAATCCTGTTGTTTGGTGTTTTCAGGTAGAAGACCTATTAGAAACCTCAATATAAACATTAGAGGAGAGAGAATTAAGGAGGTCAAAGAAGCAAAGTATTTAGGGGTTCTTTTGGGTAAAAGCCTAAGATTTAGCAAACACGTAGAGATGATTTGTAAGAAGGTCACTCCTTTGATTAAGGCATTGAGGACTCTTTTCCAGAACCATGGTACACCGAAAATGGTAATAAGGAGACTGATAACTGCGGCTACCACGTCAGCAATTTTATATGCGGCCCCGATATGGGGAGATACAATGAATATTCAGAGAAACAAAACAAAATTAAAAAGAGTACACAGGCTTGCTTTACTGCGTGTAGCTGCGGGATACAGAACAGTGTCATACGACGCGTTGTGTATATTAACGAAGGTTCTACCCGTTGATTTACAAATTAAACGAAGAACATTTAGATATAGGGGTATGTCCAAAGATGAGGTTGAACGGCTAATTGATCAAGAGTGGCAGGATACATGGACACACTCTAGAGTTGGGGATTGGACC
Organism: Lycorma delicatula; assembly: GCF_047948215.1. NCBI lineage: Eukaryota > Metazoa > Arthropoda > Insecta > Hemiptera > Fulgoridae > Lycorma > Lycorma delicatula. Next base: position 191,920,754 of record NC_134458.1, on the reverse strand, counting down.
AGGCGACTAATATCCAACATAAATATGTGGACTAGTAATAGAATAGGTAATGTAGATTTTTATACGACACAACTGTTGACGGGGCATGGCTCGTTCGGCCATTATCTGTTTAGAATTGGAAAAAGACCTACCCCACAATGTGTGTACTGCCCAGAGACTGATGATCGGAACACACTGTGTTTGTATGCCCAAGATGGGCTCCAAATAGAAGAGAAATTTCGGACAACGGACTTACACCTGAAAACCTCTTAAATTGGATGGTCTATAGTGACGATAACTGGGATTGGTTCCGTAGGTTTGCCGGGGAAATCTTACGCACCAAGGGAGAAGAGGACAGAAGAAGGGGTTTGTGAAATTAGGGTAGGGAGGACAGTCCCTCCGTGGAGGGCCCGTACGCCGTGGTGTGCGGATTCCTGAGAAGGGGGGGGGGAACTCCTGGGGAGTGTGGGACAAATAAAAGACCGAGTCCCGGTTGGCGGTGCCGCTCCTGCGGGTGCCTCGGCGCTTAGTGGGGGCGGTGCCGCTGATTAGAGGCAAAGGCATAATGACCGAGACCCGGTTCCCTGCTGAGGGGATGGGAGGTGGCGTAGCCATACCCCGTCTCCGAGGCGGGGGATTAGAGGCAGGCGAATAAAATAAAATTAAAGATCCGAGACCGGGGGAGCTAACCTGCCGTGCCGGGTGTACAACCGGTGGGCGGTGGGACGCTCCCTTAGAGTAAAAGGACACTCTCCCCGACTGAGTATACTTAAATGGATATCCGGTCGGGGAGAGAAGGGGGGAAAAAAAAGATATTTCTTCCAACCCACCGGTCTAGTGGTGAACGCGTCTACCCAAATCAGCTGATTTGGAAGTCGAGAGTTACAGTGTTCAAGTCCTAGTAAAGCCAGATATTTTTACACGGATTTGAATACTAGATCGTGGATACCGGTGTTCTTTGGTGGTTGGGTTTCAATAAACCACACATCTCAGGAATGATCGACCTGAGACTGTGCAACACATACATTTTAGATTCATACAAATCATCCTTCTTTCTTTTTCCTGTTGAGCCTCCGGTAACTACCGTTTAGATAATTCTTCAGAGGATGAATGAGGATGATATGTATGAGTGTAAATGAAGTGTAGTCTTGTACAGTCTCAGTTCGACCATTCCTGAGATGTGTGGCTAATATCATATTATCATATTAGATGTGTATATAATATGATACAAATCATCCTATGAAGTAATATCTGAACGGTAATTACCAGAGGCTAAACAGAAAAAGAAACAAAAAAAGAGATATTTCTTCCGCTCAAAAACCAAAAATTTGTGTGATATAAATAAAAATGTCAACGATACTGAAATCAAAAAAGGTGAGACGCTACATTTCTATTATGAAAATCTGTTATTAATTTACAATTTTCTTTAAATATCTACAATAATTGATAATAAAGAATGTTTAAGCGTTCCATATAATAAGAAAAGTTGTTAGAAAACTCATTTATATGTAATTCATATCACATTTACAGAAATAATACGATTCTTATGATTATTCCTTGTTTAATAAATGAAATCGGCCCGGTAAGAGTTTTCCAACAAATTTCCTTATTATATAGAACGCTTAAACATTCTTTATTATTCTTATTACATATATTTAACATGTATTTTTTATGATATATTTAAAATTACGAGGGTAAGTCCATTATTATCCGCAATGTAGTTGTTAATTTTATTGCAATACAAATAGGAAACTTACATGTACATCATTTCTCAACATAGTCCCCTTGCATTTCAACGCACTTGGTCCATCGTTGCACAAGCTTCCCGATGCCCTCATAAAAGAAGGTTTTCGGTTGAGCTGCGAGCCAGGAATGCACCGCTTCTTTCACCGTTTCGTCCGAGGTAAATCGACGGTCCCTTAATGGTCCACTCCCTTGTTTGGAGTGGACCAAACAAGCGGTAGTCAGAACGGGCAATATCAGGACTATACGGAGGACGAACCGGTACTTCAAAGTCGAGTTTCTGGAGCAGTGTAAACGGGCATTGTCGTGCAACACCACAACACTTATCGACAGCAGTCCTCGGCGTTTGGTTCGAACTGCAGGCTTCAGCTTGGCCGTAAGCACGTTACTGTAACGCGCACTGTTTATTGCCGTGCCCCTTTCCTCATTTGGTTAGCTGGCATTTCTCCCACCACCACCCCATTCGGTCGCCCTAGAGTATAGACCAAATGTGTAAATCGGGGAGGCGCACCCCTTGTTACAATTAAAACTATTGAAGTTCTTATATCTAAAAGGCAGCAATTTAGGCTGCCACGCCTCGGTCGCTGTATGCCAGCTAGTACCTGTCCACCATTTAACAGCGCTTGGAACTAGTTTGGCTGGTGGCCAGCCATTATCTCAAGGAAGGATTCCTACAACAGAGCTTAGGAGTCATTATTACATTACACAACCCTTATAATTAACGATGACGGTTGAACATAGCAATCTCATCGAGGAACTCCCAAACGGTCCGACAATTCGGCTATCGCCACATTGACTCGCCGTTTGTGAACGGCCTAAGTTTCCCCCCGACCACTAGGTTCCAGGGTGGCTCGATCTCTGGCCCCCCCAAGAGCAGGGCAATCGAACATCATATGCACGTTCGACTGGACCTCCCCGCAGACACACAACTCATCAGCAACCAGGCGAAACCGAAACATATATCGGTTCAGGTTTACATGGTTGGTGAGCATCCGGGCACCCGACGCCCTTAAAAACGAACTCGAGGCCTACCATCCCCCCCAGATCCTGTATAAAACTATACAAGGATCTTCCCTTAGTCGTGGTGTGCCATGTCTCCATTGCGAGGTTCTATAGCCTCTTCCGCAGACGGGAGATGGGCAACTGTACGAAATTTTGTTCCGGTGCATTGTGATCACTGTTCCGCTCCGGTTCTGGCCCGGCACGAAACCGCATCCCAAATGCCTCGGCCTCCCGAACTCTTCGCAACTTCCACATGACTGCTCGAACTTTCACCACTAAATCGATTGGGAGAGCCTTTCCCAATACAGTAGTAGCCTCGTAGAAGGTTGTTTTAAATACACCAGTGCATACTATCATGGCTCTGCGCTGAGCACTCCTTAAATTTTGAAGCAGTGCTCTATTTCTTTCCAACCTATGCGCCCAAACTGGCGCCGCGTATGCGATCATACTTTCGAAAAAGCCTCGGTACACCAAGTACAATTGGCGGCCCGACAGCCCGTAATCCTTCCGAGCAATCCTCCTAAGCTTGTGCATCACAGAGACAGCATCCGCCGCAACTTGCTTAATATGGTTACTAAAAAGCAACTTATCATCAAACAAAACACCTAGGTACTTATGAACCCTCACTCGGCTAATTACACAGCCTTTATATTTAATATGGGGGTTTCGACTGCATGATAATTTGTCTGCACCCTTCAGAAGCATAAACTTCGTCTTGAGCACAGAAATCTTTAAATTTTGAATGTCCATCCAGCCCTCGGCGGTTGACAAAACCGCCTGCGCTCGGTCTTCCAGCAGCGGTCGTGAGTTGCCACGAACTAAAAGGAGGCAGTCATCGGCGAAAGCCTGGGCCGTGACCACTTCTGGGAATGTCAACCCCAGAAATCCGTCAAACACCAGGTTCCACAGCAGGGAGCCGAGAACCCGCTGTTTATTGCCGTGCCCCTTTCTTCATAATGTTCCAGTACTGGGCCTTGTGAGTCCCAAAAAAACCGTAAGCGTCAGTTTTCCTGCGGACGATTGGGTCTTGAACTTTTTTCGCAGGGCGAATTTTGATATTTCCATTCCATACTCTGCCGTTTACTCTTCGGCTCATAATGATGGACCCGTGTATCATCCATCATACGTGCTCGTAATGATCCACCGGCGATGATTCTGTCTAACAAGATGTCCCGTTCGCTACCGTAGCGATCCAAATGTTTTTTGCAGATGACCAAGCGCGTTTGTTTATGCGACCGTGTGAGTTGTTTTGGGACCCGTCTTGCACATACTTTATTAGACCCAAGTCTGTTGTGGATGATTTCGTAGGCAGAACCGCGACTAATTTGCAGACGATGTGTCGCTTCGTCGATAGTTACTCGTGTGTCTAAGAAAACCATGTCACGTGCACGCTCAATGTTTTCCTCATTTGTGGCGGTAAACGGTCGTCCGGCTCCTTAACACTTGTGCAACCATTTTTGAATTTTTCAATCAGTTCGTAGACACTCCGTTGCGGCAACACACTGAACCCGTACTGTACCGAAAGTCTTCGATGAATTTCGGACCCTGATACGCCTTCGACCACAAAAAACGGATAGCTGAACAGAAAGCGGGGCAGCCATGGTTATCGGTATTAGCGATATTGCAACTAACCTAGCAGGATCAAACCTGCACAGACATAACGACAATTAAACCACGCATGCGTCATCTACGCAAGACGACAGTACTACCAACATAAACAAAAATATAACTAAATTGAAGATAATAATTGTCATACCCTCGTACATAAATCAATTTAAAATGCTACTATATCAATTATTTATTTAAGAATATATAAAAAGAAAAATCATACTTACTTGTATACCACAATGAGCAACTTCGACTCTCGAATGAATATCGATCGGTGGAGTACCAGCCAACGCTTTATCGACATCATTACCAGTTAACGATGTTTGAACACTAATTTCATGGTATATTCTAGTCTTCGTTGTGCGATTCTTAACCGGGTATGGAGGCATCGATTTAATATTATGGATAGAAACAAAATTCATCGTATTATTACTGCCGTTTGAATTATTAACAGCTGCATTATGTTTTTGCCTTAAACTTGCAGTTCTATTTAGACTAGGTTCTCGGCTTAAATTTCTACCTTCGCGTTCTCTTGTCGAAAGATTTTCAGCGGATCTTCTATGCCTTCTCGGCAACGTTGCGTATTTTTCTAAAGCGTTAGATGACGTTTCGACGTGACTAAACGACGAAGTCATAACGTGAGGTAATTTTTTATCGGTATTCATAACTTGGGACGGTCTATTTTTCGGCAGATTAACTTGATTCGCTTTACTAAAAGATGACGGCCATCGACCATCATCGGTTCCGGAATTAATCGATCTATTTTTCACGTTCTGTTGTTTCGAAGAAATCGAACTTCTTCCTCTCGAAGTATTTTCGGTAGATAAAGCTCTACTTCTAGACGAGGATGACGCGCAAGGATTTATCGTAGAAGATTTGGCACTAGACGGATGAAGACTTTTTGTAGAATTTTGAGCAGTCTTATTGTTACCCGTTTTTCCAGATAACGAGCGATCACGGCTCATCGGAGTTCTAGACCTAGAGGAAGACGAAGCCAAAGAAGGACGGTTTGATGATGTCTGGACTTTCCCGTTCGAAGACGAACATTTTTTACGCAGAACATTAGTCGCGGCTCTCGGTTTATGGTAACCTGTCGTAGACGAACTTTCGCTACCGCCTTCGCTAGTACCGTCACCGGTATTTATCGATAGATCTCTAAAATCTTCAGATAACTGTAACGTAGTACTGACTAAATCTTCAGAAGAATAACAACAGCTGATTAAACTCGAATCGCAAGATACAACCGGGGTACCTTCGGTTTCGATACAACCAATTCCCGCACCGCCATTAACATCGACACCGCTATCGCTGCCGTCTTGATAACGAACGGCATTATCTTCTCGACTTAAAAATCCTACAGTACTATTGTCTTTAATATCATTATTAATCGAATCGGTTCTAACTACATCTTCTTCTACGACAGCGGCGGCCGCTGTGGAATCGATTTCATTATAAACAGACTCTGGCACATTATCTGCTTCACCATTATCAACATCTTCCATTGTTATTTCCGTTTATCAGTCACCTACATCACTGTAACAAACACAAATAAAAATAAATTAGTTTTATTTAATGGTAAAATCAATTATTTATAAATAAAAATCTGATGCGAACACCACACGACTTCCTTATACGCCTATTAAATTACATAAATGCATTTGAAAGGGAGATACGATCCTCCAATTCTGTAATAAAGTGGATAGTTACACGATTGCTGAAATATTAGTTTTTATTAACATCAAACATTAATTTATGAAATATTAGTATAAAGTAAAAGTCGCCTTATTACTCGTATTACTAGATCAGTATTATTTCTGGTGTGTCGTATAAATTAAACTCCTGTATACTGCTTACGAACTTACGGTGTAAAATATTCGGTTTTTATTACCGGATTATTTGGCGAGTAATTAAAAGTGAAAAAGAAACGATCATACAGGAAAAAGAATGATAACATGAAGAAATAAATCTCGACAAAAAAAACGACAAGAAGATGAATATGAAGGGGAAGAAAACTGTAAGAACAAGGGAAGAATAAAAAAATTAAAGAGAGGATTATGAATATAAAGAGAGAAAATTTGAAAACTAGAGAACGTGTACGCAAATTAAGATCAGAAGAATTATACGTAACCAATGAACGATTAAATGATCGGCAACAAAAAACAAATAAATGAAATGATGATCAACTTCGACTTGGGAAGAATATTGTCCGACAATATCACAGGAGTAATCAACTAACATATCGGCATGAATATATTGTTCTTGTCAGGGTCTATTTTAATGTAGATAAAATTAACTAGAAAATCAAAAAATAATACGATTCTAAATTACAATTTTCAATTAATATTAAATAATCAAATGTTTCACCAATTTTATTATTAGAAACCGGATTATGTGTAACATAAAATACTTGAAATATGCATCAAAAATGTCAAAATGTGCAACTTTAAATAAAAAAATAGAAATTTTTGTTTTTTTTTATTTAAGCAACCGCAGCATAGAATAAGTAAGGAATTGAATAACATACCGATAAATTACATTGACAGCGACCATAACTTAGTGATAATGAAATGTACATTGGGGTTTAAAAGCGTGAAGAAAAGATGGCAGATGAATCGGTGGAATTTAGACAAGTTTGAGGAAGAGGAGGTAATGAAGATTTTTGAGGAAGACATCACAAGAGGTAAGGTAAGGTTGAAGAAGAATAGGAGAATGTTAAAAAAGAAATTCTTAAATCACCAAAAGCGAACTTAGGCAGAAGAAAGAGAACCGGTAGAAAACCTTGACGATATATTGCAGCTGATGGATGAACGTAGAAAATATAAGAATACTGATGAAGAAAGTAAAAGAAACTATCGACAATTAAGGAATACTATAAAAAGAAATGCAAACTAACGAAAGAAGAGTGGATTAAAGAAAAGTGTTCAGAAGTGGAAAAAGAAATGAACATTGGTAAAATAGACGGAGCATACAGGAAAGTTAAGGAAAATTTTTGGGAACATAAATTAAAGTCTAATAATGTGTTAAACAAATATGGTACACCAATATATAATACGAAAGGTAAAGTCGATATATGGATGGAATATATTGAAGAGTTATACGGAGGAAATGAATTAGAAAATGGTGTTATAGAGGAAGAAGAGGAAGTTGAGGAGGATGAAATGGGAGAAACAATACTGAGATCTTAATTTAAGAGCGCATTAAAAGATTTGTATGGCAGAGAGGCTCCTGGAATAGACGGAATACCTGTAGAATTACTGCGCGGTGCCGCTGAGGAAGGAATTGATAGATTATATAAACTGGTGTATAATATATATGAAAAAGAGGAAATTCCGTCAGACTTCAAAAAGAGTGATTTAGTTATGATACCAAAGAAAGCAGGGGCAGATAAATGTGAAGAATACAGAACAATTAGTTTAACTAGTCGTGCATCAAAAATCGTAACTAGAGTTCTTTACACAAGAATTGAGAGGTGAGTGGAAGAAGTGTTAGCAGAACACCGATTTGGTTTCAGGAGAAGTATAGAGGCAAGAGAAGCAATTTTAGGCCTGAGATTAATAGTAGAAGGATGATTAAAGAAAAATAAACCGACATGCTTGGCATTTATAGACCTAGAAAAGGCATTCGATAACGTAGACTGGAATAAAAAAGTTCAGCATTTAAAAAAAATTAGGGTTCAAATACAGAGGTAGAAGAACAATTGCTAACATTTATAGGAACCAAACAGCAACAGTAATAATCGAAGAACATAAGAAAGAAGCCGTAATAAGAAAAGGAATCCGACAAGGATGTTCCCTATCCCCGTTACTTTTTAATCTTTGCATAGAACTACCATTTAATGATGTTAAAGAACAATTTAGATCCGGAGTAACAGTACAAGGTGAAAAGATAAAGCTGCTACGATTTGCTGATGATATAGTAATTATAGCCGAGAGTAAAAAGGATTCAGAAGAAACAATGAATGGCATAGATGAAGTCCTACGCAAGCACTATCGCATGAAAATAAACAAGAACAAAACGATGAAATGTACTAGAAATAAAGAAGGTGGACCACTGAATGTGAAAATAGGAGGAGAAAAGATTACAGAGGTATAAGAATTTTCTTATTTGGGAACTAGAATTAGTAAAGACGGACAAAGCAGGAGCGATATAAAATGCCGAATAGGGCGAATCAGAAATATAACTTGCTTACTTTAAAAATTAATTTAACGATATTTGAAAGTATATGTTTGGAGCGTAGCTTTATATGGAGTGAAACTTGGACGATCGGAGTATCTGAGAAGAAAAGATTAGAACCTTTTGAAATGCGGTGCTATAAGAGAATGTTAAAAATAAATCGGGTGGATAAAGTGACAATCAATTGATGAAGAAAGAAGCATTTGGAAAAATATAGTTAAAAGAAGAGACAGACTCATAGGCCACATACTAAGGCACCCTGGAATAGTCGCTTTAATATTGGAAGGACAGGTAGAAGGAAAAAATTGTGTAGGCAGGCCACGTTTGGAATATGTAAAACAAATTGTTAGGGATGTAGGATGTAGAGGGTATAAGACAAAAAAATCGATAAATTCGTTAATTAACAATTATTTTATAATTTTTTACTTTTGTAAAAATAAACAGAGGTACTGTTCCGCGGCTGTTAAATCGTGCAACTAATAGGTTTGATCAGCTGCAACGTAAGGCCTCCTTTTTTTAACAAGATACCCTTCTGAAAAGAATTGTAAATGTAGCGTAAATATTCATCATCATTAGATTTCAAGGAAGATATGCTAAAACCGGTGAGAATGGGCTTAATATGCAAGTGCATATGCAAATGCATATAATCCGGTCTCTATTTATTATACAAGATAGGATGATAAAGTAGTAGGAGTAAATGAATTTAAATTTATTTATTGAACTTATCGGTACAAATCCTTAGTAGTCCTCGAAATAGCACCCTTGTGCTTCGGCACAACTCATATAACGCGATTCCCACTGCACGTACGCATTCTGGAACTCGCTTTCCAGGATCACCTTCAGACATGCCGTCACGGCCCCTTGGAACTCTTCTACAGAGCTGTATCGATTTCCCTTGAGGGGACACTTCTTAAGAGGTTCACGGAAACCAACGTGCTTATTCTCCGCTTGCCCGCAGGCGACTGGAAAAAATATCGGTCTCTTTGGAAGGCTCCGCCTACCACGACCAGGTGGTCCGACGCTCCATTAGCGCTATAGAAATTCAGTCATACTACTTCTTGATCCTACCCTGTATACACACATATGTAATACTGCCTATTAAATTACATATACACATTTTTAAAAGTACATAAAATTTTATTTCACTACAACTTCTGATTTCTATTGTTATTATTGAATATTATTTATTGTATTTTTTTTTTTTTACAATTGCAGGTTAATAATTATTAAATCAATATATTTAGATTAAAAGAAAGAAGTTAAAAAAAAAACGAGAAGTCGGAGTCGAATCGATTTGCCTTCCCAATGTAAGATCCAAATATTTCATTAATTAAACTTTTATTTGGCTATAACTGTGGAACCGATGAAAATAAGTTCAACTTAAGATATATCGTTGAAAAGTTCTCAATGAGGGCTTATTACTGCAGTTACGAAAAAAGTCCAAAATCAAAAATCTTTTGGATTTTCGGCTTTTTTTGGACACTTTTGGTCCAGTCAATTGCAGTCAAAAAGGGGAGGTGCACAACTAGATGTTACAACGGTCTTAAATGCAAAATTTCAACATCCTACGGCTAATCGTTTTTGAGTTATGCGAGATACGTACAGACGTCACTCCGAAACTAGTAAAAATGGATTTAGGGATGGTCAAAATGGATATTTCCGTTGACCATATCCTTTCCTTCATATAAGGAATTAAATATATGTTACAAAACTAATATTTAGTCATTAAAAAATATAATCTTTTTATTAGTAATTAAACGGAAAGAAATACATTAACATGACGCAGCATTACTTCAAAAAGATATTCTAAACGTTTTTTCTATATCGCTATAAAAATTCACATAAAAGAGGAATTCATTAATTTTCTGGATGTTTCCTTTTCCTTTTTATTTCATTCTTTGGTACATCGACAAATTCTCAATAAATACCAATACCGGTAAACGTTGACTAGCGAGCATACGTTAAATTATATTTAAAATTTTCTCTGCAAATGGTCAAATTTATAAAAACCTTAAAACATGAAAAATTTCGTAAAAGTGGTTTAAAAAATTAGAAAAAATGTCTGTCGGGTTTCGAAAAACACTTTGTTTCCAGTCACCTTTCATCCTTATCAGATATTCCTTCTTTCCCCTTAAATTCTATTGTGAAATGTAAGTCTGATCTACTACATCCTTTATTTCGGCTGTGAATATGCTGAAATTTTAGCGATCGAAACTGTATACTTTTCATTCCATGTATCATTGTACAGGAAGCTGCCGGCAGATTGACTCTGGGAATTCCTTTTTCCTTCCTTGTACAAAGTAAAGGAAGTATAGTGATCGGTAAAAACATTCGATTTTCCGATTTCAACAGAAATATCAAATTTGACCATCCCTGAATTTATTTTGACTAGTTTCCGCGTGACGTCTGTACGTACGTATGTATCTCGCATAATTAAAAAACTGTTAGCCGTAGAATGTTGAAATTTTGGATTTAGGACTGTTGTAATATCTAGTTATGCACCTCCCCTTTTAATTGCAATTGGACTTAAAGTGTCTTTTGGACTTTTTCTTAAGTGCAATAATAAGCCCTCATTGAGAGCTTTTCAACGACATAACATAAATGGTACTTATTTTCATCGGTTCCAGAGGTATAGCCAAATAAAAATTTAATTAATGAAATATTTGGTCCTCACAAGGACCTAAATAATAGATATCCTACAATTTTTTTGATGGCTGACACTAGACTGACTAACGATAAAGCATTAGAACAACTTTATTTAATAAGAGAAACAAAAATAGTGAGAATTTGGCAGGGATGCCAATCTAAACTAACGAGTAACAAAAAAAGTGAGAATTTAGCAGGTATGCCAACCTTCATTTAAACTTTTTTTTTAATTTAAATATATTGATTTATTAACCTCTGATTGTAAAAAAAAAAAGGTTTTACGATAAATAATAATTCAATAATAGAAAAAAAACATCAGAAGTTATTAATGAAATATAATTTTATGTATTTTCCATTTAAAAAAAAATACGTGTATATGTAATTTAATAGGCATACAACGAAGTCATGTGGCGTCCACATCAGTTGTTTTTTTTAAGATACAAACCTTCGATTTAACAAACGTGTGGTAAATAAACAGGAAAGAAAGCAATAATAGATATACAAACAGCCGATGCTGTTGTAAGAAATTTGTCTATTGGAAGATGAATAGAAGAGAAAAATAATAAAAGAGAAGTGGTTTAGGGAATGGCACAACATATAGAGAAATAATAATATAATATTCCTAATTAATTCAGGTTAAAATTTAAAAAAGAAAAAAAAATAAGTGACCGATAGTTTAATACATTTGTTTACTGCTTTTACAATAACAAATTAATAACGATATTATGTTTTATCGAACCCCCCCCCCCTTCCAACCAGTATTTCCACTACCATGGTCCGATTTTGGCCGTTTTGTCGAACGAACTCGACAGACATTTGGTGACTTTTTAAGGAACAATTTCAGTATGATTGGCGCAAAGTTACGGCAGTTATCGTGTCCACAAGAAAGTGTATATATATATAAACTTTTGAACTGACGATGGTTTTGGTGTCTAAGGGGTGTGAAACGCAAAGATATGTGGAAATTTTCCAGAAGTCGAATCATGGTATCGATTACAATAGGTAAGCTATCTTATGAAATCTCCCTTAAAGATCATATATAAATGACATATGATAATAATTTCCACGTCTTTATAAAGGAATTGTTCCAAAAAAAGCTGACAGCACAATTGTAGGTCATTCACGCGGCTAAAGCCGCATTCCCGGAAAGTCCTACAACTGTGGGTTATTTTTGATGCACACACACACACACATACATTAAATATTTATCATTATATTTAAATATATAAAAATATTTTTTCGTTTATTTAATACAAAGATTCTAACTAAAGCGCGCGGGCATACTGTATTTCATTCGTGAAGGCGTGACGCTACTAGCATCGACGGTCGGCACTAACTAAACTAATGTAATTTAACAACTTACATACAATACATTTAGCTTGTACGGTCGGCAGACTGGTATAACCGCGTTATACCAGTTAACGCACCAGGTACCGAGTTGCTTTCTTAAACTTTAAGTATTATTAATTTATGGACTGAAATTAATACGGTGAATGGTGTGGTAAGTCATCAGATCTTCGGTGGAGTCCCGCAGGGGTCTGTACTCGGACCCTACTTTGGAACATCTTGTATGATGAAATTTTCCGGTTTCAATTCCCGCCGGGGGTGACATCTCGCTGCTAGTGGAGGCCAGTACCTTAGATGAAGTGGAGGACAAGGGGAATATTACCTTAGAATTAGTGAATGAATGGCTCGTCAACAACAGTTTGGAAGTCTTTCCTTCCAAACGCAAGGGTATTCTCTTCACCGGTAGGAGGATACTCAGAAGAATAAGTCTGCGCCTGAGACGAGAGGCAATTGTCGAGGTGGAAAGTGCTAAATATCTAGGGGTGTTACTGGATAAACATCTCAAATATAACAGTCGTGTGACCATGATCTGCGACAGAATGGAAACAACAATCCGTGCCATGCGAGGTCTCTTTGCGGGACAAAGAATTCCACGTGCGTCGAAGAGGCGAGTTATCACCTCGGCGATAACGTCGTCTCTTTTGTACGCCGCCCCGGTATGGGCCGATGCGGTTAATGTCCAGCGGAACAGAAGAAAATTAACTAGCACTCATAGGAAGTCGCTTCTGGACGTAGTTTCGGGGTACCGAACCTTATCATATGATGCACTGTGCGTGCTTTTTTCGGTATCCCCGATAGAATTGCATATTAAAGGACGAAAACTAAGGGCGTCCGGTGTAGCCAAGGATGAGGCCAATTCTATTATATGAGAACAATGGAAAAAAATCATTTTTGGAAGGCCGAGAACACGTTGAAGATCAACCTCGCTCAGGGAGACCTTCGACTTCAAAATCTGACGAAAACGTCGAGCGTGTGACGGTTCTTGTGAGATCAGACCGTCGTTTAACAATAAGGATGATAAATTTAAACGCTTTCACTGTACATCAAATTTTGACGGACGATTTCGACATGCAAAAGGTTTGTGCGAAATCGGTGCCGAAAAACCTCACAACAGAACAGAAGGATAATCGAGTCAAGATCCAGCGAAAATCAAATATGCCCAAATTAGATCGATAATAATTTCCCTTCTACAGCTAAAGCGCTATGTAATCGGGGAAATTGATGTTGAATTAAGGATAAATGGGTTCTGAGCAAGATACTATCCAAAAAAATGACAAAGAAATTGTAAACGGTACGGTAAGAGTCTCGCAGATATCATTTCTTCTGTTCAAAAAACAAAAATTTCTTTAATATAAATAAAACTGTTAACGATACCGATATCAAAAAAGGTAAGACGCTACATTTCTATTATCAAAATCTGTTATTAATTTACAATTTCTTAAATATCCACAATAATAGATAATAAAGAATGTTTAACCGTTCCATATAATAAGCAAATTTCTTATGAAACTCTTACCGTGCCGATTTCGTTTATTAAACAACGGATAATCATAAAAATTGTATTATTTCTGTAAATGAATTTTATAACAAATTTGCTAATTATATGGAACGCTTAAACATCGTTTATTATCTATTATGGTATATATATCGTCTATTACATATACAGAGTGTTTCGAAAGTGGTGGGCCGGTTATACTTTTTCGGATTCTACTTGTAAAACTAAACAAAAAATATCCCTAGGAAAAATGGCGATTTCTTCTTCGTTCTCCCTCTGTCCGCCATTTTGATATTTTTATATAAAAATTTGTATGTTAAGTTCGGATAAAGGAAACACATTAATATTTGGTAAACGTCTTGGTAATAAAGTTTAAAATTAGCATAGTTTTAAAATTATTAGTTATATGAAACTGTATGTTATACTAAAATATTAAGCCTTTTATTTTGAACAAAATGACATTTAATCTTTGAAAATCGGTTAACAAATAGCCGAGTTACGGAAGAAAATTGATGTTATAATTTTGTGCCATAATTATTAGGTCTATTGTTGTGAGAAAATGATTATTTAATCTGATACTAATATACAATACTAGAATTAACAATAAATAAAAACCAATTAATATTTCATCGAATTGAACGTAAAGTGGAGGACACGAAATCAGACACAAAATTACAACATCAATTTTCTGCCATAATTCAGCTATTTGTTAACCGATTTAAAAAAATAAAATGTCATTTTGTTCAAAATAAAAGGTTTAATATTTTAGTAAGTAACATAAATTTTGATAAAACTAATATTTACGGAGATATGACGGATTGAAAAATAAACATAGCCGCCATTTTGTAATTTGCGAAGTTGTTTAATTCCTGATTTTTTATAATTTTAAATCTTTATTACCAATACTCTTACCAAATATTACTGTAATACGTATATTCGAACTTGAGATATAAATTAATATATAAAAATAACAAAATGGCGGACAGCGGGAGAACGAAGAAGAAATCGCCATTTTTCCTAGAGATATTTTTCGTTTAGTTTTACAAGTAAAATCTCGAAAAATACAGGCATTCCACCATTTTAGAAACACTCTGTATTTAACATGTATTTGTTTTTTAAGAAAATTGTAAATTAAAAAGATTTTGATAATAGAAATGTAGTGTCTTACCTTTTTTTATATAAATATCGTTTTGTTAAAAACAATTTTATTTATATTACAGAAATATTTGTTTTTTGGGCGGATGAAATTATATCTGCGAGATTCTTACCGTACCGTTAACAATTCCATTGTAATTTTTTTTGGATGTCACTGCGTTTTGTTAGATTATTCTTTTATTTTTTTTATGAATTACTGATTGTTATTTTATGGATTTATTATTAAAATTTATTGCCATAGAACAAACAAATTAAATTTTTTTGTTGATAATCATATCATTCACTTCACACCATATTTTTCCTTTTTTAATAAAACTAGTATATAATGTAATATTGCACTTACTTTTGTAAGTGTAACCCTCGAATCTTTGGTTAAATTCGATTTTACCAATCGAATTAATTTCTTTTTTTAATAGAACTAGTGTAATCTCTGTAAACTAATACTTTTATTTATTTTTAAAGAAGTGATGGGAATTAAAAAAATTGTTTCATCTTCAGTACTTTCATTTACTATTAAAACAAGCCGTAGTATACTTTGTTTTAAATTTTATTATTTCACGCATATTATCAAGTTTTTGTACGCTACATAGTACTATCAAGTAATGCTATCTAGAGGCACGATTCGTAAACCCACCTTTTTGAGGAAAAAAATAACACATTCCAGCCCCGCGGTTCATCAAATGGAAAAAAACCGTCGACTAACAAAATTCGAGGTATTTTTTGAAACTACTCTTTATTACAAATGTAATTGAACTAAAATAATATCTTTTCACGTTTATTTTTCCCCCCCCATTTTCATTTCAATTTTAGATTAGGTCGTGTTTAAAACTGCAAATACAGTTCGTCGACTTCGTTGTGCCGTCCAGTTCCGTGGTCTTTTACCGGCGAAGTTCGAACGAATTTCTTGATTCCTATTGACTAGACTATTTTACAGTTTATTCATCGCGTGATTTAATTATTTAGGTAAATAGCTCCAGCCAGGCGGCTGGAAATCTCAGGAGAGAAAATCCCCTTTGGGAAACTACCCGGGAGTGGTCATGGACAAACGGCTTACCTTAGGAGAACATGTTAAATATGTGACCCGAAGGGCAAAGGCCGTCAGGGCCTCACTACACCCGTTACTGAACAGTGCCAGGCCATATCCACCGGTGACCAAACTGCTCATTTTTCGGCTATACGTCCTGCCGATTCCACCGTATGCTTACCCGGTATAGAGAGCTTTGTTGAACTCCACGCTTCAAAAGAAATTAGAAGCCGTCCAAAACATAGCGTTGCGGACGATATTTGGAGCACCGTGGTTCGTCAGAAACGTCACTCTTCGCTACGATGCGGGACTACACACCGTATCCTTTGTGGATGTGGCGCAGGCACGCAGACTGTTCAGGAGATCGGCCGTTTCCGGGAAATCTGCCGAGTGGACCCTACTTCACAGGGTATAAGAGAACGGCTTCATGCCGTAATAAACGAACCACCCTGAAGAGGCGGTACGAGAGTCAAAAAATGACAAACCACCCTTAGGAGCCTCTATATCGCGTAACCTATAAATGGAAACCGCGCGAAAATGACCGTTTTCACAATTAAATTAAGTTAAAACTATAAAAAAACTAGAAAACACCCCAAAAAGTCCCATGAAAGAGACCGAAATTTAATTCGGTCAGCATATGCGACTGCCTCCGGAGAAGGGGACGTATTTCTCCCTCCAAATAACCAGGGCCCCGGTAGGCGTATTACTGCTAGCCCATAAGGTGCTAGTACCAAAAGGACCGAAGGGAAATCACGCCGGGAATAGTAGGCTCAAAAGCTTAGTCTCCCAAGGTGAAACCCAGTAAATAAATTTCACGCCGGTCCGTACGGATAGGAACGCAAATTACCAAATCCGCCCGTAAATAAAACTTAAAATTTATAATCGCCACTAAATAACCCGTGAAACCCGTCCGATAATAGAAGACACAGCGGCAAGGGATGTCAAGGCTCTGCGATCTGTTAGAACTATTGAAACTCCCGCCATTCTTACGTTCTTTTTTTTAACATTTAACGTTAATTATAAATTCTATCCCCGCTATATAAAATAATAAAAAATTAAAACATACAATCTTAAAATTAGATTATTATAATATGAGAAAAATATTTGTGTATTTCTCTGGGAAAAAAATAATAAAAACAAAAACACAATGCAGTAACAGTAAATAATACAATAAAAGAAAAAAAGAAGATTTTTGGTAAAAGTAGGAAATATAAACAATAAAAGCAATGCATTATTATATATATATATGTATATATATGCATGCAGGATAATACAATATTTGATATGAATAGAAAATATACGCGCATAGTGTGTGAACTAGAAATTCTAGTACACTTTTGAACGATTTAAATATATCATGCGACCCTGAGAATAATAGAAAGAAATAACGCCTATAAAACAGAAAATAAAATAAATAATGAAAGCTTGAGTTACAGATAGAAGGCCTATTATCTTGTTACAAATATGTATTTCATCATATCGATTACTCCTTACGGGCAAAAACCATATTGCAATCTCTTATGGTTATTTGATAGCAATGTATATATCCTTGGAAAGATTGTTTCACAGTAACAAATCAATAGATATAATCTAGACAATTTCCTGTACGCTGAAAAAAAAGCTAACAACAGTTGTAGTAGAACTTTCTCGTCAAGCGGCTTTTTTCTGAGGCACGGCTTACACAGAAAATTTAATTTAAAATATTTATAATTTTATTTAAATATAATATTTTTTGTTAATTTAATTCAATGATTTTAACTAAAGCGCGCGCGAATACCGTATTTCATTCGCACGTGTGTGGCGAAACCAGCGGATACTTTAAATACGTTTTTACACTTAAAAAACGAGACCGCTGGGAAATTTCTCCCCTTAAGGTCGGCGAACCCGTGTAGTTCACGGTAATGTTAGTATGCACATACTGCATTGTTGCCGCGTTAAAATATCTTTCATTACGTAAGAGTTATTACGTTATAAAGTAAACAGAAAAATCGATGTTTCCGCCGACTATCAAATACGCGGTAACAAGTTTTAAACCATCAAAAGGTTAAGCCCGTTGAAATTCGTAGGCAGTTGGTTGCTGTGTGCGGTGACAATGTAACGAACGAAAGAAACGTCCGAAAATAGCGTGAAATGTATAGAAATTAATGTGCACGATGAAGAATGTTCGGGGAGGTCCTCGATATTCACCGAAGACTTGTTGAAACGCGTCGATGATGAAATCAGAAAAAATCATCGCTCAACGATTTCTGACCTGACCCTTCTTTTTCCTGATGTTTCAACGACTGTTATCGGTCGCATTTTTCATGATCATAACGTTTCAGAAAGGTTTGTTCATGTCGGCTGCCGTAACTCTTCACGCACCGGGTTGGTCTAGTGGTGAACGCGTCTTCCCAATGCAGTTTATTTGGAAATCGAGAGTTCCAGCGTTCAAGTCCTAGTAAAGTCAGTTGTTTTTACACAAATTTGAATACTAGATCGTGGATACCGGTGTTCTTTGGTGGTTGGGGTTCAATTAACCACACATCTCAGGACTGTACAAGACTATACTTCACTTACATTCAGACATATCACCCTCTGAAGTAATACCTGAACGGTAATTCCCGAAGGTTAAATAGGTTATGATGCAGTACATCTTAACGGAACCTCAAAAAAAAAAAAAAAAAATGAATGAGATCTGCTTTGGAATTTTTGATGTCAGAAAAAGGTGAGGAATTCCTTAATTGGACTGTTACCAGCGATGAAAAATGGATTTTGTACTACATGCCAGGCAGAAAACGGCAGTCAAGTGAATGAACTCATCCTAGATCATCAACCAGACCGACAAAGGTCAAGCCACAGCCATTTGGACGCAAACTGATTGCCACAGTCTTTCGGGATCGGTTTGGCATACCGCCGATTGATTTCATGCCGCGTGGAACAACTATAAATGCAGAATTCTATTGCGAAATTCTACGTAAATTACGGCGCGCCATTCCAAATAGTCGACGTAGGGTGCTGACCGACGGCGTCGTCTTGCTGCACGATAATACACGTCCATATGTTGCGGGTACGTCACGTGATTTACTGAGAATATTTGGATGGGAAATTTACCATCACCCATCATATAGTCAGGACTTAGCTCCTTCTGATTACCGTTGGTTTGGTGAATTAAAAGAATTTTTGAGCGGTAAGCGATTCGCTAGTTACAATAAACTTAAAAATGCTGTTAATCAGTGGGTAAAAGAATACGACCAAAGTATACTGAAGCCGGTGTATCGGTACGACAAACGTCTTAATTCATTTGGCGATTATATAGTGAAGTAGTATAGGGGAAAAAAATATTTATAAAATTTTCAGAATACATTTTTTTACGATGAAACGGTCTTTACTTTAGAGATAATCTCTCGTATTATACCTTGATTTAATTCTAACGCTCACATGTGACGTCATAACATAGCAGAATACTACAGCAGTAATCCGACCGCTAAGTAGGATGTGGGGTGTGTAAGAAGGGGACTGGGGGGCTTAGATAAGACCCAACTTTGATAGGAAACAAATTTGTGGATCGTACCAGATTCTGATTAAAAAAACCGTAACGAAAAAGGCCCACTATACTGTCTTCTACAGGGTGTCCCATATAAAACGCAACCCAACCTTATATTGGTAGGTATTGAAATAATAAAAAGGCATGTGTAAATGTAAATGTAATTTTTATTATTATCATCCATTAAGAGTAAATGTTGCAAGTGACCGCCATCTTCTTGAATAAGAGCTTCAATTCTTTTTACAGCGTTTATTGCAACTTTTTTCAAAGTTTGTGGCTGGATATTTAATACAGCTTGTTCAATATTGACTTTCAATCGTTCAAGTGTTCGTGGTTTGTTGCTGTAGGCTTTTTCTTTGAGGTAACCCCGTAAAAAAAAATCCGCCGCAGTCAAATTTGGAGATCTTGGTGGCCACAAGCCTCGACCGATAACACGATTACCGAAGAATTCCTCGACGAAATCAGAAGTTGAACCTGCGTAGTGCGATGTCGCACCGTCATGTTGTAGCCAGCAGTGTCTGTCTTCCTCTTCCAAGAGTGCGATGAACTGAAATAAAATATACTGATATCGTTCTGCATTAATGGTGTACTCGAAAAAAATAGGACCGATTATTTTCTTCCGCGATATCGCGCACCACACGCCCGACTTCTGCGGGTGTAATTGTTTTTCGTGATAAACGTGGGGATTTTCAGCACTCCAAATTCTACTGTTTTGGGTGTTTACGTAGCCGTCCAAATGAAACCGTGCTTCGTCTGTAAAAAATAACAAATCCATAACATTAATTCCCTCGCGCAGACGGAACCGTTGACAATATTGTAGCCGTTTTTCTTTTTGTCGGGCTCAAGAAGTCGATGAACCGTTTGAATGCGATAAGGTCGTAATTGTAATCGTTTTGTCGCCCGATGAACAGTCGATTTAGACAAATTAATTTCAGCAGACAAACGTCTGATCGATTTATTTGGCGAGGCGAGTAATCTGTATTCAACACCGACGCAGATCTTTTGTGTTCCTTGTTATTTACAGAACCGGTCTCTCTAAATTTTGCGACTAACCTTAATACTGATGTTTTGTTAGGAGCCGGTTTATCTGGGTACTTATGGCGAGACAAATCTTGCACTGCAATCGCTGATTTCGTACTGAAGTACGACTCGACAAAGAAAACACGTTCCTTTAGCGAAAACATCATCTTGTTTCCAGCAATACACTGAACGTTATGTTTGCATTGTTTTTACTATCGGTAGTGTTCTACTGCGTCGCCGCGATGTTCAGATGTTGGACGAGACCATTTCAGTAACGAGTAGGGGAGTAAGCTTTACTTTTGAAATTTCATGGATGAGTGATTGATGGGTTGCGTTTTATATGGGACACCCTGTACAACGTTACAAAATTATTACCGTTTTTTGGAGCGGGGGTGCAATTTAACAAAGGATTTATAGAATAGATGTTTTTTTATAATTGTTCAGAAGTATAAGGAATTAAAATCACCCCTTGTACTACCTTATAATAATAATTCCAATAATAACAATAAAGGAAAAATATATACGAAAATATATCATAAGTTATCAATGAAATTTAATGGGCGTACAGGATGTCATGTGGTGTCCACATCAAATTATTTCTTATAGGGCGATATAAAAACATTGTTTATTCGGAAAAAATACCCCATCTACGTCACTTAAACGAAAGAATAAAATAATCGATTGTATACATAAAAGAAATTTTATTATTAATTCGAGTACGGGCAGAAATTGAGTATCGATTGGACATTTGCCGAGCGAATAAAGATGCGCGTATCAAATTTTATTATTTATTTTAAAAAATTGTTTTAAATGACAAATCCGGTAAATAAACATCAAATGTACGTATATTTGTTTTAATTTAATTCATGTTCAAAACCCGATCATTTCTGAACACTGTACATCAATGACGTAGAAGCGAAGCTGTAAATTTTGATCGATCCGTACACAAATGTAATGGTCTGTACAAAAATAAAAGCAATTAAACTTTTAATATGTTTTAAAAAAAAATAATAATAGGTATTTAAATTTTTAAAAACTGTATCGTTCATTTATTCGATAATTAACCATCAACTGTATTTTTGTTTTCATTTTTATTTTTAAATGGGTTTATATATAAATAAGAACAACGCTTAAATGTACACGGATGGGATTTACGGGTTTATCTGGATTTTACAAAGAGGAGTTGCAGTTAGTTAAAAAAAAAAAAAAAATTGTGTAAACACAATAACGTCTAGTAATATAACTGTTTAACAGTTGACCTTGAAGCATCCCGGCCCTGACTACTACAAACATTTAAAATGTAAACAAATCGTCTAACTCCGTGTAATATTTACAAAGCTAACTTTTTTCTACAGCCAAATCATTCTTATGATTATAATCTTCTACAGGGTCATTCACGGGAACCGGATGTTTTTAAAATAATCATAAAAAAATTAATATTTACTTTAAAAAAGTTTTATTGGTACTGAAACACTTTTTAAATCAAAGCATTTGTTACTTACTCACGAACGATAAATTATGTCCGGCAAGTGATGTCCATTTTGGGCAATATATTGTGCAGCCTTTCACGATAACTGGCCTCAATTCTTTGCAGTATGTCTACATCAATCTGGGTGACGTGATGACGAATTGCGATCTTTAGGTCCTCTAATGTACGCGGTTTATTGCCGTACACACGCGATTTCAGAAACCCCCGCAGAAAAAAAAAACAACTACTCAAATCGGGGGACCGAGCGGGCTAAGAAATGTCACCGAATCTGGAATCGATCCGTCCCGTAAACAAGTTACGGAGAACAGCCATCGTTGCCATCGCTGTGTGCGCTGTGGCTCCATCCTGCTGGAATAACACATTTTGAAAATCGATTCCCCGGTTTCGTAACTCAGGGATGAAAAACGTATTCAACATCGCAATGTAACGATCCGGTATTACAGTTACGGCAGCGTCATTTTCTTCAAAAAAATATGGTCCAATAAAACCGACCTGTCCTATTGGACACCAGACAGTCACCTTTGGGCTATGAAGTGGTCTCTCGTGAAGCCGATGTGGGTTTCTTTCTGCCCGATACCGGCAATTCTGTTTGTTGACGAAGCCATTCGGATGAAAATGGGCTTCGTCACTCATTAACGATAACCAATTTTCTTTTTCTTCAAAAACGGTAAGCATTTGTCCTAAGAAATTTGTTCTAAGAATGTCCTTCAACTGTGGGTTGTTTCTGATGCACGCTTACAAACATGACTTCATTTAAAATACAGCGTGTCCAATATAAAACGCAACCCATCAATCACTCAGCCATGAAATTTCAAAAGTCAAGCTTACTCCCTTACTCGTTACTGAAATGGACTAGTCTAACATCTGAACATCGCGGCGACGCAGTAGAACACTACCGATAGTAAAAACAATGCAATCATAACGTTCAGTGTTTTGCTAGAGACAAGATGGTGTTTTCGCTAGATGAACGTTTTTTCATTGTCGAGTCGTACTTCAGTACGAAATCAGCGATTGCAGTGCAAGATTTGTCTCGCCATAAGAACCCAGATAAACCGGCTCCTAACAAAACATCAGTATTAAGGTTAGTCGCAAAATTTAGAGAGACCGGTTCTGTTAATAACAAGGAACACAAAAGATCTGCGTCGGTGTTGAATACAGATTACTCGCCTTGCCAAATAAATCGATCAGACGTTTGTCTGCTGAAATTAATTTGTCTAAATCGACTGTTCATCGGGCGACGAAATGATTACAATTACGACCTTATCGCATTCAAACGGTTCATCGACTTCTTGAGCCCGACAAAGAAAAACGGCTACAATATTGTCAACGGTTCCGTCGATTTCTGCGCGAGGGAATTAATGTTATGGATTTGTTATTTTTCACAGACGAAGCACGGTTTTATTTGGACGGCTACGTAAACACCCAAAACAGTAGAATTTGGAGTGCTGAAAATCCCCACGTTTATCACGAAAAACAATTACACCCGCAGAAGTCGGGCGTGTGGTGCGCGATATCGCGGAAGAAAATAATCGGTCCTATTTTTTTCGAGTACACCATTAATGCAGAACGATATCAGGTTATTTTATTTCAGTTCATCGCACTCTTGGAAGAGGAAGACAGACACTGCTGGCTACAACATGACGGCGCGACATCGTACTACGCAGGTTCAACTTCTGATTTAACATTTAAAAATAATACACATTTTTTTCACGGGGTTGTTCATTAATTACGTAAGGGAAGTGGGTTGATGAAATCTTACTTGGGGGGTTCTACGTAAGATCATTTGTATAAATTTATAACATTTTATAACTTTTTACATGACTGCCCGAAAAGGAGAGTAATGTATTTAGGGTGCATGTATGTGTGTTAGTTCCACCGTAGTAGTACAACGGCTGAACTAGTAGCGTCTTCCCAATTCAGCTGATTTGGAAGTCGAGAGTTCCAGCGTTCAAGTCCTAGTAAAGCCAGTTATTTTTACACGGATTTGAATACTAGATCGTGGATACCGGTTTTCTTTGGTAGTTGGGTTTCAATTAACCACACATCTCAAGAATCGTCGAACCGAGACTGTACAAGACTACACTTCATTTACATTCATACATATCATCCTCATTCATCCTCTGAAGTATTATCTGAAAGGTAATTACCGGAGGGTAAACAGGAAAAAAGAAACCAAACCCGAGAAGAAAGACCAGCAAATATTCCTTCTTTAATTTTTCCTTCACTTACGTTCGGGAATTCTGCCTGCTGTACAAAAATCCGGGACTATACTTCTTCATTGCTTTAACAAAATTCTTCATTAGTCCTAGCTTGATATAGAGAGAGGATAAAAATATTTTTTTTTTTGGGTTCAACTAAGAGCTCGTGAATAATATTTTTCCCGTTTGGAGTTAACTTGTCTCGTTTCTTCCACATAACATAATGTTTATCCCTAGCTGGACTGTCTCGTTCGTAAAGAAAACACGTGTACTTAGTATAGCCTAACAGAATAGCTATAACTTTCAAATCACCACACATGGTCCAGCTATGTTTTTATAATTTACTTCAATTATTTTACCTAACTGGCACGCAGCGTCAGTTTTTTTTTTTCAATAATGAAAATTGATCAAAGAAAAGCGAAAAAAATATCAACAAATCTTCCCATATAATTTCATTTCAATCGGTTTAGGCATATATGCCGGAGTTTGAATTTTTCATTTTTTGGGGGCTCAGAGAAAAATAAAGTTAAACTGTATAAACTTCGATTTATATCGAAGTTTTGGGAAAATTTAGTACTTTTCAACCGGATCCGAATTTTCGGATGAAAATCGTAAATATATCGAAAATGGTCGGTCCTAACGCTCTGAAAAATTTTTTCGACCTCCCTGGACGACAACCCCATCCGCTTTGAGTGGTCCCCGTCGGATAATAATATTTTCAAGTACCCACGGGGCGCCGTTCGGAAATTGGGGGACGGGTGCGATGGGGTTCCACCGTAATATCTCGGCAACCGCTCGTCAGATTTTCAAAATCCAAACGGCGTATGTATCTGCAGGTCAAGCACTAACTGTTTAAAGGAATAGGTACTCTCTTTGATACACCGGATCTTGGTTATACGGAAATTAAATTGTTTAGTCCTAAGTTTTGATTGTACTCATCCACCGTAAAACGTACCCATACGATTTTTCGCTAAATACGCTCAAATCTGTGCGCTAGCGGAGCTGTAAAATATAAACTTATGAAGAGTAAAACGTAGAAAATAAAAAATATGCAAAAAAAGAAAACATTTAAAACACTAATGTTAAATTAAACGCACTAAAATGTAATTTTTTCAAGAAAGTCTTTCATCACATCGTATAATCTCTTTCAAATTAATACCGTAAGCGATCGGTATCGAAGGATATTTTTTAGCGTTGTATAGTAGAACCGCTCTTAAACTAAACTTGGACGAATCTATGAAAAGCCGCCAGTCCTCAGGTTTATGAACTTGTCCTAAGTGCAATATTTGTGCAATAAATCAAATTATTTTCACCGATAAAATACACAGAAATATCGTTATGTCGGGGCTTCGAAAGCCCGAAATTGTTGTATTTTTTAAAAAAGTAAATTCCAACCATGAAGTCTAGATCCTAACAGTTCAGCTTGATTTTTTATAGATTTAAACCCCTCAGTCATTTAATTCACGTAAAGGGAAGATAATTCAAAATCAAAATCAAATTTGTCTTGTTCAGTACTGCCTGATTCTTCATAGCTGCTTTCGAAACAAACATTCAGGACTGTAATAATTTCACTGTTAGGCACAGACCTGATTGCAGATTGCAACGAAGGATATTTTACAGAATGTTTAGTTTTTTCAGAAATTCCAGACGCACTTGTTAAACAAAAGTAATAATCGGTTACATGATCCTTTGGTTCACGTCAAACCATTGGTACGTATGTCAATATATCACCATTATATAATTCTTTGTCTAGTATTGTTATTTTTACATTAACAAAGTTAAATAATAAAAAAAGAGCTAACAAAATATAATATACGAGCTTAAAATGCTAACTATACGTTGAAAAATGAAAAAAAATCCTTTAATTAAAATTTATAAATTTATCTTTGAAACAGGTTTCGTTCATATTCGTTTTCAGCATCAGAAAACAGATTAAAATCACGTATCGCATGTTAAGAAACAAAAATTATGTTTATCAGTGTTATTAAAAAAAAGCAATACATTAAAATTAAAAAAAAAGTCGGATTTGAATCGATAGCCTTCCCGTTGTATGATCCAAATATTTCATTAATTAAACTTTTATTTAGTTATAACTGTGGAACCGATGAAAATAAGTAATACTTATGATATATCGTTGAAAATCTCTCAATGAGACCTTATTACTGCAGTTAAGAAAAACTCCAAAATCCCATTTTTTTTTTATATTCGATACTTTTAGTCCAGTCGATTGCAATAAAAAGGGGAGGTGTACAACTAGATTTTACAACAGTCCTAAATCCAAAATTTCAACATTCTACGGCTAATCGTTTTTCAGTTATGCAAGATACACACGTACGTACGACACGCCGAAACTAATCAAAATGGATTCAGGGATGGTGAAAATGGATATTTCCGTTAAAATCTAAAAAACCTATATTTTTTGCGATCACAATACTTCCTTTATATCGTACAACGAAGTAAAAAGTAGTAAAAAAACACACGCACTCATTTCTTCATGTAATTTTTTCATGATTCGAACAAAAAATACATATTTCAAACTATTTTAAAAAACAAAATAAAATAAATACAAAAGCGTTATACGTAACATATATATATATATAGTTTTTTATATATTATCGAACAGTAAGCGTAGAAACCGTTTAAGTGCTGAGTCAGCTAAAGTAGGCTTCTTTCAAGTACCAAAGTTTGCCTTACTACTTCTGAGTATTTTTTCTTTAAGTTCTTTCTTGCCCTTTTCTTGGCTTTAAGATATTTTCTATCCTTTTATTAAAACAAAGAAATTTCGATGTCATACGGGCTCAATTACCTCTAGTATCACTTCACCCCTCTCTTCCGTATATATATATATATATATTAACCGTCCCTACCCCACAAGCAAACTTAACCTACATTAACAATGTTCTAATTTGATCAATGATATAAAATATAATATCGAATTCTTGTTAAATTTTACATAAAAAAATAGGGTATAATCCTTTCAAATTTACAATTTTTTTTGAAAATTAATATGAACAACAATATATTTTCAAAAATAATCAAATTTATTACATAATATCAGACCGGCAATGCTTCGCTATTGCTAGATTTGAGTATACATATATATATATATAATAATAATAATTATAATAATAAACACAATTGAAAGTTTGATAAAACATTAACAAAATGAACATACAGAATGCACAAAATTTAACCTTTCATTTTGTAAAAGTCAGAATGTAAATAAATCCAATTGTCAAAACAACAGCATTACCTATCGGATTTAATTCAAACGATTCTCTAAACACAGTGGTCGATTCTAAATACCCCGACTTTCTTTCTACTGGCCAGATCGAGGATTTCAATAGCTTTAAACCTTTTCCAGAAAACGCAACCATTTTGGAAAAACTTGCGCGTAAATCGGTCCAGTAGTTTTTACCCTATAGTTGGCATTGCCTCTTATTTATATATATATATATATATATATATATATATATATATATATATATATATATATATATAGAAGAAACGAGTTAATTTGTAAATTTGTTTGTTTCTTTCTTAAATATCTCAACACCAGCGCCACCTAGCGGGTCCATTTTTCAATAAAATATTTATTTTCACGTAACTAATATATTCTGAATATGAGCCAAATTAACCCACCAGGTTGGTCTAGTGGGGAACGCGTCTTCCCAAATCAGCTGATTTAGATGTCGAGAATTCCAGCGTTCAAGTCCTAGTAAAGGCAGTTAATTTTATACGGATTTGAATACTAGATCGTGGATACCGGTGTTCTTTGGTGGTTCGGGTTCAATTAACCACACATGTCAGGAATGGTCGAATAGAGACTGGATAAGACTACACTTCATTTACACTCGTACATATCATCCTCATTCATCCTCTGAAGTATTATTTGAAAGGTAATTACCGGAGGCCAAACAGGAAAAGAGAAAGAATATGAACCAAACAGGTCCATAAGTAGAGTTTTTCTAAATATCTCGGTCCCAGTGCCACCTAGCGAGTCGATATTTTGCAAAGATTTCTCGGTTCATGAAATTAATATATATTCTGAATATGAGCCAAATCGGACGATAAATAAAAGTTTTCTATATATCTCGACCCCACCGCCACCTAGCGGGTGAAAACTGATTCAAAGACTTTCGCGGGCGTGTGCGCAACTCACCAGTTTCATCGCTATCGGATGATTGGTATAGGAACGCATACGAAACAAACAAACATTCCTTTTTGACTTCCTTGTACAAAGTAAAGGAAGTATTGTGATATGTCGGTTTTCAAATTTCAACGGAAATATTGATTTTGACCATCCCTGAATCCATTTTGACTAGTTTCGGCATGACATCTGCACGATTAGCCGTTTTTCTTGCAAAAATCGATTAGCCGTAGGATGATGAAATTTTAGATTTAGGACTGTTGTAATATCTAGTTATGGACCTCCCCTTTTAGACTGCAATCGAGTTGCCCAAAAATGTCCATAAAAGCCGAAAATCCAAAACAGAGTTGGATTTTGGACTTTTTCTTAAGAGCAATAATAAGCTCTCTATGAGAGCTTTTCAACAATATATCATAAGTGGAATATATTTTCGATGGTTCCAGAATTATAAGGAAAAAAAAAAGTTTAATTAATGAAATATTTGTATCTTACAAGGGGAAGGCAAATCGGTTCGAAACAGACTTAATTTCCTTCTTTTTTTTTGTTTTTTAATTTAAATACATTGATTTATTAATAATTATTAACTTCTGATTGCAAAAAAAAGTGTATATATAAAATTATAGCCGTACAAGGAAGTAATGTGGCGTCCAGATCATATATATATATATATATATATATATATATATATATATATACACACACAAATTATGTTCTCATTGGTAGTACATTTCATTTTCTTCAAAACTACCCACAAATTTTCAATCGGGTTCAGGTCTGATGTATTTCCAGTTCAGTCGAAACAATAAATCCCAACTCGAGACCTGAAAAGCTTAATTTCATTCATGAATGGCAGAGGATCGCAAAACTTGTTGAACTTCACCTAACAAATTTGCAATTTTTTAAAATCCTGGTACAGCTCTATTTTCTAATAATGGAATATACGTTTCACTGTTCACCTACTAAAAGTTTAGTTTTACTAAAAGTAAAAGGTACTAAAAGTTTAGGTCCAAAATGGCTGAAGGATTCTCAAAATATCTTCTTTAAAGAATTTTTTGTAACTTTTTTCATGTGTTTTGATGAAACCTGTTGGTCATAGCTTCTTCGCACATATAACACGTTTACTCTTTCAATTAGAAAATTCACTGCGCCAGAGAAAAGGAATTTTCTCCAAGTCTCAGATCTTCAGTTTATGTATTTATTGGCCCAAAAAAGCTTTTTCTTCTTCATGATTTTCCTTAAGAAGTTGTTTTGTTATATATCTTCGTGCCTTCCGACCGCTTTCCAGAAGTCTTCTGGGTACAACGGAATCGTAAATTTTCACACACCAGATGATACTAAGTCTTTCTGTAACTATAAACTATTTTCTGAGTATAAATTTTACTTATTCTAAGTAAAATAAAAGGTTTAAATAAAGGTCCTTCCATAAATTTATACGGAATTTGAAGGGTTGGTAAGCCTCTAATTAATTTTTACAGACAATGGAAGCCAAGGTGTTCATCAAAAAACATGTAAAAGCAATATAACGATTTTCTGGAAATGGAAAATATTATGAAAAAATCATGCCACATACTTCCGTCTATTAAGAAGGACCATTAACAAAAATATTTCATAAAAATCCGAAGTGGACACCACATGACTTCCTTGTACGCCTATAATTTTATACATACACATTTTTTTTTTTAAATGAAAAGTACATACAATTTTATTTCATTAATAACTTCCGATATTTTGTTTCTATTATTGAATTATTATTTATCGTAAACTTTTTTTACAATCAGAATTCAATAAATTATTAATAGATCAATATATTTAAATTAAAAAAAGTTAAAAGAAAAAGGACATATGAAGTCGGATTCGAACCGGTGTGTCTTCTCCTTGTAAGATACAAATATTTCATTAATTAAAATTCTATTCGGCTGTAACTTTGGAACCAATGTGAAAATAAGTACCAGTTATGATATATCGTTGAAAAGCTCACAATCAGGGCTTATTACGGCAGTTAAGAAAAAGTCCAAATTTCTACTGTTTTTGGGGTTTTGGGCTTTTTTTGGTACTTTTGGTTCAGTCGATTGCAATTAAAAGGGGAGGTACACAACTAGATGTTACAACAGTCCTAAATCAAAAATTTCAACATCCTACGGCTAATCATTTTTCAGTTATGCGAGATACATACGTAGAGACGTTACGCCGAACTACTAAAAATAGATTCAGGGATGGTCAAAATGGATATTTCCGTTGAAATCTGGAAACCGCAACTTTTCGCGATCACAATACATCCATTACTTCGTACAAAAAAGTAAAAATAGGTAAACATCATAAGGTTGTAACAGCGACACAAAAAAAAATTCTTTTCGTTACGCCGGAAGGCGGAGGTACATTTTCAGTTAGGAGACAAAAGAGATTTCCACCTTAAAGTAAAGAAAAACTTCAAATTTACTCAATACGACAACGGCTGCGTGTTTAGCATACGACAAGCCCCATTTTCTTACAATTTGGTCAACCCTTGCCGTAAGGTTTGGTCATATCAAAAATTGTTTCAGAAAAACGTTTTAGGTAATGTTTAGAGGACTAACGCCCACTTTAAACCGATTCGATCCTGTACCTATTAAGGGAAATATGATTTTTTTTGTGTTCGAAACCCTATTTTTTCAACCCCCGGGCCAATGGTTGATGATATCAAAAAACATTACTTGGATAAGTTTAGGCCCTCATCCAAAGAATAGTAGGAATTTTAAACGAATTCGAATTTTACTGAATTAGAAAGTTATACCTATATTTTGTTTTTTCTAAAAAGTCCCCCACATTTCCACTCCCATGTTCCGATTTTGTCCATTACGAACTCGACCGAAATTTTGAGTAGTTATATATTAATTTGAAACTGATTAGCGCAAAAATACGGAAGTTATCGTGTCCACAAGAAGATATATATATACTAGCGGACCCGACAGACGTTGTCCTAACGCGGCATTATTCTGTAATAAATACACACATAAATATAAGTAATTTAATTAAGTTAAAATTAGCAGGAATGAGTTCTAAATTTCATTAAAATGACTAAGTATGATATTATCAGTTTCTAATTGTTGTATTATTGTAATGGGTTTATTGATTAATTATGTGTAGTATGGTTAATATTTATTTTCACTAAATATTGAGATGTCTGATGAAAATTGAATTAAAAAATCGAAACGTCGTAAAATTAATAATTAGTGTAATTAATAAATTTTCATCCACATTACTACTAATTTTCACTTAACATCATTCTAAAAAAGTACCTACTACATATTTTTTTTAAATTTAATGATTTTGATGTTTCACAACCATGTAACGGCTTAATTAATAAAAAAAATTAAAGCGCTGTAAAAAAGCAACCTAGTAAAAATTTTAGTAGAAATTTTTATCATTTTTCTCATTCTTTATTTTAACATCTATTTTACCAAATTTTAGATAATTGTAAATTAAAAACAATTTTAGAAATTTTTTTTATAAAATTAATCAGCTACAAAAATTATAACTTCAATTTTTTAAATATACTTTAAACTATAATTATTATACGTAAATTATATTTTAATTTTATAAATGTTATAATTTATTTTACAAACTTAAATTTTTATTTTCAAAGAGCCGTTCAATACTTATAAGTTGCATAGAATCAAATGAGAACTGACAATTTAAATTTGTAGGTTAAGTTGATTGTTATTGAATGCAGGTGCATACATCACTAAAATTCATGAAAAATCATGTAAAAGACTCACGTCAATACTCCATCTTACAAATTTGCACAATGTACATTTTTTAATTAAACTTTAAAACGTTATTTCAATTAATAATAATATAATATTTCTCAATACGCGTACGATTCTAAACGCGATCGCAGTGCTGCCTACTTGTTACTTAATCAGTTATGACTTTGTTTACATTGGGAACGGCCATACGGGCTCTTTGTGATTGATTGGTCGTTGTGTTTGACAGCGGCCGTCTTGCATTGATCTGATTGGTTTTCCTTAATTTACATTTCCATCTGATTTATTAGCATCTTATTTATTAAAAAACTGTTTTCTGGCTTATTTTTGTAACACAATAATAACACAAAATTACGAAATTTTTTTCTCAATTTGATCGCAGCACCAACTGTCGGGACAAACTAAAATTAAAATAGAATATTATTGAATATTCGATACTGCGATGGTAGCGCAGTCTGCCGGATCCAATGTAAAACATTCCAAAATCAACAACTACTTATAAATAAAAAAATTAATTAAAAAAACATTTTCCAGCGGACCAAATTGTGAATCTAAATCATTCTCGAATCCCCTTGAACGCACACAAAAAAATTTCATCAAAATCGGTCCAGCCGTTTAGGAGGAGTACAGTGACATACACACGCACACAAGAAATATATATATATAAAGATATATATATACTTGGAGACCCGGCAATGCTTCGCTATTTGTAGATTTGAGAACATATATAGATTAAATGAACACGATTGAAAGTTTGATAAAACATTAACAAAATGAACATTACGGAATTCCACGAAATTTATTCTTTCTCTTTTACTCTTTCTCCCTTTTCCGTTTCCTTCTTCCCTTTAACTTTTCCATATTTTTATGATATTCCCTTTCCCCATTTTCCCTTTTCCTCGTCCGTTCCTTTCCCCCTTCCTCTTTTCTTTTTTCTCCTTTCCATTCCGTTCACCCGTTTTCCCCTTTTTTCCTTCATCTCTTTCACCTTTTTCGATATTTCCCTTTCTCCTTTTTCCCCAGCTCGTACATAAGTTTAGTAGTTTTTTTTATTTTATAGCTGATAAACATATCGGAAACGTTGAAATGGAATCGTAAAATTTTTATTTAGCGTGTGTCGCTTTTACGTCCAACAGATAGCGTTGTTTTTCCTGTCGCATCTTAGGTATATAAAACCACGCGCGTATTCGAATGCAGCGTTGTGGCAAAATTTCAAAGCAATCGGTCAAAAAATTTCGTAGATTTAAGATTTTGAACGAACAAACATTTACTTGTTTTATTTAGATAAAGTTTTGAACCGACGATGGTTTTGCGGTCTGGGGGATGTGAAACGCGAAGATACATCGAAATTTTCCGGAAATCGAATCGTGGAACCCATTACAATAGGTAGCTTTCTTTAAGAAAAAAATTTGGAATAAAAAGAGCTTTGTTTTCACTCGCTTAATTATTTACGACTGAGAAATTATATAATTTAAACAACAAAATGAAAATCGACTCTTATAAATATAAATCTGCTAGAATTAAATGTTTACCTAGAAACAAATGACGTTTAATAAACTAATAATGTGTGATTCATACTACCAGAGCGCGCACGAGCCCACACACACAAACACATACGCAAATTAAGGCAAGGTATAGACTGGAGAAACTTTCTTAACCAAAAGTTAATTACGTACATAGAGTACGACCCTGATGTTAAACTTTGGAAGCTTGTCTGAATAAACGCGAGTGTGCGTGTAGATTTATAGTAATAATAGTAATATTACGAGAAATAAGGGGAACTTTTATGTTAGGGTGACATGGTTATTTTATATATATATATGCTACTAGAACTGAAAAAAGGAATCAACAGAAAGACTACACTTACAAGTTAGAAAGAGGGTTTTGCTCGATAAACCCCTCTTGCTGATGACGATGATGGTGGTTGTAGTATAAGTAAGGGTTGCGTGAACAGTGCATGTACTATGAAAGCAATACGCGTACACGTTGTGTTACAGATGTCTATTTTTAAGGATGCATTACTACTTCTAACCTTACCGATACATCGTAACACATTTATTACGATATATTATAATCTAAGCCAAATTTATTTCTTAGATTTATTTTAGGTACAGCATTTCGGTAAATAATTCATAGTATATATATATTTTTTTAAATAAGAAGAAAATTGATAATTTTTTATATAAAACGATCGTTTTCAACGATAGAAAAAAAAAAATTTTTTAATGTTTCTCAAGTGTGATACCGTTTCTCGAATCGCTTTTTCGCGTACGTTACAGATCTGTAAATACAATTTTTCTATCGCCCTTAGTTTTAAATAAATTACGATTCAAAAAAATTAAGGGAAAATATATATATATATATATATATATATACACATAGCGGGTAAGTAACCCATATAAAACGCAAAAGTCAAGCCTACTCCCCTACTCGTTACTGAATTGGACTCGTCCAACATCTGAACATCGCGGCGACGCAGTAGAACACTACCGATAGTAACAACAATGCAATCATAACGTTCAGTGTATTGCTAGAGAAAACAAGGTGTTTTCGCTTGATGAACGTGTTTTCATCGTCCAGTCGTACTTCAGTACGAAATCAGCGGTTGCAGTGCAAGATTTGTTTCGCCATAAGTACCCAGATAAACCGGCTCCTAAGAAAACATCAGTATTAAGGTTAGTCGCAAAATTTAGAGAGACCGGTTCTGTTAATAACAAGGAACACAAAAGATCTGCGTCAGTGTTGAGTACAGTTACAGTCGCTGAAATCAAAGACCGATTACTCGCCTCGCCAAATAAATCGATCAGACGTTTGTCTGCTGAAATTAATTTGTCAAAATCAACCGTTCATCGAGCGACCAAACGATTACAATTACGACCTTATCGCATTCAAACGGTTCATCGACTTCTTGAGCCCGACAAAGAAAAACGGCTACAATATTGTCAACGGTTCCGTCGATTTCCGTGTGAGGGAATTAAAGTTATGGATTCGTTATTTTTCATAGATAAAGGACGGTTTCATTCGGGTGGCTACGTGAACAGCCAAAACCGTAGAATTTGGAGCGTTGAAAATCCCCACGTTTATCACGAAAAAACAATTACACCCGCAGAAGTCGGGCGTGTGGTGCGCGATAGCGTGGAAGAAAATAATCGGTCCTATTTTATTCGAGTACACCATTAATACAGAACGATATCGGGATATTTTATTTCAGTTCATCGCACTCTTCGAAGAGGAAGACAAACACTGCTACTGCTGGCTACAACATGACGATGCGCCATCGAACTAAGCAGGTTAAACTTCTGATTTTGTCGAGGAATTCTTTGGTAATCGTGTTATAGGTCGAGGCTTGTGGCCACCAAGATCTCCAGATTTGACTGCGGCGTATGGGGTTACCACCTCAAAGAAAAAGCCTACAGCAACAAACCACGAACACTTGAATGATTGAAAGTCCATATTGAGCACGCTGTATTAAATATCCAGCCACAAACTTTGAAAAAAGTTGCAAGAAACGCTGTAAAAAAAATTGAAGCTTGTATTTAAGAAGATGGCGGCCACTTCCAACATTTACTCTAAATGGATGGTAATAATAAAAATTACATTTACATTTACACATGCCTTTTTATTATTTCAATACCTACCAATATAAGGTCGGGTTGCATTTTATATGGGACCCCCTGTATGTATATATGTATATATATATATATATATATATATACAAAACAGAGTTGAAAGTTTAATAAAACCATTAACAAAATGAACATTACGGAAGTTCACAAAATTTAACCTTTCCCTTTTACCGTTTTTCCTTTTCCCATTCTCA
Organism: Lycorma delicatula; assembly: GCF_047948215.1. Taxonomy (NCBI): domain Eukaryota; kingdom Metazoa; phylum Arthropoda; class Insecta; order Hemiptera; family Fulgoridae; genus Lycorma; species Lycorma delicatula. Next base: position 191,884,639 of record NC_134458.1, on the reverse strand, counting down.
TTTTTACCCCTTTCCATCCCCCACTTTCCTTTCCATCCGTCACTTCTCTTTCCGTTATTTCCTTACCCATTCATCTTTCCCCATTTCTTTTTTTCTCCTATCCCCTTTCCATTTCCATTTCCTGTTTTTCTTTTTTCCATTTTCCCCCATCTTCTCTTTTTCTGTTTCTCCGTTTTTTCCCCGCGCGTAATTCAGTCCAGTAGTTTTATAGTCCGTAGCAGACACACATATCAGGAACATTGAAATGGAATCGTAAAATATTTAGAGTATAGAGTGTGTTGGTTTTACATCCAACAGATAGCGCTGTTTTTACCAGTCACATCTACCTATATAAAAAGACGCGCGTATTTGAATGCAACGTTATGGCAAAATTTCAAAGCAATTGGTGAACAACTTTCGCAGATTTAAGATTTTCATCAAACGAACATTTCCATTTTTGTTTATATAGATTCGGTTAAACGGAATACGGTTTTTAACCGCTATGTGCTTAAAAACCGTGTACCATATTCTTGAATGTGATAAATTGTAGAATTAGATAATTATCCTGCTCACAGCTATTCTATTTGATCCATTTTTTTAGGTTCTTTTATTTAAAAAAAAAATTGTAACCGTGACCTTAAAACACCACGAAAAAAACGTTGCTGGAGTAGCATCCCCACTAATTTTAGCTACGAGCCGACACTACTAAAAATACAGTTCTGGTACTTATTTTATTAAACGTTTCACATCAAAAAACCATTAATTTCGCCTCTCAAATAACATCCTAGAAATTTCAGTACGAATTCATTTTCCCGGAGGAGGTGAATTCCGGGCGTAATAATTCGGCCTAATGTAGCGTTTTCACACCTATGTTTATGTAAACTATTTTCATGACATGAATACACTGTGAATTAAGACGGATTCTTCGTGGCACACTCTGTATAAGTATTGTCACTAATATTATAATAATAGTTATTAATTATTTTCTTTAGAATAATAAATCATATTTATAAGAAACTTGGATAGTCGAATAGTCTTTTAATATCGTGGTCGAACGAGAACACGCGATAGATAATTAACTCTAATATAGGGAAATTCTTTTTCATAACTAGAAACTTTCATTGATGTGTAAAATCTAGCTTATCTATTATTTATTTCTATAGATTTGATTAATAATATATTAAAATTATAAATTTAAAGGATTTTCCTTTAAATTACCATAATATAGTAAAAAATATATGCGTCTATAAGAATGGATGGAAATAACCGCGTTTTAACTGATACCATTCTATAACAGAAGGCAGTTTAGTTAATCGTCAAGACAAAATAGGTTACGTTAGATTGTCGTGCAGTTGAATAAGATCGATCTGTATATACCAGTTACCGATACGGACAGCGTTAAAACTTACGCCTCCTTCTTACAAAACCTTCTACATTCGGTAGGAAATATCATCGAAAGAAAAATCTGTGAATTATATATAAAAAAACATGTTCTATCATTTAAAAGGATATTTTAACATTCTATATAATAAAAGAAGGTGACAACACAGTTGCAGGACTTTCATTATTTAATTTAAATACTAGCTGAAGGGGTGACTACACCACGCCGCAGGTAAGCCCTCCTGGCCGGCGGCCCGGTCAACGGAATGGAATCGTTAGGGAAACAAAATTGATTACCTCTTGTGTAAAAATATTTCTTTTTGAATACTGAAAATTGATATAACGGAAGTTAAATTACAAATTTAACTTTAAAAATTGATCTTAATGAATCGGGATTTTCCGCTAGCGATCGGTTAATACCGGTACCTACTTTTCGGTTATAGTTCATTATTTTACGAACAGAAACACACATAAATAAATAAAAAGTATGTTAAATAAATTGTTTAAAACCCCACTCTTAAATTAAACGCGCAAAAAGGATAGTATCTCAGAATGGATTTGACAACAAGCATTGCTGATAATATGTACGGATTATTTGAAAGTCATTGCTTCAAATTAAAAATTTGATGTTTGCGGGCCTCCGTGGCGCGAGTAGTAGCGTCTCAGCCTTTCATCCGGAGGTCCTGGGTTCGAATCCCGGTCAGGCACGACATTTTTCATACGCTAAATTTCCATATTCCACGAACAAGCAACAAGCTTATGTGGCGATATCAAAAAAAAAGAAAGAATTTTCTTCCGCGTGTTTGCACCCCATTGTTCAGGCCATTCATACTTACATACCACCATCGAAGATTGTCGTCAAATCCATTGTGATATACCGTCCTAAAATTACTTTTTACCTTTTAGGGCGTTTACTTTAAGAGTGGTGTTATACAATTTTTTTTTTTACATATTTTTTACTTTCAACTTTTTAACCCTCATAAGTTTATGCTTTACAGCTTCGATAGCGCACAGACTTGAGCGTATTTAGCGAAAGATCGGATCGGTACGTTTTACGGTAGGTGAGTGTAACCAAAATATTGAGCTAAACGATTTAATTTCCAGATAACCAAGATCCGGTCGAGCAAGAGTGTAACCGATACGTTAAACAGTTAGCGCTCGACCTGCTGATACATACGCCGTTTGAATCGTGAAAATCGGACTAGCGGTTGCCGAGATATTACGGTGGCACCTTATCGCACCCCCTCCCCAATATCCGAACGACGCCCCGGGGGTAATTGAAAATATTATCATCCGACCACTGGAAGCGGATGAGGTTATTGTCCAGGACGGTCGAAAAAAATTTTCAGAGTGCCAGGACCAACCGTTATCAAGATATTTGCGATTTTTGTCCGAAAATTCAAATCCGGTTAAAAACTACTAAATTTTACCAAAACCTTCATATATATTTCGTATACGAGGTGTGTGAGAAAGGTAATGAGATTGGTAACACTGCGATGAATCTGGCAACGCTGCGTCTACCGGTCTCTGCTAGACCGGTTTGTTCATCCCTTCCACATGCTCAGTACGAGTTTCAACTCCGTTAACCCAACACGTTATTTTTTACAGCGCCATCAACGAAAATGGAGAATTGGAATTTAGAGCGACGTTGTACGATCAAATTTTTTGTTAAACTTGGGGAATCCGCAAGTGTGACCTTTGAAAAGTTGAAACAGGCCTAAGGGGAACATCGCTTATCAAAGCACAAGTTTTCCGCCGGCACAAATAATTTTTGGAAGGCCAAGAACACGTTGAACATCAACCTCGATCAGGGAGAACTTCGACTTCAAAATCTGATGAAAACGTTGAGTGTGTGAGGGTTCATCTGAGATTAAATAAAAAGGATGATGAGAACGGTTAAATTTAAACGCTTTCACCGTATATCAAATTTTGACAGACGATTTGGACGTGCGAAAGGTTTGTGCGAAATCGGCGCTGAAAAACCTCACAACGGAACAGAAGGACAATCGAAGAAACGTGTGCGTTGATCTTCTCGAGAGGATCGACAACGACCAAGAATTCTTCAATCGTGTGATCACAGGTGATGAATCCTGGATATTTCAGTACGATCCTGAAACAAAGCGGCAAAGCGGTGAGTGGCACACTCCGTCATCTCCTCTCCCGAAAAAATGTCGAATGAGCAAATCAAAGATGAAAACCGTGCAGATTTGCTTTTTTGACAGTAGGGGGTATCGTGCGTAATGAATTTGTTCCTCCAGGACAACCTGTCAACCAAGTATTTTACAAACACTTTTTCCTTTTCCCGAAATTGAAACACGTCTTAAAAGGACCGAATTTTGGAATTCTGAAGAACATTCAAAAGACTATGACCGACCAGTTAAAAGCCCTACTAGTTGAAGCCTTCCAGCGCTGCTACCAGGAGTGGGTACGACGACTCCACTGGTGTATAGCTGCCCAAGGGAACTACTTTGAAGTCGATAATATTGTTGTTTGAAAAAATGAAAACTTTGGAAAGTAAAAAGTCAGTTTCATTACTTTTCTCACACACCTCGTATATATCGATATATATATATATATAAAGTAAATACATGACCAGCACGAAACACGTATTAAGGAATCGGGATTTTCCGCTAGCGATCGGTACATTCCGGTGCTAAGCTAAGCTAAGAAGGACGGACATACACATACAAATGCCGTTTCAATGATTCTAAATAAACTTCGCGCGCATGCCGTACATAATTCGGGCCGGTCCTGACCGGAAGGGGAATACACCCTTCCCCATTTGATGGATCTAACTGCCTTACCACTCGCTCCGTATCTGTCCCTGAGGTAGTTTACCAGATGTCATCTTCGATGACCTTAAGATATATTCCATCTTGCTTCCAACAATTAACACAAATTATAAAACAAGACGTTTCCGAGTGAGCTGTCGCACGGGTGTGGCGGTACTAGCGGCGTCGGTCGACACTAATTAAACTAATATAATTTCACGACTTACATAGAACAAATTTCGTTTGTACAATCGATAAACTGGTGTAAACGAGAGACTTAAAGCACCAGGTACCGAGTCGCCCGGGCGGTCGAGTTCGAAACCTGGCCTAACCGGTAACTATTTAACACTTTAAATATTATTCATTTATTTAATTTTACCGCTCAACTATGACGTCACAAGATAGCAGTAGTTTAGAGTGTTTTTTTCGGGTGGGGGTATAATTTTGCAAAAAAATATTTTTTACGAATGTTTTTATTACTTTTCCTGCCTACCGCTATTATAATCGATCCAATTTTGGCATACGCAGTTTTCACCTGATCTTGACGTTTTCACTTCTAAGTTACCCAAAAAAAAAAACAAATTGAAATTTTCCAGATAATCGCATGTACGAGCGATGTATATTCGGCGTCTAACAGCTTACATCTCCTGAACTACTGGACCGATTTTGACGAAACTTGGTCAGATTAGTTTTTAATGTGGAAGATTGACGTCATTAAATGTTCAACTTAAAAGATCAAGCGGTTGAGGATGTAGAAGGTCACCTTAAATATCTCGAGATTTCCCCAAATAAAAATCATATTTTTCTTAAACACATTTGATGACAATTCAAAAATAATCAATATTTACAAAAAAAAAAAAAAAAAACAATTGCAGAATCGTACCCTAGAAAAATGCTCTAAGTTATTGGTATGCTGTGACGTCACAAATGATCAAGGTCACCCTAAATATAGCGAGATTTCGACTAATCAAAATCATATTTTTCTTAAACACATCTGTTAACAATTAAATATAATATTTAGAAACAAAAATTTAAGGAAATCGTAGTATAAAAGAAAAATGTTCAAAATTATTACTATGTTGTGACGTCACAAACGAGCGGTAGAATTAAATAAATGAATAAAACTTTAAAATGTAAAATATATCTCGGTGTGCCCGGGTTTTGAACTCGATCGCCAGGTCGACTAGGTACCTGGTGCGTTAAGCCTCGCGGTTACACCAATTTGTTCTATGTAAGTCGTGAAATTATATTAGTTTAGTCGATGCCGACCGTCGCTAGTACCGTCACAACCGAGCGAATTAATTCGCGTGCGCTTTAGTTAGAATCATTAAAATTAAATAAAAGTATAATTTTTTAAAATTAAGTTTGGCGTGTAAGCCGTGCATCAGAAACAACGCACAGTCGTAAGTTGTAGGCGCGTCGGGAAAGTTCAACGACTGCGTTGTCAGTTATACAACACCTATAAACGTTTGTATATGTGTTAAGCGACTAATAGAAGCCGGCCTCCATGATACGACCGGTGGCGACTCGATTTTTCATCTGGAGGTCGTGGGTTCAAATCCCGGGATGCTGTATGGCGTTTTCACTCGCTACATTTCAACCGACTAAAATCTTATTTTTCTTAGCCGCATTTCTTAACGATTAAAAAGTAATATTTGAAAAAAAAACGTTTTTTATGTTTTAAATCGCACGTCTATCCCAAAAAATACTCTAAACGACCGGCTATAAGTCGGTATAGTACATCGATAATACCCGCTGTCACCGCGAAGAACAGTAGTATAGCAGAACGTCTGCTGTAAAAAAAATATATTATATTAATATAAAATTATAAATATTTTTAATTAAATCGTATACGCATGTAAGCCGCGCGTCAGAAAATACAATCCCTTTCGGCACGCCGAAAGGGTGCTAAGTAGGGTTAAAAAAGATTTCCACCTTAAAGTTAAAAAAAAAATTCAAATTTACTCGATACGACAACGGTTGCACGTTTAGCATACAAGTCTTACAATTTCAGCAACATTTTAGTCATCCCTTGCCGTAAGGGTAGGTCGCATCAAAAATTGTTACAGACAAAAGTTTTAGGTATTTTACAGGACTAATGACCGCTTTAAACCGATTCGATACTTGCATATTAAGGGAGGTACGAATCATTTTCGTCTTCCAAACCTCATTTTTCCAACCCCCGGCCAACGGTTGCCGATATCAAGAAACGTTTACTTAGATAAGATTTAGGCCCTTATCCGAAGAACAGTAGGAACTTTAAACGAATTCGACATTTTACTTAATAAGAAAGTTATAGCGATATTTTGTTCTTCCGAAAACCCCCTCCACGGTCTATTTTGGCCGTTAACGAACTCGACCTAGATTTTGAGACAAATTGTTTTACAGAAACAATTTGAAAGCGATCGGTGGAAAATTACGGCAGGTATCAATATATATATATATCTTTGAGCTGACGTTTTGTTTTGGAATCTGGGGGATGTGAAACGCGAAGATATATCGAAATTTTTCGCAAGTCGAATCATTGTGTGGTGTAGCTTTCTCATGAAATCTACCTAAAATCAGGGGGGGGGGGCTGAGAGTTATATTTTTTAACAACACTGAAAATCTACACCGGGAAATTTTAGTTCCTTGAGTCGGCCAACGCTACAGATAAACCGGTCGGTCACTCTTAGTGTAATAAATTAAATGAAATACGAGACGCGTACTAAATTTAATTTTAACGTAAAACGGTTCGTGATATTTTTTCGACTCATATTCGACGACGATTTTGCTCGACATCGGTCTGCGATGCGAAAAAAAAGAAGAGATATAAGGCGTAATAAACAGCAGTAGAGGTGCTCGCCCCGGCTGCGCGGTCTACCGGCTTTGCGACGCTCAAAAACCCGTTCGGCACCGGAAATTCGGGTACCTATGTGCGACCCGTACCCTTACTTTTCCGACGATACGTGTAATTTATATTTCCGTCGGTCCTGCTTTTGTCGCGGGCCGAGGCTGATATATTGAATTTTTATATTTCTTTATAGGTTTATTTTAATTTTTTACTCGTAAATGTCGTCTAAAATACATTTATTATTATATAAATCGATACGTCTCGATAAATTCTAAACGTAAACGCACGAATCGCCGCGCTATCGCGTCTAAATCGTGACTTACACCGAAGGGAAACGAGCGAGAGCGCCGATTTAGGCCTATCTACTTTGCGGTCTTTCCCCGCCGATCCGGTCGACGATGACGCGAACTCGAAGTCGTATCGGCGAGCTAAATTATAAAATGACACCGCACGAGAAAAATAGTTAGGGAGTAATTAAAGCAGGACGGTATGGACCTGTTCGTTAAGCTACAAATTTCTGTTCTGGTACCCGTACGTTTCTGTGTGATTTTTAAAAACGTTTCTCCTCAAAAGCCGCGTTAATTGGAAAATCGTATATCTGTTTTGTCGGTTATTTTTAATTCTTTAAAAACGGGATTAAGAAAAATATTATTCGAAGAAATCTCGAAATATCGAGGGTAACCTTGCGGTGTAACCTTATCCCGTCGATCTATTTCGTGAAAATTTAACGGTATCGTCGCCCAATATATATAAGTAATCCGATCTAATTTAATCGATATCGGTCCAGCAGTTCTAAAAACAGAAGGCAATATACAGGCCAAAACCGAACTTTCATCGTGTGTTTTCGGTTTCCCAGAAACGGTAGGGAAGATTACCAGGATAAAGCGAGAAGATATATTGAAACTAGAAGGGCCCTTAACAGAGCGATTAAGAAAAGGAAAAGAGAGTGCCGGAATAATCTCTGCAGCGAGCTCGATACTGACCCGTGGGGCCAAGTTTATCGTATAGTATCTAAGAAGTTCAGCAGACGATTACCTATTTTGGATAAGGCTAATGCTGAAATGCACGTGGCGAGATTGTTCCCTAGCACGATAGCCGATGATAGTGGACCCGCACCTTGTGAGAGCACGAGATTTACTATAGATGAACTGCAACTATGCTATTGAATACCTACTGCCTATTGAATACCGTGGGGAAACTCGTGGAAAAAATGCTGGCGTGCCGTATTATTCGGAAGCTAGAACAGGGAGTCGGGATTAGCCCAAACCGGTACGGTTTCTGGCGGGGCGGTCCACTGTGAAGGCATCTGTAGGATTTCGGACCGGGCTAATGAAGTCAGAAGAGGCACAAGACGCATTCCATTAATGATTTCACTTGATATAAAGAATGCCTTTGGCTCAATCAGTTAGAGTCACGTAAACAGGGCGATGGCCACAAAGGGATTGAGCCCTTATATATGTAGGCAAATCGAGGACTATCTTTCCGATAGAAGATGTTTGATTGAAGCCCAGGAAGGAAGAATTCATTTTGAGATGCAAGGTAGGGTGCCACAGGGATCGGTCCTGGGGCCGCTGCTATGGTTGCTAGTTATAGACGATCTCCTGCACAGAATGTTCCCTGCTGGAGTTGAGGTTTTGGCATATGCAGATGATCTCGCTGTACTAGTTGAGGGCAGGACGGTAATTGAGGTCCAAGAGGGGCGAACGCGGCCACTCAGATCATTAATGAGTGGATGATTTCTAGGGGTTCTGCAGTTGTCATTGGAAAAATGTAGGTGTATCGCCTTCACTGGAAGATGAGTACTGGATCCTATTACTATTTTTATCGACGGTAAAGTTATAGAAGAGGTGCATAGTTTGAAATACTTAGGAGTTACCTTACAGAGGAATTGTAGATACACTGATCATATAAGTAACATATGTAGGAAGGCTGAAGCAACGGTAAAGAGTCTTAGCATTATAATGACAACGCAGAATGGCCCTAGAGCATCAAAATGCAGATTGTTGGTGTCAACGATAGTATCCTCGTTGACGTATGCTGTTCCCGCATGGACTCACGCTATAGATATCAGGCGTAACAAGGATTAATTAGCGAGGGTGCATAGGAGAGTGCTCCTAGGTGTGGTGGCCGCGTATAGGACAGTGTCCTATGAAGCCTTTGTGTTCTCGCCGGAGTACTGCCGATAGACCTCATCGCGAGATATACAGTCGAAAGATCGAAGGGCAGAGCAGATCAAGACGCCAAAGATGAAGTCAATACTACCTGGCAGGAGAGGTAGACTAATAGCGGTGTGGGTCGCTGGACAAGACAACTCATCCCGGAGATCGAACCGTGGATAAGAAGAGGTTTTGGAGAGATGGATAACTTTTTAACGCAATCTTTCACCGGGCGTGGCTCATTTAATAATTACTTAAATAAAGTAGGAAGGAGAACAGAGCCGATCTGCATGTATTGCGAAGAGATCGACGATGCAGAACATACTTTCTTCATATGTGAAAGATGGGCCGCCCTTAGATTTGACATGGCGATCGACGGGATGACTCCCGAAGCTATAGTACCTTTTATGACTAGTCGGGAATCCATCTGGAAGAAAACAGCGTGATACACCAGACAGATCTTATCGCAGAAAAACATCGACGAAAGGAGACTGGGTTTTTGATTTAGGTTAGAGAAGGGAGGACAGCCTCAGCGGGGTGGGCCGGCATGCCGAGGTGTGTCGGTTCCAATGAGCCGCTGGGGACTCCTGAGGATACAGTTTAGGGAATAATAGAATAATAAAACACAAGATATAGAGAAAAGACCTCGACACCACGTCACGACACTCCAGGTACGGCGTGGTGTCTGAAAGGGGCATATAAAATAAAAGATTACTCTAAAAAAGAGCTACCGGTAGGCCGACCTGCTATGCCAGTATATAGCTGGTAGGCGGGAAGGCCTATTTGAGTATAAAGACACTCCCCTTGGTGGGGTAATACCAACAAGTCGGTCCGGCCCAGGGGAGCTGAGAAAAAAAAAGTGTCAAATTATTAAACCCACCGGGTTGGTGTAGTGGTGAACGCGTCTTCCCAAATCAGCTGATTTCGAAGTCGAGAATTCCAGCGTTCAAGTCCTAGTAAAGGCAGTTAATTTTATACGGATTTGAATACTAGATCTTGGATACCGGTGTTGTTTGGCGGTTGGGTTTCAATTAACCGGTCGAACTGAGAATGTACAAGTCTACACTTCATTTACACTCATACATATCATCCTATGAAATAATACCTGAACGGTAATTCCCGGAGACTAAACAGGAAAAAGAAAGGTGTCAAAATCCGTTCAAAACGGCATATATAATAATTGGATCGATTACAATACTTTTCCTTCTATAAATATAGATCTGCAATAATGTTATCTAGACGAGAAAGTAAAAATGATTTTCTTTAATTTTCTCTTTAATACAAAGAGAACAATTCTTTAATAAAGGAGAAAAAGAATTCTACTAAAATTAAAAATTAAAATCCTGAAGTATTTAAAAGTAGTAAAATTTCAACAGTATCCACACAAAATTACTTGTACAAAGCACTCAAAATTTTAAGATAACAATTAATTTACTGGCAAACTGGAAAAAAATACGTATAAGATTAATATTTAGGTAAAGTAGATCAAAAATAAAACCTTGATATACTTCGCAACATATGTTTTACTAAATCGTGTTTTTATTTCCGATAAAATATATTATTATATAATGCATGTGCTGGCTTTATTCTGGGCCACTCATTCACTGAACTCCAACGTCCTCGAATATTAATTCTTAACTTTTCGTGACTTAAGGTACTTTACTGTTGATATTGTTATATAATACTTTGTCCAGGACAATAATAAATTAATTAAGGAAACTACATTTACTTACAAGTTGTACTAAATAACAAAAGTGCCCCAGAAAAAAAATAAAAAATACATTCTAATCTGAACTAATTTACAATTGTATTTATAAAAGCTGACAACACAATTGTCGGAAGTTTTCTCTCACGCGCCGTTTTTTCTGATGCACGGCTTACATACAGAATCTTATGTACATATATAAATAAATATGTAAATGTTCGTTTGTTCAAAATATCAAATCTCCGAAATTTCCTCACCAATTGCATTGAAATTTTGAGAAAAACGTTGCATTCGAGTACGCGCGCGTTTTTATATACCTAAGATGTGACAGGGAGAAACAGCGCTATCTGTTGGACGTAAAGCAACACACGCTGTAGTAAATATTACATGATTCCATTTCAATGTTTCCGATATGTGTGTCCGGTATAGACTAAAAAACTACTGAACCGATTTACCCCCGGGGGAAAAAGGAGAAAGGGAAATAGGGAAAAGGGAAAGAGGAAAGAGGGAAGAAAAAAGAGAAAAGGAAATGGAAAGGAGAAAAGAGAAAAAAGGGGAGTAAAGGAAGAGAAAAAGGGAAATAGAGGAAATAGAAATGGGGGAAGGAGAGGTGAAAAAGAGAGGAAACCAAATGAAAAAAAAAGGAAAAATGAATAACGTAAAAATGAAAATGGGAAAACGAAAGGGAAAAGGGTTAAAAAAGAAAGGCTACAAGGGAAAAAAGGGAAGGTTTAAGTCCCGTAATGTTTATTTTGTTAATGTTTTATCAAACTTTCAATTGTGTTCCTTTAATATATATATATATATATATATATACTCAAACATAGCAATAGCGAAGCAACCCATTAATCACTTATCCATGAAATTTCAAAAGTCAAGCTTACTCCCCTACCCGTTACTGAAATGGACTCGTCCAACATCTGAACATCGCGGCGATGCAGTAGAACACTACCGATAGTAACAACAATGGAATCATAACATTCAGTGTATTGCTAGAGACAACATGGTGTTTTAGCTAGTTGAACGTGTTTTCATTGTCGAGTCGTACTTCAGAACGAAATCAGCGATTGCAGTGCAAGATTTGTTTCGCCATAACTACCCAGAAAAAACCAGCTCCTAAAAAATATGGAATGGCGAGTGAAGCGAGCACTTCGTTCACAATGTATCCCCGAGGAACTTCCTACGTTGGCTTCGGGATTTGCCTATGCTGATCTGAGTCCCGAGGGTCAAGGTTCTGGCAACACTAGCCGGCTAGTAAAAATACACAGGTAACAGAGATCTTTTTCTTTTTCCTGTTTAACGTCCGGGAATTACCGTTCAGGTATTACTTCAGAGGATGATATGTATGAATGTAAATGAAGTGTAGTCTTGTACAGTCTCAGGTCGACCGTTCCTGAGATGTGTGGTTAATTGAAAACCAACCGCCAAAGAACACCGGTATCCACGATCTTGTATTCAAATGCGTGTAAAAATAACTGAATTTACTAGGATTTGAATGCTGGAACTCTCGACTTCCAAATCAGCTGATTTGAGAAGACCCGTTCACCACTACACCAACCCGGTGGGTAGATAACAGAAATCTAATCCCACCCTACTAAACGGCATTTGTATGTATTTCTGTATGTGCATCCACCTTAGCTTACCACCGAAATGTACCGATCGCTAGCGGAAAATCCCGATTCATTAGAATATGAGGTGTGTGAGAAAAGCAATGAGCCTGACTTTTTACTTACCAAAGTTTTCATTTTTTTCAAACAACAATATTATCCCCTTGGACAGCTAACACCGGCGGAGTCGTTGTTCCCACTCCTGGTAGCAGCGCTGGTAGGCTTACACCGGTAGGGCTTTTAACCGGTCGGTCGCAGTCTTTTGATAGTTCTCCAGAGTTCCAAAATGACGTCCTTTTAAGACGCGTTTCAATTTCGGGAAAAGGAAAAAGTCACTAAAACTCAAATCAACTGAGTAGGTTGGTGGTGGGGGGAGGGAGGCGTTGAGGAACCGTAGGAATGCGTTTTGAGGTCAAAAATTCCCTAATGGAAATGGCCGTGTGACACGGTGCATTGTCATGATGAAGCATCCGCTTCTGTGCGATGTCTGGTCTCACGCGAATCACTCTTTTCCTGAGCCTTTCAAGGATACCTTTGTAAAACCCTCGGTTGACAGTTTGTCCTGGAGGAACAAATTCTATACGCACGTTACCCCTACTGTCAAAATAGCAAATCGGCAAGGTTTTGTTTGATGTTTGAATTGCTCCTTCGACATTTTTTCGGTCGAGGAGATGACAGAGTGTGCCCCTCTTCGCTTTGCCGCTTTGTTCTTCGATTGTCCTTCTGTTCCGTTGAGGTTTTTGTCGGCACAAATTTCGCACAAACCTTTCGCACGTCGAAATCGTGTGTCAAAATTTGATGTACGGTGAAAGCGTTTAAATTTAACCGTTCACTCGTCATCCTTATTCTTTGATCTCACAATAACCCTCACACGCTCGACGTTTTCGTCTTCCTGAGCGAGGTCGATGTTCAACGTGTTTTCGGCCTTCCAAAAATGATTTGTGCCGGCGGAAAACTTGCGCTCTTGATAAGCGATGTTCCCCACAGGCCTGTTTCAATTTTTCAAAGGTTACACTCGCGGATTCCCCAAGTTTAACACAAAATTTGATCGCACAACGTCGCTCTAAATTCCGATGCTCCATTTTCGTTGATGGCGCTGACAAAAATAACGACGGAGTTGAAACTCGGACTGAGCATGCGAAAAGGGGTTAACAAACAAAAGGTAGACCCCTTTTGTTTGGCACAGCGTTGCCAGATCGCTCGCAGTGTTACCAATCTCACTACTTTTGTCACACACCTCGTACGTCTCACGGTGGTCATGTGAATAGTAGATATATTAGTATATATCGATATACCGTATATAAATATCGAAATTTTGGGAAGGCTTATTACTTTTTCACCGGATTCGAATTTCCGGACGAAAATTGCAAATATTTCATGTACGTTCAGACTTAGAGCTCTGAAAAGTTTTTTCGACCTTATCAACGTTAGCCCACGTTCGGGTGCGATAGGGCGTTACCAAACCGCTCGTCCGATTTTCACTATTCAAACGGCGTATGTATCAGCAGGTCGAACACCGACTATTTAACCGGATCTTGATTATCCGTAAATTAAATAGTTTAGCCCTTTTTATTGATCGCATTCATCCATCGTAAAAAGTATCGATCCGATCTTTCGCTTAATATTCTCAAACCCGTTCGCTAGCGAAACTGTAAAATATAAACTTACGAAGAGTAAAAAGTAGAAAATAAAAATATGTAAAAAAAAAACGATTAAAACATCGCTCGCTGTTAAATTAAACGGCATAAAATTTAAAAAATAATTTCAGGTTGATATCTCAGAATGGATCTGACTGGCTTTGACGGTGGAATGTAACATTATGTGAAATAAAACGTTTGATGTTTTTGCCAATTTTTCTTACGCGTGATGAATGGCATAATGATTGTGGGGGCGGAAGGGGGGTTGCAAACACGCATAGAAAAAAATTAGCAAAATCATCAAATTTTTAAAGTGAAGGTATGACTTTCACATAATCTTAAATATCACCGTCAAAGCTTGGTTTCATATCCCGTTCTGAGACATCGATCTAAACTTATTTTTTAAATTTCAAGCCGTTTAATTTAAGAATAGTACTGTGTTTTAAAAATGTTTTTTTATATATTTTTTTATTTATTTATTCATACGATTGTTTTTCTTTATAAAATAATAAATTATAACCAAAAAAATGGTACCGTAATGTACCCGATCGCTAGCGGAAAATCTTGATTCGTTAGTATCAATTTCTAGTTTAACTTTCGCTATATCAATTTTCCTTAATAAAAAAAAATTTTACACGAGGTAATCAATCTTGGACGCCAAATAATCCCATTCCGAGACCTCCCCCCCCCCCCCAAGGGGAACCTGCCCGGAGGGCTTGTCTGCAGAAGTGTGCCGTAGGCACGCTCAACATGTAGACGTAGAATAAAATGATGTTACTTTGATTTGATACCCTTATTATGAAGCTAATTATTAAGTTTAATACTCATCGGCAAAGATACAAATGACCGTGGATAGTAAATTTAAAACGCGTAAGTAATTTACTATTAAAATAAAGAAAAAATTTTTTAAAATTATTTTTGAAGGTTTTATTTAAAAATTAAATGTCGTACTTGTTCTTAAACAAAAGATTTTAATCGAATATTTCCGGGTTTTAATTATTAAAGGTAAACCCGTTATTTTGAAATAAAATATTCAATAAATAGATTCCATTTTATTTTTAAAATATATCCTTGAGGAGTTATAAGGTCAAGTTAATCAAAATTATAATAATATATATATATATAATAATAAAAAATGGCATTGTAAGTATCGTTACGTGGGGGCTATAGAAATCATTTTCCAATAAAAAAAATTGACCTACGCCTGTTAGTCGTCAAGGTACAATCTTATAATAACAGGCTGTTTAAATTCATTTAAGGAGGTTTAAATTTGGTCTTTAAATTCATTCTGTTTACAGAGAAATTAAATACCCCTCTTTATTTCATTTTTTTTTCTTTCATTGTTCATTCATAAATGTATCTTTATTAAATAAATCGGTCCTTGTTCTATTTAAAATTTAAAGCTTATTTCTATTTATTCTATATACTGTGATTTTTTTTATTAAAATAATTACGTAATGCAATTATTTACATAAATATTCGATATCTAAACATAATATTTTAATTCGCGATAACGTTTAACATTACATAAACAATACATAACAGATAATACGTAATTACACATTTATCCGTGAATTAAAAAAATATTTATTTAAAATTTAAAAATTTTTAATTTGGTTTTGATTAATTTCCACGTGTCTTCTTTTTTTGCTATACTATACAGAATGATTCAAAAATATATGGCAGTCTCTCGGGAGCTGATTTTACAGTTACAAATAGGGGAAAAACGTTCATATATATATACACACGAGGTGCGACAATAAAGTAATGAGACTGATGTGAAAAAAAATGTTGCTTACCGTTTTAGTAATGATGTTTAGTGTTGTCTCCTTCAAAGTAGTTCCCCTCTGATTGCACACACTTATTCCAGCGCTTCTGACATTGATAGTAACTTTTCTGGAACTCATCTTCAGTAATATCCTCCAAGACCCTCGTCACCGATTTTTGGACATCTTGTGTTGTTTGAAAATGGTGTCCCTTGACCGCCATTTTGACTCTTGGAAATAGAAAAAAGTCGCACGGAGCGATATCTGGTGAATAAGGTGGCTGTGGTAATGTACTGAAATTTGTTTTCAGATTAAAAATGACTGTACTGATAGAGCAGTATGGGATGGCGCATTATCGTGATGCAGAATCCAATTATCAGCGATGTTGGCACGGACACGAAGAACTCGTTTACGAAGTCTTTCTAAAATTTCTTTGTAGAAATATCGGTTAACTGTTTGTCCAGGAGGCACCCGCTCTTTATGAAGAATTTCCTTGGAATCGAAGAAGCACACAATCATGCATTTCACTTTTGACTTTGACATCCGAGCTTTTCTTGGTCTGGGTGATCCCTTTGAGCACCACTGCGAACTTTGGCGTTTTGATTCTGGATCGTATTGAAAAAACCAACCTTCATCACCAGCGATAACACGGCTCAAGAAATCTGGATTGATTTCCGTTTGCTCTAACAGATCGGCTGGCATATTTTTCCGTGTTTCTCGCTGTTGTTGTGTTAGATTTTTGGGGACCATTTTTATACAAATCATTTTTTTTTCACATCAGTCTCATTACTTTATTGTGGCACCTCGTGTAAATATATATATATATATTAAATGAACACAATTGAAAGTTTGATAAAACATTAACAAAGTGAACATTACAGAACTTCAAAAAGTGTAACCTTTCACTTTATCCGTTTTCCCCCATGCGTAAATCGGTGCAGTAGTTTTTTAGTTCTATTCAGGACAGATATACGAACATCCCACCCCCATAGAGGAATACACCCGCCTAGTGACGTTCCGGTCGCCACAGCACCCCTCGTTCCTTGCCTTGTTGGGCTTTAACGGCAGAAAACACATGTAAGAACAGTGCCTATTGTATATAAACAAGAATAAAGTCTGTTTGTATATTTGTTTGTTGGTTCGTTAATATCTGGACCCCAGCGCCACCTACCAGGTATAGATTTTGCAATTTTTCTTTTTTTTCACGTAACTAATATATATGCTGAATATGAACCAAATCGGTCCATAAATACTATTTTTCTAAATATCTCAAATCCCAGCGCCACCTAGCCGGTCCATTTTTTGCAGAGATATTTCTTTCCATGTAATTCAAACACATTCGAAATATGAGCCAAAACGGACCATAAATACAATTATTCGAATTATCTCGACCCCAGCGACACCTAGCGGATCTAAATTAATTCAGAAACCTTCGCGTGCGTGCGCACAACAACTCACCAAAGTTTCATCGCAGATGGATAAATGGTATAGGAACGCATACGGGACAAAAAACATTCCTTTTTACTTCCTTGTACGAAGTAAAGGAAGTACTGTGATCGCGAAAACTTTCGGTTTTCAGATTTCAACGGAAATATATATTTTTACTAGTTTCGGCGTGACGTCTGTGTGTACGTATCTCGCATAACTCAAAAACGATTGGCCGTAGGATGTTGAAATTTTGGATTTACGACTGGCGTAACATCTAGTTGTGCACCTCCCCTTTTGATTACAATCGACTAGACCAAAAGCGTCCAAAAAAGCCCAAAAACCAAAACGTTTGGATTTTGGTGTTTTTGTTAACTGCATTAATAAGCCTTCATCGAAAGCTTTTCAACGATATATCATAAGCGGTATCTATTTTCATCGGTTTCACAGTTATAGCCAAATAAAACTTCAATTAATGAAATATTTGGATCTTACAAGGGGAAGACATATCGGTTCGAATCCGACTTCATCTCCTTTTTTTTAATTTAAATATATCGATTTATTAACCTCTCATTACAAAAAGAAACGATAAATAACAAATAATTCAATTAAAAAAAAATAAACAATTACGAATGAAATAAACATTTAAAAATGTGTATACGTAATTTAATTGTAATTATAACGTTTTTTTTTTTTAAACTCGGCGAACACTGTTAGATATTGCTTCAGACGATGAGATTAATGACAAAAAATGTAACGTGTGAAAACGCCGTGCTTGACCGGATTCGAACCCGGGTCCTCCGGATAAAAGGCCTCTCTCGAGCCACGAAGGCGACACATATGTATATATGTAATATATTTGTTGAAACATCTGATTATTTAGTATTAATTGAAAATTACAGTTTAGAATCGTATTATTTTTGGATTCTCTAGTTTAATTTTATCTACATTAACGTTGACTGCAAAACAGACACTGACAAAAACATTTACCCTGAGGCATACATGCCCGATATTTTAGTTCATTACTCCTGTGACATCGTCGGACAATGTTCTCTCCCAAAGTCGGAGTCGATCATCATTTCGTTTATTTGTTTTTCTTGTCGATCACTTAATCGCTCTTTGCTTTGATGTAATTCTTCTGATCTTAATTTTTGTACACGTTCTCTAGTTTTCAAATTTTCTCTCTTTATATTTATCATCCTCTCTTTAATCTTTTTATTCTTCCCTTGTTCTTACAGTTTTCTTTCCCTTCATATTCATCTTCTTGTCGTTTTTTTTGTGGAGATTTATTTCTTCATGTTATCATTCTTTTTCCTGCATGATCGTTTCTTTTTCACTTTTAATTACTCGCCAAATAATCCGGTAATAAAAACCGAATATTTTACACCGTAAGTTCGTAAGATATACATGAGTTTAATTTATACGACACACCAGAAATAATACTGATCTAGTAATACGAGTAATAAGGCGACTTTTACTTTATCATAATATTTCATGAATTAATATTTGTTGTTAATAAAAACTAATATTTCAGGAGTTGTGTAAAGAATTGGAGGATCGTATCTCACTTTCAAATGAAGTGCAACAAAAAATGTGTACATGTAATTTAGTAGGCGTAAAAGGAAGTCATGTGGTGTCCACATCACATTTTTTAATTTTAAAATATTATTTCTTATTTATATATGTATTAAATAAGTAAAAAAGGAATTAATATTAGAGGCGATAATTGCAGAACTATATTTGCTGAAGGACACGACGAAAACAAAAAAAAAACTTGTACCTGTCATTAACTCAAACAGTAAATAATATAAAAGCAAATTAATTAACTGTACAGATAACAAGTTTAAACGAAAATTAATTAATTAAATAAAAGAAAAAATCGAATCGATCTTTATTTAAATAAAAACAGAAATAACATGTATAAATAACTTGAAGGCTATTCCACTTATATTATAATAATAAAAAAGTAATTTAGCTGTAACGAATAAAAGAGAAAGTAATGTATTACGTCTATATTAAAGCGAATTGTTTTCTATTACGTTACTGTAATAACACATCTGGTTACCAACTCGTACGTAACTGACGATTTAATAGAACCCACTTAATTTTCAAAGATTTACGGGAATAAATATTAAATATATATATATATATATATATATATATATATATATATATACAGAGTGTTTCTAAAATGGTGGGCTGGCTATAATCTTTCGGATTCTACTTGTAAAACTGAACAAAAAATATCCTTAGGAAAAATGGCGATTTCTCCTTCGTTCTTCCATTTTCCGCCATTTTGTTATTTTTATATAAAAATTTATATTTCAAGTTCGGATAGAGGTATCATATTACAATTTGGTAAGCGTCTTTGTAATAAAGTTTTAAAATTAGCAAAAAATCAAGACTTAAATACATTCGTAAATTACAAAATGGCGGCCATGTTTATTTTTCAATTATGTCTCCGTAAATATAAATTTTATGAAATTGTGTCATTAGTTAAATAAAGGCTTTTGTTTTGAACAAAATGACATTTTATTTTTAAAATCGCTCAACAAATAGTCGAGTTATTGGAGAAAATTGATATTTGTAATTCTGTGTCTGTTTTCATGTTCTCCACTTTACGTCAAATTCGATGGAATATTGATTTTATTTATTGTTAATTCTAGCATGTATCGAATAATGTTCTCACGATAAAATTTAATATTAAATAATAATAAAACAATTGACATAGTAAAACAATAATAAATTGACATAATAAAAACAATAGTAAAACAATTTTACACAGCGACTGACTATTACTGTTGATCATGTTAACGATGGAAAAACGAAGCTCCTTTCAACAAGAACGGTGTTTAAAACTATCGATTTGGAGCGACGAGAATCCTCACGGTACCTTCCAAAGTAATCATCAACAAAGAGTTTCCCTGAAAATATGGGCAGGTATTTTTAATGACTATCCTTTGGGTCCTCTCATTCTACCAAATCATTTAAATGGAGAAAATTATCTAGCTAATTTAATCGAAAATCTTTCGCGCTTTTTGGAAGACCTAACCCTACAATTAAGAGGAAATTTGTGGTTTCACCGAGATGCAGCTCCAGTACGTTTCAGTCTGTTCGTATCAGGTTTCCTGGATGAAACTGTCCATAAAAAATGGATAGGCCGCGGAGAGCCAGTGCCCTGGCCTGCCCGATCACTTCACTTAAACCCTTTGGACTTCTACCTGTGGGGCCACTGGAAACATATTATTGTTTATTCATATATAATTAGACGACATATTATTCGACTCAAAATTGAGGATCTTCAACAAAGGATCCAAAATGAATTTCAAAAATTAGGAATACTCCCGGTTAAGACAATCTCTCAGAGAAAGACTGGAGACTTGTGTAATTTCTAAAGGTGGACTCTTTGAACATCTCTTATAATTTTTACCACCTGTTAACTGTTTTATTACACCAAATGTTCGACAACTATTAACGTAAAATTATCACAGGTAGTAGTTTTATTTTTTTAATTATTAGGTCTATTATTGTGAGTAAATTATTAATTTGATACTAGAATTAGCAATAAATAAAAAAAAAAATATTTTGTCGAATTGAACGTAAAGAGGAGGAAATGAAAACGGACACAAAATTACAACATCAATTTTCTGCCGTAACTCGACTAAAAATATTAACCGATTTTCAGAAATAAAATGTTATATTATTCAAAATAAAAGGCTTAATATTTTAGTAATAACATAAATTTTATTCAAACTAATATTTACGGAGATATAACGGATTGAAAAATAAACATGGCCGCCAGTTTGTAATTTTCAAAAGTATTTACGTCCTGATTTTTTGCTAATTTTTAAACTTTTTTACCAAGACTGTTACCAAATATTAATATGATTCCTCTATCCGAACTTGAGATATACATTTTTATATAAATATGGCATACAAAATGGCAGAAATAAAATAAATCGCCATTTTTCCTGAGGATATTTTTTGTTCAGTTTTACGCAGCCCATCATTTTACAAAAACAATGTATATTTCAGTTATTGTGAACCCGATTAGGGTTGTAGTTTTGCGCCAATCACTTTGAAATTGATACGTAAAATACAGGATCATTCACGGGAACCGGATGTTTTTGAAGTGGGTTGTACTCGGGCGTTCGTGGTGGGAAGGGCACGTGGCTGGTGTCTGACATTTCCTTTGTTCATAGCATTTACATTTTAGTCGTCGAGCTGGGGCCTTAGACGCTAGACCAACGCCTGTACGAGTATGACAGTTTTGTGCGAAATGACGAATCCGTAACTGCTGTTTAGCGAGATTTCCGCCGTCAGTTTAATATCCATCGTAACGCAAGTGTCCCTTCTCGTAACACAATATTGCGACGGGTAAACAACCTTCGAAGAATCGGTTCAATATTGATGAAAAAACCAACGGGTCCCCGCTGAACCGCTAGCATTCCGGAGAATATCGAACGAGTAAGGGAAGCCATTGTCAGAAGCCCACGCCGCTCTATTCAGAGGCATTCAACAGCGCTTCAAATGAGCACAAGTTCGGTAAGACCTGCATTTCCATCCTTACAAGATAGCCGGCGTGCGGCAGTTAAACGAGCAAGATTTCACGCAGCGATTACAATTCTGTCGACAAATGCTTACCGTTTTTGAAGAAAATGAAATTTTGTTATCGTTAACGAGTGACGAAGCCCATTTTCATCCGAATGGCTTCGTCAACAAACAGAATTGCCGGTATCGGGCAGAAAGAAACCCACATCGGCTTCACGCGAGACCACTTCATAGCCCAAAGGTGACTGTCTGGTGTGTAATAGGAAAGTTCGGTGTTATTGGGCCCCATATTTTTTTGAAGAAAATGACGCTGCCGTAACTGTAATACCTGATCGTTACATTGCGATGTTGAATACGTTTTTCATCCCTGAGTTACGAAACCGGGGAATCGATTATCAAAATATGTTATTCCAGCAGTATGGAGCTACAGCGCACACAGCGACGGCTGTTCTCCGTAACTTGTTTCCGGGACGGATCGTTTCCAGATTCGGCGACATTCCTTGGCCCCCTCGGTCCCTCTACTTGAATAGTTGTGATTTTTTTCTGCGGGGGTTTCTGAAATCGCGTGTGTACGGCAATAAACCGCGTACATTGGAGGACCTAAAGATCGCAATTCGTCATCACGTCACCCAGATTGATGTAGACATGATGCAAAGAATTGAGGCCAGTTACCGTGAAATGCTACAACAATATATTGCCCAAAATGGACATCACTTGTCGGACATAATTTATCGTTCGTGAGTAAGTAACAAATGCTTTGATTTAAAAAGTGTTTCAGTACCAATAAAACTTTTTTAAAGTAAATATTAAAATTTTTATGATTATTTTAAAAACATCCGGTTCCCGTGAATGACCCTGTATAACGATAAAAAAAAGTCGCGTTCGTTAACGACCAAATCGGACCATGGGGGTAGTAATTTGTGGGCTTTTTTGAGAAAACATAATATCCCTATACCTATCTTATTAAGTAAAATATCGAATTCGTTAAGTTCTAACCATTTTTTGGATAAGGGGCTAAAACGTATCTACCATCGGCCTACGAGGTGTAAAAATGGGGTTTTGAAGACAAATAAAATCATACCTCCTTAACAGGTACAGTATCGAATCGATATAATGTGGTCGTTAGTCCGCTAAAATTACCTAAAATTTTGTCTGAAACAATTTTTGATATGATTAACGCTTGTGGCAAGGGATGACCAAAGTGTAAAAAGATGAGGCTTGTCGTATGCTCAACATGCAATCATTGTCGTATTGAGTAAATTTGAAGTTTTTCTTAATTTTAACGCGGAAAATCATTTTTATCCCCCTATTTATCACCCTTCCGGCATGCAAAAGAAAATTTTTTTTAACAGTTTTCTCGCAAAAGCTTTTATAAAATGATTTTCATTAATCATAACTTAAAACAAAACAAATCAGTCTATTTTTTCTTATCAGTTTTTTTTATTAATTTGACGTAACTTCAAAAATCTGAACTGAAAATTTTCTTATCTTTACAAAATTTCGTTAAGTCAGATTGTATTTATTTAAAAAAATTGAGAAATAAAATATTTTTAAATTTAAGCACGAGTAACCAAAAGTTGACTGACCCTATACTTTGAAGAAAGAACTGGAAACCACAAAATAGATGTAGTGAGACAATA
The DNA here is from genome assembly GCF_047948215.1 of Lycorma delicatula. Classification (NCBI taxonomy): domain Eukaryota; kingdom Metazoa; phylum Arthropoda; class Insecta; order Hemiptera; family Fulgoridae; genus Lycorma; species Lycorma delicatula. Next base: position 191,861,189 of record NC_134458.1, on the reverse strand, counting down.
TTCAAAACCCGTGACTACATAAACATTGTAAATTCGTTTAAAAAACATAACGCTATTTAGCTTAGTAATATATATATATATATATATAAAGAAAGAGACAGAGACAGAGACAGAGAGAGAGAGAGAGAGAGAGAGAGAGAGAGAGAGAGTGAGAGAGATATTGGGAGAGAGAAAGATTGCTTAAAATTATAAGCAAGATTTATAATGAGTTCCTTGTACGCCTATTAAATTACATACACATTTTTAAAAGAGCATAAAATTTTATTTCATTAATAACTTCTGATATTTTTTCATATATATATATTTTTTTTATTACTGAATTATTTATCGTAAAACATGTTTTACAGAGTTTAATAATTATTAATAAATCGATATTTTTAAAGCAAAACAAGAGAAAAAAAGATATGAAGTCGGATTAGAACAGATGCGCCTTCCCCTTGTAAGATTCAAATATTTCATTAATTATAATGTTATTAGGCTATAACTCCGGAAGCGATAAAAATAAGTACAACTTATGATATATCACTGAAAAGCTCTCAATGAGGGCTTATTACTGCAGTTATGAAAAAGTCCAAAATCCAAAGTTTTGTTGGATTTTCAACTTTATTTGGATAATTTTGGCCCAGTCGATTGCAATCAAAAGGGGTTGTGCCCAAATAGATGTTACAACAGTCCTAAATGCAAAATTTCTAAATCCTACGGCAAATCGTTTTTACTAATGTAAAATACAACCCACCGGGTTGGTCTAGTGGTGAACGCGTCTTCCCAAATCAGCTGATTTAGAAGTCGAGACTTCCAGCGTTCAAGTCCTAGTAAAGCCAGTTATTTTTACACGGAATTGAATAGTAGATCGTGGATACCGGTGTTCTTTGGTGGATGGGTTTCAATTAACCATACATCTCAGGAACGGTCGAACTGAGAATGTACAAGACTACACTTCATTTACACTCATACATATCATACTCATTCATCCTCTGAAGAATTATCTAATTGGTAGTTAAATAGAAAAAGAAACAGAGATATGTAAAATACGTACATACAGACGTCACCCCGAGACTAGTCAAAATGGAGTCACGGATGGTCAAAATAGGTATTTCCGATCAAATCTCACAACTGAAATTGTTTACGATCAAAATACAGGATGATTCAAAGAAACGGGAAATGTTGAAAGTTGTGTTGGTAGCCGTGGGCGATTGGTACCACTTGATAAGTGGCGCCAGCCTCTCTAACCTAACTTGCCATTTAGTTGTCATGGATCCTTGGAGTGGTGGGCAACGTGCATTTGCTATCTAAGCGTTTTACAAAAAAATGACAGTGTGGAGGGAGCGCGTAGAGAATTTCGCCGTCATTTTAATATGAGACGGCACGACCGTGTTCCATCAGCACGTGCAATTAAAACATAGATATCTAATTATGAGGAAACCGGTTCGGCAATGAAAAAGAAACCTCCAGGCCGTGAGCGAACCGTCCGTACACCACAGAATGTTCAAGCTTTACAAGATGCTGTCACACGAAGTCTACATCGGTCAATCCGTCATCTCTCGGCATCTTTACAATCGCATAGTTCAAGCGTTCGAAGAATGTTAGCGAAGGACTTGCAATACCATCCGTACAAGTCGCAGATCGTCCAGGAACTGAAACCGAACGATGCAGTTGTGCGAGCACAATTCTGTAATGTAATGCTTCAGAAGATAAACGATAACGAAGAGTTTGTTCACGAACTGTAGATGTCAGACGAAGCGCATTTCCACCTCGGCGGATTTGTTAACGAGCAAAATTTCAGAAACTGGGCGCAAGAAAATCCTACGCAGCTACACCAGCGTCCGTTGCACAGCCAGAAAGCGACCGTGTGGTATGCTATGTCATCTTACGATGTTATAGGCCCTTATTTTTTTGAGGATGACAACGGTCTTGCGATTACAGTGACGTCGGCTCGTTACGTAGCCGTGCTTGAAACCTTTGTTATGGAACAACAAAAGAGATTTCCACCGATTCTTAACACAGCCTGGTTTCAACAAGACGGAGCAACGTCACATACTGCACGAATATCGACGGCAGCTGTACGCCGATTGTTTGGACAACGTGTCATTTCACGAAATGGTGACATTAGATGGCCTCCCAGATCGCCTGATCTCTCAGCTTGCGATTACTTTTTGTGGGGTCACCTTAAAAGTAAAGTGTCCCACAGTAGACCTGCTACAACGCAAGAACTGAAGGCAAAGATCCGAGAAGCAATTGAGGAAATTCCAGTTGAGATGTTACGTCAAACCAAGAACAATTTAACGAAGAGACTTCGTGAGTGTTTACGTAGAAGAGGAGGTCACCTGAAAGATGTCATCTTTAAAAAATAAACTAAAATGTATGTATCCTAAAATGACAACATTTGTACAATTACATGAAATAAAATTCATTTTCTAAAAAAAATATTTTCATTAACGTTATTTAATTTTTTAAATTTACAGTTTCTTCGAATCAACCTGTATAATTAAATGTAAATGCATATAACTGAATGAATATAATACGTTAAAATGTGCATTGAAATATACTATTAAAAGATAATTAAATTAAAACATTATAAAAGCCGGTATTTGTTACATAAAAATTAAAAACCGAGATATCATACAAAGTAATTATTTGATGCCGATCTAGACAAACCGCAATAAATAGTTAATTACATAATTTTGTTCAATAAACCACAACGTACACAAGAAAAGTTTAATTATCCATTATGCATAACTAATTAAGAAAAGTAATACTAGATAAAATAGAAAGGAAAAAGTCAAACTTAATTAAAGAAGGAAATGAAATCACGACAATACTTTCTCAACACATTCCAACCCCGCCCATCGCCTTACTCAATATCTATATGCACTGATATGAGTGAAGATTCAGAAAAAATCAAACCAATTCTATTACTTAAACTGAATTAGGCAGATTTCATAAGAAAGCTACTTATTGTAATGGGTACCATGATTCGACTTCCGGAAAATTTCGACATATCTTCGCGTTTCACATCTCTCAGACCCCAAAACCATCGTCAGTTAAAAAGTTTATACAGGTTGATTCAAAGAAACGGGAAAATTTAAAAATTAAATAACGTTAATGAAAAATTTTCTTTAGAAAATGAATTTTATTTCATGTAATTGTACAAATGTAGCCATTTTAGGATACATACATTTTAGTTTATTTTTTAAAGATGACATCTTCCAGGTGACCTCCTCTTCTACGTAAACACTCACGAAGTCTGTTCGTTAAATTGTTCATGGTTTGACGTAGCATCTCAAACATTTCATTTGAATGGCTACGTAAACAGCCAAAACAGTAGAATTTGGAGTGCTGAAAACTTCTTCAAATTCTAATTTCGTCGAGGAATTCTTCGGTAATCGTGTTATCGGTCGAGGCTTGTGGCCACCAAAATCTCCAGATTTGACTGCGGCGGATTTTTTTCTACGGGATTACCTCAAAGAAAAAGCCTACAGCAACAAACCACGAACACTTGAACGATTGAAAATCGATATTGAACAAGCTGTATTAAATATCCAGCCACAAACTTTGAAAAAAGTTGCAAGAAACGCTGTAAAAAAAATTGAAGCTTGTATTTAAGAAGATGGCGGCCACTTCCAACATTAACTCTAAATGTAAGGTAATGGATGGTAATAATAAGAATTACATTTACATTTACACATGCCTTTTTATTATTTCAATACCTACCAATATAAGGTCGGGTTGCGTTTTATATGGGACAACCTGTATTTAATTATTCATATAAATGTTCACTTTTTTGTGGCTCCTCTTTAAATGAGGAACTTTATTTAAAGGTCTTTTCATTTTTAAAAGACCTTCGGACAGCTGCACACAGGTGAGAGACAGTTCCTGACGGCTCACTCGGCTCCAACCACACTATAAAAGCTGGCCCTGTACTAGAACAGTTTACTGTAATTTCAGCCATCAGAAACTCAACATGTATTTAACAGTCGTGCTTAATAAATTATGAAGCGTAAGTTGAATATTATAATAAAAATAATTTGGAATATAATCTAAACAAGAACTTTTATTTATGTCAATGAATCAGCAAATATTTGCAATTATTTAAACCCAACCGAGGTATTAAACCAAGCCGGCAATTTATTCGACAGGGTTCAAGTAAACAGAATTGTTATTTAACGACCGTAATTAATATGAAATATTCGTCGATAATAAAAATGTTACGTAATGAAAATAAAAAAAAACTATTATGTAAAAAGCAAATGGAACGATTATAATATATTCAAATATAAAGAATCAAAGAATCGGTTAAATTTAAAATATTTACATTATTCATTAAATATTCCTAGACTTGCATAATGTTACATTATTAACAGACGTACATCGAACCTATTAAGGTCAAGGAATTAAAACTAAATTCACCTCCTCGTGCATATGAAATTCTATATAAATTATTTACATAAAAGTTGGAAATAATTCAAATCTCAAGATTACAAGATTAAATTACATTACCTAAAAATGTGTATTTTAAAAATTAAAGAACGATTTAAATTTTATAAATAAAACGATTATAATAAGGAAAAACAACTTACTCGGATAAAAAGGTGGGTGTATGAACAACTGCAGGGCTTTATAAGCAAATGTTACTTTCATTCGTTCGCGGTAAACTGCAGCAGGCTGTAAACAACAAAAAAAAAACAACATACAAATACATATAATTTAAAAATAAAATTTACAAGAAATACATTTGCGGCTTCTATAAAAATAAAATCATTAATGAAAGTAATTATTTTTTATATATGTACAACACACACATACACACAGAGATAGAGTAAGAGAGAGAATGACTAGCATACACCCAGTGAGAGAGAAAATCAAATGCACATACACACACACACAGAGAAAGAGAGAGAGACAGAGAGAGAGAGAGAAAGAGACAGAGAGAGTGGGAGAGAGAATAACGAGCACACACACACACACACACAGAGAGAGAGAGAGAGAGAGAGAGAGAGAGAGGGAATCATGTGCACATACACACACAGAGATAGAGAAAGTGTGAGACAATAACGAGCATACACCCACACCCACACAGAGAAAGTGACTAACAGACAAACAGCCGCGCGCGCGCACGGGCACACACACACACACACAGACGAAGAGTGAGAGAAAGTCACGTGCATACAAACACACACACACACACACACACACAGACCCACAGAGAGAGAATCATTTGCACATACACACACAGAGAGAGAGAGAGACAGAGATACAAACAGAGAAAGTGAGAGAGACAATAACGAGCATACATCCACACCCACACCCACACAGAGAGAGAGAAACAGACAGAGAGAGTGGGAGAAAGAATAACAACCATACACCCACCCACCCATACCCACACCAACATCCACCCACCCACCCACACACACACACACACACACACACACACACACAGAGAGAGAGAGAGAGAGAGAGAGAGAGAGAGAGTGTGTGTGTGAGAGAGAGAGTGTGTGTGAGAGAGAGAGAGAGAGAGAGAGAGAATCAAGTGCACATACACAGAGAGAGAATAACGACCATACAACCAACCCACCCATACCCACACCCACACCCACACAGAGAGTGAATGAGAAAATCACGTGCATATAAACAAACACACACACCCACACAGCGAAAGAGAATCACGTGGATACAAACACACACAAAGAGAGAAAGACAGACACAAACACACACACACACACATAGAGAGAATCACGTTCATCCACCCTATTCCACCATCATACACACACGTAGGATGTTCCACGTAGAAAGCGAAAAACGTCACAGGTGTATTCCGTTTACTATTATTATTCTTTAATCTATCATAATTTAGTTTCTTTTTCCGGTTTTTACAAAGCCTGAATACAATAACTATGATTCATCAGTATTATTCTACAGGTGTGATTTCAGGGGGTGGAACCCTCCAAATAGATGGGTATGGCGACCGAAGCAAGTTCTGCGAGTTTTCAAGGCGCCGGTCTCCCTGGCAACTTGGGAATGGCGAGCGAACCGAGTACCCCCTTGGAGCCCGTGAGTCGGCTCCGGGATTCCCTTGGGCTTACCAAATATCTCCTTCAACATATATATATTAACTTATCGTAACGATAACGAGGAAAAGGCCAACGAACCCAAACCAAAAAATAAATAATAAAAATAACCTTAACAAAAAAAAAAAATAAATTTATACAATTTCTTTTTTTTGTCCAGGTTTTTTTTTTAAGGTCCAGGTTCTGACTAGACGGACCGGCTAGTATTTAATTATTCGAAAAGTATTGAAAGAGGAAATGAAATGTCTGATAATCCAAGACGACGGTTAATTGGCTATCGACTGTACTAGAAATTTTCATATACAAATAAGTATGTAATACATTAATTATGTTATTACTACTATAAAAACCGGTTTTAGACTAAAAATAAACAGATGATCGACATCGGTGCTAAAAAAAAAGAACCAGATTCAACGTAACATTTTATGAAGTGTAGAAAGTGGTTTAAAATGACCGCATGTGTGATACGTGCAATTATTCCGGTTATCTACTGCTGATGATTGCTCCAACTTATAGGATAAAAACAAAAGCGAAGACGGAGAAAGAATAAAAGGGGAACAAAGCGATGATTTATTAGGAAAAGTAAATGAACAATAACATTGATTGGTGGTTGAGGTATGGAGAGGGGAAACCAGTTAAACGAAATATTTTACATCGCAGTAGAAAAACTACAACCAATTGTTTGTTTAGAAATATTACATTTAATTTCTTTTTTTTAAAGTATCTTTCTAAAAATAAATATAATATTAATTACACGGTCAATTTGAACATAATCTAAACAATAAAAAATATGTAAGTTAAATAATTGAAGCCTACACTATTAAAGCAGAATGTAGAATAATATGCCGTCTTGATTTTAATACCTTGGTTGGATTTAAATTAGCTCTAAATATTTTTTGCGCCGGTTCATACAAATAAATAAACGTTTTTACTTCGTTTATAATATAAATTGTTTTATTATGATCTCTAACTTGTAATTAATACGAGTATATACAGGTTGTCCCATATAAAACGAAACCCGACCTTATATTGGTAGGTATTGAAATAATAAAAAGGCATGTGTAAATGTAAATGTAATTTTTAGAGTAAATTTTGGAAGTGGCCGCCATCTTCTTAAATACAAGCTTCAATTCTTTTTACAGCGTTTCTTGCAACTTTTTTCAAAGTTTGTGGCTGGATATTTAATATAGCTTGTTCAATATCGACTTTCAATCGTTCAAGTGTTCGTGGGGTGTCGCTGTAGGCTTTTTCTTTGAGGTAACCCTGTAGAAAAAAATCCGCCGCAGTCAAATCTGGAGATCTTAGTGGCCACAAGTCTCGACCTATAACACGATTACCGAAGAATTCCTCGACGAAATCAGAAGTTGAACCTGCGTAGTGCGATGTCGCAACGTCATTTTGTAGCCGTCAGTGTCTGTCTTCCCCTTCCAAGAGCGCGATGAACTGAAATAAAATATCATGATATCGTTCAGCATTAATGGTGTACTCGAAAAAATAGGACCGATTATTTTCTTCCGCGATATCGCGCACCACACGCCCGACTTCTGCGGGTGTAATTGTTTTTCGTGATAAACGTGGGGATTTTCAGCGCTCCAAATTCTACTGTTTTGGATGTTTACGTAGCCGTCCAAATGAAACCGTGCTTCATCTGTGAAAAATAACGAATCCATAACATTAATTCCCTACCGCAGAAATCGACGGAACTGTAGACAATATTGTAGCCGTTTTTCTTTGTCGGGCTCAAGAAGTCGATGAACCGTTTGAATGCGATAAGGTCGTAATTGTAATCGTTTGATCGCTCGATGAACAGTCGATTTAGACAAATTAATTTCAGCATACAAACTTCTGATCGATTTATTCGGCGAGGCGAGTAATCGGTCATTGATTTCAACGACTGTATCTGTATTCAACACCGACGTAGATCTTTTGTGTTCCTTGTTATTAACAGAACCGGTCTCTATAAATTTTGCGACTAACCTTATTACTGATGTTATATTAGGAGCTGGTTTATCTGGGTACTTATGGCGAAACAAATCTTGCACTGCAACCGCTGATTTCGTACTGAAGTACGACTCGACAATGAAAACAGGTTCATCTAGCGAAAACATCATCTTTTCTCTAGCAATACATTGAACGTTATGATTACATTGTTGTTACTATCGGTAGTGTTCTACTGCGTCGCCGCGATGTTCAGATGTTGGACGAGTCCATTTCAGTAACGATTAGGGGAGTAAGCTTGACTTTTGATGTTTCATGGATGAGTGATTAATGGGTTGCGTTTTATATGGGACACTCTGTATAACATTATTATATGAATTATACTATTGCAACAAACACAGTTGAGTCTCTCAGGGATGGAACAAGACTAAAAGATAGTAGCGCGGGGAAGCTTTTATAGCATTGGTGGAGCCGAGTGCAGCTATCCGAAAGACTTACAAATATTAAAATACCTTAAAATAAAATTTAAAGTTCCTCATTAAAAAAGGATTCACAAAAAAGTGAGTATTTAGTAGGGATGCCTACCTTCATTAAAATTAAATAATTCAATTCAACTACATTGAAATACAGTTCAACTTTATTGAAATTTAATAACTACAGTTAAGTATCCGGGGTCTAAACCCAGCGTTTCAAGGTTTTTGTTTTTAATTTCCCATCTAGTTAGCGCTACAGCAGAGCTATATTTCTAAAAGGTAAAATATTGTAATTGGTCCAATTATAGGAGCATGCGGTTTTCACCGGATGTTTACGTTTTGACATCTAAGGAACCCAAAAAACCATAAGGAAATTTTCCGGATATTAATGTTCGTATGCGTTCGATGTTGAATGTAAATCACCTTATATCTCCAGAACGACTGGTCTGATTTTAATCAAACTGAAACAGAATATTTCTACAAATACGGCATTGATGCCAATAATTTTCAAATTAAAAGGTTACCAGGGGGTGAGAATGTAGAGCAATATCACCCTCAATATTTCGAGATTTGGCTTAATTAAGGTGATATTTTTCATGGGCACATTTATTAACGTTTAAAAAAATTACAATATTTGCAAAAAACAGTTATGGTAAAATTGTACCACCATCTTAAAAAATTACTGTTGCAATCGTCTTTCTTTAATTCTTTTTAGCCTCCGGAAATTACTGTTCAGGTATTATTTCAAAGGATGAATGAAGATGATACGTATGACTGTAAATGAAGTGTAGTCTCGTACAGTTTCAGGGCGACCATTCCTGAGAGGTGTAGTTAATTGAAACCCAACTACCAAAGAACACCGGAATCCACGATCTAGTATTCAAATTCGTATAATAGAAACGGCCTTTACTAGGACTTGAACGCTGGAACTATCGACTACAAATTCAGCTGATTTGGGAAGACGCGTTCACTACTAGACAAACTCGGTGGGTGTTTTGTAGTCGTCTACTATGTTGTGACGTCACAGGTGAGCATTAGCATGAAAATATATCAATAATATTAAAAGTGTAAATACAAAGATATACGAGGTGCGACAATAAAGTAATGAGACTGATTTTTCTTTGCAACATGTGGCAACCCTGCAGCTTGCACACCGACTTTGACCTTTGTCTATAAGCTACTTCCAGTCCAAGCGGCACATTGATGCAACTGCTCGGTCGTGAGTTGAGCTGTAATAAGTGAACACGTGTTTGTCCCTCGTCACAGCTTTTTGGACATCTTGTGTTGTTTGAAAATGGTGTCCCTTGACCGCCATTTTGACTTTTGGAAATAGAAAAAAGTCGCACGGAACGATATCTGGTGAATAAGGTGGCTGTGGTAGTACTGAAATTTGTTTTGAGGTTCAAAATTACTGTTCTGACAGAGCAGTATGGGATGGCGCATTATCGTGATGCAGAATCCAATTATCAGCGATGTCGGCACGGACACGAAGAACTCGTTTACGTAGTCTTTCTAAAATTTCATTGTACAAATATCGGTTAACTGATTGTCCAGGAGGCACCCGCTCTTTATGAACAATTCCGTTGGGATCAAAGAAGCACACAAGATATTCGTTTCACTTTTGACTTTGACATCCGAGCTTCTTTTAGTCTGGGTGATCCCTTTGAGCACCGTTGCGAACTTTGACGTTTTGTCTCTGGATGGTATTGAAAAAACCAAACTTCATCACCAGTGATAGCACGGCTCAACAAATCTGGATAGATTTCTGTTTTTCAAGTTTTATCGGTAGTAAAATTACTTTTTTGATTTTTTTTTTAATTTTAAGGTGATTTTGATTTCGGTTTGTAATCTACGCGGGAATATTGCGTGTATTTTCACTTACGATCGAAAAAGCGTAATGGCTTTTATTTATTAGCTCATTAATATCATGAATCACGACATATAAGAGGTCTGTAAATAAAGTAATGAGACTAGTTTTCTTTTAGGCAACACTGTAAAGTTCCTACTAAACATATGATTATATGAACAACTGATTTATATTAGGTGATACTATTTTTAATCTATTGTGGCCAAGCGTGACAAACAAACTTTTCTTCGAGTTTTTGTTATGCGTTACAAAAATTAGTGATACTAATTATGTGCAATCAAGTTTTGTGTTAAACTTTGGGAATCCGCGAGTGTGACCTTTGAAAAATCGAAACAGGCCTACGGGGAACATTGCCTATTCAGAGCACAAGTTTTCCGTCGGCACAATTTTTGGAAGGCCGAGAACACGTTGAAGATCAACCCCGCTCAGGGAGACGTTCGACTTCAAAATGTGGAGCGTGTGAGGGTTCTTGTGAGATCAAACAATAAGGATGATAAATCTCAACGCTTTCACCGTACATAACATTTTGACAGACGATTTAGACAAGCGAAAGATTTGTGCGAAATCGGGGCCGAAAAACCTTTAGAACGGAACAGAAGGATAATCGAAGAAACGTGTGCGTTGATCTGCAGAGGATTGACAACGACCAAAAATTCTTCGATCGAGTGATCAATTCTGGATATTTGAAACAAAGCGGCAAAGCGAAGAGTGGCACAAAAATGGCGAATGAGCAAATCAAAGATAAAAACCGAGCCGATTTGCTTTTTTGACAGTAGGGGTATCTTGCTTAAAGAATTTGTTCCTCCAGGACAAACCGTCAACCAAGCGTTTTACAAAGGTGTCCTTGAAAGCCTCAAAAAAGAGTGATTCGCGTGAGACCAGATATTACAGACAAGTGGATGCTTCATCGTGACAATGCCCCGTGTCACACGGCCATTTCAATCAGGGAATATTTGACCTCAAAACGCATTCCTACGGTTCTGCAATTTTCCTATTCACCTGATTAGAGTTTCTGTGACTTTTTCCTTTTCCCGAAATTGAAACATGTCTTAAAATGACGTCATTTTGGAGAACATTCAAAAGACTGTGAATGACCGGTTAAAAGCTCTACCACCAGTTGAAGTCTTCCAGCGCTGCTACCAGGACTGGGAACAACGACTCCGCCGGTGCATAGCTGCCCAAGGAAACTACTTTCAAGGGGACAATACTGTTGTTTAAAAAAAATATAAATTTTGATAAGTAAAGAGAGTCAGTCTTATTACTTTTCTCTCACACCTCGTATATATAAATGAATAGTTTGTTTAACTGGTCCGACTCGATTGAACAAATAAATCAAAATTCGTAGTAGGAGATAAAGGACATGTAGATAAGTTCCTATAACAAGTGTTTATCGAAAACTAAAAAAAACGCTGGCTTATGTGCGTTCCATGAAATGGGGCCTACATTGAAGGCGACAAAATAAGTATTGATGAATAAATAAAAATTTGGGAGCTTTGTTTTACAATTCCCGGTATATTTTTGATGGTCCAGAATATCGTTTGTGTATATATATAAATCTGATGTGGACACCACACGACTGCTTTGTACGCCTATTAAATTATATATATACATTTTTTTTAAAATGAAAAGTACATAAAACTTCATATAATTAATAACTTCTGATGCTTTTTAAAATTCTTAATAAACCAATAAATTTAAATAAAAAAGAAGAAGATGAATTCGGATTCGAACAGATGTGTCTTCCCCTTGTAAGATCCAGAAATTTCATTGATTAAAATGTTATTTTGCTATAACTGTGGAACCGATGAAAATAAGTACCACTTATAATATATCGTTGAAAAGCTCTCAATGAGGTCTTATTGCTTTAAGAAAAAGTCCAAAATCCAAATTATTTTAGATTTTGGGCTTTTCTGGACACTTTTTATTCAGTAGATTGCAATCAAAAAGAAAGAAGTGCACAACTAGATGTTACAGCAATCCTAAATCCAAAATTCCAACATTCTAAGACTAATCGTTTATGAGTTATGCGAGATATATACGTGCACCGAAACTAGTCTGGAAAAGGATATTTCCGTTGAAATCTGAAATCTGTAAGCGACCACAATACATCCTTTACTTCGTACAAGGAAGTAAAAATGAATATTTCATGTCCTGTATGGATTCCTATACCGTTCATCCAATTGCAAAGAAAATTTGATGAGTTGTGCGCACGCCCGCGAAGGTTTCTGAATTAGTTTGGACCGCCTAAGTGGCGTTAGGGTTGAGATATTTCCAAAAATTGTATTTATGGTCCGATTTGGTTCATATTCAGTATACATATATTAGGTACGTGAAAAGAAACATTTTTGCAAAAACTATACCCACTAAGTGGCACCGGTATCGACAAATTTACGAAACAAACAAACCAATATACAAACAGAATTTCTTCTTCTATTTATATAAAAGTTAATGTTCCCTGTAGATTAAAAAACTACTGGACCGATTTAAGTGCGGGAAAAAGGCAAAAGATGATACAAGGAAAGACAGAAAGAGGAAAAAAAAAGATAAAAGGGTAAAGAGGACACGGAAAAATGGTAGGAGATAAAGAAATTAAAAAAGGAAAAGGGGAAAGGGAAATGGAAAAGGTGTAAAGGGGACATGGGGGAAAAATGGGAAATAGAAAAATGGAAGAAAGGGATAAACTGAAAGGTTAATTTTTTTGAAGTTCCGTAATGTTCATTCTGTTATTGTTTTATCAAACTTTCAATTGTAATCATTTAATCTATATATACAGGATCATTCACGGGAACCGGATGTTTTTAAAATAATCATAAAAAATTTAATGTTTATTTTTAAAAAAATTTATTATACTAAAACGCTGGTTAAATCAAAGCATTTGTTACTTACTCACGAACGAAAAATTATGTCCGGCAAGTGATGTCCATTTTGGGCAAAACATTGTTGTAGCATTTCACGGTAACTGGCCTCAATTCTTTGCATCATGTCTACATCAATCTGGGTGACGTGATGACGAATTGCGATTTTTAGGTCCTCCAATGTACGCGGTTTATTGCCGTACACACGCGATTTCAGAAAGCCCCGCAGAAAAAAATCACAACTACTCAAGTAGGGGGACCGAGGGGGCCAAGGAATGTCGCCGAATCTGGAAACGATCCGTCCCGGAAACAAGTTACAGAGAACAGCCGTCGTTGCCGTCGCTGTAGCTCCATCGTGCTGGAATAACGCATTTTGAAAATCGATTACCCGGTTTCGTAACTCAGGGATGAAAAACGTATTCAACATCGCAATGTAACGATCAGGTGTTACAGATACGGCAGCGTCATTTTTTCCAAAAAAATACGGTACAACAACACCGACCTTTCCTATTGCACACCAGACAGTCACCTTTGGGCTACGAAGTGGTCTCTCGTGAAGCCATGCGGGTTTCTTTCTGCCCGATACTGGCAATTCTGTTTGTTGACGAAGCCATTCGGATGAAAATGGGCTTCGTCACTCATTAACGATAACAAATTTTCATTTTCTTCAATAACGGTAAGCATTTGTCGACAAAATTGTAATCGCTGCGTGAAATCTTGCTCGTTTAACTGCTGCACAACGGCTATCTTGTAAGGATGGAAATGCAGGTCTGTATGCGGAATTCGTCTTACCGTACTTGTGCTCATTTGAAGCGGTGCTGAATGCCTCTGAATAGAGCGGCGTGGGCTTCTGACAATGGCTTCCCTTACTCGTTCGATATTCTCCGGAATGCTAGCGGTTCGTCGGGGACCCGTTGGTTTTTTCATCAATATTGAACCGATTCTTCGAAGGTTCTTTACCCGTCGCAATATTGTGTTACGAGAAGGGACGCTTGCGTTACGATGGATATTAAACTGACGGCGGAAATCTCGCTAAACAGCAGTTACAGATTCGTCATTTCGCACAAAACTGTCATACGCGTACAGGCGTTGGTCTAGCGTCCACGGCACCATCTCGACGACTAAAATGTAAATGCTATGAACAAAGGAAACGTAAGACACCAGCCACGTGCCCCTTCCACCACGAACGCCCGAGTACAACCCACTTCTAAAACATCCGGCATATATATACTCAAATCTAGCAATAAGGAAGGATTGCCCGGTGAGGTACTAATTTATAAATATAATCTAAGCAAAATTAACCTATGCTCTCTTCGCTCGCTAAGTGAACGAAGCAAGCATAGGGTAAATTTGGTTAGATTGTATTTATAATTTTTCTGCAAACGACGATTGATTTGAAAGAAAAATCAAAAATAAAATATAGGCTGTCGGATTCCGAAAAAGTATTTGATTTTACTCTGAAGGTAAAAAAAATTACTGGTTTTGTTTTAACTCACGCATTTCTTTCTTAAATTTTTAATAAATAACATCTACAAGGTACATACATGAACAAAATTTTAATTTACAACTTTCGAAGAAATTATTATAGGTCGATGTGTAAAGCTTCCTAAATGCATATGTTATTATGAATTCTATTCATAAACAACAAAAACTAAATCGGGAGTTTTGATGCATATGGTAAACACGGTCACGAGACACATGTGTGTAACCAACAAATGCTCAACCGCTTAACTCCCCACCGTCAAAATGAGAATGAAATATATAAAAGGGTGATACGATTTTTGAAGGATTAACGCATTCAGCAATTATAACAGCCAGGCAATGGACTAATTTTCTCTTAACAATGAATCGATAATTATAACATACTAACTTTTTTTTATTCCATCGCTTATTTTGAACCGGATAACCAATTATCAATAAAATTAAGATAATACAAAGACAAGCTTCTACAAATTAATAATTATAGGATGTTTCTAAAATGTTGGGCTGGTTGTACTTTTTGGATTCTACTTGTGATCAAAATGGCGACATTTATTTACATTTCCGCTATTTCTTTATAAATATTAGTTTTATAAAAATTTACGAGGTGGGACAATGAAGTAATGAAACTGATGTGAAAAAAAATGTTGCTTACCGTTTTAGTAATGATGTTAATGTTGTCTCCTTCAAAGTAGTTCCCCTCTGACTGCACACACTTATTCCAGCGCTTCTGCCATTGACGGTAACTTTCTGGAACTCATCTTCTGTAATATCCTCCAACACCCTCGTCACAGCTTTTTGGACATCTTGTGTTGTTTGAAAATGGTGTCCCTTGACCGCCATTTTGACTCTTGGAAATAGAAAAAAATCGCACGGAGCGATATTTGGTGAATAAGGTGGCTGTGGTAGTACTCAAATTTGTTTTGAGGTTAAAAATTGCTGTACTGACAGAGCAGTACGGGATGGCGCATTATCGTGATGCAGAATCCAATTATCAACAATTCTGGCACGGACACGAAGAACTCGTTTACGAAGTCTTTCTAAAATTTCTTTGTAGAAATATCGGTTAACTGTTTGTCCAGGAGGCACCCGCTCTTTATGAACAATTCCGTTGGAATCGAAAAAGCACACAAGCGTGCATTTCACTTTTGAGTTTGACATGCGAGCTTTTTTTGGTCTGGGTGATCCCTTTGAGCACCGTTGCGAACTTTGGCGTTTTGTCTCTGGATCGTATTGAAAAAACCAACCTTCATCACCAGCGATAACACGGCTCAACAAATCTGAATTGATTTCCGTTTGCTCTAACAGATCGGCTGCCACATTTTTCCGTGTTTCTCGCTGTTGTTGTGTGAGATTTTTGGGGCAACATTTTTGCACAAATCTTTCTAATACCAAGATCTTCAGTTAATATTAGACGAACCGTTTCTCGATTGATGTTGAGTTCTTCTGCGATCATTTTCACGGATAATCTTCGATCAGATCGTACGATTTCACGCACCCTAGTCAAGTTGACATCTGTCCGTGAGGTCGATGGTCGTCCACTGCGGTCTTCATCTTCAACATTCGTTCTGCCTTCACTAAAAATTTTATGCCGCCGAAAAACTTGAGCTCTTGACATAACCTCCTCTCCAAAAGCCTTCTGGAACTTACCGTAAGTTCTCGTCATGTTTTCACCCGATTTAACGTAAAAAGAAATGGCATACTTTTGCGCAATATTTTGTAGTTTCATTTCTGTGACGAGAGACAAAAACACGTGTTCACTTATTACAGCACAACTCGCGACTGAGCGGTTGCACCAATGTGCCGCTTGGACTAGAAGTACCTTATAGACCAAGGTGAAAGATGGTTTGCCTACGCAAGCTGCAGGATTGCCACATCTTGCAAAGAAAAATCAGTCTCATTACTTTATTGTCGCACCTCGTATGTTACTTGTTAAAATTATTAAGCCTCTTATTTTGAACAAAATATTTTATTTTTGAAAAGTCAGTTAACAAATAATCTAGTTACGTTTAGAAAATTGATGTTGTAATTTTGTGTCCGTTTTCATTTCCTCCTATTTACGTTCAATTTGATGAACCATTAATTCTTTCGTTTTATTGTTAATTCTATGTATCAAATGAAGTAATAACTTTCTCACAATAATAGACCTAATAATTCGAAACAATTTTCTCCCCATAATTACGTCAATTTTCTCCCCATATCTCGAGTATTTGTTAACCAGTTTTAACAAATAAACTGTCATTTTGTTCAAAATAAAACCCTTAATACAGGGTTATTATAAAAGAATGGTGCGGTTTCAATAATTCATAGAAAGATTGCAGGGAAATTTCTAGATGTTATATTGGTATCCCTGAAAGCCTCTAACCCAAATGTTTGTTTATCAGCAGTTGTAACCAGAACGTCAGTTCATGTATTGTTGTCGCGGTGAGTTTAGTGAGTTGCTATATTCTCGGATAAAGACAAAGGAAATTGTCTTTTATTGATGGCTGAATTAAAATCCGTAATTGTAGTTCAACGTGCGTTTCGACGTGAATTCGGAAGAGATCCGCTAAACAAAATAACATAACATGTTGGTTCAAACGATTCGAAGAAACCGAATCGGTTAAGAAACAGAAATCAACCGGCAGACCAAGTGTACCAGACGAAACGGTTGAACTAATTAGACGATTGGCAATTAGAAGTCCTGGGAAGTCCATCTGCCATCGAAAAGTCGAATTAGGTATTCCAAAATCAACAGTTCACAAAGTTTTACATAAAAAACTGAAATTACACGATTATAAAATCCAGATACTGTAGGAATTGAAACCCGATGATGGTGTAAAACGTTACAATTTCGCTGTTGAAATGTCGGACAGAATAAGTGAAAACGAATCATTATTAGACGATATAATTTTTACAGATGAAGCTACATTCCCTGTGAATGGATGCGTTAACAGACACAATTCACGAATATGGGGCTCTGAAAACCCACACGCAATTATTGAGAAACAACGCGATTCGCCTAAAGTTAATGTTTCTTATGGTGTAATGAAAAATCGTGTAATAGGGCCTTTCTTCTGTGCTGAAAAAACAATTAATGGAGTTGTGTATCTTGACATGTTAACCGATTATTGCTTTCTTCAGCCGGATGAACTCGAAAACATTCGACTTCATTTCCAACAAGATGGTGCTCCCACGCACTTCAATGCGTCGGTCACGGACGCTTTGAACGAAAAATTTGGAGATCGATGGATAAGCCGGCAAGGACCCGTACTTTGGCCTCCAAGGAGTCCAGACCTGACACCTTGCGATTTTTTCTTGTAGGGGTACATAAAAAGCGTTGTTTATACACAAAAAATTCGCGAACTAAACCGCTTAAAAAACAGGATAAATGAAGCAATGACAACCATTAACGAAGAAATGTTAACTAATGTTTGGTGAGAAGTTGAGTATCGTTTGGACATTTGTCGAGCGAATAATGGCGCAGATATTGAAATTTATTAATTATATAAAAAAATGTTTGAGACGACAAATTTGAAAAATAAAAAACCTAAACTGTAAGTAATTATGTTTTAATTTAAACCACGTTCAAAACCGCACCATTCTTTTATGATAAACCTGTATTTTAGTAAATAAGTTAACTTTTTATAAAACTAATATTTACGGAGATATAACGGATTGAATAATAAAAATGGCCGCAATTTTGTAATTTCCGAAGGTATTTAATTCCTGTTTTTTTTCTAATTTTAACATTTTATTACGAAAACGCTTACCAAATTTTAATGTGATTTCTCTATCCAAACTTCAGATAAAGGTTTTTATACAAAAATAACAAAATGGCGTACAGTGGGGGAATGGAAAAGAAATTGCAATTTTTCTTAATAATATTTTTTGTTCAGTTTTACAAGTAAAATTGGAAAAATTACATCAGCCCAGTATTTTGGAAACACTTTTGAAAATTATCTCGATGAAGTCCAACTGGTTTTACTTCTAAAAGTGAAACCGGTTCATAAATATAAATATTTTTACAGATTTTATTTATAAGTTGACTAGTCAATCAAGTTTCTACTTCACTGTCTAAGTAATTATTACTCGTCAACACATATGCGTCGTAGTTATGCATGGAGCATAATAAAAGTGAAGTCGACGGTATAATAATACGCAGGAAGATAAAATGATGTATTCAGCAAGAAGCTAATCATCGGCCCAGGAATCAATCTGCACTTGTAAATCAACCAAGTTATTTGCCTGTAAAGAATAAAACAAAGTTTGTTTGATAGAAAACCCCCTTTTTTTTTCTTTCTTTTTACTGTTTAGCCTCCTGTAACTACCGTTTAGATAATTCTTCAGAGGATGAATGAGGATGATATGTATGAGTGTAAATGAAGTGTAGTCTTGTACATTCTCAGTTCGACGATTCTTGAGATGTGTGGTTAATTGAAACCCAACCGCCAAAGAACACCGGTACCCACGATCTAGTATTCAAATCGGTGTAAAAATAACTGGCTTTACTAGGACTTGAACGTTGGAACTGTCGACTTCCAAATCAGCTGATTTGGGAAGACGCGTTAACCGGTAGACCAACCCGGTGGGTGATAGAAAAAGCCTAGGATAAGCAGCATAAACTTTACCTAAAAATTCGTTCGAATTTCGCAATGATGTGGCAACAACGATGTCACATAAAACGCAAATAAATTCGATGGGTAAAATGTTTATTCTCCACTTAAGTCAATCATGGTACCCATTACAATACGTAATTGTCTTATCAAATCTACCTAACTATATAACAAACAAAAAAAAAAGGATAAAAAAAGTTTCACTGGCAATCAATGAGAAAATTTGGCGATGGATGATAAAGAAATGAGTTTTTTGTAGCGTATAATAAAATGTCATACGTTAACGGGACTCGATCCATGAAACTCCAGATGAAAGATACGAGATCCTACCACAACGCCGCAAAGATAAATACATTCATTTACAATGTAATATTTCATAGCTTAAATACATTCACATAGCGGTACGTAAATTATACTAAATACGCGCGCGCACGCGCATGTACACACAGGCTCTTAGATTCAATAACGTTTGAAAAATATAAATATAACAACATTTATATTATTTGGGAATGATTTTAGTTTTATGAATAATTTTTAATTTACTTTATGATTAAATATGACTAGGCGTTTTTAAAAAATTAAAACAGTTTGTAGTAAATTAGTATTTAAAGAAAAATAACAAATACAGAGTGTCCCGTATAAATCGCAACCCGACCTTATATTGGTAGGTATTGAAATAATAAAAAGGCATGTGCAAATGTAAATGTAATTTTTATTATTACTCTCCATTACCTTACATTTAGATTAAATGTTGGAAGTGGCCGCCATCTTCTTGAATACAAGCTTCAATTCTTTTTACAGCGTTTCTTGCAACTTTTATTCAAAGTTTGTGGCTGGATATTTGGAACGGCTTGTTCAATACTGATTTTCAATCGTTCAAGTGTTCGTGGTTTGTTACTTTAGACTTTTTCTTTGAGGTAACACGGTAGAAAAAAATCCGCCGCAGTCAAATCTGGAGATCTTGGTGGCCACAAGCCTCGACCGATAACACGATTACTGAAGAATTCCTCGACGAAATCAGAAGTTGAACCTGCGTAGTGCGATGTCGCACCGTCATGTTGTAGTCAGCAGTGTCTGTCTTCCTCTTCCAAGAGTGCGACGAACTGAAATAAAATATCCTGATATCGTTCTGCATTAATGGTGTACTCGAAAAAAACAGGACCGATTATATTCTTCCGCGATATCGCGCACCACACGCCCGACTTCTGCGGGTATAATTATTTTTCATGATAAACGTGGGGATTTTCAGCGCTCCAAATTCCACTGTTTTGGCTGTTTACGTAGCCATCCACATGAAACCGCGCTTCATCTGTGAAAAATAACGAATCCATAACGTTAATTGCCTCCCGCAGAAATCGACGGAACCGTTGAAAATATTGTAGTCGTTTTTCTTTTTGTCGGGCTCAAGAAGTCGATGAACCGTTTGAATGCGATAAGGACGTAATTGTAATCGTTTGGTCGCCCGATGAACAGTCGATTTAGACAAATTAATTTCAGCAGAAAAACGTCTGATCGATTTATTTGGCGAGGCGAGTAATCGGTCTTTTTAATTTCAGCGACTGTATCTGTATTCAACACCGACGCAGATCTTTTGTGTTCCTTGTTATTAACAGAACCGGTCTCTCTAAATTTTGCGACTAACCTTAATACTGATGTTTTGTTAGGAGCCGGTTTAACAGGGTACTTATGGCGAGAACATTTAATTTTTAAATCCTACTATAAAAACAATTCGTCTTTTATGAATGGATTTTAATTTTTAAAGGGCTACAGTGATTCAACGTAATTCACATCATAATAGAAAAATAAATAGTACGATACCTTAATCAATATAAATCTATATTTTGTTTTTTTTTTAACCTTCAAGACCATCGTAAGGTATTGCTTTAGAGGATGAGAGGAATAATTTATAGCATAAGTGAAAATGCCATGCCTGACCGGGATTCGAACCCGGGACCTCTGCATGAAATGCCGAGACGTTACCAAGTGCGCCACCGAGACTGGCAAATTTACAAGATTAAAAAACACACATGTACGGCCATACACAATCAACGCTAGCAAATTATTCTTTATCGCTTATTAATGTTGTCTTTATCTTCGTTAATTTTTTTTTTACAACGATCTCTGCGTCATCAAAATATTCTCTTATAAAAACAGTGTAATAAAAACGTAATAAAAAATGTTTTATAAATTCCTGGCTCGATCATTGTGTTAATATTTTTTTACATTTATTAATTTATTTTTTCCTCCTCTATGAATCATGAGACCTTGCCGTTGGTGAGGGGGCTTGAGTACTCAGTGATACAGAGTACCTGGACCGAAGGTGAACCATATCGGAGAGGTATCTGTTGAGAGCCAGACTAAGGAATGATTCCTGAAAGAGGGCAGCAGAACTTTCAGAAGTTGTTAAGGACGACTTAAACGGCCATATCAACATCACTCAGTCCTCTGAGTATTGCGCAGCTGAAAGCAATGGAAAACTACAGCTGCTTTTTTTCAAAGAAAATGTAGCTCTCTGCATTTCATATAGCAATGATGGCGCCTTCCTTGTTAAAATATTCCGTAAACTAGTCCCCCGTTCGGATCTCCGGGTGGGAACTACTAAGGAAGGGGTCACCAGAAAATTAAAAAATTAACATTCTACGAGTCGGAGCGGGGAATGTTAGAAGTTGGTAAAAGAGAGAAAAGTTGGTAAAAGTATGAGAAAAAGGTTGGTAGGCTGGAAAATTTAAATGGATAGGATAAATGTGGATATAGTAGGAATTAGTGAGGTTCGGTGGGAAGAGGAAGGCGACTTTTGGTCAGGTGATTTTAGAGTAATTAACTCAGCGTCAAATAATGGGTAGGCAGGAGTAGGTTTCGTGATGAACAAGAAGGTAGGGAGGAGAGTGGAGTATTTCAAAACGCATAGCGATAGAATCATTGTAATAAGGATAAAATCAAAACCTAAACCGACAACGATTGTTACCGTTTATATGCCTACAAGCGCCCATGATGATGATGAGGTAGAATGTGTATACGAAGAGATTGATGAAGCACTTAAAAAGGAGATGAAAATTTAATAATAGTTGGAGATTGGAATGCAAGCATTGGAAAAGCCAAGGAAGGAAATATAGTGGGTGAATACGGGCTGGGCAAAAGGAATGAAAGAGGGGACCGACTTATAGAGTTTTGCACGAAGTATAATTTAGTAATTGCCAACACCCAATTTAAAAATCATAATAGAATAATATACACTTGGAAAAAGCCAGGCGATACTGCAAGGTATCAGATAGATTATATCATGGTTAAGCAAAGATTTAGAAATCAACTCGTTGACTGCAAAACTTACCCTGGAGCAGACATTGATAGCGACCATAATTTGGTGATAATGAAATGTAGATTGGGGTTTAAAAACCTGAAGAAAAGTTGTCAGATGAATCGGTGGATTTAGAGAAGCTTGAGGAAGAGGAGGTAAAGAAGATTTTTGAGGAGGACATCGCAAGAGGTCTGAGTAAAAAAGATAAGGTAGAAAATGTAGAAGAAGAATGGGAGAATGTTAAAAAGGAAATTCTTAAATCAGCAGAAGTAAACTTAGGCGGAATAAAGAGAACCGGTAGAAAACCTTGGGTTTCAGATGATATATTGCAGCTGATGGATAAACGTAGAAAATGTAAGAATGATGAAGATAGTAAAAGGAACTACCGACAACTAAGAAATGCTATAAACAGGAAGTGCAAACTGGCGAAAGAAGAGCGGATTAAAGAAAAGTGTTCAGAAGTGGAAAGAGAAATGAACATTGGTAAAATAGACGGAGCATACAGGAAAGTTAAGGAAAATTTTGGGGTACATAAATTAAAATCTAATAATGTGTTAAACAAAGATGGTACACCAATATATAATACGAAAGGTAAAGTCGATAGATGGGTGGAATATATTGAAGAGTTATACGGAGGAAATGAATTAGAAAATGGTGTTATAGAGGAAGAAGAGGAAGTTGAGGAGGATGAAATGGGAGAAACAATACTGAGATCTGAATTTAAGAGAGCATTAAAAGATTTAAATGGCAGAAAGGCTCCTGGAATAGATGGAATACCTGTAGAATTACTGCGCAGTGCAGGTGAGGAAGCGATTGATACATTATACAAACTGGTGTGTAATATTTATGAAAAAGGAGAATTTCCGTCAGACTTCAAAAAAAGTGTTATAGTTATGATACCAAAGAAAGCAGGGGCAGATAAATGTGAAGAATATAGAACAATTAGTTTAACTAGTCATGCATCAAAAATCTTAACTAGAATTTTATACAGAAGAATTGAGAGGAGAGTGGAAGAAGTGTTAGGAGAAGACCAATTTGGTTTCAGGAAAAGTATAGGGACAAGGGAAGCAATTTTAGGCCTCAGATTAATAGTAGAAGGAAGATTAAAGAAAAACAAACCGACATACTTGGCGTTTATAGACCTAGAAAAGGCATTCGATACGTAGACTGAAATAAAATGTTCAGCATTTTAAACAAATTAGGGTTCAAATACAGAGATAGAAGAACAATTGCTAACATGTACAGGAACCAAACAGCAACAGTAATAATCGAAGAACATAAGAAAGAAGCCGTAATAAGAAACGGAGTCCGACAAGGATGTTCCCTATCCCCGTTACTTTTTAATCTTATATGGAACTAGCAGTTAATGATGTTAAAGAACAATTTAGATTCGGAGTAACAGTACAAGGTGAAAAGATAAAGATACTACGATTTGCTGATGATATAGTAACTATAGCCGAGAATAAAAAGAATTTAGAAGAAACAATGAACGGCATAGATGAAGTCCTACGCAAGAACTATCGCATGAAAATAAACAAGAACAAAACAAAAGTAATGAAATGTTGTAGAAATAACAAAGATGGACCACTGAATGTGAAAATAGTAGGAGAAAAGAATATGGAGGTAGAAGAATTTTGTTATTTGGGAAGTAGAATTACTAAAGATGGACGAAGCAGGAGCGATATAAAATGCCGAATAGCACAAGCGAAACGAGCCTTCAGTAAGAAATATAATTTGCTTACATCAAAAATTAATATAAATGTCAGGAAAAAATTTTGTAAGTATATGTTTGGAGTGTCGCTTTATATGGAAGTGAAACTTGGACGATCGGAGTATCTGAGAAGAAAAGATTAGAAGCTTTTGAAATGCGGTGCTATAGGAGAATGTTAAAAATCAGACGGGTGGATAAAGTGACAAATGAAGAGGTATTGCGGCAAATAGATGAAGAAAGAATCATTTACAAAAATATAGTTAAAAGAAGAGACAGACTTATAGGCCACATACTAAGGCATCCTGGAATAGTCGCTTTAATATTGGAAGGACAGGTAGAAGGAAAAAATTGTGTAGGCAGGTAACATTTGGAATAAGTAAAACAAATTGATAGGGATGTAGGATGTAGAGGGTATACTTAAATGAAACGACTAGGACTAGATACGGAATCTTGGAGAGCTGCATCAAACCAGTCAAATGACTGAAGACAAAAAGAAAAAAATCGAATGTAAGTGTTTCTATTCTCTAATGTGATCAGAATAATGAAATTTAGGTTTATTTTATTTATTAATTTTCATGTAAAAGTTCCAGAAAACTACTTTTAATTATTAACTTTCATTAACTACAAATACATTACACAGTAGGAAATAATTCATTTTCTTACTTTGTTATATATTAATTAAAAGGAAAACCCGTTCTTATGGAGCAGCAAAGGTCTCTAAAAATACTTACGGCAGACCAATAAAAAAAATAATAGTTTTAATGAAAATTATACATAAACGCGAAATACCATCAACTAATTAGAATATCTCTGTTACAGTGATCTCCAAAATAGGGTACGCGTACTCCAGGGAGAAACGGAGCCAACCTGGTTGGTTTAGTAGTTAATTCGTCATGGCAAATCAGATGATTTGGAAGTCGAGAGTTCCAGCGTTCAAGTCCTAGTAAAGGCAGTTACTTTTATACGGATTTGAATACTAGATCGCGAATACCGGTGTTCTTTGGCGGTTGGGTGTCAATTAACCACACATCTCAGGAATGGTCGAATTGAGACTGTATTACATTTCATTTACATTCATACATAACATCCTCTGAAGTAATACCTGAACGGTAATTCCAGGACGTTAAACAGAAGTGCGCGCGCGCACACACATACACAGAGAGAGAGTGAGAGAGAGAGAGCGAGAGAGAGAGTGATATATCCACGTTTTCCCATGAGGAAACCGAAATAATTAACAAGTGTATTATTCTCATCAAAACAATGAAAAAAACTTCAAATAAACATATGTTCTGGAAACGGTTCGTTAGCGAATTGCGGCTAGCGAAAAATTTCGCACGGAATACAGCTCCCCCCTCCCCACCGCTAAAATGTGGTCGTACTGAAATTTTTAGGGCGTTAATTTTGTCGCAAAATTAGTAATAACTTATGGTTTCTGACCTGCAAAATCGAATAAAATAGTTTCCAAAACTGTATCCCCAGTAGTTTTCATAATATCCAAAGTGAAATTGAAAAATTTTAGAAGAGTTGTTTTTAGATTCGCAATACAATAACTTTGTTAAATGAGTAATAAATGGGTCAAATTTATTAGTATATATATATATATATATATATATATATATCTGGGGTAAAGCTTATAACTAATTCGTTTTTCGGGTACGCGAACAAAAATGCTTGGAGATCGTTGCTATACAACTACATTTAGTAAATAGACTGAAATCGTTTCCTATTAGGTGGTAAATTCTCGTTAAAAAAAGTTTTAGAAAATTTCAATTTCTAAGACGGTAAAACAGGCGTAAATTAAAAAAAAAAATGGGTTAAATTTAATGTTAATAGCCTTTCTTGGATCACTGTTAAAAAATGCGTATTAAAATGGGTAAATTCCAGTAAATTCAACCAAAGCTTAGAGGAATTAGACGATTCTACTCACGGATTTAAGCCTAAAGCGAAATTTTCATCGAAATTTAATATAACATGTTTCCGAATACGTTGAACGAAAATTGAAATTAAAACAATAAAAAACCTAATGAAAACAAGTATTTGGTTAGTGAAGATATAATAAAAAAATATATATATATATACACACACACACACACGCACACAAATAAAAATATTAGTAAATATAAAATCTCTTCTTACCTAATAAAACGGCATTTAAATTTTAAAAAACACTTTTTTGTTTACTATGAACGATTTAAAAAATAATAATATTAATAATTAAAAAACATAAAAAGATGATTTAAATGTAAAAAAAAAACAAGCAAACCGTCTTGATATCGAAACTTTAAAAAAAAAATATATATATATATATAATCAGTATACATAATCTTTAATAACTTAATCCACACAACACGTACGACTTGTAACGGAGCGCACAGTAAACTAAACTGAGACTCTCTTATGAGTAAAATACCCACTCCAATAAAACTAGCAAACATACAACGCAATCTAACGGTTAAAAGTTGAACTAAACAATTCTTCCTTGTATAAAAACTGACATCTTTTCTAATTTTTAAAAGAAAATATGTTAAAATATTAATAATAAATGACATTTAAATATTAAAAAACCATTCTTATTTTGATTATAACAATAACTATTTAATAAATAGATCATGATTTTCCTTTTTTTACGAATTTAAAAAACAAATCAAAAAAAAAATTTGAATTCCGTTATTTCATAATCAACAACTTCCACTCTCCTTTCAATTCTTCTGTGGAAGAAGTGTTAGGAGAAGACCAATTTGGTTTCAGGAAAAGTATAGGGACAAGGGAAGCAATTTTAGGCCTCAGATTAATAGTAGAAAGAAGATTAAAGAAAAACAAACCGACATACTTGGCGTATCTGGACCTAGAAAAGGCATTCGATAACGTAGACTGGAATAAAATGTTCAGCATTTTAAAAAAATTAGGGTTCAAATACCGAGATAGAAGAACAATTGCTAACATGTACTGGAACCAAACAGCAACAGTAATAATTGAAGAACATACGAAAGAAGCCGTAATAAGAAAGGGAGTCCGACAAGGATGTTCCTTATCTCCGTTACTTTTTAATCTTTACATAGAAATAGCAGTTAATAATGTTAAAGAATAATTTAGATTCGGAGTAACAGTACAAGGTTAAAAGATAAAGGTGCTACGATTTGCTGATGATATAGTAATTCTAGCCGAAAGTAAAAAGGATTTAGAAGGAGCAATGAACGGCATAGATCTAAGTCCTACGCAAGAACTATCGCATGAAAATAAACAAGAAAACAAAAGTAATGAAATGTAGTAGAAATAACAAAGATGGACCACTGAATGTGAAAATAGGAGGAGAAAAGATTATGGAGGTAGAAGAATTTTGTTCTTTGGGAAGTAGAATTACTAAAGATTGACGAAGCAGGAGCGATATAAAATGCCGAATAGCACAAGCGAAACAAGCTTTCAGTCAGAAATATAATTTGTTTACATCAAAAATTAGTTTAAATGTCAGGAAAAGATTTTTGAAAGTGTATGTTTGGAGCGTCGCTTTATATGGAAGTGAAACTTGGACGATCGGAGTATCTGAGAAGAAAAGATTAGAAGCTTTTGAAATGCGGTGCTATAGGAGAATGTTAAAAATAAGACGGGTGGATAAAATGACAAATGAAGAGGTGTTGCGGTAAATAGATGAAGAAAGAAGCATTTGGAAAAATATAGTTAAAAGAAGAGACAGACTTATTGGCCACATACTGGAATAGTCGCTTTAATATTGGAAGGACAGGTAGAAGGAATAAATTGTGTAGGCAGGCCACGTTTGGAATATGTAAAACAAATTGTTGGGATGTAGGATGTAGAGGGTATACTGAAATGAAACGACTAGCACTAGATAGGGAACCTTGGAGAGCTGCATCAAACCAGTCAAATGACTGAAGACAAAAAAAAAAGAAAAAAAGTTATTCTAAGAACCAGTATTTATCGAAACTACTGTAGAACGACAATATTGATCTGGTTGCAATCCAGGAAACACATTGTAACACTGGGGAACAATTGCGGAGAAGAGGCAAAATACCTGGATATGAATTACTTGGTGCCTCATGTCATGATGC
This sequence comes from Lycorma delicatula, assembly GCF_047948215.1. Lineage (NCBI taxonomy): Eukaryota > Metazoa > Arthropoda > Insecta > Hemiptera > Fulgoridae > Lycorma > Lycorma delicatula. Next base: position 191,832,847 of record NC_134458.1, on the reverse strand, counting down.
GTACGGCGTCGTTACTTACGTTAGGCGCAATATAGAAAACGCCACTGTCATCTCCACCTCCACGGACAATGAAATTCATTAAGTTGTAGTTATTATCGGAAGTATAACAGTGTCCAATATCTATAAACCGCCAGCTGTATCATGGCCAACGTCAGTAATCCAAATACAACCTCATCTTGCGGTCTGCTTGGGTGATTTTAATAGCCACCATGAGCGATGGAAATATAAAGATTGTGATGCGAACGGTGAGGCTCTGGCGAGTTGGGCTGAGGATGAGAATCATCCTGATGATTGTCTTTGATGTTACAGACCGATTTACTTTTAAATCAGCGGCTTGGAGGCGGGAGTATAACCCGGATCTATGTTTCACCTCAATTGACAGGAAAAGTCGGCCGCTGCTAGTCACCCGAACAGTTTTCTGCGACTTTTCCCACAGCCAGCACCGTCCAGTATAGAGACAGGTAGCCGAATTTCTCTCGTGACCTCTGCACCCCGCCATAAATGGAACTTCAAAAAAGCTAATTGGGAAATTTTTTCTAGGGATCTGTATAAATGCCTAGGCTAGATACCACCAATCAGCAAAAACTATAGTAAATTTATTGGAGAAGTAACAAGTACCGCTAACAAGTGCATCCCTATAGGGTTTCTCAGAGAATATATCCCAGGGTGGTCCCAAAATAGCGAAGTTCTCTAACGAAGCTCGAGATGGGCGATCAGAAGGTGGCAGACGAGTTTCACCATAGCCTCGATGCTGCAAGACAACAGAAATGGTCGGAAACGGTGGGAAGCCTGAACTTTAAGACCTGAAGTCGTCATGCATGGACTCTGCTAAGAAAATTAGGAAGCGGATCTCCTATTCAGAGACGGAAAGCAGGTGTCCCCCCCTAACACCGTGGCATCCCGCATAGTGGCAACATCCAGAGCACCAAGAGAGACAGGGCGCACACAATTGAGATAAAACGCGAACTATGGAACTTGAGGAGGAAGGCAGGAGAGATTGACTACGCTCAACCTTTTACGCTTGAAGAGATTGAGTCGGCGCTCAAAGATGTTGCTCCAGGAAAAGCACAAAGATTCGATGGCATCAATCCTGAATTTTTATTAAATTGCGGAAAATATGAAAAACTTTGGCAGATTCTTCACTGATATAATGCAGACCGGTAGTCGTCGAAGGTAGTAGCCATTTTGCCACCGGGGACTCCAGCAAACTTACCTAAGAGCTACAGGCCTATAGCATTGCTATCAGTGATATATAAATTACTAGAAAGGCTTATCTACAACAGAATCTGTCAGAGGATATTTGATGTTATACCAATTAAACAGGCAGGCTTTACGCCAAAACGAAATTGCACCGACCAGGTTCTATCGCTCACAACTTACATTAAACGGGGTTCCAAAGAAATCTTAAAACCTCTGTTGCGTTCGTTGATTTATCAGCCGCTTACAACACTGTCTGGAGAGAAGGCATGATTTGTAAGGACGTTTACCGATGAATCTATCCAGGGAATTCTGTACCCTGTCATATGCATACGAAAGTGTTAAACTATAAAAATATCGTTATAGACTAAATACTATTTCGTAACGGTGCAGATTGAGATGCTAATAAAATTAAAATATTAAGTTTCAAGGTAAAAATTAAGTCCACCGAATAATAAATAAGCTACCGGATCTACCGACTTCACATAAAAGAAACAACAAATAAAAGACTAAACTAAACAAAAAACCTTAAGAAAATGAAATTAACAAATTGAAAAATAAGGAAGTTGGATGATGCAAAAAAAGGAAATGAATGTCCTAAGGGAAAATCACAGTAATAAATTACTTCATTAAAAAAAAAACAGAAAACACAGTTGTAAGATTTTTCCGGAAGCCGCCTAAACATTTCAGAATGGGATTATTAGGTCTCCAAAATTGTTTACATGTTGTGTAAAAATAATATTTATTTCAATGATGAAAACTGATATAACGAAAGTTAAATTAGAAATTTAACTCTAAAAATTGATATTAACGAATCAGGATTTTCCGCTAGTGATCGGTACATTCCGGTGCCTACTTTTCAGTTATAGCTCATCATTTTATGAAGTAAAACAAATACATAGATAAAAAATGAAATTAGCAATGTATACTTCGCATTTACCTAGTATTCTGTACTGAAGAATTGAGAGGAGAGTGGAAGAAGTGTTAGCAGAACACCGATTTGGTTTCAGAAAAGTATAGGGACAAAGGAAGCAATTTTAGGCCTCAGATTAATAGTAGAAGGAAGATTAAAGAAAAACAAACCGACATACTTGGCGTTTATAGACCTAGAAAAGGCATTCGATAACGTAGACTGGAATAAAATGTTCAGCATTTTTAAAAAATTAGGGTTCAAATCCAGAGATAGAAGAACAATTGCTAACATTTACAGGAACCAAACAGCAACAGTAATAATTGACAAACATAAGAAAGAAGCCATAATAAAAAAGGGAGTTCGACAAGGATGTTCCCTATCCCCGTTACTTTTTAATATTTACACAGAAATAGCAGTTAATGATGTTAAAGAATAATCTAGATCCAGAGTAACAGTACAACTTGAAAAGATAAAGATGCTACGACTTGCTGATGATATAGTAATTCTAGCCGAGAATAAAAAGGATTTACAAGGAACAATGAAACGGCATGGATGAAGTCCTACACAGGAAAATAAACAAGAAGAAAACCAAAGTAATGAACTGTAGTAGAAATAATGAAGATGGACCACTCACTGAATGTAAAAATGGGAAAAGAAAAAATTATGGTTGTAGAAGAATTTTGTTGTTTGGGAGGTAGAATTACTAAAGATGGACGAAGCAGAAGCGATATAAAATGCCAAATAAGCACAGGCGAATCAGAAATATAATTTGTTTACATCAAAAATTAATTTAAACGTCAGGAAAAGATTTTTGAAGGTATATGTTTGGTGCGTAGCTTTATATGGAAGTGAAACTTGGACGATCGGAGTACCTGATAAGAGAAGATTAGAAGCTTTTGAAATGCGGTGCTACAGGAGATTGTTAAAAATCAGACTAGTGGATAAAGTGACAAATCAATTGACGAAGAAAGAATCATTTGGAAAAATATAGATAAAAGAAGAGACAGACTTATAGGCCACATATTAAGGCATCCTGTAATAGTCGCTTTCATATTGGAAGCACTGGTACAAGGGAAAAATTGTACAGGCAGGCAACGTTTGAAGTATGTAAAACAAATTGTTAGGGATGTAGGATGTAGGATGTAGGGAGTATACCGAAATGAAACGACTAACACTAGATAGGTAATCTTGGAGAGCTGCATCAACCAGTCAAATGACTGAATACAAAAAAAAAATTTTCGCATATATATCGATATAATATATTTGGGAACGTACGAGTATATTAATAAATCGAGAACTGGGAAGATACTTACGGAGATGGCATGAATTGTAAGGTCCTCCGTGTAATCCAATGCAAACTAACAGCTCGCCTCCTTAATAACATGTTGAACGACAGAATGTTCCAAGTTATCATGGGATCCGATATAAGCTCACCGAGGAAACTCAAGAATGGCCTGCCACAAGCGTCGGTACTTGCGCCTCCTTTTTTCAGCGTCTATGTTGCAGACATGCCAAAGACAAGGTGTAAAAAGCACGGCTGGCTGCGCCGATGACTGGGTGCTAACAATAAAATGTAGATCATTTGAAGAGTCGGAGGGCGTCCTGATGGCTGACCTGGAGAAACTGGGGAGGTACTTCCAGAGATGGCGCCTCCAACCAAATGCTAGTAAAACAGAGGTGTCATGATTCGATCTGAGTAACAAGTTTGGTAATAGGGAGCGTAAAATTCTATTCGAGGATACACGGCTCTTTCACAATAAGACACCGAAATACCTAGGCGTGACACTTGATAGAACGCTTTCAATTAAGGAGCACCTGATGAAAACTGCAGGGATATTGACAGCGAGAAAGAATATCATACATAAGCTTTGTGGAACGACGTGGGGAGCATCGGATTCTACTTTGCGCACATCGGCTCATCTCGGCTGCTGAATATTGTGCGCCACGTGGCTTAACAGCCCTTATGTTCGTAGAATTGATGCTCAACTTAACGACACTATGAAAACGATTGCCCGGGTTATCAGGTCTACTCCCGTGGAATGTCTCGCAGTATTGTGCTACATACTACCCCCAAACCTGCGTCGTAGAGGATTATGGACAATCGAAACCTACCGATACACGAGACATTGAGGATCTAGAAAGCCACCTATCAAAACAACAATTGCTGCCACAGAGGACGTATCTGACCTAACACCGACGTCCCTTTGTGAGTATGGTGAAATTGAAACTGTCAGACATATCACAGACGTTTGGACTTCTGTGGACAGCTTATGAACGGAATCCAGAAGGTTTTTTTTTTGATGGCAACTCCAGAATCGATAGCATATATTAGTTTGTTAATTTTTTTTTTTTTTATAATTTTGACTATAATTGGTGTTATGTTTTAGTACCATACGGTAAATAAATTAATATTAATACCTTTCACGTCATCAAACAAAGGAGTTGAATTCTTTTTGAAACACACTTTATAATATATTATCCCTCCTCTATGAATCATGAGACCTTGCCGTTGGTGAGGGGGCTTGAGTGCTCAGGATACAGAGTAGCTGGACCGAAGGTGCAACCATATCGGAGAGGTATCTGTTGAGAGCCAGACTAAGGAATGATTCCTGAAAGAGGGCAGCAGCTCTTTCAGAAGTTGTTAGGGGCGTGAGTCACAATGACATAAACGGCCGTATCAACATCACTCAATCCTCTGAGTACTGCGCAGCTGAAAGCAATGGAAAACTACAGCTGCTTTTTTTCCAAGAAAATGTGGCTCTGCATTTTCACATAGCAATAATGGAGGCGCCTTCCTTAATAAAATATTCCGGAGGTAAAATAGTCCCCCGTTCGGACCTCCGGGTGGGGACTACTAAGGAAGGGGTCACCAGAAAATTAAAAAATAACATTCTACGAGTCGGAGCGTGGAATGTTAGAAGCTTAAAAATTGTTGGTAGGCTAGAAAATTTAAAAAGGGAAATGGATAGGGTGAATGTGGATATAGTAGGAATTAGTGAGGTTCGATGGGAAGAGGAAGGCGACTTTTGGTCAGGTGATTTTAGAGTAATTAACTCAGCGTCAAATAATGGGTAGGCAGGAGTAGGTTTCGTGATGAACAAGAAGGTAGGGAGGAGAGTAGAGTATTTCAAAACGCATAGCGATAGAATCATTGTAATAAGGATAAAATCAAAACCTAAACCGACAACGATTGTTACCGTTTACATGCCTACAAGCGCCCATGATGATGATGAGGTAGAATGTGTATACGAAGAGATTGATGAAGCACTTAAAAAGGAGATGAAAATTTAATAATAGTTGGAGATTGGAATGCAAGCATTGGAAAAGCCAAGGAAGGAAATATAGTGGGTGAATACGGGCTGGGCAAAAGGAATGAAAGAGGGGACCGACTTATAGAGTTTTGCACGAAGTATAATTTAGTAATTGCCAACACCCAATTTAAAAATCATAATAGAATAATATACACTTGGAAAAAGCCAGGCGATACTGCAAGGTATCAGATAGATTATATCATGGTTAAGCAAAGATTTAGAAATCAACTCGTTGACTGCAAAACTTACCCTGGAGCAGACATTGATAGCGACCATAATTTGGTGATAATGAAATGTAGATTGGGGTTTAAAAACCTGAAGAAAAGTTGTCAGATGAATCGGTGGAATTTAGAGAAGCTTGAGGAAGAGGAGGTAAAGAAGATTTTTGAGGAGGACATCGCAAGAGGTCTGAGTAAAAAAGATAAGGTAGAAAATGTAGAAGAAGAATGGGAGAATGTTAAAAAAGAAATTCTTAAATCAGCAGAAGTAAACTTAGGCGGAATAAAGAGAACCGGTAGAAAACCTTGGGTTTCAGACGATATATTGCAGCTGATGGATGAACGTAGAAAATATAACAATACTAATGATGAAAAAAGTAAAAGGAACTATCGGCAATTAAGAAATGCTATAAACAGGAAGTGCAAACTGGCGAAAGAAGAGAGGATTAAAGAAAAGTGTTCAGAAGTGGAAAGAGAAATGAACATTGGTAAAATAGACGGAGCATACAGGAAAGTTAAGGAAAATTTTGGGGTACATAAATTAAAATCTAATAATGTGTTAAACAAAGATGGTACACCAATATATAATAGGAAAGGTAAAGTCGATAGATGGGTGGAATATATTGAAGAGTTATACGGAGGAAATGAATTAGAAAATGGTGTTATAGAGGAAGAAGAGGAAGTTGAGGAGGATGAAATGGGAGAAACAATACTGAGATTTGAATTTAAGAGAGCATTAAAAGATTTAAATGGCAGAAAGGCTCCTGGAATAGATGGAATACCTGTAGAATTACTGCGCAGTGCAGGTGAGGAAGCGATTGATAGATTATACAAACTGGTGTGTAATATTTATGAAAAAGGAGAATTTCCGTCAGACTTCAAAAAAAGTGTTATAGTTATGATACCAAAGAAAGCAGGGGCAGATAAATGTGAAGAATATAGAACAATTAGTTTAACTAGTCATGCATCAAAAATCTTAAGTAGAATTTTATACAGAAGAATTGAGAGGAGAGTAGAAGAAGTGTTAGGAGAAGACCAATTTGGTTTCAGGAAAAGTATAGGGACAAGGGAAGCAATTTTAGGCTTCAGATTAATAGTAGAAGGAAGATTAAAGAAAAACAAACCGACATACTTGGCGTTTATAGACCTAGAAAAGGCATTCGATACGTAGACTGAAATAAAATGTTCAGCATTTAAAAAAAATTAGGGTTCAAATACAGAGATAGAAGAACAATTGCTAACATGTACAGGAACCAAACAGCAACAATAACAATTGAAGAACATAAGAAAGAAGCCCTAATAAGAAAGGGAGTCCGACAAGGATGTTCCCTATCGCCGTTACTTTTTAATCTTTACATGGAACTAGCAGTTAATGATGTTAAAGAACAATTTAGATTCGGAGTAACAGTACAAGGTGAAAACATAAAGATACTACGATTTGCTGATGATATAGTAACTATAGCCGAGAATAAAAAGAATTTAGAAGAAACAATGAACGGCATAGATGAAGTCCTATCGGATGAAAATAAACAAGAAAAAAACAAAAGTAATGAAATGTAGTAGAAATAACAAAGATGGACCACTGAATGTGAAAATAGGAGGAGAAAAGATTATGGAGGTAGAAGAATTTTGTTATTTGGGAAATAAAATTACTAAAGATGGACGAAGCAGGAGCGATATAAAATGCGGAATAGCACAAGCTAAACGAGTCTTCAGTCAGAAATATAATTTGTTTACATCAAAAATTAATTTAAATGTCAGGAAAAGATTTTTGAAAGTGTATGTTTGGAGTGTCGCTTTATATGGAAGTGAAACTTGGACAATCGGAGTATCTGAGAAGAAAAGATTAGAAGCTTTTGAAATGTGGTGGTATAGGAGAATGTTAAAAATCAGACGGGTGGATAAAGTGACAAATAAAGAGGTATTGCGGCAAATAGATGAAGAAATAAGCATTTGCAAAAATATAGTTAAAAAAAGAGACAGACTTATAGGCCACATACTAAGGCATCCTGGAATAGTCGCGTTAATATTGGAAGGACAGGTAGAAGGAAAAAATTGTGTAGGCAGGCCACGTTTGGAGTATGTAAAACAAATTGTTGGGGATAAAGGGATAAAGGTAAATTTATTCGGTCGATATATTTTTATATATATCTGCTTTATAGTTGTAGCATAGTATTAACCGACGACAGACATAAAACGACGCGGAACTATGCGATTTACGCATTAATATATTCTGTTACTAAAAATATTTTTTTAGTTTTTGTTTATTTATACAAAACGTCTTATTAATTCCGAACACGGCGTATGTCCTAAACAAGTACCTGTACATAAACTAACAGCTCGGTTATTTTTATTGTCAGCGATGCTAAGTACAGTAATAAGTACAGTAACTCCATCTATTAATAAAAATAAAATTAATATTTATTCGTACATTTTTTCTTTATTAACTATTGCGTAGATAGAAAAGAAAAGAGTATATAAATTTAAATGAAGGGAAAATTTTTTTATGAATATCGATCATTTATATACAGAGTGTTCCAGAACGTATTATTAAACGAATTTCAGGAACCGATTCAGAACACTAAAATGAGAATAAAATCCATATCGATATAAGTTCAATTTTGCTTTGTTTTCCTTCTGAACGCCATTTTGTAATTTTCAACAACAAAAATTATATCACAAAAACGGGTAAAGCTATTTTAATTAAATTTGAAAAATCTAATACGAGTGTCGTATTCTACAGTATAAAAAATTTTAAAATGTCATCTTCAAAACTTTTAAATTGGGGGTCATCTTAATTTTGTAATCTACGATATCATTGTAATAATCTGTTTCATCATATTTTTAGATATACAAAATCTATTAAGCATTTTATTTTGAACAAAAGTATCACTTCATTTGTAAAAATCCGTTGACAAACAATCGAGTTATAGAAGATAGTTAACAGGCAGTGAGCTGATAATTTTCACGAATTTACTGTTATTATTTATTACTAGCAGAGCCGGCAATGCTTCGTTATTTCTAGATTTGAGATTTGAGATTTATATACAGAGTTATCATAAAAGAATGGTGCGGTTTTGAACATGGTTTAAATTAAAACAGAATTAGTTACAGTTTACGTTTTTTATTTTTCAAATTTGTTGTCTCAAACATTTTTTAAAATAATTAATAAATTTCAATATGTGCGACATTAGTCGCTCGACAAATGTCCAAACGATACTCAACTTCTTTCCAAACATTAGTTAACATTTCTTCGTTAACGGTTGTCATTGCTTCATTTATCCTGTTTTTTAAGCGGTTTAGGTCGCGAATTATTTGCGTATAAACAACGCTTTTGATGTATCCCCACAAGAAAAAATCGCAAGGTGTCAGGTCTGGACTCCTTGGAGGCCAAAGTACGGGTCCTTGCCGGCTTATCCATCGATCTCCAAATTTTTCGTTCAAAGCGTCCGTGACCGACGCATTGAAGTGCGTGGGAGCACCATCTTGTTGGAAATGAAGTCGATGAATGTTTTCGAGTTCATCCGGCTGAAGAAAGCAATAATCGGTTAACATGTCAAGATACACGACTCCATTAATTGTTTTTTCTTAATTGGTTGTCATTGCTTCGTGAATCCTGTTTTTTAAGTGGTTTATTTTTAGTGGAATTTTTTTGTGTAACAACGCTTTTGATGTACCCGCACAAGAAAGGCCCTATTACACGACTTTTCATTACACCACACCAAACATTAACTTAAGGCGAATCGCGTTGTTTCTCAATAATTGCGTGTGGGTTTTCAGAGCCCCATATTCGTGAATTGTATGTGTTAACGCATCCATTCACGTGGAATGTGGCTTCGTCAGTAAAAATTTATCTTCTAAAAATGATTCGTTTTCACTTATTCTGTCTGACATTTCAACTGCGAAATTGTAACGTTTTACACCATCATCGGGTTTCAATTCGTGCAGTATCTGGATTTTATAAGCGTGTAATTTCAGTTTATTACGTAAAACTTTGTGAAAGGTTGATTTTGGAATACCTAATTCGACGCTTCGACGGGGGATGGACTTCCCAGGACTTCTAATTGCCGATCGACTAATTAGTTCAACCGTTTCGTCCGGTACACTTGTTCTACCAGTTGATTTCTGTTACTTAACCGATCCGGTTTCTTCGAATCGTTTGAACCGACGTGTTATGTTATTTTTGTGTGGCGGATCTCTTCCGAATTCACGTCGAAACGCACGTTGAACTAAAATTACGAATTTTAATTCGGCCATCAATAAAACAAGATTTGCTTTGTCTTTATCTGAGAACATAGTAACTCCCTAAACTCACCGCAACAACAATACAACAACTGACGTTGTGGTTACAACTGCTGATAAACAAACTTTTGGGTTGGAGGCTTTCAGGGATACCAATATAACATCTAGAAATTTCTCTACAATCTTCCTATGAATTAGTGAAACCGCCCCATTCTTTAATGATAACCCTTTATATACATTAAACGAACATAATAGAAAGTTTGATAAAACATTAACAAAATGAACATTAAGAAAATTCTTAGAAGACTTTGTTCACGAACTGTGGATGTCAGACGAAGCGCATTTCCACCTCAATGGATTTGTTAACAAGCAAAATTTCAGAAACTGGGCGCAAGAAAATCCTACGCAGCTACACCAGCGTCCGTTGCACAGCCAGAAAGTGATCGTGTGGTGTGCTATGTAATCTTACGGTGTTATAAGCCTTTATTATTTTGAGGATGACAACGGTCTTGCGATTACAGTGACGTCTGCTCGTTACGTAGCCGTGCTTGAAACCTTTGTTGTGGAACAACAAAAGAGATTTCCACCGATTCTTAACACAGCCCGGTTTCAACAAGACGGAGCAACGTCACATACTGCACGAATATCGATGGCAGCTGTACGCCGATTGTTTGGACAACGTGTCATTTCACCAAACGGTGACATTAGAAGGCCTCCCAAGATCGCCTGATTTCTCGGCTTGCGATTACTTTTTGTGGGGTCACCTTAAAAGCAAAGCGTTCCACAGTAGACCTGCTACAACGGAAGAACTGGAAAGCAAAGATCCGAGAAGCAATTGTGGAAATTCGAGTCGAGATGTTACGTCAAACCAAGAACAATTTAACGAAGAGACTTCGTGAGTGTTTACGTAGAAGAGGAGGTCACCTGCAAGATGTCATCTTTAAAAAATAAACTAAAATGTATGTATCCTAAAATGACAACATTTGTATAATTACATGAAATAAAATTCATTTTCTAAAATAAATTTTTCATTAGCGTTATTTAATTTTTTAAATTTCCCGTTTCTTTGTATCACCTGTATTAGACGTAGTTTACGGGGGGGAAAAAAATATATTGTGGGTTACTCCCCACAATATATATATATTGTGTGGGGTAATATATCAAATTTACAATGTATTTTTCTTTTTGTTCATTCATTTTATTAATCATTTCGTTAATAAAAATACTTTCGTACATTCCAATAAAGAATTTATTAAATAAATATAAATTAATTTCTTTAAATTGGATATTTTTTGATATCGGGGCTCAGGTCAGCCCAGGTGAATTCCGGAGCAAACTCAGGGGTTCCTCAGGACCTATTTAATAGCCGCAGAACTTGCTTCGCTCGCTATTCCCAACTTTTAAAGAGAACCGGCGACCTGGACATCCGCAAAGCATGTTTAAAACACTCCGTCTATTGCTTGAAACCTTCACTGGGATGTCTCCTGCAAATCTAAAAAAAAATCGGTTGGTGGCTTCTCGTGTGATATGAACGTAAACAGACAAACGTTGTGTTTATACTATTATAAAAGGATAAACAGGATTTTTGTTTATTCGAGATAAAACATAATTATACGATCAATCGAATGAATAATATTGTAAAAAATAATACAATTAAATTTACGTTAGATAAACTAATCTATATTAAAATGTAAATGTTCGTTTGTTGAAAATTTTAAATCTCCGAAAGTTCTTGACCGATTGCTTTGAACTTTTGACACAATGTTGCATTTTATATATACGCGTCTTTTTATATACCTAGAAGATGTGAGAGGTAAATACAGCGTTATCTGTTGGACGAAGAAGCAAACACACACTATACTATATATTTTATGATTCCATTTCAATGTTTCCGATGTGTGTCTGCTATTAACTAAAAAACTACTGTACCGATTTACGCGGGGGGGAAAAAAGGGAAAAATCGACAAAGGAAAAAGGAAAGAAAGGGAAAAGTAGAAAAAATAGGGGGAAAAAGTGAAAGGGAAATAAGAGAAAGAAAATGGAGAAGGAAATGAAAATGGGAAATTGTAAAGGAAATATGAAAAAAATTAAAATGGGAATACGAAAATGGTGAAAAGGGGAGAGAAAAGGTTGAAAGGGTAAGAGAGAAAGGTTAAATTTTGTGAATTCCTTAATGTTCATTTTGTTAATGTTTTATCAAAGTTTCTATTGTGTTCTTGCTTACTGCCGTGTTAATTAAAAGGGAAAAATCGAAAAACGTAAAAATGAAGAAGGTAGAAGGGGAAGATCGGAAAAATAAGAAAAAGAAAAAGTGGAAAAAAGGAAGTGGAAGAGGATGGGGCAGGAAAGGGAAAGAGGGAAATGGAAATGGGGAAAAGGTTAAAAAGAAAAGAGGAAAAACGAAAGAAAGGAAAGGAAAAAAGAAGAAAGGGTAAAAGGAAAAGATTAAATTTTGTGAATTCCTTAATGTTCATTTTGTTAATGTTTTATCAAATTTTAAATTGTGTTCAGAAGTTAGCTTTTAACCTACTAACAAATATCACGTTTGAATTTTGAAAATCAAACGATTTTTTGCAGAGATATTATAAGAGGATATAAAAAAACAGCGCCACAGGAGCACCCCTTTTGTTACCAATTGATGATGATTGGTTTAGCCAAGCACGACGTGCTCACATCACGTCACCGCTTTAGCCTTACACGGAGTCCCGACGGGAAGCCCATTTAAAAAAGAATTTTTAAATTTATTTTATTTAACGTAAATTTAATTCTATTCTATTTGTAACGTTATACGTTCGATCGATTCGAATCGTTCAGTTCAAATCTAGCTCACACAGTTCACAGTACATAAATTCAATTCATTATATATTATGTACTTTCACCGGCAAATCTCCACTACAACATATATATATATATATATATTTGACATTCCCCGTAACATAGGATACCAACGCGGGAATATAAATCTAAACCGGTTCAGCCGTTGACCTGCTGCGGTGGAAATATACATACATACACCCTAAATACATTACACCTCTTTTAGGGAAAGCGTATAAAAATATTAACAAAACAATAAAGAATAAAATTATTATAAATACTGTATCATGGCTATTAATCAAAAAGTGTGGTTAAAATAAAATTAAAGAGAATTATTTTACATCTTTTAACTTGTCACTTTCTTTTTCCTGTTTAGTCTCCGGGAATTACCGTTCAGGTATTATTTCATAGGATGATATGTATGAGTGTAAATGAACTGTAGTCTTGTACAGTCTCAGGTCGACCGTTCCTGAGATGTAAGGTTAATTGAAACCCAACCACAAAACAACACCGGTATGTAGCATCTAGTATTCAAATCCGTAAAAAACCTTTACTAGGACTTGAACGCTGAAACTCTCGACTTCCAAATCAGCTTATATTGGAAAACGCATTCACCACTAGTCCAACACGGTACGTCAGGCCGAGTTAACTAAAAACACTACATCAATTTTCTATAAAATTTTCCTTATTTCAAGATCAAAAATCAGTTATCAAGTTAATTTTATTTCCTCCTGAATCAGTTATATATATGTATATTTATACTACAGGATATCCCATATAAAACGCAACCCATAATACACTCATACATGAAATTTCAAAATTCAAGCTTACTCCCCTACTCGTTACTGAAATGGATTCGTCCAACATCTGAACATCGCGGCGACACAGTAGAACACTACCGATAGTAACAACAATGCAATCATAACGTTCAGTGTATTGCTAGAGACAAGGTGGAGTTTTCGCTAGATGAACGTGTTTTCATTGTCGAATCGTACTTTTCAGTACGAAATCAGCGGTTGCAGTGCAAGATTTGTTTCGCCATAAATACCCAGATAAACCGGCTCCTAACAAAACATCAGTATTAAGGTTAGTCGCAAAATTTAGAGAGACTGGTTCTGTTAATAACAAGGAACACAAAAGATCTGCGTCGGTGTTGAATACAGATACAGTCGCTGAAATCAAAGACCAATTACTCGCCTCGCCAAATAAATCGATCAGACGTTTGTCTGCTGAAATTAATTTTTCTAAATCGACCGTTCATCGGGCGACCAAACGATTACAATTACGACCTTATCGCATTCAAACGGTTCATCGACTTCTTGAGCCCGACAAAGAAAAACGGCTACAATATTGTCAACGGTTCCGTCGATTTCTGCGTCAGCGAATTAATGTTATGGATTCGTTATTTTTTCATAGATGAAGCACGGTTTCATTTGGACGGCTACGTAAACAGCCAAAACAGTAGAATTTGGAGCGCTGAAAATCCCCACGTTTATCAAGGAAAACAATTACACCCGCAGAAGTCGGGCGTGTGGTGCGCGATATCGCGGAAGAAAATAATCGGTCCTATTTTTTTCAAGTACACCATTAATGAAAAACGATATGAGGAAATTTTATTTCGGTTCATCGCACTCTTGGAAGAGGAAGACAGACACTGCTGGCTACCACATGACGGTGTGACATCGCACTACGCAGGTTCAACTTCTGATTTCGTCGAGGAATTCTTTGGTAATCGTGTTATCGGTCGAGGCTTGTGGCCACCAAGATCTCCAGATTTGACTGCGGCGGATTTTATTCTACGGAGTTACCTCAAAGAAAAACGCCTACAGCAACAAACCACGAACACTTGAACGATTGAAAGTGAATATTGAACAAGCTGTATTAAATATGCAGCCACAAACTTTGAAAAAAGTTGTAAGAAACGCTGTAAAAAAGGATTGAAGCTTGTATTCAAGAAGATGGCGGCCACTTCCAACATTAACTCTAAATGTAAGGTAATGGATAGTAATAATAAGAATTACATTTACATTTACACATGCCTTTTTATTATTTCAATACCTACCAATATAAGGTCGGGTTGCGTTTTTTACGGTACAGCCTGTATTATATAATGAGAAGAGGGTTTTTTTATTCGGAATAAACGAAAAAACTACGCGATTTGTATTATTATAAATTCTTTACCCATGTTTTATGGCATAATGCAGTTATTTAATATTTAAAAAGCTGTTTAATATAGTATAATTATCATAAAAAGAGCCCCGAACTGCATTTAAAAATCTTTCTTAAGGAATTTAAAAAACTTTTTTTACCGTTGTATGTCCTGGTGAGAACTTTAATCTTTAAATGTCTGCTATTTGTACAACATGAAAAATACATTTAAAAATTAAAGCTCTCTAAAATTTGATTGGTCACTGATTATTTTATTTAATAATTAAATACCGCTTAAGAATCTTTTGTCCTTTATTTAAAAACCTTGTTTTGTTTCTTTTCTTTTCTAATTATTCACCAGTTGTGTTTTTTATAAAATAAAAGCAATTACGTTGTATAAATATTATATTTAGTACAATAAATAGAACATACATTTACACACGGGGCCATACGATATTTCGATTTCTACGTAGGTGAATTAACGTAGGTAAATTATATCAAATAAATTATATTAGAAATCCGATTATTTATTGTTCCAAAACAGACCTAAATTTCATGTTAATTAATTTTCTGCCAATTTTAAAAATAAAAATTTCAATAAAGCATTATTAATTGTTAACAATAACAATGTATAATAAAAAACCGTAATAATATTTTATATTAATATAAAATTACGGCTTTGTTTTTATTGGAAGGTTTGAGGACATCCGTAAATACGTCATCGAAATTTCATCATTTATTGACGCCTCTTCGTTCTTTTTTACATCCTTTTACGAAAGTAATGGAAGTATTGTGATTGCGAAAAGAGTTACCGGACCCGGGTAGGAATTTCAGAGGAAAAGGTTATGCGGGAACGACCATTCTCATGCTTCAAGTCGGGTTCGCTCCAGCAGGTAAAAACTATAAATTCTTCGAATAAGACCGGTTGACGGTCACTCTGCGAAAGAGTATTCTGCCAATAGTTACTATGAAAGTCATTGAAGGAGCGAATTTTTAGTAGTATACGTTAGACGCGGTTAAAGGGACGTCACAAGTAATTTTAGTGTTCACAGTACATAATAACAGAAATGGTTCGGTGAATTATTATTAGACTACAGTATCTTTCATAAGTATAAGGACAAAAAAAAAAAATAAGTATTCCATGGCAAACATTTTACTTCTTATTTTATAAAAATCAATAAAAAATTACAGAAATAATGCTACGTCATTGCTGAAACGTTTAGTACTCTGTACGACCTCCATACGATTTTAGGCATGTCTCTACTCTGTCAGGCATTGAGTCGATCAATTTCAAGCATTGATCTTTTGTCAGCTGTTGCCACAGAATTTGAACAACGGCTGCTCGTATCTAAAATTAGGGGGGGGGGGGTGCTGCTCCACAACATTTTTTTCTGGCCCTTTTCAAGGCCATGGTTAAAGTTTTCTGTAAAAAAAAAAGAACCGAAAAAATTAATCAAATAGAATAGCAGGAAGCAGGATAATTATCTAATTGTACACATTGTTATATTCAAGAATATGGTACACGGTTTTTAAGAAAATTGTGCGTAAAACCGTATTCCGTTTAACCGAATAAATAATTAAATGTCAACACAGATAATATTTTTTAGTATCATTAGATAATAAGTTAATAAAATGTCCGTTTAAAAACACTATAGTCCAACGGTACTTAATTAAAATTTATATGTACAAAGAAATTAGTTTTCACTAATTAACTTCTCTTTCGTCCTTCCAACGTGTTTTTGGACAGATTTCGCGATCAAAGAGTCCTTACTTTCCACCATCTTCTAATCGCTACTGAAAAAACTATTAAACCGTTTTCATATTCCTCCCGCTGAGTAAAGTAAAAAAGGGTAACGAAAAAGGAAAGTTCCATACACACGCGGAGTAAAAAAAAACAAACTATCTACCACTAGCACGCCAGGGTCGGCACTGTGGAAGCGACAGCGCTCTCTCCCCCTCGCAGCATCGCGAACAGCATCCTATATGCGCATTTGTACAATAGCGAAATATCACGCCGCTGAAACTGTGAAGCGTACGTACAGTTCTATACAAGATTTATCTATGTTTTTCATAAACTAGGGGATGGCTACTGACATTAAGCCTAAGCACTATACAGAGTATCCCATATAAAACGCAACCCATCAATCACATATACATAAAATTTCACACGTCAAGCTTACTTTCCTACTCGTTACAGAAATGGACTCGTCCAACATATGAACATCGCGGGGACGCAGTACAACACTACCGATAGTAACAACAATGCAATCATAACGTTCAGTGTATTGCTAAAGACAAGATGGTGTTTTCGCTAGATGAACGTGTTTTCATTGTCGAGTCGTACTTAAGTACGAAATCAGCGGTTGCAGTGCAAGATTTGTTTCCCTATAAATATCCAGATAAACCGGCTCCTAACAAAACATCAGTATCAAGGTTACTCGCAAAATTTAGAGAGACCGGTTCTGTTAATAACAAGGAACACAAAAGATCTGCGTCAGTGTTGAATACAGATACAGTCGCTGAAATCAAAGACCGATTACTCGCCTCGCCAAATAAATCGATCAGACGTTTGACTGCTGAAATTAATTATTCTAAATCGACTGTTCGTCGGGCGACCAAACGATTACAATTACGACCTTATCGCAGTCAAACGGTTCATCGAGTTATTGTTGAGCCCAATAAAGAAAAACGGCTACAATATTGTCAACGGTTCCGTCGATTTCTGCGTGAGGGAATTAATATTATGGATTCGTTATTTTTCACAGATGAAGCGCGGTTTCATTTGGATGGCTACGTAAACAGCCAAAACAGTAGAATCACGAAAAACAATTACACCCATAGAAGTCGGGCGTGTGGTGCATGATATCGCGGAAGAAAATAATCGGTCCAATTTTTTTCGAGTACACCATTAATGCAGAACGATATGAGGAAATTTTATTTCGGTTCATCGCACTCTTGGAAGAGGAAGACAGACACTGCTGTCTACAACATGACGGTAGCACTACGCAGGTTCAACTTCTGATTTCGTCGAGGAATTCTTTGGTAATCGTGTTATCGGTCGAGGCTTGTGGCCACAAAGATCTCCAGATTTGACTGCGGCGGATTTTTTCTACGCGGTTACCTCAATGAAAAAGCCTACAGCAAAAAAAAAGGAACACACTTGAACGATTGAAAGTGAATATTGAACAAGTTGTATTAAATATCCAACCACAAACTTTGAAAAAAGTTGCAAGAAACGCTGTAAAAAGAATTGAAGCTTGTATTCAAGAAGATGGCGGCCACTTCCAACATTTACTCTAAATGTAACGTAATGGATGGTAATAATAAAAATTACATTTATATTTACACATGCCTTTTTATTATTTCAATAGCTACCAATATAAGGTTGGGTTGCGTTTTATATGTGACACCCTGTAAATTGTAAAAATGTAAAGTAAGAATTAAGGAAAAAAGGCCTCGTTATATTAAATTTTATCGATAATATCAAGGGGAAATACGGGGTGCTGTAGTTCCACAGGGCCTATACGCGAACCGCCACTGAACTTGAAATCGTAATTCAGCCTTATTGTTGGCTTTCTTTTACCCAACTGCAGTACCATTCAATTCCATAAATTTTCAATTGAAAAAAAGGATTTGGTAACAAAAACTGCAATAAAATGGTCACCATTTTAAAAAAATGATGGTTCAGCTATAGAGATAAAACAATATTTACAGAAACAGTAATAATTGAAGAACATAAGACAGAAGCCGTAATAAGAAAGGGAGTCCGAAAAGGATGTTCCCTATCCCCGTTACTTCTTAATCTTTAAACAGAACTAGCAGTTAAAGATGTTAAAGAACAATTTAGATTCGGAGTAACAGTACAAGGTTAAAAGATAAAGGTGCTACGATTTGCTGATGATATAGTAATTCTAGCCGAAAGTAAAAAGGATTTAGAAGGAGCAACGAATGGCATAGATGAAGTCCTACGCAAGAACTATCGATGGAAATAAACAAGAACAAAACAATAGTAATAAAATGTAGTAGAAATAATGTAAAATATAAAAATATGAAGAGAAAGGTTATGAAGAATTTTATTATGTGGGAAGCAGAATTACTAAAGATAGACGAAGCAGGAGCGATATAAAATGCCGAATAGCACAAGCGAAACGAGCTTTCAGTCAGAAATATTATTTGTTTACATCAAAAATTAATTTAACATTTTTGAAAGTATATATTTGGAGCGTAGCTTTATATGGAAGTGAAACTTGGACGATCGGAGTATCTGAGAAGAAAAGATTAAAACCTTTTGAAATGCGGTGCTATAAGAGAATGTTAAAAATCAGATGGGTGGATAAAATGACCAATGAAGAGGTGTTGTGACAAAGTAATGAAGAAAGAAGCGTTTGGAAAAATATAGTTAAAAGAAGATACAGACTTATAGGCCACATACTAAGGCATCCTGGAATAGTCGCTTTAATATTGGAAGGACAGGTAGAAGGAAAAAATTGTGTAGGCAGGACACGTTTGGAATATGTAAAACAAATTGTTAGGGATGTAAGATGTAGAGGTTATACTGAAATGAAACGACTAGCACTAGATATGGAGAGCACTATCTTGGAGAGCTGCATCGCACAAGTCACATGACTGAAGATAAAACAAACATAAAATAACGAAATATGTTAATCTACGCACAGTTTTACGTACATATATATAAAATACTGAAAAAATTAAAAATACAATTTACATCAGTTAGGACATTGACAAGTCAGTAAACTGTAAAACTAAAGATATTACGTGTTTCTAGATGGGCGGAAACCCTACCAAAAAAAATCATCCAGAGAAACGAAATGGAAAAGAATAATATATTAGGCATTACATAGGGACTGAGTTGAAATCGGATAAGAGTTTGTACCTAGTAAAAGGAAAAAAAACATAATAAATTCGAGGGGAATCAAAATGAAAAGTAAAATAGGAAATGTACAAGCTTTACAGAAATATATGTAATTTACTACAAAAAGGGAGAGTAAAACGAAGAGAAGAGAGAGATAGTAACCGTTATAAGGGGGAAATTGTATATATAATTCCCCATCATCACGCTACATCCCTCGAGGGTATAGCATAACGGGAAACTTTCGTCGTCGTAGAATTGACAGGAAAGAAGAACAAACTACATTTGATAATATCAACACAAAATAGAAAGAAAAATAATCCATGTCAAGAAAATATAATATGTTAAGACGCAGGGGTATTTAAATCAAGTATTTAAATTTTATTTTAACGATGTTTTAATTTTTATGTCCTTCGGACAGCTGTACACAGCTCCATACGTCAACGACTCAAAATGTGTTAATAGAATATTGGTATATATATATATACACAAGTGATTCAAAGAAACGGGTAATTTTAAAAATTAAATAACGTTAATGAAAATTTTTTTTAGAAAATGAATTTTATTTAATGTAATTTTACAAATTTTGCCATTTTATAATACATACATTTTAGTTTATTTTTTAAAGACGACATCTTCCAAGTGACCTCTTCTACGTAAACACTCACGAAGTCTCTTCGTTAAATTGTTCATGGTTTGACGAACATCACGACTGGAATTTCCGCAATTACTTCTCGGATCTTTGCCTTCAGTTCTTACGTTGTAGCAGGTCTACTGTGGAACGCTTTACTTTTAAGGTGACCCCACAAAAAGTAATCGCAAGCTGAGAGATCAGACGATCTGGGAGGCCATCTAATGTCACCGTTTCGTGAAATGACACGTTGCCCAAACAATCGGCGTACAGCTACCGTCGATATTCGTGCAGTATGTGACGTTGCTCCGTCTTGTTGAAACCAGGCTGTGTTAAGAATCGGTGGAAATCTCTTTTGTTGTTCCACAACAAAGGTCCGACGTCACTGTAATCGCAAGACCGTTGTCATCTTCAAAAAAAAAAGGGCCTATACCACCGTAAGATGACATAGTACACCGCACGTTCACTTTCTGGCTGTGCAACGGATGCTGGTGTAGCTTCGTAGGATTTTCTTGCGCCCGGTATCTGAAATTTTACTCGTTAACAAATCCACTGAGGTGGAAATGCGCTTCGTCTGACATCCACAGTTCGTGAACAACCTTTTCGTTATCGTTTATCTTCTGAACCATTACATTACAACAACATATTAGAACGTTTGGAATATGTAAAACAAATTGTTAGGGATGTAGGAGGTATACCGAAATGAAATGAGTAGCACTAGATAGGGAATCTTGGAGAACTGCATAAAACCAGTCAAATGACTGAACACAAAAAAGAATTTACCCAGAAAAAAATAAATAATTCGTTTTTACTAATTATTTTCTTTTTCGTGCTTTCTTCCTTGCTTCCTTGGTGTATTTGGACAGATTTGACGATCAAAGAGCTGTTGATTTCCACCATCTTCTGATCGCGTCTGAACAAACAATTAAACCGCATTTATATTCCTTACACAAAGTAAACTGGAAAAGGAAACGAACAAGATACTTTCCGTACACAAGCGGAGTAAAAAAAAAAAAACAACCTACCGTTACCAGGATCGGCACTGCGGGAGCCACAGTGCTCTCTTACCTTCGCAGCCTCGTGTGCAGCTTTCATTTTGCGCATGCGCACAACAGCCAAATATAACGCCGCTGGATCTATGAAACGCACGGTTTCATACAATGATTTTTATATCTTTTTCATAAACTAGAGGATAGTTACTGAGATTAAGGTGAGGGATTATATATTATACAAATATAAAGAACGAATTAAAGAAAAAAGGACTCGATATATTAAATGTTATCGATAATATCAAGTGGAAATACGGGTGCTGTAATTCCACAGCGCCTATAGACGACCCGCCACTCATCATTAATATTTTTATAATAAATCAACATCGTCAAACAAAGGGGTTGCGTACTTCTTGACACACCCGTTACAACAAAAAAAAAAAAATGAAAATCAATACATTTGGTCAAAAGCATTGAAATTTAAAACGGATCAAATCATTAACAATCTTTTCCCTTTCTGATGTTTATTATAAAAAAATAAGACAATAAATATTGAATTAAAATACAAGAATAATAAAATAAAGTAATATAGGTTAATAGGGTAATATATTGTTTCTAATAATATTTAGTAAATATATTAATGATATACAACTATTGCTATTTGATTCCATTATTTTACTTTATTATAATATCTAATAACATAAAACATGAAATGTAGAGCAATTACGAAATAAACACTCGCACAAATACAGAACGATACGAAATTCAATATATTTTTTCTATCGACTAGCCAATTTAAATCAGCACCAATAACGTCCCAATATTATTTTTGTTACCATATAGGGTGGCGCGTTAAACGATCCAACATTTGGTTTTGTTGGAACTAAAAGATCGGGCAAGTATATGTTGTTCTTGTCAGGGTCTATTTTTCAGTCAACTTTAAATTAAATAAAATTAAAATAAAAAATAAAACGATCCTAAATAATAATTTTCACTTAATATTAAATAATCATATGTTTCAACAAATGTAATACATATATACATATGTGGCGGCCTTAGTGGCTCGAGTGGTAGCATCTAGGTCTTTCATCCGGAGGACCCGGGTTTGAATCCCGGTCAAGCATGGCATTTTCACACGTTACATTTGTCATTAATGTCATTAGAAGACCTAACCATAATCTCAAAACCTAACAGTGTTCGGGGAGTTTAAAAAAAACCGTTATAATGACCGTTAAATTACATATAAGCATTTTTAATTGTACATAAATGTTTATTTCACTACTAATTTCTGATTTTTTTTTTTATTGAATTATTTGTTATTTTATCGTTTTTTCTTACAATCAGAGGTTAATAATTATTAATGAATAAATATATTTGAATTTAATAAAAAAGTTAAAAAAAAGGAGATGAATTCGGATTCGAACCGATATGCCTTTCTCTTGTAAGATCCAAATATTTCATTAATTGAAGTTTTATTTGCCTATAACTCTCGAACCAATGGAAATAAATACCACATATATGTTGAAAAGTTCTCATTGAGGACTTATTACTGCAATTAAGAAAAAGTAAAAAATTCAAATGTTTTTGGATTTTGGACACTTTTGGTTCACTGGATTGCAATCAAAAAGAAAGATGCACAACTAGATGTTACAACAGTCGTTAATCCAAAATTTCAATAACCTAAGGTTTTTTTTTTGTCTTAAGTCATTTGACTGGTTTGATGCAGCTCTCCAAGATTCCCTATCTAGCGCTAGTCGTTTCATTTCAGTATACCCCCTACATCCTGCATCCCTAACAATTTGTTGTACATATTCCAAACGTGTCCTGCCTACACAATTTTTTCCCTTCTACCTGTCCTTCCAAAATTAAAGCGACTATTCCAGGATGCCTTAATATGTGGCGTATAAATCTGTCTCTTCTTTTAACTATATTTTTCCAAATGCTTCTTTCTTCATCTATTTGCCGCAATACCTCTTCATTTGTCACTTTATCCACCCATCTGATTTTTAACATTCTCCTATAGCACCGCATTTCAAAAGCTTCTAATCTTTTCTTCTCAGATACTCCGATCGTCCAAGTTTCACTTCCATATAAAGCGGCACTCCAAACATACACTTTCAAAAATCTTTTCCTGACATTTAAATTAATTTTTGATGTAAACAAATTATATTTCTTACTGAAGGCTCGTTTAGCTTGTGCTATTCGGCATTTTATATCGCTCCTGCTTCGTCCATCTTTAGTAATTTTACTTCCCAAATAACAAAATTCTTCTACCTCCATAATCTTTTCTCCTGCTATTTTCACATTCAGTGGTCCATCTTTGTTATTTCTACTACATTTCATTACTTTTGTTTTGTTCTTGTTTATTTTCTTGCGTAGGACTTCATCTATGCCGTTCATTGTTTCTTCTAAATCCTTTTTACTCTCGGCTAGAATTACTATATCATCAGCAAATCATAGCATCTTTATTCTTTCACCTTGTACTGTTACTCCGAATCTAAATTGTTCTTTAACATCATTAACTGCTAGTTCCATGTAAAGATTAAAAAGTAACTGAGATAGGGAACATCCTTGTCGGACTCTCTTTCTTATTACTGCTTCTTTCTTATGTTCTTCAATTGTTACTGTTGCTGTTTGGATCCTGTACATGTTAGCAATTGTTCTTCTATCTCTGTATTTGAACCCTATTTTTTTTAAAATGCTGAACATTTTATTCGAATCTACGTTATCGAATGCCTTCTCTAGATCTATAAACGCCAAGTATGTCGGTTTGTTTTTCTTTAATCTTCCTTCTACTATCCTACGGCTAATCAGTTTTAAATAATACATACAGACCTCACGTCGAAATTAGTCAAAATGGATATCTCCGTTGTAATCTGGATAAATAAATTTATCACAAACCTTCCTTTACTTTGTACAAGGAAGTAAAAAAAGATTCAATATTTGTGTTTTATTTTTATTTTTTTAATTTTATTATTAAGTTTAAAAAATGAAAACAGAAAATGTTTCATTCATTATTTTAATGACAAAAAAAAGAAACGGAAATTACCGTCATATTTACAACGAATAAATAACAATTTATTCAAATATCTATAATGTTTCGTCATGATAAAAGAATACCACCTTTTGCAATTTAACATTATAATTTACAAAATATACAATAAAGCTTCTATTTACAATTAGCATTTATTTTTTTAATAATATAAAAAAACTGTAATAACTGGCATCTACAATAAATTTGTCTCATCCGTCACTTGTTATTTAAAATAGAATCAAAAACATAATAAATAAATAATTACGCATTGTCAAAAAATTGAATACATCTATTAAAGATTACAAAAAAAAAAAACAATTATTTGAGAAGACATGAAATTCAGTTTATTATTTATACAAAATATTAGTGGTACTGTCTTTTGATTTTTACACCACAAATAACTGTGTAAATAAATAATGATGAAACAATCGGGTATAAAACAGCGTAAAATATAATTACAAAAAAAAAATCAGGCGGTTAGTTAAGAATAGTATGCATCAACGCAGATCAGCTTTCGATAGCCGTTGTACAGAGCGGGACAGGGGAAAAATGGGAAATTTTGAAATAAAAAAACGGTACCACTGAGGTGCAGATAAAAATTTGGGAACAGAATCCTTCTGTGCACAACTCTTTCTGTATCATTTTTTCTGTTTAGCCTCAGGAACCAAGGTAAAGTATTACTTCAGAGGATCATATGTATGAAAGTGTCGGCTTGCGTGTAGGAACTATAGAACTGCAGCACACCCCGTAAAAACTTATTATTAAAAATAACATTTTTGGTTTATTTGGCATTTCTCCCGGCGTTACCCCATGCGGTCGCCCTAAACCATAAGACCGAATGTCTGTGACACAAACGGCCACTGAGCCTGCAAACAATTTAGCCACCAATTTCCTAAATAGTTCCTAGAACTTACCTAACAGCGTGAGCGGACTAAGCGCGGCGCCATACACCACCGGCTTACTTGTCCCAACCGCAATATATTTACTAAAATGGGTTGGCGTACACTGTCAACTACTAAAATATACAGGGTGTCCCATATAAAACGCAACCCATCAATCAGTAATCCGTGAAAATTCAAAAGTCAAGCTTACTCCCTACTCGTTACAGAAATGGACTCGTCCAACATCAGAACATCGCGGCGATGCAGTAGAACACTACCGATAGTAACAATAACGTTCAGTGTATTGCTAAGGACAAGATGGTGTTTTCGCTAGAGGAACATGTCTTCATTGTTCAGTCGTACTTCAGTACGAAATCAGTGGTTGCAGTGAAAGATTTATTTCCCCACAAGTACCCAGATAAACCGGCTCCTAACAAAACATCGGTATTAAGGTTAGTTGCAAAATTTAGAGAGATCGGTTCTGTTAATAACAAGGAACACAAAAGACCTGCGTCAGTGTCGAATACAGCTGCAGTTACTGAAATCAAAGACCGATTATACGCCTCGGCAAATAAATCAATCAGACGTTTGTCTTATGAAATTAATTTGTCTAAATCGACTGTTCATCGGGCGACCAAACGATTACAATTACGACCTTATCGCGTTCAAACGGTTCATCGACTTCTTGAGCCCGGCAATGAAAAACGGCTACAATATTGTCAACGGTTCCGTCGATTACTGCGTGAGGGAATTAGCGTTATGGATTCGTTATTTTTCACAGATGAAGCGTGGTTTCATTTGGATGGCTACGTAAACAGCCAAAACAGTAGAATTTGGAGCGCTGAAAATCCCCAAGTTTATCACGAAAAACAATTACACCCGCAGAAGTTGGGCGTGATATCGCGGAATAAAATAATCGGTCTTATTTTTTTCGAGTACACCATTAATGCAAAACGATATCAGGATATTTTATTTCAGTTCATTGCACTCTTGGAAGAGGAAGACAGACACTGCCGGCTACAACATGACGGTGCGATATCGCACTACGCAGGTTCAAATTCTGATTTAGTCGAGGAATTCTTTGGTAATCGGTCGAGGCTTGTGGCCACCAAGATCTCCAGATTTGACTGCGGCGGATTTTTTTCTACGGGGTTACCTCAAAGAAAAAGCCTACAGTAACAAACCACGAACACTTGAACGATTGAAAATCAGTATTGAACAAGCTGTTCCAAATATCCAGCCACAAACTTTGAATAAAAGTTGCAAGAAACGCTGTAAAAAGAGTTGAAGCTTGTATTCAAGAAGATGGCGGCCACTTCCAACATTTAATCTAAATGTAAGGTAATGGATGGTAATAATAAGAATTACATTTACATTTACACA
Source organism: Lycorma delicatula (assembly GCF_047948215.1). Lineage (NCBI taxonomy): Eukaryota > Metazoa > Arthropoda > Insecta > Hemiptera > Fulgoridae > Lycorma > Lycorma delicatula. Next base: position 191,806,216 of record NC_134458.1, on the reverse strand, counting down.
TGCCTTTTTATTATTTCAAAACCTACCAATATAAGATTGGGTTGCGTTTTATATAAGACACTCTGTATATGACATGTAATACATTTTTATACTGCAATTCGCTGCTACGCCTACGTCCGGGAATGCCATGAAGTGCCATGAAGGCCCGGTCCGAAACCGCATCCCAAATACCTTGGCGTCCGAACCTCTTCAATATCTCCAAATGGCTGCCCGAACTTTCACCACTAAATCGATTGGGAGAGCTTTTCCCAACACGGTGGTAGCCTGGAAGGAGACTGTTTTAAAAACACCAGTACATACAATTAAGGCTCTGCCGGTGGGCACTTTTTAAATTTTGAAGTGCTCTTATCATATCAAACCTATACGCCCAAACGGGCGTATCGATAAAATTTAATATATCGACTCCTTTTTTTCTGATTCATTCTTTATACTTGTACAATATATAATCCTTAACCTTAATCTCAGTAGCCAACCCACAATATATGAAAAAGATACAAAAATCTTTGTATGGAACTGTGCGTTTTATAGTTCCATTTCGTAGTGTTCCAGATAGGTAACTGCACGCGAAACCACCGGGTTGGTCTAGCGGTTAACGGGTCTTCCCAAATCAGCTGTTTGGAAGTCGAGAGTTACAGCGTTCAAGTCGTAGTAAAGCCAGTTATTTTTACACGGATTTGAATACTAGATCGTGGATACCGGTGTTCTTTGGTGGTTGGGTTTCAATTAACATCTCAGGAATGGTCGAACTGAGAATGTACAAGACTACACTTCATTTACACTAATACATATCATCCTCATTCATCCTCTGAAGAATTATCTAAACGGTAGTTACAGGAGGCTAAAGAGGAAAAAGAAAAGGTAACAACTGCACGCGAGGGACAGAGAGCACTGTCGCTCGCGTGAAAGGTGTATGATAGTGTTTTTTCTACTCTGCGTATGTACGGATCGTTCCTTCTTCATTCCTTTTTCTATTTTAATCGTTGGAAGAAATATGAAAGCAGTTTAATTGTTTTTTCAGTAGCGATCACAAGTTGGTGGAAAGCAAAAGCTCTTTGAACGCAATATCTGTCCAAAAACATGCTGGAAGAGCGAAAGGGAAGGTAATTAGTAAAAAATAATTTCTGTGTACATAGAAATTTAAATTAAGCACCGTTGGACTATAGTGTTTTTAAGCGGAGATTTTATTAAGTTATTACCTAATAATATTGAAAAATATTAACTGTATTGACATTTTATTATTCAATCGGTTAAACGGAACACGGTTTATAAGAACAATGTGTTTAAAAAACCGTCTACCATATTCTTGAACGTGATATATTGTAGAAACAGACTATTATCCTGTTTTCAGCTATTCTATTTGATTTATTTTTTTTCTATTCTTTTATTTTACAAAAAAAATTAACCATAACCTTGAGAAGGCACACAAAAAAGTTTACGTAGCATTTTATTCTTAATTATTGAGTTCATTGCTGATTAATGTAACTATTATTATCGTTATTACAATTTTATATATGTTTTTAATTTAATGAATGTTTGGGTTGGAGATCAATTATCCTACTTGTACCAAAAAGCATAATTATTTTATTCTCCTCATCAGTAAATTGTTAAATAACGAAATAGTCATACAAAGTGAACAAAATATCAATATTAAATTGCTGCTTCTAAATAAAATTAGTGATTTTTATCCATCGTTTTATTTATACTATTAGGAATGTTCAATACAGTCTCAGGCCGACCATTCCTGAAAAGTGTAATTAATTGAAACCCAACCACCAAACAGAACAGGTATTCACGATCTAGTATTCAAATACGTACTTTAGAGCTTCGAAATCAGCTGATTTGGGAAGACGCGTTCACCACTAGATCAACCCGGTGGGTTCATATTTTGTACAAGAAAAATAAAACTTGATTAATTCATTCATTCAAACATACTATACATAAAAATCCAGAATGTAGGAAAATTGAACTAGTTTTCAGCCATAAAAAGAAAAAGAAATAGAGAAACGTAAAGTTACACTCAGCAGTAAACCCGTATTGTATTCAAATACTTCTCTAAAACGTCAACTAAATAATGGGTAAAAAACAAAACAAAAAAATATATCCTTTTCGGCACGCTGGAAGGCGGAGGTAGATTTTACCGGTAAGGGATAAAAAAGATTTCCACCTTAAAGTTAAGAAAAATTTCTAATTTACTTGATACGAACAGGGTTGCATGTTTAGCATACAAGAAGTTTAGCGTACATCTTCTTCTTCATTGGGCGTCAATCGACCTTTAGACTGTATGATGGGTATGTTGAGAAGAACCTCGATAGAGGGGTGCCACAGGGGTAGCTCCTTGGACCGACCCTCTTGTACTTGGCTTGGCAATGGAGTATTTCGGGTTGTTATCCCACAGATAGTTATTATTTGGCTACGCAGATGGTTTAGCGTTGCTAGTAGTGGCACAAACAAGGTAAGAGATTGTAGACAAAATAACTGAGTCGTACACGAGGATTAGTGAGTGGATGACTGGGGTAGGACTGGAGTTGGCTCCTGAAGAGACGTAGATTGTGGTCATCTCTGACACCTCCCCCCAAACCCCCCCCTCCGACCGAGTGAGGCAAACTTTACGTCTGATCCTCGATAGCAGAGAAATTGTGTCTCACTCAGGTGGCCATAAAATACTTGGGAATTTGAGTTGAATCCAGACTACGATTTAGTGCTCACGCACTCCGGGCTTGTGATAAGGCGGAGAAAACGAGGAGGCTTATTGCTAGCCCACTCCCAAATACAAGAGGGCCCTCCTAACATAGGAGGCAATTGCTTACTGGTGTGGTTTATTCAGCCTTGCTATACGGCGGCGAGTTGTGGGCGAGCGTTGTTAGATTTGCGAAGTAAAAGGGTAAATTGGAATACATCCATAGAAGGTGTTGCATCAGAGTAGCGGCCGCATATAGGACGGTGTCCAGAGAGGCGGTTGAGGTGCTTCCTGGTTTCCCGTCTGTAGACTTGATGATAACACGGCGTAGCAGAACTAGGGAACCGAGAACACTCCCATTAGAGGAAAGGAAGCGTTCTGCTGAAAAACTAGAAGAAGACATCGCACAAACATGGCAGGAGCGGTGGGATCAGGCTACGAAGGGTAGGTGGACCCACCGCCTTATTGAGGACATCAAAGCGTGTTGCCGGAGGACCCGCGGCAAGATGAGTTTTGAGTTAACGCGATTCCTGGCGGGTCATGGGGGATTAAGGTCTTATTTGCATATATTCGGGCTCGATCGATCTGAATACTATCCGGAGTGCGAGGTGGAAGAGACCCCCCTCCCAATAACATGTTTTCTTTTTGTGTCCGCGATCCGCCATACAACGTAGAGAGATGCTGGGCAACCTGAGACGTGACCACATGTTTCGCCCTGAAGTTACCCAACGAATCCTATTACATGGTAAGGCACAGTGGAAGACTGTGGAAAGATTCGTGAGGACGGTCATGAGGAAGCTCGTATTATATGAGGTGTCCCGCAAAGGAAAATGGCGTCGGAGAACGCAGTGGCAGACAGATCGTCGGCTGAATGCCTAGGGGGGGCCCCCGTACGTGTGGGGGTCGCCTGGGTGCGATGAGGCCGGAGACATTGTACTCGTGCGTCTGATGGGGCTACTGGTAAGTGGTGTGACTATATAAGATTTCTGTCTTTGCTGCGAGGGTGTGTAACGCGTAGGTGTTGTGGATGTTATTGGGGTATCCTGTTTTCTTCAGGTTATTGTGTGTTGTTGTCGGCGTATGTATTTGACGTGCTGTATGTGTTGCTTCCAGTACTGTTGTTTGTGTGGTGTGTGACATTGTTGGGTTGTTATAACTGTATGTGTAGGCGGTTCCCCCTTCTTCTGAACTGTTTTATAAGCAGTCCCAGAAAGGGGGAAGCCAGGGGAAGGAGGTTTAGTCGGTAATGCGCAGGTATACATACGCCCTTGGTTATAACTGGCGGAACCTGTTAGCGAGCCCGACACTGCTTAGGCGCCCATAAATGGGGTTCCTCGACCTCGTTAAAAAAAAAGCCGTCATCCCTTGCCGTAAGGGTTGATCATATCTAAAATTTATTCAGACAAAAGTTTTAGGAAATATTTAGAGAACTAACTACTTTAAATCAATTCGATACTGTGTCTATTAACGGAGGTATGATTATTTTTCTCTTTAAAACCCCATTTTTTTACTCGTTGGACCAATAGTGGGTGATATCAAAGAACTTTACTTCGATATGTTTTACCCTTGTCCGATGAATAGTAGGAACTTTAAACGAATTCGACATTAGTTAAGAAAGTTATAGCAATATTTTGTTTCTTTCGAAAAGCTGAAAATTTCCACTCCTATGCATCGACTTTTCCCATTAACGAAGTCGACCGATATTTTAGGTCGTTATATTTTATGTATAAATTTGAAAGTGATTGGTGGAAAATTACGGTGGTTATTGTGTCCATAAGAAAGTTTACATAGACACTTTTGAACTGACGGTGGTTTTGGGGTTTGAGGGATGCGAAAAGCGAAGATACATCGAAAATTTCCTGAAGTCGAATCATGGTATCCATTACAATAAGTAGCTTTCTTATGAAATCTACCGAAAATCAATCAGAACAAAAATATTATCTCAGTAAATAATTTTCGTTATCACATTCCCCTCTAGATAGCGGTATAGATCGAAAATGGAAAATATTGTAATAGGTTCAATTGAGGCAAATCCGGTTTTGCCGGATCTTGACGTTTTGAAACCTAAAGAACCCAAAAAACCAAAATTTCCAGTCTCCAAATCACCTTATATCTTAATAACTGGACCTATTCCAACCGATCTTGTTCAGATAACTTTTATATATATATATTGATACCATTTTAATATTAAAAGATGATGGTGGGGAACTTGTACAGGAAGGTCACGTTCAGTATCTCGAGATTTCCCCTAATTAAGGTCTCATTTTTCTTAGAGAAATTTGTTAACTATTAAAAAATAACAATTTTTGAAAGAAAATTTTTTTTGCTCAATCGCACCCCCAAACCGAAAAAATGATTAAGTGAAGATACTGTATCAATAGTACCCCACCTGTCACCACAAGGTGCACTAGTATCGCAGTCCGCCGTCTTTGAATTTCCTTATTTCCCGATTAGAAATTCCTTTCCCTCCTTTTGTTTGACCGGAAAATATCAAATTATACAGGGTTGCCGACAAAAATATTTTTACCCTTTAAATAATAATTTTATTTTGTTAAGTAAATATTTCAAAGGTTGGTAGCACTGATGTAGAACACTGTAATAGTCGTCTGCTATGTGGCAACGTCACAGGTGAGCGGTAGACTTAAACATATGAATAATAGTTGAAGCATATAAAAATAACTCGGTCTGGCCGGGTCTTTAAGTGGATCGCCCGGTCGACTCGGTACGTGATGCGTTAAGCCTAGCATCTACATCAGTCCTGCCAATCTTACACGCGAAATTTGTTCTATGTAACTTGTAAAATTATATTAGTTCACTTAGTGCCGAACGTTGCCACTAGTACCGCACACACGGGCGAATTAAATACGGTATGCGCGCGAATCGTTGAGTAAAAAAACGAAAAAATTGTATATTTAAATAAAACGATGAATATTTTTAATTAGGTCGTTTCTGTAAGCCGTGCAATCATAGTGTTTTTTTTCTGTTCGTGATTTATTGATCAACATATACTATGCTCAAGAAATAATCTGATGAGAAAAAGAAAACCAAAATACGTTAAAAAAGATAATAAGTAAACATGCTTATGGTATAATGAAATCGCACTGTTGTTGCAATTTCAACAATTCACATACGAGCCTGATTTTACGTTAACCCTCATTTCTCTCATACAAACACATTCATTTCCTCACTCTCTCTCTCTCCCTCTATGGATGCTCTCAATTCTACTTCTCCAAGGAACAACAGAATCGGGACACAAATATAACGGTTACTATTACATACTCGGTACGTTATCAACTGAGATTAATATAATTCCTTCACGCTTCTGTCATGGATTATTTAATAGATTTTTTTCATCACAATACCCACGCGTACACACATACAGGATACAATTAAACATGTATTCCATAAAAAAACTTATGTTTTTACTTAATTTTTATAATCTGTACACTATTATTAGCTGCGGGGCGTGCCTAAGGCACCGCTTCGTAGTTAGGCCCTCCTGACGGGCGGCGTCTTGGAATGGGATTATTAGGTGTCCAAAATTGATTACCTCTTGTGTAAAAATATTTGTTTTGAATGATAAAAATTGATTAAACGAAAGTTAAATTAGAAATTTAACTCTAGAAATTAACACTAACGAATCGGAATTTTCCGCTAGTGATAGGTACATTCCGGTGCCTACTTTTAGAATATAGTTCATTACTTTATGAAGTAAAACAAACCCATAAATAAATTTAAAAAAAGTAAAACATTTTTTTAAAAAACCACTCTAAAATTAAACGAAACAAAAAAGGGAAAATAATTTTAGGATGGTATCTTGTCTTGGAGCGAGTGGATTTGGCAACAAGCTTTGATGGTGATATGTAAGATTACTTGAAAGTCGTTAACTGCAAATTAAAGATTTGATGTTTTTGGATTTTTTTTCTTATGCGTGTTTGCACCCCACTTTTTAGACCATATACCACGCATATGAAAAACGAGCAAAAAAATCAACTGTTCAATTTGAAACTATAACTTTCACATAATCTTAGATATCACCATCAATAATTGTTGTCCAATCGATCCTGAAATACCGTTTAAAATTATTTCATTAACTTTTAGCGCTTTAATTTCAGAATGGTGTTTTAAATTTGTTTTTTACATATTTTTTACTTTCAAAAACCTTTTCCTGACATTTAAATTACTTTTTGATGTAAACAAATTATATTTCTTACTGAAGGCTCGTTTCGCTTGTGCTATTCGGCATTTTATATCGCTCCTGCTTCATCCATCTTTAGTAATTCTACTTCCCAAATAACAAAATTCCTCTACCTCCACAATCTTTTCTCCCCCTATTTTCACATTCATCGCTAAATCTTTCTTATTTCTACTACATTTCATTACTTTTGTTTTGTTCTTGTTTATTTTCTTGCGTAGGACTTCATCTATGCCGTTCATTGTTTCTTCTAAATCCTTTTTACTCTCGGCTAGAATTACTATATCATCAGCAAATCATAGCATCATTATTTTTTCACTTTGCACTGTTACTCCGAATCTAAATTGTTCTTTAACATCATTAACTGCTAGTTCCATGTAAAGATTAAAAAGTAACGGAGATAGGGAACACCCTTGTCGGACTCCCTTTCTTATTACGGCTTCTTTCTTATGTTCTTCAATTATTACTGTTGCTGTTTGGTTCCTGTACATGTTAGCAATTGTTCTTCTATCTCTGTATTTGAACCCTCATTTTTTTAAAATGCTGAACATTTCATTCCAGTATACGTTATCGAATGCCTTTACTAGATCTATAAACGTCAAGTATGTCGGTTTGTTTTTCTTTAATCTTCCTTCCACTATTAATCTGAGGCCTAAAATTGCTTCCCTTGTCCCTATACTTTTCCTGAAACCAAATTGGTCTTCTCCTAACACTTCTTCCACTCTCTTCTCAATTCTTCTGTATAGAATTCTAGTTAAGATTTTTAATGCATGACTAGTTAAACTAATTGTTCTGTATTCTTCACATTTATCTGCCCCTGCTTTCTTTGGTATCATGACTATGATACCAATAACATAGAGTTATACGATTTAATTTACGGATAACCAAGACCCGGTCGATCAAGAGTGTACCCGATGAGTTAAATAGTTAGCGCTCGACCTGCTGATACGTACGCCGTTTGAATCGTGAAAATCGTACGAGCGGTCGCCCAGATATTACGGTGGCACCCCCTCGCTGCCCCTCCCCGAGATTTCCGAACGGCGCCCCGGGGTACTAAAAAATATTATTATCTAAAAAATTATATATTATTATATAAAAATTTTTCAGAGCGCAAGGACCGACCGTTTTCATGATATTTCCGATTTTCGTCTGAAAATTCGGATCCGGTTAAAAAGTACTAAATTTTACCGAAAACTTCAATAAATATATAATATAACAAGTAAATACACGACCATCACGAAACATGTACTAACGAATCGGGATTTTCCGCTAGTGATCGGTACATTCCGGTGCTAAGCTAAGGGGGATGCCCAAACAGACATACATACAAATCCCATTAAATAGGGTAAGAAATAAAGTAGAAGAGGGTTTTTATTTGTTCGGAATAAACAAAAGAAAACAGAAAAAAATTTTTACCCATGATTCTTGGCATAACTGAAAAGATTTTTAGATATATTTCAAGCTGAAAAATCTTCCCGTGTAGACTGAGTGTGAGGCTAGAATTTTGACGTATACAATAATCTCGTGCGAGGCTAAATCGTTGATCACCATCAACTGGTAACAAACGGGGTGCGCCTGGGGTGCTGTTTTGGAAAATGTAGTGAGGTGCTCTGGAAACAATAGTCCAATTTTCAAAATTCAAACGAGGTACTTGTTACTAGGTTGAAGGCAAACTTTTGCATTCATCAGGTACACTCTCGATTCAACAGATAACACGGTTATTAGAAAATGTTATCTGAAATTGGAAGATTTTTTAAAACGTATATATAATAATGAATGTTTGTTTGTTTGTCCCGTATGCGTTCTTATACCATTCATCCGATCGCGATGAAACTTTGGTCAGCTGTTGTGGGCAATCCCGCGAATGTTTCTGAATTAGTTTGGACCCGCTAGGTGTCGCTGGGATCGAGATATTTCGAAAATTAGTACATATAATCCGATTTAGCTCATATTCAGACTATATATTAGTTACATGAAATGAAATATTTCTGCTAAAAAACAGAAATAGAGAGAAAACGAAAAAGAAAGAAAGAGAACAAGGAAAAAAGAAAAAAGGGAAGATGAGAAGAAGGGAAAAAGGGAAAGATTAAATTTTATGAAGTTCCGTAATGTTCATTTTGTTAATATTTTACCAAACATTCAATTATGTTCATTTAATATATATATATATATACAGGTGATTCAAAGAAACGGGAAATTTTGAAAGTTCTGTTGGTAGCCGTGGGAGATTGGTACCACTTGATAAGTGGCGCCAGCCTCTCTAACCTAACCTGCCATTTAGTTGTCATGGATCCTTGGAGTGGTGCGCAACGTGCATTTTCTATCAAAGCGTTTTACAAAAACAATGTCAGCGTAGAGAATTTCGCCGTCATTTTAATCTGGGACGGCACGACCGTGTTCCATCAGCACGTGCAATTAAAACACGGATATCTAATTTTGAGGAAACCGGTTCGGCAATGAAAAATAAACCTCCAGGCCGTGAGCGAACCGTCCGTACGCCACAGAATGTTCAAGCTTTACAAAATGCCGTCACACGAAGTCCACATCTGTCAATCCGTCGTCTCTCGGCATCTTTACAATCGCATAGTTCAAGCGTTCGAAGAATGTTAGCGAAGGACTTGCGATACCATCCGTACAAGTTGCAGATGGTCCAGGAACTGAAACCGAACGATGCAATTGTGCGAGCACAAAGTAATGTAATGCTTCAGAAGATAAACGATAACGAAGAGTTTGTTCACGAACTGTTGATGTCTGACGAAGCGTATTTCCACCTCAGTGGATTTGTTAACGAGCAAAATTTCAGATACCGAGAACAAGAAAATCCTACGCAGCTACACCAGCGTCCGTTGCACAGCCAGAAAGTGACCGTGTGGTGTGCTATGGCATCTTACGGTGTTATAGGCCCTTATTTTTTTTGAGGATGACAACGGTCTTGCGATTACAGTGACGTCGGACCTTTGTTTTGGAACAACAAAAGATATTTCCACAGATTCTTAACACAGCCTGGTTTCAACAACACGGAGCAATGTCACATACTGCACCTGCTACAACGGAAGAATTGAAGGCAAAGATCCGAGAAGCAATTGCGGAAATTCCAGTTGAGATGTTACGTCAAACCGTGAACAATTTAACAAAGAGACTTCGTGAGTGTTTACGTAGAAGAGGAGGTCACCTGTAAGATGTCATCTTTAAAAAATAAACTAAAATGTATGTATCCTAAAATGGCAACATTTGTACAATTACATGAAATAAAATTCATTTTCTAAAAAATATTTTTCATTAACGTTATTTAATTTTTAAATTTCCTGTTTCTTTGAATCACTCTGTATATACTCAAATCTAGCATTAGCAAAGCGTTGCCGGGTCTGCTAGAAATAAATAATCCGGTAAGGTGCTGCACTCAGCTAATAAATTTTCATGCTACTTTTTTACATTCGCTCCAACGATATCTTTCAGTAGAGATATTTTAAATAGATTTCTTATTGAGATTGAAAACAATATATCGTGTGCGACTCGTAATCAGCGCCAAGCAAAAACCACTGAAGATAAATTGATGAAAATTTGTACATATTTTTTTCTTACGGTGTAACTGCACACTAAGAAAAGAATTTTTGAATTTCGCAGTTGAAAGAGGGTAAAATGAAGTATATTTTTTTTTTTTTTTTTTACTTATCGGTAACAAAAGATAGCTTGATGTTTTTGTGTTTTTAATCTTCATGTGAATATCTAAAGACACATTTCTATTATTCGTACAAGGATTTGTATTACTTCTAATTCGTGCAATCATAAAAAATTTCAAATTTACTACTAACATCGGTTTTCAGATTTCAACGGAGATATCCATTTTGACCATCCATGAATCCATTTTGCCTAGTTTCGACGTGACGTCTGTATGTATGTATCTCTGATAATTCTAAAACGATTAACCGTATGATGTAGAAATTTTGGATTTAGGACTATTGTAACATCTAAATGTGCACCTCCCGTTTTGAATCCAATCGACTGAACCAAAAGGGTCCAAAAAAGCCTAAAATCCAATAAAATTGGTCTTTGGAGTTTTTCTTAATTGCAGTAATAAGCCCTCATTGAGAGCTTTCCAACGATATATCGTAAGTGGTACTTATTTTCATCGGTTGCACCACCAAATGAAATATTGGGATATTACAAGGGGGAAAGCAAATCGGGTAGAATCCGACTACATTTCCTTTTTAGGTAGATTTCATTAAGAAAGGTACATACTGTAATGTGTACCGTGATTCGACTTCCGGAAAATTTCGATATATCGTCGAGTTTCACATCCCCCAGACCCCAAAACCACCGATTTAAAAGTTTATACAGTAAATTTCTTATGGACACAACTGCCGTAACTTTGCGCCAAACAGTTATAAATTGATACAAAACGAACAAAAATTTCGGTTTAGTTCGTTAATGGGCAAATCGGATCAAGGAAATAGAAATAGAGGGGGCCTTTTTTAAAAAAAAAACAAAATATCGCTATAACTTTCTTGTTAAGTAAAATATAGAATTAGTTTAAAGTTCCGATATCCCAACCATTGGCCAGGGGGTTGAAAATATGGGGTTTCGAATACAATAAAAAATCATACCTCCCTTAATAGGGTCAGTATCGAATCGCTATAAACTTGTCATTAGTCAAATATTACCTGAACATTCTGTCTGAAACAATTTTTTATATGATTAACCCTTAAGGTAAGGGATGACCAAAATGTTGTTGGAATTGTAAGAAAATGGGGCTTGTCGTATGCTAAACATACAACCGTTGATTAAATTGTATTGATTAAATTTGAAGTTTTTCTTAACTTTAAGGTGGAAATCTTTTTTATCCCCTACCGGTAAAATCTATCTCCGTCTTTAAGCGTGCCGAAAGAAATTAAAACTTTTTGTTTTTAATTTAAATATGCTGATTTATAAATAATTAATAACCTGCGATTCAAATTTTTACAATAAATAATAAATCCATAATAAGAAAAAATAAAATATGAAAAAAAGAAGATATAAGAGGTGCGATCAAAAAATACGGTGAATAATTTTTAATTAAAAAAAGTAATAAGGTTATATAGAATTCGATTTAATCTCCTTCAAAGTACTGTCCTTGGCTAGATGCACTTATCTCAACGTTGACTCCATGACTGGAGGCATTTCTGGAAGGCGTCATTCGGAAGGGCTTTCAGCTGCTCGGTCGTGGCCCTCTCAATGTCAGCAACGGTATCAAAACATTTTCCTTTAAGCACAGTTTTAATTTTTGGAAAGAGCCAAAAGTCGCATGGTGCTAAATCCAGTGAATATGGCGGATGAGGACAGACAGGAACACTTTTTTCGGGCAAAAACCCGCGAATGAGAAGCGAGGTGTGACACGGCGCGTTGTCGTGGTGAAGAAGGAAGCCATTGGTCCATTTTCTGGTCGCTTTCTTCGTACATCGTTTCGCAAACGTTGCAGTACATCCTTATAAAATTCAGAGTTTACAGTTGTTCCCCTTGGAACGAACTCTGATCGCACTATGCCCTCACTATCGAAAAAAACAACCAGCATGACCTTGATGTTGGATTTTGACTGACTTGCCTTTTTAGGGCGAGGAGATGAACCGGTTTTCCATCGGGAACTCTGCATTTTGGTCTCAGGGTCATAGCCATAGACCCAACTTTCATCTCCAGTTACAATTTTGGCCATGATGTCCGGATCTGCATGAAGACGACCCTTCAACTCCGTCCAAATTAACACACGTTTTTCCTTTTGTTCATCACTCAAAAGCCTGGGAAGAAATTTTGTACTCACTCGTGTCATTTGCAATTCATTAGTTAAAATGCTTTGAACGGATCCGTACGAGATGTTAAGGTCTTCCGATAGCTCTCGAATAGTCATTCGCCTGTTTGAACGAACCATTGTTTCTACTTTTTGCACATTTACAACTGTTTTTGAGGTTACTGGACGTCCCGCAGGCTGCTCGTCTTCAACAGACTCATTTCCGTTTTTAAATCGGTCATACCACTTGTACACAGTCTTCAAAGTTACCGCATTATCGCCGTACACCGATTCTAACATTTCGTGAGCTTCTTTGGCAGTCTTTTCCAAGTTAAAACAAAACTTAATGTTAATAGGTTGTTCAAAATCCATGTTGCGCGACAGACACGATGAACACAACCTCACTCTAGCGGCTCTGGCAGCTGACTGGCAAGCTCGAACGTGTCACAACTTGTCCCTGCCTGTATCAGTTGATCACGCTATTGTACAAATTACAGCATATGAATGTAGCGTCGGCAGTTGCCGTTATAAAAATTCATTCACCGTATTTTTTTATCACACCTCGTATATGTAATTTAATAGGTGAACAAGGAAGTCATATAATATCCACATCAGATTTTTTTGAAATTGATTTTTTTGAACTCCTACTATATTTTTTTTAATGTTTGGGTAAAAAAATGAAGAAATCAACCTGATTTTTCATGAGGGTAATCTTCATTTGAAAAAAAACAATTTTTAGATTTTTGAAATTAAACCTTGAAAAAAAAGTAAAAAAAAATTGGAACATTAAATTTTCCCAATCTGGAATATACTAAACGAAATACTGATTAAATTTGGGCTTGCAAATGCTGCTCAGAAAAATATTTAGACCATTTTTCGGTTTTTTTTTTAATTTTAATTTTCTTAAGGGGTGCTGTGGTTCAACCAAAACAGATTTTGCCAGCGTTACGTTGTGTGTTACTGCTTGCACCGATCTCTGTCACTTGATTACAAAAAATATAAAATACAAAGATTGACCGCTACGGGAAACTGCAAATAAACATATAGCGCCAGCGAAGGTGCGACGGGGAGGTAGTATTAATAAAATTAAACAGAAAGACGCCGTTTATTGCATTACGTATCTCATTTAATGTAGGGCTGAAAGTCAAAATTAAGGTAGCAAACTTTCAATTATTATATACTACTATATAAATTAAATAACACTGCATACGGACAGTCGTACTATTAAAATTTAGATTATGATGCAGAAATGCTCGTCTGCTTATATCTAGTAAAGTCAATTGTACAAAACTAACAATATCAGGGATTTTAAACTGTTTTGCACGCACGCACGCGTTTATGTACTATGTTTAAAAAAAAATTACTTCCTTTTTAAAAATTTGTATTTAAGTAAATATATTTATTCTATTAGTTGTTTGTTCTTCCTTACTATGCTATTATTTTTTTTTATGGATTACGACAGTTTACGATGTAAATTCTTTGATACATATATATATACACAGGGTGTCCCATATAAAACGCAACCCAACAATCACTCATCCATGCAATTTCAAAAGTCAAATTTCAAATGTATCACGATCAAAAAATTAAAATAACAAATTTAAATTTAACAAGAAATTAAAAAAACAATCTCGATTACATTGCTGGCAGATTTAATAATTAAATAAAACGAAAAGCAGATTGATTACAGACTTATTTAATGTGAACATGGCCAGTAATGATGAAGAAGAATGAACGAAAGGAATAGAATAAGTATTAAAGAAAAAGGAAAAAAAGAGAATATTAGAAAATAAATGAGCTGTATACTACTGCACCGGTTAAGATTAAAGAGTAGTATAGACAAGCGGGCGTCCAGAGAGAAAAGAGAACAGATGAACGCTGCTATGAGAAGAGGTAATAACATCAGTAAGTACACAGGACGGTGGCATAAGCATCCTCAAATAGTCATAAAAACAGAGCAGAGTGCAACAGTACAGGACTGACTTCTAAAAATATATTTACTAGTCGTTTTAAGAGGGAAAGAGAGAGCTTTCTCCTCTTTATCACTCCTCTCCTAACCGTCCCATCACGGTCACAATCATTATTTCTATATAGAATGGTCGCTATTTAACACACTGACGACCGTTGGTTGCTGGAACGGAATGAAAAGAGAAAAAAAACGAGACGCCAATTACTGTCACCAGAACAGAGTAACAGCTGGGAAACTGTGGCCTGTCTTCAAAACACAATTTCAACATATAAGGAGCAATGCATATAACATACTTGTTTCGATAACAAATACAATATAATACAGTTTATCATAATAATAGTAATAACAAAAAAAAATGTAGGAATGAGTGGTACACGAAATATGTAATATAATTATGTGTAAATAAAACTGAATACAGAGTGTTCAGAAAATAATGGTGCGATTATAAAAATGACTTAAATGACAAAAAATAGATATATTTGGTGTTTTTTTATTGAATTTGCCGTCTAAAAGTTTTTTTTACAATTCTTAAATTAACTTGATCTTGTCCTATGTATATGAGATCCAAAAAAAATTAGAATGAAATTGTAAACGGTACGGTAAGAATGTCATAGATATTTCTTTCACTAAAAAAAAAAAATTTCTACCATATAAATAAAAAGATAAATTATTTAAAGTGCTACAAGTAACCAAAAATACTTACAACAAAAAATCGCTCTCGATTAACACTAAAATTAGACATTACAAAACCGTGGTTCAACCGGTAATTACTTACGCGAGCGAGACTTTATTTAGATTAAATCAAAAAAATAGGAATGAACCTTTGCTTAAAGTCGAACGCAGGATTCTTAATTTAGAACCTGCATAAACAAAAAATATAAACATGAAAATCAGTACAGATTATCGCCTAATAAATTTCTGTACGAAAACTTGGAATCCTTAATCGATACTATGAAAGAGAAACGAATTTCCTTCTGTGCACACTTGTTAAGATTACCGCAGGATAGGATTACCAAAAGAATTATCGATCGAATTTGATCTTTAAAAATCCACCATTATGGATCAAACAAATTAAAGAAGACATATAAGAATGAAATTTGACTTACGAATATTTACTTAATAAATCCGAAAAATTAAAATTTGTTATTAAAGAGGTAACGTCGATAGATGGGTGGAATATATTGAAGAGTTATACGAAGGAAATGAATTAGAAAATGGTGTTATACAGGAAGAAGAGGAAGTTGAGGAGGATGAAATAGGAGAAAAAATACAGAGATCTGAATTTAAGAAAGCATTAAAAGGTTTAAATGGCAGAAAGGCTCCTGGAATAGACGGAATACCTGTAGAATTACTGCGCAGTGCAGGTGAGGAAGCGACTGATAGATTATACAAACTGTGTGTAATATTTATGAAAAAGGGGAATTTCCGTCAGACTTCAAAAAAAGTGTTATAGTCATGATACCAAAGAAAGCAGGGGAAGATAAATGTGAAGAATACAGAACAATTAGTTTAACTAGTCATGCATCAAAAATCTTAACTAGAATTCTATACAGAAGAATTGAGAGGAGAGTGGAGGAAGTATTAGGAGAAGACCAATTTGGTTTCAGGAAAAGTATAGGGACAACGGAAGCAATTTTAGGCCTCAGATTAATAGTAGAAGGAAGATTAAAGAAAAACAAACCGGCATACTTGGCGTTTATAGACCTAGAAAAGGCATTCGATAACGTAGACTGGAATAAAATGTTCAGCATTTTAAAAAACTTACGGTTCAAATACAGAGATAGAAGAACAATTGCTAACATTTACAGGAACCAAACAGCAACAATAATAATTGAAGAACATAAGAAAGAAGCCGTAATAAGAAAGGGAGTCCGACAAGGATGTTGCCTATCTCCGTTACTTTTTAATCTTTACATGGAACTAGCAGTTAATGATGTTAAAGAACAATTTAGATTCGGAGTAACAGTACAAGCTATAAAGATAAAGATGCTACGATTTCCTGATGATATAGTAATTCTAGCCGAGAGTAAAAAGGATTTAGAAGAAACAATGAACGGCATAGATGAAGTCCTACGCAAGAACTATCGCATGAAAATAAACAAGAACAAAACAAAAGTAATGAAATGTAGTAGAAATAACAAAGATGGACCACTAAATGTGAAAATAGGAGGAGAAAAGATTATGGAGGTAGAAGAATTTTGTTATTTGGGAAGTAGAATTACTAAAAATGGACGATGCAGGAGCGATATAAAATGCCGAATAGCACAAGCGAAACAAGTTTTCAGTCAGAAATATAATTTGTTTACATCAAAAATTAATTTAAATGTCAGGAAAAGATTATTTGAAAGTGTATGTTTGGAGTGTCGCTTTACATGGAAGTGAAGCGTGGAAAATCGGAGTATCTGAGAAGAAAAGATTAGAAGCTTTTGAAATGCGGTGCTAAAGGAGAATGTTAAAAATCAGATGGGTGGATAAAGTGACAAATGAAGAGGTATTGCGACAAATAGATGAAGAATGAAGCGTTTGTTTTAGAAAGAAAGAAGCGTTACTTTTAGACGAAATCTAGAAATACTAAGGATAACTATGCTATATAGCTTCATACCCTTTACTTTTAAGGAAGATAATTTAATAGCGTCAATGCATGATATATACAAGTAATCAGAACAAGTTTGGTCAAAATCGGTCCAGTAGTTCTGAAGATATAAGGCGCATTAGAGGGAGAAATCAAATACGCACATAACGAACACGAAAATTCGGAAAATTCAAAAACCGGTTTTTTGAGTTTCTTACGAGTCAAAACGTGAACATTTAATGAAAATATGTCCCAATTGTATCGATTATACAGGGTGTCCCTAATAAAAAGCAACCCATCAATCACTCATCCATGAAATTTCAAAAGCCAAGCTTACTCCCCTACTCGTTATTGAAATGGACTCGTCTAACATCTGAAAATCGCGGCGACGCAGTAGAACACTACCGATAGTAACAACAATGCAATCATAATGTTCAGTGTATTGCTAGAGACAAAATGGTGTTTTCGCTAGATGAACGTGTTTTAATTGTCGAGTCGTACTTCAGTACGAAATCAGCGGTTGCAGTGCAAGATTTGTTTCGCCACAACTACCCAGAAAAAACTAGCTCCTAACAAAACATCAGTATTAAGGTTAATCGCAAACTTTAGAGAGACCGGTTCTGTTAATAACAAGGACACACAAGATCTACGTCAGTGTTGAATACAGATACAGTCACTGAAATCAAAGATCGATTACTCGCCTCGCCAAATAAATCGATCAGACGATTATGTGCGGAAATTAATTTGTGTAAATCGACTGTTCATCGAGCGACCAAACGATTAAAATTACGACCTTATCGCATTCAAACGGTTCATCGACTTCTTGAGCCCGACAATGAAAAACGGCTACAATATTGTCAACGGTTCCGTCGATTTCTGCGCGAGGGAATTAACGTTATGGATTCGTTATTTTTCACAGATGAAGCACGGTTTAATTTGGATGGCTACGTAAACAGCCAAAACAGTAGAATTTGGAGCGCTGAAAATCCCCACGTACAATTACACCCGCAGAAGTTGGGCGTGTGGTGCGCGATATCGCGGAAGAAAATAATCGGTCCTATTTTTTTCAAGTACACCATTAATGCAGAACGATATCAGGATATTTTATCTCAGTTCATCGCACTCTTGGAAGAGGAAGACAGACACTGCTAGCTACAACATAACGGTGCGACTTGTAATTTCGTCGTGGAATTCTTTGGTAATCGTGTTATCGGTCGAGACTTGTGGCCACCAAGATCTCAAGATTTGACTGCGGCGGAATTTTTTCTACGGGGTTACCTCATAGAAAAAGACTACAGCAACAAACCACGAACACTTGAACGGTTGAAAGTCAATATTGAACAAGCTGTATTAAATATCCAGCCACAAACTTTGAAAAAAAAGTTGCAAGAAACTCTGTAAAAAGAATTGAAGCTTGTATTCAAGAAGATGGCGGCCACTTCCAATATTTACTGCAAATGTAAGGTAATAATAAAAATTACATTTACATTTACACATGCCTTTTTATTATTTCAATACCTACCAATATAAGGTTGGGTTGCGTTTTATATGGGCCACCCTGTATAATACTTTCCCTTTTGGTGTTATAGCGCTATCTAGATAGGAAAGTAAAAAAATATATACAGTGTTTCTAAAATAGTGGACTGGCAATACTTTTTCGGATTCTACTTGTAAAACTAAACAAAAAATATCCTTAGGAAAAATGGCAATTTCTCTTTAATTCTCCCACTGTCTGCCATTTTGTTATTTTTATATAAAAATTTATATCTCAATTTCGGATAGAGGAATCACATTAATATTTGGTAATCGTCTTTGTAATAATGTTTTAAAATTAGCAAAAAGTCAGGAATTAAAAAATTACATAATTGCGGCCATGCTGATTTTTCAATCTGTTATATCTCCGTGATATTAATTATATAAAAATGTATGTTATTTAATGAAATATTTAGTCTTTTATTTTGAACAAAACGACATATTATTTTAAATCGGTTAACAAATAGTCGAGTTATGACAGAAAATCGATGTTGTAATTTTACGTTACAATTATTGTGAGAAAATTATTACTTAATTTGATACATACTATAATTAATGTTTAATCGAATTGAACGTAAAGTGGAGAAAATGAAAACGGACACGAAATTACAATATCAATTG
This sequence comes from Lycorma delicatula, assembly GCF_047948215.1. Classification (NCBI taxonomy): domain Eukaryota; kingdom Metazoa; phylum Arthropoda; class Insecta; order Hemiptera; family Fulgoridae; genus Lycorma; species Lycorma delicatula. The sequence continues at coordinate 191,786,891 of NC_134458.1, read as the reverse complement.
TTTGCCATAACTCGGCTATTTGTTATCCGATTTTAACAAAGAAAATGCAATTTTGTTAAAAATAAAAACCTTAATATTTTAGAAAATTAACAGAAATTATGAAAAAACTAATATTTACGTAGATATAAGGGATTGAAAAATAAACATGGTCGCCATTTTGTAATTTGCAAAGGTATTAATTCCTGGTTTTTTGCTAATTTTAAAACTTTATTACCAAGACGCTTATGAAATATTAATGTGATTCCTCTATCCGAACTTGAGATATAAATTTTTATATAAAAATAACAAAATGGCGGGCAGTGGGAGAAGGAAGGAGAAATCGCCAATTTTCCTAAGAATATTTTTTGTTTACTTTTACAAGTAGCATCCAAAATAGTATAACCAGCCCATCATTTTAGAAACACCCTTCTTCTATATATGAGCCAAATCGGACTATAAATACAATTTTCGAAATTTCTCAACCTCAGCGTCGCCTAGTGGGTCCAAAATAATTCAGAAACCTTGGCGGTCATGCGCACAATAACTCACCAAGGTTTTATCGCAGTCGGATAAATGGTATAGGAACGCGTACGGACAAACAAACAAACATTCATATATATATATATATATATATATATATATATATATATGTAAAATGAATTACTGCGTTAATGATGAATTATTTAGTTTTAAGTATATATCACATTTTTCTTACCATTTTTTTTTTTTTGTTTCCAGCTAAATTTAAACGTATTGACTTCCCTTTTATACACGTACATACGTGCGCGCGTATAAATACACAAAAAAATGCAAACTTTTTTTTTTTATGTTCAATTTCCAATTTTTTTTACGTCACCCTTACATTTTATTGTTAATCGGTACAAAGAAGGACCTATAATTTTCTTTTATCTTGCTAAAATTCTTGAATTTTTATTTTCTGTTATTCCTTTATTTGAAATGATAATAGTATTAAAGAAAATAAAATGGTATAATAAACGAAGAAGAAGAAACGGATAAAGAAGGAAAAGGGTAAAGCAAAGTAACGCAAAGCGATACAAATTGTAGAATTATCCAGTAATTAGACACGTGTCGAATCTAGTTCTATTTGGTTCTTTCATAACTGTTTAACGCTTTAAAATATATTAAATTTTAGGTAGATATAGAGGAAAACTGTCTTCTTTAAGTTTTTATGATAGATTTTTATTACATTTTAAAATTTATAAAATGAACGTCAAGAATTTGTCGAAAATAAGTTGATGTATATTATTTTTATTCCATTATACAGCGTGTTCTTTAAAGTTGAGGCCAAATTCTAGGAAATGATTCTACTTAATATACTGAAGAAGAATGTCCGGTGAAATGGGCCCGTAAGCGCATATCTTCCTATATATATATATATATATATATTTTCAAGATGAAATATATCTTTAAACCTTATCTAAAAATAAAAGGCTTATTATTTTAGAAAATACATAAATGTTGATAAAACTAATATTTACTAATTATTTAATATTACTAATTATTTATATAAGGAATTGAAAAATAAACATGGCCGCCACTCTGTAATTTGCGAAGGTATTTATTAATTCCTGATTTTTTGCTAATTTTAAAACTTTATTACAAAGACGCTTACCAAATATTAATGTGATTCTTCTACCCGAACTTGAGATATAAATTTATATATAAAAATAACAAAATGGCGGACAGAGGGAGAACGAAGAAGAAATCGCCATTTTTCCTAGGGGTATTTTTTGTTGAGTTTTACAAGTAGAATTCGAAAAAGTATAGCCAACCCATTATTTTAGAAACACTCTGTATATATATATATAATATATGTATTTATGTAGATGAAAGGAAATTAAAGAATAAAATCGAACGAATAAAAGATATTCAGAAATTAAATAAAGAAATAAAAAGGAATATTTACTCAAAAAATACAATAACAAAATTAGAAGAAGTATAGACGAGAAGTAATGGAAACTTGGTTCGATTCCCAGCATGAATCTATCAGTAGTTTCTTTTAAACAATCGATCCATTGATAAAACCGTTATGGGGAAAAAAAACCTGAACAAAAGAAAACATTGATTGAGGAAAAACAGATAAAAGTATATTTAAAAGAAAATAATAAAAATTAACATACAAAAAGGAAAAAGGAAACAAAAAAAAACACACAAAGGTACATAGAATAAAAGATATTCATTATTAAACGAGAAACCAAAGATAACAGAAGATAAAAGACGGTAGCCTATATAGAAAAGAAACAGGGTATTATAAAGCTACATTCCAGAAGAAGCTAAAGATCTAAAAACAGAAAAAGCACTTCTGGAATTTTCTCTACGTGACGTCTATTTTTATTTAAAATATTTTGTTTACAACTCGCTGTGTTGTAGTCTTTAGTCGTTATAAAGTCCTCTGTAACTGCTATCTTATGCATGCAGTTGTACAGTGTAGAAAGATATTTCTGTCGCAGGACTAACTCAAACACCGATCGGGCATCTCTCTACTATAATCCTATGTCCGAACTTAAAATAAAATAGCTAATCTGAAAAATAAAAAATAAATAACAATCAACTGGCAAGACATAATCGAATGTTTACAGCGCATCGTATCTCTACAGCGAAATCTTAATAAAAATTAAAATAAAAAATTAATTCAAATGTTTTAAAACATGTAAAATTGAAATATAATAATTGTACAACCATTACATAATCAAATGTTATAAATTAAAAAAAAATCCCTTTCGGCTCGCCAGAAGGGTGCTAAGCAGGGTATAAAAAAGATTTACATCTTACAGTAAAGAAAAACTTCTAATTTACTCAATACGACAACGGTTGCATGTTTAGCATACGACAAGCCCCATATTCTTACTATTTGGTCATCCCTTGCCGTAAGGGATGATCTTATCAAAAATTGTTTCATACAAATGTTTTAGGTAATTTTTAAAGGAACAATTTAAAACGATTCGATACTCTGCCTATTAAGGGAAATATGATTTTTTTTTGTCTGCAAAACCTCCTTTTTTCCAACATTCTGGGCCAATAGTTGGTGATATCAAAAAACTTTACTTGCGATTACTTTTTGCGGGGTCACCTTAAAAGCAAAGCGTTCTACAATAGACCTGCTACAACGGAAGAACTGAAGGCAAAGATCCGAGAAGCAATTGCGGAAATTCCAGTCGAGATGTTACGTCAAACCACAAACAATTTAACGAAGAGATTTTGTGAGTGTTTACGTAGAAGAGGTCACCTGGAAGATGTCATCTTTAAAAAATAAACTAAAATGTATGTATCCTAAAATGACAAAATTTGTACAATTACATGAAATAGAATTCAAATTTTTCATTAACATTATTTAATTTTTTAAATTTCCCGTTTCTTTGAATCATCCTGTATATATCCACTCCTTAGACAGTTATTATGTAATTAAATTTTTCTGTATATCTCATTTCTATAATCTCAGTAGCCATTCCCCAGTCGATGAAAAAGATACGAAAATCTTTATAACGAATTGTCCGTTTCACAGTTCCAACGGCGTGGTATTTCGGTTTTGTGCGCATGCCCAAATAGGAAGCAACGTTGAGAAAGCAAGGTCGCTCCCGCAGTGCCGACCCTAGCGTGTTGGTGAAAGGTAGGTTTTTGTATTCCGCGTATGTATGGAACATTACTTGTTCATTCCCTTTTCTGTTTTAATCGGTGGAAGGAATATGAACGCGGTTTAGTTTTTTTTTTTTTTTTTTTTTTTTTTGTAACGATCAGACAATGTTCGGAAGTAAGGGCTCTTTGATGCCAAATCTGTCCGCAAAGAAAGACAGAAGGTCTTTCTTTGTGGACAGATTGGAAGATCGAAAGAGAAGGGAATTTGTAAAAACTATGTTCTGTGCACATAGAAATTTAAATTAAACACCGTTGGATTATAGTGTTTTTAAACGGACATTTTATTAAGTTATTATCTAATAATACTAAAAAATATTATCTGTATTGACATTTTATTAATTATTCAGTAAACCGAATACGGTTTTAAGCACAATATACTTAAAAACCGTGTACTATATTCTTGAATGTGATAAAGTGTAGAATTAGATTATTATCCTGTTTCCAGCTATTCTATTTGATTCATTTTTTTTACAGGAAATTTAACCAAGGCCTTGAAAAGGACACGAATATATTTTCTGGACCCCTATTAATTTTAGCTACGGGTCGATATTGATCACTATCTTGACGGGAAGGTAAAAAGGAACTCGAAAACTTGATAATATTACACAAAGAAAAACGTCTGCGAGTGCGTGTATGGGAGACAGATAGAGAGAGAGAGAGAGAGAGAGAGAGAGATAGAGAGAGTGTTAAAATTAAATAAATGTTTACGACCGTCGTTCAAGGAAGGAAAAATTAAAGAGAAAGAGAATTATAGAAATTTAATAAAACTGAAGAACAGTATAAGATAAAGAAAGAATGGAAAAGTGTAAAATAGGAGTAATACAGCAGTTGATATTTAAGGCAGGTTTATTAGTGCAATATAGAAAGTAAAAGTCCTTGCCACAGGCAAGGTATATCATTTTAATACGGTTAAATTCTACCTCGATAAAACGACATAACACTGTGAACGGTAGACTGAATCGAGCATTAAGAAACGGTTAGATTGTAAAAAACAAGCAAAACCAACGCTTAACTGTAACTTACAATTAAAAATTAAAAAAAAAAAAATGTATTCCCACTAAAGTACAGTCGTTTCCGATTATAATAGAACAGTATTTAAAAGGACGAACAACCTTTACGCAGATGACTCATTCAGCCTACACAACTGTCTGTACAGTGTTAATAAACTTCAACTTATACTCTGAAAACAGACAGACCAAATAAAATAAAGGAGAAGTATGAAATCAACCTTCATAGCAACACAAATTCAATCAACAGGAAGTAATCATTTAACCTTGAAACAAGTATACAGCAGGTAAAACATTGCAAATTTTATTATAAATATAAAATGCATTAAAATAAATACGTAGCGAAGCGAAACATTGAATTATCTTTAAACATATATTTATCTACCTACACAGAATATTAAATAAAAATTTCATTAACATAGAAAACCAAATTTGGAGTTACATTGTACCACGATGAATAAATACGGCCAGGTTTGAGTAATAAATAAAAGATAGATAACGTAGAAGAAAAATTGGGAGTATATTAAAATGGAAATTCTTAAAGCAGCAAAACCGAACTTAGGAAGGAAAAACAAAGAGAACAGATAAAAAAAAACCCTGGATATCAGAAGATATATTAAAGCTGACATATGAACATAGTAAAAGGAACTATCGACAATTAAGAAATACTATAATTAAAAAAAAAGCGAAAGAAAAGATGATAAAAGAAAACTGTTAAAAATGAAACGAGAAAATGATCATCGGTAAAATAAACGGAGCAAACAGGAAAGTTAAGGAAATATTTGTGGCACATAAATTAGAATCAAATAATGGGTTAAAACAAGGCTGGTAAAACGATTTATAAAATTAAAATAATTGGCGGCTCGTACCTAAAATAATTAACTTGGCGGGGGGGGGGGGGGGGGTGCTGCACCAGGAAAATATTTTTCAAAGCCAAGGTTAAAGTTTTCTGTAAAATAAAGGAATCAAATAGAATCCCTGGAAGCAGGATAATAATCTAATTCTACACTTTATCACGTTTGATAAAACGGTACACGGTTTACAAGCACATTGCGTTTAAACACCGTATTCCGTTTAACCGAATAAATAATAAAATTTATTATGTTTATATATAAATGTTAAGTTAAGGAAAATTTTAGGGTACATAAATTAAAATGTAATAATGTGTTAAACAAAGATGGTACACCAATATATAATACGGAAGGTAAAGTCGATAGATGGGTGGAATATATTGAAGAGTTATACGGAGGAAATGAATTAGAAAATGGTGTTATAGAGGAAGAAGAGGAAGTTGAGGAGGACGAAATGGGAGAAACCTTACTGAGATCTGAATTTAAGAGAGCGTTAAAAGATTTGAATGGCAGAAAGGCTCCTGGAATAGACGGAATACCTGTAGAATTACTGCGCAGTGCAGGTGAGGAAGCGATTGATAGATTATACAAACTGGTGTGTAATATTTATGAAAAAGGGGAATATCCGTCAGACTTCAAAAAAAGTGTTATAGTCATGATACCAAAGAAAGTAGGGGCAGATAAATGTGAAGAATACAGAACAATTAGTTTAACTAGTCGTGCATCAAAAATCTTAACTAGAATTCTATACAGAAGAATTGAGAGGAGAGTGGAAGAAGTGTTAGGAGAAGACCAATTTGGTTTCAGGAAAAGTATAGGGACAAGGGAAGCAATTTTAGGCCTCAGATTAATAGTAGAAGGAAGATTAAAGAAAAACAAACCGACATACTTTGCGTTTATAGACCTAGAAAAGGCATTCGATAACGTAGACTGGAATAAAATGTTCAGCATTTTAAAAAACTTACGGTTCAAATACAGAGATAGAAGAACAATTGCTAACATTTACAGGAACCAAACAGCAACAATAATAATTGAAGAACATAAAGAAGCCGTAATAAGAAAGGGAGTCCGACAAGGATGTTGCCTATATCCGTTACTTTTTAATCTTTACATGGAACTAGCAGTTAACGATGTTAAAGAACAATTTAGATTCGGAGTAACAGTACAAGCTATAAAGATAAAGATGCTACGATTTGCTGATGATATAGTAATTCTAGCCGAGAGTAAAAAGGATTTAGAAGAAACAATGAACGGCATAGATGAAGTCCTACGCAAGAAATATCGCATGAAAATAAATAAGAACAAAACAAAAGTAATGAAATGTTGTAGAAATAACAAAGATGGATCACTAAATGTGAAAATAGGAGGAGAAAAGATTATGGAGGTAGAAGATTTTTGTTATTTGGGAAGTAGAATTACTAAAGATGGACGAAGCAGGAGCGATATAAAATGCCGAATAGCACAAGCGAAACGAGCCTTCAGTAAGAAATATAATATGTTATATCAAAAATTAATTTAAATGTCAGGAAAAGATTTTTGAAAGTATATGTTTGGAGTGTCGCTTTATATGAAAGTGAAACTTGGACGATCGGAGTATCTGAGAAGAAAAGATTAGAAGCTTTTGAAATGCGGTGCTATAGGAGAATGTTAAAAATCAGACGGGGTGGATAAAGTGACAAATGAAGAGGTATTGCGGCAAATAGATCAAGAAAGAAGCATTTGGAAAAATATAGTTAAAAGAAGAGACAGACTTATAGGTCACATACTAAGGCATCCTGGAATAGTCGCTTTAATATTGGAAGGACAGGTAGAAGGAAAAAATTGTGTAGGCAGGCCACGTTTGGAATATGTAAAACAAATTGTTAGGGATGTAGGATGTCGAGGGTATACTTAAATGAAACGACTAGCACTAGATAGGGAATCTTGGAGAACTGCATCTAACCAGTCAAATGACTGAAGACAAAAAAATATATAAAAATGTTAAGTTCGTTTGTGTACGCTTCAAAAACTCAAAATGTTCGGCACCGATTGAGCTCAAATTTTAGCACGATATATAACCCGCATCCAAGATTGTTTTTATCTATTTTTCGCATCAGTCACATACCCGCGACCGCGAGAAAACAGTTTTTTTAACCGTCAGCTGTGTACCAGTGACCGCGCCATCTGCCGGAAGCGAGGGGAACACTCGCCATACTAGCTACCGACAACCTAAGTCACATGTGAAACATGTGCTTCAGATTATTATACAATCTGTATTAAATATTCATTTTAATCGAGGTACTTTTGTGTGATCGTGTCGTGATTGAGCTGCGCCTTTCACCAAGCTCTGAATTTATTAGAAAACGACCAACAATGGGATATATGTATTAATGACGCGTGCAACACTGCACATGCAAACCAAATTCGCGCATTATTCGCAATTATGTTGATTCCATCAATTGAGCTCATTGTTATACAGTAAGCAAGCTCTTCGTTACACATAACATTTCTGCGAAGAGAGAGTCCTTATATGTTCCCGTTTTTGAGCACACAAACTGCTATTTAGAACAAGATCATTGAAGATGTCCTTATCGAAAACATCTTGTCCCTTCTGTATGTATTAAACTGAAGGGGATAACGATGTGTATTTGTATGGACTCCAGAGCTTGCTGGTACCTCCGGAAATGAAATCGCAAGCGAAGCTAAGAATGGCAACAATTATTGATTAATATGGACATAATCCCTAATCGTGTGGTATACACTAAACCTGATAACACACCACAGTCGTTAATTTGGTCTTTGTTAGGATGCCATCGGTGTAAATACCTCGACAGACTTTTCCATCAGTGTATTTATAAAACTTACAACTTACTTTCGCTTTCATATGACTTCTTCCAACCACGACCACCTAGCAAAACTTACAACACTATACTAACAAAATAACCGATTCGAATAAGCGTGATCCCCGCGTCTTCCTCTAATACCAAAGGCTTCGCACAGAAACTCTTCCCACATCTAATTTCAATGAGACTATGCACTCAGATCATTACCGGGTTGAATCTTTCAAACACCAAAAAAAAATATTCTCTCACCAGCAAAACAAGTTTTGATCGCAAAAACGACAATATTCTTCTACAATTCAATCTACTCAAAAGTCCTCTAGGTTTACTCAAAAATCAATAAACAAATATACAAATTTAATAAACTTCCAATAAAAACACACCAATATATCGATAGCTTCCCTTCATCTCCCACAGAGTTATGGGAAAGATATCGATCGCTATGGCTGAGGATATTTTGCATATAGTACGCCTAGAAAATGCCAATATGACCTTGGAATTTACAGAAGGCATTTACAACGAAGCATTGATAAATATTGAAGACAAGTGCTTAGCTATTGCAAATAAAGTTCTTAGTCGATTGGGAATGCCAGCACCCACCCGAGCTGCGATCGCTTCATTTGATGTGGATTTACGCCGTGAACAGAGGTACAACTGGTGATCATCAGTCATATGTCCGATCAAAAATTCCCAAATTAACGCGTTAAAAGAAAGGCATTTATGATCGCATAATGCAAATGATAAATGACGGAGTTCGAGGGATCTTCTTCTTGGATGCACCAGGAGGAACTGGGAAAACATTCCTCATTAGACTGATTCTAGCAACAGTTCGATCAAAAGATGACATAGCCTTAGCTCTTGCTTCGTCTGGAATAGCTGCGACATTGTTACCAGGTGGAAGGACTGAGCATTCAGCTCTGAAGTTGCCATTAAACATGCAAATCATCGAGACTCCCACGTGCAATATTTCCGAAGCATTCTGTATGTGAAAAGTATTACAAAAATGTAAACTCATTGTTTGGGATGAATGCACGATGGCACATAAAAAATCGCTTAAAGCTCTTCATCGATCGTTACGAGATTTGCGTGGAAACGTTCAACCATTCGGGAATGCTTTGATATTGCTCGCAAGAGATTTTAGGCAAAAATTGCCTGTAATTTCTTGATCGACACCAGCAGACGAAATAAATGCTTGCCTGAAATATTCAACACTGTGGCGACACGTACGTATACTCCAGTTGACTACGAATATGCGTGTCCAGTTGCAGAATGATCCATCAGCTGAGGTATTCTCACGACAGTTACTGGACATTGGAAACGGACAGCTGCCAGTCGTCTAGACGAATAACATTTCCTGATAATTTTTGTAATTTAGTAACATCGAAAGAAGAACCGATCGAAAAAGTATTTCCTGATATTCAAATTAATCATAGAAATCACGATCGGCTCGGCGAACAAGCTATCCTTGCCGCAAAGAATAAAGATGTCTATCGACTTAAGAAAGTTATTCAATTCGGCATTCAAAGTGAGGAAATTACATATAAGTCGATAGACACCGTTGTGGAAGCAGATGAAGTAGTTAATTATCCGACGGAATTTTTAAACTCACTTGATCTGTCAGGGATGCCACCACACACATTAAAATTGAAAATAGGTGTGCCAATTATCCTGTTGCGGAATATTAATCAGCCAAAACTCTGCAACGGCACGCGACTTGCAGTTAAGAAATTGATGAATAACGTAGTGGAAGCGACGATTTTAACGGGGCCTTTCAAAGGTGAAGATGTCCTCATTCCTCGAATACCCATAATCCCGACCGATACACCATTTTAATTTAAGAGATTGCAATTCCCAATTCGATTGGTATTTGCAATCACAATCGATAAAGCTCAAGGTCAATCTTCAGAATTGTGTGGTTTAGATTTAAATGCGGATTTCTTCTCACATGGGATACTGTATGTTGCGTGTTCCCGAGTCGGCAAACCAGATAGCCTTTATATCTACGCATACAGTGGAAAAACAAAAAAAAAAATTGTATAACCACAAGTATTGCAAAATTAAACTTCTATGAAACGTATGCTTTGTTTTGTTTCTCAATTCTCATCCATGCAACCACAATGTGCCACAGCGAAGCGTGGCGGGTAGAACTAGTTAGATAATAACTTGAGAAAATGCCCGCTTAAAAACACTACACTCCAACGGTACATAATTTAAATTTCTGTGTACACAGAAACAAATACGTAATTAGTTTTTCTAATTACCTTCTCTTTCGCCGTTCCAGCGTGTTTTTAAAGATCAAAATTTGGACATCAAAGAGCCGTTCTGATCGCTACTGAAAAACAACTAAACCGTATTTGATTCCCGTGGATGTGACAGTAATAGCAAACACTTAAAATAAATGTTTAAACTTTGATTATTATTCATTTATTTTATTTTAGCGCTCTCCTGTGACGTCAACACATACTAGACCACTAGAACCGCTGTACGTAAATGCTACACTAACGCTCTTTGTGGTAAAAGGTGATTACAACTGACGCAGAATACCACCTGAGCCGATAGACCATATTTTGGGGTTGTTGACCGATTTTGCAAAACTTTTTTTTTGAAAATATTATTTTTAAATTGTTAATAAATGTGTCAATGAAAAATAAGACCATAATTAGGAGAAATCTAGAGATACTGAGGGTGACCATTATCCCCTTTACTTTGAATATTTAATGGCAACAACGCCCCATACAACGAAGTAATCGAACAATGTTTATGGAAAATCGGTACAGTAGTTCTGGAGAAATAAGGTGATTTAGAGTGCAACAACGAACACAAAAACGTATGAAGGTCAGGAAAATTTCCATCCGGTTTTTTTGGGTTCCTTAGGTGTCAAAACGTTAATCCACCGGGTTGGTCTAATGATGAACGCGTCTTCCCAAATCAGTTGATTTGGAAGTCGAGAGTTCCAGCGTTCAAGTCCTAGTACAGTCAGTTATTTTTACACGGATTTGAATACTAGATCGTGGATACCGGTGTGCTTTGGTGGGTGGGTTTCAATTAACCACACATCTCAGGAATGGTCGACCTCAGACTGTACAAGACTACACTACATTTACACTGATATACATATCCTCATTCATCCTCTGAAGTACAGGGTCATTCACGGGAACCTGATGTTTTTGAAGTGGGTTGTACTCAGGCGTTCCTGGTGGGAGGATCACGTGGCTGGTGTCTGACGTTTCCTTTGTTCATAGAATTTACATTTTAGTCGTCGAGAATGAGCCGTGGACGCTAGACCAACGCCTGTACGCGTATGACAGTTTTGTGCGAAATGACGAATCCGTAACTGCTGTTCAGCGAGATTTCCGCTGTCAGTTTAATATCCATCGTAACGCAAGCGTCCCTTCTCGTAACACAATATTGCGACGGGTAAAGAACCTTCGAAGAATCGGTTCAATATTGATGAAAAAACCAACGGGTCCCCGACGAACCGCTAGCATTCCGGAGAATATCGAACGAATAAGGGAAGCCATTGTCAGAAGCCCACGCCGCTCTATTCAAAGGCATTCAGCAGCGCTTCAAATGAGCACAAGTACGGTAAGACGAATTCTGCATACAGACCTGCATTTCCATCCTTACAAGATAGCCGTCGTGCAGCAGTTAAACGAGCAAGATTTCACGCAGCGATTACAATTTTGTCGACAAACGCTTACCGTTTTTGAAGAAAATGAAAATTTGTTATCGTTAATGAGTGACGAAGCCCATTTTCATCCGAATGGCTTCGTCAACAAACAGAATTGCCGTTATCGGGCAGAAAGAAACCCGCATCGGCTTCACGAGAGACCACTTCATAGCTCAAAGGTGACTGTCTGATGCGCAATAGGAATGGTCGGTGTTATTGGACCGTATTTTTTTAAAGAAAATGACGCTGCCGTAACTGTAACATCTGATCGTTACATTGCGATGTTGAATACGTATTTCATCCATCAGTTACGAAACCGGGGAATCGATTTTCAAAATGTGTTATTCTAGCAGGATGAAGCTACAGCGCACACAGCGAGGGCAACGATGTCTGTCCTCCGTAACTTGTTTCCGGGACGGATCGATTCCAGATTCGGCGATATTCCTTGGCCCCCTCGGTACCCCGACTTGAGTAGTTGTGATTTAATTCTGCGGGGGTTTCTGAAATCGCGTGTGTACGGCAATAAACCGGGTACATTGGAGGACCTAAAAATCGCAATTCGTCATCACGTCACCCAGATTGATGTAGACATGCTGCAAATAATTGAGGCCAGTTACCGTGAAAGGCTACAACAATATATTGCCCAAAATGGACATCACTTGTCGGACATAAGTTTTCGTTCATGAGTAAGTAACAAATGCTTTGATTTAACAAGTGTTTCAGTACCAATAAAACTTTTTTAAAGTAAATATTAAAATTTTTATGATTATTTTAAAAACATTTGGTTCCCGTGAAAGACCCTGTATTATCTGAACGGTAATTACCGGAGGCTAAACAGGAAAAAGTAAAAAACGGTGACACTACAACAACATCCGTTGAAAACTGCACATACCCAAATTGGACCGATTACAATAATTTCCGTTTTAAAACTATAGCGCAAGACGGAGATATAAAAACAGAAAAATCCAAAAGAATTTGTCAAAATATTACACAGTAAAAAAATGGCACGACACAATGAAATAACTATAAAACTCGAAGTGTAGTGGAGCTATCAGGTGGTGAAAAAATGTACTAAATGAAGACAAAATAAACTTTAAAATGAGTCCTAAATTAACTACTTATCATTACTGAAGGAAAGAAATTTTTTTAAATTGATAAATTTTTGTTTAAAAAAAGCTGAAAAGACAGTGGTATGAATTTCCTGTCACGCGGTTTTTTTCTGATGCACGGCTTACAGACACCTCAATTTAAAATATTTATCATTTATTTAAATATTATATATTTTATTTATGTAATTCAAGGATTCTAACTAAAGTGCGTGTGGATACCGTATTTCATTTGCGCAGGTGTGGCGGTACTAGCGGCCATTTTAAATACTAAATATTATTCATTTAATTATAATCCTACTGTTCACTTGTGACGTCATAACATACCAGACGACTACAGTACTAGTCCGGCCGGGATGTGGGGCTGGTAGGGGGAGTAACGGTGGATGGGTTAAAAACACCCCCCCAAACTTTGAGGGGGAGCAAATTTGTGGATCCGAGACGCTAACAGAAAAAATTGCAATAATAAAGATACCCACCTGTACTGCCTTCTTCGACTTTAAAAATTATTACTAATTTTTGGAGTGGAGGTGCAGTTAAATTAAAAAAAAATTGTAAAAAACTTTTTATTGTTCACACAAAAAAAAAAGCAACGGAAATCACCCCTTGTACTAACTTCTATAACTTTTCAAAATTAAACCGATTTTTAGAGGTGGGGGTGAAAATTTAACAATTTTTTTTTCGAAAAGTTGTTTACTTAATATTCACGAAATTATAAAAAAAAATATTACGTTAATTATGCAAAATGTGGAGACGATTTCGGTTTTTTCCCCTGTATCCCCCAGCTCCTAACATTTTACATTAAAATACCAGCAATGCTCCTACTACAGGGTGTCCCATATAAAACGAAACCCATCAATCACTCATCCATGAAATTTCAAAAGTCAAGCTTACTCCCCTACTCGTTACTGAATTGGACTCGTCCAACCTATGAACATCGCGGCGACGCAGTAGAACACTACCGATAGTAACAACAACGCAATCATAACGTTCAGTATATTGCTAGAGAAAAGATGGTGTTTTAGCTAGATGAACGTGTTTTCATTGTTTAGTCGTACTTCAGTACGAAATCAGCGGTTGCGGTGCAAGATTTGTTTCGCCATAAATACCCAGATAAACCGGCTCCTAACAAAACATCAGTATTAAGGTTAGTCTCAAAATTTAGAGAGACCGGTTCTGTTAATAACAAGGGACACAAAAGATCTGCGTCAGTGTTGAGTACAGATACAGTCGCTGAAATCAAAGACCAATTACTCGCCTCGCCAAATAAATCGATCAGACGTTTGTCTGCTGAAATTAATTTTTCTAAATCGACCGTTCGGGCGACCAAACGATTACAATTACGACCTTATCGCATTCAAACGGTTCATCGACTTCTTGAGCCCGACAAAGAAAAACGGCTACAATATTGTCAACGGTTCCGTCGATTTCTGCGTCAGCGAATTAATGTTATGGATTCGTTATTTTTTCATAGATGAAGCACGGTTTCATTTGGACGGCTACGTAAACAGCCAAAACAGTAGAATTTGGAGCGCTGAAAATCCCCACGTTTATCACGAAAAACAATTACACCCACAGAAGTTGGGCGTGTGATACGCGATATCGTGGAAGAAAATAATCGGTCTTATTTTTTTTCGAGTACACCATTAATGCTGAACGATATCGGGATTTTTTTATTTCAGTTCATCGCACTCTTAGAAGAGGAAAACAGACACTGCTGGCTACAACATGACGGTGCGACATCGAACTACACAGCTTCAACTTCTGATTTCGTCGAGGAATTCTTTGGTAATCGTGTTATCGGTCGAGGCTTGTGGCCACCAAGATCTCCAGATTTGACTGTGGCGTATGGGGTTACCTCAAAGAAAAAGCCTACAGCAACAAACCACGAACACTTGAACGATTGAAAGTCAATATTGAACAAGCTGTATTAAATATCCAGCCACAAACTTTGAAAAAAGTTGCAAGAAACGCTGAAAATAGAATTGAAGCTTGTATTCAAGAAGATGGCGGCCATTTGCAACATTTACTCTAAATGTAAGGTAATGGATGGTAATAATAAAAATTACATTTACATTTACACATGCCTTTTTATTATTTCAATACCTACCTATATAAGGTTGAGTTGCGTTTTATATGGGACACCCTGTATAAAAATATTATTACAAAGTTTGGTAAAAATCGGACAAGTAGTTCTGGAAATATAAAGCGATTTACACACGAACATACATACATACGTACGCACATTTTCTCGCGAAAACTTTAATGTCATTTTTCCGTTTTTGGGGGCCCTTAAGGGGTCAGTTCATCAACATTCGGTGAAAACCAGATATGCCAAATTTTGAACAATATTTTCGATTCTATGGGACCCATAAGGGATTAATTCGTCAATTATAG
The DNA here is from genome assembly GCF_047948215.1 of Lycorma delicatula. NCBI lineage: Eukaryota > Metazoa > Arthropoda > Insecta > Hemiptera > Fulgoridae > Lycorma > Lycorma delicatula. The sequence goes on along the minus strand of NC_134458.1, from coordinate 191,771,408 downwards.
GTGAAAACCGGATATGTCCAATTCCCCTTCTATATATTATAGCAGCTATATAGACAGGAAAGCAAAATAAATTTTATCTAGCAAGGACATAAAAATATACATATTTTTTAATCTTAACAGTTAAAAAATATAATTGTATCATATTAAAAAAAGTACATTTTGAAGAACCAATAAATGAAAAAAAATTTGTCATATATTGGGTTAACAATTAAAGAAAGATATTATTATGGTGTAAATTAAATTTTTCGTAGAGTAAAACAGTTTTTTGACACATTTTACTTTATTTAACGCTACAGTGGAACCACATGATGCGTATCAAAACAATATGTATTATTACGGGAAAGGATATATCGCGATTTTAACATATACACGCATGCGTACGCGCGCTCACACACACATACATTTTTAATCGAAGTGAGAGGGACGGTTCAATGGCCTGTCTCTAACTTACAGATTGCGTACGTTACTTATACGTCGGTTCATTCACCAACCTATTCATATGATTGAGACAAGAGTAGTCACGTGTCAAATAATACAACGTACTCTTATAGTCGATCTCTTACTGAATGCAATATCACCTGAATAAGTAACACTCTTTCGATACTCAACACTATCGATACAACTATCAAAAAATTTTCCGCCTTGGTCAAATACCTAGGTTGGGTTTAAATTATTCTAAATATTTGTTGTTCATAAAAATAAATAAAACATCTTGACTTCGAATATAATATAAATTATTTTTATTATAATCTTGAACTCGTAAATCATATACATAACAGTATATTTATTAATTACATATTTGTAACAAACACAACTTGAGTAACTGGATGACAGAACCAAACTGAACGATTGTAGTGCGGAGCCAGCTTTTATACCGTAGATGGAGCTGAGTGCAGCTGTCCGAAAGACATTTAAAAATTAAAAGACATTTCTTTAATTAAAATTTAAATACCTCATTTAAAAAAGGGAGCACAAAAAAGTGAACGTTTGGCAGAGATGCCAACCTGAACTAACGAGTAACAAAAAAAGTGAGAATTAATCAGTGTTGCCAACCTTCATTTAAAAATTAGATAACTCGATTAAATAAACTAATATAAATATCTCATTCAAATAACCGTGGATCTCAACAATAACACACCTATACGATAAAAGATTTGTATTCGTTATCTATGATTAATTGGCAACACTACAGATCTTATATTTAATATAACTAATTGTGGAAATGTTATTTCATAAATACTATTTACGAGAGGTTATGTCAAAAGTAAAGACGGTTTCATTGGAAAAAAATTTATAAATTATATCTATATATATAAAAATGTTAAGTTCGTTTCTGTACGGCTTCAAAAACTCAAAATGTTCTGCACCGATTGAGCTCAAATTTTAGCACGATATATAACCCGCATCAAAGATTGTTTTCATCTATTTTTAATAAATCTATCTATCTATTTTTAATCTGTACAGTTTTAATTTGGAAATGTAAACAAAGGAAAACCAATCAGATCAATGCAATATGGCCGCTGTCAAACACAACGACCAAATTTCTTTGAATTATATTTAGCAGCTAAAACATCTGTATTTTATTAAAAAAAAAAAACAAAAAAAAAAACACCAAAACAAAAAGAAAAGCCACCAAGAAGGATGACTTACAGTAAATAAATTAAAACGCCCAACTTTCTTATAGCCCACATAGACTTAAGACTATGCAAACAAAAAAAGTCGAAATAACCAAATACACAGAAAATAATATCCCTACATAATGACCAAAAAATCCTTTGTTAGGTTAAATATTCACTTTTGTCTGAATTTACAGAAGGCATTTACAACGAAGCATTGATAAATATTGAAGAAAAGTGCTTAGCTAATGCAAATAAAGTTCTTAGTCGATTGGGAATGCCAGCACCCACCCGAGCTGCGATCGCTTCATTTGATGTGGATTTACGCCGTGAACAGAGTTACAACATTGGTGATCTTTAGTAATATGTACAATCAAACATTCCCAAATTAACGCGTGAACAGAGAGGAATTTATGATCGCATAATGCAAATGATAAATGACGGAGTTGGGGGACCTTCTTGGATGTGCCAGGAGGAACTGGGAAAACATTCCTCATTAGATTGATTCTAGCAACGGTTCGATCAACCTATAGCCTATAACATATATCGGTGTCCCACCATAAATCAAATTATATCTCATGAACTACTAGATAAAATTTGACCAAACTTGGTCAGATTACTTCTACATATAGGGAAATGATACTAATAAATTTTCAACAAGAATTTTCGTTCAAGAAGGTGAAATAAGTGTTAATGAAATGAGTACCTGAATAACGCCCTAACGCGTAGCAGTTAAAGTAAGTAAACTCATCTTCATAGAGTTACAAACGGACTCGTCTAGCGCATACATGATTAATTGTCAAACACATAGATTAACACAGAAGGAACTTTCTAATGGAATGCAAGTTGAGGATTCCTGAGGTAATTTTGGCAACTAATTTTTTATCTATCTTTTCAACAATATTCTTTAGTAAATTTTATTTGAGGAAAACAACAGGAAAGGAAGAAAAAAAGTCGTTTTAACTTAAACCGTATTTAATTAATAATATAATATATAAATTTTGGAGAAAAACACGTAAATAAGAAAGATAAATACACATATAAATATATAATTACAAAGACAACACATAAATAGTTATATAGATGCACAACCACACATTAATTTCAAAAGATAATACCTTATAATGAATTCCAGCTGAATAGTTAAACCATTTATGATTGCTTTTAGTAACAGAATAATATTTTAATACATTTTTTTTGCTTTCCTTCTATTACAATTGATAAAATATCGCAAAAGTTCTCATTAGACGCATACTGAAATATGCAAGCCAATTCTTTATCATCTTTTTTCGAACAAAGGTTTTTTGGGTGATGGCATTTAAATTCAACCACAAGATCTTTAATGTTGAATGAAACGAAACCGAAAAATATTTGTAGTAAACAATTATAACAAAGCTGAGGATCAAACTCCACATTAAAATTATACTCGATAAGTGCATTTACTTTAAAATCAAATAGACTCTTATCTAACAGCAATAAAAATTGTTGTAATCCATCATCCATTTCTAATGTACAATTTAGAATATTTTTCACCACCTCCATACAAGCATACGCTATCAATGTTAATGGTTTCGTGGCCACAAGAAGCGAACTGCCGGTTTTAATATACACCATATTTAAACTGTAAAAAATAAAAAAAAGGTTTAATAGAAATTAATTTCAAAAGAAGAAAGCATAATTCCATAATACATTATTATCTTATTTACTGTATATAATGAAATAAAAAATTTACAATACACTTAACTTATACAAAAACCTATTCAGAAAATGAAGGAACACCATTAATTATGTAGACATGCGGTTAGTTTCATAAAAAGGATCATTTTTAAATTACCCTAAAAAGAGCTGCTTCAACTCACGAAAGGAATTTATGTACCCCCTTGGAAGGAATAGTGCGTATTTTATCTACAGCGATGCACTTATCGTCGAAATCCCAAAGGAACTAATTTATCTGAACCATTCGGATTAAATGCTTTTATGATTAAAACATTTTCACTACTTTTAAAATAACAGCTGGGCTATCGAATCTATTTGTTTTTTGTTTTTTTTTGTAATTGTTAAATCTTACCTATATTCGTTTACATCCCATTTGCTTTTTCGATCGTTTTATTTGAATCAGTTCTAAACGTATACAATTTAGCTCTCAAACCAATGAATTCGGCGAATCGGAGCACCGCTGCCTTTTTTATCTTTAAATTTTCCTAAACTTTTTTTGTTTTTTATCGTAAAACAAGAATGAACCGTAGGGTAGTGAAAAGTATCAAAGAGGTGCATAAACGTTTTTCTTACAAATCTTCATAAAAACAATACTTTTGCAGATCATAAAGTTATCTATCCGTATTCATATACAGCAAGCACAATTTCTAATATTTTCTTTTCATCACTTCGTTATTAGAACGGTACATTAAGGTTTTATTCAAAAAGAATACGGTAAACACCTACTTATTAATATCGATTTATCGAAAAAAGAAAGCTTCTCGTTAACGCACTACACGGCACATATCGATTCTTTATACATTATCCTATCCTGGAATGTCGGATATTGAAAGGTTGGGTACGTAAATATCAAAAGTACAGGTAAATTACTCTGTCACAAGATCACACATCATCTACATCTACATCATCAAGATTTATCCTTTCGGTATAAAAATTAAAGAAGGCATTCATATCTGAAGATTTAATATTTACTAAAACTAAATCAATCAACGAGTTCACTAATAATAAAACTTTCAGCAAAAGTTTTTTTTTTTTAAATTAGGATTCAAGTACAGAGATAGAAGAACAATTGATAACAATTACAGGAACCAAAGAGCAACAACAATAATTTAAAAACATACGAAAAAAGTTGTAATAAATAACCGAGTCTGTCAAGGATGTTCCCTACTCCCGTTACGTTTTAATCTTTACATACAACTAGTTAATGACTTACAAATAATTTAGATCCGCAGTAACAGTACAAAGTGAAAAGATAAAGATGCTACAATTTGCTGATGATATAGTAATTCTAGCCGAGAGTAAAAAGTTTTTAGAAGAAACAATGAACGGCATAGATGAAATCCTACGCAAGAATTATCGCATAAAAATAAACAAGTACAAATCGAAAGTAATTAAAAGTAGAGGAAATAATGAAGATGGAACACTGAATAAAACACAGGAGAAGAAAGAAGGATTACGAAGGTAAAAGAATTTTGTCATTTGGAAAGTAGAATTGCTAAAGACGGACGAAGCAGGGCGATATAAAATGCCGAATAGCACAGGCAAATCAGAAATATAATTTGTTTACATCAAAATTTAATTTACACATCAGGAAAACATTTTTGAAATTATATGTTTGGAGCGTAGCTTTATATGGAAGTGAAACTTGGACGATCAGAGTACCTCAGAAGAAAAGATCAGAAGCTTTTGAATGCGGTAGTAAAGAATGTTTAAATCAGACGGGTGGATAAAGCAACAAATGAAGAGGTGTTACGACAAACTGATGAAGAAAGAAGCATTTCGAAAAATATAGTTAAAAGAAGGGACAGACTTATAGGCCACATATTAAGGCATCATGGAATAGTCGCTTTAATATTGGAGGGACAGGTAGAAGGGAAAAATTGTGCAGGTAGGCAACGTTTGGAATATGTAAAATAGATTGTTACGGGGGTATACCGAAATGAAACGACTGACACAAATAGGGAATCATGGAGCTGCATTAAACCAGTCAAATGACTGAAGACAAAAAAAAAATCAACAATATTACACAACAGTTCGTTACTGTACGAATTGTGCATGTAAATTGCAATAAAATTGTTCATGCAGCTTGTTTTACCTCATCTCATTGTTAACACGAAATTTCTGTCACTGCAACTTTGAATGCCCATAACTTCACAACGGGAGCATTAATTGAAAGATGGGTTCACCATTGTTTTTCTTGTAAAACTTTAAATCGAAATTATATGACATACGACGTCTGTAAATAAAGTAAAAGGAGTAGTTCAGAAAAATCTTTTATTTACAATCCAATTATACATGGACTTATCACCTTCAAAACAGTTCCCTTGGGCACTCTCCGATCTGATGCGAGATTTCAATCCGTGTCCGAGGTGGGGGTGGCGCAGGCGCGCAGACTGTTCGGGAGAGCGGCTGTGTCCGAACACAGTCATCATCGGGACATCTGCAGAGAGGACCCAACTCCGACAGTAGTAAGGAAGCGGCCTCACGCCGTACTGGACGAACCACCGTGATGGTGCGGTGCGGTAGGCGAAAATCGACAAACCAGGCTTAGGGGCCTCCATATCGCATGAGCCATAAACGGAATACTGCGTCAGACGCGTTTCCGGGGTCGCGAGTGAATAGTTTTCGCGAGTTATATAGTTTGAAGACGTCAAATACGGTAACTCGCGCATAAAACAAAAAAAACGCAGTAAACTTTTTTTTTTTTTTTTCTCCGCGTGTGTTTTTGTTCTGTTTCTCTTGTTTCAGAAACGGGAGAAACGTGGATGTGGAGCGACTCGTCGTGCCGTCTCATCCTGCCAGTCGAAAGAAAAGTAAAAATTAATTTTTTTTTTTTTTTTTTTTTTTCGTGTGTGTTCTGCTTCTTTTGTTGCAGATACCAACAGCCACCACAAAAAACAAATGGTTTCTTCACTGCGGCCACGCGGTCCCCCCAACCCCTTCTCAGACACACGTGTGTCTGAAGGTTAATAATTACGTGGAGTGAATAATTTCTGTTTACTTCTTTCCAGAAAATCGCCGCCCCAAAACCGCGATCGCGAATAGGTATCACCATTTGTAAGTACCCTATTACCTTCCTTTCCTTTCAAGAAAGAAGAAAGAGGGAACGAGCCCAGCAGCCATCAGCCCAGCAGTCACAAGACCAGCAGCCACCTGCCCAGCAGCCACTGACAGCACAGAAGAACGAATAAACCTGCACTTTCCCCCGTTCAGCCCTTCGGGGCTTCGGGAATTCCAAGGTTAATGGTATGTAACTTCGGTTACTACCAATTCTTGGAAAGTGCAGGCCAAAGAAGAACGAAGAGGTCTTCGGAAGAAGAAGAGGGAGAAGATGAAGATGAAGAAGAAGGAAGACCAGCCATTCGTCTCAACATCACGGACTGGAGTCCGGAACAGAGCCCAGCAGAGATGCGTCCTGAAGGGCAGCCATACCAGAAGCGGATGAGCTTCTACACAACCTCTCCTTTTCAAAACTTACAGTAAGATAAAATAACCCAGCAATTGCGACTCCTCCGGAAAAGGGGACGCATTGCTCCCTCCTTACAGGTAGTGCCCCGTTGTGGCGTATTCCTGCTAGCCTATTAAAGAGTTAGCACCGAAAGGACTTCAGTGGACGGTCTGAAGGGGAATTACGTCGGGAGGACAGGCTTTATAAGCCTAGCCTTCCGCGGTCGGCCCGTAAAATGGGTTCGATAACGCTGGTTTAACAACGGATTGGAATGCAATTAAATCCGTCCTTAAAACACTAAATAATAATAAACAAAACTTGAAAAAATTAGACCCGCTATTTAAAATTAACCCTTTTAAAAAAAACAAGCCCGATTAGAATGATCCAGCAGCAAGGGACTCTGTCCAGGTTCTGCGATGGAGTAGGGAGTAATAAACTCCTGCCAACTTTGCATTCCATTCCATTCCAGTTCCCTTGGGATGCCACGCAAGCTTCAAACGATTTTCCCAGTCTTCATAGAAGTGTTGGAACTAAGAAAGCGGAATATCAAATTCACAAGGTTGGTTATATATTCTTTTTATACCAGGGATATTTTTTTTCAAGGTCCGATCGGTCACAAAATTAAAACCAAAGTGAAAATAAAAAACTTTTATTTGTAACAAGTACTTACATAGTTACGCTATTTCTCTTCATAGTCGCCACTCCAATTTAGACATTTGTGGTAGCGTGGTAGCAAATTTCCAATACCCTCGTCATAGAACGGAGCCGCCTGTATTTTCAGCCATGTTTCTACGCCGGTCTGCAGCTCGATGTCTGTGCAAAAATGTTTTCCTTTTAGCCAGCGTTTCACGTGAGCAAACAGGTGAAAATCGGATGCCAATTTCGGCCTATATGGTGGATGAATAAGAATAATCGGAGAGGAATGTTGTCATCAGGCATTGTCTTTATCTATGACATGCCTCGGCCGCATACTGCAGCTGTAACAAAGAAGCTCCTGCAGCGTTTTCGTTGGGAAGTGTTCGATCACACACCATAGAGCCCGGACTTGGCTCCATCCAATTTTCACCTCTATGATCACATGAAATGCTGGCTAGGACAACATTTTGGCACAGACATAGAGCTGCAGACCGGCGTAGAAACATGGCTGAAAATACAGGCGGCTCCGTTCTATGACTAGGGTATTGGAAAGCTTGTACCATGCTACGACAAATGTCTAAATCGGAGTGGCGACTATGTAGAGAAATAGCGTAACTATGTTATTACTTGTTACAAATAAACATTTTTTTATTTTCACTTTGAGTTTAATTTTGTGACCGATCGGACCTTAAAAAAAAATAACCCTCGTATTTTGTACTGTTCCAAAGTGATGTCCTTTTAGGTGTTTTTTTTTTTTTTAAATCGGGAAAAGGAAAAGGTCGCAGGGACTCAAGTCAGGTGAATAAGATTGGTTGAGGAACTACAGAAATGTTTTTCTTCCCGAAATATTAAATTGACAGTGAAGTACGACAAGGTGCATTGTCATTATACAGCATAGTTGTCTTTGATGGCTGGTATTAGGCAACCAACTTTTCCGCAGCCCTTTAACAGTTTCTCGGTAAATATATTGATTTGCAGTCTATCATGTAGCCTAAAGCTCCTTATAGATAATGCCATTACTACCAAATAAAATTATTATACAAACTGGTGTGTAATATTTATGAAAATGGGGAATTTCCATCAGACTTCAAAAAAAGTGTTATAGTTATGATACCAAAGGAAGCAGGGGCAGAAAAATGTGAAGAATACAGAACAATTAGTTTAACTAGTCATGCATCAAAAATCTTAACTAGAATATTATACAGAAGAATTCAGAGGAGAGTGGAAGAAGTGTTAGGAGAAGACCAAGTTGGTTTCAGGAAAAGTATAGGGACAAGGGAAGCAATTTTAGGCCTCAGATTAATAGTAGAAGGAAGATTAAAGAAAAACAAACCAACATACTTGGCGTTTATAGACCTAGAAAAGGCATTCGATAACGTAGACTGGAATAAAATGTTCAGCATTTTAAAAAAATTAGGGTTCAAATACAGAGATAGAAGAACAATTGCTAACATGTACAGGAACCAAACAGCAACAATAACAATTGAAGAACATAAGAAAGAAGCCCTAATAAGAAAGGGAGTCCGACAAGGATGTTCCCTATATCCGTTACTTTTTTATCTTTACATGGAACTAGCAGTTAATGATGTTAAAGAACAATTTACATTCGGAGTAACAGTACAAGGTGAAAAGATAAAGATGCTACGATTTGCTGATGATATAGTAATTCTAGCCGAGAGTAAAAAGGATTTAGAAGAAACAATGAACGGCATAGATGAAGTCCTACGCAAGAACTATCGCATGAAAATAAACAAGAACAAAACAAAAGTAATGAAATGTAGTAGAAATAACAAAGATGGACCGCTGAATGTGAAAATAGGAGGAGAAAAGATTATGGAGGTAGAAGAATTTTGTTATTTGGGAAGTAAAATTACTAAAGATGGACGAAGCAGGAGCGATATAAAATGCCGAATAGCACAAGCTAAACGAGCCTTCAGTAAGAAATATATTTTGTTTACATCAAAAATTAATTTAAATGTCAGGAAAAGATTTTTGAAAGTGTATGTTTGGAGTGTCGCTTTATATGGAAGTGAAACTTGGACAATCGGAGTATTTCAGAAGAAAAGATTAGAAGCTTTTGAAATGTGGTGCTATAGGAGAATGTTAAAAATCAGGTGGGTGGATAAAGTGGCAAATGAAGAGGTATTGCGGCAAATAGATGAAGAAAGAAGCATTTGGAAAAATACAGTTAAAAGAAGAGACAGACTTATAGGTCACATACTAAGGCATCCTGGAATAGTCGCTTTAATATTGGAAGGACAGGTAGAAGGGAAAAATTGTGTAGGCAGGCCACGTTTGGAGTATGTAAAACAAATTGTTGGGGATGTAGGATGTAGAGGGTATACTGAAATGAAACGACTAGCACTAGATAGGGAATCTTGGAGAGCTGCATCAAACCAGTCAAATGACTGAAGACAAAAAAAAAAAACCAAATAAAAAATTACCGTGGTTTTGATTTGCTCATTTTTGCTTTTTTGGGACATGGGAACTTTGAAGTATGCCACTCCTTGCTGTGCCGTTTTGTTTCTGGAACGTACTGAAATATCCATGCTTCTTCACCAGTAATACATTTTTTTTTTATAAAATCAGTATCAGTTTCAATTAGCCCTAGAAAACTGCGGCATACTTCCACCCTATTGTTTTTCTGTTCATCAATGAGATTTTTTGGAATCAATTTTGCACAAAAAATTTTTCATGTCACACTAGTTTGTAAAAATTTTATGGACTGTGGTACAGTTCATATTCAATTGTTCTGCAATCATTCTCCCAGTTAATCGTCGGTCGTGCCGTAACGATTCACTGATACGCTCAACACTGTCGTTACTTTTTGACGTCAACGGTTTTCCAGAGCGTAGATCGTACGCAACTGATTCCCGCCCATCTGAAAATGCTTTAATCCACCAAAAAACTTGAACATCTGACAGAATGTCATCTCCATACAACCTTTCAATTTTGAAAAAATTTCAGTATCATTCTCACCGAGGTTAAAAAAAAACTTGATTGCACAACTCTGCTCATAAATAGTATCATACATTTTTTGTAACGCACTAAAAAACTCGTTTCTTGAAAAGTATGTTTACATCTCTCGTGGCAACAGTAGACCAGAAATATTAATACCAAATATAAATCAGCTGTGCATATAACCCACATGTTTACAAGTAACTTTACAGCGTTGTCAATTTGGCTGCCAAAAAAACTAGTCTCATTGCTTTATTTGTAGATCTCGTAATGACCAATTTTCTATTAAAAAAAAAGTTTTATTCAACATCGCGGACAAAAATTAAAACCCACCATAATGCAATTTTTTTTAACTTTCCGCTTTCAAATAACTCTCAGATACGCAGTTGTTCTATACTTATATATCACTTTGTATAATAACAGTTGTTGCTAACCTACTATAGGAAACTTTTAACTTCGCAAACACCCCTTATCCATTCGTTTACAACTGCAAACATGTGCGAATTTATGTGAATTAATAATAAGTGTAATCTCCCTAAATGAAATTTTTTTTTTTTGTCTTCAGTCATTTGACTGATTTGATGCAGCTCTCCAAGATTCCCTATCTAGTGCTAGTCGTTTCATTTCAGTATACCCTCTACATCCTACATCCCCAACAATTTGTTTTACATACTCCAAACGTGGCCTGCCTACACAATTTTTTCCTTCTACCTGTCCTTCCAATATTAAAGCGACTATTCCAGGATGCCTTAGTATGTGGCCTATAAGTCTGTCTCTTCTTTTAACTATATTTTTCCAAATGCTTCTTTCTTCATCTATTTGCCGCAATACCTCTTCATTTGTCACTTTATCCACCCCGTCTGATTTTTAACATTCTCCTATAGCACCGCATTTCAAAAGCTTCTAATCTTTTCTTCTCAGATACTCCGATCGTCCAAGTTTCACTTCCATATAAAGCGACACTCCAAACATATACTTACAAAATTTTTTCCTGACATTTATATTAATTTTTGATGTAAGCAAATTATATTTCTTACTGAAGGCTCGTTTCGCTTGTGCTATTCGGCATTTTATATCGCTCCTGCTTCGTCCATCTTTAGTAATTCTACTTCCCAAATAACAAAATTCTTCTACCTCCGTAATCTTTTCTCCTCCTATTTTCACATTCAGCGGTATATCTTTGTTATTTCTACTACATTTCATTACTTTTGTTTTGTTCTTGTTTATTTTCATGCGATAGTTCTTGCGTAGGACTTCATCTATGCCGTTCATTGTTTCTTCTAAATCCTTTTTACTCTCGGCTAGAATTACTATATCATCAGCAAATCGTAGCATCTTTATCTTTTCACCTTGTACTGTTACTCCGAATCTAAATTTTTCTTTAACATCATTAACTGCTAGTTCCATGTAAAGATTAAAAAATAACGGAGATAGGGAACATCCTTGTCGGACTCCCTTTCTTATTACGGCTTCTTTCTTATGTTCTTCAATTGTTATTGTTCCTGTTTGGTTCCTGTACATGTTAGGAATTGTTCTTATATCTCTGTATTTGAACCCTAATTCTTTTAAAATGCTGAACATTTTATTCCAGTCTACGTTATCGAATGCCTTTTCTAGGTCTATAAACGCCAAGAATGATGGTTTGTTTTTCTTTAATCTTCCTTCTACTATTAATCTGAGGCCTAAAATTGCTTCCCTTGTCCCTATACTTTTCCTGAAACCAAATTGGTCTTCTCCTAACACTTCTACCAGTCTCCTCTCAATTCTTCTGTATAGAATTCTAGTTAAGATTTTTGAAGCATGACAAGTTAAACTAATTGTTCTGTATTCTTCACATTTATCTGCCCCTGCTTTCTTTGGTATGATAACTATAACACTTTTTTTGAAGTCTGACGGAAATTCCCCTTTTTCATAAATATTACACACCAGTTTGTATAATCTATCAATCGCTTCCTCACCTGCACTGCGCAGTAATTCTACAGGTATTGCGTCTATTCCAGGAGCCTTTCTGCCATTTAAATCTTTTAATGAAATTTAGCTTTCATAATAAGAGAAGCAAATAAGTTACTATTTTTTTAAATTTATATCTATCATAATCTCTGATAAAACGTTTCGAAACAGAACGGTACCATATTCGAATAGAATATTTATATCAAAGAAAAGAAGTTTACTGTTACATTCGCGCCATAACTTGATTTCGAACAAATAATATTTAAATAAATAAATAAACGTACTTACGATATTATAAATGAAGATAAACAGTATTAATAGACCGGTAAGAAATTGAAATAAGCCAGTCAGCAATCTGAAACAAAAAAATAAATCCTTAATACAACCCTGCCAGTGAATTTCAAACCTGAATAAAAAGAATGAAAAAACTTTCTCATTTACCACATATAACATATTCTCATATATTATACATATAACACATCATTTATTAGTACATTTATGTATTTAAGTAATAACAGCGTTAGAACAAGCACGCATTTAAAATAAAATATCTAAAAGCAATTATTCCCACCTGATCAAGTAGAAGACATCGATTATCGAAGAACTATCGATCCTAATGGTCTTAATTTCGATTTTAAATCAGAGCAACCCTGCAACAGAACAAAATTATTTCTAAAATAAAGCGATTATTTTAACGTGTTGATTATAAATAAAGTACATAACTACCATTTCAAATAAAAAGAACGTCACAAAATCGTCTCTCTCACCTTAACGATGTGAAGATTAGGAATCAAAAGAAGAATCCAAACAGCCGTCATACACAGAGCACTCTAGCGCAAACAAACAGAGTATGAACGGGTACGAAACACTGACGACTATTTATATAAAACCGCCAGTCTCACCATAAAGAAAAAACAAGTATATAACTGTAACGAAACCGCGTTATCGCACCGTAAAAAAACAAATGACAATACGTGCGCGTCAGTCAGAAGAAAATGCTTAGCGTCAAGGTCATAACATTTGACCTCTAAGACGGTAGAGTCGAAGGTAAAGGTTGTACAAGAATCCGAATTTGTATACTATTAAAGTTAATACATTTTAGAATCTCATTTAGTTATAAATAACTATATATATATATATATATATATATATATATATATATATATATATATAAATACAGGATGTCCCACATAAAACGCAACCCATTAATCACTCATCCATGAAACTTCAAAAGTCAAGCTTACTCCCCTACTCGTTACTGAAATGGACTCGTCCAACATCTGAACATCGCGGCCACTTCGTAGAACACTACCAATAGTAACAACAATGCAAAAATAACGTTCAGTGTATTGCTAGAGACAAGATGGTGTTTTCGCTGAGATGAACGTGTTTTCATTGTCGAGTCGTAATTCAGTACGAAATCAGCGGTGGCAGTGCAAGATTTTTTTCGCCATAAGTACCCAGATAAACCAGCTCCTAACAAAACATCGGTATTAAGGTTAGTTGCAAAATTTAGAGAGACCGGTTCTGTTAATAATAAGGAACACAAAAGATCTGCGTCGGTGTTGAATACAGATACAGTCGATGAAATCAAAGACCGATTACTCGCCTCGCCAAATAAATCGATCAGAAGTTTGTATGCAGAAATTAATTTGTCTAAATCGACTGTTCATCGGGCGACCAAACGATTACAATTACGACCTTATCGCATTCAAACGGTTCATCGACTTCTTGAGCCCGAAAAAGAAAAACGTCTACAATATTGTCAACGGTTCCGTCGATTTCTACGTGAGGGAATTAATGTTATGGATTGGTAATTTTTCGCATATGAAGCACGGTTTCATTTGGTTGGCTACATAAACATCCAAAATAGTAGAATTTAGAGCGGTGAAAATCCCCACGTTTATCACGAAAAACAATTACACCCGCAGAAGTCGGGCGTGTGGGGCGCGATATCGCGGAAGAATATAATCGGTCCTGTTTTTTCGAGTACACCATTAATGCAGAACGATATCAGGATATTTTATTTCAGTTCATCGCACTCTTAAAAGAGGAAGACAGACACTGCTGGCTACAACATGACGGTGCGACATCGTACTACGCAGGTTCAACTTCTGATTTCGTTGAGGAATTCTTTGGTAATCGTGTTATCGGTCGAGGATTGTGGCCACAAAGATCTCCAAATTTGACCGCAGCGGATTTTTTTCTACGGGGTTACCTCAAGAAAAAGCCTACAACGACAAAACACGAACACTTGAACGATTGAAAGTCAATATTGAACAAGCTGTATTAAATATCCAAACACAAACTTTGAAAGAAGTTGCAAGAAACGCTTTAACTCTGGTTCATTTCAAGGGTTAAGACAGGAAAAAAATCCCTTTCGGCATGCCAGACGGGTGCAAAGTAGCGGATAAAAAAGATTTCCACGTTAAAGTTAAGAAAAACTTTTCAAATTTACTCATTACGACAACGGTTGCACGTTTAGTATATGACAAGCCCCATCTTCTTACAATCCCAGCAATATTTTGGTCATCCCTTGTTGTAAAGGTTGGTCATGTCAAAAATTGTTTCAAGACAAAATTTTAGGAAATATTTAGAGAACTAACGACCACTTTAAAACGATTCGATACTGTGCATATTAAGAGAGGTATGATTTTTTTTGTCTTCGAAACACAACTTTTTCAACCCCCTGGGCCAATAGTTGGTGATATCAAAAAACGTTATTTTAATAAGTTTAAGCCCTCATCAAAAGAATAGTAGCAACTTTAAACGAATTCGATGTTTTGCTTAATAAGAAAGTTATAGTGATATTTTGTTTTTTTCGAAAAAGCCTCCCTATTTGTATCCCCATGGTTTACATGTCTCTATCTCACAGTGTCTCATTGTCTGTGTTAGTGTCACTCTCTCTCTCTCTGTCACACTTTCTCTCTCTCTTAGTGTGTGTGTTTGTCTCTCAAACAAGATATCTATCTTTCTATATATATATAAACTTTTGAACTGACGGTAATTTTGGGGTCAGGAGTATATGAATGACGAAGATATATAGAAATTTTCCAGAAGTCGAATCATGGTACCCGTTAAAATAGGTAGCTTTCTTATGAAATCTACCTAATAATCTAAAGGCACTCGGTGGACATAAATATAAACGAAAATTTAAAAAAAAAGGGACAATAAAAAATTTAACCGTATTTTTTCCGCTACTTTTTATCTTTTATTATTATTATTATTATAAAAAGGATATTTCATCACGTATTAAAATATGTACGGCTAGACTAGAATAAGACGCAATAACATCCGTACCTCGGTGAAATTATAAATCAACCGCGAAAGGTAACACTTTAAACTTTAAAGGGAAAGCATGAAAAATCGTTCCTCCACTTTAATATTAAATACCTTAACATATTTCTTACGAATAAAAAAGATTTACATTTAATATTTAAAAGGGAAAAAAATAATATTAAATAATATATACTTAGAAAAATATATCTCAAATCGTTTTTTGTTTTAAAAAATACATAAAAAATTATAATGAAAAACCGACAAGAATTTATTTGAATTTTCCAAGAATATTTATTTTCCCTCCCTCCGCCCGTTTAATTCAACGGATAAATCTGAAAATTATGAAAAAACTTATATAACACATTATAAAACATATTTTTTAAGGTAGATTTCAAAAGAAAGCTACCTATTGTAATAGGTACCATGATTCGACATCCTGAAAATTTCGACATATATTCATGTTTCACATCCCCCAAATCCCAAAACCATCATCAGTTCAAAAGTTTACATATATTTAACTTTCTAATGTTCAGCATAACTACCATAATTTTGCGCCAATCAGTTTGAAATTGATACATAAAATATAACGACCCAAAATGTCAGTCCAGTTCGTTAATGGGTAATATCGGACCGTGGGGGTAGAAATACGGGTGCTCTTTCGAAAAAATAAAATATCGCTATAACTTTCTTATTAAGTAAAATATCGAATTCGTTTAAAGTTCTTACTATTCTTTGCATAAAGGCCTGAAAGTTATATAAGTAAAATTTTTTCATATCACCAACCGTTGGCCCAGGGGTTGAAAAAATGGGGTTTCGAAGAAAAAGATACCTCCTTTAATAGGCATAGTATCGAATCGGTTTAAAGTGGTCGTTAGTCCTCTAAATATTACCTAAAACTTTTGTCTGTAACAATTTTTTATATAACCAACCCTTATGGCAAGGGATGACCAAATTGTAAGAAGATGGGGCTTGTCGTATGCTAAACATGCTACCGTTGTCGTATTGTGTAAATTTGAAGTTTTTCTTAACTTTAAGGTAGAAATCGTTTTTATACCCCACTTAGCACCCTTCCGGCGTCCAGGGATTTTTTTAAAATTAAGAATGATATTAAATTTTTTTTTTTACTTTTCTTCTACGAAATAAAGGAAGTATTGTAATCGCGAAAAATCTCAGTTTTTCAATTTCAACAGAAATAGCCATTTCAAAATATCGACTGTACAAAGTGTCCAAAAAAAGCCCGAAATCCCAAAAAAACATTATGATTTTGGCCTTTCTCTTAACTGCAGTAATAAGCCCTCATTGAGAGCATTTCAACGATATACTCGTATCATAAGTGGTACTTCTTTTCATTGGTTCCATAGTTATAGCCAAATAAAAGTTAAATTAATGAAATATTTGGATCTTACAACGGGAAGGTACATCGATTCGAATCCCACTTCATTTCCATTTTTTTTTTTTGTCTTCAGTCATTTGACGGGTTTGATGCAGCCCTCCAAGATTCCCTATCTCTTGCTAGTCATTTCATTTCAGTATACCCTCTACATCCTACATCCCTAACAATTTGTTTTACATATTCCAAACGTGGCCTGCCTACACAATGTTTTCCTTCTACCTGTCCTTCCAATATTAAAGCGACTATTCCAGGATGCCTTATTATGTGTCCTATAAGTCTGTCTCTTCTTTTAACTATATTTTTCCAAATGCTTCTTTCTTTATCTATTTGCCGCATTACCTCTTCATTTGTCACTTTATCCACCCGTCTGATTTTTAACATTCTCCTATAGCACCGCATTTCAAAAGCTTCTAATCTTTTCTTCTCAGATACTCCGATCGTCCAAGTTTCACTTCCATATAAAGCGACACTCCAAACATATACTTTCAAAAATCTCTTCCAGACATTTAAATTAATTTTTGATGTAAACAAATTATATTTCTTACTGAAGGCTCGTTTCGTTTGTGCTATTCGGCATTTTATATCGCTCCTGCTTCGTCCATCTTTAGTAATTCTACTTCCCAAATAACAAAATTCTTCTACCTTCATAATCTTTTCTCCTATTTTCACATTCAGTGGTCCATCTTTGTTATTTCTACTACATTTCTTTACTTTTGTTTTGTTCTTGTTTATTTTCATGCGATAGTTCTTGCGTAGGACTTCATCTATGCCGTTCATTGTTTCTTCTAAATCCTTTTTACTCTCGGCTAGAATTACTATATCATCAGCAAATCGTAGCATCTTTATCTTTTCACCTTGTACTGTTCAGCAAATAAAATTTCCATTTTATTTTAATTTAAATATATTGCTTTATTAATAATTATTCACCTCTGATTGTTAAAAAACTTTTACGATCAATAATAATTCAATAATAACAACCAAAAAAATATGAAAAAATGATAATTTATTAGTGAAATTAAATTTTATGTAATTTTCATATTAAATCAAATATTTTTGCAGAGGTCAATAATATGTATAAGTAAAAATATAAATGTTCGTTTGTTCGAATTCTTAAATCTCTGAAATTTCTTTACCGATTAGTTTGAAATTTTGAGACAATGTTGCATTCGAATACGCGCGTTTTTATATACCTAAGATGTGACACCTGTGACAGGTAAAAACAGCGCTACCTGTTGGACGTAAAAGCAACACAATCTGTACCAAATATTTTACGATTCCATTTCAATGTAATCGATATGTGTCCTGTATAGACAAAACAACTACTGGACCGATTAAAGCGCGCGGGAAAAAGGAGAAAGCGCAGGTAAAGCACGGAAATGAAGTAATTCAGGCAATCATCTTGTACAGATGATGACCTGATGATGTACATGATGATGTAAAATACTGTACAAGACTACACATCATTTACATTCATACATATCATCCTCTGAGGTATTATATGGTAACGGTAATTACTAATTACCGTTGACGAAACAGGAGAAAAACCACTAAAACTCTAAACGCAAATATATATCAATCACCGCGCTATCGCGTCTAAGTCGTGAGATACACTAAATGGAAATGAAAGAGAGCACCAGTTTTGACCGATTTGCGATGTGCTTTCTCCCCCCCAATCCGTTACCCAATGACGCAAACTCAAAGTCGTATAGATAAGCTGAGCATGTAAGATATATAATGACACCGCGTGAGACTAATAGTTAAGGAATTATTAATGGCATGACGATATAGCTAGAAAAGGCATTCGATAACGTAGACTGGAATAAAATGTTCAGCATTTTAAAAAAATTAGGGTTCAAATACAGAGATAGAAGAACAATTGCTAACATGTACAGGAACCAAACAGAAACAGTAATAATTGAAGAACATAAGAAAGAAGCCGTAATAAGAAAGGGAGTCCGACAAGGATGTTCCCTATCTCCGTTACTTTTTAATCTTTACATGGAACTAGCAGTTAATGATGTTAAAGAACAATTTAGATTCGGAGTAACAGTACAAGGTGAAAAGATAAAGATGCTACGATTTGCTGATGATATAGTAATTCTAGCCGAGAATAAAAAGGATTTAGAAGAAACAATGAACGGCATAGATGAAGTCCTAAGCAAGAACTATCGCATGAAAATAAACAAGAACAAAACAAAAGTAATGAAATGTAGTAGAATTTTGTAAATTGTAAAGAATTTTGTTATTTGGGAAGTAGAATTACTAAAGATGGACGAAGCAGGAGCGATATAAAATGCCGAATAGCACAAGCGAAACGAGCCTTCAGTAAGAAATATAATTTGTTTACATCAAAAATTAATTTAAATGTCAGGAAAAGATTTTTGAAAGTATATGTTTGGAGTGTCGCTTTATATGGAAGTGAAACTTGGACGATCGGAGTATCTGAGAAGAAAAGATTAGAAGCTTTTGAAATGCGGTGCTGTAGGAGAATGTTAAAAATCAGATGGGTGGATAAAGTGACAAATGAAGAGGTATTGCGGCAAATAGATGAAGAAAGAAGCATTTGGAAAAATACAGTTAAAAGAAGAGACAGACTTATAGGCCACATACTAAGCCATCATAAGGAAATAATTGTGTAGGCAGGCCACGTTTAGAATATGTAAAACAAATTGTTAGGGATGTAGGATGTAGAGGGAATACTGAAATGAAACGACTAGCACTAGATAGGGAATCTTGGAGAGCTGCATCAAACCAGTCAAATGACTGAAGACAAAAAAAAAATGACGATATAGACCTTTTCGTTACGCTACAAATTTCTGTTCTGGTACCCGTATGTTTCTGTGTCATTTTAAACTAGTTTCACGTGAAAAGTACTTTTATTATGTTAAATTTCCTTAGTTATCTAATGATGGTTTTATTTTTTCATGGAATTACTAAATAAAGCGGCTATTGGCATAACAGTAATATTTTCCCGTGATTTATAAATACGAAGTGTGTGAGAAAAGTAATGAGACTTACTTACTTACTCTTACTTACATTTTTACTTAACAAAGTTTTTATTTTTTTCAAACAATAATATTATCCGTTTCAAAATAGTCCCCGTGAGCAGCCATGCACCGGCGAAATCGTTTTTCCCACTCCTGGTAGAAGCGGTGGAAGGCTTCAACCGGTAGGGCTTTTGACCGGTCGGTCACAGTCTTTTGAATGTTCTAAAATGACGTCCTTTTAAGACAAGTTTCAATTTCGTGAAAAGAAAAAAGTCACAAGGACTCAAATCAGGTGAACAGTAGGCTTGAGGAACCGTAGGATTACCTTTTGAGGTCAAAAATTCCCCGATAGAAATGGCCGTATGACACGGGGCATTGTCAAATGCGATGAAGCATCCACTTGACTGTAATATCTGGTCTCACGCGAATCACTCTTTTCCTGAGCCTTTCAAGGAAAACTTTGTAAAACACTTGGTTGACGGTTTGTCATGGAGGAACAAATTCTTTACGGACGATACCCCTACTGTCAAAAAGCAAATCGGCACGGTTTTCATCTTTGATTTGCTCATTCGACATTTTTTCCGTCGAGGAGACGATGGAGTGTCCCACTCTTCGCTTCGCCGCTTTGTTTCAGGATCGTACTCATATATCCAGGATTCATCATCATCTGTGATCACACGACTGCAGGATTCTTGGTCGTTGTCGATCCTCTCGCGAAGATCAACGCACACGTTTCTTCGATTGTCCTTCTGTTCCGTTGTGAGGTTTTTCAGCACCGATTTCACTCAAACTTTTCGCATATCCAAATCGTCTGTAAAAATTTGATGTACGATGAAAGCGTTTAAATTTAACCGTTCACTCGTCATCCTTTTTGTTTGATCTCACAAGAACCTTCACACGCTCGACGTTTTCGTCAGATTTTGAAGTTGAAGGTCTCCCTGGCCGAGGTTGATCTTCAACGTGTTTTCGGCCTTTCAAAAATGATTTGTGCCGGCGGTAAACTTGCGCTCTTGATAAGCAATGTTCCCCGAAGACCCGTTTCAACTTTTCAAACGTCACACTCGCACATTTCCCAAGTTTAACGTAAAACTTGATTGCACAACGTCGCTCTGAATTCCGATGCTCTATTTTCGTACCACACAACTTCACTGATGGCGCTGTCAAAAATAAAATAATGTGTTGGCTGAACGGAGTTGAAACTCGTACTGAGCATGTGGAAGGGATGAACAAACCGGTTGACACTGCGTTGCCAGATCGTTCGCAGTGTTACCAATATCAATAATTTTCTCACACACTTCGTGAACAGAATTAATAATTTTTCCCTCATGTTCGCTAGAGAGAACTTTTATTCGGTATACATTTCCAAACCTATTCCAATAATTGATTTCCTGTAGTAAATTTTTCGAAGTTAAGAAATTTTTGAATCCCTATTGACAAAGCTATATATGTAACAGTATTCGTAAAGAGAGAATCTTTTATTTATTTATTTATTTTTTTTTTTTTTTGGTAGGGGTGGTTTCGTGAAGAAATATTTTCTAATAATGAAATGTAATTATATAGATTTATATAAAATTATGATGCAAATGAAATATAAGCAATCGTTTTTTTATTTAACATTAAGATAATAATGTTTCAAATTCACAAGCGAAGATATATCGTGACTAACATAGACCGTACCGAAGAAAACAATCCACGTGTAACCACTTAGCAATGATTAGATTCAGCTGTACTTAGAACAACATTAGAAGCGTCAGTTAAACGATTTAACATAATAGTAACATGGTTTTCATCGTTTACAATACAACAAATTCAAAATTATAAAAAAAAAATAAATGTCAATAAAATAATTTGTACAATACTAACAAATAATCGTGGCATAATATTTGTTTTTTATTTCAATACAAAATACAGAATGTTTAGTAAAGGACGCAACAGTAAGATTAAGAAAGTAGAAATCATGCGTAGTTAAATTTTATTTCTCCCTACATACAGGATGTCCCTTATAAAACGCAACCCATAAATAACTCATCCATGAAATTTCAAACGTCAAGGTTACTCCCCTACTGGTTACTGAAATGGACTCGTCCAACATCTGAACATCGCGGCGACGCAGTAGAACACTACCGATAGTAACAACAATGCAATCATAACGTTCAGTGAATAGCTAGAGACAAGATGGTGTTTTCGCTGGATGAACGTGTTTTCATTGTCGAGTCGTACTTCAGTACGAAATCAGCGGTTGCAGTGCAAGATTTTTTTTCGCCATAAGTACCTAACCGCCATAAGTACATAAACCGGCTCCTAACAAAACATTAGTAATTAAGGTTAGTCGCAAAATTTAGAGAGACCGGTTCTTTTAATAACAAGGAACACAAAAGATCTGCGAAAGTGTTGAGTACAGGATACCGTCGCCGAAATCAAAGACCGATTACTCGCCTTGGCAAATAAATCGATCAGACGTTTGTCTGCTGAAATTAATTTGTCTAAATCGACTGTTCATCGGGCGATCAAACAATTACAATTACGACCTTATGGCATTCAAACGGATCATCGATTTCTTGAGCCCGACAAAGAAAAACGGCTACAATATTGTCAACGGTTCCGTCGATTTCTACGTGAGGAAATTAACGTTATGGATTCGTTATTTTTCACAGACGAAGCACGGTTTCATTTGGACGGCTACGTAAACAGCCAAAACAGTAGAATTTGGAGCGATGAAAATCCCCACGTTTATCACGAAAAACAATTAAACTCGCAGAGGTCGGGCGTGTGGTGCTCGATATCGCGGAAGAAAATAATCGGTCCTATTTTTTTCGAGTACACCATTAATGCAGAACGATATCAGGATATTTTATTTCAGTTCATCCCACTCTTGGAAGAGGAAGACAGACACTGATGGCTACAACATGACGGTGCGACATCGCTCTACGCAGGTTCAACTTCTGATTTCGTCGAGGAATTCTTTGGTAATTGTATTATCGGTCGAGGCTTGTGGCCACCAAGATCTCCAGATTTGACTGTGGCGTATGGGGTTACCTCAAAGAAAAAGCCTACAGCAACAAACCATGAACACTTGAACGATTGAAAGTCAATATTGAACAAGCTGTATTAAATATCCAGCCACAAACTTTGAAAAAAGTTTCATGCCTTTTTCATATCATGCCTTTTTATTATTTCAATACCTACCAATATAACGTTGGGTTGCGTTTTATATGGGACATCCTGTAGATTTGGCTGGCTACAACGTAGGATTTCATTTATTAACTAAGTATTCCACCTAAAAATATTGTAAATATAGCGAAAATATGCATCATCACTAGATTTCAAAAAAAAACTAGACAAAAACTAGCTGGAATGGACTTAATAAGCAAATGAATATAATCCAGTCTCTAGTTATTAAAGGTAATTTGAATATTATTGTGTAAATACAATAAATATCGTTTATAGTGATCTCCAAGGAACCAAGATTTGATCATTATAAGCGACAGTCACAATAACCCATGTTTAGTTAGCGTTCTGGTACTATTTAATACACCACCTATAAGGGTATTGTAATACAATAAATAATAATCATTAAAAGATAATATTAATCTATTTATTTACGTAATACAATAACATTAAAAAAATTAAAAAAAAAACCATGATGTCGCTATAAAAGATATATATATATATATATATATATATATATATATATATATATATTATTAATATTATAATTTTTGTAATAAAATCATGTCTTCAAACAAAGGGGTTGCGTCCTTTTTGAAATATCAGTTATTATTTAATAACTAGTAAATAATACACAAAATTTATACATATAAATCTCGATAAGAATATTTAAACGCGTATAAAAACAACGCCGAATGATAAATAAAGGGTGAAGTATAATTATTAGAAGCATGAGGAGCTAATCAAATCCAAAAGGAAATTTTTCTCATCACTGTAGAGAATTATTTCAATCAACTAAAAGGAAATTACAATTCCTGCAATTGTACGATCGATTGGAATACAATTTCATTTCGTATAGTCTACAATTATATTACTTAGCTTATAACACTAATGACTGCACCCGTATACATAACAGAACCGACCAATATTAACGTTTTATCCTAAAAAAAAATCAAAATCAAAAATTCCTGGATTTACTACAGGGTCTCTCATAAAAAAACATCCTTCATTCTACCGATGAAAATAATGAAAAACATTTATATAAACATACGTATTTATTATTATTATTATTTTTTTTTTTTTGAGGTAGACGAACCCCATTTACGGGCACCGAAACAGTGTCGGACTCCCTGATAGGTTCCGCAAGCTGTTACAGAAAATGCGTATGTATACCTGCGCACTACCGACTAAACCTCCACCCTGGTGACTTCACCTTCTAGGAAACCGTTAATAAATCATTACTTCGAGGCTGAACAACGGGGTTTTATCTTTCGCTCGTCAACCATCGTTAAGCAACAGCTTGACAGATAGCGCTACAGTAAACACCCTGCTTGTAACCCGTTGGTGTTCTCGTCTCAGTGAGACGAGGCTCCTCAATGAGCCCAGTGTCTCAACTGGGGCTCAGCTACCTATTGGCGTACCATGACCGTAACCTCCCATTCAAACCACCCACTATCCCGCCAATCTGCGAGCCGTAGCACAAGCCACGGCTTGAGAGATTTCCTTTTCCGACAGTGATGTATCCAACCTAATTATTTTTTACACTTCAAATATTAATTATTTTTATTTTACTTAATATTTCAAACGTTGGTAGCACTGTTCAGATTGGTAGGTAAATACAATTGCCGAGAAGTCACCCCTACCAACAAAATTTATAACTAAAAATTTGTAACGAGTTATAAATGAAAAAAATGCGACAGATTTTCTGCGACCTGAACTCTTTTACTCATTTTGGTGTCCTGAATCAGTATTTGAAATTCGGTCAATACGTCTCGAAACATCCCGTATACGTACGCACGCGCACCCTGACACGGTAGTAGCTGGAAAACTGGTTGGAGAAAAAAATATGTTAATTAACAGAAGCGGCTCGCGTATAGGCACTGTGGATCTGCAGCACCCCCAATTTCCACTACATATTATCGATAACATTTAATATAACGAACTAGTCGTTTTTTCTGATTCATTCTTTATACTTGTACAATATATAATGCTTAACCTTAATGTCACTAGCTACTACCCGGTTTATGAAAAAGATACAATAGTATTTGTTTACGCCGTTTAGCGTAAATTCGTTTTATTCAAATGAATTCAAGGTTATGGTGTTAGCTCATTTTTATCACGCATTATTTCATTGCTGTTTAATCTTAATGTATATATTAGGCTTAGTGTTATTTTATTCTCAACCAATTTCAATAATATCATAGTTCCTATAAGTCTATTTCTCTTTGTCGACCCTGATGTCATTTCTTCAACTTGCGTATTCAGATTTATTTTTGTTATGTCTTCGTTCTCGATTACCAACATGTTCTCTCTAATCGTTCTCACACTAACACAAAGACACTACTCTTGTTACCAACACACACTAGCTCCTGTCCACTGTCTAGCTGTGGTTTCCTCCTTTTTTCGTTCACGCCATCTTTTCGCTCTCAAGATTTGTGCTAATCTAATCATCAATACTCGCATGCACGATGCGGTATTCATGTGTCAAAAATATTTTCTAGTTCTACTCGTCGGTTTTTCGTGATTTCACAGTTTTTCTATGTTCGTCCAGCCTCGTTTCTTCGTTAAGTTATTCTTCAAATTCACTATATTACGTTTCGCCTGAAACTGCTTCGATTACTACAAACTGCCATTTTTATCGACGTCGAATCATCTCGAATCGCAGATTTTATTTTCCTCGATCCAGAATCTCCAACCTCGTTGCTACATATCTACTACGTATTAGTCTGACTCTACACCACGACTCACCCCTGCGTTCCTGATACACCACGGCGGACTACGCTCAGGAATTTACTGTATGTATTTGTTTTACCTTCAATCACGAGTTCGTCTCTTACAAATATTTGTGTGCTACAGGCAAGTTCAGTTTTTCATTACTTATTACGTTTGAACAGTTATTTTATCAGTAGAAATTTGTGGAACATTGAGTTCATGGTACCTTACGCGTTTTCACTTTCAAGTGTAGTTCACAAAACTATTTACTCACTTAAGTACAGTCAATACAGGTTACTTACATAAGGTTGAGTCTTTGTTCAGCTGCAACCTATTTCACGTGCTTTATTAATTTCAATTCTGTAGTTATGATAATTAACTGTACAATTTAATCTTGTATCTTGTTAATCGCCGAGATTAATCCATTTCTATTCATGAACTGTGTTCATTACTGCTCTAAAATTAACCTAAAACAATTTGTTCCTGATGTGCAATTATGTTTTAGGACTTTGTAATTTATATTTTTCAAGAAAGCTTAATTAGCTAAGGAACTCTATTTATATGTTTATTAATTAAAATTGGATTATTGTAATTAACTCTTTTTGTACTATAATATTATTGTGGCCTTTTTCTACGTTAAACTAGAATTTCATTTTTATATTATTTAATGCTAAGTTTGTTGGTCATAAATCAGGAAAGGCCAGTGCCAATTAAGATTTACTGTAATTTATTTTTCTAATTAATGACTTCTGTTCATTCCTAATTTTCAATATTACTGCATTTTATCAGCAATGCAATAGTTTTTCACACATACTATGTTTATTGATGTTATATTTTTCTAAATTTATAATAAAAATTAAGGTGTTTCATTTTCTCTTGTTTTTCAGGCTTTGTCAAAAATGTATATTGTCAAAATCTGTATTTAAAGCATATATTCATGTATTTTTTCATTTAACTATCATTGTTCAGACGCTGATTTCAGTTGATATTCTCTTCTTTTTAGTTTTAAGGTTATGATTTTTAACATAACTTCACTTGTTTCTTTCTCATTAAAGTCCAATTTCTTTTGGCAAATACTAGCTGTGTTTTTTGTTAACTTTACCCAACAATATTTATAAAAAGATACTGTGGACTTCACAGTTCCAGTGACGTGGTATTTGGCTGTTGTAAGCATGCGCACGTAGAAAGCTACACGCGAGGGAGAGCACTGTCGAGCACTGCTCCCGCAGTTCCGGCCTTGGCGTGCTATTGGAAAATAGTTTTTTTATTCCGCGCTTCTACAGAACTTTCCTTGTTCGTTTTCTTTTCTATTATAATCGGTGTAAGGAATATGAAAGCGGTTTAGTTGTTTTTTTAGTAGTGATCAGAAGACGGTGGAAAAGAAAGTCTTTGATTGGCAATTCTGTCCAAAACACGCTGGAACGGCGAAAAAGAAAATAATTAGTAAAACCTAATTTCTGTGAACATAGGAATTTAAATTAAGTACCGTTGGACGATAGTGTTTTTATGCGGAAATTTTATTAAGTTATTATCTAATAATGCTAAAAAATATTATCTGTATTGATTTTTTTATTATTTATTCCGTAACACGAGTACCATATTCTTGAATGCGATAAAGTGTAGAATTAGATTATTATCCTGCTTACAGCTATTCTATTTGATTCCCTTATTTTACAGAAAACTTTAACCATGTCCTTGAAAAGGCCCAGAAAAAAATTTACTGGAGCAGCCCCCCCATTAATTATCGGTACAAGCCGCCATTGCAAAACATTAAAAAGAAATCTTTACTTAATTTCAGGTCTAAACACCGAAAAATGAAGATTATTCGAATAGATTTTTACAGTAAACAATTTTCATTACACAAAGTAGAAAGAATAATGGGAACGCCTTGTACTAAAGCAATTTTTTTTCTTTTGATTTTGATTTGATGATACAGAGTGTCCCATATAAAACGAAACCCATCAATCAGTCATCCATGAAATTTCAAAAGTCAAGGTTACTCCCTTACTCGTTACTGAAATGGACTCTTCCAACATCTGAACATCGCGGCGAAGCATTAGAAAACTTACCGATAGTAACAACAATGCAATCATAACGTTCAGTGTATTGCTAGAGACAAGATGGTGTTTTCGCTAGATGAACGTGTTTTCATTGTTCAGTACGATATAATTGGTTGCACACTTGTTTCGCCATAAGTACCCGGATAAACCTGCTCCTAAGAAAACATTAGTATTAAGGTTAGTCGCAAAATTTAGAGAGACCGGTTCTGTTAATAACAAGGAACACAAAAGATCTGCGTCAGTGTTGAATACAGATACAGTCGCTGAAATCAAAGACCGATTACTCGCCTCGCCAAATAAATCGATCAGACGTTTGTCTGCAGAAATTAATTTGTCTAAATCAACTATGTTCATCGGGCGACCAAACGATTACAATTACGACCTTATCGCATTCAAACGGTTCATCGACTTCTTGAGCCCGACAAAGAAAAACGGCTACAATATTGTCAACGGTTCCGTCGATTTTTGCGGGAGGGAATTAACGTTAAAAATTCGTTATTATTTACAGATGAAGCGCGGTTTCATTTGGATGGCTACGTAAACAGCCAAAACACTGGAATTTGGAGCGCTGAAAATCCCCACGTTTATCTCGAAAAACAATTACACCCGCAGAAGTCGGGCGTGTGGTGCGCGATATCGCGGAAGAAAATAATCGGTCCTATTTTTTTCGAGTACACCATTAATGCAGAACGGTACCATGATATTTTATTTCAGTTCATCGCACTCTTGGAAGAGGAAGACAGACACTGCTGGCTACAACATGACGGTGCGACATCGCACTACGCAGGTTCAACTTCTGATTCCGTCGAGGAATTCTTCGGTAATCGTGTTATCGGTCGAGGCTTGTGGCCACCAAGATCTTCAGATTTGACTGCGGCGGATTTTTTTCTACTGGGTTACCACCTCAAAGATAAAGCCTACAGCAACAAACCACGAACACTTGAACGATTGAAAGTCAATATTGAACAAGCTGTATTAAATATCCAGCCACAAACTTTGAAAAAAGTTGCAATAAACGCTGTAAAAAGAATTGAAGCTTGTATTCAAGAAGATGGCGGCCACTTCCAACATTTATTCTAAATGTAAGGTAATGGATGGTAATAATAAAAATTACATTTACATTTACACATGCCTTTTTATTATTTCAACACCTACCAATATAAGGTTGGGTTGCGTTTTATATGGGACACCCTGTATAACATAAGGTTGTAGTTTATGCTCTCTTAAAATATAGAGATGTAATTTTGTAGCTTATGAAAATAAATGCCATGCCCTATCCGGGATTCGAACCAAGGACCTTTAGATGAAAGGCCGAGAAGCTACCACTTAGCCACGGAAACTTTTATGCTGTTATACGGGAAGTTGTGTATTGTCCAATATTATAATTAACATATAATCTCCACATATACTAAAACGATGAAGATTTTGATAATATTATTTACACATCAGGACAATGAAATATAACAAAGGACATATTAGAAAGAACAAACAGCCGTTTAATAAAGCTAAATAAGGAGAACATCCTGTCTTACATTCTTTTCTTTTTTTTATTTGTTTTAATTTCCATTTACTAAATATTTCAACGACAAAGAAAAAAAAACAAAACGAATCTAACAATGAGAGTCTAAAAAAACAAAACAGTTACCAGTAAAAAAAAAAACAAACTGGTATTATTTTCTGGATAAAAAAAGAAATATTTTAGTAAAAATAAAAGGATGTATACATTTACTTTATAATAGATCTGTTATTTTACTAGAAATATTACCACATTACTTCAAATAGTGGATTACAATATATTTTAAAACATAAAAAATTAATTTTTACTCTTATTTATCACGAATACGTGACCCGTTAATTACACCACATTTTTTTGAATTTTATGAATATAAAAACGAGATATAAACGTTATCCTACAAAAAAAAAAATACAACAGTTTTTTCTGATGCACAGCTTACAAACACAAATTAATTTAAAATATTTATCAATTTATTTAAATACTAATAGACCCGGTAACGGTTCGCTATTGCTAGATTTAAGAATTCAGATTTTAAGAGAGCATTAAAGATTTGAATGGCAGAAAGGCTCCTGGAATAGACAAAATACTTGTACAATTACTGCGCAGTGGAGGTGAGGAAGCGATTGATAGATTATACAAACTGGTGTGTAATATTTACGAAAAAGGGGAATTTCCGTCAGACTTCAAAAAGAGTGTTATTGTCATGATACCAAAGAAAGCAGGAGCACATAAATGTGAAGAATACAGAACAATAAGCTTAACTAGTCGTGCATCAAAAATCTTAATTAGAATTTTATACAGAAGAAATGAGTGGAGCGGGGAAGAAGGGTTAGGAGTAGACCGATTTGGTTTCAGAAAAATTATAGGGACAAATGAAGCAATTTTAGGCGTCAGATTAATAGTGGAATGAAGATTAAAGAAAAACAAACCGATATACTTCCCATTTATAGACCTGGAGAAGGTATTTGATAACGTAGAATGGAATAAAATGTTCAGCAGTTTGAAAAAATTTGGGTTCCAGTACAGAGATAGAAAAACAATTCCTAACATTTACAGGAACCAAACAGCAACAGTAATAATTGAAGAACATAGGAAAGAAGCCGTAATAAGAAAGGGAGTCCGACAAGGATGTTCCCTATCATCGTTACTTTTTAATCTTTACATGGAACTAGCAGTTAATGATGTTAAAAAACAATTTAGATTCGAAGTAACAGTACAAGGTGAAAAGATAAAGATGCTACGATTTGCTGATGATATAATAATTCTAGCCGAGAATAGAAGATTTAAAAGGAACAATGAACAGGATGGATGAAGTCCTACGCAAGAAAATAAACAAGAACAAAACGAAAGTAATGAAATGTAGTAGAAATAATGTAAAATATAAAAATATGAAGAGAAACGATTACAGAGGTAGAAGAATTTTTGTATTTTGGAAATAGAATTACTAATGATGAACGAAGCAGGAGCGATCTAAAATGCCGAATACCACAGGAGAATCAGAAATATAATTCGCTTACATCTGAAATTAATTTAAACATTTTTGAAAGTATATGTTTGGTACGTAGCTTTATATGGAAGTGAAAATTGGACGATCGGAGTACCTGATAAGAGGAGATTAGAAGCTTTTGAAATGCGTTGCTACAGGATAATATTAAAAATCTGACGGGTGGATTAACTGACAAATGAAGAGGTATTGCGGCAAATAGATGAAGAAAGAAGCATTTGGAAAAAATATACTTAAAAGAAGAGAGGCCACATACTAAGGCATCCTGGAATAGTCGCTTTAATATTGGAAGGACAGGTAGAAGGAAAAAATTGTGTAGTCAGGCCACGTTTGGAATATGTAAAACAAATTGTTAGGGATGTAGGATGTAGAGGGTATACTGAAATGAAACGAAACGACTAGCACTAGATAGGGAATCTTGGAGACCTGCAAGAAACCAGTAAAATGACTGAAGACAAAATAAAGAAGATTTGAGTATATATACAGATTAAATGAACACAATTGAAAGTTAGATAAAATAATAAAAAATTCAACATTACGGAATTCATAAAATTTAACCTTTCCCTTTATAATAAAAATGTAAATAAATCCAATTGTCAAAACAACAGCACTACTTTCTAAAACAGGAGTCGGTTCAAAATACCCCTAAATTTCTTTCTACTGGTCAGATTGAGAATATCAATAACTTTAAACCTTCTCCGGACAACGCGGAACATATTGAAAAAACCCGTACGTAAATCGGTCCAGTAGTTTTTTATTCCATAGTGGACACACATACGAACATTACTTTTATATATACATTATATATATATATATATAGAAGAAGAAAGTCTGTTTGTATATTTGTCTGTTGGTTTCGTAAATAACTAGACACCAGGGCCACCTAGCGGGTAGTTTCTGAATTTTTTTTTGCTTTTCACATTAACCAATACATATATTCTGAATATGAACCAAACGGACAATAAATACAATTTTTTGAAATATCTCAACCCTAGCGCCACCTAGGGGATCCAAACTAATTCAGAAACCTTCGTGGGCGTGCGCACAACAAATCAACCAAAGTTTGATCGTAGTCGAATGAATGGTATAAAAAATGGATGCGGGAAAAACAAACAAACATTCATTTTTATATATATTTAAATAAGATTACCTGCGAAGGCGTGTTACCCTGGCGGGCAATATCTCAGAATAAGATTATTAGGTGTCCAAAATTGATATCCTCTAATGTAAAAATGTTTTTTTTTTTTTTTTAATGATGAGTATTGATATAAAGTTAAATTAGAAATTGATACTAACGAATCGGGAATTTCCGCTAGTAATCAATAAATTCCGGTGATAAGCTAAGGGGTATGTGCACAGTCAGACATAATTACCAATGCCGTTAACTAGGGTAGGATGATATTTTTCGTGTATTTAATTCAATGATTCTAACTAAAAAGGGCGCGCGCACACCGTGGTACGCCCGGCCAGACCAAGTTACTTTTTATTACATTACAAATACTATTAATTTATTTAATTCTATTAACATTTTTTGGGTGTAAATACGGTTTTGCAAAGATTGTTATTATTTCCCGTCTAACAGTATAGCAGACTTATATACAGATTGTCCCTCGTAAAACGGAACCCATTAATCACTCATCCATGAAATTTCAAAAGTCAAGTTTACTCCCCTACTCGTTACTGAAATGGACTCGTCCAACATCTGAACATCGCGGCGACGCAGTAGAACACCACCGATAGTAACAACAATGCGATCATAACGTTCAGTGTATTGCTAGAGACAAGATGGTGTTTTCACAAGATGAACGTGTTTTCATTGTCGAGTCGTACTTCAGTACGAAATCAGTGGTTGAAGTGCAAGATTTGCTTCGCTATAAGTACCCAGATAAACCGGCTCCTAACAAAACATCAGTATTAAGGTTAGTTGCAAAATTTAGAGAGATTGATTCTGTTAATAACAAGGAACACAAAAGATCTGCGACAGTGTTGAATACAGATACAGTCGTTGAAATGAAAGACCGATTACTCGCCTCGCCAAAGAAATCGATCAGACGTTTGTCTGCTGAAATTAATTTGTCTAAATCGACTGTTCATCGGGCGACCAAACGATTACAATTACGACCTTATCGTATTCAAACGGTTCATCGACTTCTTGAGCCCGACAAAAAAAAAACGGTTACAATATTGTCAACGGTCGCGTCGATTTCTGCGTGAGGGAATTAATGTTATGGATTCGTTATTTTTCACAGATGAAGCACGGTATCATTTGGACGGCTACGTAAACAACCAAAACAGTAGAATTTGGAGCGCTGAAAATCCCCACGTTTATCATGAAAAACAATTACACCCGCAGAGGTCGGGCGTGTGGTGCGCGATATCGTGGAAGAAAATAATCGGTCCTATTTTTTTCGAGTATACCATTAATGCAGAACGATATCAGGATATTTTATTTCAGTTCATCGCACTTTTGGAAGAGGAAGACAGACACTGCCGGCTACAAAATGACGGTGCGACATCGCACTACGCAGGTTCAACTTCTGATTTCGTTGAGGAATCCTTTAGTAATGGTGTTATCGGTCGAGGTTCGTGACCACCAAGATCTCCAGATTTGATTGCGGCGGATTTTTTTCTACGGGGTTACCTCATAGAAAAAGACTACAGCAACAAACCACGAACACTTGAAAGTGAATATTGAAGAAGCTGTATTAAATATCCAGCCACAAACTTTGAAAAAAGTTGCAAGAAACGCTGTAAAAAGAATTGAAGCTTGTATTCAAGAAGCGGCCACTTCCAACATTTACTCTAAAAATTACACTTACATTTACACATACCTTTTTATTATTTCAATACCTACCAATAGAAGATTGGGTTGCGTTTTATATGGGTCATCCTGTATATATATATATATATATATATATATATATATATATATATATATATACATAGCCTATGATACTCCCGGTGACGTAACGATATCAACGTAGGGTTATAATCTAAATTGGTTCAGCCGTTCAGCTACTACGGTTTAACATATATACTTACATATATATAAACCCTAAATACATATCACTCTTTTTTCGGGCAGTCGTGTAAAAAAATTGCTTCCTAGCGATGATTGAAGCCGACCGGCAAATTTCCAACGGGGAACTATTATGAAAATTTGATAAACTAAAAATCTGTAATTATTTTCTTGCCAAAACGTTTCTTTGGATAATAAAAAATTATTTCCGAAATACAGCAATATATTCGATCGACTCCTTTAAACCTTCCATAGGGTAAATAACACATATTCTGGTGGAAAAGTCAAAAACTTGCCCAGTTCAGTCGGCCATCAGGTGGAGGAATAAAAATTAAATTTTCGTAATTTTGGTCGGAAGGAACAGTTCCGGATAAAAGGTAAAACAAGATCAGAAGAACCTCGATAAACAGAAAAATGTTACATACAATTAATATGTACATAGAATTGTTTGTAGGATTTACTTACCGGTAAAACAAGGAAAATGAAACGAATAAGGAGATTCCTTTTCTGAAACAAAAATATTTTGATAATAATTAATAAAACAGAGAATCACAAAAATAGATAACGATAAAAAGCATACATTGTTTACATTTCTATAAGTATATTAATACATATAAAAGGACTACCTAACCGTCGCAGCTTCGCCCGCGGTTCCTTGGATTCCGCTTACCGGTCAATCTTTTTTCTTTCATTATTTTTTTACAAAACCCTAAAAGGTGAAATCATATAAGTTTTTTTTTTTGTCTTCAGTCATTTGACTGGTTTGATGCAGGTCTCCATGATTCCCTATCTAGTGCTAGTCGTTTCGTTTCATTTCAGTATACCCTCTACATCCTACATCCCTAACAATTTGTTTTACATATTCCAAACGTGGCCTGCCTACACAATTTTTCCCTTCTACCTGTCCTTCCAATATTAAAGCGACTATTCCAGGATGCCTTAGTATGTGGCCTATAAGTCTGTCTCTTCTTTTAACTATATTTTTCCAAATGCTTCTTTTTCTTCATCTATTTGTCGAAATACCTCTTCATTTGTCACTTTATCCACCCATCTGATTTTTAACATTCTTCTATAGCACCGCATTTCAAAAGCTTTTAATATTTTCTTCTAAGATACTCCAATCGTCCAAGTTTCATTCCATATAAAGCGACACTCTAAACATATACTTTCAAAACTCTTTTCCTGACATTTAAATTCATTTTTGATGTAAACAAATTATATTTCTTACTGAAGGCTCGTTTCGCTTGTGCTATTCGGAATTTTATATCGCTCCTGCTTCGTCCATCTTTAGTAATTTTACTTCCCAAATAACAAAATTCTTCTACCACCGTAATCTTTTCTCCTCCTATTTTCACATTCAGTGGTCCATCTTTGTTATTTCTACTAGATTTCATTACTTTTGTTTTGTTCTTGTTTATTTTCATGCGATAGTTCTAGCGTAGGACTTCGTCTATGCCGTTCATTGTTTCTTCTAAATCCTTTTTACTCTCGGCTAGAATTACTATATCATCAGCAAATCGTAGCATCTTTATCTTTATAGCTTGTACTGTTACTCCGAATCTAAGTTGTTCTTTAACATCATTAACTGCTAGTTCCATATAAAGATTAAAAAGTAACGGAGATAGGGAACATCCTTGTCGGACTCCCTTTCTTATTACGGCTTCTTTCTTATGTTCTTCGATTATTACTGTTGCTGTTTGGTTCCTGTAAATGTTAGCAATTGTTCTTCTATCTCTGTATTTGAACCCTAATTTTTTTAAATTGCTGAACCTTTTTATTCCAGTCTACGTTATCGAATGCCTTTTCTAGATCTATAAATGGCAAGTATATCGGTTTGTTTTTCTTTAATCTTCCTTCCACTATTAATGTGAGGCCTAAAATTGTTTCCCTTGTCCCTATACGTTTCCTGAAACCAAATTGGTCTTCTCCTAACACTTCTTCCACTCTCCTCCCAATTCTTCTGTATAGAATTCTAGTTAAGATTTTTGATGCATGATAAGTTAAACTAATTATTCTGTATTCTTCACATTTATCTGCCCCTGCTTTCTTTGGTATCATGACTATAACACATAACAGATATATTATTTTATAAAAAAAAAACCTACCACATAGTATCTTTATTACAGATTTTAATTTAATTCATTTAACTATCAAATGAGCTGATAAAACCACATTAAACAGTAGCAACAAACCTCCACACGTATATTAGTAACGGTAACAGTATAAAGCAGGTTAAGGTTATGGAACATAATTTTAAATTTTAAATACGTGTACTTAGACTATCGGTAATTTAAATGTCCACTTTCTCTTTAATTTAATCAAGTCATTTAATTTTTATTTGAAGTAGAAAATAGTATTAGTATTATTATTACTGCTAGCTGCAGGGCGTCCCTACGATACGCCTTTGCAGTTAGGCCGTCCAGGCGGGTAACCCTAACGGGCGGCGTCTCGAAATGGGATTATTACGCATCCAAAATTGATTACCTCGTATGTAAAAATATTTGATATTTGTTTTTTGTTTTCATTCAATTGACTAGTTTGATGCAGCTCTCCTAAATTTCTACTGCCAGATGTTTCATATTAGTATATCCCCTACATCCTACATCCCTAACAATTTGTTTTACATACTCCAAACGTTGCCTGCCGGCGTAATTTTTTCCTTCTACCTGTTCCTCCAATGTTAAAGCGACTATTCCAGGATGTCTTAATATGTGGCCTATAAATCTTGTTTCTTATTTTAACTATATTTTTCCAAATGCTTCTTTCTTCATCGATTTGCCGCAATAACTCATCATTTGACACTTTATCCACCCGTCTGATTTTTAACATTCTCCTATAGCACCGCATTTCAAAAGCTTCTAATCTTTTCTTGTCAGGTACTCCGATCGTCCAAGTTTCACTTCCATATAAAGCTACGCACCAAACATATACTTACAAAAATGTTTTTAATTAATTTTTGATGTACGCAAATTATATTTGTGATTTGCCTGTACTGTTGGCATTTTATATCGTTCCTGCTGCGTCACCTTTTACTAATTCTATTTCCAAAATAAAGGAATTCTTCTACCTCCGTAATCTTTTATCTTTCTATTTTTATATTTTTCAGTATTTCTACTACATTTTATTACTTTCGTTTTGTTTATTTTCATGAGGTAGTTATTGCGTAGGATTATATCAATGCCGTTCGTTGTTCCTTCTAAATCCTTTTTACTCTCGGCTAGAATTACTACATCATCAGCAAATCGTAGCATATTTATCTTTTCACCTTGTACTGTTACTCCGAATCTAAATTGTTCTTTAACATCATTAACTGCTAGTTCTATGTAAGTATTAAAAAGTAACGGGGATAGGGAACAACCTTGTCTTACTCCCTTTCTTATTACGGCTTCATTCTAATGTTCTTCAATTATAACTCGTGCTGTTTGGTTCCTGTAAATGTTAGCAATCGTTCTTTTGTCTCTTTACTTGAACCCTAAATTTTTTGAATTGCTGAACAATTTATTCTAGTCTATGCTATCAAATTTCTTTTCTAAGTCTTATCACGTAATTATATATATACACGTTTGTTTGGGCGTCCTGCTTAGCTTATCACCGGAATGTACCGATCACTAGCAGAAAATCCCGATTTGTTAGTACACGTCTCGTGGTGGTCAGGTGTATACTTGTTATATTATTATATATCTATCGAAGGTTTGGTAAAATTTAGTCGTTTTTAACCGGATCGAAATTTTCGGTGGAAAATCGCAAATATCTTGAAAATGGTATGTCCTAGAGCTCTGAAAAGTTTTTTCGTGCCCCCTC
The DNA here is from genome assembly GCF_047948215.1 of Lycorma delicatula. Taxonomy (NCBI): domain Eukaryota; kingdom Metazoa; phylum Arthropoda; class Insecta; order Hemiptera; family Fulgoridae; genus Lycorma; species Lycorma delicatula. Next base: position 191,733,645 of record NC_134458.1, on the reverse strand, counting down.
AACGATAACCCTATCCGCTTTCAGTAGTACCCTCGGATATAAATATTTTCAAGTACCCCAGAGGCGCCGTTCAGAAATTGTGAAGGGGAGCGATAGGGGGCCACCGTAATATCTCGGCAACCGCTTGTCCGATTTTCATGATTCAAACGGCGTATGTATCAGTACGTCATCCGAGAACAGTTTAATCCATCGGGTTCACTCTTGATCGACCGGATCTTGGTTATCCGGAAATTAAATCGTTTAACCATGTGTTTATTGTCTGCGAAAGCATGATCTCTTACGCGGCGCCCATCTCCCTCCTGCGGAGAAGGCTTAGTCCGCTCACGCTGTTAGTTAACCTCTAAGAGCTATTTAATACACTGGTGGCTAAACTGTTTCGAGGCTCAGATGCCGTTTGTAGCACAGACATTCGGTCTCATGGTTTACGGTGACCGAATGGGGTAGTGGCAGGAGAAATGCCAAGCAAACCAAAACCCTGTTTTGATTGCACTCGCCTACCGTAAAATATACCGATCCGATATTTTGCTAAACACGTTGAAACCTGTGCGCTAGCGAAGCTGTAAAGTATAACCTTATGAAGACTAAAAAGTAGAAAATAAAATAAATGATGTAACTAAAAATATTAAAACACCACTATTAAATTAATCGCATTAAAAGATAAAAAATAATTTCAGGACGGTATCTCAGAATAAATTTGAGAACAAGCTTTGATGGTGATAAATAAGATTATGTGAAAACGGTAGCTTCAAATAAAAAATTTGAGGTTCTTGACCAATTTTTTTTTTCTCTCTACTCTCTCCGACCGAATATCCAATTAAGTATACTCAGTCGGGGAGAGTGTCCCTTTACTCTCAAAGGAGGCGTCCCCCACCCGCCGGCTATACGTCCGGCACGTTAGGTTGGCCTCCCTGGTCTCGGATCTTTTGTTTTACATTGCCTGCCTCTAATCCCCCGCTTTAGAGCCAAAGTCCGGCTATGCCGTCCCCCAGCGCCTCAGCAGGGAACCGGGACTCGGTCTTTTGGCCTCTAATCGACAGCGCCGACCCCACAAAGAGCCTTAGGCTCCCGCAGGGACGACCCCGCCGACCGCGACTTGGTCTTTTATTATAACCTAAACTCAAACTCCCCTGGAGTTCACCCCCTTCTCAGGTACCCGCACACCAAGGCGTACAGGCACTCCATGGAGTGACTGTCCGCCCTACCCTACTGCTTATACTCCCATTCTTCTGTCTTCATCCTCTTTGGCCCGCAGGACCTCCACGGCGAACCTGCGGAACCATTCCCGGTTCTCATTGTTGTACACCGACCGGTTTATGAGATTTTCTGGTGTAAGACCATTAATTACTATTTGACCTCTGTTAACAGCCCATCTTGGACATATGAACAACGTATGTTCGGCATCGTCGTTCTCTGGACAATAGATGCACTGCGGGGTGGCTCTCTTCCCGATCCTATACAGATACTGACCGAAAGAGCCGTGCCCCGTCAGTAATTGTGTCATGTAAAAATTGACATCTCCGAGTCTATTGTTATTCCAGGTTTTAATATTAGGGATTAGGCGTCTGGTCCATTCTCCCACTCTGGACCCTGTCCGCTCTTCTTGCCATTCTTGTTCTATATTCCCTTCCATCTCTTCTTTCGACATACCGCTGTGTCTGAGGGTTCTGGCTTTTATCTGAAGGTCTATGGGTAGGACCCCGGTCAGTACGCACAGCGCGTAATACGATACCGTACAGTAACTAGCAGCTACACGCAGCAATGCCAGTCTATGGACACTTCTCAACTTCTTTTTATTTCGCTGTATGTTCATCGCCGCCCCCCATATGGGAGCCGCATACAGTACCGTCGAAGTGATAGCCGCGGTTATCAATCTTCGAATAACCATTTTAGGTGTGCCGTGGTTTTGAAATAATCCTCTTAATCCCTTTACAGCAGGAGTAACTCTCCCACAAATCATATCAATATGCTTGCTGAACCTTAAACTTTTGTCCAGAAGTACCCCCAAGTATTTTGTTTCTTTTACTTCATCGATTCTCTGTCCTCTGATATTTAGATTCACACTTCTTAATGGTCTTCTACCCGAGAGGACCAGGCAACAGGATTTATTAGGAGCTATTTCTAATTTGTTATCTTCCATCCATTCATCTATTGTTCTAAGCGCTTGGTTTGCCTTGTTCTCCAGTTCATTAATATCTCTGTCTTCTACTAATATTGCGATATCATCCGCGTATCCTACTATCGATACCCCCGTTTTGTTTGTTCTTTTTGTTTTAAAAAAAAAAAAAAAAAAATTATTTCTTATGTGCGTTTACACTTCACTGTTTAGACCATTCATCACGCTCATATTCAGGATATATATTAGTTACGTGAAAAAAAAATATATTTTTGCTAAAAAGGTATAAAGTGAAAGGTTAAATTTTGTGAATTCCGTAAAGTTCATTTTGTAAATGTTTTATCAATATTTCATTTGTATTCAGTTAACCTATAAATACAGGGTGTCCCATATAAAACGCAACCCATCAATCACTCATCCATGAAATTTCAAAAGTCAAGCTTACTCCCCTACTCGTTACTGAAATGGACTCGTCCAACATCTGAACATCGCGGCGACGCAGTAGAACACTACCGATAGTAACAACAATGCAATCATAACGTTCAGTGTATTGATAGAGACAAGATGGTGTTTTCGCTAGATGAACGTGTTTTCATTGTCGAGTCGTACTTCAGTACGAAATCAGCGGTTGCAGTGCAAGATTTGTCTCGCCATAAGTACCCAGATAAACCGGCTCCTAACAAAACATCAGTATTAAGATTAGTCGCAAAATTTAGAGAGATCGGTTCTGTTAATAACAAGGAACACAAAAGATCTGCGTCAGTGTTGAATACAATCAAAGACCAATTACTTGCCTCGCCAAATAAATCGATCAGACGTTTGTCTGCTGAAATTAATTTTTCAAATTCGACTGTTCATCGGGCGACCGAACGATTACAATTACGACCTTATCGCATTCAAACGGTTCATCGACTTCTTGTTGAGTCCGACAAAGAAAAACCGCTACAATATTGTCAACAGTTCCGTCGATTTCTGCGTGAGGGAATTAATGTTATGGATTCGTTATTTTTCACAGATGAAGCGTGGTTTCATTTGGACGGCTACGTAAACAGGAGAATTTGGAGGGCAGAAAATCCCCACGTTTATCATGAAAAACAATTACACCCGCAGAAGTCAGGCGTGTGGTGCCCGATATCGCGGAAGAAAATAATCGGTCCTATTTTTTTCGAGTATACCATTAATGCAGAACGATATCAGGATATTTTATTTCAGTTCATCGCACTCTCGGAAGAGGAAGACAGACACTGCCGGCTACAACATGACTGTGCGACATCGCACTACGCAGGTTCGAGTGTTCTGATTTCGTCGAGGATTTCTTTGGTAATCGTGTTATCGGTCGAGACTTGTGGCCACTAAGATCTCCAGATTTGACTGCGGCACATGTTTTTCTACGAGGTTACCTCAAAGAAAAAGCCTACAGCAACAAACCACGAACACTTGAACGATTGAAAGTCAATATTGAACAAGTTGTATTAAATATCCAACCACAAACTTTGAAAAAAGTTGCAAGAAACGCTGTAAAAAGAATTGAAGCTTGTATTCAAGAAGATGGCGGCCACTTCCAACATTTACTCTAAATGGATGATAATAATAAATATTACATTTACATTTACACATGCCTTTTTATTATTTCAATACCTACCAATATAAGGTTGGGTTGCGTTTTATATGGGACACCTGTATATACTGAAATCTAGTAATAGCGAAGCATTGGCAGGTCAGCTAATTATTATATAAAATTTTTTCCTTCAATAAAAATATTTAAACGCAGTCGGGGAATTGTTTAATAGTAATTATCTTACATAAAAGAGCTCTTTAAATATTAAATAACTGCATTTAAATATTTTTGTTCAAGGATAAATCGATCTAAGACCTAGTGAGGACTTTAATCTTTAAATGTCTGCTATTTGTACAACATGAAAAATACATTTCAAAATTAATCCTCTCTCAAATTTGATTGTTCACTCATTATTTTATTTAGTAATTAAATACCGCATAAGAATCTTTCTTATTTTTTGTTTGATTTATTTATTATTTAAAATTCTTTTTTTTAATTTATAGTAGAAGTAATTTTAATTTTTAAATTGTTTTTATTGTTTTATTGTTATTATTTACTACTTGTAATAGATAAACGATTATGTTATATTGGATAAGTTAATAAAAGTTTCTGTGAAAAAAACTTTTCCAATTGTGTTTCAATTATATTTAGCTTCAAGTAAATGCCATTGTTATTAACCGGCATGAACCGCGATTATCCCACTTAACTTATCAATTACTTAAACAGCACGTACGGTATTCAGTTTACAGAAGAAAAAAAAATCGATAAGCGATATTTCCCAAATACGCTTGATAAGAACACAGTTGTGTGGTCTTAGTAAGAGAATGCAAAATGGTATAATACGGTCCACTTTACACGTGCGCGCACACATCAGTTTAAAATATTAGGTGGAAAACAAATGAGAGTATACAGTTACAATGTCCTCATCCTAAGATAAGTTGCAACAGTACTTATATAAGTAACACGACGGCACAGATTCCACATATGGTATTACAGATTGAATGATTCAGAAACCGGTTGCTTTCGTGTCCGACGCACGTGTGCTGTAATGATTGCAGAAACGAGTGAAAATAACAAACATATTGCCAGTAATTCACACGACAGAATTAATCGAATTAATGAATCGAATTAAAAACATAATAAAAACGAATCTTCGTCGATTTAAAAATCAGCTGTTTTGATAATTGTTACTATTTTTTACTAGGAATTTATTTTGGTTGTGTGTATTAAATAAATATTTGTTTCTATCTTAATTATTTATATCGATAAAACTTAAAATATCTGATGTGGGGTACCATATGACTTCCTTTTATACTTATTAATTTTTTTTTTCTTCAGTCATTTGACTGGTTTGATGCAGCTTTCCAAGATTCCCTATCTAGTGCTAGTCGTTTCATTTCAGTATACCCTCTACATCCTACATCCATAACAATTTGTTTTACATACTCCAAACATGGCCTGCCTACACAATTTTTTCCTTCTACCTGTCCTTCCAATATTAAAGCGACTAATCCAGGATGACTTAATATGTGGCCTATAAGTCTGTCTCTTCTTTTAACTATATTTTTGCAAATGCTCTTTCTTCATCGATTTGCCCCAACACCTCTTCATTTTTCACTTTATTCACCCGTCTATTTTTAACATTCTTCTATAGCACCGCATTTCAAAAGGTTCAAATCTATTCTTGTCAGATACTCCGATCGTCCAAGTTTCACTTCCATATAAAGCGACACTCCAAACATATACTTTCAAAAATCTTTCCCTGACATTTAAATTAATTTTTGATGTAAACAAATTATGTTTCTTACTGAAGGCTCGTTTAGCTTGTGCTGTTCGGCATTTTATATCGCTCCTGCTTCGTCCATCTTTAGTAATTCTACTTCCCAAATAACAAAATTCTTCTACCTCCATAATCTTTTGTGCTCCTATTTTCACATTCAGTGGTCCATCTTTGTTATTTCTACTACATTTCATTACTTTTGTTTTGTTCTTGTTTATTTTCATGCGATAGTTCTTGCGTAGGACTTCATCTATACCGTTCATTGTTTCTTCTAAATCCTTTTTACTCTCGGCTAGAATTACTATATCATCAACAAATCGTAGCATCTTTATCTTTTCACCTTGTACTGTTACTCCGAATCTAAATTGTTTTTTAACATCATTAATTGCTAGTTCCATGTAAAGATTAAAAAGTAACGATGATAGGGAACATCCTTGTCGGACTCCCATTCTTATTACGGCTTCTTCCTTATGTTCTTCAATTGTTACTGTTGCTGTTTGGTTCCTGTACATCTTAGCAATTGTTCTTTTATCACTGTATTTGAACCCTAATTTTTATTAAATGCTAAACATTTTATTCCAGTCTACGTTATCGAATGCCTTTTCTAGGTCTATAAACGCCAAGTATGTTGGTTTGTTTATCTTTAATCTTCCTTCTACTATTAAACTGAGGCCTAAAATTGCTTCCCTTTTCCCTATACTTTTCCTGAAACCAAATTGGTCTTCTCCTAACACTTCTTCCACTCTCCTCTCAATTCTTCTGTATAGAATTCTAGTTAAGATTTTTGATGCACGACTAGTTAAACTAATTGTTGTGTATTCTTCACATTTATCTGCTCCTGCTTTCTTTGGTATCATGACTATATCACTTTTTTTGAAGTCTGACGGATATTCTCCTTTTTCATAAATATTACACACCAGTTTGTATAATCTATCAATCGCTTCCTCACCTGCACTGCGCAGTAATTCTACAGGTATTCCGTCTATTCCAGGAGCCTTTCTGCCATTTAAATCTTTTAATGCTCTCTTAAATTCAGATCTCAGTATTGTTTCTCCCATTTCATCCTCCTCAACTTCCTTTATAACACCATTTTCTAATTCATTTCCTCCGTATAACTCTTCAATATATTCCACCCATCTATCGACTTTACCTTTCGTATTATATATTGGTGTACCATCTTTGTTTAACACATTATTAATTTTAATTTATGTACCACAAAATTTTCCTTAACTTTCCTGTATGCTCCGTCTATTTTACCAATGTTCATTTCTCTTTCCACTTCTGAACACTTTTCTTTAATCCACTCTTCTTTCGCCAGTTTGCACTTCCTGTTTATAGCATTTCTTAATTGTCGGTAGTTCCATTTACTTTCTTCATCACTAGCATTCTTACATTTTCTACGTTCATCCATCAGCTGCAATATATCGTCTGAAACCCAAGGTTTTCTACCAGTTCTCTTTATTCCGCCTAATTACTTAAGTTAGGAAAAGTCAAAAATTCAAAAAAAAAAGTTGATTCTGTGCTTTTTTTGGAAACATTCCCTCAAGACAACGGCAATCAAAAGGGGAGGTGCAAAACTAGATGTTACAACAGTCCTAAATCCAAAATTTCAACATTCTACAGCTAACAGTTTTTGAGTTATACGAGATACATACGTACATACTTCACGCCGAAACTAATCAAAATGGATTCAGGGATGGTCAAAATGGACATTTTACTTGATAATTTTTCGCGATCAGTATACTTCATTTATTTCATACAAGGAAGTAAAAACCTTCCAGGTATGTTTTTCTACGAGCAAAACAAAAAGGGCACCAGCCAAATTGGTATAGTGGTGAACGCTTCTTCACAAATCAGCTGATTTAGAAGTTGAAAGTTCCAGCGTTCAAGTCCTAGTAAAGGCAGTTACTTTACACGGATTTGAATGCTAGATCGTGGATACCGATGTTCTTTGGTGGTTGGGTTTAAATTAACGGCTCATCTAAAGAATGGTCGAACTGAGACTGCAGGAAACTACACTTCATTTACACTCATACATTTCATCCTCATTCATCCTCTGAAGTATTATCTGAACGGTAATTCCTGGAAGCTAAAAAGGAAAAGAAAAAAAAAAGTCGTTATCGTATTTTAAAATATGCTAAAAAATAGCGTTATGGGGTATAGTATAATGGGTAAGTTAATAATTTTTTCATAATTTTTAAATTTTTTCTCATAGAAGAGCGATCATGAGCTTTATTTTTATGTAAAATTGTGTTACTTTTTTACTGGTGAAATTAATGGATTTTATAAGTTTAAAAATAAAGAAAATATTGATGAAAAATTAGATATTTTTTTCCAAAACCACAGTGGTTTTTTCCAATAACAAGCAAAAAAGTTGCAAAGTTTACAAAATCAATCAAATATAAGTTTAAATTTTGATAAATGAAGCGTATTATACAAGATGATTCAAAGAAACGGGAAATTTTGAAAGTTGTGTTGGTAGCCGTGGGCGATTGGTACCACTTGATAAGTGGTGCCAGCCTCTCTAACCTTTCTTCTTCTTTTTACTCTTTAGCCTCCGGTAACTACCGTTTAGATAATTCTTCAGAGGATGATATGTATGAGTGTAAATGAAGTGTATAGTCTTGTACATTCTCAGTTCGACCATTCCTGAGATGTGTGGTTAATTGAAACCCAACCACCAAAGAACACCGGTATCTACGATCTAGTATTCAAATCCCATGTAAAAATATCTGGCTTTACTTTTCTTTTTTTTTTTTTTTTTACTTCCGACTTCAAAATCAGCTAATTTGGGAAGACGCGTTAACCACTAGACCAACCCGGTGGGTTCAGCCTCTCTAACCTAAGCTGCCATTTACTTGCAATGGATCCTTGGAGTGGTGCGCAACGTGCATTTGCTATCAAAGCGTTTTACAAAAACAATGACAGTGTGGGGGGAGCGCGTAGAGAATTTCTCCGTCATTTTAATCTGGGACGGCAAGACCGTGTTCCATCAACACATGCAATTAAAACATGGATATCAAATTTTGAGGAAACTGGTTCGGCAATGAAAAAGAAACCTCCAGGCCGTGAGCGAACAAAGAATGTTCACGAACTCCACATAGGTCAATCCGTCGTTTCTCAGCATCTTTATAATCGCATAGTTGAAGCGTTCGAAGAATGTTAGCGTAGGTCTTGCAATTCCATCCGTACAAGTTGCAGATCGTCCTGGAACTGAAACCGAACGATGCAGTTGTGCGAGCAATTAAAATTCTGTAATGTAATGCTTCAGAAGATAAACGATAACCAAGAGTTTGATCACGAACTGTGGATGTCAGACGAAGCGCATTTCCACCTCAATGGATTTGTTAACAAGCAAAATTTCAGGAACTATGCGCAAGAAAATCCTACGCAGCTACACCAGCGTCCGTTGCACAGCCAGAAAGCGACCGTATGGTATGCTATGTCATCTTACGGTGTTATAAGCCCTTATTTTTTGAGGATGACAACGGTCTTGCGATTACAGTGACGTCGGCTCGTTACGTAGCCGTGCCTGAAACCTTTGTTGTGGAACAACAAAACAGATTTCCACCGATTCTTAACACAGCCCGGTTTGAAAAAGACGGAGCAACGTCACATACTGCACGAATATCGATGGTAGATGTACGCCGACTGTTTGGACAATGTGTCATTTCACGAAACGGTGACATTATATGGCCTCCCAGATCGCCTGATCTCTCAGCTTGCGATTACTTTTTGTGGGATCACCTTAAAAGCAAAGTGTTCCACAGAAGACCTGCTACAACGGAAGAACTGAAGACAAAGATTCGAGAAGCGATGCGGAAATTCCAGTTGAGATGTTACGTCGAACCGTGAACAATTTAACGAAGAGACTTCGTGAGTGTTTACGTAGAAGAGAAGGTCACCTGGAAGATGTCATCTTTAAAAAATAAACTAAAATGTATGTATCCTAAAATGGCAACATTTGTACAATTACATGAAATAAAATTCATTTTCTAAAAAAAATTTTTCATTAACGTTATTTAATTTTTTAAATTTCCCGTTTCTTTGAATCATCCTATATATATAGTTTTATTTAATAGTAAAAATCTTTTCCATTTAAATAGAATTTTAAACTTTAAATACCACACGTTTAAAATGCTAAATGCCATTTAATTTTTAAAACATATTTTTCTTTTACGTAAATAATTATATTAATAGTTCTGTTTTTAGTCTCAGTTCTATAATTATTAATTTTAATTTTTTCACAATTTACATTTTAATTATTATTAATTTAGGACTAAAAATATTTATGAAGTAATAAATATAGGTTTGTTTTTTCTTTAACTTAACGACTTTAACTTCGTAGATTAAAATCCAATGAATCGTTTGTAATCACCTGTACAATATACAGAATGTTTCTAAAGTAGTGGGCTGGCTATACTATTTCAGATTCTACTAGTAAAACTAAACAAAGAAAATCCTTAAAGGAAAGTTGCCATTTTTCCTTTGTTCTATCCCTGTTTACTATTTTGTTATTTTTATAAAAAAAATTATATCTCAAGTCCGGATTAATATTTGTTAAGCAACTTGGTAATAAAGGTTTACACTTAGCACTTAAATACCTTCGCGAATTACAAAATGGCGGCCGTGTTTATTATGGAATTCGTTATACCTGTATAAATATTACTTTTATCGAAATTTTTTATTTGCTAACATATTAAGTCTTTTATTTTGAACAAAATGACATTTTATTTTTTTTAAATCGTTTAACAAATTGTCGATTTATTAGAGAAAATCGATGTTGTAATTTTGTGTCTGTTTTCATGTCCTCCACTTTACGTTCAATTCGATGAAATATTAATTGTTTTTATTTGTTTTTACTTCTAGTATGTATCAAATTAAGTAATAAAGTTTATTATTAAATAATAATAAAACAATTGATATTAATTTTTCACTTGTGAATAATTCTAAACACCGACCATTAGTATTGATCATCTTACTTGACAATGTAAAAATGAAGGTTCCTTCAACAGAAATGGTGTTCAAAACTATCAATCTGGAGCGACGAAAATCCTCACGGTACCTTCCAAAGTAGCCAACAACAAAGATTTCCCTGAACATATGGGCAGGTATTCGTAATGATATACGAGGTGCGACAATAAAGTAATGAGACTGATTTTTCTTTGCAAGATGTGGCAATCCTGCAGCTTGCGTAGGCACACCATCTTTGACCTCGGTCTATAAGCTACTTCTAGTCCAAGCGGCAGATTGATGCAACTACTCAGTCGTGAGTTGTGCTGTAATAAGTGAACATGTGTTTGTGTCTCTCGTCAAAGAAATGAAACCGCAAAATATTGCGCAACGGTATGCCATTTCTTTTTGCGTTAAATCGGGTGAAAACGCGACAACTTACGGTAAGCTTCAGAAAGCTTCTGGAGATGAGGTTATGTTAAGTTTTTTGGTGGCATAAAATTTTTAGTGAAGGCAGAACGAATGTCGAAGATGAAGACCGCAGTGGACGACCATCGACCTCACGGACAGATCTCAACTTGACCAGGGTGCGTGAAATCGTACGATCTGATCGATGATTATCCGTGAAAATGATCGCAGAAGAACTCAACATCGATCGAGAAACCGTTTGTCTAATATTAACTGAAGATCTTGGTACGAGAAGGATTTGTGCAAAAATGGTCCCCAAAAATCTCACACAACAACAGCGAGAAAGACGGAAAAATATGGCAGCCGATCTGTTAAAGCAAACGGAAATCAATTCAGATTTGTTAAGACGTGTTATCACCGGTGATGAAAGTTGGTTTTTTCAATACGATCCATAGATAAAACGCCAAAGTTCGCAATGGTGCTCAAAGGGATCACCCAGACCAAAAAAAGCTCGCATGTCAAAGTCAAAAGTGAAATGCACGCTTGTGTGCTTCTTCGATTCAAAGGGAATTGTTCATAAAGAGCGGGTACCTCCTGGACAAACAGTTAACCGATATTTCTACAAAGAAATTTTAGAAAGACTTCGTAAACGAGTTCTTCGTGCCCGTGCCAACATCGCTGATAATTGGATTCTGCATCACGATAATGCGCCATCCCATACTGCTCTGTCAGTACAGTCATTTTTAACCTAAAAACAAATTTCAGTACTACCACAGCCACCTTAGTCACCAGATATCGCTTCGTGCGACTTTTTTCTATTTCCAAGAGTCAAAATGGCGGTCAAGGGACATCATTTTCAAACAACACAAGATGTCCAAAAAGCTGTGACGAGGGTCTTGGAAGATATTACAGAAGATGATTTCCAGAAATGTTACCGTCAATGGCAGAAGCGCTGGAATAAGTGTGTGCAATCAGAGGGGAATTACTTTGAAGGAGATAACACTAAACATCATTACTAAAACCGTAAGCAACATTTTTTTTCACATCAGTCTCATTACTTTATTGTCGCATCTCGTATATATGTTGGGTGATGAAATTCTACCAAATCGTTTAATGGAGAAAATTATCTTGCTCACTTAACCGAAAATCTTCCACATTTTTTGGAAGACCTACCTGTTCAATTAAGAGGAAATATGTGGATTCAACACGATGGACCTCCAGTATGTTTCAGTCAGTCGGTATCAGATTTCCTGCATGAAACTTTCCATGAAAAACGGATATGCCGTGGAGTGTCAGTACCCTGGCCTGCCCGATCACCTGACTTACACCCTCTTGACTTCTACCTGTGGGGCCACTGGAAACATATTATTGTTTATTCGACTTAACATTGAGGATTTTCAACAAAGGATTCAAAATGGCTTTCAAGAAATTAGGAATACTCTCGGAATTTTTGAACGGTCAAGACAATCTTTCAGTAAAATAATGGAGACTTGTGTAATTTCTAATGGTGGACACTTTGAACATCTCTTATAATTTTTACAAACTGTTAACTGTTTAATTACACCTAATGTTCTACAACAACTAACGTAAGATTATCACAGGCAGTTGTTTTATTTTTTTAATTATTAGGTATATTATTGTGAGAAAATTATAACTTAATTTGATACTACAATTAACAATAAATAAAAACAATAAATATTTTATCGAATAAACATAAATGGATGACATGAAAACAGGCAGAAAATTACATCAATTTTCTGTCGTAACTCGGCTATTTGTTAACCAATTTAAAAAAATAAAATGTCATTTTGTTCAAAATAAAAGGCTTAATATTTTAGTATATAACATAAATTTTGATAAAACTAATATTTATGAAGATATAATGGAATGAAAAATAAAAATGGCCGAACATGGTGTTGGATGCTCGATATATATAAATGAAGAAGCCCACTTTTGGAGACTGCCAGATGTGGCCAGTGTCTACACGGCAGAACTCACTGCAATTCAACAAGCTCTTCGCTACACTGAACACTATTGCGAAGAGAGAGTGCTAATATGTTCCGATTCATTAAGTGCACTCGTCGCAATTCGGAACAAGAACATTAAGGATGTCCTAATTGCAAACATCCTGTCCATTTTATACGTACTAAAACAACGAGGACTGCGATGCGTATTTGTATGGACTCCGGGGCATGCTGGTATTACAGGTAATGAAATCGCAGACGAAGCTGCCAGAAAGGCAACAGTCTGCGATGATTTGGATACATTTCCTGTAAGAGTGGCAGATGTTAAAAACCGTCTAACAAACATTGTAAAAAACAAGTTTAAATACAAAATTAAACTCAGTAAAAACTTCTCCTTATAAATGGAAAAGCGAGTTGACTCGCCGAGAACAAGTAGCGGTGACCAGACTTAGAATCGGTCACACGCGATTAACAAATTTATATATGTTAACCGGCGAAGTGAGACCAATGTGCGGTGTTTGTAATAAAACACTGACAATCAAGCATCTAATAGAAGAGTGTACCATATATGAGGACCTCAGAAAGAGGTTCCGTCTTACAAATAATATTGGTGCTGATCTGGATAATGGAAATTTAGAAAATATAGTTGCATTTTTACACGCCAGTGGACTTCTTAAAAGTCTATAAAATGGAAGCTGTGGTAAAAGATACTCTAAGCGGTAGTTTTATATATACATATAAGGGAGTCTCGAAGCGTGGCACGTATAGTGACGGGAGGTAGCCCTCTTGCCTAATCCATTTTGGCTCACCTGCATTCAAGAGCAGTGAGTCGGGGTGTGTCCGATGATGGCATGGGGGACCCTCAAGGGTGGATTGAGGACGCGAGGCTATGGGTGTACGCCGTGCATGCCTATGGCCTGATATAAGAAGGATTCAACTGCCACGGCACCCTGGCACGACTGATATACTGCTCAACGGCGGTTCTGGTCGCCCCGAGGGTGCTTAAACAAACTATAAATGAGACTTCGTAGAAGAAAGAAAGAAAGATATGGTATTGATAAGTTTAATTTTAATTTCATGATCTTTTGAGAACCTATCTCAAATTTTAATATTGGGGCCCTTTACACCCCGTAAGTGTTTGTGATTGTCCTTGTCTTTTATGTTTTAATGTTTATTGTGAAGTTTGTTTTTAAATAAAATGTAAGGGCCCTTTACACCCTTACATATGACGATCCTGATGGAGATAATAATTTCTTTTAAAGAATGTGACGAGGGCTAATGACCTTAGCAGTCGATTCCCGTAAAAATTCAGTTAAAAAAAAAAAAAAAAAAAAATGGCAGCCATTTTGTAATTCGCGAAGGTATTTAAGTCTGGATTTTTTTATCTAATTTTAAAATTGTATTACCAATACGCTTACCACATATTATTATGATTCCTCTATCCGAATTCGGGATATAACATTTTTATATATATAAATAACAAAATGGCGGAGAAGGGAAGAACGAATGAGAAATCGCCATATTTTCTAAGGATATTTCTTGTTTAGTTTTACAAGTAGAATCCGAAAACGTATAACCAGCTCACCATTTTACAAACACCCTTTATACATATATAAATACATATTTAAACGAAAGTTTTATGTAACACATTTTATTTTAGATAAAATTTCGTATAAATTACTGTATGCGCGCGCGTTTTAGTTACAATCATTGAAATAAAACAAACCAAAAATATTATATTTAAATAAAATGATAAATATTTTTAATTAAGCCGTGCATGAGAAAAATTCGCTTGACGGGAAAGTTATACAATTGTGAGTTGTTTCTGATGCACATCATTTTATTTAAATATAATATTTTTTAGTTTATTTAATTCATTCATTCTAATTAAAGCGCGCGCGCATACCCCGTATTTAATTCGCGCGGCTGTGGAGGTACAAGCGGCGACGATCGATACTAATTTCCCAACATAAATAGAAAAAATTTCGCTTGTACCGTTGGAAGACAGGTGTAGTTACGACGCTTAACGCACCAGATATCGAGTAAAGCGAGCGATCGAGTTCAGAGACCCAGCCAGACCTAATTACTTCTGTACATTTTAAATATCATTAATTTATTTAATTTTACCACTCACCTATGACGTCACAAAATAAAAATAACTTACACCATTTATCGGGTGGTGGGGCAATTTTGAAAAAACGTTGTTTTTTTTTTGTAAATGTATTTATTTTTTAATCGTTAACAAACGTGTTTAAGAAAAATAAGACCTTGATTAGACAAAATCTGGAAATGGTGAGGGTAGCCTTGCTCTATACTCTCACCTCCTCGATCTTGTTTAAGTTAAAAATTTAATTGCATCAATGCCCGTAAATATAAAAGTAATCTGACCAATTTTGGTTAAAATCGGTCCAGTAATTCTGGAGTAATACGGTGATTTACAGGCCACAAATAGAACACACATTTGTACAGGGTCATTCAAGGCAACCGGATGTTTTTAAAATAGTCATAAAAAATTGAATATTTACTTTAAAAAAGTTTTATTGGTACTGAAACACTTTTTAAATCAAAGCATTTGTTACTTACTCACGAACGATAAATTATGTCCGACAAGTGATGTCCATTTTGGGCAATATATTGTGCAGCCTTTCACGATAACTGGCCTCAATTCTTTGCAGCATGTCTACATCAATCTGGGTGACGTGATGACGAATTGCGATCTTTAGGTCCTCAAATGTACGCGGTTTATTGCCGTACCGCTACGAAGTGGTCTCTCGTGAAGCTGATGTGGGTTTCTTTCTGCCCGATACCGGCAATTATGTTTGTTTACGAAGCCATTCGGATGAAAATGGGCTTCGTCACTCATTAACGATAACAAATTTTCATTTTCTTCAATAACGGTAAGCATTTGTCGACAAAATTGTAATCGCTGCGTGATATCTTGCTTGTTTAAGTGGTGCACGACGGCTATCTTGTAAGGATGGAAATGCAGGTCTGTATGCAGAATTCGTCTTATAGTACTTGTGCTCATTTGAAGCGCTGCTGAATCCTCTGAATAGAGCGGCGTGGGCTTCTGACAATGGCTTCCCTTACTCGTTCGATGTTCTCCGGAATGCTAGCGGTTCGTCGGGGACCCGTTGGTTTTTTCATCAATATTGAACCGCTTGTTCGAAGTTTGTTTACCCGTCGCAATATTGTGTTACGAGAAGGGACGCTTGCGTTACGATGGATATTAAACAAGCGGCGGAAATCTCGCTGAACAGCAGTTACGGTTTCATCATTTCGCACAAAACTGTCATACGCGTACAGGCGTTGGTCTAGCGTCCACGGCTCCATCTAAACGACTAAAATGTAAATGGTATGAACAAAGGAAACGTCAGACACCAGCCACGTGCCCCTCCCACCACGAACGCCCGAGTACAACCCACTTCAAAAACATCCGGTTCCCGTTAATGATCCTGTACATACGGACATATGGAAAATTTCTCTCCAGCTTTTAGGGGTTCCTTACGTATCAAAACGTCAAGATCCAGTAAAAACCGCATAAAGACCAAATGGGACCGATTACATTACTTTCCCTTCTACGGCTACAACGCTATGTAGACCGGAAAGTAAAAGTTTTCTTTTTTTCCTGTTTATACTCCGGTGAATTACCGTTCAGGTATTAGTTCAGAGGATGATATGTAGGAATGTAAACGAAGTGTAGTCTTATACAGTCTCAGTTCGACCGTTCCTGAGATGTGTGGTTAATTGAAACCCAACCACCAAAGAACACCGGCGGTATCCACGATCTAGTATTCAAATCCGTGTAAAAATAACTGGCTTGAACGCTGGAACTCTCGATTTCCAAATCAGCTGATTTGGGAAGACGCGCTCACCAGTAGACCAACCCGGTGGGTTGAAAAGTAAAACTAGATTGAAGTTTGTTTACTGGTAATAAATTGGCTATACCCATTAAAATTCAGTACATATAAAATATCTGCTACAAATACGGCATATAAAAAAATTTAATTGCATGCTAAATTGTTTTGATTATATGCACTTTTCCGTTACGTTTTATTCAGCGTTAATCTCTTGGCCTCGCTTGATTCTTACATCCCACGTACTCAATTATATATGAAATATACTCTAATCTTTGTCTTCCTATTCTATTTTAACATCCTATGATAACTTTAACGTCGCAGTTATGTTAAAATAATATTTCACTTTGAAACAGCTTCGTCACAATTGTAATTTTTAGCTATTTCTTTTTATATTTAACAGGAAAAGAATTATTTATTTTATATATATACATATCTGGGGTAAGATATTTCGAAAAATTGTATTTGTACTCTCTGTAATTGTATCTGACTCTCATTCACAAATGTGTTACTTACATAGAAAGAAACACCACTGGAAAAAATTGACCCGCAAGATGGCAGTGCGATAGATATATTTAGAAAAATTGTATTTATGAACCGATATAAGTTGTATTCAAAATATATATTACTTACGTGAAAAATAAATATTTTGGCAAAAACTATACCCGGTAGGTGGCGCCGGTGTCGAGATATTTACGAAACAAATATACAAGCAGACGTTCTTCTTCTGTATATATAACAGGCAATAATCATGTGTATGTCCACTAGACTAAAAAACTGCTGGACCGATTTACACGCGGGGGAAAAGCGAGAATGGGAAAAAAAGGGAGATAAGGAAAACGAAAAAGGGAAAAAAAAGAAAAGAAAATTGGAAAAGGGGAAAGAAAGCAAAAGGAGGGAAAAAGGAAAAGGGTAAAAGGAAATAGGGAACTGGGGAAAGGTGAAATGGGAAAATTTGAGAAAAGGGAAACAGGTAAATTAAAAAAGCTGGAAAGGGAAGAAGGGAAGAGTGATAAACTGAAAGGTTAAATTTTGTGAATACGGTAATGTTCAATTTTTTTAATGTTTTAGGAAAATTTCAATTTAGTTCAATTAATCTACATATATATATATATATATATATATATATATTACAAAAGCGAAGCACTGCCGGGTCTGCAAGTATATATATATATAAATATATATTTTATTTTTTTTTTGTCTTCAGTCATTTGACTGGTTTGATGCAGCTCTCCAAAATTCCCTATCTAGTGCTAGTCGTTTCATTTCAGTATAACCTCTACATCCCACATCCCTAACAATTTGTTTTACATATTCCAAATGTTACCTGCCTACACAATTTTTTCCTTCTACCTGTACTTCCAATATTAAAGCGACTATTCCAGGATGCCTTAGTATGTGGCCTATAAGTCTGTCTCTTCAAGACTCATACAAGAACAAAACGAAAGTAATGAAATATAGTAGAAATAGCAATGATGGACCACTGAATGTGAAAATAGGAGGAGAAAAGATTATGGAGGTAGAAGAATTTTGTTATTTGGGAAGTAGAATTACTAAAGATGTACGAAGCAGGAGCGATATAAAATGCCGAATAGCACAAGCGAAACAAGCCTTTAGTAAGAAATATAATTTGTTTACATCAAAAATAAATTTAAAAGTATATGTTTGGAGTGTCGCTTTATATGGAAGTGAAACTTGGACGATCGGAGTATCTGAAAAGAAAAGTTTAGAAGCTTTTGAAATGTGGTGCGCTATAGGAGAATGTTAAATATCAGATAGGTGGATAAAGTGACAAGTGAAAAGGTATTGCGACAAATAGATGAAGAAAGAAGTATTTGGAAAAATATAGTTAAAAGAAGAGACAGACTTACAGGCCACATATTAAGTCGCTGTAATATTAGAGCGACAAGTAGAAAGAAAAAACAGTGCACGCAGGCAACGTTTGGAGTATGTAAAACAAATTGTTAGGGATGTAGGATGTAGGGGGTATACCGAAATGAAACGACTAGTACTAGATAGAGAATCTTGGGGAGCTGCATCAAACCAGTCAAATGACTGAAGACAAAAAAGAAATTAAGCGCCTTATAATACCTATTCTACTTTATATCAGTCGAAACAATACAATTTTTCCAGTTTTTCTTAAGTTTTCTATAATAATAATTAATGAAAATACATACACACAGGCGATAAATAACGTTAAAATGTATATCTGATAGATCATTCAAAGTTTAGAAATCAACAAAATAAATAATTGTTTAATTTTTAAAAAACCTTTCCACCTGTTTAATACTAGCCTCGGACCTTTAAATCTTTTTTAAATGGATTTTAAAGTGTATTTAAATGTTTCCTTCATTAAAAGTATACATTTTATGAAAACAGGTCAAAAGTGTTAATTTAATCTTTTAGTTACGTAATCTATAATTTCTTTGTAAAATATCTATTTTATTTATATATTTACTAGCTCTACCCGCCACGCTTCGCTGTGGCACATTGTGATTGCAAGGATGAGAAATGAGAAACAAAGCAAAGCATACGTTTCATTTTGCAATACTTGTGGATATACAATATTTTTTTTATTTTTCCACTGTCTGCGTAGATATAAAGGCTATCTGGTTTGCCGACTCGGGAACACGCAACATACAGTTGTCCGTCCATGTGAGAATCAATCCGGATCTAAATTCTAAACCACACAATTCTTAAGATTGACCTTGAGCTTTATTGATTGTGATTGAAAATGTCAATCGAATTGCAATCTTTTAAATTAAAATGGTGTATCGGTCGGGATTATGTGTATTCGAGGAATGAGGACATCTTCACCTTTGAAAGGACCCGTTAAAATCGTTGCTTCCACTACGTTATCAATCAATTTCTTAACTGCAAGTCGCGTGCCGTTGCAGAGTTTTGGTTGATTAATATTCCGCAACAGGATAATTGTCATTTTTTGATCGAACCGTTGCTAGAATCAATCTAATGAGGAATGTTTTCCCAGTTCCTCCTGACGCATCCAAGAAAAAGGTCCCCCCCCCCCCCAAACCCGTCATTTATCATTTGCATTATGCGATCATAAATGCCTTTCTGTTCACGCGTTAATTTGGGAATGTTTGATCGGACATATGACTGAAGATCACCAATGTTGTAACTCTGTTCACGGCGTAAATCCATATCATATGAAGCGATCGCAGCTCGAGTGGGTGCTGGCATTCCCAATCGACTAAGAACTTTATTTGCAATAGCTAAGCACTTGTCTTCAATATTTATCAATGTTTCGTTGTAAATGCCTTCTGTAAATTCCAAGGTCATATTAGTATTTTCTAGGCGTACTATATGCAAAATATCCTCAGCCATATGCGATCGATATCTTTCCCATAACTCTGTGGGAGATGAAGGGAAGCAAGCGGTCAATATAATTGCGAATAATGGGCGAATTTGCTTTGGATGTGCAGTGTTGCACGCGTTATTAATTCATATATCCCACTGTTGGTCGTTTTCTAATAAATTCAGAGCTTGGTGAAAGGCGCAGCTCAATCACGACACGATCACATAAAAGTAGCTCGATTAAAGTGAATATTTAATACAGATTGTATAATAATCTGAATCAGATGTTTCACATGTGACTGCGGTTGTCGTTAGCTAGTATGGCGAGTGTTCCCCTCGCTTCCGGCAGATGGCGCGGTCACTGGTACACAGCTGACGGTTAAAAAAAATGTTTTCTCGCGGTCGCGGGTATGTGACTGATGCGAAAAATAGATAAAAACAATCTTTGATGCGGGTTATATATCGTGCTAAAATTTGAGCAGTGTACAACGGGATTCTCGAGTATGAATCTACTAATGAATTACGGTCTCCAAAGAAAACAAAACCCCGCAGGTCAATTGAGAAAAAGGTGAGATTTTGATAAAAACGCTATTCGTAAAAAAATTTACACGAATTTGAATTATTTATAAATAGTTTAGCGGTGCATTATGTCCTTTGGAAGAGAATTCGGTTATTGCCTTCGACAAACGAAAAGAATTCCAGCCGCGTTATATAAAAACAATGATATCAAAATGCGGCTTCGTTCGAAAGGAATAATTTTTGAAGAGGTTTAAGTTAATGTTCAATCATTGCAAAGGGTTTCGCGTATTAAAAGTAATTATAGTCCGTATAAAATTGGTTTGACACACAACGCTATATTGGTAAGTGGTGTTTTTATTCGGCTCCTAACGAATATGTTTGCCGGCCTCCGTGGCGCGAGTGGTAACGACTCTGACTTTAATCCGGTGGTTCCGAGTTCTAATCCCGGTCAGGCATGGCATTTTCATACGCTATAAATCATTCATAACATCATCTGAAGCAATGCATAATGGTGGTTTCGGAGGTTAGAAAAAACAAAAAAAAAGAATACTTAGTTGTGTGGTTTCAGTGTTACTATTTGTGAATTTTGTTCTTTGCTTAAAGAACGTTAAATGACCAAAAAACGTTTGTTTGGTCATATATATGTAAAAAAATAACCTAACAAAGGATTTTTTGGTCATTATGTTGGGATATTATTTTCTGTGTATTTGGTTATTTCGATTTTTTTTGTTTGCATAGTCTTAAGTCTATCTGGGCTATAAGAAATGTTTTAGCTGTTAAATATAATTCAAAGAAATTTGCTACTTAATCAGT
The DNA here is from genome assembly GCF_047948215.1 of Lycorma delicatula. Taxonomy (NCBI): domain Eukaryota; kingdom Metazoa; phylum Arthropoda; class Insecta; order Hemiptera; family Fulgoridae; genus Lycorma; species Lycorma delicatula. The sequence goes on along the minus strand of NC_134458.1, from coordinate 191,712,365 downwards.
TGTGATTTTGTTTACATTGGCAACGGCCATACGGGTTCTTTGTGATCGGTCGTTGTGTTTGACAGCGGCCATCTTGCATTGATCTGATTGGTTTTCCTTTGTTTACATTTCCATCTGATTTATTAAAAAACTGCACACTTATTTATTATCCCTCTTATTTATTAAAAAACTGTACAAATTAATAATAGATAGATAGATTTATTAAAAATAGATGAAAACAATCTCTGATGCGGGTTATATATCGTGCTAAAATTTGAGCTCAATCGGTGCAGAACATTTTGAGTTTTTGAAGCCGTACACAAACGAACTTAACATTTTTATATATATATATATATATATATAGATATATAAACCTTTGAACTGACGGTGGTTTTGGGATCTGGAGGTGGGGAAATGCGAAGATATTGAAATTTACCGGAAGTAGAGAGAGAGAGAGACAGAGCGATAGACTAACAGAGAGGGTGAGACACATACAAATATGCAGTGAGAGAGAGAGAGAGAAAGAAACAAAGAAATAGTTAGGGTGTGAGAGGTAGGCAGACAGAAGACAGAAGGAAGGATAGAATGGGGGAGAAGAAAAAGCAGTGGGAGAGTAAGTCAGAGAGAGAAAAAGGAACAGGTAGACAGAAAGAGAGTAAGCTAGCGCGAAGGAGAAAATGTGACAGAGGTTTGAAATCAAATGAAGTCGTTTATTACAGTTTATGCGTATCGAATTTGATCTATTATCAATTAAATAAATTTCCAGTAGATATTGCTAGTTTAATATTACCGATTTCTTACGATAAAATAAGTATTAAAAAATAAAAGTAAATAAAATCCGTTACACTAAAATTAGTGACTGGAGGTGAACGACATAGAAATTAAAATTTTCCTAACAATTTAAAATAACGTGATTCAACAATATATGTAATAAGCAAAAAAAAGTAAAAAAAAAAAACTAACGGTCAAGTAAAACATGAATCATGCGTGAGCGTACTTAATTCACTACTATTTAAGCGGGTGTGGTAGAACAACGGAAAGATGGGTGGGTGTCTAGTGAATCTAGATAAATAAGGATTAATGTAATTCTCAATTAGTAACGCCCAGTATAGTATTTTTTTTGAATTATAGGATAATGACTTTCTAAATTACAGGGCTACTATTGATTAATAAAATCATATTTGAAAAATATCACAACAGGAAGTGTAACACACAATTTTAAATTCTCAATAATCTATACTATTATACAGAGCGTTTTTAAAATGGAGGGCTGGCTATACTTTTTCGGATAGTACTTTTAAAATTAAACAAAAAATAATCTTAGGAAAAATAGCCGTTTGGACGTTATCATCGCCCGGAAAATAAATAAATAAATAAATAAAAGTAATTAAAATTGTTACATAAAATTAAAACTTAAAACTACTATCACAGGAAACAAAATCCGGAATGCGTGTAAAAGGTTGTTCTGAAGGGCAGCCATACCAGAAGCGGATGAAGAGCTTCTACACAACCTCTCCTTTTTAAAACTTACAAGTAAGATAAAATAACCCAGCAATTGCGACTCCTCCGGAAAAGGGGACGCATTGCTCCCTCCTTACAGGTAGTGCCCCGTTGTGGCGTATTCCTGCTAGCCTATTAAGCGTTAGCAACGAAAGGACTTCAGTGGACGGTCTGAAGGGGAATTACGTCGGGAGGACAGGCTTTATAAGCCTAGCCTTTCGCGGTCGGCCCATGAAATGGGTTCGATAACGCTGGTTCAACAACGGATTGGAATGCAACTAAATCCGACTTAAAATACTAAATAATAATAAAGAAAACTTGAAAAATTAGACCCGCTAACTAAAAATAAAACTTAAAAAACGCCCGATAGAATCACCCAGCAGCAAGGGACTCTGTCCAGGTTCTGCGATAAAGTAGGGAGTAATAAACTCCCGCCAACTTTGCATTCCGCATTCCGTGTAAAAGGCCCATTCTCGGATAACAAAAACACTAACATGTAACTTAAAACTACGTTAAAAACTATCATATTAAAAATAAGTAAAACTTAAAACTAAAAAGAAATAAAACTTAAAACTATTATGTTTAAAGTCTTACAACTAATATCACAGACGAATTTAAAAAACATAAAAAAAAAAAAAATGAATACATATATATATATATATATATATATATATATATATATATAAAAAATTCCGATAGGGAGTGTAAAAGGCTCGCTACTCGGATAACAAAAACAATACATAAGACTAGAGTAATTAAATTTTTTGTATTAACCCTATGCTACGCAAAAACAGAAACAGCCGGTCTAAAACCTCTTATCATTACACAAGATACCACGGATATTACTGGGTAGTTTAAATTTACGACGCAATGCCGCATAACAAATGCAGTCCACGAGTATGTGGTGCACAGTCACGCGGCAGTTGCATCGTGTGCATAGAGGTGGTTGTCCTCTTGTAAACAAGTACTCGTGTGTGACCCTCATGTGTCCTATCCGCAATCGACAGAGAACTACTTCCTCACGCCGGGGTTTTCTGTATGAGGAGTCCCATGGTAACACAGAATCTTTAATCTGACGGAGTTTATTATCAACGGTAGCCGTCCAATCACCTTGCCACCTTGTTCTTAATAATTGTTTTACATAGTTAATGAAATCAGAAGTAGCAACTCGGGTGGTGAAAGGAGGCTGGTTACGTGCTTCTTTGGCAGCGGAATCTGCATGTTCATTACCTGGAATCCCTACGTGGCTAGAGACCCGGCAGAAACTTTATTCTGTGTTGCGATTATTCAACTCAGCGATTGCGTTGTAAATTTCAATGACGATAGGATGTTTGGAATAAAAGTTTTTTAAGGCTTGGAGAGCACTACACGAGTCACTGCAAATAAGAATTTTTCTATATTTAGGGTTAATGATGTTTAGAGCCTTATTTATAGCGTATAATTAAGCGGTAAACGCACTCGTTATACCGGGTAGACCAAACATATAAGTTCTCTCATTGACAACAAATGCACAGCCAACTGTATCGTTTTGTTTCGATCCATCAGTGTATACAACCGCGTCTGGTTTCATCTTGGAGAGAACACACTGAAACATTTGCTGAAAGACAATAGATGGTGTTGATTGTTTATTGTATGTAGTCAGGTCAAAATTAAAATTTATGAGGTTTATTCTCCATGGAGGATATGAGCAAGCATATCAAGCAGGAAAGAATGACGGTGTGTCAACATTTATATGCTGCAGCAGACGCCAGGTACGGACACCTACAGGTGAGACGTGGATGGTCCTCATACTTTCCTAGATTAGGATTTCTAAAGACAGACTCAAGAACCGGGTGATTTGGCTGTCCTCCGAGACGAGCAAAATAAGATAATAACAGCTGGTCTCGTCTATCCCAAAGTGATGGTTCACCACAGTATACAAGTAAGCTTGCGACAGGACTTGATCTAAACGCGCCTGTGGCAAGCCGAAGGAAAGCATGATGTACACTATCCAGCATTTTAAGCACGGTTTGACGAGCTGAAGAGTAGGTGATACAACCATAATCTAAACGGGAGCGAACAAAGGAATAGTAAAAACGTTATCATCCATGATCTATCGGCTCCCCGGTTGGTGTTAGTAAGGACTCGCATCATATCTAGAATTTTGGAACATTTTGTTTTCAATTCTTTTAAATGTTTGACCCAAGTATGTTAATGTAATGTTCTCCCACTGTTAGCCATTTTCTTATTTTTATATAAAAATTGATATCTGAAGTTCGGATAGAGGAATCACATTAATATTCGATAAGCGTCTTGGTAATAAAGTTTAAAAATTAGCAAAAAATCAGGAATTAAATACCTTAAAAAATTATAAAATGGCGACCATTTATATTTTTCAATCTGTTATTTCTCCGTAAATATACATTTTATGAAATTGTGTCATTAGTTAAATTAAGCCTTTTATTTTGAACAAAATGACATTTTATTTTTAAAAATCGGTTAACAAATAGACGAGATATGGTAGAAAATTGATGTTGTAATTTTTTGTTTGTTTTCATCAGCTCCAAATTCGTTAAATTCGATTAAATATTAATTTTTGTCAATTCTAGTATGTATCAATTTTTTTTTGTCTTCAGTCATTTGACTGGTTTGATGCAGCTCTCCAAGATTCCCTATCTAGTGCTAGTCGTTTCATTTCAGTATACCCTCTACATCCTACATCCCTAACAATTTGTTTTACATATTCCAAACGTGGCCTATCTACACAATTTTTTCCTTCTACCTGTCCTTCCAATATTAAAGCGACTATTCCAGGATGCCTTAGTATGTGGCCTCTCTTCTTTTAAGTATATTTTTTCCAAATGCTTCTTTCTTCATCTATTTGCCGCAATACCTCTTCATTTGTCACTTTATCCACCCATCTGATTTTTAACATTCTCCTATAGCACCGCATTTCAAAAGCTTCTAATCTTTTCTTCTCAGACACTCCGATCGTCCAAGTTTCACTTCCATATAAAGCGACACTCCAAACATATACTTTCAAAAATCTTTTCCTGACATTTAAACTAAATTTTCATGTAAACAAATTATATTTCTTACTGAAGGCTCGTTTCGCTTGTGCTATTCGGCATTTTATATCGCTCCTGCTTCGTCCATCTTTAGTAATTCTACTTCCCAAATAACAAAATTCTTCTACCTCCATAATCTTTTCTCCTCCTATCTTCACATTCAGTGGTCCATCTTTGTTATTTCTACTACATTTCATTACTTTTGTTTTGTTCTTGTTTATTTTCATGCGATAGTTCTTGCGTAGGACTTCATATATGCCGTTCATTGTTTCTTCTAAATCCTTTTTACTCTCGGCTAGAATTACTATATCATCAGCAAATCGTAGCATCTTTATCTTTTCACCTTGTACTGTTACTCCGAATCTAAATTGTTTTTTAACATCATTAACTGCTAGTTCCATGTAAAGATTAAAAAGTAACGGGAATGGGAACATCCTTGTCGGACTCCCTTTCTTATTACGGCTTCTTCCTTATGTTCTTCAATTGTTACTGTTGCTGTTTGGTTCCTGTAAATGTTAGAAATTGTTCTTCTATCTTTGTATTTGAACCCTAATTTTTTAAAATGCTTTTTTTTATATTTCATTAAAATTATAATTACGGTCAAATTAACAATAAATTCCATACCCGGCTAATAAAAGACACGGAAAGAAATTGCTCACAACATTACCAGATCGAGTCGAATACACCTCTCCGATGACAGCTAAGCTTTATATAAAATATAATGATAATATGATAACTTCGCACTGGTATGATACGAATCAATATGCGTGACATTAATTTAATTTCACATAGTAAACGAGAAATTAATTCAACGGAAATAAATATATGAATTAAAACTAAACTGCAATGGCCTATTAAAAACAGTAAAGTAAAATTAATGATATTTTTCAATTGGTTAATGCCAACGTATACGACCGTTCCTAACATGGGAAACACATAAACACTCTGCAGTCGGCCCAAATATGGAAAGCACACGCTCAAGTATTACTTGGATCTTGTAAGGTACACCTAATGGACGTAGATCAACGGAAACCGATACACGCCAAGTCACCATCCTGTTATACTAATGCAAGCCAGCCCCCGTACATTCCCAAGCAAATAACCTTATCGATCGATTACAATAAAAATATAATTAACAATTAAATAATTCCTGACAGGATTATAAAAATTAGGAAGATTTTTTTTTTAATTTTGAATTACATGACAATTTACGAACAGAATGGTAAATATATTCGTTGTCAGTTTGATATGTATATAAATACAGGGTGTCCCATATAAAACGCAACCCATCAATAACTCATCCATGAAATTTCAAAACTCAAGCTTACTCCCCTACTCGTTACTGAAATGGACTCATCCAACATCTGAACATCGCGGCGACGCAGTAGAACGCTACCGATAGTAACAATAACGTTCAGTGTATTGCTAGATACAAGATGGTGTTTTCGCTAGATGAACGTGTTTTCATTGTCGAGTCGTACTTCAGTACGAAATCAGCGGTTGCAGTGCAAGATTTGTTTCGCCATAAGTACCCGGATAAACTGGCTCCTAACAAAACATAAGTATTACGGTTAGTCGCAAAATTTAGAGAGACCGGTTCTGTTAATAACAAGGAACACAAAAGATCTGGGTCGGTGTTGAATACAGATACAGTCGCTGAAATCAAAGACCGATTACTCGCCTCACCAAATAAATCGATCAGACGTTTGTGTGCTGAAATTAATTTTTCTAAATCGACTGTTCATCGGGCGACCAAACGATTACAATTACGACCTTATCGCATTCAAACGGTTCATCGACTTCTTGAGCCCGACAATGAAAAACGGCTACAATATTGTCAACGGTTGCGTCGATTTCTGCGTGAGGGAATTAACGTTATCGATTCGTTATTTTTCACAGATGAAGCGCGGTTTCATTTGGACGGCTACGTAAACAGTCAAAACAGTAGAAATTGGAGCGCTGAAAATCCCCACGTTTATCATGAAAAACAATTACACCCGCAGAAGTCAGGCGTGTGGTGCCCGATATCGCGGAAGAAAATAATCGGTCCTATTTTTTTCGAGTACACCATTAATGCAGAACGATATCAGGATATTTTATTTCAGTTCATCGCACTCTTGGAAGAGAAAGACAGACACAACATGACGGTGCGACATCGCACTACGCAGGTTCAACTTCTGATTTCGTCGAGGAATTCTTTGGTAATCGTGTTATCGGTCCAGGCTTGTGGCCACAAATATCTGCAGATTTGACTGCGGCGGATTTTTTTCTACGGGGTTACCTCAAAGAAAAAGCCTACAGCAACACACTTGAACGATTGAAAGTGAATATTGAACAAGCTGTATTAAATATCCAGCCACAAACTTTGAAAAAAGTTGCAAGAAACGTTGTAAAAAGAATTGAAGCTTGTATTCAGGAAGATGGCGGCCACTTCCAACATTTACTCTAAATGTAAGGTAATAATAAAAATTACATTTACATATGCTTTTTTATTACTTCAATATCTACCAATATAAGGTTGGGTTGCGTTTTATAACGGACAACCTGTATTTTAATTAATAAAAATTTTGCTCCCAAATTTTACAAATCTTAGTTTCCCCTCGTTAGTATTCTCTTTTGTTGAATTATATTTTTATTTTTTGACGTGAAACGTCATTAAAATCACACCGAAACATAGCAAATTTTTAGCGTAACGAAAAGATCTATATCGTCCTGCCGTTAATAACTCCCTAACTATTATTCTAATGCGATGTCATTTTATTATAACTTACACGTTCATATAGGACTTAAGAGTTTACATCACCGGTGATCGGGTAGGCGTAGAGAAAACACAGCGCAGATCAACCAAAATCGGTGATCTCACTCATTTCCATTGAATATAACTCACGATTTAGACGTAATACCCCGGTGATTCATGCGTTTATGTTTAGAGTTCATCGAGACAGGTCGATTTAACAAATAATAAATGTATTTTAGACGATATTTACGAGTTAAAAATTAAAATAAACATGTAAAAACGTATAGAAATTCAATAAATCAGCTTTAGCCAGAGGAAAAGACAACCGGAAATATAAATTACGCATATCGTTGGAAAAGGGGAGGTTATGGGCCACGCACAGATACCCCGATGTCCTGTACCGACCGAGCGAGACCATTTCGGGAGCGTTGCAAAGCTGGGACGGCGCGATCAGTAAACCACGCCGACAGGGCGAGCACCTCTACCGCTGCTCATTATGTCTCATACTTCTCATATCACACACCGATATTGAACAAAATTGTCGTCGAATATTAATCGAATTAAATATCATGTCTCGTTTTTATTTCAATTTGATACTCGCTGACATACAGACCGAGCAATTTATTTATACAGTTGACCAAATTAAGGAACTAAAATTTTCAATTGTAGAATTTCAGTTTTCTTAAAAAAATAAAATACAAAGGTGGCTCTTCCACTGGTCGTTTTGTAGCTCGTAGGGAGTTCATCCAAGGTCTGTAAAGTTTAAATTTTCAAATAGTAACAGATATATATCTGGACGTTTTTCGTAAGCGAATATTTTTACATTTACGTCTAAATAGCGCTGTAGCTCTAGAAGGGAAGTATTGTAATCGGTCCAATTTCAACATACACGACTTTCAACAGATGACACGTAAAGAAGTCAAAAAAAAAAAAACCAGATTGAAATTTTCCGCATGTTAATGTTCGTATGTGTTTAGTGTTGGCCTCTAAAATCATTTTAAACCTCCAGAACTACTGGATCAATTTTCAATAAACTTGGAAAGAATATATTATACTAGGGTACCCCTTCACGGCTTCGCCCACAATATAGATGTAGCATCGCTCGGAATGCCTTTTTAATACTAAATATCTAATCGACGATATTATATTTAGATTTTTATTAAATTCTGACAAAACGTTAAATAATCATTTTTACGAAAAGTTTTTTTTTGTCTTCAGTCATTTGACTGGTTTGATGCAGCTCTCCAAGATTCCCTATCTAGTGCTAGTCGTTTCATTTCAGTATACCCTCTACATCCTACATCCCTAACAATTTGTTTTACATATTCCAAACGTGGCCTATCTATACAATTTTTTCCTTCTACCTGTCCTTCCAATATTAAAGCGACTATTCCAGGATGCCTTAGTATGTGGCCTCTCTTCTTTTAAGTATATTTTTCCAAATGCTTCTTTCTTCATCTATTTGCCGCAATACCTCTTCATTTGTCACTTTATCCACCCATCTGATTTTTAACATTCTCCTATAGCACCGCATTTCAAAAGCTTCTAATCTTTTCTTCTCAGACACTCCGATCGTCCAAGTTTCACTTCCATATAAAGCGACACTCCAAACATATACTTTCAAAAATCTTTTCCTGACATTTAAACTAAATTTTCATGTAAACAAATTATATTTCTTACTGAAGGCTCGTTTCGCTTGTGCTATTCGGCATTTTATATCGCTCCTGCTTCGTCCATCTTTAGTAATTCTACTTCCCAAATAACAAAATTCTTCTACCTCCATAATCTTTTCTCCTCCTATTTTCACATTCAGTGGTCCATCTTTGTTATTTTTACGGCTTCTTTCTTAGGTTCTTCAATTATTATTGTTGCTGTTTGGTTCCTGTACATGTTAGCATATATTCTTCTATCTCTGTATTTGAACCCTAATTTTTTTAAAATGCTGAACATTTTATTCCAGTCTACGTTATCGAATGCCTTTTCTAGGTCTATAAACGCCAAGTATGTTGGTTCGTTTTTCTTTAATCTTCCTTCTACTATTAATCTGAGGCCTAATATTTCTTCCCTTATTCCTATACTTTTCCTGAAACCAAATTGGTCTTCTCCTAACACTTCTTCCACTCTCCTCTCAATTCTTCTGTATAGAATTCTATTTAAGATTTTTGATGCATGACTAGTTAAACTAATTGTTCTGTATTCTTCACATTTATCTGCCCTTGCTTTCTTTGGTATCATGACTATAACATTTTTTTTGAAGTCTGACGGAAATGAATTGTTGCCCAAAACTTAACTAAAGGAAGATAAGAAAATTGATCGATATTTGTTAGACCGATCCATTTTATGAATCGATTAAAAGAGTTCAATAAAGATAAACAAAAAATTTATTGCAATTCCAAATCTAGCATCCCCATCCCGGCTTCGAACGGGATGGGGATGGTTACTTGCGCTTCCCGTCACGATCAGAGGGTGATAGCTCGCTTCGCTCTCCCTTCCCGTTTTCTCCCGTTTCCCTTTCCTTCTCCCCTTCCCAAATTTACCTTTCGGCCTTCCTCTTCTCTTTTTTCTCTTTTCCACCTCCTTTTCCTTCCATTTTTTCCATTTTCCGATTTTTCTCTTTCTCTGTTCTTCCTCGCGCGTAAATCGGTCCAGTAGTTTTTTAGTCTATAGCGGACACACATATCGGAAACATTGGAATGGAATCGCAAAATATTTAGTAAAGCGTGTGTTGATTTTACGTCCAACAGATAGCGCTGTTAATACGAAATTTAGTTTTTTATCGATTTGAACCCCTTAAAATGAAAATTTTGCAAAATCCTTTCTTAGTGCACGCCTACTTAAAGATACGAAGGTACCCTGAAAATTTCAAGTCTCTACTTCTAATAGTTTTGTTAATACGTTGATTATGAGGTCAGAGAATCGGTCAGGATGTTCTCTTTTATGTAACATAACACATTGATGCTATTAAATTTTCACAGGTCAAGGGGGAGAGTGTAGAGCAAGTCCCCCTACCCCTTCGTATCTCAAGATTTCATCTAATTGGTCATATTTTACTTACGCACATTTGTTAATGAATAAAAAATAATAATATTTGCGAAAAATGTAGTACCCATCCGAAAATGAAATTCTCTAAATTAGTAGGCATATCGCGCCAATAGTACCCAGTGTTACCACAAGTAGCGGTAGTGTCGTAGTTCACAGTCTTCGAATTTCCCTTTTCCGTTCTCGTGTTCGACCAGGAAATTTGAAATTTCCATAAGGTTTCGAATTAAATAATATTTTTTAACTTTTAATACCGACTAGAAAATAATATGAACGTACAAAATATAAGAATGCTAGTGATGAAGAAAGTAAAAAGAACTATCGGCAATTAAGAAATGCTATAAACAGGAAGTGCAAACTGGCGAAGGAAGAGTGGATTAAAGAAAAGTGTTCAGAAGTGGAAAGAGAAATGAACATTGGTAAAATAGACGGAGCATGCATACAGGAAAGTTAAGGAAAATTTTGGGGTACATAAATTAAAATCTAATAATGTGTTAAACAAATATGGTACACCCATATATAATACGAAAGGTAAAGTCGATAGATGGATGGAATATATTGAAGAGTTATACGGAGGAAATGAATTAGAAAATGGTGTTATAAAGGAAGTTGAGGAGGATGAAATGGGAGAAACAATACTGAGATCTGAATTTAAGAGAGCATTAAAAGATTTAAATAGCAGAAAGTCTCCTGGAATAGACGAAATACCAGTAGAATTACTGCGCAGTGCAGGTGAGGAAGCGATTGATAGATTATACAAACTGGTGTGTAATATTTATGAAAAAGGGGAATATCCGTCAGACTTCAAAAACAATGTTATAGTCATGATACCAAAGAAAGCAGGGACAGATAAATGTGAAGAATACAGAACTATTAGTTTAACTAGTCATGCATCAAAAATCTTAACTAGAATTCTATACAGAAGAATTGAGAGGAGAGTGGAAGAAGTGTTAGGAGAAGACCAATTTGGTTTCAGGAAAAGTATAGGGACAAGGAAAGAAATATTAGGCCTCAGATTAATAGTAGAAGGAAGATTAAAGAAAAACAAACCAACATACTTGGCGTTTATAGACCTAGAAAAGGCATTCGATGACGTAGCTGGAATACAATGTTCAGCATAAAAAAAAAATTAGGGTTCAAATACAGAGATAGAAGAACAATTTCTAACATTTACGGGAACAGTAACAGTAACAATTGAAGAACATAAGAAAGGAGCCGTAATAAGAAAGGGAGTCCGACAAGGATGTTCCCTATTTCCGTTACTTTTTAATCTTTACATGGAACTAGCAGTTAATGATGTTAAAGAACAATTTAGATTCGGAGTAACAGTACAAGGTGAAAAGATAAAGATGCTACGATTTGCTGATGATATAGTAATTCTAGCCGAGAGTAAAAAGGATTTAGAAGAAACAATGAACGGCATAGATGAAGTCCTACGCAAGAACTATCGCATGAAAATAAACAAGAACAAAACAAAAGTAATGAAATATAGTAGAAATAACAATGATGGACCACCGAATGTGAAAATAGGAAGAGAAAAGATTATGGAGGTAGAAGAATTTTGTTATTTGGGAAATAGAATTACTAAAGATGGACGAAGCAGGAGCGATATAAAATGCCGAATAGCACAAGCGAAACGAGCCTTTAGTAAGAAATATAATTTGTTTACATCAAAAATAAATTTAAAAGTATATGTTTGGAGTGTCGCTTTATATGGAAGTGAAACTTGGACGATCGGAGTATCTGAGAAGAAAAGATTAGAAGCTTTTTAAATGCGGTGCTATAGGAGAATGTTAAAAATCAGATGGTTGGATAAAGTGACAAAAATAAAACTTTTAATACTATTTATCTTCTTTATTTTGTTTTCAGTTATTTGACTGGTTTGATGCAGCTTTCCAAGATTCCCTATCTAGTAAGAGTCATTTCATTTCATTATAGGCTCCCACATCCTACATCCCTAACAATTTGTTTTAAACATTCCAAACATTGCCTGCCTGCACAATGTTTCCCTTTTACCTGTCCCTCCAACATTAAAGGGACTATTCCAGGATGCCTTAATATGTGGCTTATAATTCTGTCTCTTCTTTTACGTATATTTTTCCAAATGGTTCTTTCTTCATCGATCTTCCGCAACACCTCTTCTATTTATCTTATTAAGTTAATATTTCAAAGGTCGGTAGTACTGACGTACGAGTTATAAAGTCGTCTACTATTTTCGTTTTTCTTTTTATCTGTTTAGCCTCCAAAACCACCGTAAGGTATTACTTCAGAGGATGATATGTATGAATCTAAATGAAGTATAGTCTATGGTCGACCATTCCTAAGATGTGTGGTTAATTAAAACCCAACCACCAAAGATCACCGGTATCCACGATCTTGTATTCAAATCCGTATAAAATTAACTGCCTTTACTAGGACTTGAACGCTGGAACTCTCGACTTCCAAATCGGTTGATTTGTAACGACGAGTTCACCATTAGACCGCCCGGTGGGATAGGGTCAGACTTAAGGAAATTAAAAGCACCACTTTATAGGCCGACAACAATTTTCGAAGATGAATAAGAAATAGAAGTAAAAGAAATATTTTTTATAAAGTAATATTAAAATCTAGGTCGATATTATGAAATAAATACAAAGTGGAAAATTAAAATAGACGAAAGTAAATAATACAATGAGTTCGATGTACTGCAATGAAAAAGAGAAGTCGAACACAGATGTGTTTGCAGATCGAATGTAAACATTAAATAAACCATAACATACGCAATATAATATTTATTAACACTTGCAGAATTATTTTACATTACCATTAGCGTCGAAATAATAAGATAGTCGAATATTTTTTTAATTTTATATAATTGAAATATATATATATACATGTGATTCACAGAAACGGGAAATTTTAAAAATTAAATAACCTTAATGAAAATTTTTTTTTAGAAAATTAATTTTATTTCATGTAATTGTACAAATGTTGCCATTTTAGGCATCTCTGTTGGGCTCCTTACGGAAAACTGATTATACAAACAAACATCTTTCCCTTCACGAAAGAAACTGTTTAATTAATTAATTCTATACCTCCAACGATTTGTTTTCATTACTTTCAAAAAAAAGGGAAATGGATCGATTGTATTACGTCACTAGTAGGATGTATTATTCAAAATAAGATTAACTTCTTTGTTATTAATTTTAACTTGTTTTCTTATACAGTAAAAATAAATTAATTAATGAATTAAGATATAAAACATTCGATCAAGAATCCAATAACAAATTATCAGATCACACCTAACCTACAATTTTAAAATTGTTTGGAAACATTTAAGCTGCGATAGTATAAATATCTTTTACAGGAGAAATAAAATAAAATGGTTATCGTCAAGGAAAAAATCTATTCTTTTTTTTTACAAAACGGTCTACCGTATACTCGAGTTCGAATAATAAACAAAAATCGATTCTCTAAAGAATTTGTTAAACGATTTCAGTTGCCATCAAATAACGTTAAAACTGTTTTGATCTGGTGTATCTCATTCGGTTTTTACTATTTTATGAAATAAATAAACATAACTTCACTACCTTACGGTAAAATAACTTAATTAATCTCTTGTCGACCGATATATAGATATATATATTTTTTTTTTTTTCGTTAAAAATAAAATATCGTATATATTACAGTCAATTCTTCGATTATACAGGGTGTCCCATACAAAACACAACCCATCAATCACTCATCCATGAAATTTCAAAAGTCAAGCTTACTCCCCTACTCGTTACTGAAATGCTCGTCCAACATCTAAACATCCGCGGCGACGCAGTAGAAAGCTACCGATAGTAACAACAATGCAATCATAACGTTCAGTGTATTGCTAGAGACAACATGGTGTTTTCGCTATTTCTGCGTGACGGAATTAATGTTATGGATTCGTTATCTTTCACAGATGAAGCACGGTTTCATTTCGATGGCTACGTAAACAGATAAAACAGTAGAATTTGGAGTACTGAAAATCCCCACGTTTATCACGAAAAACAATTACACCCGCAGAAGTTGGGCGTTTGGTGCGCGATATCGCGGAACAAAATAATAGGTCCTATTTTTTTCGAGTACAATATTAATGCAGAACGATATCAGGATATTTTATTTCGGTTCATCGCACTCTTGGAAGAGGAAGACAGACACTGCTGGCTACAACATGACGGTGCGACATCGCAGTACGCAGGATCAACTTCTCATTTCGTCAAGGAATTCTTTGGTAATCGTGTCATCAGTCGAGGCTTGTAGCCACCAAGATCTCCAGATTTGATTGCGGCGGATTTTTTTTTACGGGGTTACCTCAAAGAAAAAAACCTACAGCAACAAACCAGGAACACTTGAACGATTGAAAGTCAATATTGAACGAGCTGTATTAAATATCCAGCAATAAACTTTGAAAAAAGTTGCAACAAACGCTGTAAAAAGAATTGAAGCTCTTATTCAAGAAGATGGCAGCCACTTCTACCATTTACTCTAAGTGTAAGGTAATGGATGGTAATAATAAAAATTACATTTACATTTACACATGCCTTTTTATTATTTCAATACCTACCGATATAAGGTTGGGTTGCGTTTTATATGGGACATCCTGTATATATAGATTAAATGAACAGCTTTTCCACTTTCTTTCGTTTTTTCCTGTTTTATTCGCCCATTTTCTCCCCTTTTTCCATAAAATTCCCCATTTCTCTTTCCCTTGTTTCCTTTTTCCCCCTTATATTTTTTTCACCTTTCACCTTTCCCATTTCCTTTTGCCTATTTCCCCCTTCTTCCGTTTTACTTTTTTCGATTTTACCCTTTCACCCTTTTTTTCCTGCGCGTAAATCGGTCCAGTAGTTTTTTATTCTATAGCGGACACACATATCGGAAAAACTGAAATAGAATCATAAAATATTTAGTATAGCGTGTGTTGCTTTTACGTCCAACAGATAGCGCTGTTTTTACCTGGCACATGATTAAGATTTAAGATTTTGAACAAACGAACAATTTTACTTATGTCTGTTCGTCCGCGCGCGCGCGTGTGTAGCCTATGATGCCCGCGGTAACGTAACGAATCTACCGCGCGTTCATAATTTAAATCGGTTCAGGCGTTGAGTTACTACGGTGGAACAAACATACCTACATTACATGCATCCTAAATACATTAACTCCTTTTGCATAGTTGTATAGAAACAGAGATTAAAGAAAAGGAAAACCATTTCATATTCACATAAAAGGTTCAATAAATATACTTCCTTTAATAAACAAATAAGGTAATAATTTTACGCTCGATGCACATGAGTGACCTTGGATATGTCCTTGACAGTTGTTTCTCCCACTACCGCACCGACTTACATGTAATTTTAAAAACAATTTGTGTACTATTAATAAACAAAATGATAAATATAATGGAAGTATATTAATCAACTACAAACAGTTCATTTAAAATTAATTTTCATAGCATAAAAAACAAAATAAAATAAAATTACTTTTCTATTAATTATTTAAATAATGTTTAATAACCGATTGTTACACTTTCAGTAACCAAATGTAAAAAAGAAAATCATATCACATCACTATCACTAAAACCGAGATAAATCATCAAAAGTATGCTAAAAAAAGAGCTGACAACACAATTGTCGGTTGTTTCTGATTCACGGCTTACACACACAACTTAATTTAAAATATTTATCATTTTATTTAAATATAATATTCTTTTCGTTTTTTAATTAAATGAATCTAACAAGCGCGCGCGCATACCGTATTTAATTCGCGCGTGTATAGCTTTAGTACCAGCGGCGGTCGGCACTAACAAAAACTGATGAATTTTACAACTTACATACAACGAATTTCTCCTGTAAGGTCGATAGAAATCTGTAACCGCAAGACTTAATGCACCAGATACCGAGTCGACCGTGCGATCAAGTTCGAGAACTTGACAGACGGAGTCACTTTTTTACACTTTAAATATTATTTATTTATTGGTGGGTGTTAACTAGAATTCTATACAGAAGAATTGAGAGGAGAGTGGAAGAAGTGTTAGAAGAAGACCTATTTGGTTTCAGGAAAAGTATAGGGACAAGGGAAGCAATTTTAGGCCTCAGATTAATAGTAGAAGGAAGATTAAAGAAAAACAAACCGACATACTTGGCGTTTATAGACCTAGAAAAGGCATTCGATAACATAGACTGGAATAAAATGTTCAGCATTTAAAAAAAATTAGGGTTCAAATACAGAGATAGAAGAACAATTGCTAACATGTACAGGAACCAAACAGCAACAATAACAATTGAAGAACATAAGAAAGAAGCCCTAATAAGAAAGGGAGTCCGACAAGGATGTTCCCTATATCCGTTACTTTTTTATCTTTACATGGAACTAGCAGTTAATGATGTTAAAGAACAATTTACATTCGGAGTAACAGTACAAGGTGAAAAGATAAAGATGCTACGATTTGCTGATGATATAGTAATTATAGCCGAGAGTAAAAAGGATTTAGAAGAAACAATGAACGGCATAGATGAAGTCCTACGCAAGAACTATCAAATGAAAATAAACAAGAACAAAACAAAAGTAATGAAATGTAGTAGAAATAACAAAGATGGATCGCTGAATGTGAAAATAGGAGGAGAAAATATTACGGAGGTAGAAGAATTTTGTTAATTGGGAACTAGAATTACTAAAGATGGACGAAGCAGGAGCGATATAAAATGCTGAATAGCACAAGCTAAACGAGCCTTCAGTAAGAAATATAATTTGTTTACATCAAAAATTAATTTAAATGTCAGAAAAAGATTTTTGAAAGTATATGTTTGGAGTGTCGCTTTATATGGAAGTGAAACTCGGAAGATCAGAATATCTGAGAAGAAAAGATTAGAAGCTTTTGAAATGCGGTGCTATAGGAGAATGTTAAAAATCAGACGGGTGGATAAAGTGACAAATGAAGAGGTATTGCGATAAATAGATGAAGAAAGAAGCATTTGGAAAGATATAGTTAAAAGAGGAGACAGATTTATAGGCCACATACTAAGGCATCCTGGAATAGTCGCTTTAATATTGGAAGGACAGGTAGAAGGAAAAAATTGTGTAGGCAGGCCACGTTTGGAATATGTAAAACAAATTGTTAGGGATGTAGGATGTAGAAGGTATACTGAAGTGAAACGACTAGCACTAGATAGGGAATCTTGGAGAGCTGCATTAAACCAGTCAAATGACTGAAGACAAAAAAAAATTGGTGGGTGGAATATATTGAAGAGTTATACGTTGGAAATAAATTAGAAAATGGTATTATACAGGAAGAAGAGGAAGTCAAACAGGATGAAAGAGGAGAAACAATACTGAAATCTGAATTTCAGAGATGATTAAAAGATTTGAATGGCAGAAAGGCTCCAGTAATAGACGGAATACCTGTATAATTACTGCCCAGTGAAGGTCAGGAAGGGATACATCGATTACACAAACTGGTGTGTAATATTTACAAAAAAGGGGAACTTCGGCCAGGCTTCAAAAAGGGTTAGTCATGATACCGAAGTAAGCAGGAGCAGATAAATGTGAAGAATACAGAATAATTAGCTTAACTAGTCACGCATCAAAAATCTTGATAAAAAAAATCTTGTAATGTAATCTTCATAAAAAATCTAGAAATGCATAAAACTAGAATTCTGTACAAAAGAATTGAGCGAAGAGTGGAAGAAGTGTTAGTGTTAGGAGAAGGCAATTCTGATTTCAGAAGACATATAGGGACAAGGGAAGCAATTTTAGCGTTCAGATGAATAGTAGAAGGAAGATTAAAGAAAAACAAACCAACATACTTGGCGTTTATAGACCTAGAAAAGGCATTTGATAACGTAGACTGGAATAAAATGTTCAGCTTTTTAAAAAAATTAGGGTTCAAATACAAAGATAGAAGAACAATCTTTAACATTTACAGGAACAAAATTGGAACAGTACTAATTGAAGAGCATAAGAAAGAAGCGGTAATAAAAAAGTATTCGGACAAGGGTGTTCCTGATGCCTGTTACATTTTAATCTTTACATAGAACTAGCAGTTAATGATGTTAAAGAACAATTTAGATCCGGAGTAACAATACAAGGTGAAAAGATAAAGATGCTACGATTTGCTGATGATATAGTAATTCTAGCCGAGAGTAAAACGGATTTAGAAGAAACAATGAACGGCATGGATGAAGTCATACGCAAGAACTATCACATGAAAATAAACAAGAACTAAATGAAAGTAGTAAAATGTAGTAGAAATAATGAAGAAGGACCACTGAATGTAAAAATAGGAAGAGAAAATATTATGGAGGTAGAACAATTTTGTTATTTGGGAAGTAGAATTACTAAAGATGAACAAAGCAGGAGCGATGTAAAATTCCGAATAGCACAGGTGAAACAAACCTTTGGTCAGAAATATAATTTGCTTATATCAAAAATTTATTGAAACGTCATGAAAAGATTTTTGAAAGTATATGTTTGGAGTGTCGCTTTATATGGAAGTGAAACTTGGATGATCGGAGTATCTGAGAAGAAAAGATTAGAAGCTTTTCAAATGCGGTGCTACAGGAGAATGTTAAAAATCAGATGGGTGGATAACGTGACAAATGAAGAGGTGTTGTGGCAAATCAATGAAGAAAGAAGCGTTTGGAAAAATATAGTTAAAAGAAGAGACAGACTTATAGGCCACATATTAAGGCATCCTGGAATAGTCGGTTTAATATTGTCCACACAGGCAATGTTTAAAACATGGGAAACAAATTGTTGGGGATATAGGGAGTATCGTGACCCCATAGGGGAAAACATCCTCCTTGTGGCAGTTTCAGTCACCACATTATCCCCTCCATACCTAGCCCTTATGGGCTTTACCAGAAGTCATCTTCAAAACCTTGGCAAAAGACATATCTCAGCCTTGTTCCTGCCTCAGTCAGGATGCCATCGATGCGAATGCCACATGTGACATTCCCATCGGTGAAAAGACAACAAAACACATCTAAACAAGTCTAAAACAAGACTGAATAATAAAAATAAGCGACTGGACCCAATTTTTTTACCCAAATGAGAGTTGAGTTCAACACGCAATAACAATAAACATAAAAATCATGATTATAAAATAACAAAAACAGAAAATCATGCCAAAATGAAATGACTAGCACTCAATAGGTAAGCTTGGAAATCTGCATCAAACCTGTCAAATAACTGAAGACAAAAAAAAACAGCCAGTTATTTATAAAGTGAAATCAAACAAGCACAACGAAAACTAACCTAACATGAAAAGGTATGTTTACTTTTTAAATTAAAAAAAAATCATTACAATTTAAAAAAAAAGATATATAGTACAATATGCAAAAGAAATGCAAGACTATTGTACAACTGAAAGTTATTTTAATGTTTTAGTAATTTAAAGGTTTGTGGTAAAAATAATATAAAAATATATATATTTATAATAGCCTAACTAGAATTACTGTAAAACTGCAAGAGTTAATTATTAAATCTATAATATAAAATAACATCTTTTATAATAAATAATTTGTTTTGGTTAATATTATAAATAATAATATTTATAAAGTAAGAATTTATAAAAAAAAAATTCAAATCTGAAAGTAAAAACCAAGCCAATTTCTCATTCGTGAACTGTAATATGTTTTTCTACATTTCTACTTAACCTTCAAAACTTGTAAAAATGAATACCCCTGTCTGTTTCAAAAAATATATAAAATGTACATTTTTTTAAAATAAAGTTACATATAAGCAATAAAATAGAATCTATAAATAAGTTGTTGAAGAAATATGTATACAATAACTCAATGAAGCTTTAGAAAAGAATAAAATGTTGCACAACTGCATCCATACAAATGTAATATGTAAAAATAACATAACTCAATGAATTAAAGAAAAAATATATAAATCTATCTATTTATAATTAATTAAACTGTAAATAATAACATAGGCCTATGCTGATTTAAAAAGAAAATTATAAATAACAAAAACTTTAAGTTAAATAAGACAGCTCATACTAAATTAAGAAATAATTAACATTTAAAAATTTACCGGTAATTATTTGGCAAACATCCAACAATCACTAGTGTTACTTCACAGTATGTGTAAACAAATAAGACATTCTATTTAAACGTTACTTAACACACCCGTTGATATTTAAAACAATCGATTAATGTTTTACCCAATTTTTACAGTGTTTATCCAAAGCCTATAATTTTTAAAATATAATGCCGAATTTCGAGAAACTCTATTCCTGTTACACTGATTTGATCAAACAATTCTATAGGGAAATATTTTATTACTATACACTCAAGTTTTTGTAGAATTTCTTACAAAAATATCAGACTACAACATAAAATAAAAGTAATTATAACTTCAAACACATAGCCTAAAATAACTAAACGATTTTTTTCAAAAGCTTACTTTACATACATTTATGTATACCAAAGGTTATTTTCTAAAATAGATATATAAAAACACGATATTAACGCCACCACAGCTACAGCTTTATTTAAAAACAAAGTAGTCAATCGGATTTCGGTGGAAAATGAACAGTCTCTTTATTAATTTTATAAATATAATTTAACCAAACATAACCTACGCTAGCTAACCTTGGTGACTAACACCGTAATTTTTTGAGTATTTATTTAATAAATTCAGTAATAATTGCAATTATTTAAATAATCAAAGCATTCCTGTTGATCAGTCAAAGTAAGAGAGCGTAGGTTAAGTTTGGTTAAATTATATTTATAAAATAAATAACCATTTATTAAAATTGATTGTTTTGAATCTGTTAAACTTTATATCGGCACATTTTCCACCGAAATCCGATTGACTACTTTGTTTTTAAATAAAGCTGTAGCTGCGGTGGCGTTAATACGTAAGTACCAAAAATACTAAAACTAATTGTTTCATTTATTAAAAATATAAACCTATAAATAAATAAATAGAGAATGTTATCTGACACAAAAGAATTAGTTCACAAAATCGGTTTCACCTCGAATACGAGTTTTTAAACTAAAATTCAATACTACATCATTCCATAACCTATCCGCTTCCTTTGCTTTACATAGAAAAAAATCGTTAAAACCAAAGGTAACGAAATTTAAAATCAAACTTATACATTCGAGAACAATCATAAGTTCTAATATCCTATATAAGATTTTCTCCATAAATTTGTTTTATTGATCTATTGAACGATGTATCAAGTTATATAAATTTATCGAAAACTGCTGTTCAATTTAATAATACAAAACGCATTCATTATGTTTCAACCGTACTATTTCAATGTACAAGATGAATTAATCTAACTTACCTTCATAAAAATCCATTAAAGCACTGTAAATTATAGTTATATCTAGTTCACAATACTGACCTAAACATAAACAAAACAACACTTAAGCATTTTAAATTAGCACTACTAACATGTAACGACAGAATCCAAGCATCGAAGATGAACAGACACTCCTGCAACGTTTGTCGGTTATTTGCTTCAGTCTGCGTTCTCTTTTTCACATCAGCTTCCTTCTCTATCGTCCCATTCCAATATGGCAACCAATAATAATAAAGCGCGCGGAAAAGGTTGATTTATATTTGATTAACTTAATTTTTTTTTTTAATGTTTTCAGCTACTGCATCGTGTTACTAGTACTTAAAATTAATTTTATTAACTTTATAAAAGACTTCAAAAATCAGTTTTTATTATAAATTTATAAAAAAAAAATGATATAAACATTTTGAGACTAAAATTGATTTCACTACACAGTTTAATTAATTAGCTTTATTATACATTAGCATCCAGATAATAAAAAAAGGCCATTTAAAATCATATCAGTCTACGGAATAGGCCGGTAGTAGTTTTTGTTTATCTCTCCAGGCTATAGCCGTAAAATTTATCTGGGTAACGTTAGATAGAATTGACCCGCATTCTAGCGGAAATTAATAATACAACGCTCAATACACTAATATGTTGTACCAAAATTTCCTATTAAAAACTGGGCCGAAATTTACTTCTAACGGTAAATCGAGCATGATGAATCAATCCAACCAAAATTATTCATTTGTACTAAAATTCACTACAATTATTATTATACATTATTCTATAACTAGTATTCATAAATAAGAATATACAATATAATGCAAAAATTGTACAATTAAAATTAAAAAAAATTTTGTCATCCAAATAGTAAAAAAAGTGGTTATGTAATTCATGAATTAAGAAAATTGTGTTGGAGCACCTTCAGAACAATTCAAAGAACACATAAATAGCAAGTGAAAAAAAAAACCAAATAGAAATCTACTGTTAAAGTGAGTATTGCTCCATAATTTATTACAAAAATTCAGTTCCTCACCATTAAATAATGTACTTTTCGTACTCCTAAATGCATGTCTGTCACAAGAAATCTTCATTGGTAAATAGAAAAAGTAAAATTTTAACCTCCTTAAAAGAATTTCTTCAAATTAGTTCAACGTGAAATCGATGTGGGATATGTAAAAGTCTTTTATAAGACTCAAAAATTTGATTATGACACAACTACCATATTCCTTGATCGCAACCTGCCCAAATAAACAAGGGAATTTGCAATCATCAGTTCTCCCATAGTGAAAAAAATTAAAAAATGCCTAAGTTTACGTATACCCAGGTCATTAAACAAGGGAAAAGTATTTTCAGATCTCTTCACTCTACAGATCTTCCTAATTATTCTTTTTTAAGCTACAATTAGTTTAATTGTTGAACAATAGGTACTACCCCCACACACTTATCTCATATTGCAATTTACTAGTCGGTTCTTAACGATGCCCAGATATTTAATAACAGAAACCTTTTCTATACTTACACACTGAAAACAAATTTCATCAACCGTTCTTTGAAAACAATTTTTACTTTTAAAATAAATATTGCAAGAGGGTTCCTATTTTTTTCTAAAATTAAAATGAATAAATTTAATTTTTTTACTCATTGCCATACTATTAGCTGCAAACCATAGTTTTAGATGATTTAAATCACCATGCATTCTAAATTTAAGTTCATCTATATTTCTAGCTGAATAACACAACATTGTACGAGGGATATTCAATAATTAAAGAGACAAATTAATGTACGAGGTTATGTCAATTATTATCCGCAATGTAGTTATAAATTTTATTGCAATACCAATAAGAAACTTACTTACATTTACATCATTTTTCAACATAATCCTCTTGCCTTTCAACACACTTGGTCCATCGTTGCACAAGCTTCCTGATGCCCTTATAAAAGAAGGTTTTTGGTTGAGCTGTGAGCCAGGAATGCACCGCTTCTTTCACCATTTCGTCCGAGGTAAATCGACGGCCCCTTAATGCCTGTTTGAGTGGACTAAACAAGATGTATTCAAAAGGGGCAAGATCAGGACTGCACAGAGGACGAGGTACTTCAAAGTTTAGTTTTTGGAGCGTTTCAGCATTGTGGGCAGCAGTATTTGGACGGGCATTATCATGCAACAACACAACACCTTTCCACAGCAGTCCTCGGCATTTGCTTCAAATTGCAGGCTTCAGCTTGGTAGTTAGAATCTCACTGTAACGCGTACTGTTTATTGTTTTAATGAGTTTTTAATTTTTTTTTAGGGAGTGAATTTGGATGTTTCCACTGAAGACTTTACCATTTGGATTTGGGTTTAAATTGGTTTGTCCATGTTTCGTACATAGAAAGTCTGCTTCAAACTTTTCTTAAAACTCAAAACATATGCGAATCTGGGTGTCTTTATGGACTTCAGTCAACCGCTGGAACCCATATCGAACATATTTTACAATAATTCAGGACATTATGAATGACTGAATGCGCAATTACAACACTAATATTACACAAACTAGCAATTTTGGAAATTTTGACTTGCCTATCTTCGTTAAAATCATTTATGTGATTTTGCAGTGCAGTAGTCGAAACGTCAACTGGTCTGCCAGAGCAATGAAGATCTGTCACTTTTATTCTACCTGAATTAAACTGTTCTACCCACTTATGCACATTACTGAAGTTTAAACAATCTTCACCATAGTCTTTGAGTGTTCTTGAGTAAATTTTCACCGTGTTTCACACCTTTTGATAGCAAAAATCGTATCACTGAATGTTGCTCTTTCAGAAAATATGTTTCAAGCAAGGCTGACATTCTGAAAACAACAAAAGATGTTATGTTTAGATTAATTATGATCAAGCAACCGATTAAAATGTGTTTCCAGGGTTGCCAAATTAACATCAAAAAATTTCATTGTCATTTTTTTCTCACTGTTATTTAATTCTCTACATCAATTTGTCTTGTTAATAACTGAACATGCTTGTATAAAAATTCATTGAAATATGTACAATTCTCGTTTTTTATTTTTATTTTTTTACTGTGATTTGAATCTAATAAATTAAATGCTTGTAAACACTGGGGCGCAATTTCATTTGGGTCACTTATCAAAACAGAAGAACAGAAATGAATTACAGAAAGATGTTGAGTGTCACTTGATCTGACAAAGTTTTCTAAAAACCTGAATTTTAATTTTTTTAGTAGTTCCACAATGCCTACACATGAACCGCCACTGGTCTTCGCTCAAATCTCTTTTACTACCTGATTCGACACCACTGTCATCTAAATATTCATATTCAAAATCACTTTTGGCACTAAATTAACTGTTGCTATACTCATTTTCCAAAATATGTTTTACTTCTCTCACAGATAATCCTTTTTAACATTAAATTGCTGCCAATTTGACTGAGATGGACACAGGATTTCACCATCAGCCATTATAAAAATGGAAAAACCTTGGGACCACAAACAATTTTATAACACTAAGTATTCAACTAACACGTCACATAAAGGTTAACAACTGAACTGAATAATATTACAAAATTTTTAAAAACTTGCTTTATACTTTTTAGTACAGAGTGATTCAAAGAAACGGGAAATTAAAAAAATTAATTAACGTTAATGAAAAAGTTTTTTTAGAAAATGAATTTTATTTCATGTAATTGTACAAATGTTGCCATTTTAGGATACATACATTTTAGTTTATTTTTTAAAGAACATCTTGCAGGTGACCTCCTCTTCTACGTAAACACTCACGAAGTCTCTTCGTTAAATTGTTCATGGTTTGACGTAACATCTCGACTGGAATTTCCGCAATTACTTCTCGGATCTTTGCCTTCAGTTCTTCCGTTGTAGCAGATCTGCTTTTAAGGTGACCCCACAAAAAGTAATCGCAAGCTAAGAGATCAGGCGATCTGGGAGGTCATTTAATGTCACCGTTTCGTTAAATGAAACGTTGTCCAAACAATCGGCATACAACTGCCGTCGATATTCGTGCAGTATGTGACGTTGCTCCATCTTGTTGAAACCAGGCTGTGTTAAGAATCGGTGGCAATCTCTTTTGTTGTTCCACAACAAAGGTTTCAAGTACGGCTACGTAACGAGCCGACGTCACTGTAATCGCAAGACCGTTGTCATCCTCAAACAATACGGGCCTATAACACCGTAAGATGACATAGCACACCACACGATCACTTTCTGGCTGTGTAACGGATGCTGCTGTAGCTGCGTAGGATTTTCTTGTGCCCGGTATCTGAAATTTTGCTCGTTAACAAATCCATTGAGGTGGAAATGCGCTTCGTCTGACATCCACAGTTCGTGAACAAACTCTTCGTTATCGTTTATCTTCTGAAACATTACATTACAGAATTGTGCTCGCACAACCGTATCGTTCGGTTTCAGTTCCTGGACGATCTGCAACTTGTACGGATGGTATTGCAAATCCTTCGCTAACATTCTTCGAACGCTTGAACTACGCGATTGCAAAGATGCTGAGAGACGACGGATTGACCGATGTGGACTTCGTGTGACAGCATCTTGTAAAGCTTGAACATTCTCTGGTGTATGGACGGTTCGCTCACGGCCTGGAGGTTTCTTTTTCATTGCCGAACCGGTTTCCTCAAAATTAGATATCCACGTTTTAATTGCACGTGCTGATGGAACACGGTCGTGCCATCCCGGATTAAAATGACGGCGAAATTCTCTACGCGCTACCTGCACACTGATATTATTTTTGTAAAATGCTTTGATAGAAAATGCACGTTGCGCACCACTCCAAGGATCCATGACAACTAAATGGCAGGTTAGGTTAGAGAGAATGGCCCCACTTATCATGTGGCACCAATCGCCCACGGCTACCAACACAACTTTCAAAATTTCCCGTTTCTTTGAATCACTCTATATATACAAAGATCAGTAAGTAAAATAATGAGACTGGTTCAAAAAAACTTTTTATTTACAATCCAATTATACATGACTCTAACCTTTGAAATTATTTCCTTTAGAAGCCACATTTCAAATGGCTTTCCACACTCTTCATAGCAGTGTTGGAACTCAGAAACCGCAATATCCTTCAAATGGTCAGTTACATTTTTTTAATGTACATTTTTTTGCTTTTTTTGGGCCGGGGTGAGTTTGAAGTATACCACTCCTTGCTCTGGCATTTTCTTTCTGAGTTGTACTCAAATATCCAAGATTCATCACCAGAAATATAATTTTTTAGAAAATTAAGATCAGTTTCAATTCACCCTAGAAGATCACGACACACATCCACCCTGTTGTTTTTATGTTTAACAGTGAGGTTTTTTGGAACCAATTTTGCACAAATTTTTTTCATGTCCAATTTGTTTGTAAAAATTTGAGGGACTGTGGTACGGTCAAATAAAATTGTTCTACAATCATTCCGACACTTAATTGGCGGTTGTGCCGTATCAAGTCTCTGATTCGCTCAACATTGTCATAATTTTGATTTTAACGGTCTTCCAGAGCATGGATCATCTGCAACTGATTCCTGGCCATCCGAAAATGCTTTAAACCACCTAAAAACTTGGGCTCGTGACAAAACTTCATTTTCATACGCCCTTTTCAAATTTGAAAAAGTTTCAGTAGCATTCTCACAGAGTTTAACACAAAACTTGTTTGCACAATGTTGCTCATAATTAGTATCACTCATTTTTGCAACGCACAACGAAAAGTCATTTCAGGAGAAGTTGTTTACTTCTCACATGGCAACAATAGACTAAAAATATTAATGCCTAATGTAAATCAGCTGTTCATATAACCATATGTTTACTAGCCTCATTACTTTATTTGCAGACCTCATGTGTTTATATATATATAAAAGTGATGATGAATTGTCAAATTCAAAACCACAAAAATTCCTGTACGAAGTTTTTGTCATTTTGTATGGCAAACGGCTTTCGGATTTGTCATCTGCAAATCCAAAAAAACCCCACATAGCCATTTTGCAATTATTTACACCCGCACCCTTAATTTAACCCCCATACAGGGACGTGTTTTCAAAAGTAATGGTGAAATATTGTATTGTCGCCCGACCTTACTAACTGTGCAAAATTTCATCAATCGGCAATATCAGAAATTATGTAAAATTAAGGATGCAAGATTTGGGGACAAAAATGAGAAAAAACATTGTAAGTTACAGAAAAGCAAGTAAAAACCAGCATAAAAAAATGTATTCCATATGATTTATGCATAAGTTGCCAGATAGCGCCAACAGCCCATGATATAACTGCCAATTGGTAGCTGTGGTGCCAGCTTAACATGTTAAGCTGTAAAACTCTAGATTTGTTAGATTTATTAATGAAAAAAGAGGATAAACTTAAAAGCTTTTATTTAAAAGAAAATATATAATGTACAATAAACATCTTTAAATTGTTAATAATAACTTCATACAGATATATTTCAAAAGCATATAAATATATAACTCATTTAATTCAAATAATCTAATTTGCATCCTGACAAACTCACTAACTTGTTCTCAGGTCATTGATGTAAACACAAAGATATACAGAGCAAACTAATTTTTTTTGTTTTATTTACTTTGTCATAATTCGAGTATGCAATTACTATTTTTTATTTATTTTTTTTTAACCTCCGAGACCACCGTTTGGTATTGTTTCACAGGATGAGATGACAGACAATTTTTATAGCGTGTAAAAATGCCATGCCTAACCAGGATTCAAACCTGGGACCTCCAGATGAAAAGCCGAGGCACTACTACTCGTGCCACAGAGGCCAGCAGGCAATTACAGTATTAAAAAAAAAAAACTGGAATCAAACCTACATTCACCTGAATGTTATTTTAACCATCACTTAAAAATTTTAAACAGTACACAGAATACAGATATCGTTTTTTATTATCTATTTTATATTATACAAGAATCTTTTAATTATAATTAACTTTTTAATGATACACAGTTTACTTTATATCTATATTTTCACCGTTTTATTTTACTTTCATTGATATGTAAAGCAGTAAAATTTAAATATCTAAAACTATAAACAAAATAATTTTGATCATAGGTATTTTGTTTTGTAATTGCTCATTCATTCTTAAATACCAAAAAAATTTATTTAACATCAACCGAACATATATACAAAATTAAAAACAGTTGTAACGCTTCTATCATGGCACAGTTTGTAGGGATAATTCATTCAAGACTGTGGAAGGGTTACAAGCATAAAATTTACACTTAATCTGTACTATTACATCTAGAGTAAGAGGATTTTTGTTTGTTCGGGATAAACAAAACAACTACTCAATCAAACACAACCAAATGTATAACTGAGAAGGTTTTTAAATATCTCATCTCAAAAAAAAAAAAATTAATATATGTAGTAGTGGAGTTTTTCCGGTTCATTAATGAATTAAATTAATGAACTATTAACTGTGAATCTATATCACTGTACAAGCTCGGTTTGAACTGAACGATTCGAATCAATTGAATGAATAATATTACGAAACAAACAGAATTAAATTTACGTTAAATAAAATAAAATAAAATGAATTCATATTTAACAAAATAATGGGCTTCCTACGGAGCTTGCGTGTGAGGCTACTGGTGAGGTATGTGAGCACGTTGTGGGAAGCTAGACCAATCATCACCATCAACTGGTAACAAACAGGTTACCCCTGGAGCACTGTTTTGGGAGGTACAATGGGGTGCTCTTATCTTTGCTAACAATCATCCAATTCTCAAAACTCGAATGGAGTATTGGTTAATATGTTGAAGGCTAATTTTTGCGTGGATTAGGTACAGTCTCGATGTAATACACCACAATTATTTGGAGATAGAATAAAGTCCGTTTGTTATCAAATCAGGCAAGAACCGATTGACCGATTGCTTTCAAATTTGCAGGATTCGTGTTATCCCTGGGAAGGTTTTAAGCCATCGACTGAGACCCTAGCTCCATTGAAGGTTAAGATATTAAAAATATTCATCATTTCTTCGCCCTCAACAACGGCGATGATGTGAATTGAAGATATTCATAAAGGAAAAAATAGATTAATCTTTTTACTTCAGCATTATATTTCTGCCACCGTAGCACAGAAATAACTTATGAATTTTTCATCGTCAAAGTTGGATGTACTTTAGTTACTATAGTTAGTATTATTCTATCTTTTGTAATTTATTTTCTTTTTCAGGTTTCTATAGGCCTGAATACTATCATTATTATTTATCAGTATTATTCTCACAACCGTGAGGGTAACATACAGTGTGGGGGGGTCCAGGAGTTGGAGCCCTCCGGGTTGATGGGAATGGTGACCGAAGCAAGATGTGTAAGTTTCTAGAACAGCGATCCCCCTGGAAAATTGGGAATGGTGAGCAAAGCGAGCTCTGTGGCCAACGGGTAGGCTCCTTGGTCCAGATCAATTCCAAAAACTAAAACACTAAGTATTAATTTCATTTATATATATTTATTTAACCGGTTAGTCCAGTAATTAAACTCATCATTGCAAAATCAGCTGTTTTTTGAAGTCAACCGTTCTAAGGTTTCAGTCGTTATAAAGGCAGTTGCTTTTACATGGATTTGAATATTGGACGGTGGATACCGGTGTACTTTGATAGTTGGGTTTCAATTAACCACACATCTCAGGAGCGGTTAACCTGAGAATATTCAGGACTAAATGTTTACTGATACATTTACATTTTCGGCTGCAGGCCTGGCAAGTCGGTAGTGGTAATTACATTTGTCTATACACACACACACACACACACACACACACACACACACACACACACACACACACACACACACACACACACACACACAGATCTGGCAGAAAGTTGGAAAAACTGGTTGAAACATGTATGTATGCGTGTGCGTGTGTGTGTGTGTGTGTGTGTGTGCGTACATATATTTTCTTTTTTTTTTTAATTTTCTCTTGCACTTATGATCAAAATGTAACAAACAAGATATGTCACTTGAAAATAAACTGACTGCAACTGTTATTTTTATCTATATTTATCATCATTAAAAGATTTAAATGGCAGAAAGGCTCCTGGAATAAACGGAATACCTATAGAATTACTGCGCAGTGCAGGTGAGGAAGCGATTGATAGATTATACAAACTGGTGTGTAATATTTATGAAAAAGGGGAATTCCCATCAGACTTCAAAAAAAGTGTTATAGTTATGATACCAAAGAAAGCAGGGGCAGATAAATGTGAAGAATATAGAACAATTATTTTAACTAGTCATGCATAAAAAATCTTAACTAGAATTTTATACAGAAGAATTGAGAGGAAAGTGGAAGAAGTGATAGGAGAAGACCAATTTGGTTTCAGGAAAAGTATAGGGACAAGGGAAGCAATTTTAGGCCTCAGATTAATAGTAGAAGGAAGATTAAAGAAAAACAACCAACATACTTGGCGTTTATAGACCTAGAAAAGGCTTTCGATAACGTAGACGAATAAAATGTTCAGCATTTTAAAAAAAATTAGGGTTCAAATACAGAGATAGAAAAACAATTGCTAACATGTACAGGAATCAAACAGCAACAATAACAATTGAAGAACATAAGAAAGAAGCCCTAATAAGAAAGGGGGTCCGACAAGGATGTTCCCTATCTCCGTTACTTTTTAATCTTTACATGGAACTAGCAGTTAATGATGTTAAAGAACAATTTAGATTCGGAGTAACAGTACAAGGTGAAAAGATAAAGATGCTACGATTTGCTGATGATATAGTAATTCTAGCCGAGAGTAAAAAGGATTTAGAAGAAACAATGAACGGCATAGATGAAGTCCTACGCAAGAACTATCGCATGAAAATAAACAAGAACAAAACAAAAGTAATGAAATGTAGTAGAAATAACAAAGATGGACCACTGAATGTGAAAATAGGAGGAGAAAAGATTATGGAGGTAGAAGAATTTTGTTATTTGGGAAGTAAAATTACTAAATATGGACGAAGCAGGAGCGATATAAAATGCCGAATAGCACAAGCTAAACGAGCCTTCAGTAAGAAATATAATTTGTTTACATCAAAAATTAATTTAAATGTCAGGAAAAGATTTTTGAAAGTGTATGTTTGGAGTGTCGCTTTATATGGATGTGAAACTTGGACGATCGGAGTATCTGAGAAGAAAAGATTAGAAGCTTTTGAAATGCAGTGCTATAGGAGAATGTTAAAAATCAAATGCAGCAAATAGATGAAGAAAGAAGCATTTGGAAAAGTATAGTTAAAAGAAGGGAGGCCACATACTAAGGCATCCTGGAATAGTCGCTTTAATATTGGAAGGACAGGTAGAAGGGAAAAATTGTGTAGGCAGGCCACGTTTGAAGTATTTAAACAAATTGTTGGGGATGTAGGATGTAGAGGGTATACTGAAATGAAGCAACTAGCACTAGACAGGGAATCTTGGAGAGCTACATCAAACCAGTCAAATGACTGAAGAAAAAAAAAAAAAAAAAAATATTTATCATAAAAATTCCCCACCACAAATCAATGCGATAAAAATTTCTTTATCATTCCACAACCATAAAACACATAATACATTATTAGAGCATCAATAATAAGAATTAATTTTTATGAATTGTTCTTAATAATTTTTCATATATTAACATAAAAATATAGATAAAAAAATGCTATCTGATTGATGAAAATATTACTAAATTATAGGTAGAAAACTAAACTCTTATTGTAAATTAAGCGATTAATTTTAACATAAAAATAAAGAAAAATAAAATTAACTAGAACAACTAAGCTTCAATGATCTTGCCCAATTCGGAGGTGGATTTCCATATCCATGCTTTTCTGCTTCTGGTTGTCTGGTAAATGGTTTCATTAAAACTCGTAACAGCAAATCTACCTATAAAAAAAGAAAAGATCAAACAGATAAAGAAATTATCTGTTAACATATATACTTCAAAATAAATAAATAAACAAAATAAAAAAAAATGTTAAAATCCATGACAAAATAAACATTAAATAAAAATATATTAATTAGAAAGACTTAGAAACATTAAAAAACAGTTTTGAAGAAACGTATCTATTGCAGCGCCCCCTGGAAGCATATAACCTTAAAGCATGTCTAAGAACCAACTCTTAAGTGATACCTATGCAATGCAAAAAAATTTCAATAAAACTGATCCAGTAGTCTTTAACTGTGTAACGTTTTTGATTTCCCGCAAACACAAGAAACAGATATATTTTGTAAAACCACTCTGGAGACCACAAAGAAGCTTTATCGCTTTAAGGTCAGCAATGACTCGCCGTGAGTGTTCATCATACTTAATACCTTTTAAAATTTTTGATGTACTTTCATATGTTTCTTTCATTACTTCGGCATTTTCTACCGGTATAGAAGAAAACTTATTCATGTTATGCAACACCTCAATTCCCCCCAAGAGAGAAGAACACCTGCCTTGTGACATGTCTGGTTGCTACACTGCCCCCTCTGTTCCTAGCCATTAGTGCCTTTATCAGCAGACACCTTCTTGCCCTCAAACTGATCACATTCCACAGTCATCAGTTGGCCTCATGAGATGCCACCGATGCAGATGTCTTGAAGGACATTCACAACAGTAAATTTTGCCCTAGTCAAGTTTTGCCTGACTAGGGCGAGCAAGTTTTGCCTAGTTTTGCCTAAGGTTGTCATGTCAATCAAACACCTAACTCTACCAAATAGCCCTCCGAAACTGCTGAACTAACAGCCTACCTGTGGAAGATCAAAGATCCCACATGCCAAACTCTATTACCGTAAACCATATGTACCCACTTTACATGCCGCAACAGTATATATTAATAAATTTAGTGATTGAAGTGCTAACCAGCTTAATAAATGTCCCAGAGGACCACAGGTCTGGTCCATTCAGGAGCTGAGTATAACCTCTAGTCTCCCAGTTAAGCTTCAACTTTGAGGACTGCTTGGATTTACAGCTAAGTCGATCAAAACTAACATTTACTTATTTGTCCATTAATAAGTACACTCCGATTTAATAAAATTGCCACGCTAAAGTTAGTGAAATCACACTCCTGAGCATGATCCCCATTGATATGTTATGCAACAGCACTGCCTTTAACCTTCTTTTTGACAAGTCTATAAATAAACGGCAATCATGAATAATATGGTAAGTTCTGTGTAAGTATATGTTAAGTACCTGAGAATGTGCATGATGTTGGGCATGTGTGTGTATGTGTGCGCATGCGTGTGTGTAATTCTGCTTTGCTGCGTCTCAGTGTTGGATGTGTTTTGTATCTTTGTGTTGATTGTGTTGTGATTTTATTGATGTTCCTTGATTGCGGTGTCCAATTGTATGAGTGGGCGTTCCCCCATTCCTGAAGTAATGCTGCATAAGTGGTTTCCAGGAGGGGTGGATAGCCAACTGTGGATGTTTATTTGGTAATGTAAAGGAACACATACGCATCTAATAATATGTTGCAGAACCTGTTAGCAGGCCCGAAACTGGCTAGGCGCCCATTTTATTCAATTCATGAATAATATATTCAATGTCTGATTCAGGCATTAGCCCCCTAATATCATGGCCAGAACAAAATAAACCATCTCTTCTGAAGTATTCCAGTAAATTTTCATTTAAATTTCATATACTGAAATTTTAATATCCTTTTTAAATAAGTTCCATTCTTTAAGACGTGAAACTAGAAGTTCTGCATGTTGTTTTGACAAATGAAAATCACGAATTAGGTCATTCAGTTCTGCTTGTGTGATGAGGTTCACTATTTGATTCTTCTGGAATGTAATTAATATTTATTGAAGTTGAGGATTCATGATGTTGAGCCTTCTGGGCAATCAGAAATTTCTTTTCAAGAAGTTGCAGCGATCAGAATCAGTAAATAAACACCGTGAAGTACTGGTCTCATAACTGAACAAACATTCGGGTATGCAATTCTGCTTTTATTTTTTCAATTAAAACCTGCATTGTCAAGACGTTTCTAGCCAAGTATAACATCCCAGTATTAGACAATCTGCCTTATTTTCCTGTGACTTTTATCTGTTCCCCAAGATCAAATCTACATTAAAAGGAACAAGATTTCAGACTATTCAAGCTGTGAAAGAAAAAACGGCATGCGTCATGAAATAGCTCACAGAAGAAAACTTACAGCACTGTTTCGAACGATGGAAAATTCGCATGGAGTGTTGTAGAAATACAGGTGGGGAGTATATTGAAGAGGATAATAACTAAATATGTATAAATCAAAAATAAAATATTTTACAGCATTAGTCTCGTTATTTAACCAGCCACACCTTGTGTAGCCTATGACACTCCTGGTAACATAAGGATTCCAAGGAAGATCATACATCTAAATCAGTCGAGCCACTCAGCTGCTACAGTGGAACAAACACTTATTCACCCTAAATCCATTATACTCCTTTTTGGGCAGTTTTATAATGAGGATAATTTCTGAGTTTATCAGTTAATTTTTGTTCTGGTTTGGTTCCATCATAACTTTGTATTATATTAGCAAATGTCCGTTTTGAATTGAAAAAATTGCAAAGATATAAATACATTTACGAATAACCACAATCTGTTAGATTAAAAGTGTACTTCATGCATGCAAAAGTTAGTTGGTGGCTTAAAATCTTCCCTGGGATAACACAAATATATCCTGTAAATTTCAAAGTAATTGGTCGACTGGTTTTCATGTGATGCGATAACAAACAAATAGACAAAATTTATACATAAATATATACACATACACATTTCCGAATAACTGTGATGTGTTTGCAGAGAGATTATAAGAGCACCTCATTGCACCTCCCAAAAGGACACCCTGTTTGTTACCGATTGATGGGGATGATTGGTCTAGCCTTGTATGAGGTGTTCGCATCACCTCACCACTCTAGCCTCACACACAGTTCACATGGGAATAGAATTTTTTTCATTTATTTAATATTATTCATTTATTTAATTCTATCACTAACCTGTGTCACAAGATAGTAGTAGTTTAGAGCAGCTTTTTTTGAGGTGGGGGTACGATTTTCCAAATATTGTTATTTTTTAATCGTTAACAAATGTACCTAAAAAAATAGGGCCTTAATTAGGCAAACTCTAGAGATACTGAGGGTGACAACCTTGCTCTACAACCACACCCCCTTGACCTTTTAAGTTGAACATTTAATGGCATCAATGCCCCATATATATATTCAGGGAAAGGGGAAATTATGATAGTAGCAGTGGCAGCCCTGAGGAGCTGATAGGAAGGTGAGAGTGCACAACTACCTTCTGTGCACAACTAACTGCAATTTACTAATCGTGCATCAGTGGGCTGACACAATGTGCATTTGCCTTAAAGGCATTTTACAAGAATGGTGACAGCGTGACAGCTGCTCAACGAGAATTCTAAGATCATTACAATTTAGGACATCATGGTCACAGTTGAGAATTTTAAGAAGACAGGTTCAGTTCTAAAAAAGAAACCACCAGAAGATCAACAAACCACAGAAAACATTGAGGCAGTTCAGCCCTCAATTGGAATACCCACCGGGTTGGTCTAGTGGTGAAAGCGTCTTCCCAAATCAGCAGATTTGGAAGTCGAGAGTTCCAGCGTTCAAGTCCTAGTAAAGTCAGCTATTTTTACACGGACTTGAATACTAGATCGTGGATACCGGTGTTCTTTGGTGGTTGGGTTTCAATTAACCACACATCTAAGGTATGGTCGAACTGAGAATGTACAAGACTATACTTCATTCACACTCATACATATCATCCTCTGAAGAATTATCTAAACGGTAGTTACCGGAGGCTAAATAGGAAAAAGAAAAGGAATTCATTGCTAACATGTACAGGAAACAAACAGCACCAGTAACAATTTAAGAACATAAGAAAGAAGCTGTAATAAGAAAGGGAGTCCGACAAGGATGTTCCCTATCCCCGTTACTTTTTAATCTTTACATGGAACTAGCAGTTAATGATGTTGAAGAACAATTTAGATCCGGGAATAACAGTACAAGGTGAAAAGATAAAGATGCTACAATTTGCTGATGATATAGTAATTCTAGCCGAGAATAAAAAGGATTTAGAAGGAACAATGAGTGGTATTAATGAAGTCCTATGCAAGAACTACCGCATGAAAATAAACAAGAACAAAACAAAAGTAATGAAATGTAGTAGAAATAACAAAGATGGACCACTGAATGTGAAAATAGGAGGAGAAAAGATTATGGAGGTAGAAGAATTTTGTTATTTGGGAAGTAGAATTACTAAAGATGGACGAAGCAGGAGCGATATAAAATGCCGAATAGCACAAGCGAAACGAATCTTCAGTAAGGAATATAATTTGTTTACATCAAAAATTAATTTAAATGTCAGGTAAAGATTTTTGAAAGTATATGATTGGAGTGTCGCTTTATATGGAAGTGAAACTTGGACGATCGGAGTATCTGAGAAGAAAAGATTAGAAGCTTTTGAAATGCGGTGCTATAGGAGAATGTTAAAAATCAGATGGGTGGATAAAGTGACAAATGAAGAGGTATTGCGGCAAATAGATGAAGAAAGAAGCATTTGGAACAATATAGTTAAAAGAAGAGACAGACTTATAGGCCACATACTAAGGCATCCTGGAATAGTCGCTTTAATATTGGAAGGACAGGTAGAAGGAAAAAATTGTGTAGGCAGGCCACGTTTCGAATATGTAAAACCAATTGTTAAGGATGTAGGATGTAGAGGGTATACTGAAATGAAACGACTAGCACTAGATAGGGAATCTTGGAGAGCTGCAGCAAACCAGTCAAATGACTGGACAAAAAAAAAAAAAAATAGCAAAATCTCAGTATTAGCTTCCAGGAATGCATACATTCAAACGGCCTCGTCTTATGGACATAGTTTGCTCAAAATTGGTCCAGTAATTCTGGAAATATAAGGTGATTTCAAGGCCAACACCAAACAAACAAAACATACAAACACACACACACACACACACACACACACACACACACACACATACACACACAAACATTAACATCTGGAAAATTTCCATCCGGTTTTCTGATTGTTTGGATTCCTTAGGTCTCAAAACGTCAAGATCTGTTGAAAACTATAAATGCCCAAATTGGATCGATTACAATACCTTTCACTTCTAGAGCTACAGTTCCGATATAGCGATTCCAGATGGGAAAGAAAAAAATAAGTAATTTAAAAGAGAAAAACATACCTCAGTAAAATCATCATTTTCATCAGCCTTATTAATTGCTTCTTGCACCATCCAATTTCTTAAAACATAACATGGATTTATTTTGCACATTTGTTGCATTCGTTCATCGTCACTAATACCTAATTAAATAAAACAAAAAAAAAAAAATCTATGTAATTACAAACATTAATAATATTTTATTCAGATTATATAAAATATTTTATAGATCAAACCAGTGGCAGCTCATAGCCGCCTAAAAAAAAACTTACCTTCTGCCAGTGCTGGCACTGCTGGAGTGACAGTCCTCTCACAGTCTCGCAACCGCGTGCAGTTTCCTATATGTGCATGCATACAAGGACCATGCCATTCCAAATAAAGATTTTTCTATCTTTTTCATAAATTGGGGGATGGCTACTGACATTAAGCTTAAGGATTATATATCATACAAGTATAAAAAAAGAATTAAAGAAAAAAGGACTCATTACATTAAACGTTATTGATAATATCAAGTGGAAATACATGGGGGGTGCTGCAGTTCCACAGTGCCTATACGCGAACCGCCACTGAGTCAAACCAATGAATAGGTGTGCTTCTACATGGATAAAAAAATCTTTGTCTAGAACTATCAAAGAAAAGAATCTGTATACAGCAGCATCAGAAAATAAAAACAAGAAAACGGATGAAGTTCATATTTTCAAACACAAATAATAAAACATGCGAAGATAATAAATAAATAAATAGAATCAAAAAAATGTAAAGTAACAATTTTATATTCATTTAAGCAGTCATTATCTGCGTATGATAAACAAGGATTCCAAAAAATATCATGACTTTTTTATTAAATTAGTATAATTAAGTTGTTTTTGTAACAGAAAATCATTTATTTTTAAGTAATATTACATAACTAAGGGATTCAATTCTTAACACTGATATTACTAAGAAAAAAATTAATGTAGATATATACAGAGTGTTCCAGGATGTATTCCTTGAACTTCAGGAAAACAAAATGAGCAAAAACTTCATATCGAATAAGTCCTATTTTGCTTTGTTTTCCTTCTGGACATCACTTTGTGATTTAACTAAATTAATGTAATTTCACAACTTACATAGAACAAATTTCGCTTGCACGATCGGCAGACTGGTATAGCTATGAGGCTTAACACACCAGGTACTGAGTCAACTGGGCGATCTAATTACTTTTTTACACTTTAAATATTATTCATTTATTTAATTCTATTGCTCACCTGTGTCGTTACAACAATAGTAGACGATTACAACAGCATTTTATGGAATGGGGGGGATTTTGCAAAAAAACGTTTTTTTACGAATATTGTTATTTATTAATTGTTAACAAATGTCCCTAAGAAAAATATGACCTTAATTTGGCGAAATCTCAAGATTCTGATGGTGTGATCTTGGTCTACAAACTCATCCCTTGACCTGTAAAGTTTAAAATTCAACGGTATCAACGCCTCCCGTATTTATAGAAGTATCTGAACAAATTTGGTCAACATCAGTCCAGTAGTATTTACTTATTTATTGTATGGCACATGCACATGATTTCGCAATGTATATAAAGATAGACAGAAACAAAAATTAGATAAGAAAATTATATATAAAAAATGTATATATCAAAATTACATATCAAAGGGGGTTTCTTGTATTCTTTGCAATGTACATTTCTCATATTTTTTTGCCCAATGATGTTGAAGTTGTCGTTTTCAATATTTTTAAAATAACTTTTTTTAAATCATTAATGATAGGTCGTAATTTATGATAACCAGTACCAGTAATTTTGATTCAAAAATGCTTATAAGACTTACCCAAACTGAGATTTCAATGAGTGGTGTACATCTTTTTTCAAGAATTCATTTTTATTTTGGTTTTTTTTTGTGTAAACACTAGCAAGGAAAAAATAAATTGTAGAAAAATGTTAATTCTTCATTGAAATAGCCTATTTTTGTAGCAATGAAAGTTTATTGTTTAGTGTGGTTAACCAACAGCTATGATATCTCTTTTGATAATTCTCTTGAAATTGTTTGAGAATGAATCGTTACTGTGGTTAGTCGAAGTGGTGTCAACTTTCCCAGGACTTTGCAGATTTGTACCCACACTTTGTCTTGTTGAGACTTTTGAAATGACGTATGTGATCCAGCCGGGTGGAAAAATGAACCTGCACTGTCATTTTCAAGGCTTAATATCTACCGCTTCTCCTATTCACCACTGATCATCATACATACAAGCAATAATAGTCTTTTTCGTCAAGTAAAAATGTTACAATACTAGACACAGGATGGTCTTCATAGTCCTTGGAATCTGAAGTAAAGTAACATCTTACAATGCCTTTGACACAGGAACATATTTATGGTAGCTTCTAGTACCAACAACTCTTTCACGGCAGTCAAAATGGTTTTTTAGTTTCTGAAAGGTTAGCTATTTCTTATTTTTGGTATTAACAACAAACTTACAGATACCATTGTGATGTGTATTGATCGCATGATTCTTGCAATAGAGCTTTGTTTATCGCTTGATAAACATGTTGTTTTTCCTAGAGCGATGAGTTTTCATTGTTAAACATTGTTTTCCAGTCGTTCTTATACATGTGTTGTAGATGAATTTTGTGGGAAATATCCATATGTGGCAGCGCCTAACAATTCAACAATAATGAGATTAATCGCTTGTTGGTTGCAGACAAAGCCGTTTTGATTGATGCTAAACCGGCTGGGGTTAATGTAATGCAGCGTTCGGTTTCATCTATCAGCGTACATGGAAGTGCTCAGTGAGTGGCAAAGCGGTTACACTTTCATACATATTATGTTTGCAGTGTTCAGCAATTGAAGGAACAGGATAAAGAAAAGTGCGTAGTATACTGTAACTTAGCTATATTGGTGTCATAATTTTTTATATAGATATTATACAATTTTTTTAATTTCATGTATTTTTAGAACAGAGATTGAAAAGTTGCGCACATCAAAATTGAAGTGTCTATAAATAGTAGTATTGTTGAGAAAGTTCTATCGGCTACTGCAAGATAGCACCATCGGGTCAATCCATTTGAAGTGTCCCAAAAAACCATAAACCGGGGTTGCTTGATCGATTCAGAAAAAAATTGAAACTTACCCGCTTGTTTCCTATGAGTTTCAGGACTTTAAAACTATTTTTTTTTTTTTTTTTAAGCAGTTTAGTTTTTAATTAAGCATTTTATAGAATTGCCGAATTTTCTTCACTGATGAGGCATGGTTTCACCTAAGTGGCTATGTGAACAGTTAAAACACTAGAATTTGGTAGACTGAAAATCCACATGTTAAATGAAAAATCCTTACATTTTCAGAAAATGATAGGTATGGTGTGCTGTACCACGGTGTTGAATAGTGGGGTCTCATTTTCTTTGAATTTACAGTGAATAGTGTCGTGTACCACATGTTGCGCATCTAATGAAACCGTGCATTTCTTGCGTGAGTTTTTTGCAAGCATATTGAAAGTTATGGACCCAGGTTCACCTGATTTTACGTCCCCAGATTTCTTCTTTTGGGATTATTTTAAAGGAAAGGTCTATAAAAACAGGCTACACAAGCTGGAGGAACTAAGATGAACATAAGAACGTCAAATGTCAATATATTCATGCTCCACAAAGTGGCCCTCAAGCATGGTAAACATTTTTACGTGCATATTACAGAACACGACAGCCATTTTGAGCATTTGTTGTGAAAATCTTTAAATATTTAATTTTTTTTATTACTTTGATGTGTGTGACTGTTGAATCTCTCTAGTAAAAAAATCTGACGTGGATACCTTATATGACTTTTTCATATGCTTATTAAATTACATATATACATTTTTTTTTTAAAATGAAACGTACATAATAACATTTTATTTCATTAATAACTTTTGATATTTTTTCAATTTTTTTTTATTGAATTATTATTTATTGTAAAAGTTTTTTACAATCGGAGGTTAATAACTGATAATAAATCAATATAATTAAATTTAAAAAAAAAAGAGATGAAGTCGGATTCGAACCGATGTGCCTACCCCCCTTATAAAATCCAAATATTCCATTAATTAAAATTTCATTTGGCTATAACTCTGGAACAAATGAAAATAAAAACCACTTATGATATCATTGAAAAGCTCTCAATGAGGGCTTATTATTGCAGAAGAAAAAGTCCAAAATCAAAGTTTTTTGAGTTTCAGGCTTTTTGGGCAAGTTTATTGCAATCAAAAGGGAAGATGCACAACTAGATGTTACAGGAGTCTCAAATCCAAAATTTCAACATTCTATGGCTAATCGTTTTTGAGTTATGCGAGATACATACAGAGTCTTGCTGAAACTAGTCAAAATGGATTCAGGAATGGATTCAAGATGGATATTTCCATTGTAATCTGAAAACCAGAATTTTTCGCAATCACAATACTTCCTTTACTTTATACAAGGATGTAAAAATTATTTCTCAGGAACGAATAAATCTACTTTAATTAAATTTGGCAAGTCTAAGTCTAATGTGTTGTTATATAAATGAAAAAAAATTTTAAAAACATGATAAATTTTGTTAATTTACTATTTTTTTTGGAAGTGTGAGTGAACGTCTTCTTTGCAACGTGATGAACCTTGGCTTGATGCGTTTCATCTTTCTTGCTTCCCAGATTTTCTTCATTATCTCACTACTAACCTTCTGTCCATCAGTCCACCTTAAGCTCATCCGCGCATACCTGTTTTTGTTCTTTACATTTATCTTTTTCCTGAAAACATCCCTGTCAGCTAATCACTTCTTCCATTTCCACTAGATAACCTACAATTTCCTTAACCCAATTTGTTGTGTTTGCTGAGTTTTGTAATATGATCAAAAATCAATTTCATCAGGCCTATTTTTGTCCATTTTTTTCAGGTGTTCATAAAATTTTGCTGTTCGTTTTCTTGTAGAGTTTCTCATTGGTCCATAGTCTCCAATCTCCTTTCCTTTTCCATGGTCCTAAAATTTTCTGTAGTGTTCTTCATTCTCACTTTTCAGTCTCCTTGAAATCCTCTTT
The DNA here is from genome assembly GCF_047948215.1 of Lycorma delicatula. NCBI lineage: Eukaryota > Metazoa > Arthropoda > Insecta > Hemiptera > Fulgoridae > Lycorma > Lycorma delicatula. Next base: position 191,669,592 of record NC_134458.1, on the reverse strand, counting down.
TCTGTTCATGTTCTGTTTTCCAACATTCTACAGTGTATAATTCTTCTTGCTTGATGGCAATGTTGTAATGTCTTAACTTTGCTTGTATGGATATACCTTTTTTGTTGTACTGGTTCTTCATTATTTCAAACGCTTTTAATCTGCGTCTGTATTGCCAAATTATCCAGTTTGTTTCGTTACTTGAAACTGTTTACCCAACATCTTCGACTATAAGAGAATGAAGTAAATAATAATAATAAATTATTTATTATTAATAATTTTTATTAAATTTAGTGGAGGAAATAAAAACAGGCAAAAAATTATCAGATTGCATTAGAATACCGCCAAAAGTAATTGTCTGCAATAACTTGATTGTTTATCAACAGATTTTTACAAATGAGATGTCACTTTGTTCAAAATAAACTGTCTAATACATATTTAAAAGTAAAAATTTGATAAAAAAAATAATTACAAAGATATTGAAGATTAAAAAATTCAGATGGCTGCTATTTTGAAACTTTTGGAGGTGACATTTGCAAAATTTTTTATTTTGTAGAACAATACACTAGACGTAGATTTACTAAATACAGAGTGTCCCATATATCAACTGGCAGGAGATGTGGAGAACAGCTAAGGCTGGGGCATGGACCAGGAGACTGATCCCGGACTTGGGACCGTGGGTCAGGCGGAGGCATGGGGAGGTAGATTACTTCCTCACGCAGTTCCTGTCTGGACACGGGGAGTTCGGGGTCTACCTACATCGGTTCAAGAGAAGACAGACACTGAGGTGCTTCTACTGTGGTCAGGAAGAGAGAATGGGATGCGGTACAGAGCACGGTGGCTAACATCCAGAAGACGAAGGAGGTACATGGAAGAGAGTGGGGAGAAGACTTAGTAGGCGCGGGTAAGCAGCAAAGTCCCTAGCAAGTATACTGTGTGTTTATAAATAAAATAAAATTCAGGGGGCGAATCGTGGTTGCCGTGCAGGGCCAGGGAGGCAGCCTGGATGCAGAGGCCGCTTTGGCTCCTTCATATGCAAGAATGAAGGTCAGTCGGGGTGCTCCGATGATGCATTTGGGACCCTCAGGTGTGAGAGGGGGACGCGGCGGTTTGCAGGCTTCGCGCAATGCGTAGCCGGCAACCTAGTGTAGGGACGGGAAGGGTAGCCTCCCAGAAGAAGTGGAGGGATGTATGGTCGTCCAGAAGGGAGGGCTGCTGCATCTTGATGAAACTGAGAGGACCCCGATGGGACACCAAAGAAAAGGCAAGACAGGGGGGCAGTCGACTGCCACGACACTCCGACATTCCTGCGTATAGCGGAGGCCGGGGATGTTGGGGGTGTTTAAGAACAAAACAAAAAAAAAAGGGTGTCCCATATAAAACGCAACCCATCAATCACTCATCCATGAAATTTCAAAAGTCAAGCGTACTCCCCTACTCGTTACTGAAATAGACTCGTCCAACATCTGAACATCGCGGCGACGCAGTAGAAAGCTACCGATAGTAACAACAATGCAATCATAACGTTCAGTGTATTGCTAGATACAAGATGAAGTTTTCGCTAGATGAACATGTTTTCATTGTCGAGTCGTACTTCAGTACGAAATCAGTGGTTGCAGTACAAGATTTGTTTCGCCATAAGTTACCAGATAAACCAGCTCCTAACAAAACATCAGTATTAAGGTTAGTTGCAAAATTTAAAGAGACTGGTTCTGTAAATAACAAGCAACCCAAAAGATCTGCGTCGGTGTTGAATACAGATACAGTCGCTGAAATCAAAGACCGATTACTCGTCTCGCCAAATAAATCGATCAGACGTTTGTCTGCTGAAATTAATTTGTCTAAATCAACCGTTCATCGGGCGACCAAACGATTACAATTACGACCTTATCGCATTCAAACGGTTCATCGACTTCTTGAGCTTGACAAAGAAAAACGGCTACAATATTGTCAACGGTTCCGTCGATTTCTGCGTGAGGGAATTAATGTTATGGATTCGTTATTTTTTCACAAATAAAGCACGGTTTCATTTGGATGGCTACGTAAACAGTCAAAACAGTAGAATTTGGAGTGCTGAAAATCCCCATGTTTATCACGAAAAACAATTACACCTGCAGAAGTTGGGCATATGGTGGGCGATATCGTGGAAGAAAATAATCGGTCCTATTTTTTTCGAGTACACCATTAATGGAGAACGATATCAGGATATTTTATTTCAGTTCATCGCACTCTTGGAAGAGGAAGACAGACACTGCTGGCTACAACATGACGGTGCGACATCGCACTACGCAGGTTCAACTTCTGATTTCGTCGAGGAATTCTTTGGTAATCGTGTTATAGGTCGAGACTTGTGGCCACTAAGATCTCCAGATTTTACTGCGGCGGATGTTTTTCTACGTGGTTACCTCAAAGAAAAACGCCTACAGCAACAAACCACGAACACTTGAACGATTGAAAGTCAATATTGAACAACCTGTATTAAATATCCAGCCACAAACTTTGAAAAAAGTTGCAATAAACGCTGTAAAAAGAATTGAAGCTTGTATTCAAGAAGATGGCAGCCACTTCCAACATTTACTCTAAATGTAAGGTAATGAATGGTAATAATAAAAATTACATTTACATTTACACATGCCTTTTTATTATTTCAGTACCTATCAATATAAGGTTGGGTTGCGTTTTATATGGGACACCTGTATAATTAAAGTAGGTTCACCCATTCCTCAGAAATAATTTTTCTGTTGACAAACATGAAATAGCATCCAGAAGGAAGACAAAGGAAAACAGGACGTCATTATTAACTTTTTTGCTGATTTTGGTATCTCGCATCAGTACCTGAAGTTCAGGGAATGTGTCCTGGAACACTCCATATATAACAACACTTAAATTTGAAAAACTTTAACTCGAGATTATTATTAACTTTTAAATCATTAATATTATACATATATATATATATATAACAAAATGAATGTACACTTGTCCCGTATGCGTTCTTATACCATTCATCCGATTGCGATGAACCTTTACTGAGTTGTTGTGTACATGCCTGCGAAGGTTTCTGAATTAGTTTGGACCAACTATGTGGCACTGGGGGTCAAGATATTTTGAAAAATTGTATTTATGGTCCAATTTGGCTCATATTCAGATATATTAGTTAAGTGAAAAGAAAAGTCTTTGCAAAAAACTTATACCTGCTGGGTGGCGCCGGTGTCAAAGATATTTACAAAACAAACAAACAAATATACAGACTTTCTTCTTCTATATATATATATATATATAATATAAAAGGCAATATTCGTATGTGTGTCTGCTATTAATTATAAAACTACTGGACCGATTTACGCGTGGGGAAAAAATAAAAATTGGGAAAAATGGAAAATCAGAAAAAGGGAAACAGAGAAAAGGGAGAAAGTGAAAGGTTAAATTTTGTGAAGTTCTGTAATGTTCAGTTTTTTAATGTTTTATCAAACCTTCAATGGTGTTTGATTAATCTATATATATATATATATATACTAATCTAGTAATAGCAACAAAGCATTGCCGGGTCTGCTAGTAATGAAATAAAAAATATCTAATATGAAAAACTGTACACACCTTCTTTTTCTAAGACTTCATTATACTTTTCTATAAACGTTGGATAATTTTCATGTTTAGAAAGACGATATAAGGCCCATAAGCAAGATTTAGGTTTATTAAGATCAGACAATCTGTTTTCACTTAACTGTCTAAATGTCATTGTAAAATCTGCATCTGTATCTTTCATCATCGGTAAAAGCATCTCAATCAGTTCGCTATTGCTTTCAGTTAATCCCAACTTTTCAGAATAAGTTTTCCTGCAAAATGAAAAAAAATTAATAACATGATGTGTGATTTTGAATGATGGATCTTATACTATATCCTTAACTGACTGATGGTTCAACACATCTGAAAAAAAAAACTTGGACAGCAGCATTCTGAAAATTTTTAATTCTAGAATGAGGTAAAATGATGGTACTGTTAAAGAATATCCTCCGTTAAAGCCACTACTGGCAAGGAACGGAAGGGGTGGTGTAGCGACCAGACACGCTACGTGGCGGGATCTTCTCCTCGCAGGGGGGAATCTAAATGTCGAAGAAGCTACACAGAGAAGAAAGGTGATCTATCAGTTAGTCAAGTAGTTGTTAGATGGCGTCGCTGAAAGGAGAAAATAAATTAAAATTGTAATCTAACTTTATATAATAAATAAATAAAATTATAAATATAATCTAACCAAACTTAACCTATGCTCGCTTCAGCTGCTCACCTGGACTAGCAAGCAAAGCGAGCATAGGTTAAGTTTGGTTAGATTATATTTATATGAGTAATTTTAGATTTATTATATATATATATATATATATATATATATATATATATATATATAAAATTATATTTATTTATTTACTTATATAAATTTATTTGTTATATACAGTTAATTATAATTAATAATTTTCTTATTTAAATATAGCCAGCCTTTCAGTGACGCCATCTAACTAACTGACCAACTACAGATCGCCTGCAAACATTTTCTTAATAAGTCCCTAAATGACTGTGATAGATTGGCTGCGTCCCGATGAATCCGGGTTCGGATGGCTGCTCTCCCCATTCGGTACATTACAGCTCAAAAATACCTGGGTGTTATCCTTGATGAGAATTCGGTTCAAGAAATATCTACAGTATGTAGCAATAAAGGCCGCTGATACGTTTTATGGAATCCGTAGTCATTCATCCTGATTGCGGGTTGAATTACCATGCGTATCCTTTACAAAGGTGTCAGCGAAGATATTATGTTGTGTACTGCGCCTGTCAGGGCTCACCGCATGGCTTTTAGGTATTGCGTAGACATTTTGCTGCGTGCCCAGCGACTCCTCTTGCTGGTTGTCATAGGCGGTTATGGAACAGTCTCTCAGGAGGCAGTCTGTGTTATAGCCAGAGTCATACCAATAGACATCTTGGCTAATGAGCGTAAGGAACACTACATTTCCAAGGTAAATAGCCTACTGATGTCAGAACGAAATCAGGAGATTGAAGATCGGACCTTGCATCTTGGCAGGTCAGGTAGGACGAATCTCCTGCAGGTTGCTACATGCCCCCCAAGGAATTCATGGCCATTCTATAGGGGGAATGTGTGAAACAGCGGCCACAGTCTGCGAGACGCGTAAAGAATGTTTATTGGTGGAACAGGGACATTGCGAGACTGCGTGGTGAAGCCAAAACAGCAAGGCGGAGGATGCAGCGCGCACGACGAAGGGACTCTGAGCGCCACAGGAGGAAATGGAGGTGTTCCACGTGGCACAAAGAAGCTTTTGTAGAGCCATTAAGGCTGCCAAACAAGAGGCGTGGCAACACCTCGTGGAAGACCTGGAGCAAGATCCGTGGGGCAGGGCCTACCAGATCGTCACCAAGAAATTTGGTAGGCGCCTGACCCCATTGACAAGGGAACAGTCTCTCACAACGATAACGGAGCTCTTCCACATCGAAGAGGAGGAATGGGAACCGATAGCTGGTGATCAACAAAGGCGCTTCACTGTAGAAGCACTACAGTGGGCATCCAAGCAGATGAGCCTGCGGAAGAGCCCGGGCCCAGATAACATCCATGGGTCCATCGTGAAGGTGTTAGTGGATAGGCACCCGTGGACGGTATTAGACATGTTCAATGGGGCATTGTCAACGGGGAGACTTCCCGGCTGTTGGAAGGAGGGCAGGTTGGTCCTCCTCCCGAAACCGGGAGCCGAAGAAACCAGGAAATACCGGCCGATCTGCCTCATCAACACGATGGGAAAGCTGTATGAGAGACTGATCGCTGAAAGACTGCGGTCGGAGATTGAGGCTGGCGGAGGTCTTTCCCCAGACCAGAACGGCTTCGTTCGGGGAAGCTCGACCGTCGATGCCGTCCGACGGGTGCTAGAGTGGGCCAGAGTCGAGTCTGCAGGCACGTGGCGACGAAGGAAGATCCCATTCATCATTCTCCTAGACATCGGGAATGCATTTAACAGCGCGCCATGGGGAGTAATCATGGGAATACTCCGGGAGAGCGGGATCAGCGGCTACTTGCTCGCCGTAATAAATGACTACCTGCATGAGAGATCTCTGCGGGTACGCACAGAGGAAGGAGAAGATGACTTCAACAAGTTTGAAGGCGTTCCGCAGGGGTCGGTGCTTGGGCCTCTTCTTTGGAACATCGCGTACGACGGCCTTCTGCGGGAAGAACTCCCGGAAGGATGCCAGTCGGTCGCGTACGCAGATGACCTCGCGCTGATGGTGTCGGGACGGACGGAGGAGGAGGTAGAAGATAAGGCAAACTTGGCGGTGGCAGTCGTCAGCAGATGGCTGGGGGAGAGAGGACTACGACTGGCACCGCACAAGACGGCGGCTGTCCCGATCACCGCCAGAAGAAAACTGAGGGGAATGTCCTTCATGGTGGACGACGTACGGGTCCACACGTCCGGTTGCGCTAAGTACCTGGGCGTGTGGATTGACAAGAATGGGCTGTCTAACACCCACCTCAGAGAGGTCACGAAGAGGGCCGAGCAGATACAAGACGCTCTACAAAAACTAATGGGCAACAAGGGCGGACCACGGGCGAGCAAGCGACGGCTGATCCTTTCAGTGGTTTCCTCCGTCTTGCTGTACGCGGTCCCGGCCTGGAAGGACGCACTTTCGAGAAAGAAGAACGTACGGATGCTAGCCTCCGTTACCAGAAGAGCGGCGATACGCATAACATGGGCGTACCGCACCGTATCTGAATGCGCAGTGGCAGTCATCGCAGGGGTGCCTCCCATCGAGCTGCGGGCCACGCAGCCGGTCTCCACATACGAAGGAACGCCGAAGGCGGAAGCCCGGAGGCAGCTGATGGTCAACCGGCAGGAGATGTGGAGAACGGCTACGGCTGGGGCATGGACCAGGAGACTGATCCCGGACTTGGGACCGTGGGTCAGGCGGAGGCACGGGGAGGTAGATTACTTCCTCACGCAGTTCCTGTCTGTACACGGGGAGTTCAGGGTCTACCTACATCGGTTCAAGAGAAGACGGACACCGAGGCGCTTCTACTGCGGCCAGGATGACACGCCGGAGCACACCTTTTACGAGTGCGAAAGGTGGGCTGTGGTCCGGCGTAGGCATGGCACAGATGGCCTCACTCCAGAAACAACTGTACCCTCACATGCTGAAAGGGAAGTGAGAATGGGATGCGGTACAGAGCACGGTGGCTAGCATCCTGAAGGCGAAGGAGGAACATGGAAGTGAGTGGGGAGAAGACTTCTAGGCGCGGGTAAGCAGCAATGTCCCTAGCAAGTATACTGTGTGTTTATAAATAAAATAAAATACAGGGGGCGAATCGTGGTCGCCGTGCAGGGCCAGGGAGGCAGCCTGGATGCAGAGGACTCTTTGGGTCCTTCATATGCAAGAATGAAGGTCAGTTGGGGTGCTCCGATGATGCATTTGGGACCCTCAGATGAGAGAGGGGGGACGCGGTGGTTTGCCGGCTTCGCGCAAGGCGTAGCCGGCAACATAGTGTAGGGACGGGAAGGGTAGCCTCTAAGTGGAGGGATGTAGTGGTCGTCGTAGACTGCGAGATTAAAAGAAGGCAACGGAGATGGATTGTTGAAAAGGCAGATTTGAGTGGATACCATAAAGCATTCCAATCGCAGTATGACGATGGAGCAAACATCCTCGACCAATATTCCTCTTTTACGTCCATGATACTTGAGAATGCCAACAGATATATCCCACAAACATCGGGTAATCCTAGACGTCCTTTCGTTCCATGGTGGAACGATGATTGCAAAAATGCTATTAGGAATAGACGGCAGGCACTACGCAAATTTAATCGTAGGCCTACAGTAGAACATCTAAATACCGCAGGGCTAGAGCGGTGTGCCGTCGGGTATTCTTGAACGCTAAGAGGAATTCATGGACGAAATACGTGAGCACTATCTCACGCACTACTCCCACGTCTACTGTATGGAAGAAAATTCGTGCAATTTTCGGATCACCGAAACAATCTATTCTCGGTCTTATTGATGAAGGAGAACTCCTTTCATCACCTTCGGCAGTGGCAAATAGTCTAGCAAAAATCTTTCCGCTCGGTGTCTCTCACCTCATCGTATAATAACGATTTTCAAAGATACAAGATACAAATAGAAGTATTATCGTTAAACATTGGTGATTCGGTTGGTGAATTAAACACTCCATTCATATTTAAGAAATTGTTACATGCACTTAAAAACTCACTGGACACTTCCCCTGGACCGGACAACATTCGCCTTTCAATGCTTTCACACCTTCCTAATACGGCACTACAACAACTTTTGAATATTTTCAACGGTTTATTCTCCGAACAAGTCTTCTCACCCGGCTAGTCAGAAGCATTTATTATACAAGTACTAAAACCTGGTAAAGACAAAACCAACCCCTCAAGCTACCGCCCTATTTCATTAACAAGCGTTTTGCGTAAAATAATGGAGAGAATGGTAAACCGCAGGCTTACATGGTACTTGGAGAAACATGGCTTTCTATCTCCAGAACAGTGTGGTTTCCGACAAGGACGATCTTCCATTGACCATCTTTTATCCGGGGATTCTTAAACCACCGAAGGGCTCGTGTTCGTGTGGATGATTCGCTCTCAGATAGTGTCATCTTGGAGAATGGAGTGCCTCAAGGTAGTGTATTAAGTGCCACCTTATTTTCTGTAGCCATAAACGGTATTACCAAATGTGTGCAGGCTCCTGTCTCATGTTCTCTATTTGCTGACGATTTTGCTATTTACATTGCAAGCCATTCAACACCCACAGCAGAGAGACTACTGCAGAACAATATATCTCACCTTGAAGCTTGGTCCAGGATTACTGGTTTCACATTTTCATCCGAAAAAACAAATTGTGTGGTTTTTTTCTCGGCTACGAAACCCTTCTAATCTGCAAGTTTTTCTTGCGGATTAGATGATTAAATGTTGAGATTATTACTATCTCTATTTACTTCAGGTTTTTAGGTTTATTTTTTGATAGCCGTCTTACTTGGGTCAAACATTTAAAAGAATTGAAAACAAAATTTTCCAAACTTCTAGATATGATGCGAGTCCTTACTAACACCAACTGGGGAACCGATAGCTCATGTATGATACGTTTCTACTATTCCTTTGTTTTTTCCAAATATAGTTATTTTTTAATTAATAAATGTGCCTAAAAAAAATTTGACCTTAATTATACAAAATCTCAAGATACTAAGGGTGACACCTTGCTCTACAACATCACTCCTTTAACCTCTTTTAAGTTGAACATTTACTGCTGTCAATGCCCCATATATAAAAGGAATCATCTGATCAAAGTCAGTCATAATCATTTGGTCAAAGACGGTCCAGTAGTTCTGGAGATATAAGGTGATTTAAAGGCTTACACCTACGTATATAAACGTACGTATATATAAACATTAACAACTGGAAAATTTCCATTCACTTTTTTGGGCTCCTTAAATGTCAAAAGTCAATATCCAGTAAAAACTGTATATATGCCCAAATTGGATCGATTACAATAATTTTCCTTATAGAGTTATAGCGCTATCTAGACAGAAAGTAAAAAACCTGTAATAAACTTAAAAAATAATAAAAATCAATAAATAGAGTAATTTTATAATAAATTTATCAATATATTGGTAAAATGTTTATGGTAGTAATCTAATAAAAATAACCCAGTCTCATCTCTATTCTATAATATGCTCTCTGTACTATTTTTTTTTTTTTTTTTTTATAATACCATGTTAGTACATTGATATTACTGGTTTGATAGATTTTTTTTTTTGTCTTCAGTCATTTGACTGGTTTGATGCAGCTCTCCAAGATTCCCTACCTAGTGCTAGTCGTTTCATTTCAGTATACCCTCTACATCCTACATCCCTAACAATTTGTTTTACATATTCCAAACGTAGCCTGCCTACACAATTTTTTCCTTCTACCTGTCCTTCCAATATTAAAGCGACTATTCCAGGATGCCTTAGTATGTGGCCTCTCTTCTTTTAACTATATTTTTCCAAACGCTTCTTTCTTCATCTATTTGCCGCAATACCTCTTCATTTGTCACTTTATCCACCCGTCTGATTTTTAACATTCTCCTATAGCACCGCATTTCAAAAGCTTCTAATCTTTTCTTTTCAGATACTCCAATCGTCCAACTTTCACTTCCATATAAATCGACACTCCAAACATATACTTTCAAAAATATTTTCCTGACATTTAAATTAATTTTTGATGTAAAGAAATTATATGTCTTACTGAAGGCTCGTTTCGCTTGTGCTATTCGGCATTTTATATCGCTCCTGCTTCGTCTATCTTTAGTAATTCTACTTCCCAAATAACAAAATTCTTCTACCTCCATAATCTTTTCTCCTCCTATTTTCACATTCAGTGGTCCATCTTTGTTATTTCTACTACATTTCATTACTTTTGTTTTGTTCTTGTTTACTTTCACGCGATAGTTCTTCATCTATGCCGTTCATTGTTTCTTCTAAATCCTTTTTACTCTTGGCTAGAATTACTATATCATCAGCAAATCGTAGCGTCTATATTTTCACCTTGTACTGTTACTCCGAATCTAAATTGTTCTTTAACATCATTAACTGCTAGTTCCATGTAAAGATTAAAAAGTAACGGAGATAGGGAACATCCTTGTCGGACTCCCTTTCTTATTACGGCTTCTTTCTTATGTTCTTCAATTATTACTGCTGCTGTTTGGTTCCTGTACATGTTAGCAATTGTTCTTCTATCTCTGTATTTGAACCCTAACTTTTTTAAAATGCTGAACATTTTATTCCAGTCTATGTTATCGAATGCCTTTTCTAGGTCTATAAACGCCAAGTATGTCGGTTTGTTTTTCTTTAATCTTCCTTCTACTATTAACCTGAGGTCTAAAATTGCTTCCCTTGTCCCTATACTTTTCCTGAAACCAAATTTGTCTTCTCCTAACACTTCTACCACTCTTTGGTTTGATAGAAACTTGATTCAAACAATACGTATCATTTTTTAAAGCAATCAAGCCATCCAATCTAATGCCCTGAATTCATTTTTAACATTACCATAATTTGGAATAATTGAGCTTGAATAATTTGTCCTACTACTAGAAATTTCTTTCATATGTAAATGATAGCGATATAATTGAACTTATATATGATTTACCCGATAGCGATCCAGATAGTGATTCTAATTTTCAAGATAAGAAAAGTACATAAATAGGTCCTTAAATTAGTTTTTTTGCCAATATTTCATTGCATAGATCAAATATATGCAAAAAAAAAAAATGGGAAAAATGACAAAGGTATAGTGAAATTATAATATGATTTTTCACTAAAACAAAAAACCATTGAAGGGATAATGAAATAAGTTTTTTTTTCATTGGAGAAGGGGAAATCTCTAACAAACATCATTTGCCCGTATAGATGGTAGTGTCGGACTCCCACTGACTAAACCCCTCCCACTCTATAACATTTGAAGATCAATCTCACCTTAAGTACAACACAGCCTTTGGTAGGAATCACATGATCACCTGTTAGAAAGGGGGGCAACAAGCAACTCTACAGAGTCCCACAGGTATTAACGAAATACATACATAAGCGTCTGGGCCTAACTCAGTCTGGTCTATTCTTCTTCTTTCTTTTTCTGTCTAGCATCCGGAACCACCATAAGGTGGTTACTTCAGAGGATGATATGTATGAATGTAAATAAAGTGTATTTTTTGTACAGTCTCAGGTTGACCACAACTGAGATGTGTGGTTAATTGAAACCCAACCACCAAAGAAAACCGGTATCCACAATCTACAAAGTAGGTCTGAAAAGTTTCCAAACTAAATTTCTGTAGTCGATACAAATAGTGCCATCTCTCAGACAACCAAGAAACTATGTAGTACAATGTCTAACGCGTCTGTGTAAAAAATTTTATCACGACTTGTCACTCCATCCTCGAGTTATAATCGGCCGCGTACGTTGTGTTTATATGACCTTGTGTGTGCTCGCGACCTGGAACACAGAAGCACAAAATTTTATATATAATTTTTTTTTTTCTTTTTCTTGTTGGATTAGAATCTTTCATCATTTAAAGTTCGTTGTAGATTAAATTAGGTTTTTTTATATTTATTTTTTTACTGGATTTTAATTAATTTTTTTTATTTTTAATTATGATTAAATTAGTAGATTAAAAAATTTTATTTATGAATTAGGCAAAAAATAATTTCGCCTGTTTATCAAAAACATGTCCTTTGGTAATTTATTTAAGGTTTGGCCTGCTCAATGGTTTAAATAGCCGCAGTATTTTGACTGTGCTAAGGTAGCATAATAATTAGTCTTTTAATTGAGGTCTGGAATGAAGGGTTTGACGAAAATTATACTTTATTTTTAAAATTTAATTTGAATTTTATTTTTAAGTTATAAAGCTTAAATTTAGGAGAGGGACAATAAGACCCTATAGATCTTTATTTTGTTTTTAAATTTTTTTTTTAGTTTATTTTTAAAATTTTTATTAATTAAATTTTGTTGGGGTGACAAATAAAATTTTATCTTTATTTTTTTTTACATTTTTTTATGTATATTTGATCCTTTATTTTGATTAAAAGATTAAGATAACTTACGGATAACAGCGTTATAAATCTGGAGAGTTCTTATTGATAGATTTTTTTGCGATCTCGATGTTGGATTAAAAGTTTCTGTGGGGTAGGTTTTACAGTTTTAGGTCTGTTCGACCTTTAAAATTTTACATGATCTGAGTTCAAGCCGGCGTGAGCCAGGTTGGTTTCTATCTTCTTTGAATTTATTCTAATTGGTACGAAAGGATTTTTGGTAATATAATAATTTATTTACTAAATTGGCAGATTTAAGTGCTTTAAATTTAGAATTTAATAATGTATTTTTACAGTTAGTAAATGTTTATTCTTAGTTATTTTTTTAAATTTATTTTTATTCTTTTGGGTGTTGCTTTTTTTACTTTGTTTGAACGTAGGATTTTAGGTTACATTCAATTTCGTAAGGGTCCTAATAAGGTTGGTTTATTTGGTTTATTACAGCCTTTTAGAGATGCTTTAACGTTATTTAGAAGGGAATTTTATTTTCTTGTTTTTGGGAATTATTTAATTTATTTTTTTGTACCTATTTTGGGTCTTTCTGTTTCTTTAATCTTTTGGTTAATATTTCCTTTTAGTTTTAATTTTGTTGGATTTTCTTATTGTCTTTTTTTTTTTTTTTGTTGCTCTGGTTTGGGGGTTTATTTTATTATAATTGCTGGTTGGTGATCTAATTCTGTTTATTCTTTATTGGGTTGTATACGTAGAATTTAATTTTGTGTTCAACTTCAAAAATCTTTCGTTGAAACCTATTCTATGATACAGCAAGCATTCGGTGATGAAGTCTCATCTCATACTACAACATACACATGCTGGAAGTGGTTTGAAGGTGATAGAGAGTCATTGGATGATGACATACGAAGCAGGAGGCCATCAACAACTAATCACAATGAAAACGTTGCAAAAGTGTGCCTGCTCCTGCTCAAACAACCTAATCTTACCCTTTGGGCCGTAGCAGAAGAGCTAAACATCGGTAAAGATGCAGTATGTAGAATTCTAACAGAGAAAATGAACCACCAAAACGTGTGCTCATGTTTCATTTCACACTTCTTGACTGAAGAACAAAAACAGATGCATCGTTCTTGTACTCAAGGGTTCATTGGAACCGCCAATAACGACCTGAATTTTTTATAAACAATTCTAACTGGGGATGAAAGCTGGTGCTTCATGTATGATCCTCAAACGAAACATCAATCTGCTGCTTGGTTAAGTCCTGGAGCACAAACACTGGCAAAAATCAAGCGGCAAAAATGATGTTAATTACATTCTTTGACTCAAAGGGCATGATTAATCATGAATTTGTCCCAAGCGTTCAAATCATGAATTCTAAATTTTATTTGGAAGTAATGAAACACCTAATGCGTCGCATTCATCGAATCCAGCCCAAGTACCAAGATTCAGGCAGCTGGACCCTCTTGCACGACAATGCCCTGGCACACATGGTAAAAGTTTTAATACACCGCAAATCAAATCATCATCTTATCTCACCCACCCTAATCATCTGACTTGGCTCCAACAGACTATTTTTTGAATACGAAAGGTCACCTTTTTGACTACATTCTGGCCATCCAAAGGACTTGCACCGAGGAGTTGAAGACAATCCCACAAAGTGACTTCACCAGAGTATTTGATGGGCTCTACCGGTGCTGCAACTAGAGAAGGGTTCTATGCAGAGGGCTGATGTGAGTAAATTTGTTTATCATTAAATCTGTATTTTTATTTAATTTAGTTCGGGAACTTTTCAGACATACTGTGGCCCAATTCAGCCTGGTGTAACCCAGCCTATTCTTTTTCCTGTTTAGTCTCCGGAAATTGGAAATTACTGTTCAGATATTACTTCAGAATGATCGAGATCATTCTGAAGATCTCTTTTGATTTTCTTTAGAATGATCGAGGATGATAAGTATGAATGTAAATGAAGTGTACTTTTGTACAATCTTAGATTGAGCATTCCTGAGATGTGTGATTAATTGAATCCCAACCACCAAAGAACACCGGTATCCACGATCTAGTATTCAAATCCATATAAAAGTAAAAAAGTAAAAAGTAAAAAAGTAAAAAAAGTAAAAGTAAACTGCCTTTACTGTGATTTAAACTTTAGAAGTTTAACTTCGAAATTGGCTGACCCAACCTATTTTGGCCTAATCTGAACTCACTGTTGTACAGCAGAGAACAAATTAATCCAAACAAAGGAAATTTTTATTCTGTTGTAGGAGAATTTTTATTCCGCGGTAGACTGCTTGCTGTTTGGTGTTTCAGGTTATGTTTTTTAGTTCATATACAAACAGAATTAGCGGTTTTATAATTCATTGTCGATCAGTTTTTGATGACCTTGTGAGTTTCTGTTATAAATTAGTTTTTCTTTTCTAGTTAATACAATGGATAAAACCCGAAGAAAGCAATAAAAAATTGTTGCTCTATCCGAACACAACAAATGACTCAAAGACAGATTGCTGGTGAATGTAGTGAGAATTAGGTACTGTACATGAAATCGTGAAAAGGTTTAGAAAAGGAAAATACAAACAGAAAAAGAAAACCACACCTACACAGGATCAATAACTAATAAGAAAAAGGAAATTACTCCAACATTGTCAGCTGTTGACCTTAATAGGAACTTGAGTCAGTGGACTAACGTTTCTGATATGACAGTTCATTCAAGATTGTTAGCAACGGGAAGGATTGCTCAGAAACAAAAAAGAAGCAGTTACCGACACAGATTATGAAGACAAAAAGAATTCAACGGGCAAAGGAACATAAAGAATGGACTACTGCGATGCGGTAAAAAGTTATTTTTTCAGACGAGACTCATTTCTTTGTCCAAGGGAAGAGAGAGTAGCCTACATTTGTAAGTCGGCAGACGAGAAGAATATTACGCCACCACACCTGCAACAAGCTCCCAAACCCACAGCCAAAAAGTTGTTTTCGGGATGTTTGACAAGTTAAGGAGCAGGAGGCACTTATGCCTGCGGATGGGAGATGAAATCGGACCGATACATTAACATATGCCGACGAAAAATAATCCCGCTTATGAAGAAGAACACAGAAATCATTTTCCAACAGGACGTTGTACCATGTCATACATCAAAGAAAGCAGAGTTGTTCAAAAACCAAAAAATTGTAACGGTCTTGTGACCAGGGAACTTCCCTGACCTGAATCCTATTGTAAATTTACGGGCTGTATTAAAAAGAAGACTTGAGAAAATGAACTGTAGCACAAAAACTGACCTTATTAGTTCAGTAATATAGGTTTGGTTTTGAGATTAAGAAGTGGAATCAATGCCAAAGAGAATTAATGAGCTAATGAAAAACAAGGAAACTTTGTTTAGTTTATTTAATGAATAAACTATCAAATTTGAGTAACTTTGACTGTTAAATATTTTTTCTTTTAAAAATAAAATTTTCTGTTAAAAATACCATTTTCAAATTAATTTGTTTGCCACTGTATATAGACGCACCCATCCCTGCAAGGTAGCCTCAATTCTATTCCCCAGCCCTTTTCCCTGCAATGATGCTCCTCACCATCTCAGAAATAAGTTTGAGTCCATTTTTTACTGGCTCTCAATCAATACAGGGTGTCCCATATAAAACACAACCCAACCTTATATTGTTAGGTATTGAAATAATAAAAAGGCATGTGTAAATGTAAATGTAATTTTTATTATTACCTTACATTTAGAGTAAATGTTGGAAGTGGCCGCCATCTTCTTGAATACAAGCTTCAATTCTTTTTACAGCGTTTCTTGCAACTTTTTTCAAAGTTTGTGGCTGGATATTTAATACAGCTTGTTCAATATTGACTTTCAATTGTTCAAGTGTTCGTGGTTTGTTGCTGTAGGCTTTTTCTTTTTGGTAACCCCATAGAAAAAAATCCACCGCAATCAAATCTGGAGATCTTCGTAGCCACAAGCCTCGACCGATAACACGATTACCGAAGAATTCCTCGACGAAATCAGAAGTTGAACCTCCGTAGTGCGATGTCACACCGTCATGTTGTAGCCAGCAGTGTTTGTCTTCCTCTTCCCAGAGTGCGATGAACTGAAATAAAATATCCTGATACCGTTCTGCATTAATGATGTACTCGAAAAAATAGGACCGATTATTTTCTTCCACGATATCGCACACCACACGCCCAACTTCTGCAGGTGTAATTGTTTTTGGTGATAAACGTGGGGATTTTCAACGCTTCAAATTCTACTGTTTTGGCTGTTTACATAGCCATTCAAATGAAACCGTGCTTCATCTGCGAAAAATAACGAATCCATAACATTAATTCCCTCACTCAGAAATCGACGTAACCGTTGACAATATTGTAGCCGTTTTTCTTTGTCGGGCTCAAGAAGTCGATGAACAGTTTGAATGCGATAAGGTCGTAATTGTAATCGTTTGGTCGCTCGATGAACAGTCGATTTAGACAAATTAATTTCAGCAGACAAACGTCTGATCGATTTATTTGGCGAGGCGAGTAATTGGTCTTTTATTTCAGTGACTGTATTTGTATTCAGCACTGTCGCAGATCTTTTGTGTTCCTTGTTATTAACAGAACCAGTCTCTCTAAACTTAGCAACTAACCTTAATACTGATGTTTTGTTAGGAGCCGGTTTATCTGCGTACTTATGGCGAAACAAATCTTGCACTGCAACCGCTGATTTCGTACTGAAGTACTACTCGACAATGAAAGCACGTTCATCTAGCGAAAACACTGTCTTGTCTCTAGCAATACACTGAACGTTATGATTGCATTGTTGTTACTAACAGTAGTGTTCTACTGCGTCGCCGCAATGTTCAGATGTTGGACGAGTCCATTTCAATAACGAGTAAGGGAGTAAGCTTGACTTTTGAAATTTCATGGATGAGTGATTGATGGGTTTCGTTTTATATGGGACACGTATATCTGTTAGTTGCCATACCTAAATGAGTTAATGCCAGCACAATGATTGCAGGTGACCTGACACGAGACTCGAGTTAACTGCTGAAATTTAAACAAATATTTTTAAGAACATTACCCTGTCCAGTCTGTAATTCTGGACAAGATTCTTATATTTCTCATAGTCTTCATCAGTTAGCTAAATACTCGAATTGTTACTCAACATTCAATTACATACATTCCTGATTAGAATAAATTTTCTTCTATTATTGCCTGTTAAATCGTTTAAATTTATGGATGAAAATTTAGCAGGAAGCATAAAACAATCAATTTTATCACTGAATAGCTTGATATAAGGATGAAAAAATTAAATTTAATTATAAATAAATTATAATATACAACCCAATATTTACTTACATTAATTTTGAGACAACATATGATCCTTCTGCATAAAGCATTTCAACCGCTTGCTGAGCTTCAGAATCGCTTAGAAGAGGAGTTAAACTATGAATAAGTTTAAGTAAATTCCACAAAACAATCTAAAAATTATTAAAAAAAAAATTGTTATGAACTCCTTCTAGTGAAAGAAAATATGAACCATATAAAATTCTATATGTAACTAACAGATTCGGCAATGCTTCGCTATTGCTAGATTTGAGTATATATATATATATATATATATATATATAGATTAAATGAACACAATTGAAAATTTGATATAACATTAACAAAATGAACATTACAAAATTCACAAAATTTAACCTTTCATTTTGTAAAAGTCAGAATGTAAATAAATCCAACTGGCAAAACAACAGCACTACCTATCGGATTTAATTCAAACTACTATAAACACAGTAGTCGGTTCAAAATACCCGTAACTTTCTTTCTACTGGTCAGATCGAGGATTTCAATAGCTTTAAACCTTCTCCGGACAACATGAACCATTTTGCAAAAAACCGCAAGTAAATTGATCCAGCAATTCTTTAGTCTATAGTGGACACACATATTATCATTGCCTTTTATATATATATATATATAGAAAAATAAAGTCAATTTGTATATTTGTTTGTTTGTTTCATCATATCTTGACAAAGGCACCACCAAGCAGGTATAGGTTTTGCAAAAGATTTTCTTTTCACGTAACTAATATATATTCTGAATATGAGCCAAATTGGACCATTAAATGCAATTTTTCCAAATATCTCAAGCCCAGCGCCACCTAGCGAGTCCAAACTAATTCAGAAATCTTCATTAATATGTATATAATAACTCACCAAAGTTTCATTGCAATCGGATGAACGGTATAGGAATCCAATGCAAACAGAATAAACATTCATTTATATAACTATATATATAAAAATGTTAAGTTCATTTATGTACGCTTCAAAAACTCAAAATGTTCTGTAACGATTGAGCTCGAATTTTAGCACGATATATAACCCGCATCAAAGATTGTTTTCATCTATTTTTAATAAATCTATCTATCTATTTTTAATCTGTACAGTTTTTTAATAAATAAGAGGCTAACAAATCAGATGGAAATGTGAACAAAGGAAAATCAATCAGATCAATGCAAGATGGCCGCTGTCAAACACAACAACCAATCACAAAGAGCCCGTATGGCCGTTACCAATGTAAACAAAATCACAACTGATTAAGTAGCAAATTTCTTTGAATTATATTTAACAGCTAAAACATTTCTTATAGCCCAGATAGACTTAAGACTATGCAAACAAAAAAAGTCGAAATAACCAAATACACAGAAAATAATATCCCTACATAATGACCAAAAAATCCTTTGTTAGGTTAAATATTCACTTTTATCTGAATTTACAGAAGGCATTTACAACGAAGCATTGATAAATATTGAAGACAAGTGCTTAGCTAATGCAAATAAAGTTCTTAGTCGATTGAGAATGCCAGCACCCACCCGAGCTGTGATCGCTTCATTTGATGTGGATTTACGCCATGAACTTTGTTACAACATTGGTGATCTTCAGTCATATGTACAATCAAACATTCCCAAATTAACGCGTGAACAGAAAGGCATTTATGATCGCATAATGCAAATGATAAATGATGGAGTTGGGGACCTTCTTCTTGGATGCGCCAGGAAGGACTGGGAAAACATTCCTCATTAGACTGATTCTAGCAACAGTTCGATCAAAAGATGACATAGCATTAGCTCTTGCTTCGTCTGGAATAGCTGCGACATTGTTACCAGGTGGAAGGACTGAGCATTCAGCTCTGAAGTTGCCATTAAACATGCAAATCATCGAGACTCCCACGTGCAATATTTCCGAAGCATCCTGTATGGGAAAAGTATTACAAAAATGTAAACTCATTGTTTGGGATGAATGCATGATCATTCATCCCAAACAAAGCGAGTAAAAAAACTCGCTTAAAGCTCTTGATCGATCGTTACGAGATTTGCGTGGAAACGTTCAACCATTCGGGAATGCTTTGATATTGCTCGCAAGAGATTTTAGGCAAAAATTGCCTGTAATTTCTAGATCGACACCAGCAGACGAAATAAATGCTTGCCTGAAATATTCAACACTGTGGCGACACGTACGTATACTCCAGTTGACTACGAATATGCGTGTCCAGTTGCAGAATGATCCATCAGCTGAGGTATTCTCACGACAGTTACTGGACATTGGAAACAGACAGCTGCCAGTCGTCTAGACGAATATCATTTCCTGATAATTTTTGTAATTTAGTAACATCGAAAGAAGAACCGATCGAAAAAGTATTTCCTGATATTCAAATTAATCATAGAAATCACGATCTGCTCAGTGAACAAGCTATCCTTGCCGCAAAGAATAAAGATGTCTATCGACTTAAGAATGTTATTCAATTCGGCATTCAAAGTGAGGAAATTACATATAAGTCGATAGAAGCAGATGAAGTAGTTAATTATCCGACGGAATTTTTAAACTCACTTGATCTGTCAGGGATGCCACCACACATATTAAAATTGAAAACAGGTGTGCCAATTATCCTGTTGCAGAATATTAATCAGCCAAAACTCTGCAACGGCACGCGACTTGCAGTTAAGAGATTGATGAATAACGTAGTGGAAGCAACGATTTTAACGGGGCCTTTCAAAGGTGAAGATGTCCTCATTCCTCGAATACCCATGCTAACGACCGATACACCATTTCAATTTAAAAGATTGCAATTCGATTGACATTTTCAATCACAATCAATAAAGCTCAAGGTCAATCTTTAGAATTTTGTGGTTTATATTTAGATGCGGATTGCTTCTCACATGGACAACTGTATGTGCGTGTTCCCAAGTCGGCAAACCAGATAGCTTTTATATCTACGCGGACAGTGGAAAAACAAAAAATATTGTATATCCACAAGTATTGCAAAATTAAACTTCTATGAAACGTATGCTTTGTTTTGTTTCTCATTTCTCATCCATGCAACCACAATGTGCCACAGTGAAGCGTGGCCGGTACAGCTAGTATATATATATTATAATAATAATGAAAAATATTAGCCATACCAATCATGTGATACAAACTAGTTGAAAAGCAACTGTGAATACTTGTATCAATTCTAAACAATAATGTACAATACTTAAAGTAAATTTTTATCAAATTAACAATACTGTATTTCTACATTTCTAGCTATTTTTACAATTTAAATTATTCTTGGAAGAAAATTATTTTGTTGAAATTAACGAAAAAAAGTGATCAAAAAATACTGAATGGTATTGTTAGTCTAATCTGCTAAATTTAAATGTAACTACAAAGTTGAAGAAAAAGTTTGATAATTTACCAGAGCAGTCTGTCCTGACACCTCTCTTTTTTACTTTCTTGTAAAAAGTTAAGAAACTATTGAGATCACAAAAAAATTCAGTTTCCAGATTTTAATGGAAATATGGAAATATAAATATATTGAGAGGAGAGTGGAAGAAGTGTTAGGAGAAGACCAATTTGGTTTCAGGAAAAGTATAGGGACAAGGGAAGCAATTTTAGGCCTCAGATTAATGGAAGGAAGATTAAAGCAAAACAAACCAACATACTTGGCGTTTATAGACCTAGAAAAGGCATTCGATAACGTAGACTGGAATAAAATGTTCAGCATTTTAAAAAAATTAGGGTTCAAATACAGAGATAGAAGAACAATTGCTAACATGTACAGGAACCAAACAGCAACAGTAATAATTAAAGAACATAAGAAAGAAGCCGTAATAAGAAAGGGAGTCTGACAAGGATGTTCCCTATCTCCATTACTTTTTAATCTTTACATGGAAGTAGCAGTTAATGATGTTAAAGAACAATTTAGATTCGGAGTAACAGTACAAAGTGAAAAGAAAAGATGCTACGATTTGCTGATGATATAGTAATTCTAGCCGAGAGTAAAAAGGATTTAGAAAAAACCATGAACAGCATAGATGAAGTCCTACGCAAGAACTATCACTTGAAAATAAACAAGAACAAAACAAAAGTAATGAAATGTATTAGAAATAACAAAGATGGACCAATGAATGTAAAAATAGGAGGAGAAAAGATTATGGAGGTAGAATTACTAAAGATGGACGAAGCAGGAGCGATATAAAATGCCGAATAGCACAAGCGAAACGAGCCTTCAGTAAGACATATAATTTCTTTACATCAAAAATTAATTTAAATGTCAGGAAAAGATTTTTGAAAGTATATGTTTGGAGTGTCGCTTTATATGGAAGTGAAACTTGGACGATCGGAGTATCTGAGAAGAAAAGATTAGAAGCTTTTGAAACGCGGTGCTATAGGAGAATGTTAAAAATCAGATGGGTGGATAAAGTGACAAATGAAGAGGTATTGCGGCAAATAGATGAAGAAAGAAGCATTTGGAAAAATATAGTTAAAAGAAGAGACAGACTTATAGGCCACATACTAAGGCATCCTGGAATAATCGTTTAATATGGGAAGGACAGGTAAAAGGAAAAAAATTACGTAGGCAGGCCACGTTTGGAATATGTAAAACAAATTGTTAGGGATGTAGAATGTAGAGGGTATACTGAAATGAAATGACTAGCACTAGATAGGGAATCTTGGAGAGCTGCATCAAACCAGTCAAATGACTGAAGACAAAAAAAAAAAAATGGAAATATCCATTTTGACCATCCCTGAATTCAATTTGACTAGTTTCAGCATGACGTCTGTTCGTACGTATCTCACATAACTAAAAAACTATTAGCTGTAGGATGTTGAAATTTTGGATTTAGGATTGCTGTAACATCTAGTTGTGCTGCTCCCCTTTTGACTGCAATCAACTGAACCAAAAGTGTACAAGAGCCTAAAAAATTTGGATTTTTTTATTTTTTCTTAACTGCAGTAATAAGTTCTTATTGAGAGCTTTTCAATGATTTTCATAAGTGGTACTCATTTTAATTGGTTCCAGAGTTAAAATCAAATGAATTTTAATTAATGAAATATTTGGATCTTACAAGGGGAAGGCACATCAGTTCGAATCTGACTTCATTTCTTTTTTTTTAATATATTGATTTATTAATAATTATTAACCTCTGATTGTAAACAAATTTTACAATAAATAATAATACAATAACAATAAAAAAAAATATATGAAAAAAATCAGACATTAGTGAAATATGATTTTATGTACTTTTAAAAATGTTTAAATGTAATTTAACAGATGTACAAGGAAGTCATGTGGTGTATACAACTTTTTTTTTCTCTATATTGTTATGTGACTGTTATGTAATTTGTTCAATTTTTTCTCACTAAATTGTTATATGATGTCTGAAACTGCCTTCAATTGGATTTATCTGCCTTGAAGTGGTATGACTGTTCGACCTTGACATTAAGAAAGCAATTTAACTGGTTTTAAAGTTGAGATAGCCACCTTAGCTTAAGTTGTGAGCCTTTGAGTGTACCAGGTGGATGTTGGTTTCTGTGCTCTGTGTAACATATGTTGCTTTCATGTATTTAAAAATGGACTTTACTGCAAGGAAGTGTGCTAAAATTACTGCTCTTGAAGATCACCATTCTATGATGGTGAGAGAGAAACCATCTGCAGTCGGTGTAGGTAAATCAAGTGAATTAAGAATTGTGACAACATTCAACGAATTTGGATCATCGTCTTCAAAAAAGAGAGGAAAATTCAGGCGAAAACGGAGAACTACTCCAAGAAGTTCTCCAAGAACTGATAAAATTCTAATAAGAAATAATAAAATTAATCCAAGAAAAATAAAAGATTTATTAATAGCTAGTTTTGATAGTAGTAGTTTAAACTATAGGCCGTAAGCTTCTGGAAGCCGACCAGAAGCAAGAAGACCAACGAAAAAAGAATTTTTAACTCCTAAAATAAAGAAATAATGTTTAGCATGGACCCAAAAATATAAATCATGGACTGCTGACGACTGGAAAAAAGTAAAATGATGAAACTCATTTATTTCTACAGGGTTAGAAAGCAAATATTGTAAGACAAGGTGACAGTGAACCTTAGAGACCTGAGCGTATCTAACAAACTGTAAAACACCCTCTGAAACAGATGTTTTAGGGTTTTTTAATAACAAATAAAATGGAAGCTGCTTAGTTCCTATACAAGGTACGATGAATGCAACAAAATACAAAGAAATATTACAATGTAGAAGTGTTCCATTCATACAAACGTTTGATGGGACATTTCAACATGACTTGGCTCCTTGTCATAATTCAAAATCAGTCAAGACTTTAATGCCAGAGAATCAAATTAATATGCTCGATCGGCCTTAAAATTGCCCAGAATTAAATCCCGTTGAGAATTTTTGGAATATTTTGAAGAGATGTTTAGGTAAGATGGACTGAATGACAAAAGAACAAATGAAAACTAATACTATAAAAGTGCAGTTCCACGATGATGAAGTCAAGAATGAAATACTAATCTAGTGGAGTCGATGCCAAAATGTCTTCAAGAGGTCATTTCTACTAAAGGAGGGCATACTTCATATTAATATATATATTAACTAGCTGTACCTGCCACGCTTCACTGTGGCACATTGTGGTTGCATGGATGAGAAATGAGAAACAAAAGAAAGCATACGTTTCATAGAAGTTTAAATTTGCAATATTTGTGGATATACAATATTTTTTTTGTTTTTCCACTATCTGCGTAGATATAAAGGCTATGTGTGGTTTGCCGACTCGGGAACACACACATACAGTTGTCCATGTGAGAAGCAATCCGCATCTAAATCTAAACCACACAATTCTTAAGATTGACCTTGAGCTTTATTGATTGTGATTGCAAATGCCAATCGAATTGGGAATTGTAATCTTTTAAATTAAAATGGTGTATCGGTCAGGATTATGGGTATTCGAGGAATGAGGACATCTTCACCTTTGAAAGGCCCCGTTAAAATCATTGCTTCCACTACGTTATTCATCAATTTCATAACTGCAATTCGCATGCCGTTGCAGAGTTTTGGCTGATTAATATTCCGCAACAGGATAATTGTCATTTTTTGATCGAACCGTTGCTAGAATCAATCTAATGAGGAATGTTTTCCCAGTTCCTCCTGGCACATCCAAGAAGAAGGTCCCCCAACTCCGTCATTTATCATTTGCATTATGCGATCATAAATTCCTCTCTGTTCACGCATTAATTTGGGAATGTTTGATTGTACATATGACTGAAGATCACCAATGTTGTAACTCTGTTCACGGCGTAAATCCAGATCAAATGAAGCGATCGCAGCTCGGGTGGGTGCTGGCATTCCCAATCGACTAAGAACTTTATTTGCATTAGCTAAACACTTGTCTTCAATATTTATCAATGCTTCGTTGTAAATGCCTTCTGTAAATTCAGACAAAAGTGAATATTTAACCTAACAAAGGATTTTTTGGTCATTATGTAAGGATATTATTTTCTGTGCATTTGGTTATTTCGACTTTTTTTGTTTGCATAGTCTTAAGTCTATCTGGGCTATAAGAAAGTTGGGTGTTTTAATTATTTACTGTAAGTCATCCTTCTTGGTGGCTTTTCTTTTTGTTTTGGTGTTTTTTTTTGTTTTTTTTAATAAAATACATATGTTTTAGCTGTTAAATATGATTCAAAGAAATTTGGTCGTTGTGTTTGACAGCGGCCATCTTGCATTGATCTGATTGGTTTTCCTTTGTTCACATTTCCATCTGATTTGTTAACCTATTATTTATTAAAAAACTGTACAAATTAAAAATAGATAGATAGACTTATTAAAAATAGATGAAAACAATCTTTCATGCGGGTTATATATCGTGCTAATCGTGTTTTTTTTTTAAATAAAATACTGATGTTTTAGCTGTTAAATATAATTCAAAGAAATTTGGTCGTTGTGTTTGACAGCGGCCATCTGACATTGATCTGATTGGTTTTCCTTTGTTTACATTTCCATCTGATTTATTAGCCTCTTATTTATTAAAAAACTGTACAAATTAAAAATAGATAGATAGACTTATTAAAAATAGATGAAAACAATCTTTCATGCGGGTTATATATCGTGCTAATCGTGTTTTTTTTTTTTTTTTAATAAAATACTGATGTTTTAGCTGTAAAATATAATTCAAAGAAATTTGGTTCCATTTCCAAATTAAAAATGTACAAATTAAAAATAGATAGATAGATTTATTAAAAATAGATGAAAACAATCTTTGATGCGGGTTATATATCTTTCTAAAATTTGAGCTCAATCGGTGCAGAATATTTTGAGTTTTTGAAGCCGTACACAAACGAACTTACCATTTTTATATTTATAGATATATATATATATCAGTGTATATAAAGGCATATAATGAATAAAAGTGTAGATTTTTTGAAAAAAAAAAGTGTTTTTTTTTTTTACTTTTTCCCAATTAATTTGCACATTATAGTATAATAAAAAAATAAATAAATAAATGTAAAGAAAAAACATACTTCCACTTGACGACCATAACAATAACGAGCTTCATGATCTGATGCGTTCGGCACATACATTGGGTCATAAGATTCCATAAATCCAAAAGGACCATAATCAATAGTTATACCGAGAATACTCATGTTATCAGTATTAAGTACACCATGAGTAAAACCGAATGCTTGCCATAAAATTACAAGATCTGAAGTCAATCTGGCAACACTGCTTAAAAATTCTAAAACTTTATCATCACTTTCGATTGAAATATCTGGAAAATGTTCCTGAAAATTAATGAAGAATATATTTTAGTAAAAATATTAAATCATAATGAACAAATATAAATACTACAAACTTCACAGATTTATAATAAAACTGAATTAAAAAGAAAATATTTATTTTTAATGAAATTCATTTTACTTTTAATCACTAAAACCATTGTACATAAAAATATACTACACGGGACCTTTTTATTTTATTGTTATCTCCTGGTTGTAAGTAATTTTCCTTTTTTTCTTTCACATTAACAAACACGATTAAAAATGTTTGATAACCTTGAAATAAACAAAAATAACATTTTCAAATAAACGTCTCAAATCACAATAGTTCTATTACATCCTCAAACATATTCTATTTACAGTAGAAAAAAAAAATTTAGAACGGATAGAAGCTGCAAACCTAAACAATAGAGAGCAGAGACTTGATGCCAGGTCACTCACCATGCTCTGAAATTCTATCTGCATCTCTAGTATAAGTTAACTTTAACTCCGCAAATATGAATTGATACTAGAAAATTTATCAAAATATTTTTGAGAGTATGTACTGTCAGAAAACATTTTTAAAAATGTTTTTGAATTGTAAAAGATTTCAGAATGATTTTTTTTTTCTTAAACACCCGCAACATCCCCGGCCTCCGCCGTTAGGCTATACGCAGGAATGTCGGAGTGTCGTGGCAGTCGACTGCCCCCCTGTCTTGCCTTTTCTTTGGCGTCCCATCGGGGTCCTCTCAGTTTCATCAAGATGCAGCAGCCCTCCCTTCTGGACGACCACTACATCCCTCCACTTAGAGGCTACCCTTCCCGTCCCTACACTAGGTTGCCAGCTACGCATTGCGCGAAGCCGGCAAACCGCTGCGTCCCCCCTCTCTCACCTGAGGGTCCCAAATGCATCATCGGAGCACCCCAACTGACCTTCATTCTTGCATATGAAGGAGCCAAAGCGTCCTCTGCATCCAGGCTGCCTCCCTGACCCTGCATGGCGACCACGATTCGCCCCCTGTATTTTTTTTTCACACCCATCCGCAGGACACAAGTAATAAAACATACTCACTTTCACTCACACCACCACTTAGCCGCCATCAGGAAAACGCAGTTAAGCCTAGTAACACACCCATACAGAATACATAATTAATAAAAGTCTACTCTTTCCATCCGTCTCATTCTTCGGCTTTATCACCGCTGGTCGTGGCCTTCCTACACACGGTCGCAGTGATCGTGTATGCCATCCCGCCAGCAATATAAACACAAAAACATAAACAAAAGAAATGAAATACACACTACAATAAAATAAAATTCGGTAAACACAGTAAGTTCCCGCTGCTGCGGCAGCTCTCGTCCCGGTCAGTCACCACTATCATGTTGGCTGCGATTGCACTCCTCAACCAGCAGCAAAACACAAAACAACTCAATAAAATGAAATAAAATAAGATAAAATAATACACAATCAGGACAATAGCGAAGAACCCTCCCTGAGTTGCAGCCCATCACGTTGGTGTCTGAACTTATTCCTCTTTCCGCAATCCGCGGGCACGTTCGCTGTGAGTGCCCTCGTAGCCGTTAGCAAGAACGGAAACACAATCAATAAAATAAAGTAATATCACAATCATACAATACAAGGAAAATACATAATAAATGAAACCCACACTTCATGTTGTCTCTTCGGCGATGTCACCTCTAGCCGTGGCCCTCCTGCACACGGTCGAAGCGATCGTGCTTGTCATCTCGAGCCGGCCATAGAGTACCAACCACAGTGAGAATGGAGACAATGAATTCGCAATACAATACAATACAACACAAAAATAATATATATAGTAGAAGAAACACACAGTATACTTGCTAGGGACATTGCTGCTTACCCGCGCCTAGAAGTCTTCTCCCCACTCTCTTCCATGTACCTCCTGTGTCTTCAGGATGCTAGCCACCATGCTCTGTACCGCATCCCATTCTCTCTTCCCTTTCAGCATGTGAGCTACAGTTGTTTCTGGAGTGAGGCCATCTGTGCCATGCCTACGCCGGACCACAGCCCACCTTTCGCACTCGTAAAAGGTGTGCTCCGGCGTGTCATCCTGGCCGCAGTAGAAGCACCTCGGTGTCTGTCTTCTCTTGAACCGATGTAGGTAGACCCCGAACTCCCTGTGTCCAGACAGGAACTGCGTGAGGAAGTAATCTACCTCCCCGTGCCTCCGCCTGACCCACGATCCCAAGTCCGGGATCAGTCTCCTGGTCCATGCCCCAGCCGTAGCCGTTCTCCACATCTCCTGCCAGTTGACCATCAGCTGCCTCCCGGCTTCCGCCTTCGGCGTTCCTTCGTATGTGGAGACCAGCTGCGTGGCCCGCAGCTTGATGGGAGGCACCCCTGCGATGACTGCCACTGCGCATCCAGATATGATGCGGTACGCCCATGTTATGCGTATCGCCGCTCTTCTGGTAAGGGAGGCTAGCATCCGTACGTTCTTCTTTCTCAAAAGTGCGTCCTTCCAGGCCGGGACCACGTACAGCAAGACGGAGGAAACCACTGAAAGGATCAGCCGTCGCTTGCTCGCCCGTGGTCCGCTCTTGTTGCCCATTAGTTTTTGTAGAGCGTCTTGTATCTGCTCGGCCCTCTACTACACGGGACCTATCATCCATAAAGCAAACATTCAAGATTAACCTCCAGTTATGATTCCCATATATTTATTTATATGTCAATAATTTGATCACATTTAATTATTTAATCTATCTTCAAGTAAAGTTTTTAGATTTTTTTTAAAAACTTAGAGGAAACAAATAACACTTATTTCCCTATTCCAAAGCTTTATATGAAGGTTGAAGCCTATTTTCATTCTCATGTTTACATCTTTTACAAACAGCCTTTTTTCACCGATTATATCTATAAAAATATTTTTTAAATAAAATGAAATCAAATTAAAAAAACTGCTTTAAGAATTACAACATATACTTTTACAATTTTTCTTTAAATTCTGACTCTGAAGTCTGTGGCAAATTAAGTACAAGGGAGGGTTGAAATGTAATGCACTCTATACTATATTCAGTTGGCTTATAGAGTGAAGAATATACAAATGTTGCTTCTGTGTGTGTGTGTGTGTGTGAGAGAGTTCATCATGATTCTACTGTCATATACCTTGCAACAGTGCTGATTCACAACACGGCCATATCTACGAGAGATATCTCTAAAGCAGAGACCGCTGGGAAATTTCTCTCCTTAAGGTTGGCGAGCCTGTGTTGTTCATGGCCACACTAGTAACGTATACACTGCATTGTTGTCTGTAAATTGTAGCGTTGTAGTATCTTTATGTTTTTTAAACCATCAAAACGATAAACCGGCTGAAATTCATAGGCAGCTGGTTGCTGTGTATAATGGTAATGTAATGAATGAAAGAAACGTACGAAAATGGTGTTAAAAGTTTAGAAATAACAAAATTAATGTGCACTATGAACGTTAATCAAAGATTGTGCACTCTCGATAATCAAAGAGGACTTGTTGAAATGCGTCGATGATGAAATCAGAAAAGATTGTTGCTCACCAATTTCCGACCTGGCCCTTCTTTTTCTTAATGTTTCAAGAGCTGTTATCAAGGGCTTTGTTCATGACCTTTTAGGCTTCAGATAGGTTTGTGCACATGTGATAGGATGCTGCATGTCTTAACAGAACATCATAAAAAAATCCGAATGGGATCTGCTTTGGAAGCTTTGATGGGCTACACAGAAAAAGGTGATGAGTTCCTTAATTTGATTACTACCGGTGATAAAACATGGATTTCGTATTACCCGCCAGAGAGAAAACGGCAGTCAAGTGAATGGTGTCATCCTCAATCACAAACCAGACCGATAAAGATCAAGCCACAGCCAAATGGCTGTTAATTAACTAAAGCGTGCATGCATAAGATATTTCATTCGCACGAATGTGGCGGTACTAGTGGCCACTTTAAATACTTTTTTACATGTTAAATATTATTCATTTATTTAATTCTACCGTTCACCTGTGATGTCAAAAAAAAACGTAGTAGACGACTACAGCAGCTGTACATCAGTGATACATTAGCGCTCCTCGTGGTGAGAGGGGATACTATTGATGCGGTATACACATTTAGCCACTAGTTTAGCATTTTTTGGGGTGGGGGTGTGATTTTACAAATATTATTTTTTAATTGTTCACAAATGTGCCTAAGAAAAATATGACCTTAATTAGGCGAAATCTTGAGAGATACTGAGGGTGACCTTGCTCTACAGCCTCTTTACCTTTTTAAGTGAAAATTTAATGGCTTCAATGCCTTATATATAGAAGTAATCTGACCAATTTTGGTGAACATCGGTCAAGTAGTTCTGATAGGAAATATAAGGCGATTAAATGGCGACAACGAATATACACACGTACACATTAACATCCGGAAAACTTCCATCTGGTATATGGGTTTATTGGGTTAGTTAGGCGTCAAAACATCAAGATCTTGCGAAAACTGCATATACCAAAATCGGATTGATTACAATACTTTCCCTTCTGAAGCAATAGTTCTACTACGGCTAGACGGTAACGTTAAAAGAAACAGGTAGCAAAATTATAAATCCATTAAAATACTTCTGCATGCAAATGCTCTGGTAGCAAAGCAAAGGAAAAAAAAATTACCCTTATTTATGCATAAATTAGTTGTTCAAAATTTATGTTAATGTAGGTAAAAATAATTAAGCATAAAGATGACAAGTTAAGAAATTACAAATAACTTACCTTTATAATAAAATCAAGCAAATCTCTTAATAAATCGTTTTCTTGAGTTTTTTGTAATATTTCAAAAGAACCAAAACGAAACCAAGAAGGAGCCAATCTCAATACAACAGCAGTTTTTTCCATTTTTGGATTACCATCATATAGCATATCTCTCATCACACGATCTTCGCTAACAACAATCGCAGCAGCACGAGAGGTTGGAACACCTGTTTATCAATAAATCTCATTTTACTACTGAAAAATATGAAAAAAAAAAGGGCTGATAATACTGTTGCAGGACTTTCCTGTCATAAGCTTAAAGTCGTGTTCTGGGAAAGCCGTACAATGTGGGTTATTTCTGATGCATGGTTTACATACACAATTAAATATATCTATATATAATTTTATTTAAATATAATATTTTTTCATTTACTTAATTTAATGATTCCAACTAAAACGTGCATGCATACTGTATTTAATTTGTGTGTGTGTGTGTGTGTGTGTGTGTGTGGCACTACCGGCAACAGTCAGCACCAACTAAACTAACGTAATTTCACAACTTACATAGAACAAATTTCACTTATACGATCAACCGACTGGTGTAGCTGTAAGGGTTAACACATCAGGTACTGAGTCAACTGGGCGATCGAATTACTTTTTTACACTTTAAATATTATTCATATATTTAATTCTACTGCTCACCTGTGTCGTTACAACATAGTAGACGATTACAACAGCATTTTATGGGATGGGGTGTGATTTTGCAAAAAACAGTTTTTATAAATATTGTTATTTTTTATTTGTTAACAAATGTGCCTAAATTTGGTGAAATCTCAAGATTCTGATGGTGACCTTGGTCAACAAACTCACCCCCTTGACCTGTAAAGTTTAAAATTCAATGGTATCAATGCCCACTATATATATATATATATATATAGAAATCTGGCCAAATTTGGCCAAAATCGGTCCAGTAGTATTTATTTATTTATCGTATGTCACATACAGAAAAAAAATTAAATAAGAGAATTATATAAACTGTACAAATTATAAAGAAATCTGATATGGATACCACATGCCTATTAAATTATATACACACATTTTTTTTAAAATGAAAAGTACATAAAATTTTATTTCATTAAGAACTTCTGATATTTTTTCATAGCTTTTTATTATTATTATTAATATTATTGAATTATTATTTATCATAAATTTTTTCGACAATCATTGGTTTTTTTTTGTCTTCAGTCATTTGACTGGTTTGATGCAGCTCTCCAAGATTTCCTATCTAGTCCTAGTCGTTTCATTTCAGTATACCCTCTACATCCTACATTCTACTTCCCAAATAACAAAATTCTTCTACCTCCATAATCTTTTCTCCTCCTATTTTCACATTCAGTGGTCCATCTTTGTTATTTCTACTACATTTCATTACTTTTGTTTTGTTCTTGTTAATTTCATGCGATACTTCTTGCGTAGGACTTCATCTATGCCGTTCATTGTTTTTTCTAAATCTTTTTTACACTCGGCTAGAATTACTATATAATCAGCAAATCGTAGCATCTTTATCTTTTCACCTTGTACTGTTACTTCGAATCTAAATTGTTCCTTAACATCATCAACCGCCAGTTCGATGTAAAGATTAAAAAGTAACGGAGATAGGGAACATCCTTGTCGGATTCCCTTTTTTATTATAGCTTCTTTCTTATGTTCTTCAATTATTAATGTTGCTGTTTGGTTCCTGTACATGTTAGCAGTTCTTCTACCTCTGTATTTGAACCCTAATTTTTTTAAAATGCTGAACATTTTATTCCAGTCTACGTTATCGAATGCCTTTTCTAGGTCTATAAACGCCAAGTATGTTGGTTTGTTTTTCTTTAATCTTCCTTCTACTATTAATCTAAGGCCTAAAATTGCTTCCCTTGTCCCTATAGTTTTCTTGAAACCAAATTGGTGTTCTCCTAACAATTCTTCGACTCTCCTCTCAATTCTTCTGTATAGAATTCTAGTTAAGATTTTTGATGCAGGACTAGTTAAACTAATTGTTCTGTATTCTTCACATTTATCTGCCCCTGCTTTCTTTGGTATCATAACTATAACACTTTTTTTGAAGTCTGATGGAAATTCCCCATTTTCATAAATATTACACACCAGTTTGTATAATCTATCAATCGCTTCCTCACCTGCACTGCGCAGTAATTCTACAGGTATTCCGTCTATTCCAGGAGCCTTTCTGCCATTTAAATCTTTTAATGCTCTCTTAAATTCAGATCTCAGTATTGTTTCTCCCATTTCATCCTCCTCAACTTCCTCTTCTTCCTCTATAAAACCATTTTCTAATTCATTTCCTCCGTATAACTCTTCAATATATTCCACCCATCTATCGACTTTACCTTTCGTATTATATATTGGTGTACCATCTTTGTTTAACACATTATTAGATTTTAATTTATGTACCCCAAAATTTTCCTTAACTTTCCTGTATGCTCCGTCTATTTTACCAATGTTCATTATAACTTAATATAATGTCCACTTAAAAATACTATAGTCCAATGTTGCTTAAATTTCTATGTACACAGAAACAAATACATAATTAGTTTTTACTAATTACCTTCTCTTTCGCCCTTCCAGCATCTTTTTTGACAGATTTGGCAATCAAAAAGACCTTGCTTTCCACCATCTTCTTATCACTACTGAAAAAACAACTAAACCGCTTTCATATCCCTTCCACTGACTAAACTAGAAAAGGGAACGAACAATAAACATTCCATACACACACGGAGTAAAAAAATAACTACCACCACCACCACCACCACACCAAGGTTGGCACTGCAGAAGCGACAGTGCTCTCTCTCTCTTTTTCTTGCAGTCTCGCATGCAGCTTCCTATGTGCACATGCACTCAACAGTCAATTCA
This sequence comes from Lycorma delicatula, assembly GCF_047948215.1. Lineage (NCBI taxonomy): Eukaryota > Metazoa > Arthropoda > Insecta > Hemiptera > Fulgoridae > Lycorma > Lycorma delicatula. Next base: position 191,635,378 of record NC_134458.1, on the reverse strand, counting down.
CGAGCTACCACCGAGAGAGAATACGTGTATGAGAAGTGTGATAATATGAGGTCTGTTCAGAAAATAATTAACTTTTTTTTAATATTATGCACCAAGAATACAAACACTAGAAAGGGCACAAAGATTGGAACATATGAAAAAGTACTGGGAGGACTGTAAAGGTCACACAGTCCTATCGGAAATACTTGGCCAAATTGATCCTAATTGGTCATAAAAGATAATAATAATAAATAATTGGCTATTAAAATAATTTGATAAATTGTATTGCGATATCGTTATCAGATTGTGTAAATAATTCTGAAATATTTATGAATGTGTGATTTTAATGATATTACTGGTTTCTACAGTAAATTTTTTTTTGTTTGAATTTTTGTTTATATTAGATACATGTTCATTTGTTATAAACGGGTTAAATGTAACTGAAATATCACCCATATTTTAGTTATATTAGACATAATGTCCAATAATTAATAAGACATTAATTAGAAATAAAAATATATAAACAAACATTAAACATAATTAGACATTATGTCTAACCCATAGACATAATGTCTTTTATATAAAAGACATTATGTCAAAAATTAACTATAAAAATAGCGGACAAATGACATATACATAGGTAAACCATCATTCTGTAAACAAAACTTTATCATTTAAATAGAACCATCTTTTTAAAAGTTACAATAGATTGAAAGTAAGTTATTATTTTGTTATTTTTACTTTCCGATCTAGATAGCGCTATAGCTCTAGAAGGGAAAGTACTGTAATCGATCCAATTTGGGCATATGTGCTTTTCACTGGATCTTGATGTTTTGAAATCTAAGGAACTCAAACAAAACACCGGGTGTTAATGTTTGTATGTATGTGTGTGTGTGTGTGTGTGTGTGTGTGTGTGTGTGTGTGTGTGTGGTGTTAGCCTCTAAATCACCTTATATTTCCAGAACTACTGGACCGATTTTGACCAAACTCGATCAGATTACTTCTATATATGAAGCACTGGTGCCATTACACTTTCAACTTAAAAGGTCAAGGTGATGAGGCTGCAGAGCAAGGTCACCCTCACTGTCTCGAAATTTAGCCTAATTAAGGTCATACTTTTATACATACTTAGACATATTTGTTAATGATTTAAAAAAAAAAATTGCAAAAATATTTTTACAAAATCGCACCCCCTCCGCACAAAATGCTCTAAACTACTGCTATGTTATGATGTCACAAATGAACGGTAGAATTAAATAAATGAATAATATTTAAAGTGTAAAAAATTAACTCAGTTCTGTCAGGGTCTCAAATTCAATCGCCTGGTTGAATGAATACCTAGCGCATTAAGCCTCTCAGCTACACTAGTCCTCCGACTGTACAAGCAAAATTTGTTCTATATAAGTTGTGAAATTACATTAGTTTAGTTAGTGCCGACCATCACTACTAGTATCGCCACAGCCACATGAATTAAATACGGTCTGCGTGCATGCTTTAGTTCGAAATCATTGAATTAAATAAACAAACAAATAAAAAATATTATATTTTTGATTTGCATGGCATTTCTCCTGCCACCACCTCATTCAGTTGCCCTGAAGCATACAAGATTGAATGTCTGTGCCACAAACGGCTACCGAGCCTGGAATCAGTTTAGTGACCAGTGTCCTAACTAACTCCTAGAAATAACCTAATTATGTGAGCTAACTAAGCACGGTGCCACACACCACTTGCTTCGTATCCCACCACTCACTTGTCATACATTCTAAAATGGGTAGCCGCACCCAATCAAGTACTAAAATATATATGACATTCAATAAATTAAATTTATCTCATCAAGACAGCAATTTGCTGCCACACCTAGGTAGCTGAATTCCAGCAAGATCCTGTCCACCATATTATAGCACTTGGCGCTTTAATTGGCTAATGGCCAGCCATAACTCTCAAGTAGCTTCCACAGCAGTGAACTACGACTCTTTCCCTTAAATAAACTACTGATGCCGGTTGAACAAAGCAACGGCATCAAGGACCACCCACACTGTCTGACAATGCGCCTCATGCCACATTGACTCGCCGCTTAGAAGTGGCCAATTTTCCCCTTGACCTCTAAGTTCCAGGGTGGCCTGAGTTCTGACCTCCCCCCCACCCCACCGAAGTGCTGGGCAGTCAAACATCATATGTTCGTTTGACTGGACCTCCCCGCAGATGCACAGCTCATCAGCTGCCAGGAGAAACTGAAACAAATATTGGTTCACATTCGCATGGTTGGAGAGCACCTGGGCACCCATTGCCCTTAAAAATGAAGGAGAGACATACCATCCCCCCAAATCCTGTATAAATCTATACAAGGACCTTCCCTTAGTTGTGGTGTGCCATTCTTGCTGCAATGCATCCATCATGAGGCTGTAAAGCGTCTCCGCAGACGGGAGATGGGCAACTGAACTTCAACACATGGAAGGAAATTCTGCCTCTATATCTATAATAATTCTAAACATATTTACAATCAGCACTTTCAACCTCAGCAAAACCATTTATGATGCAATCCTTGGTGCCAACCCCTTTCATGAAGCCATATTGGCCTCGATTTAGAAGGCAGTTCACATCAATCCATTTCCAGTGCCGTTCAACAACTAGCCTCTCAATCAACTTGCCAATAACCAGCAACAGGCTGATGGGCCGATCTCACTTGGATCCTTTCCTGGTTTTAAGAGCATCCACACTAATAATATATTTAAATAAAATGATAAATATTTTTAATTAAGTTGTGTGTGTAAGCCTTGCATCAGAAACAACCCACAGTTGTAGGGCTTTCCTGGAATGTAATTTTAGCCGGGGACACGAAAATCCTACAACTGTGTTGTCAGCTTTTTTACGTATTAATTTCTACTATTAGATAACAGCATAACTACATTTGTAATCTGTGGATATTGGTAAGTTTTGCATTAAATCTGCTATTCTGGTGCATTCATGCATATTTTTTATTATAATAGCCTACTGTTCAACAAATATGCAAACATCTTGATGCCCATATTAAATATAAAATTATATAAATAATAAAACTTTATAAATTACCTAAATAATACATCGCTTCAGACACAAGAAATTCTCTAATTGAGGATCGTAAAACTGCCCGACCATCTGCATCTCTTGAATATGGAGTTTTACCTGCACCTTTTAACTGTAATTCCCATCTTTCACCATTACTGAAATCAATTACAAATGAATGATCAAACATTTTACTACACGAATGTTTTGGGATGTATCGTCGAACCTCAGGTACTGATTCAGGATACCAAAATGAGCAAAATGTTCATATCGACCTAAGTCCTATTTGCTTTGTTTTCCTTCTGTACGCCCCATTTACAGGCGCTAAAGCAGTGTCGGACTCACTGACAGGTTCTGCAAGATGATATTAGGTGTTTATTGTATTCCTGTGCACTACCGACTAAACCTCCTAGTACAGCTGGTGTGAATTTCATCAGGAAGGGTGTAAAAGGCCCATACAGACAATCAATCACCATTCAGAAAGTATCACACACACGAACAAGATGACATAAGGCAAAAACGCACTACACACATAACATAACTTAACAACAACCACAAACTACAAACATCACAAGTCACATCCATCCCCTTAACAACAACACATTCGTCAAAACTTACTCAGCATACAACAGCAACACACCAATCGGACACCATGCACGTGCACACATGCACAATTGCATCAGACACATCCCTCAACAACAGACACAGTCATAAACAGTTACAGACATACAACATACTTAATCTTCAATATCCACTTACCACAGGCCACCATTGGATGCATAAGAGTGCCCCTGATCTCATCACACCCAGGTGACCCCTGACTCCCACACGTACAGGGGGACCCCTAGGCATTCAGCCGAGAGCTTGTTCTCGGGCTGAGAAGAGCCTGACAGGGTCTCAGCTTCTCTTCACCTGCTTGAAGGGGCGAAGAAGGATTAGTTAAACCTACTTTAATTAAATTTGGCAAATCTAAGACCAGTGTATTGTGTATTGTTCCACAAAATAAAAAAATTTGAAAATCCCACCTTCATAAATTTCAAAATGGCAGTCATTTTTATTTTTTAATCTTCAATATCTTTGTAATTATTTGTTTGATCAAATTTTTATATTTACAAAATTTATTAAGCATTTTATTTTGAACAAAATGACACCTAATTTGTAAAAATCTGTTATCAAATAATCAAGTTATTGCAGACAATTAACCCAGTAGTAAGCTGATAATTTTTATTAATTTACTACTTCATTAATATTACTTTTACTTTCATTATTTAATTTTTATTATCATTTATTATTAATAATTTTTATTACATTTAGGGGAGGAAATAAAAATAGGCAATAAATTACCATCTTGCATTACAGTGCACAAGCATATTGCCGGGTTAATTGTCTGAAATACTCGATTGTTTGTCAACGGATTTTTACAAATGAGGTATCATTTTGTTCAAAATAAAATGGTTAAATAAATTTTGTAAAAGTAGAAATTTGATCAAACATATAATTACATTAAGACCAATTTGGTTTCAGGAAAAGTATAGGGACATGGGGAAGCAATTTTAGGCCTCAAATTAATAGTAGAAGGAAGATTAAACAAAAACAAACCGACATACTTGGCGTTTATAGACCTAGAAAAGGCATTCGATAACGTAGACTGGAATAAAATGTTCAGCATTTAAAAAAAATTATGGTTCAAATACAGAGGTAGAAGAACAATTGCTAACATTTACAGGAACCAAACAGCAACAGTAATAATTGAAGAACATAAGAAACAAGCCGTAATAAGAAAGGGAATCCGACAAGGATGTTCCCTGTCTCCGTTACTTTTTAATTTTTACATGGAACTAGCGGTTAATGATGTTAAAGAACAATTTAGATTCGGAGTAACAGTACAAGGTGAAAAGATAAAGATGCTACGATTTGCTGATTATATAGTAATTCTAGCTGAGAGTAAAAAGGATTTAGAAGAAACAATGAACGGCATAGATGAAGTCCTACGCAAGAACTATCGCATGAAAATAAACAAGAACAAAACAAAAGTAATGAAATGTAGTAGAAATAACAAAGATGGACCGCTGAATGTGAAAATATGAGGAGAAAAAATTATGGAGGTAGAAGAATTTTGTTATTTGGGAAGTAGAATTACTAAAGATGGACGAAGCAGGACACAAGCTAAACGAGCCTTCAGTAAGAAATATAATTTATTTACATCAAAAATAAATTTAAATGTCAGGAAAAGATTTTTGAAAGTGTACGTTTGGAGTGTCGCTTTATATGGAAGTGAAACTTGGACGATCGGAGTATCTGAGAAGAAAATATTAGAAGCTTTTGAAATGCGGTGCTATAGGAGAATGTTAAAAATCAGATGGGTGGATAAAGTGACAAATGAAGAAGTATTGCGACAAATAGATGAAGAAAGAAGCATTTGGATAAATATAATTAAAAGAAGAGACAGACTTATAGGCCACATACTAAGGTATCCTGGAATAGTCGTTTTAATATTGGAAGGACAGGTAGAAGGAAAAAATTGTGTAGGCAGGCCACGTTTGGAATATGTAAAACAAATTGTTAGGGATGTAGGATGTAGAGGGTATACTGAAATGAAACGACTAGCACTAGATAGGGAATCTTGGAGAGCTGCATCAAACCAGTCAAATGACTGAAGACAAAAAAAAAATATATAATTACAAAGATATTGCAGATTAAAAAAATTACGATGGCTTCAATTTTGAAATTTTTTAAGGTGGAAAATTTGCCAAAAATTTGAAAAACACTTTTCAACATTTTTATTTTGTAGAACAATTCTTTGATTTACCAAATTTAATAAAAGTATCTTTACCAGTTCTGAGGAATAATCTTTCTGTTAAAAATCACTAAATGGCATACAGAAGGAAAACAGAGCAAAATAGGACTAACTTTGTGACTCATTTGCCTGTTATTGAAGTTCAGCTAATACATCCTGGAATACTAAGTATACCTATTAGTATTGTTTATAATTTTCTAACTAGTAAATCCTAAAGAAAGAAGAAACTATCTAAACTTCTTGCAAAGATACACTGATTAATACAATTTTTGTTTCGTAAAGTGCAATACAAATTTTTAATCTGATTTCTGATGCTGAAAACGAATATGAACTCAGAATCTTTCTTTCACCCAACATTTTTGAAAATTTTTTTAATTTTTATTAAAGGATTCCGATAATATCACGAAGATATCGTGATATTATCGGAAAATGGCCTGCCCAGAAGAAAACTAACAAGAACGGCCAAAGACTTGTCGAATTTTGCAGAAACCATAATATGATCTTAAAATCCACCTATTTTATGAGAAAACCAAACAAATTGAAGACTTGGAAACACCCAGATTGGAAAAAAGGGGAATGGCAACTCGATCATGTTTGCATGGACCGGAATTATCACAAGGAGATTTATAATGTAAAAGTCTTGAGAGGAACAGATACTGGATCGGAACATTACTTAATTACAGTTAAAATAGAATTCACCCCGCATAAAAAGAAAAAATCCAAACCTAAAAACAAAAGAGCTTATGATCCACATAAATTAATAAACAATGCCATATTTGAAGAAACAACAAAAAAAATCAAATTAACTAATAATTTAAAAGAACTGACATCTCAACTGAAAGAAATAGCTGAAGAACTAGCCCCTATAAACCCAAGAAAAAAACACCAATGGTGGAATGAAGAATGTGACAAAGCATTCAAAGACCGACACTGGGTTTGGATCAACCACCAAACCCAGAAAACTGAAGAATCTAACCGTGAATTCACCAAACAAAGGAAAATAACTCAGAAAATTATAAGAGGAACCAAACGACAAGCCCAAAAAAACTTGATTCAGCAAATAGAAGAAAGTTCCAAGAAAACTAACTCCCGAGACTATTATAAAATTTTTAGTCAGGCTCTTCAAAGATATGAACCACCCACCCTTATGCTGAGAGGAACAAAAGGAAATATGGCCCACACCAATAAAGAAAATGCTGAAATTTTGGCAGAAACCTTCAATAGATTCCTCAACTGTGACGACTCCCCAGAGCTTTTTGAGATTGACACTGAAACTCCAGTTAAAACTTCACCGGTAAATATCAACCCGCCAACAATTCAAGAAGTTCTCGCAGCCTTAAATGAAATAAAAAACTACAAAGCAAGCGGAGAAGAAGAAGCTTTTCGCAGAACTCTGGAAACATTCATCAGTTTATTCAGTCAAAACTTCCCTACATCTATGCCTCGTGAAAATATGGAACGAAGAAAAACTTCCAGAACACTGGACCACAGCCCTCATTCATCCATTACATAAAAAAGGGGATAAAACTAATCCGAAAAACTACAGAGGCATATCTCTCCTGGATTGCACATACAAAATCCTGTTGAGAATCATATACAACCGATGCAAAGACCAACTTGAACTGGAACTTGGGGAATACCAAGGGGGATTTAGGCCATGGAGAGGTTGCCCGGAGCAAATAATATCCCTAAAACTTATGATGGACTTATATAAAAGACGGAAAAAACAACTAATAATCACCTTCGTCGACTTTAAAAGAGCCTATAATTGTATACACCGACCATCCATGCTGAATATTCTGAGAAACCTGGGCCTTCACCCTAAACTCGTAAACATGATAAAATTAACTTTAACCAATACCCAGGTCCAGAGTGAAATTCAGAGGTGAACTCTCTCAACCCTTCTACATAAAAACTGGATTGAGGCAAGGAGACGGCCTCTCACCACTCCTTTTTAACTGTGCCCTCGAATTTGTCATGAGAAAATGGTATGAAATAAATCCCAAAAATATAAAAATGGGTACTAAGAAAAACTCCATCACACTAAATCGCCTAGGATTTGAAGATGACCTCGCTCTTTTAGCAAATAATATTCAAGAAGCCAAAACACAAATCATGAGCCTTCAAAACCTAGCACCAAATATAGGGCTTCATATCTCTTTCGAAAAAACTGAACTAATGGCCATAGATCCTCTGGTAATAGAGCACATTACGGTAAACAATCAGAAAATTAAAATAGTAATACAATTTAAATATCTAGGGGAAATAATAACTTATAATTTAAATGAAAAAGTGACAAGGCAAAACAGGACAAATAAAATGATTAAATCCCAAAAATTAACTCGGTCAACATATAACAAAAAATGTCTTTCTGCTAAAACAAAACTTAAACATTATAAAACTGTAGTACAGCCAGTAGTCACCTACGGAAGCGAGACCCTTTTCAAAATCACTCAGAAAAACCGAATTGAAAAAATGCTGAAAATAGAGAGGAGAATTGTCAGAACGTGTATCAATAAAAAACACCAAAAAGAAGGCCGATGGTGGATTGTGCCAAATGAGGTGGTGTATCGAGAAATAGAGCCTCTTACTGATACTATGCGGAAAAAAAGAATCTCTTTCTTTGGTCATCTCATAAGGACACCGGAAACAAGACTGTCAAGAAATATCATTGAAAAGCTTTGGTTCCAAAAGCTAGAAGTAGGATGGATCAAAGAAATTAGAGAAGATATGAAAGAATTGGGAATTTCCCTGACTGACCTACAGAATAAAACTGGAAAAATTACAAAGCTAAAAGACAAAAGCATTAGATTTAAACAAAAGACAGACAAACGACAAAATACAACGAAGAGGGTGTTTACGGATGAAGAAAAGAAAGCAAGATCTGAACGATTAAGAAATACTGGGCAGCTCGGAAGAGTAAAATAACACGCTTTTCTCAGAAAAGATCCAACTAAAATTGACTTAAGTGGTCCCATGTTGGCCGTAAAAGCATAATAATAATAATAAAAGGATTCACTTTTCAATGTATAGTTAGCATTTCAAGCTCATATATTGTATTTTGTTAGCTTATTTTTTATTGTTTAACTTTGTTAACATAATTCGTAAGCTGTAAATAAACAATACTAGACAATGAATTAAATCACATCATATCTAATACTGAAGAGTGAGCCTTCATGGACAAGATCAATCATGTCTGTGCAGGTCAAAACATGTAGCTGAAAACACAGCTGTGTTGTTTGTATTAAGCACTGGATTTAGGAATAAATTGATTTTGTTCAGTCTTATTGCTGTCTTAAGTTTGTTAACAGTGCATTGTCATAATGCCTCGAAATTGTCTAATGATATAGATGCCTTTTGTTGTGTATGTGGTTAGTTTACTGTAAAATCAAATGGAAAAAACATTACACCTTTAATTAAAAAAGCATATCGTTTGTACTTTCAGTGTAAAATTGGTTTTCAATTTTAAATTGAAAATTTAATGACAAAATTTGACAATTTCCTGAAATTGTCTTTCAGGATAAGACATGGGCTCCTCATATAGGATCCACTAATTATTCTGTATAATTAAGAGGATGGATGAAAGGTACACGGAAGGCTTTGCCGTTTGGTGTACCTATGGTTTGGCGTGAACCGAAGGATCATGTAACTGATTGTTACTTTTGTTTAACAAGTGTCTGGAATTTCTAAAATTCTAAACATACTGTAAAATATCCTTCATTGCAATCTACAATCAGGCCTGCACCTCACAGTGAAATTATTCCAGTTCCTGGACAACCTGTGAATGTGTGTTTCGAAAGCAGCGATGAAGAATCAGGCAACACTGGAGTAGACATTAATTATTTTGATTTTGAATTATCTTTTGATATGCCACATCTTATATCACAAGGTGAACTAAACAACTCAAGGATTTAAATTTATCAAAAAATCATGCTGAACTGTTAGGATCAAGAGTGCAAGGTTGGAATTTACTTCAAAAAACTACAAAACTGTTGGTCTTTCGAAGCCGACCAAAAGACTTTCTCAGTACTTTATCGATGAAAATAATTCGGTTTATTGCACAAATACTGTTGAGCTTATGTTGCACTTAGGACAAGTTCATAAACCTGAGGACTGGCGCATTTACATAGATTTGTCAGAGTACAGTTTAAAAGTGGTTCTACTACACAACAGCAACAAATATCCTTCGATACCAATCACTTATGATATTAATTTGAAAGAGACATACGATGTGATGAAAGATGTTCTTGAAAATTAATTATAAAAAACATAGCTAAACATATGTGGTGATTTGAGAGTTATAGCTATTTTGTTAGGTGTGCAGTTATACTATACTAAGTACATAGGTCTGTCTTCTTTGCGAATGGGGCAGCCAAACTAGGGATAACCATGTTACCAAAGAGTGGAAGAAATGAGACAACTTAACTCCAAATGAGAAATATATTATTCACGATTCCTTAGCTGAACCCAAAAAAAATATTTTTACCCCTCCATATCAAGCTAGACCTGATGAAAAATTTGGTAAAAGCAATGAAGAAGGATAGACCCGGATTTCTGTACATCAGGCAGAAATTTCCAAATGAAAGTGAAGAAAAAATTAATGAAGGAATATTTGTTGGTCCTCAAATAGGAGAGCTGGTTAAAGATGGTGTATTTAACTCGATGTTAAATAACGCAGAAAGTGCCACTAGGCCTTCATTTAAAGATGTTTGCAAAACGTTTCCCGGTAAACAAAAATCTGACAATTACCACAATATTGTTAATCGACTTCTTACTTCATACACAGCTATGGGATGTAATATGTCTTTGAAAATACATTTCCTCCACTGACATCTGAATTTTTTCCTGGACAACCTCGTAGATGTGACAAACACGGTGAACGTTTCCACGAAGACAATTCGGTGATAGAAAGCCACTATCAAGGGAATACTAATATGCTAGCCGATTACTGTTGGATATTAATTCAGGATGTGCCTGAAGCTATTTATAAAAGAAAAGCATCAGCAAAATCATTCTAACACGGGTATGACAAAATTATAAATTTTAAAGATTTTAACTATATTTTCACTTACTTTCTTTTGAAGCATAATTTATTTAAAACTAAGGGCGATAGAAAAATTATTTTTACAGATCTGATATGTACACAAAAAAATCAATTCAAGAAATGGTATTACACTTAGAGAAACATTACAAAAATTGTTTTCTTGTTTATCAGTGTAATGTTTTCCTGTTTTAAGTAGTAATCACCATGTTATTTTTAGTTTTGTACAAGTTAATCAGTTATTTGGTTTTCACTTTGCGCAGAACTCACAATAACTTAGCTTGTCTATCATAATCCTATAGAATTGTTATTGAAATTTGCAGAAATTCATTTAAAAGTCCAAAAATCATAATCACTTACTACTGTACATGATTTTTTCAACAATGATACTGGATGTTGACCTTTTTCCAACTTATCACATACCCATCCAGACCGATCTTGTAATATTAAATATAAATAACAAAATCATCATTGGATCATGTCTTTTCACTTGTAAAAAAAAAAAAACAACTCCAATCACATCATGAATATCACAGTTGGTGGCACGAGTGACCACCATTTTAACATCAATGATGACAAATGGATGGTTAATAATTATGATTACTGTTAATAAGTAATACTTATGATAACAACCTTCTACTGTGCATTCACTGATTTATTTACAACAGCTGATCAGAAATCAGTTCAGGGAGTAGATCTTTTATATATAATATTAGCCAGCCCATCCAGAACCTGGGCCCTTGGGGTCCAGGACAACCCTGAAGCCAATGCAGGGGCGCCATGTTTACCAGGGCCACAGAGCTCGCTTTGGTCACCATACCTGTCAACCCAAAGGGACAGAACACTCTGAAGACACTGTTTGTCATCCTCATAGTTTAAGAATAATACTAATGAATAATAATTATAGTATTCAGGCTTTATAGAAACCTGAAAAAGAAAGTAAATTACAAAAGATAGACTAACAGCGACTACGATAACTAAAGCACACACACTTTTGACAATGAAAAATTAATAACTTATTTCTTTGTCATGTAACAGAAATACAGTAATGAAGTAAAAGCATTAAGCTTTTTTTCCTTAATGAATTTTTTTTCACAACTTCACCCTCAAGGGAGCTCTAGGGCCACGGTCTAAGACTTAAAACCTTCCCTGGGAAAACACAAATGTATCCTGTCAATTTTAAAGCAATCAATTAGTCGGTTCTCATGTGATGCAAGAACAAACAAACAGACAAACTTTACATATATGCATACAAATACCCTGTTCAAATTTTGAAAATCATTAATTGGTTGCAAAGATATAACATTTCTGAAAAGCTGTAATCTGTTTGATCAAAGTGTGCTTCATGCATGCAAAAAAATAGCCTTCAACTTACTAACAAATACCCTATTTGAATTTTTGAAATCGGATGATTGTTTGGTGAGTTATAAAATCACCCCACCCCATTGCACCGCCCTTAACAGCAGCACCCTATTTGTTACCGGTTGATGGTGATGATTGGTCTAGCCTCTCAGTTTAAATTTAATAAAAAACCACCAACTTTACTCCTTAAATTGGGTCCAAAAATTACAGAAGGGCTTCTTTTTATTAGAATAGTCAAAATCCGGGCGAGATATTTTGCTAACCGTAACTTGAAAACAAAGCGTTTCCAGATCTATGTTTATATGAACTTTTTTCATTATTTTCACCAGAACATGTATGCAAGTTTCTCAGTTTCTTTGTTGAACACTTTCTGTATACATTTAAAATGAAAAATAAAATAAATTTTGTTTATGGAAATCGGTTGATTTTTCTATTGGCAAAGAAATTATAAAAATTAAAAAAATATCATATAAAAATCTTAAGTAATCGTATAAAAGTTTTTCATGATATCTTATAAAAATATTAAAACTATGCAATAAAAAGTAGAGTACACAACTTGGTCAGTTTAATTTTCTACATACTATACATATAATCAGAATTCTGAAGTGATGCAAACAATCATAAATTGCAGTAAATTTAAAATTAACAGGGCAGTAAAGTACAAAAATAAGACCACAAACTGCTACTATGCATCAGATTTTTGAACATTTGTAATGAGTAATTTTAACATTTTTTTTTTATAAAGCTTGATATAGCACTAATCATTTTTGAATTTTACTGTACTATAATAATCATGAGTTACAACTTCAAGAAAAATATAGGTAAAAAATGTCTAACAGAAATTAACAATGCGCTCTTCTGTGACTGACCAGACCTTATTTCCAAATAATACTCATTATTAAAAATTAATAAATAACACAAACAAACCTGTTAACATATTCCCCCAATAAAATAGCTCTTCCATCTCCAAGTTGCATAGCCCAGTAACCGAACTGATGGCCACCATATCTGTGAGCCATTGGATTTGAAGTTTGTAAAACATAATTTCCAGCAATAAATTCTGCAAATTCTTTTTTCTTAGTTATTTCAACATCCATATTTAGAATATTTTGCAAAGCATCAACTGAGTAACTGACTAATTTAGGATCTGTCATAGGAGTCGGATCAACAAAAGAAAATATACTATTTTTCACATTTCTACGTACAAAGTTTTCTTTTATAGGATCAAATGGAAATTGTAAAAGTTTTGACGGTGAAAATTTCCATTCTTGAAAATCTTTTGCTAAAGTATCACAGTTTGCCATCCTATGGCGATTTCTGTGTAAATTTATCATAAAATGCGAATAATTTTTTCTGTGATCAATATTTAAACACGATGCAACAGATATACATTTTTGTCCTTGTGCAGTAAGAAAACCAGAAATAATAACAACTGTAAAAGGATACATATAAATAAAATTAAATAAATTTATAGGTTTTATGCATTAAAAACAACCACTGATAAATCTAATATCATTAGTTGTCAAAACCTAACCAATACGTAAGAATAATGTAATTTTAAATTTACTTTACACTAACAAAAATTTAAAAACAAAATGTAACTACATCACAGATTTACTTATTAATCTTCTTTACAATGTAATGACGCATTATTAAAAATATATCTTTATTATTTACACGCTGTAATTACATGATAATATTTTTCTCACGATAACCACACGGTAAAATATTTACTATCTGATCTTGAAACAAAATATCGATTTCTTTAATCATCGGTTTTATTTTGCATGTACTTGTACTATCGGTAATAAATATCAAATGTATCGATACGTACTGCAACATCGATTGATAGCAAACTAACCTATTTGTTTCAACATTTTTCCTTTACTTGTTTCCCCTCATCATCGTGTGTCTACGATTATGTTTGTTGATTAAGTTAAATTGAAATACATCGTTTAAACGTGTTTTGAGGATTTATCAGATTTTTCTATAACTTTTTTATCTGATAGAAAGCTACTTGTTATGTTTTTCTGAAGCTGATGAGATTCTTTTTTGAACCTATTAACAGCATCTTCTTTTTTGTTTGTTGATTCTTTTTTTGTTCTTACTATGACAGAAGAATTCACCCGAGATACCAGTAACGATACCACAGAGAATAAAAATAATTATTCAGGTGAAACTGAAAATGTTGAAATTAATAATGAAATGGGATATGATTTATATCCCGAGAGGAAAAGTCCATATAAGTCATCATGGTCAGAATTATTATTTGGCAGGGGATCACAACAAATTGATAAGGTGAAATGTGAACAAGCAGTGTATGAAAGTATAAAAACTAGTAAGTATTTCTCTGCAAGGTTTAGTGTTTTAATTGAAGTTTTCATTTATTGCATTTAAAGTAATTATTAAAACAATAGAATTGATTAAATATTTTAATGAAGGATTACAAGAGTTAATGAAAATGCGTAATACTCTTTACAACAGTGGTATGTAGTTAGGTGACTTTAAAATATGATTCCAATCTCCTCCAAATAGTTCCATTAGGCTGATGAGTTTCCTTAAGACACACAGATGTCCTTCAAAAGGATCACAAATCGGTTTAAACAATCCCATCCATGGATTTATCAGTCATGGTTGTGACATGGTTCCCAGAGGCAGGAAATATAAATTTAGCCAGGAAAAATGATAAAAATTTCAGAGAATTACTTTTTTGTTACTGAATTAAGATTATGTTAATTAGTAATAAAGTATTTTTTAAGTAATGCTCAAATATATTTAATGTACTTTCCCAGCATCAGAAAGTGGCAACCCCACATTGCAATTATGTGCATTAAGGAGCTGTTAGCATGACCTGTTCTTGCTTACATTCTCCAATCATTTTATATTAAAGGAGGAATATTCCAAATTACAGTTAATTTTTTCACTAGTGAAATTTTAAAAAAATTATCATTGAAAAATTTGAAGGTTGTTTCCTTGAATTTCTGTCAAACCACCATGAATGTTTTTGTATTTTAGTTGATTAATTGCTTTGAAATGGCATCTCTGTTTGATTAACAGTAGTTAGATATATAACCTTACACCCAGAATTCAGTCAGTTGTGAAGAGGTAGAGATGTGTCATGCTTTTTGTGACTTCACATAATAAAAGAAAGCAGCATAATGAAATAATTAGCATTATGGAATTCTCAGCCTTAACTGAAAACCTATTTATTTCCCAGTGATACTTCAACTCAGCAGACTAAATTTTTATGGACAGTTGCGATAAATCTGTGTGTTCTGTAGCTGGATTTTCTGGTGAGAGTAATAGCATTTCAGCTGTAAACAATACGTTTAAATCCTGGACTTCATTTATGCAAAATGATAACACAATTACTTCTTTTTGTTTTAAAGACGAAGAGTCTTTACTTCTTTTTGTTATAAGGCTGAGATTATGCGGGTTCTCAATGTTGTACAAAATAAATTCATGTGAAGCTATTGGTGTGACATTTAAAATTATGTTTCCTGATAGTTGTATAGCGTCAAAATTCCAGCTTAGAGTCGCTAAAGGCTCTTATGTCATTAATCGTGGCTTTGCACCATACTTTGATGAATTCTGCAAATATATTAAAAAAATAATGTCAAAATATTTTTCAAATAAGTGTAAATAATGTTTGTTTTTTGTAAAAAAATAAGATGTTTATAGTTTTCTTATCTGTATTATTTTTAGTCATATTTAGTTTTCCTAAAGTTGTAATCGTATATATATTCTTTGTTAAATTGAAATCTGTTTTTAGCATTTTTATGCAAACCAAGTTATTAAACGTTTTTTTTTTGTTTATTTTGCAAAATAATATAGACTAGTTTTTGTGAAAAATATTTAGCGCTCTTTAGATGTAAGCCAGTTTTTTTAGTAATTGCTTTTGTTAATTTATTTTTAATTAGATTTATTTCTTATCTTTGTTACTTTTAGTTATCATGATGGTCATTTATATGCAAGAAACTTATTAAACATTGTTGTTGTTTTTTATTTGCCTTCGCAAAGAAATTTATTCAAATAATTTATCACAAAAAATAGGCTAATTTTAAATGTATATTGTAAAAAAATCATTAAAAAGTAAACTTTAAAATTAATGTAATTTTATCTAAAATTAACATTTTTTACTAGCTGTTTCAGAAGTCTTGAATCTTACATCCTCATGATGTGTCCAAAGAATTTTCTCCTCTTATGCACTGTATCATGATGGGTTCTAACTCTTTGTACATGACTTTGTTGGGTACAATCCAACACTGCCTGTCTTTCTGGTACTTTTTATCAATGCAGGTTCTTCCAATACTTTCAATTTTCTGAAATCTGTCTTTGATCATTTGTTCAGACGGAAGAGTGTTTCTCCTGCATAAGTGGCCTCAGGTTTTACAACTGTGTTGTAGTGTCTTATTTTTACATTTATTCATATATTTATTCTAGGCATTTCTTATTGTAAGTGTACTAGATTTATTTTTGAGCTTTGGCTAACCACCGGGTTGGTCTAGTGTTAAACTCATCATCGCAAATCAGCTGATTTCAAAGTCAAGAGTTCTAAGGTTCAAATCTTAGTAAAGGCAGTTACTTTTATATAGATTTAAATACTAGATCGTGGATACCGGTGTTATTTGATGGTTGGGTTTCAATTATTCACACATCTCAGGAACAGTCAAGGTGAGACTGTACAAGACTACATTTCATTTACACTCATACATATCATCCTCTGAAGTAATACCTGACGGTAATTCCCAGAGGCTAAACTGAAAAAAGAAAGGGTAAATGAGTTTAAATGTGGCTGTACACCCTCAAAAGATGAAAATTGTTCGGGGTGTCCCCAGTGGAAGTGACCACTCCCGAAATGATTGACAAAATTCACGGTATGGTTTTGAGTGATCGATGAATCAAAGTGCGAAAAATGGTTGAGGCCCAGGCATATCGCAAGGTACAGTGTTTTCAATTTTGCACAAAAAATTGGGTGTGAAAAAAATTTTGGCAAGATGGGTGCCGTGTTTGCTCTCAGTGGAGAATAAATGCAATCATGTGGTCGACTGTGAGGCTGTTTGGTACTTTTCCGTCGCTATTCTAACAAGTTTCTGCATCAATACATAACTGTGGACGAAACATGGAAACACTACTACATTCCGGAGACAAAGGAACAGTCAAAATAGTGGAATTTTGAAGGCAAACGGGCTCTGAAGAAGGTGAAGACAGTGAAATCGACTGGCAAGGTGATGGCCATGGATTTTTGGGATGAACGCAGTATCAACTACATTGATTACTTGGAAAAAAGACAAACAATACCTGGAGAGTATTATGCACTGTTATTGCACCGGGTGAGCAAAGAAATTTAGAAAAAATGTCCTCATTTGAAAAAGAGAAAATCCTCTTCCATCAAGACAATTCACGGGTGCACACCTGCGCAGTTTTGATGGCCAAAATTATGGAATTAAATTGTGAATTATTACACCATCCATCATATTCATAGGATTTGGCCCCCAGTGATTTTTTTATATTTCCAAACTTGAAAAAATGGGTCGGCAGGCGACAGTTCACATCGAATGAGGAGGTCATTGCCCAGACAGATGCTTATTTTGAGGACCTTCCGAAATTCTACTTTTTGAACGGCTTAAAAAAGTTGGAAAAAAGTGTATAGAATTAAAAGGAGATTATGTTGAAAAATTTTAAAAAATCGACACAAAATAATTTATTTTTCTATCTAAAGAACTTATTGAAAACCCTCGTATTTAACATATTTATTACTTTATCAAAACAATAAATTTTAATAGAGTAATATGGGCTAAACCAAATCTCTTTCTTATTTATTTATTTTGGATGATTTTTCTCAGAAAAAGGTATTCCTTGATCCTTCCAGGCAAATGTTTGAGAAGTTGTTCTTTTTATTTATGGAGTAACACACTTGTAGATTCCTAAATATTCCTTATTATATAATATTTAAGTACTGATCTGAATTATTTATTTTCATTACCTTATAATAATGAAAAGTCTGACAGGAATTTGATGCCAGCAGCTTAAGAACACACAAATATTTCCACTTCATCATCTAGGTTACAGGTGTTATCTTTATGGTTTACTGTTATTGTTATGTTATGAGACTTATTACCGAGTTATAAATTAGTATTATCTTTCAGGTAAAATGGTAAAACTGATGATGAGTGCTTTAAAATCTTCTGGCTGGTAAGTACAACTGCCAATGGATTAAATTTTACTTTTTCTTTGTTAATTCTGTTTTTCATCAACATTATTTGTTTGTATATAAAAAAAAATCGGGTATGTTAATGACTGTGTATACCTGTCAGGAGTAAATAGATATTTTTTTAAAAAAAAAAGGTTAGGATATGAGTTGATATAAAGTTATTAGCTCCCTATAGCAGCTTTGCCCGCACTATATGGTTACTTGCGTTTCCTGTAGTGGTCAATCATTTTCTTGACGTGCAGCCAGTCGCACATACAGTAACGATGACAGTGGCTTTGACGTTTTAGCCACAGTGCTGTATACCTTCGCACCCCTTAAAAAGATCAAAATTCAGAAGATCCCTTAAATGGTTTTTAGAGTAATATTAAGTAAATTTAGAGAATCTCTGTTTAATAATAATGGGCTTCCCACGGGAGACTGGAGTGATCAGGTGATTCCAGCACATCATGCATGGCTAGATCAATCATCACCATCAACCGGTAACAAAAGGGAAAAGGGGTGCTGTTTTGTGTTGTGGTCTTATAATATCTCTGCAATCATTTGATTTTCAAAGTTGAAATGTAGTTGGTTGAAAGCTAACTTTTGCATGCCTTCTATGAGGCATTTGCATACCTCATCACTCTTAACCTCATATGCAGTCCCCACCCATTATTGTTAAATAGATTTTTTAATTTATTTAATATTATTTTATTTAATGTAAATTTAATTCTATTATTTTTGTAATAGTTCATTTGATTGATCGAATAGTTTTTTGTTTATCTCGAACAAACAAAGTTCTTTTACCTCTGTTTAATAGTTTAAAGAAAGATTAGCTCTGTGGCCATGGGATAGGCCCCTGAGCTGGTTTTGGGATTCACCTGGTCTGACCTAAACCCTAAAGGTTGAGGTTCTGGCTAAATGGGCCAGCTAAATGTATAAAGTTTGCTGTCTTTCGGTTCGATCAACCGATTTAGTTGATCTCAGTTAGATATTCACATGAAGATTACACGCACCAAAAAATTAAGCTGATATCTTTATTTGTTACCAAGAAATTAAAGAAAATAGTAAATTTCATTGTTACTCCAATTTACCACTTTAAATTCAGAATTTCAAAAAATCCTTTTTTAATGAGTAGTTACTCTGTAAGAACATCTATTCAAAATTTCATCAATTTTTGTTCAGTAGTTATTGCTTGGTGTTGATTAGAATCACTCAGCATATGTTGTCTTCAATTTCAATAAGACTTTTATTGAAAATATTTCTATTGAAAAAATTATGTATAGAAT
This sequence comes from Lycorma delicatula, assembly GCF_047948215.1. Classification (NCBI taxonomy): domain Eukaryota; kingdom Metazoa; phylum Arthropoda; class Insecta; order Hemiptera; family Fulgoridae; genus Lycorma; species Lycorma delicatula. Next base: position 191,615,678 of record NC_134458.1, on the reverse strand, counting down.
GGCTTCTTCTAAGACAGGAGCCTGAGAATTTAACTGTTCACCACCTAGCGGTCCGAATGAGAAATGCAACACCGTAATGGATTATTTATTTACACGTTTTAATAAATAATTTTTCATTTTTAGATAACATTTCTGAATAACTGCGATCCTTTAGATCAGTAGTGTACCTGATGAGTGCAAAAGTAGCCTTCAACCTACTAACAAATACTCTGTTTCAGTTTTGAAAATCAGACAATTGTCTGTAGAGATATTATAAGAGCACCCCATTGCACCTCCCAAGATAGCACTCCAGGGCACTCTGTTTTTTACCAGTTGATGGTAATGATTGGGCTAGCCTCCCGTGAGATGCTTGCATATCTTACCACTATAGCTTCACACACAGGCCCCACTGGAAGCCCATTATTGTTAAACAGAATTTATTTAATTTTATTTAACGTAAATTTAATTCTATTATTTTTGTAATATTATTCATTCGATTGATTCAAATGATTCAGTTCCATCCCAGTTCACAATTCATTGAGGTTTGTTTCTCAACTGGCAAATCTCCAGTACTACATATCTACATAATATCATAAATACTCTACATAATAATACGTAAATATCTACATATCAACCTTCTCAGTTATCCAAGAACATGGGTGTAAATTTGGTTTGATATGATCAACTAGTTTTTTGTTTATCCCGAACAAATAAAACCCTGTTCCTTTCCTATAATATTATAGATTCTATCATATTACGTATGGTTTAATAAGATATGAGGAATATCTCTATAGTAAAGGCTACTGGGAAAGTTCTCTCCTTAAAGTAATCTTAACCTAAATTTTATATTACTTTATAAAAAAATATTTCTTTCTCTTCTATTTCTTGTTCATCTTTTATAATTTTTATTAACATAAAAACAAAATAAAACATATTACTGTCAAACAAAGTAATTCTCATTATACCATGAGGGATATCTCTAAAGTAAAGACTTCTGGGAAATTTCTCTCCTTAAGGTTGGCAAACCTGTGTTGTTCTTGGCCATGCTAGTAATATATACCCTGCATTGTTGTCTGTAAGTTGTCATGTTGCAGTATCTTTGATTACGTGTGAGTTATTACGTTATAAAATTAATAGGAAAATTGATGTTGCCGCCGACTGTGAAATACACGGAGTCATATGTTTTTTAAACCATCAGAACATTAAGCCGGCTGTAAATCATAGGCTCTTGGTTGCTGTGTACGGTGATAATATAATGAATGAAAGAAACAATCTAAAATGGTGTGAAAAGCTTAGAAAAAACAGAATTAATGTGCACGATGAAGAAAGTTCGAGGAAGCCCTTGGTAATCGCTGAGGACTTGTTGAAACACATCGATGATGAAGTCAGAAAAAATCTTCTCTCAACAATTTCCGACCTGGCTGTTTTTACTGATATTTCAAGAGCAGTTATCGGTTGCATTATTCATGACCGTTTAGGCTTCAGAAATGTTTGTGCACATCAGGTGCCATACGTCTTAACAGAATGTCAAAAAAAAAATCCAAATGGGATCTGCTTTGGAATGTTTGATGCGCTACACAGAAAAAGGCTTCTATTTAGCTTCAGTTAAATTGAGTATGAGGATTATCCTTAAAATTAAGTCGAAATTAATTGTAATTTTACTTCTTTACTCTATTTAAGAGAAATTGATTATTCAATAATTTTTATTTGCAAAGTAAATGTTACATTTAACTATTCTCCTTAATTTCTTCATTCTAGTATTCCTATTTTTCATTCATGTATAAGTCCTATAATTAAGATTAAGATTGTAATTGTTGATGAAATCAGTCATTCTTCTATAATTATTATTTTTGTTGAGAATATTGGTATGATTATTGAGATTTCGATATCGAAGATTAAGAAGATTGTTGCAATTAAAAAGAAGTGAGTAGAAAATGATTTTCGTGTCGATGATATTTTTGAAAATCCACATTCGAATGGTGAATTTTTTTCTTGTCTTATTTTATTTTTTTTAGGGATTAATATTGTGAATATTATTATTATAATAATTCAGTTTCTTTGTAAAAGTTTAGTTGTTGGGTCAAATGTTGAGAATAGTCTAGTTATCATTTTCAGTTAATATGTATTTTTATTTTTTTTTATTTGGGGTTTAGATTAGTTATAAAGAATAATTTTGTTATGTTTATTATGATTGTGGCTGTTGTTAATATTAATATGATGTTTCATATAATAGGAGACATTTGTGGAATCAAGATGCACATTAAATGTATTTTTTATTTGACAGTTAAATGTTTTTTTTAAACTAGCTTCTTTCATTAAGAGTATTCGATGTTTACTATATTTTGGTTTAAGAGACCATTACTTTCTTTCAGTCACTAATCAGTCATCATTCCGGCTAAAATCACTCCTGTTAATCCTCCAATAGTAAATAGGAATACAAATCCTATAGATCAAATTATTTGGGGTGATTTTTTTTTTGTTATTCCTTGTATTGTGGCCATTCCTGTTGGTACTGCAATAATTATAGTTGCAGAGGTGAAGTATGCTCGTGTGTCAATATCTATACCTACAGTAAATATGTGGTGTGCTCATACAATAAATCCTAGAATACCAATTGCTAGTATTGCATAAATTATTCCTAGATGACCAAATGTTATTATTTTTCCTCTTTCGTTAGTAATAATGTGGGAGATTAATCCAAATCCTGTTAGGATTAAAATATATACTTCTGGATGTCCAAAGAATCAGAATAAGTGTTGATATAAGATTGGGTCTCCCCCTCCTGTGGGGTCGAAAAATGAGGTATTAAAGTTTCGGTCTGTTAATAGTATCGTGATTGCTCCAGCCAAAACTGGTAATGATACTAGTAGTAGAACTGCTGTAATTAGGACTGATCAACAGAAAAGGGGTATTTTTTCTATAGTTATTCCTTTTGGTCGTATATTTATTGTTGTTGAAATAAAATTAATTGCTCCTATGATTGATCTTAGTCCTGCGATGTGAAGAGAAAAGATAGTTAAGTCTACTGAAGGTCCTGAATGTGCAATTTGGGCTGAGAGAGGAGGGTAAACAGTTCATCCTGTTCCTGATCCTGACCCTACAATTGATCTTGCAATTAAAAGTGTGATTGATGGTGGTAATAATCAAAATCTTATGTTATTTATTCGTGGGAATGCCATGTCTGGTGCACCAATTATTATAGGTACTAGTCAGTTCCCGAATCCTCCAATTATAATTGGTATTACCATAAAGAAAATTATAATGAATGCGTGTGATGTTACAATGGTGTTATATATTTGGTCATTTTTAATTATTGATCCTGGTTGTATTAATTGATCCTTAATTGTTCCTTAATTTGATTGTGACCAGCAATGAAACATGGATTTCGTATTACACACAAGAGAGACAATGGCAGTCAAGTGAATGGTGTCATTCTCAATCACCAACAAAGGTCAAGCCATAGCCATTTGGCCACAAACTGATGGCCACAGCCTTTTGGAATCAGTTTGGCATACTGCTGATCGATTTCATGCCACGTGGAATGACTATAAATGCAGAAGCCTACTGCAAAGCTCTACTTAAGTTACGGCGTGCCATTCAAAGTTGGCAATGTGGGCGACTGACCGACGACATTGTCCTGCTGCACATTAATACTCGTCCACATGTTGCGGGTCCTACACAAAATTTACTGAGAACATTTGGATGGAAAAATTATGATCACCCGCCGTATAATCTGGACTTACCTCCTTCTGATTACCATTTTTGGGAGAATTAAAAGAATTTTTGAGCAGTAAGCAATTCGCAGGTGACGATGACCTTAAAGATGCTGTTAATCAGTGGCTAAATGGTTTGGCGCAGAAGAATACGATGAGGGTATATTGAAGCTGGTGTATTGCTACGATAAATGTTTTAATTCTTGTGACGATTACATAGAGAAGTATTATAAGGTATGTAGATTAAGAGAAATAAAAAAATATTTATAAAGTTTTCAGAATAATTTTTTTTTACAATGAAACTGTCTTTACTTAAAGAGATAACATCTCTTAAAAATCATACATATCATCCTCATTCATTTTCTGATGTAATACCTTATGGGGTGGTTCCGGAGGCTAAACAGAAATAGAAAGAAAGATCAGGAGGTACAGGTGTTTTAGAATACAGCAATGACCTTCCTGATCGTAAAAGATTTATGATAGAGAATCTTGTGTAACAAAGGGCATCATCATATTTTACCATTAAACTGACTCTAGTGGTCAATTTGGAACCATTTTCCTGAGCCTATCAAAAAATCTCACAATAATTATTTTTTTCCTCTGAGACAGATTTTATGAACAATCTTTTGACTGTCAAAAAACAAATAAGCATCAATTTGATTTTGGATTTGCCCTTTCTTGGACGAATGTGATAATTACATGTCGCCTATGGGATGTTCTAATCGTTCTTAGATTGATCCGGCTAGCAAGAGGTTGTTTATATATATTATTATTATTTACGGCCAACATGGGACCACTTAAGTCAATTTTGGTTGGATCTTTTCTGAGAAAAGCGTGTTATTTTACTCTTCCGAGCTGCCCAGTATTTCTTCATCCGTTTAGATATCGCTTTCTCTTCTTCATCCGTAAACATCCTCTTCGTTGTATTTTGTCGATTGTCTGTCTTTTTTTTAAATCTAATGCTTTTATCTTTTAGCTTTGTAATTTTTTCAGTTTTATTCTGTAGATCAGTCAGGGAAATTCCCAATTCTTTCATATCTTCTCTAATTTCTTTGATCCATCCTACTTCTAGCTTTTGGAACCAGAGATTTTCAATGATATTTCTTCACAGTCTTGTTTCCGGTGTCCTTATTAGATGACCAAAGAAAGAGATTCTTTTTTTCCGCATAGTATCAGTAACAGGCTCTATTTCTCGATACACCACCTCATTTGGCACAATCCACCATCGGCCTTCTTTTTGGTGTTTTTTATTGATACACGTTCTGACAATTCTCCTCTCTATTTTCAGAATTTTATCAATTCGGTTTTTCTGAGTGATTTTGAAAAGGGTCTCGCTTCCGTAGGTGACTTCTGGCTGAACTACAGTTTTATAATGATTAAGTTTTGTTTTAGCAGAAAGGCATTTTTTGTTATATGTTGACCAAGTTAATTTTTGGGATTTAATCATTTTATTTGTCCTGTTTTGCCATGTCACTTTTTCATTTAAATTATAAGTTATTATTTCCCCTAGATATTTAAATTGTATTACTATTTTAATTTTCTGATTGTTTACCGTAATGTGCTCTATTACCAGAGGATCTATGGCCATTAGTTCAGTTTTTTCGAAAGAGATATGAAGCCCTATATTTGGTGCTAGGTTTTGAAGGCTCATGATTTGTGTTTTGGCTTCTTGAATATTATTTGCTAAAAGAGCGAGGTCATCTTCAAATCCCAGGCGATTTAGTGCGATGGAGTTTTTCTTAGTACCCATTTTTATATTTTTGGGATTTATTTCATACCATTTTCTCTTGACAAATTCGAGGGCGCAGTTAAAAAGGAGTGGTGAGAGGCCGTCTCCTTGCCTCAATCCATTTTTTATGTAGAAGGGTTGAGAGAGTTCACCTCTGAATTTCACTCTGGACTGGGTATCGGTTAAAGTTAATTTTATCATGTTTACGAGTTTAGGGTGAAGGACCAGGTTTCTCAGAATATTCAGCATGGATGGTCGGTGTATACAATCATAGGCCCTTTTAAAGTCGACGAAGGTGATTATTAGTTGTTTTTTTTCTGTCTTTTATATAAGTTCATCATAAGTTTTAGGGATATTATTTGCTCCGGGCAACCTCTCCATGGCCTAAATCCCCCTTGGTATTCCCCAAGTTCCAGTTCAAGTTGGTCTTTGCATCGGTTGTATATGATTCTCGACAGGATTTTGTATGTGCAATCCAGGAGAGATGTGCCTCTGTAGTTTTCCGGATTAGTTTTATCCCCCTTTTTATGTAATGGATGAATGAGGGCTGTGGTCCAGTGTTCTGGAAGTTTTTCTTCGTTCCATATTTTCACGAGGCATAGATGTAGGGAAGTTTTGACTGAATAAACTGATGAGTGTTTCCAGAGTTCTGCGAAAAGCTGGTCTTCTCCGCTTGCTTTGTAGTTTTTTATTTCATTTATATGTATATATATATATATGTGTGTGTGTGTGTTAATTTGTCAGATTTTATTTTTAATGTGTTAAATATTTTAATATTACGTATTTAACATTATTTTTTTAGCCCTTTTGATATAAGGAGACATGTGTCTTGTGAAGTGTGCAGTAACAAAGTCATGGGTGGTTACGATCCTGTTTTAAATCAGGTATTGGATTGTTGTATTTTTATTTATATTTATTTTTTAGTCGCTTACTTTTTACAGATTTTAATAATATTTATTTTAAATTTAACTTGTTCAAGGCAATGGTTGTCTGTATCGACTTCTACAAGTGTCATTAGATGATCATTGTCATCTGGTTGATATACATCTGTCTTGTTCATATGCATAGTTCTTATAAATTTGTCCCTTTTTTGGATCAGATTCATTTAGTGCAGAAGTTTTGCTTAGTTTCTCATTGTCCCAGAATTTTGTTGTAAATAATGCCACACCAAACATTAACATGACATTTGTGTTGGAAACTAGTTTCCACAGTATCATGTGGATTGTCTTTGTTCCATAAATGACTATTTTTAGAACTGAAGACTCTTGTTTCTCGTAAAAGTGGCTGCATCGGTGAATAAAATTGAATTTACCTTAACAGCGTTGTCAATAAAAAAACTGATTTTTAAAAATTTTTATTTATTTTTTATTGGCTGTCTTTACTTTACTTTTTTCACAATTAAATTCTCTACATGTTTTGTTAGTAAATCTTCTGCATTTATTAGTCATTTAATAAAGCTGTTGTACTACAAACCTAAAAAAAATTGTTTTTCAACACCAAATTCTGTGTTTTACATAGAATATTTTAAAAACTGTTGTTGTTACAGTTCTGGGTCCTGTTTTATCTAATTTCCCAGCTCTAATTACACATGAAACCACCAACTTTACTCCTTAATTTGTTTCTCAAAAATAACAGTAGCGTTTCTTTTTATTCTAAGAGCTAATATTCTGTGAAATCTTTCATTAACAAAGTCGAAAACAAAGTGTTTCCAGACCTATATTTATATGAACGTTTTTCATTATTTTCACCAGTAGAATGTGTCCCGAACGTTTCTGCATTTCCTTGTTGGACACTATATATATATATATACACGAGGTGCTACCCAAGAGTTCAGGGAATTTGAATTTTGCACGCAAACCATTGCTGGTACAACCTGCTGCCGCTAGATGTGGCTAACAGTACTATTTGTGAATCAGTGTTCCAAAAGCTGTGATGGTGAAAGGCTGCATTTTTTACTTTCATGCGGTTGTGTAATGTTGTGTTTTACTGTTTCGGTGAAGTTCTAAATGGCAGATTTTAAAGAGCAAAGAACCTGCATCAAATTTTGCTTCATGCTTAAAAAAACCGGTGCAAAAACACATCGCATGTTTGTGGAAGCATTTGGTGACAATGCTATGAGTAAAAGTAAAACTTTTTTTGTGGTACAAACGATTCAAAGATGGACGAACGACAGTCGATGACTGTGAGCGTTCAGAAAGACCATCAACAAGCGCAACACCGGAAAATATCGCGAAAGTGCGAGAGGCTATTGTTGCAGATCATAGACAAACAATCCACGATGTTTTTGCAATCGTACAAATGTGATATGGGTCCATGCAATGCATCTTGTCGGACAATTTGAACATGAGACGCATCGCTGCAAAATTCTTATCAAGACTGTTGAACAGCGACCAGAAACAAAATCGTGTAGCTGTCTGTAGTGAATTGAAAAATTCAGCAAGAGATGATGACCCTAACTTCATCTCCAACATCATAACCTGTGATGAGACATGGGTGTACGGGTATGACCCTGAAACTAAGCAGCAGTCGTCGCAGTGGAAGTCGCCAAGTTCACCGTGTCCAAAAAAAGCACACCAAGTTCGCAGCAACATGAAGTCCATGATGATTGTTTTTTTTCGACATCAAAAGCATTACCTATAAGGAATTTGTTCCTCTTGGTCAAACTGTCAATTTTTTTTTTTTTTTTTGTCTTCAGTCATTTGACTGGTTTGATGCAGCTCTCCAAGAATCCCTATCTAGTGCTAGTCGTTTCATTTCAGTAAACCCTCTACATCCTACATCTTTTCTGCCATTTAAATCTTTTAATGCTCTTTTAAATTCAGATCTCAGTATTGTTTCTCCCATTTCATCCTCCTCAACTTCCTCTATAACACCATTTTCTAATTCATTTCCTCCGTATAACTCTTCAATATATTCCACCCATCTATCGACTTTACCTTTCGTATTATATATTGGTGTACTATCTTTGTTTAACACATTATTAGATTTTAATTTATGTACCCCAAAATTTTCCTTAACTTTCCTGTATGCTCCGTTTATTTTACCAATGTTCATTTCTCTTTCCACTTTTAAACACTTTTCTTTAATCCACTCTTCTTTCGCCAGTTTGCACTTCCTGTTTATAGCATTTCTTAATTGCCGATAGTTCCTTTTACTTTCTTCATCACTAGCATTCTTATATTTTCTACGTTCATCCATCAGCTGCAATATATCGTCTGAAACCCAAGGTTTTCTACCAGTTCTCTTTATTCCGCCTAAGTTTGCTTCTGCTGATTTAAGAATTTCCTTTTTAACATTCTCCCATTCTTCTTCTACTTTTTCTACCTTATCTTTTTTACTCAGACCTCTTGCGATGTCCTCCTCAAAAATCTTCTTTACCTCCTCTTCCTCAAAAACTGTCAATGGGATGTTCTATTGTGAAGTTTTGAAGCGATTACGTGAAAGCATTAGACGCAAACGTTCAGATCTGTGGGGTAACAACAGCTGGGTTCTGCACAATGACAACGCACCTGCGCATACATCGCTAGCTGTTCGAAATTTCTTGGCTTCCAAAAAGACGGTAGTAATTCCCCACCCATCCTATTCGCCTCGCCTGACCTTGCCCCGTGTGACTTTTTTCTCTTTCTGAAAATAAAATTTCAATTGAAAGGCTGTCATTTTAACACAATTGAGGAGATTCAGGAAGAAACACAGAACGTGCTTCGAACACTTACACCTGCAGACTTCCAGAGATGCATGGAATCATGGGAAAACGCTGAGATCACTGTATCAATTCCCAAGAGGATTACTTTGAAGGAGACAGTGGAAATTATAAGTTATGTTAAGCTATTTTATTTTTATAATAAAATTTCCTGAACTTTTGAGTAGCACCTCATATATCAGTGGAAATTATAAGTTATGTTAAGCTATTTTATTTTTATAATAAAATTTCCTGAACTTTTGAGTAGCACCTCATATATCAGTGTGTACAAAAAAGAATGTACTCTTTTCAGAAAATATTCTTGGCCCCCTGATGTGATATTAGTATCCTTTATGTATCAAAGGTAAGGTAATATATCAAACTTTTTTCTACCTTTCAAAGATTCAATATGGGTGTCCTTTGTGAAACGGCAGGTATGTAGTCGATTATCCATTTCCTCCCTACTAGCAAAGGCTTCTGTGGTCTGCTCTTATAGCTCCATCAGATGTTGAGGCTTGGTGGAAAAAAAACTGTGTTTTTGATAAAGCTTCACAAAAAGAAGTCACTTGGTGTCATGTCTTGAGGCTTCGGGAGCTATCTCAACAAAGTTTCATCATCAAGGGACCAGTGTAATCTATCCAATGTTGTAGGAGATGACCCTCTCACGTCATTATGGAAGCAAAGTAGAGCTCAATCTTGTTGGAAAATTAAATCTTAGGAGTCCTCCACATGTTGTGCCATCAACCAAATCTAGATCATTTCAAGATATGAGTATCCCTTTGCAGTTCTGTCTGTAAAGAAAATGGCCCATAAAGCTTCCTTCTGCAAATGGCAGCATTCAACTTTGGAGAATCTCTGATGTGCTCAATGATTCACAGAGGGTGTTCTGAATCCCAGATTCAGCCTGTTGATATGGAAGGTCGCCTCATCGCTGAAGATTATCCTGCACCAAAAATCATCATTTTCCAGGAATCCCTACACTGAAGACAGTGCAAAGTTGTTTGTCATCTTAAGTGAGTGCCAGCAAAAGTTTCAGCTTGTAAGCTTTGAATTTCAAATGCTTATGAAGAACATACTAGACTGTTGAGTGGGGCAATGCTAACTCAGGGATTGCTTTCCAAACTGACTCCACAGGGCTGAGTTGGAAGGATTGCCGAACTCTATCCACTGTCTCCCATGAATGCGAAGGATGGCCAGTGCATTTGCCTTTGTGTAGGCAACCTGTCTTCAGGAGTTATGTATGGTAATGCTTAATGGTGTTCTTGTGAGGTAGATTGACCCCAAATTGTCGTTGAAAATTGCATTGAACTGTGATAACAGACATTATCTTTGCATGTTCAATAGCACAAAATGCCTTCTATGGTTTGGTGGATGTCATCTTGAAATATTTGTGCTTATATGGGAATGGCGAATTGTGCAATGAAAACTTGAAGTATCTAATAGCAATCATGTTTCTTACACGTCTCCTGATACACTGGGCACCCAGAAAAAAAATAAAGAGAAGTGTACAATCTTTTTCAGATGTGTCGTGTATACATATATATATATATATATACAGGGTGTCCCATATAAAACGCAACCCAACCTTATGTTGGTAGGTATTGAAATAATAAAAAGGCATGTGTAAATGTAAATGTAATTTTTATTATTACCATCCATTACCTTACATTTAGAGTAAATGTTGGAAGTGGCCGCCATCTTCTTGAATACAAGCATCAAATCTTTTTACAGCGTTTCTTGCAACTTTTTTCAAAGTTTGTGGCTGGATATTTAATACAGCTTATTCAATATTGACTTTCAAGTGTTCATGGTTTGTTGCTGTAGGCTTTTACTTTGAGGTAACCCCATAGAAAAAAATCCGCCGCAGTCAAATCTGGAGATCTTAGTGGCCACAATTCTCAACCGATAACACGATTACCAAAGAATTCCTCAACGAAATCAGAAGTTGAACCTGCGTAGTGCGATATCGCACCGTCATGTTGTAGCCAGCAGTGTCTGTTTTCCTCTTCCGAGAGTGTGATGAACTGAAATAAAATATCCTCATATCATTCTGCATTAATGGTGTACCCGAAAAAATAGGACCGATTATTTTCTTCCACAATATCGCGCACCACACACCCAACTTCTGCAGCTGTAATTGTTTTTCGTGATAAACGTGGGGATTTTCAACGCTCCAAATTCTACTGTTTTGGCTGTTTACGTAGCCATCCAAATGAAATCGTGCTTCATCTGTTAAAAATAACGAATCCGTAACATTAATTCCCTGGGTACTTATGGCGAAACAAATCTTGCACTGCAACCACTGATTTCGTACTGAAGTATGACTCGACAATGAAAACACGTTCATCTAGCAAAAACACCATCTTGTCTCAGCAATACACTGAACGTTATGATTGCATTGTTGTTACTATCGGTAGTGTTCTACTCCGTCACTGCGATGTTCAGATGTTGGACGAGTCCATTTCAGTAAGGAGTAAGGGAGTAAGCTTGACTTATGAAATTTCATGGATGAGTGATTGATGGGTTGCGTTTTATATGGGACACTCTGTATATACATATATACAGCAATCAGTGTTTCTTACACTTCTGAAACACTGGGCACATAGAAAAAAAATAAAGAGATGGGTACAATCTTTTTCAGATATGTTGTGTATACATACATACATGTATATATATATATATATATATATATATATATATATATACACTTACTCTGACACCATCGGTGCATAATAATTTCTGTTCAGAAAACTGTTTAATTATTATAATTAAAGAATTTTACTAATATATGATTTCTTGATTTGTATCTTAGATTGTTGTCTGTCAAAATGTCGGATTGAACGATGGTTTAATACAAAGTGTACTTGTACATGAAATGATACACATGTTTGATTATTGTAGGCATAAATTAGACTTTCAAAATATAGAACATGTGGCGTGTACAGAGATTAGAGCTGCCAATCTAACTTATTGTAGTTTTTTAAGTGCTTGGATAGGCGGAGATGCTTCACCGTTCAATTTTAAGAAACAACATCAGGTAAGAGTTAATTTATAATTTTTTTTAACGATTATTTTACTTATTTCTTTTTGCCTGATTATTTTTTTACATGAATAGCTGAAACACACTGCAGACATCCCACTCACTTTGCCACTTGATATAAACTACCCTCTTCAGAAAACACGACAGGATCATTAGAAGCAATGCAACTGGTTAATGTAGGCTGAAAACAAGCCTCTTTTGCTGCAATGTCTGTGCACTCATTGCATAAAATTCCTATATGGCTGGGGATCTGGCTGAAGCTCAGTGTTGTATTACGTCCAGTCATTTGTGAAATAACACACTGAATTTCACAAACAACAGGGTAGCTGGATTGTACACCGCTAATTGCCTGTAAGGCACTTATGGAATCTGAACAAACAAGAACATGTCGAAACATATGTAAGGCCTTATTAATGATGTACAATTCTGCAACGAAAATGCTGGTGATACTGGAAAGGCAAAACATGTATGTTCTGTTGCCAACCGTGAAAAACAGAATCTACATTTCTAGAGCCGTTCGTATAAACTGTAACATCAGGACTCATGCTACCCTTCCCCAAAAGAAAAAAAGGTATCAGGTACTCTGTAAACTTTAGAATGACTATGACATTTAAATGTTAAAGATGTATCCAGGGAGATAGATTACACTATTTCTGTGGTACTTCTCTGAGGAAAGATTGATGTAAACAAAGAAATGGTAGGGGAAAATATGATCGTAGAATGAGATTATGGAAGACAAAACCAAAGACAATCTTAGGTGAGAAACCAAAGTGCTGATTACTGCTCCGGTTAGTTATTAGTTATTTTACTTTGATCCAGAAACCAAGCTTATTAAAGAAAGTGTTACAAAAAACATAGCGATACATTTACTGCTGTTACGAGGGATGTTTGCGTCAATTCACAACTTAAGACTAGATTCTAAGCGGAAACCCACCGGGTTGGTCTAGAGATGAATCCTTCTTCCCAAATCAGCTGATTTAGAAGTCGAGAGTTCCAGCGTTCAAGTCCTAGTTAAGGCAGTTATTTTTATACAGATTTGAATACTAGATCGTGGATACCGGTGTTCTTTGGTGATTGGGTTTCGATTAACCACACGTCTCAGGAACGGTTGAACCGGGACTGTACAAGACTACACTTCATTTACACTTATACATATCATCCTCATTCAGCCTCTGAATTAATACCTGAATGGTAATTCCTGGAGGCTAAACAGGAAAAAGAAAGAAAGATTTTAAGTGGAGAATCCTGTGCATTCTGTTGGTTGTACACATAAGATTCAAGTATCAGTTATTACCGCATAGCACGCTGGCGTGAAGCAACGTTAAACAACAACAGTGAGTCTTAAAGAACCAGATGGCATCCGATTTAGCGATCGGATATGTGGAAAAGCGTGTTGTAATGAAATATCTCGTGAATGAAAGTATAAAACCCGATGAGATTTATTTGCGAAACTTGCACAGTATGATGCTGAGAATCTTAGTTACAGTAAAATATTTGAGTGGTGCTAACATTTTAAAGAAGGTCGTACATCAGTGAGTGACAGTCCTGGTCGAGGTGGTTCGAAGCTACCAAAGTTACGGTATCAGTTTTTCAAATAAAAAAGGCATCATTCTCGTTGATTTTCTATCCTGCGGGTCAATGCGGCAAAGTTCAAAGATTTTCACAACGTTTAGTGCAAAAGACGGCATGGTGCGACCACTAAAGGCATTCTGTTTCTGCAGGACGGTGCATGACTACATACAGCCAACTGCACAACATGCATGCCACAGTATTTTGGCCGGGAGATATTTCCACATCTCTTGTATAGTTCGGACCTTGCTCCTAGCGATTTCCACCTGTTCGGGCCCTCGAAATTGTTCCTGAGAGGCCGGCATTTCAACAGCAGTGATGAGGTGAAGCAGTCAGTCCTATCTTGGTTTCGACGTAACTACAAATCTTTTTATCCAGGCGCTAATGAAACGCTGGGATACATTTAGCAGGAAATTACATCAAGAAATAAAAGTATTTTTTATTATCATAAGTGTGTTCTACGCTTATTAAAAATTAATCTCATAGGTTCTGTGTTTTTCATTCATCTGTTCAGACGGTACAATAAATTCATGATGTTTCTTTGCCGATAAAAGAAATTGATTTAAGAAAGGACAAGAGGAACAGACGGTCAGCTGTGATGCAATCACAAAGTGAATCTTTTATCTTGATAAAGTAAGCTAATTGATAATTGAATCTTTTTTATTTACAGTTAATTTTTAGAATTTTAAAAACGTGTTATGTTTGTTCAATTTTTTTCAGGAGTGTGTAAAAAATAAAGCTGTTGCGTCTGTGCTTGCAGTAAGGAATGTTAGTGAAAAAGATGCTGTTATTGCTGTTGAAAAGGTTTTCCCTAGATGCTATCAAGACCTTGAACCGATAGGACGTAGACTTAAAAGAACTTATGAAGATGTAGATAAAGCATATCAAGAAGGCTATTATTATGGTTATATTTAATAATAAATATTTTTTAGCGGTGTATAAGATGTATTTTTATTAGCTGTTTATCATTTTCAGTTGTATATTTATGGATAATAAAACAGTGGAATTGTTTGTGGTATTTTATTTTACTTCAGCGTCAAAAAAAGAAAAAATTATTTTTATAAATATAGTGGAAGACCGGTTATCCAAATGTTGATTTTTACTTACATCCAATTCTCTGGACTCATTACATCTGCATAGGTAATTTAAAAATCCCTTTCGGCATGCCAGGCTATGATGCTAAGTAGGAGATAAAAAAGATTTCCACCGTAAAGTTAAGAGAAACTACAAATTTACTCGATATGACAACGGTTGCTTGTTTAGCATACGACAAGCCCCATCTTCTTATAATTCTAGCAACATTATGTGCCATCCCTTGCTGTAAGTGATGGTCACAACAAAAATTGTTTCAGACGACAAACATTTTAGGTAATATTTAGACCACATTACCACATTAAACCGATTCAATACTAAGCATATTACGGGAGATATGATTTTTTTGTCTTCAAAACCCCATTTTTTCCACCCCCTGAGCCAATGGTTGGTGATATAAAAAAATTTTACTTAGATAAGTTTTAGGCCGTTATCCAAAGAATAGTAGGAACTTTAAACGAATTCAATACTTTACTTAATAAAAAAATTATAGCAATATTTTGTTTTCTCAAAAAAGCTCCCTCATGAACCGATTTTGGATGTTATCAAACTCGACTGAGATTTTGGGATGAGTTATTTTTAAGGAACAATTTGAAAGTGATTGGCACAAAATTACAGCGGTTATTGTATCCACAAGAAAGTGAAATATATATATATATATATACAAGATGCGACAATAAAGTAATGAGACTGATTTTTCTTTGTAAGATGTGGCAACCCTGCAGCTTGCATAGGCACACCATCTTTGACCTTGGTTTATAAGCTACTTCTAGTCCAAGCGGCACATTGATGCAACTGCTCAGTCGTGAGTTGTGCTGAAATAAGTGAGCACGTGTTTGTGTCTCTCGTCACAGAAATGAAACCGCAAAATATTCCACAACGGTATGTCATTTCTTTTTGCGTTAAATCAGGTGTAAATGCGACGACAACGTATGGTAAGCTTCAGAAGGCTTTTGGAGAGGAGGTTATGTCAAGAGCTCAAGTTTTTCGGTGGCATAAAATTTTTAGTGAAGGCAGATCGAATGTTGAAGATGAAGACCGCAGTGGACGACCATCAACCTCACGGACAGATGTCAACTTGACCAGGGCGCGTGAAATCGTACGATCTGATCGAAGATTATCCGTGAAAATGATCGCAGAAGAACTCAACATCGATCGAGAAACGGTTCGTCTAATATTAACTGAAGATCTTGGTACGAGAAAGATTTTTGCAAAAATGGTCCCCAAAAATCTCACACAACAACAGCGAGAAACACGGAAAAATGTGGCAGCCGATCTGTTAGAGCAAACGGAAATCAATCCAGATTTGTTGAGCCGTGTTATTGCTGGTGATGAAGGTTGGTTTTTTCAATACGATCCAGAGACAAAACGCCAAAGTTCACAATGGTGCTCAAAGGGATCACCCAGACCAAAAAAAGCTTGCATGTCAAAGTCAAAAGTGAAATGCACGCTTGTGTGCTTCTTCGATTCAAAGGGAATTGTTCATAAAGAGCGGGTACCTCCTGGACAAACAGTTAACCGATATTTCTACAAAGAAATTTTAGAAAGACTTCGTAAACGAGTTCTTCGTGTCCGTGCCGACATTGCTGATAATTGGATTCTGCATCACGATAATGCGCCATCCCATACTGCTCTGTCAGTACAGCAATTTTGAACCTTAAAACAAATTTCAGTACTACCACTGCCAACTTATTCACCAGTTATCGCACCGTGCGACTTTTTTCTATTTCCAAGAGTCAAAATGGCGGTCAAGGGACACCATTTTCAAACAACACAAGATGTCCAAGAAGCTGTGACGAGGGTCTTGGAGGATATTACAGAAGATGAGTTCCAGAAATGTTACCATCAATGGCAGAAGCGCTGGAATAAGTGTGTGCAATCAGAGGGGAACTACTTTGAAGGAGACAACACTATACAAGATTGAAAACGTAAGCAACATTTTTTTTCACATCAGTCCCATTACTTTATTGTCGCAACTCGTGTGTGTATATATATATATATATATATATATATATATAAATGTATATATAAATTTATTAAATGTTTTTGGGTGTGGGGGATGTGAAATGCGAAGATATGTCAAAATTTTTCAGAAATCGAATCATTGTACCCATTACAATAGGTAGCTTTCTTATAAAATCTATCTAAAAAAGCCCACCAGGCTGGTCTAGTGGTTAACTCCTTGTTGCAAATCAGGTGATTTTGAAGTTGAGTTCTAAGGTTCAAGTCCTAGTAAAGGCAGTTACTTTTATATAGATTTGAATATTACATCGTGGATACCAGTGTTGTTTAGTGGTTGGGCTTAAATTAACCATACTTCTTAGGAACGATTGAACTAAGACTGTACAAGACTACACCTCATTTACATTCATACTTATCATCCTCTGATATGTATGAAGGTGGTCTGGGACCACCTTATGGTGGTCCCTAACCACTAAACAGAAAAAAAGAAAGAAAAGGGTAATTTTACAAAACGTTTTTAAGCTTTAGATTTCAGAAATCACAATTCTATAAAACTAATAATATTAAAATAAAGCTTTCCTTCAACAGGAAATCTATCTTTGTTTATACTTTTCCATCTAGATATTGCTATAGTTGTAGAAGGGTTAGAGATGGACATAGATATATCCATTATCAAATACAAAATGATATGCCCGAAAAGAAAGAAAACACTATAATTGTTCTGCCATTAATGGTAGCAAAATATACTAAACGTATGGGTTATGTTGTATCTTAAGTCAATGGTATTAGAAATTATAGAGTTCAAGTATGTTAAATAAAATGACGGTGGCCATTGTTTAGAAATGCTGTTGATTCTATTTTAGAAAATTGATGGAAAATATACTTGCAAATAACAATAAAATCAGTCAAATTGATTTTAGGTCTTTTGCATTATCTTATTTATATAAATATATATAAAAATATGAATGTTTGTTTATCCCATATGCTTGCGAAGGCTAATGAATTAGTTTGGATTTGGTAGGTGGTGCTGGGGTTGAGATATTTTGAAAAATTGTATTTATAGTCTGATTTGGCTGATATTCAGGATGTATATAAGTTAACATGAAATGAAATATTTTTGCAAAAACTATACCCGCTACGTGCCACCGGTGTTGAGATATTTATGAAACAAACAAACAAATATACAAACAGGTTTTCTTCTCTATGTACAGAGTTATTATAAAAGAATGGTGCGGTTTTGATCATGGTTTAAATTAAAACAGAATTACTTACAGTTTATGTTTTTTTATTTTTCAAATTTGTCGTCTCAAACATTTTTTTACATAATTAATAAATTTCAATATGTGCGCCCTTAGTCGCTCGACAAATGTCCAAACGATACTCAACTTCTCTACAAACATTTCTTCGTTAGTGGTTGTAATTGCTTCATTAATCCTGTTTTTTAAGCGGTTTAGGTCGCGAATTTTTTGCGTATAAACAACGCTTTTGATGTACCCCCACAAGAAAAAAGTCACAAGGTGTCAGGTCTGGACTCCTTGGAGGCCAAAGTACGGGTCCTTGCCGGCTTATCCATCGATCTCCAAATTTTTTGTTCAAAGCGTCCGTGAACGATGCATTGAAGTGCGGGGGAACACCATGTTGTTGGAAATGAAGTCGATGAATGTTTTCGAGTTCATCCAGCTGACGAAAGCAATCATCGGTTAACATGTCAAGATACGCAACTCCATGAATTGTTTTTTTCAGCAAAGAAGAAAGGTCCTATTACATGATTTTTCATCTCACCACACCAAACATTAACTTTTGGCGAATCGCGTTGTTTCTCGATAATTGCGTGTGGGTTTTCAGAGCCCCATATTTGTGAATCGTGTCTGTTAACACATCCATTCACGTGGAATGTAGCTTTGTCTGTAAAAATTATATCATCTAAAAATGATTCGTTTTCACTTATTCTGTCCGACATTTCAACAGCGAAATTGTAACATTTTACACCATCATCGGGTTTCAATTCCTGCAGTATACGGATTTTAATTCAGCCATCAATAAAACACACTTTGTTTTGTCTTTATCCGATTACATAGTAACTCGCTAAACTCACCGCAACAATACAAGAACTGACGTTGTGATTACAACTGCTGATAAACAAACTTTTGGGTTGGAGGCTTTCAGGGATACCAATATAATCTAGAAATTTCCCTACAATCTTCCTATGAATTACTGAAACCGCACCATTCTTTTATGATAACTCTGTATATAAGTTAACATGAAATGAAATATTTTTGCAAAAACTATACCCGCTACGTGCCACCGGTGTTGAGATATTTATGAAACAAACAAACAAATATACAAACAAGTTTTCTTCTCTATGTATATAAAAGCCAATGTTCATAAGTGTGTCCAATAGAGACTGAAAAACAACTGGATTGATTTACGCATCGGAGCAAGGGAAAAGGAAAAATAGAAAAAGAGAGAAAGGAAGTAGGAAGTATGAAATGGTGGAAAGGAAAAAGAGAAAATGGGACGGAAAGGGGAAAGTTTAAATTTTGTGAATTCTGTAATGTGTGAAGAAATACAAATATCACGAAGTATTACTGAGAATGAAGAAAGAACCAATGATCATTTTCCTTCACTACCAATAAAAATTAAGTGTCATCCGTCAAAAACATTTTGCCAGAGTTGTTTGTTATGATTATATAGGGCACACACGATTTCAGAGCTTATGAAAAAGCTAAACGAAGCTGTAAGCTGCACAAAAACCATGCCGTTATTTGATGTAAAATGTAACGTGAACCTATATTCAAAATCTTTTCTAGATTTTAATTCACAGCAAAGGAAAAAATAAATATTTTTTTATAAAAAAATAAACAAAAATTTATCTATCTGTATTACTTGAATTTTAATAAATTTTTTTTGTTTCTTCTTCAGAAAATGACATCTTTTTCATGGTTTTTGCTAAAGGTTTATAAATGAACCGTTTTATTCCTGAGTGATAATTGATTTTTTTGTTGATATGAAAATATGTTTAGCTTTATATATTAACTAAGTGACCGAGCAACGCTTTGCTATCGCTAGATTTGAGTATATCTATATATAGCAAGGAGAAGACCAGCTTTTCGCAGAACTCTGAAAACACTCATCAGTTTATTCAGTCAAAACTTCCCTACATCTATGCCTCGTGAAAATATGGAACGAAGAAAAACTTCCAGAACACTGGACCACAGCCCTCATTCATCCATTACATAAAAAAGGGGATAAAACTAATCCAGAAAACTACAGAGGCATATCTCTCCTGGATTGCACATACAAAATCCTGTTGAGAATCATATACAACCGATGCAAAGACCAACTTGAACTGGAACTTGTGGAATACCAAGGGGGATTTAGGCCATGGAGAGGTTGCCCGGAGCAAATAATATCCCTAAAACTTATGATGGACTTATATAAAAGACGGAAAAAACAACTAATAATCACCTTCGTCGACTTTAAAAGGGCCTATGATTGTATACACGGACCATCCATGCTGAATATTCTGAGAAACCTAGGCCTTCACCCCAAACTCGTAAACATGATAAAATTAACTTTAACCGATACCCAGTCCAGAGTGAAATTCAGAGGTGAACTCTCTCAACCCTTCTACATAAAAACTGGATTGAGGCAAGGAGACGGCCTCTCACCACTCCTTTTTAACTGCGCCCTCGAATTTGTCAAGAGAAAATGGTATGAAATAAATCCCAAAAATATAAAAATGGGTACTAAGAAAAACTCCATCACACTAAATCGCCTAGGATTTGCAGATGACCTAGCTCTTTTAGCAAATAATATTCAAGAAGCCAAAACACAAATCATGAGCCTTCAAAACCTAGCACAAAAGATAGGGCTTCATATCT
The DNA here is from genome assembly GCF_047948215.1 of Lycorma delicatula. NCBI lineage: Eukaryota > Metazoa > Arthropoda > Insecta > Hemiptera > Fulgoridae > Lycorma > Lycorma delicatula. Next base: position 191,595,031 of record NC_134458.1, on the reverse strand, counting down.
CTTTCGAAAAAACTGAACTGATGGCCATAGATCCTCTGGTAATAGAGCACATTACGGTAAACAATCAGAAAATTAAAATAGTAAAACAATTTAAATATCTAGGGGAAATAATAACTTATAATTTAAATGAAAAAGTGACAAGGCAAAACAGGACAAATAAAATGATTAAATCCCAAAAATTAACTCTGTCAACATATAACAAAAAATGCCTTTCTGCTAAAACAAAACTTAAGCATTATAAAACTGTAGTACAGCCAGAAGTCACGTACGGAAGCGAGACCCTTTTCAAAATCACTCAGAAAAACCGAATTGAAAAAATTCTGAAAATAGAGAGGAGAATTGTCAGAACGTGTATCAATAAAAAACACCAAAAAGAAGGCCGATGGTGGATTGTGCCAAATGAGGTGGTGTATCGAGTAATAGAGCCTGTTACTGATACTATGCGGAAAAAAGAATCTCTTTATTCGGTCATCAATTTCCCTGACTGACCTACAGAATAAAACTGGAAAAATTACAAAGCTAAAAGATAAAAGCATTAGATTTAAACAAAAGACAGACAAACGACAAAATACAACGAAGAGAGTGTTTACGAATGAAGAAAAGAAAGCAAGATCTGAACGGATGAAGAAATACTGGGCAGCTCGGAAGAGTAAAATAACACGCTTTTCTCAGAAAAGATCCAACTAAAATTGACTTAAGTGGTCTCATGTTGGCCGTAAAAGCATAATAATAATAATAAAAGCAATGTTTGTTTGCCTATCTGTTCCAACTTAACTCGAGATCTAGCGGACAGATTTGTCAAAAATTTTGCACACCTACACTTTGAAGCGCTGCGGTAAACATAGGCTAATTTTTTGGACCTCCGACATAACGAGTTGCAAATTATCGGTGTTAAAGTTACTTTTTCCATTTTGACAACATCGGATTCGTTTGTTCGCACGCTTTAAAAGTTAAATTTCATGTGATTTTAGTTTGTTTTTCAATTCGATGGGGATTCGAGTTACAATTTCGACGACGCTTAACGATTGTGATAATAGCAAAGTACTTTTTTGTAGATTACTTTCAGATTTGTAGGATACATTCGAGATATCCCAGAGAAGATTTTAAGCCATCAACCGAGGACCAAGCTTCCTTGAAGTTTTAAATATTAAAAGTATTCCTTATTCTTCATCCACAAGAAGGGTGAAGTTGTAAATTAAAAATATTCATTAAGGAAAAAACAGATTAATGTTTTTACTTCATTATTATATTTCTTAACATTCTACGAGTCGGAACGTGGAATGTTAGAAGCTTAAATAAGGTTGGTAGGCTAGAAAATTTAAAAAGGGAAATGGATAGTGTAAAGGTGGATATCGTAGAGATTAGAGAGGTTCGGTGGGAAGAGGAAGGCGACTATTGGTCGGGTGACTTTAGAGTAATTAACTCAGCGTCAAATAATGGGCAGGCAGGAGTAGGTTTCATAATGAACAAGAAGATAGGGAAGAGAGTAGAGTATTTCAAAACGCATAGCGATAGAATCATTGTAATAAGGATAAAATCAAAACCTAAACCGACAACGATTGTTAACGTCTATATGCCTACAAGCGCCCATGATGATGATTAGGTAGAATGTGTATACGAAGAGATTGAAGAAGCAATTAAACACGTAAAAGGAGATGAAAATATAATAATAGTTGGAGATTGGAATGCAAGCATTGGAAAAGGCAAGGAAGGAAATATAGTGGGCGAATACGGGCTGGGCAAAAGGAATGAAAGAGGGGACCGACTTATAGTTTTGCACGAAGTATAATTTAGTAATTGCCAACACCCAATTTAAAAATCATAATAGAAGAATATACACTTGGAAAAAGCCAGGCGATACTGCAAGGTATCAGATAGATTATATCATGGTTAAGCAAAAATTTAGAAATCAACTCGTTGACTGCAAAACTTACCCTGGAGCAGACATTGGTAGCGACCATAATTTGGTGATAATGAAATGTAGATTGGGGTTTAAAAACCTGAAGAAAAGGTGTCAGATGAATCGGTGGAATTAAAAGAAGCTTGAGGAAGAGGAGGTAAAGAAGATTTTTGAGGAGGACATCGCAAGAGGTCTGAGTAAAAAAGATAAGGTAGAAAAAAATGGCAAAATATTAAAAAGGAAATTCTTAAATCAGCAGAAGCAAACTTAGGCGGAATAAAGAGAACTGGTAGAAAAGCTTGGGTTTCAGACGATATATATTGCAGCTGATGGATGAACGTAGAAAATATAAGAATGCTAGTGATATAGAAAGTAAAAGGAACTATCGGCAATTAAGAAATGCTACAAACAGGAAGTGCAAACTGGCGAAAGAAGAGTGGATTAAAGAAAAGTGTTCAGAAGTGGAAAGAGAAATGAACAGTGGTAAAATAGACGGAGCATACAGGAAAGTTAAGGAAAATTTTGTGGTACATAAATTAAAATGTAATAATGTGTTAAACAAAGATGGTATACCAATATATAATACGAAAGGTAAAGTCGATAGATGGGTGGAATATATTGAAGCGTTATATGGAGGAAATGAATTAGAAAATGGTGTTATAGAGGAAGTTGAGGAGGATGAAATGGGAGAAACAATACTGAGATCTGAATTTAAGAGAGCATTAAAAGATTTAAATGGCAGAAAGGCTCCTGGAATAGAAGGAATACCTGTAGAATTACTGCGCAGTGCAGGTGAGGAAGCGATTGATAGATTATACAAACTGGTGTGTAATATTTATGAAAAAGGGGAATTTCTATCAGACTTCAAAAAAAGTGTTATAGTAATGATACCAAAGAAAGCAGGGGCAGATAAATGTGAAGAATACAGAACAATTAGTTCTGTTTTCTAGAATTCTATACAGAAGAATTGAGAGGAGAGTGGAAGAAGTGTTAGGAGAAGACCAATTTGGTTTCAGGAAAAGTATAGGGACAAGGGAAGCAATTTTAGGCCTCAGATTAATAGTAGAAGAAAGATTAAAGAAAAACAAACCGACATACTTGGCGTTTATAGACCTAGAAAAGGCATTCGATAACGTAGACTGGAATAAAATGTTCAGCATTTTAAAAAGATTAGGGTTCAAATACAGAGATAGAAGAACAATTGGTAACATGTACAGGAACCAAATAGCAACAATAACAATTGAAGAACATAAGAAAGAAGCCGTAATAAGAAAGGGAGTCCGACAAGGATGTTCCCTATCTCCGTTACTTTTTAATCTTTACATGGAACTAGCAGTTATTGATGTTAAAGAACAATTTAGATTCGGAGTAACAGTACAAGGTGAAAAGATAAAGATGCTACGATTTGCTGATGATATAGTAATTCTAGCCGAGAGTAAAAAGGATTTAGAAGAAACAATGAACGGCATAGATGCAGTCCTACGCAAGAACTATCGCATGAAAATAAACAAGAACAGAACGAAAGTAATGAAATGTAGTAGAAATAACAAAGATGGACCACTGAATGTGAAGATAGGAGGAGAAAAGATTATGGAGGTAGAAGAATTTTGTTATTTGGGAAGTAGAATTACTAAAGATGGACGAAGCAGGAGCGATATAAAATGCCGAATAGCACAAGCGAAACGAGCCTTCAGTAAGAAATATAATTTGTTTACATCAAAAATTAATTTAAATGCCAGGAAAAGATTTTTGAAAGTATTGTTTGGAGTGTCGCTTTATATGGAAGTGAAACTTGGACGATCGGAGTATCCGAGAAGAAAAAATTAGAAGCTTTTGAAATGCGGTGCTATAGGAGAATGTTAAAAATCAGACGGGTGGATCAAGTGACAAATGAATTGATGAAGAAAGAAGCGTTTGGAAAAATATAGTTAAAAGAAGAGACAGACTTATAGGCCACATACTAGGGCAACCTGGAATAGTCGCTATAATATTGGAAGGACAGGTAGAAGGGAAAAATTGTGTAGGCAGGCCACGTTTGGAATATGTAATACATATTGTTAGGGATGTAGGATGTAGAGGGTATACTTAAATGAAACGACTAGCACTAGATAGGGAATCTTGGAGAGCTGCATCAAACCAGTCAAATGACTGAAGGCAAAAAATAAAAATTATATTTCTACCACCACGACAAAGAAATAAGTCACGAATTTTTCTTCGTCGAAGGTGCATGTAGTTTAGTTACCGCGATTACTATTATTATCTTTGGTAATTTATTCTCTTTTTCAGGTTTCTATAAGCCTGAATCCTATAATCATAATTTATCAGTCTTATTCTCAAAACCACGAGGATAATGTGCTATGCAGGAATTGAAGGGGTGGAGCCCTCTGGTTGGGACTAGCGATATTTCTTGATGGTGATAGCAAACTGTAAGCGTAATCTACCCGGTTGATCTGTGGTGAACTCGTCATCGAAAATCCGCTAATTCTCGAAGTCGAGAGTTCTAACATTCAAATTCTAGTAAAATCAGTTAATTTTATACGGATTTGAATACTAGATCGTAGATACCGTTGTTCTTCAATGGTTGGGGTACAATTAACTACACATCTTCTGTCTTTTTCTCTTACTCATTCCCGTGTAAATAATGTATTTTGATGAATTTTTTTTTAATATTAAAATTTTAGTTAAATTTATAGAATCCCAGTTTGCTTCGATTTATTCGACCGGGTTAGCCTAGTGTTTAAACTCCTCTTTATTGAAAATCACTTAATTTTGAAATCGATAGTTCTAAACTTCAAATTCTAGTAAAATCAGTTACTTTTATACGGATTTGAATACTAGATCGTAGATACCGTTGTTCTTCAATGGTTGGGGTTCAATTAACTACACATCTTAGGAACGGTCGTCCTGAGACTATACAATATTACAATTTATTTACATTCATACATATCATCCTCTGAAGTAATACCTGACTGTGGTTCTGGAGGCTAAACAGAAAAAGGAAAAAAGCTGTGCGGGCGTCCAGGACCCCGGTTTTCCTGGCAAATTGGGAACGGTGAGCGAAGCAAGTTCTGCTACAATTGAGTAGCCCTTGGCCCTGAGCAGCCCCTCATTTGGCTCCGGGATTACCCGAGCCTCGAGGGTCCAGGTTCTGGCTAGACGTCCGGCTATTTTATATATATCGTTTAACAAACAGAAAAATATTTACATCCCGTTTTATTTTATATTACATCCTGGATAATTATTTTTCATTATTATATACGATACCATTTATTTATAACTACGTTAGACGATAAGGTTACGTACAAATCTATACTCTGCTTAATAGCAAACTGATCTATTCGTACTGAATCGATAGTCAGAATCACTCGGATCGATAGCTACATCTTATCGATTCAGTTCTGTTCCTCAAGATATTCCCTTTGTAGTATAAATATACATATTCTTTATAAATATTTAAAATATATGAAATTAACAATGGAATTTTGTATTCTCACTCGACTTACGTCGCTGTGTAAAATGTGACCGTTGTATGACATCGGGTAATGAGTTTAATTAATTAAGGTTACAAAATCTGAGAACACGCGGTCGAACCATTGGAAATTTAAGAAAAGCCGTTAAGTTTACTTTATAGAAAGGTAAATAAATTTTAATATTATTTTCAAAATGTTAATTTTGAGATTTGCAAAAACGAACCGGCAACACTGTAAATTATATATATACAGACAGAAAATTTAACAAAGGAATCTTTTTTTTTGGTAGAGGGGGTGTAATTTTGTAAAATATTTATTTTTACTTCTTTGGACAAAGGAAAGGAAATATTAAGAACGAAAAAAATTTTTGGTTTTCAGATTTCAATTGAAATATCCATTTTGATTACTTTCGGCGTGACGTCTGTGTGTATGTATCTCGCATTAGGCGTAGGATGTTGAAATTTTGGATTTAAGACTGTTAGTTATAACATCTGGTTGTGCCCTCCCCTTTTTATTGCAATAGACTGATCCAAAAAAGCCCAAAATTAAAAAAAAATTGAATTTTGGTTTTTCTTAACTGCAGTAATAAATAAGACCTCATTGAGAGCTTTTAAACGATATATCATCATAAGAGAGAGGTACTTATTTTCAATGGTTCAAGAAATAAAATTTTAATTTATGAAATATTTGGATCTTACAAGGGGAAGGCTGTCAATTCGGATCAGAATTCATCTCATTATTTTTTTTTTTTACTTTAAATATATGTTTGTCCCGTATGCGTTCCTATACCATTCAACCATATGCAATGAAACTTTGGTGAGTTAGCGTTTCACCCGCGAAGGTTTCTGAATTATTCTGGAACCGTTAGGGGGTAGAGCGTTCTGGACGAGATTTTTCAAAAAATTGTATTTGTGATCCGATTTGGCTCATATTCATAATATATATATTAGTTATGGGGAAAGAAAAATTTTTTTAAACGAAAAATCATTTAAAAATTCTTTTCAAATTGATTTTACATTTTTTTTAAAATGAATTTGAAAACTTTTCTTTTTGCGTTACTACTGATAAGAAAAAACATTATTCTTAGTAACCAATTGAAAATACCAAACACTTACAAAGATTTCTGCATTATTTTGGACCCGCTAGGAGTTGCGTTGGGGTCGAGATATTTCAAAAATTGTAATTATGATCCGATTTGGCTCATAAGATATATATATATTAGTTATGCGAAAAGAAAAATTTTTTTTAAATTTGAAAGTTTTCTTTTCAAATTCATTTTACAAAATTTTAAATGAATATGACAAAATCTTCAATTGAAATGAGAAAAAAAATTTTCAAATTCATTTAACAAAATTACAATGAATTTGAAAATTTTTGTTTCAAACCAACCCGAAAATTCGAGTACTACTAGATTTACTATCACATATTAATTAATTAATACTGTAAAAGCAATTAGATTTATTAGCCTGCAATGAACTCGATCGACAAAAAAGTGCCGCTCGATCATACAGGCTTTTCAAAAATTATTTTAAACAACTCCGCTTCTGTTTGCACACACGCAGCCGCTTTGAAATTGTAGCGCTAACAACAGCAAATCAATGACCGCATTTTACCTACGTATAAAATTCCTTTGTAAAGTATCAAGAGCTGACTATTTCAAAATTTCACCATAACAGTAGAATTATTTAAATAAATAATTTTATTAAAATAAATATAAATTTAAGTGCATTCATAGAATAATAAAATAGAATATTAAAATTGCAAATATTACCGAAAATTTATAAATTTAATAACGTTTAGTAGAATTTCTCTGAAGAGCTGTAAAATTAGATATTGGTTAATAAATTTTACCGCTAGATAGCATAAGTAATGTAACGTTGTACTGTGTTTAGTGAATGATGTATAATATTAAATGTAAAAGATTTTTTAAAAATTGTTTCTGACCTTTAATTACGTATCTTTGTAGGTGTTTTGTTCTTATTATATACTTCTTATTAGAATATTTTTTAATTGGTACGTTAGCTTTCATTTATTGTATTTAAAAGATAAAGGTTTAAAATCAGGTTAAGATAATAGTAAAAATATAATTAAATATTTATTTATTCCAAAATTTAAAACTGATATTATGTTTTTATTAATTAACTAGCTGACTTGACGATGGTTCGCTATTGCTAGATTTGAGTGTATATACAGATGATTCAGGAAGATAGGGCAATACTTTGACAACTCATTCTAGAGGCTAAAAATGAGAAAAAATTTCATATAAACATAGGTACGAAAACGCTTCGTTAGCAAGTTATACAGAGTGAAAGATTTCGCCCGAATTTCAGTTCCTCCGGGTAAATTAAGGCTCTCTAAAATTCTGAGAAGGTCAATTAAGGGGAAAATTCATTTATTTCTTATGATTTTTAAGCTGGGAAATCGAAAAAAATAGGTCACAGAACTGTATCTCTCTTAGTTTCTAAGATATCCCGTGTAAAACGCCAAAAATATGGTCAAAAAACATATTTTTTACGCTTGACGTACAATAACGTTGTGAAATGGGCGATAAATCGTACATTTTTTTAAACATAAATTGTAGAGAATTTAGTTATAAGAAGATTGATGTAAATAATGTCAACAAAAAAGAAATGAATTTTTAAACCTGTCGACTCTTATTAACAACAAAACCGACGAAAACTTAAAAGAAAATGTTACAAAAAAAGAAAACAGATGTGTCTACTAGGTACAATAATTTTAGACCTACGGAAAACAAGTTGGCAACACTGATTTTTTTTTCATCACAATTTGTTTAAATACTACTCATTGTTGTCGGTTAATTGCGGTAATGCGTTAAATAACCTTTCGCTGAAAAATCGTGTTTGCAGTATTACATCGAATTATTATCGTAAAAAAATCCAGAAAACTGCTAAGAAGTGTAATTTTGTATTCAATTTACAACGCATAAAAATCAAGTCTGTTAAAATCTGTGATTTAGTGATCTAGTTTTGTTTTTAAAAATACAACGTATCTTCACTAATGCCGAATATGCGGACGTGATTTTTCATCTGTGGATTTTGCAATGGAAGTGCTGCGGCAGCGGTTACGGAATATGGACAGGTATCCGGTCCTGTTGTATCAAGTCGTAAAGTATTTATTAGAAATTTTTAATAATCTTCGTGAGAACGGTACACTTCCCAGCGCTCATATTTCATCTGAACGACAAGCAAATCTTGCCGATGAAGGTCAAAACATTCTGCAGATGTTTCAACGTAGTCCGGCAACGAGCACACGATTAATTTCAACACGGCTCAATATTTCACAAAGTAGAATATGGAGGGACATTAAATAATAATGGATTGCATCCTTTTCATATTCAGAAAGTGCAACATCTCCAGCCTGGTGACTACGCCAGCCGGCTGCAGCTTTATCAACGGGTTTATAGGAATCAACATTTAATTCCATTTATACTATTTTCGGACGAAGCTACTTTCACTCGTAACGGAATAAATAACACACGGAATGCGCATCGGTGGTCTGAAGAAAACCCACATATTACAGTGGAAAAAAATTTCCAGCAACGATTTTCAGTGAATGTTTGGTGCGGTAAAATAGATGACCAATTAATTGGTCCTTTCATACTACAACATCGTGTCACAGGGAAAAATTATCTGGAATTTTTACGTAATTAATTTATTATATTGCTGGAAAATATCCCCTTAGCAAAACGAATTGAAATGTATTACCAACTTGATGGAGCTCCTACACGTTTCACTAATGAAGTAAGCCAATGTCTTGATGAAAAGTTTGCCGGTAAATGGATAGGACGTGGAGGGTTGGTTAATTGGCCACCGAGATACCCGGACCACCCCGTTGGATTATTGTTTGCGGGGATGGTTGAAAAATGAGGTTTACAAGCAAAAAGAGTGAGGATGAAATGAGAGAAACAATACTGAGATCTGAATTTAAGAAAGCATTAAAAGATTTAAATGGCAGAAAGGCTCTTGGAACAGACGGAATACCTGTAGAATTACTGCGCAGTGCAGGTGAGGAAGCGATTGATAGATTATACAAACTGGTGTGTAATATTTATGAAAAAGGGGAATTTCCATCAGACTTCAAAAAAAGTGTTATAGTCATGATACCAAAGAAAGCAGGGGCAGATAAATGTGAAGAATACAAAACAATTAGTTTAACTAATCGTGCATCAAAAATCTTAACTAGAATTCTATACAGAAGAATTGAGAGGAGAGTGGAAGAAGTGTTAGGAGAAGACCAATTTGGTTTCAGGAAAAGTATAGGGACAAGGGAAGCAAGTTTAGGCCTCAGATTAATAGTAGAAGGAAGATTAAAGAAAAACAAACCAACATACTTGGCGTTTATAGACCTAGAAAAGGCATTCGATAACGTAGACTGGAATAAAATGTTCAGCATTTTAAAAAGATTAGGGTTCAAATACAGAGATAGAAGAACAATTGCTAACATGTACAGGAACCAAACAGCAACAGTAACAATTGAAGAACATAAGAAAGAAGCCGTAATAAGAAAGGGAGTCCGACAAGGATGTTCCCTATCTCCGTTACTTTTTAATCTTTACATGGAACTAGCAGTTAATGATGTTAAAGAACAATTTAGATTCGGAGTAACAGTACAAGGTGAAAAGATAAAGATGCTACGATTTGCTGATGATATAGTAATTCTAGCCGAGAGTAAAAAGGATTTAGAAGAAACAATGAACGGCATAGATGAAGTCCTACGCAAGAACTATCGCATGAAAATAAACAAGAACAGAACGAAAGTAATGAAATGTAGTAGAAATAACAAAGATGGACCACTGAATGTGAAAATAGGAGGAAAAAAGATTATGGAGGTAGAAGAATTTTGTTATTTGGGAAGTAGAATTACTAAAGATGGACGAAGCAGGAACGATATAAAATGCCGAATAGCACAAGCTAAACGAGCCTTCAGTCTGAAATATAATTTGATTACATCAAAAATTAATTTAAATGTCAGGAAAAGATTTTTGAATGTATATGTTTGGAGCATCGCTTTATATGGAAGTGAAACTTGGACGATCGGAGTATCTGAGAAGAAAAGATTAGAAGCTTTTGAAATGCGGTGCTATAGGAGAATGTTAAAAATCAGATGGGTGGATAAAGTGTTGCGGCAAATAGATGAAGAAAGAATCATTTGAAAAAATATAGTTAAAAGAAGAGACAGACTTATAGGCCACATACTAAGGCATTCTGGAATAGTCGCTTTAATATTGGAAGGACAGGTAGAAGGAAAAAATTGTGTAGGCAGGCCACGTTTGAATATGTAAAACAAATTGTTAGGGATGTAGGATGTAGAGGGTATACTGAAATGAAACGACTAGCACTAGATAGGGAATCTTGGAGAGCTGCATCAAACCAGTCAAATGACTGAAGACAAAAAAAAACCAAAAAGTAGACACACGCGATGGACCGATTGCTCGCATTCTCAACGCTGCAGTTATAATCAAGGAACGCAAATATACCGTTAGATTGGCAACACAAAATCAACGCGTTGAAAAGTGCATTGAACACAACGGTGGCATTTTTGAAAGTTATTAAACCACATGAAATACTACTTGTAAGCGGCATTTTATCATTATCATAAAAAAACAGTAAATATTCTTTCTACCTCCAGTTATTTTCAACTGTACATAACGAAAAAGTTTTTTCAATCTGTTAAAAATTATTCTGTTTTGTTGTTAATAAAATTCGACATGTTTAAAATTTTATTTGTTTTCTGTTGACATTATTTACATCAACCTTCTTATAATTAAATTCTCTATAATTTACGTTTAAAAAATGTACGATTTATTGCCAATTTAATAACCTTATTGTGCGTCAAACGTAAAAAAATGTGTTTTTTGACCCTATGTTTGGCGTTTTACATGAAATATCTTAGAAACTAAGAGAGATACAGTTCTGGGACCTATTTTTTTCGATTTCCTAGCTCAAAAACTATAAGAAACAAATGAATTTTCCCCTTAATTTACCTTCTCAGAATTTCAGAAATCCTTAATTTACCCGGAGGAACTGAAATTTGGGCAAAATCTTTCACCCTGTATAACTCGCTAACGAATCGTTTTCGGACATATACTTATATGAAATTTTTCTTATTTTTAGCCTCTAGAATCAGTTGTCAAAGTATTGCCCTATACTCCTGAATCACTCTGTATATACACACACACACACTCGTATATCATATGTATATATGATATACAGTGTTTCTAAAATGGTGGGCTGGCATACGTTTTCGTATTTACTTGTAAGATTAAACAAAATTATATTGGGAAATATTATATTAAAATTATATTTCCTGAGGAAATATCCTTAGGAAAAATGGAAATTTCTCGTTCGTTCGTTATATGTTTTTTTTACTTTTATATAAAAATTTATATCTCAAGTTCAGATAAACGAATCACATTTATAGTTGGTAAGAATCTTTGTAATAAAGTTTCAAAATTAGCAAAAAATCACCTTCGCAAATTACAAAATGACGGCCATATTTATTTTTCAATACGTCGTTATATTTCCGTAAATATTTATTTTCTCTGCCTTTTATTTTCAATAAAATGACATTTTATTTTTTGGAAATCGGTTAACATATAACCGAGTTATGGCAGAATTGTGTCTCCAAACAGGACAATGAGGAGCCACGAACTCACCCGAAATGAGCCAATCGCTTGTTCGAGTTCTCCTGAGAGTCGATTCACGCGCGTATTTCAAATTCAACTTCCAATAAAGAAATGACGACCGTGAAATTAATTGACGGCTTTTATTCATAATTTTTAGTTATACTTATTTATGATAAATCATTTATGAACAAATTATTTACAATTATATTTGAATAAAAAATAAATATTTGATTAATTATAAATGTATTTTTTTTTCGTCTTCAGTCATTTGACTGGTTTGATGCAGCTCTCCAAGATTCCCCAACTAGTGCTAGTCGTTTCATTTCAGTATACCCTCTACATCCTACATCACTAACAATTTATTTTACATATTCCAAACGTGGCCTGCCTACACAATTTTTTCCTTCTACCTGTCCTTCCAATATTAAATAGACTATTCCAGGATGCCTTAGTATGTGGCCTCTCTTCTTTTAACTATATTTTTCCAAATGTTTCTTTCTTCATCTATTTGCCGCAATACCTCTTCATTTCTCACTTTATCCACCCATCTGATTTTTAACATTCTCCTATAACACCGCATTTCAAAAGCTTCTAATCTTTTCTTCTCAGATACTCCGATCGTCCAAGTTTCACTTCCATATAAAGCGACACTCCAAACATACACTTTCAAAAATCATTTCCTGACATTTAAATTAATTTTTGATGTAAACAAATTATATTTCTTACTGAAGGCTCGTTTAGCTTGTGCTATTCGGCATTTTATATCGCTCCTGCTTCGTCCATCTTTAGTAATTCTACTTCCCAAATAAAAAAATTCTTCTACCTCCATAATCTTTTCTCCTCCTATTTTCACATTCAGTCGTCCATCTTTGTTATTTCTACTACATTTCATTACTTTAATTTTGTTCTTGTTTATTTTCATGCGATAGTTCTTGCGTAGGACTTCATCTATGCCGTTCATTGTTTCTTCTAAATCCTTTTTACTCTTGGCTAGAATTACTATATCATCAGCAAATCGTAGCATCTATATTTTCACCTTGTACTGTTACTCCGAATCTAAATTGTTCTTTAACATCATTAACTGCTAGTTCCATGTAAAGATTAAAAAGTAACGGGGATAGGGAACATCCTTGTCGGACTCCCTTTCCTTTTACGGCTTCTTTCTTATGTTCATCAATTATTACTGTTGCTGTTTGGTTCCTGTACATGTTAGCAATCGTTCTTCTGTTTCTGTATTTGAACCCTAATTTTTTAAAATGCTGAACATTTTATTCCAGTCTACGTTATCGAATGCCTTTTCTAGGTCCATAAACGTTATTACTTACTTTGTAAACATTATTACAAAATAATAATGTTTATTATTTTTATAATAAACATTTCGATTATTATAAAAATAATCGAAATGTATTATTTCGATTATTTTTTCTTACTTTTTTTATTATTTCATTAACCCTTTCGCCCAATACGTTTTTCTGATAGTCCATTTTCGACGAAAATTTGAACCAATAGATTTTTTGATTCGCTTATTACTAATCTTTAATTAGTTTTTCAAAATTCAAAATGGTGGGCAAAAATCGATAAAACTTTGTTATTTATTTCATTAATAATTATTAATCTATTAGGACGTTGAAAAGTTCTCGTCTCCCAGCATTAAATTCTAATTAAAAACAGCGAAAATTTTTTCATCCTAATACGAATTAGAATGACGAAATATTTTTTTTTAACATATTAATCAATCGAAATTAAATCAGCCGTTTCATCAATTCTTTAAATTTATTTTTGTCAGAAAAATAATTATTTAAACTATTTAATTAAAACAATATACAAAATTCCTATATAACCATGGAACTAAATACTTAGATGACATATTTTAAAAACAAATTAAAAATTAAATATGATTTTTGAGAGACCACTTAGAAGTTGAATTTGAAATACGCGCGTGGACTATCATCAGTAAAGGACTAATGTCCAGGTTCTGAAATAAATAGTAGGATAAAATATTCCCCGAAAACTTTGCATCCTATTTTCTTCCCCCACATTACCTCACACAACCCGGAAAAGTTGTCTGGTCCACTGCTTATCCGAATTCTTCTGGTAACTTCCAAATCTATTCGGTCATTTCCTTCCATCTTGTTTATAAACACACAAAGTACTAGACGGCCTGTCTATCCAAAATTTGCACCCTCGGACCTCACGTCAGCCCATGCAAATCCTGAAGCCAATTCAAGGGCTCCTCGGGTCCTAATCCATGGCCGCAGAGCTCACTTCGTTTGTCATTCCCAATTTACCAAGGGATACGGGCCCTGGACAACTGTAGGGCTTGTTTTGGTCGCACATTTATCCACCCAGAACTGCACTGTACGAGGTCTGTAAATAAAGTAATGACTAGTTTTTTTTTGACAGCCAAAGTGGCAACACTGTAAAGTTACTAGTAAACATATGGTTATATGAACACCTGATTCATATCAGGCATTAATATTTTTAGTCCATTGTTGCTACGTGAACGCAAACAAACTTTTCGTGAAACAAGTTTTTGTTGTGCGTTACTAAGTGATGCTAATTATGAGCAACGTTGTGCGATCAAGTTTTGTGTTAAACTCGGTGAGAATGCTACTGAAATCTTTTCAAAATTGAAAAGGGCGTATGGTGATGACGCTCTGTCACGAGCCCAAATTTTTAGGTGGTTTAAAGCATCTTCAACTTGCCGGGAATCAGTTGCGTACGATCCACGCTCTGGAAGACCGTTAACGTCAAAACTTGACGACAATGTTGAGCGAATCAGAGACTTGATACGGTACGACCGGCGATTAAATGTCAGAATGATTGCAGAACAATTGAATTTGAACCGTACCACACTCCATCAAATTTTGACAAACGAATCGGACATGGAAAAAGTTTTGTGCAAAATTGATCCCAAAAAACCTCACAGTCGAACAGAAAAACATCAGGAGGGAAGCGTGCCGCGATCTTCTAGGGCGAGTTGAAACCGATCTTGATTTTCCAAAATGTTATTTATGGTGATAAATCTTGGATATTTGAGTAAGACCCAGAAACAAAATTCTAGAGCAAGGAGTGGCAGATTTCAAACTCACCACGTCCCAAAAAAGTAAAAATGAGCAAATCAAAACCACGGTAATTTGTTTCCTCGGTATTAACGGCATTGTATACTGAGCAGTTTTTGCTTACAGGACAGACTTTCTTTCTTTTTCCTGTTTAGCCTCCGGTAACTACCGTTTAGATAATACTTCAGAGGATTATATGTATGTATGACTGTGAATGAAGTGTAGTCTTGTACATTCTCAGTTCGACCATACCTGAGATGTGTGGTTAATTAAAAAACCCAACCACCAAAGAACACTGGTATCCATGATCTAGTATTCAAGTCCATGTAAAAATAGCTGGCTTTACTAAGACTTGAACGCTGGAACTCTCGACTTCCAAATCAGCTGATTTGGGAAGATACGTTCACCACTAGACCAACCCGGTGGGTGTCTACAGGACAGACTGTAAATCAATATGTTTATGAGAAATTCTTGAAAAACTGCAGAAAAGAATTGCCAGCCATCAAAGACAACTGGATGCTGCATCATGACAATGCACCTTGTCACACTACACTCTCAATTAATGAGTTTTTAGCAAAGAAAAACATTCCTGTAGTTCTTCAACCACCTTATCCACCTGACTTGAGTCCCTGCGAATTTTTCCTGTTCCCAATTTTTAAAAAACACTTCAAAGGACATCATTTTGGAACAGTAGAAAACATAAAAAAAAAAAAATAACCAACCATCCGAAGGATATTCCAGTTTCTGAGCCCCAACACTGCTATGAAGAGTGGAAGGACAGTTTGAGCATTGCTTGGCTTCCTAAGGGAACTATTTCAAAGGTGATAAGAGTCCATGTATAATTGGATTGTAAATAAAAAGTTTCTCTGAACCAGTCTCATTACTTTATTTACATACCTCATATGTTATCCTCATGGTTGATAAATAATAATTATAGTTAGTATTCAGGCTTTATAGAAACCTGTAAAACAAACTAAATTACAAAATATAGGATAATAGTAACTACGGTAACTAAACTAAACACACCTTTGTCAATGATATATTCATAACTTATTTCTTTGTCATGGTGGTAGAAATATAATAATGAAGTAAAAGGATTCCTTAATCTTGTATCAACAACTTCACCTTCCCTGCGGGGTAAAGAAATAATTAATATTTTTAATATCTTAACCTTCAAAGGAGCTAGCACCTCGTTTGATGGCTTAAAACCTTTCATGGGGTAACATGAATGTATCCATATATATATATATATATATATACTAGAAATGTGTATATATATATATATATATATATATACAACTGGCTTGGGGAATACCAAGGGGGATTTAGGCCATGGAGAGGTTGCCTGGAGCAAATAATATTCGTAAAACTTATGATGGATTTATATAAAAGACGGAAAAAACAACTAATAATCACCTTCGTCGACTTTAAAAGGACCTATGATTGTATACATCGACCATCCATGCTGAATATTCTGAGAAATCTGGTCCTTCACTCTAAACTCGTAAACATGATAAAATTAACTTTAACCGATACCCAGTCCAGAGTGAAATTCAGAGGTGAACTCTCTCAACCCTTCTACATAAAAACTGGATTGAGGCAAAGAGACGGCCTCTCACCACTTTTTTTTAACTGCGCCCTCGAATTTGTCATGAGAAAATGGTATGAAATAAATCCCAAAAATATAAAAATGGGTACTAAGAAAAACTCCATCGCACTAAATTGCCTAGGATTTGCAGATGACCTTGTTCTTTTAGCAAATAATATTCAAGAAGCCAAAACACAAATCATGAGCCTTTAAAAGATAGGGCTTCATATCTCTTTTGAAAAAACTGAACTAATGGCCATAGATCCTCTGGTAATAGAGCACATTATGGTAAACAATCAAAAAATTAAAATAGTAAAACAATTTAAATATCTAGGGGAAATAATAACTTATAATTTAAATGAAAAAGTGACATGGCAAAACAGGACAAATAAAATGATTAAATCCCAAAAATTAACTTGGTCAACATTTAACAAAAAATGCCTTTCTGCTAAAACAAAACTTAAACATTATAAAACTGTAGTTCAGCCAGAAGTCACCTACGGAAGCGAGACCCTTTTCAAAATCACTCAGAAAAACCGAATTGAAAAAATTCTGAAAATAGAGAGGAGAATTGTCAGAACGTGTATCAATAAAAAACACCAAAAAGAAGGCCGATGGTGGATTGTGCCAAATGAGGTGGTGTATCGAGAAATAGAGCCTGTTACTAATACTATGCGGAAAAAAAGAATCTCTTTCTTCGGTCATCTCATAAGGACACCGGAAACAAGACTGTGAAGAAATATCATTGAAACGCTTTGGTTCCAAAAGCTAGAAGTAGGATGGATCAAAGAAATTAGAGAAGATATGAAAGAATTGGGAATTTCCCTGACTGACCTATAGAATAAAACTGGAAAAATTACAAAGCTAAAAGAGAAAAGCATTAGATTTAAACAAAAGACAGACAAACGACAAAATACAATGAAGAGGGTGTTTACGGATGAAGAAGAGAAAGCAAGATCTAAACGGATGAAGAAATACTGGGCAGCTCGGAAGAGTAAAATAACATGCTTTTCTCAGAAAAGATCCAACTAAAATTGACTTAAGTGGTCCCATGTTGGCCGTAAAAGCATAATAAATAAATATACACATTTCTGAATAACCGTGATCTTTTTTTTTTCTTTTTCTGTTTAACCTCTGGAACCACCGTAAGGTATTATTTCAGAGAATTATATTTATGAATATAAACAAAGTGTAGTCTTGTACAGTCTCAGGTCGACCATTCCTGAGATGTGTGGTTAATTCAATCACAATCACCACACCGAAGAACACCAGTATCCACGATCTAGTATTCAAATCTGTATAAAAATAATTGCATTTACTACGATTTGAACCTCAGAACTCTCGACTTTGAAATCAGCTAATTTTCGATGATGAGTTCACCACTAGACTAATCCAGTGAACTGAATAACCATGATCTGTTAGATTGAGAGAACATTCTCAATGCATGCAAAAGTATGCCTTCAATCTACTAAAACTAATTATCCGTTTAAATTTTGAAAATTGAACAATTGTGCAGAGATATTTACTATAAAAACACTCCATTGCACCTCCCAAAACAGCATTCCAAGACCTCCCCATTAGTTACCAGTGGATGGTGATCATCAGTCTACTCTTGCACAAGGTGCTTGCATACCTTATCATTCTAGCCTCGTACGCAGCTTCCATGGTAAGCCTATTATTGTTGAACAGAGGTTTTTTTAAATTTAATTAATATTATTTTATTTAATGTAAATTTAATTCTATTACTTTTGTAATATTATTCATTCTAATCATTTAGTTCAATCACGGTTCATTAATTCAATTCATTAAAGTTTGTGCTTCAACCAGCAAATCTCTACTATTACAAATATAGAGCCATAACAGAAGTGGATGAAGAACTTCTACACAACCTTTCCTTTAACACTTACAAGTAAATGAAATTAAACCAGCAATTGCGACTCCTCCGGAGTAGGGGTCGCATTGCTCCCTCCTGATAGTTAGTGTCCCGTTGTGGCGTATTCCTGCTAACCTATGAAGCGTTAGCACCGAAAGGACTTCAGTGGACGGTCTGAAGGGGAATTGCGTCGGGAGGACAGGTTTCATAAGCCTAGCCTTCCACGGTCGGCCCATAAAATGGGTTCGATAACGCCGGTTTAACAATGGATTGGAATGCAATTAAATCCGTCCTTAAAATACTAAATAATAATAAACAAAACTTGAAAAAATTAGACCCGCTATTAAAAATTAACCCTTTTAAAAAAAACAAGCCCGATTAGAATGATCCAGCAGCAAGGGACTCTGTCCAGGTTCTGCGATAAAGTAGGGAGTAATAAACTCCTGCCAACTTTGCATTCCATTCCATTCCATACAAATATATATATATAGTTTAAAAATCAAAATAGAATAATATACTCATAGAAAAACCCAGACAATACTTCAAGGTATCAGATAGATTACATCATGGTTAAACAAAGATTTATAAATCAACTCGTCGATTGCAAAACTTGCCCGGGAGCAGATATTGACAGCGACCACAATTTAGTGATAATGAAATGTACAGTGAGGTTTAAAAACCTGAAGAAAAGGTGTCAGATGAATCGGTGGAATTTACAGAAGCTTGAGGAAGAGGAGGTAAAGAAGATTTTTGAGGAGGACATCGCAAGAGGTCTGAGTAAAAAAGATAAGGTAGAAAAAGAATGGCAGAATGTTAAAAAGGAAATTCTTAAATCAGCAGAAGCGAACTTAGGCAGAACAAAGAGGACTGGTAGAAAACCTTGGATTTCAGATGATATATTGCAGCTCATGGATGAACGTAGAAAATATAAGAATGCTAGTGATGAAGAAAGTAAAAGGAGCTATAGACAATTAAGAAATACTATAAACAGGAAGTGCAAACTAGCGAAAGAAGAGGGGATTAAAGGAAAGTGTTCAGAAGTGGAAAGAGAAATGAACATTGGTAAAATAGACGGAGCATACAGGAAAGTTAAGGAAAATTTTGGGGCACGTAAATTAAAATCTAATAATGTGTTAAACAAAGATGGTACACCAACATATAATACGAAAGGCAAAGTCGATACGTGGGTAGAATATATTGAAGAGTTATGCGGAGGAAATGGTGTTATAGAGGAAGTCGAGGAGGATGAAAGGGGAGAAACAATACAGAGATCTGAATTTAAGAGAGCATTAAAAGATTTGATTGACAGAAAGGCTCCTGTAATAGACAGAATACCTGTAGAATTACTGCACACTGCAGGTAAGGAAGTGATTGATAGATTATACAAACTGGTGTGTAATATTTATGAAAAAGTGGAAGTTCCATCAGACTTCAAAAAAAGTGTTATAGTCATGATACCAAAGTAAGCAGGAGCAGATAAATGTGAAGAATACAAAACAATTAGCTTAACTAACCAGGCACCAAAAATCTTAACTAGAATTCTGTACAAAAGAATTGAGAGGAGAGTGGAAGAAGTGTTAGGAGAAGACCAATTTGGTTTCAGAAAAAAGTATAGGGACAAGGGAAGCAATTTTAGACCTCAGATTAATAGTAGAAGGAAGATTAAAGAAAAACAAACCGACATACTTGGCATATATACACATAGAAAAGTCATTCGATAACGTCAACTGAAATAAAATGTTCAGTTTTTTTTAAAAATGAGGGTTCAAATACATAGATAAAAGACGATTGCTAACAATTATAGGAATACAAACAGCAACAGTAATAATTGAAGAACATAAGAAAGAAGCCGTAATAAGAAAGAGAGTCCGACAAGGATGTTCCCTATCACCGTTACTTTTTAATCTTTACATGGAACTAGCAGTTAACTATGTTAAAGAACAATTTAGATCCGGAGTAAAAGTACAAGGTGAAAAGAAAAAGATGCTACGATTTTCTGATGATATAGTAATTCTAGCCGAGAGTAAAAAGGATTTAGAAGAAACAATGAACGGCATAGATGAAGTCCTACGCAAGAAAATAAACAACAACAAAACGAAAGTAATGAAATATAGCAGAAATAAGAAAGATGGACCACTGAATGTGAAAATAGGAGGAGGAAAGATTATGGAGGTAGAAATATTTTGTTATTTCGGAAGTAGAATTACTAAACAGGACGAAGCAGGAGTGATATAAAATGCCAAATAGTACAGGTGAAATGAGCTTTCAGTCAGAAATATAATTTGCTTACATCAAAAATTAATTTAAATTGAGGAAAAAATTTATGAAAGTATATGTTTGGAGCATCGTTTTATATGGAATTAAAACTTGGACGATCGGAGTACCTGATGAGAAAAGATTAGAAGCTTTTGAAATGCGGTGCTGTAGGAAAATGTTAAAAATCAGATGGATTGATAAAGTGACAAATGAAGAAATGTTGCGTAAAATAGATGAAAAAAGAAGTATTTGGAAAAATATAGTTAAAAGAAGAGACAGACTTATAGGCCACATACTAAGGCATCCTGGAATAGTCGCTTTAATATTGGAAGGACAGGTAGAAGGAAAAAATTGTGCAGGCAGGCAACGGATTGAATATGTAAAACAAATTGTTAGGGATGTAGGATGTAGGTGGTATACCGAAATGAAACTACTAGCACGAGATAGGGAATCTTGGAGAGCTGCATCAAACCAGTCAAATGACTGAACACAAAAAAAAGATATATGTATATTTGGAGGTGAAATATATCTAAAAATCATTTGTTATGCCAAGAAACATGGGTAAAAGCTTTTGTTTATCCTAAACAAACAAAAATCCTTTTCCACTTTATATAACAGTATAGATTTAACATTCACTTCATTTCCTGAAAATTTATATTGTTTCTTTCTAGTTATTACATGTTATATTTTGGGAATCATTGCTCTTACTCTTACATGACATAGAGGGTCAGATTTAGAACAGTTTGTATTTTAAATATTATTTTATCATTGTATAATTTTAACTTCTATGGCTCCATATTCTCGCATTCTACGAACAAATAAAATACAAATTCTATCAACAGCAATATAAAGGTTTAAAATTTCTCTCATATATTGTTTTCTTCAAAGTTTTCAGGATCGTACACAAAGTGAAATAGCTGTAACTTTCTATTTCATCATAAATTGTTTCTAATTGTCCAGGATTGAATAAAAAATAATTAACACATGTCTATTGATTATTTTTAAAGATAAAACATAGGCGATATAGATGAATATTTAATTTATTTTTCCTTTGTCTGTGAAAAACAACAGTTTCTACTTTGGAAACATCATGCAATGAAGTCAGCTAACAAGAAAGAGCGCGATATGTGTTGATTGAGTTGTGTGAGGTTATGTGGGGACTGGGTGTGGTTGTTTTATGCGTTTACAAGAGATTTTTTAATATCTGTGTTTAGATTCAGTGCATGTTATTAAAAATTTATTTAAGGACTTTAAAATGTACAACTTCTTCTATCAGTTAAAACGCTCCTTTCGGATGAACTCAGCTCCTGATGATTTAGTGGCTCTGTACACAATGTATAAGTTGACTTCGCACTACGTTCAGGCAGTCTTCTTCCAACCTCCTTCTAAAAATCTTCATGGATTCAACATACAAAATATAATATGTACTCTTTAACAATGTATCATTTATGTTATCATTAAAACCATTTATATACACTTATACATAATCTTGTATTACTCATTCAAATATTAAAGTATCATATCTAATTATAAACCGATATATTTGAACCAGCGGTAAATACATAGAGTAATTACCCTAACCAAGGGTAATTACTGATCAACAGGCGACAGTGCGTAAGAATAAAAGGGTGTTTAAGTAACTTTGCTGGGATACAATATGGAGTCCCACAAGGATCTATCCTGGGAGCCATACTATTCATAATATATGTAAATAGGATCTGTTCGGCACCGCCTAAAGGCAATGTATATGCGTTTGCAGATGATACTGCCTTGTGTTATGTCCGCAACACCTGGATAGAAGTGGCTGAAGACATGCAATCGGATTTAGACGCACTGCGGTTATGCTTTTTAAATGTGAGCGTTGAAAAAACTTTGTATATTAACTTCTGCTTAAAGGGGAAAATAAAATTGCCACTTACAATAAAATATAAATGTAAAAAATGTGTGATAAATAAATCCAACTGTTTAGAATGTAGTGAGATTGAACAACGTGACATTTGTAAATACTTGGGCATTGTGTTACATAGTGGTCTAACCTGGAAGAATCATATCGCGCTATTAAAGCAAAAACGTTTAAGCAATCTTAGGATATTTTATTTTTTAAACAAACTATCCCCAAAAATAACCACGAGAAAACTTTATTTTTCTATTGCGCATAGTCGACTAGACTACTGCATCAGCTGTTGGGGAGGAACTTATGTTACAAATTTAGATTCCATAATCAAAATCCAAAAAAGATTCGTTAGAACGATAAGTAAAAAAAGAACTACGGATCATTCTTTGCCGATATTTAGGGAATTGTCTATATTACCGCTACGTTATTTATATGTTTATAAAGTAATGAAAATTTTCTTTATCAGAAGCGGTCATAGAGATAGTATGATAACCGAGTACGAACTTAATATGTCCCCAGAGCAAATAAAACGAGTTATATGAAGTTCTTTTCAAGTACTGCTCCTAGATTGTATAACATACTTCCTAATCATATAAAGACCAGTAGGAACCTAAACACTTTCTTAAAGCTACTAAGACGATGGCTAATTAATATTTATGACGCTGAAAGTATGTTCCATATAATTACATGATTTATGATTACATATATAATTAATTATAATGCTTTAAACTATTAGTCTTAACATATTAATAGATTTTTTACATATATAACTTAGCGGGTAGCACTGGATGAAAGGTTTATTAGTAAACATAAATATTTGACGACGATTGATCTTCTCTATACTTAACTGCAGAAAAGATCAGTTTCCACCAGAGTAAATCATGAATTGAACTAAAACTAATCCTGCTATATAAGAAAAAACTGTTTACTTTTTCCCCTTACTCTAACTAAAAAGATTAATAGAAAAGGGATGGGGTGCCACAAAACAGGCAAGACCTTTGTGGACACCAAATCTTTCATCTTTTACAAATCATATAAATTAAGTATAATTGAGTTAAGTTAAGTAATAAATATTAAATTGCATTGTAAAACAATGTTAAATAAGTATGATTAAGTTAAGTTAATATTATAATTAGTATTAGGATTACTCCATTAATTATTAATTCTGTAAAAGTGAAAGAAATAATATTATATTATCTCGACAATCAGTACAACAACTTAAGGAGTAGATTACAACATATTATTTTACAAAAGAGAAAAACGGGACTTAACATTGTCAGAAAAGGAAGTTGAACATTGTTTATCTATTCCGCTTGAAAGTGATGAGATGATGACTTTAGTGATGGATGCAGAAAATTTACGAATGCATCAAATAGTAGTGTAGAAGATGACAATGATACGAGTAATAAGAAGTAAATGGCATTCTAGATTCAGGTGGTAATAATGATTCAAATAGATTTCTAGTTCTTTGTTGAACAAGACCATGAAATTTCATCTGAGACTGACAAAGAAGTAAGCCTATTTCCATATCAGTAAATGCCTGGATGTTCAACTGGAATTAATGCACCAAATTCCTCAATAATAAGTACTAAAAAGAAAAAGGGCAATAAGATTCCAAAGCAAAGAGCAAAAAAACAAAACGTTTGTGTGTTGCGGTAAGTCATTGTCTGGTAGACCTGATTGCAATTTGCAGTGATCTGAACTAATACACCATACTGTGCAAATTAACTGAGACAAGCTACGTCTGAAACTGCATTAAACCAGTTTTATCTGCCTTGAGACAGTGTGACTGTTTGTCTGGTTTTAAAGTGGAAATTGATGTTAGTTTCAGTTGTGAACCTTTAAATTTAGTAGGTGGATGTCAGTTTTTTTGCTGTGTTAAACACATATTGCTTTCACATGTTTAAAAATAGATATTATTTTGAGAAAGTGTGTAAAAATTATTGCTCTTAAAGATCTACTTGTATGACAGTGAGAGATATCGCTTCTACAGTTGGGGGTAGGCAAATCTAGTGTATAAAGAATTCTGACAACAATCAAAAAATCTGGATCATCTCCAAAAATGTAGACGCAAATGAAGAACTACTCTAAAAACTGATAAAATTTTAATAAGAAAGATTAATCCGAGGAAAACAAGTTCAGACCTTAAAAGAGATTTATTGGCAAACTGATTACGATGTTAGTAGTTCCAACTGTATGCTGTAGGCTTCTGCATGACAAAAAGACAAATGAAAAAACAATTTTTAACTCCTTAAATGAGGAAAAACCGTTTAACATGGGCTCAAAAATATAAATCATGGACTGCTGATGGTCAGAAGAAGGGTTATTTGTGCAGGGTTACAAAGCAAATGTCGTGAAACAAGATGACATTGAATCTTTGATAAAAAAATTGAAGAAATATACAGTATAGTGTATAAAAAAATCCAAACAAGCCTTTTAGAATTTCCATGAAACAGCTTGATTCTTATGTCCATCATACATTTTCCAAATTTAAGGAGCTACTGAAATAAAATTATAGGAAATAGATTTATCCAAGAAACTATGAATGTAAATGCTTTTGGAAAGCTCATTTGCAATATGCATTACAATGATACATTGATGCTGCTACCAGTTGGTTATGGTTGACAATCCCAACCAACACCAACTTCATAAAATAACACCTGTTTTATCTGCTTTAAACAAAAAATTTCAGTCTATTCCATTATATGAACATTTGTCAGTTAATGAACAATTATGTCCAACTAAATCAAGAATTTAACAAAAACAGTATATGGCTTTTTTATGAGGCTATAAACATTCATTCTAGCTGGAAGTTGAGGCTTTGCTTATAATAAATATATATATATATATATATATATATATATATATACAGAGTGATTAAAAAAAACGGGAAATTTTGAAAGTTGTGTTGGTAGCCGTGGGCGATTGGTACCACTTGATAAGTGGCGCCAGCCTCTCTAACCTAACCTGCCATTTAGTTGTCATGGATCCTTGGAGTGGTGCGCAACGTGCATTTGCTATCAAAGCATTTTACAAAAACAATAACAGTGTGGAGGGAGTGTGTAGAGAATTTCGCCGTCATTTTAATCTGGGACGGCACTACCGTGTTCCATCAGCACGTGCAATTAAAACATGGATATCTAATTTTGAGGAAGCTGGTTCGGCAATGAAAAAGAAACCTCCAGGCTGTGAGCAAACCGTCACAGAATGTTCAAGCTTTACAAGATGCTGTCACACGAAGTCCACATCGGTCAATCCGTCGTCTCTCAGCATCTTTATAATCGTATAGATCAAGTGTTCGAAGAATGTTAGTGAAGGACTTGCAATTCCATCCGCACAAGTTGCAGATCATTCAGGAACTGAAACCGAACGATGCAGTTGTGCGAGCACAATTCTGTAATGTAATGCTTCAGAAGATAAACGATAACGAAGAGTTTGTTCACGAACTGAGGATGTCAGACGAAGCGCATTTCCACCTCAGTGGATTTGTTAACGAGCAAAATTTCAGATACTGGGCACAAGAAAATCCTACGCAGCTACACCAGCGTCCGTTGCACAGCCAGAAAGTGACCGTGTGGTGTGCTATGTCATCTTACGGTGTTACAGGCCCTTATTTTTTTGAGCAAGTTGCGCACCACTCCAAGGATCCATTACAACTAAATGGCAGGTTAGGTTAGAGAGGCTGGTGCTACTCATCAAGTTGTACCAATCGCCCATGGCTACAAACACAATTTTCAAAATTTCCCGATTCTTTGAATCACTCTGTACTTGTACAATATATAATGCTTAAGTTAATGTCCATAACCTTTCCTCAATTTATGAAAAAGATACAAAAACCTGTGTATGGAACTGTGTGCTAAACAGTTCCTGTAGCATGATGTTTGGTTACTGTGCACATGCGAGGCTGTGAGGGGGGTGAGTGAGAGGGGGGAGAGAGAGGGCACTGTCACTCCCATAGTGCCGACCCTGGGGTGTTGGTAGTTTTTTTTTTTACTCTGCATGTGTATGGAACATTCCTTGTTCATCCATTTTCTAGTTTAGTCACTGGAAGGAATATGAAAGCAGTTTAGCTGTTTTTTCAGTAGTGAGGAGAAGATGGCAAGTGCTATTTGATTGCCAAATCTGTCAAAAAACCCACTGGAAGGGCAAAAGCGAATGTAATTAGTAAAAACCAATTATGTATTTGTTTCTGTGTACATAGAAATTTAAATTTCGCAATGTTGGACTATAGTACTTTTAAGCGGACATTTTATTATTTATTCGGTTAAACCGAATACGGTTTTTAAGCACAATGTGCTTAAAAACGTGTAACATATTCTTGGATGCGATAAAGTGAAGAATTAGATTATTATCCTGCTTCTAGCTACTCTTTTTGATTCATTTTTTTCGGTTTTTATTTAACAGAAAACTTTATCCATGGTCTTGAAAAAACGGCCCCGAAAAAATTTTCTGGAGCAGCATCCCCCACTAATTTTCCTACAAGCCTTAAGGCTTGTTCTTAAATTTTTTTTTTACAATATAGATTTAAAATTGGGCAACTTCTTGTGATAAATAGTTTCAATAAATTACACTGCAAAGTAGAAAAAAAAAAACAATATTTAATAAGTTTCTTGCATAAAAACAAACATCATGGTAACTAATAGTAACACAGATAAGAAATAAAAAATAGCTAAACGCTAACAGATACAGATTTAAATTTAACCAAAAATATATACATAATCACAAATTAAAGGAAAACAAAAATCACTGCGATTAAAAGTAACACAGATAAGAAAACTAGAACAGAACACCTTATTTTATACAGAAAATAAACATTATTAACATTAACTTGAATATTTTTTTTTTTTTTGTCTTCAGTCATTTGACTGGTTTCATGCAGCTCTCCAAGATTCCCTTTCTAGTGCTAGTCGTTTCGTTTCAGTATACCCTCTACATCCTACATCCCTAACAATTTCTTTTACATATTTCAAACGTGGCCTGCCTACACAATTTTTTCCTTCAACCTGTCCTTATAATATTAAACCGACTATTCCAGGATGCCTTAGTATGTGGCCTATAAGTCTGTCTCTTCTTTTAACTATATTTTTCCAAATGCTTCTTTCTTCATCTATTTGCCGCAATACCTCTTCATTTGTCACTTTATCCACCCATCTGATTTTTAACATTCTCCTATAGCACCGCATTTCAAAAGCTTCTAATCTTTTCTTCTCAGATACTCCTATCGTCCAAGTTTCACTTCCATATAAAGCGACGGTCCAAACATATACTTTCAAAAATCTTTTCCTGACATTTAAATTAATTTTTGATGTCAACAAATTATATTTCTGACTGAAGGCTGGTTTCGTTTGTGCTATTCGTCATTTTATATCGCTCCTGCTTCGTCCATCTTTAGTAATTCTACTTCCCAAATAACAAAATTCTTCTACCTCCGTAATCTTTTCTCCTCCTATTTTCACATTCAGTGGTCCATCTTTGTTATTTCTACTACATTTCATTACTTTTGTTTTGTTCTTGTTTATTTTCATGCGATAATTCTTGTGTAGGACTTCATCTATGCCGTTCATTGTTTCTTCTAAATCCATTTTACTCTCGGCTAGAATTACTATATCATCAGCAAATCGCAGCATCATTATCTTTTCACCTTGTACTGTTACTCCGAATCTAAATTGTTCTTTAACATCATTGCTAGTACCATGTAAACATTAAAAAGTAACGGAGATAGGGAACATCCTTGTCGGACTCCCTTTCTTCTTATGGCTTCTTTCTTATGTTCTTCAATTATTACTGTTGCTGTTTGGTTCCTGTACATGTTAGCAATTGTTCTTCTATCTCTGTATTTGAACCCTAATTTTTTTAAAATGCTGAACATTTTGTTCCAGTCTATGTTATCGAATGCCTTTTCTAGGTCTATAAACGCCAAGTATGTCGGTTTGTTTTTCTTTAATCTTCCTTCTACTATTAATCTGAGGCCTAAGATTGCTTCCCTTGTCCCTATACTTTTCCTGAAACCATATTGGTCTTCTCCTAACACTTCTTCCACTCTCCTCTCAATCCTTCTGTATAGAATTCTTTTTAAGATTTTATATAATAAATAAATATAATCTAACGAAACTAAATCTACACTTGCTAACCTTGACTAGCGAACAAAGGTTAACGAGCGAAGCGAGTGTAGGTTAAGTTTGGTTAGATTATATTTATTTATTATACACTGCACATTCAATTTATGTGGGTGTAACATGCTGGAAAATTTCCACATATAATGAAATAGCATAAATTACTGGTGTAAATATTACTGTACTCAAAAAATATTGTACTTTATTTTACTATTTTATTATTACAGTATCATTGTATTATTTTAATGATATTACACAACAATGTATGTATTTAAAAAGAAAAAAATATGTACTATTATTTATTTTCTCCTTTCAGTGACACCATCTAATAACTAACAAAATTACAGATTGGCTGTGGGGATCTTCTTGAAAACTACCTGTCACTGAATGTTTTGTATGAAATGATGCTCATGATTCACAATAGTTATACCTTGTTTTTCATTTGGTTATGTTAATTGATATTTTGGCGAAAATTAGATTGATCATTATTAAGTATTTGTGCTTTTTTATCTGTTGTATTGTATTCTATGTATATTGTATTACATTGTCCATATTTTCATTTGAAACACTAGTTTCTAAGGTTGAATAATTAGAAAAAGTGATACTGTAATGTAAGACTGTATAAGTGTAGAAGAAAAGCTAGCAGTAACTCTAAGGTGTTATGTTTTACAACATAATATTTTTATAATGCAGTTTATTTTCATAAAATTACAATTATCAGTTAATTTTAAAGATTAAGAACAGGCAACACTAAATCCTCATCTTCATACAATTATCTATCTGCTCTTGATGGAGCCCTCAATGTAACCGATGACGATAACAAGGTGCTGTTAACAGGGGATGGAGTTCATATGGAAGTACTTTCTAACAAATTAGAATTTGAAATACTGCACATCTGTATAAATTGCATGAATTGAATTTGAAACTAACACTTGCCTGCCACTTGGTTTCAAAGTATATAGCTCAACACAATCTTCATTACAGCCAAAAACTTATATTTAACAAGTTTTTGGATTATGTCACTAACTAAATTTATATAAAATATGCAATTAACTGTATCTGAGTTTTCCTTTACTTGGTAAAAAAAGTTTTTTAGAAGTGCTGGCTTTTGCCACATTGTTGTAGGCATAGAAACAGAATTTGTATGTTTATTACCACAAAACTTTGTTTGATATGGTAATTTTATACCTTAGGAATTCTATCAGAACAATCACTTCACAAATTACAAAACTAACTAAAACGTCACTCACGACAAAATCACCTTTGTAAATTATATTTCTGTTTACATACAAATGACAGTAACATATCCTACAGGCCTAATTAACTATAAAAACAAAGCTGCATTCTCGTACACGAATAATGAGATTCGTTTTATACAAAGTAACCAACAAATGATTTATTTTTACCCAATGTACCCATTTTACTGAAAGATCGTTAAAAATTTTTTCCGCTAATAATTAAAAAATGAAGCTTGTAATAATATTAATTTTTAACATTTAAGCAAATGAGTATTAAGTACTCATAAATAAACAGAGAACATCATGGCATGAAAATATAAAAAAAAGTTTTTCAAATTTGCCCCGTTCATGATCCCTGATTGAATTGCGACGTTGCCGTTTTACAAACACACATTGTCGCGCTTGCTATCTTTACCAGTTAAGATTTAATAAGAGATTAATAGATGTTACTATAATGTAAATCGAACTAAATTTAAAATAGCAGTCAACATTCATATTTAGTCTTCGGTTTTTTTTTTCAGGTTACACATGAGATAATACAGCATAGAGATACTATAATTGCACTTTCTTGTTATTTTTTAAACATTTATAGGGGAAACATAATTTTAATAATAATATTTTATAATTAAGATATCTTATTCAATTTTAATTAAAAATCAGACATTATTAACTTATTTTATTGTCATAGAACGTTTAATATTGAATAAGTCATTATTTTTATCGTTTTACTTGATTGGCTAAGGAAGTTAAAATTAATTTTGTAATAACAAACAAAATATTTCTAGTGAACGAAATTGAGAATTGTTTAATAAGAAAAACCCCATTTCATTACTTTCAGTTGGCACGCATGTTTTTCAAGAGTAAAACGAATTATTTGCATCATGTTTCTGTATTGTTGTGTTGTAGTTTTCATTTTGGTAAGTTGTTTTTTAAACCTTTTAATTATCCAACTTATTGATTAATTTTGATAATAATTACTAATACTTGACTAATTTTTAACTTTATTTGTGCATGAGATATCTCAAATGCCTCTGTTTTTATTAAACGTCTGTTAGTGTATATTTTTGAAATAGCTATCGCACACTTTTCCCTTTTATAAAATCCAGTTGTATTCCATCATGGTTAACTTGTGTTTGTGTTTTAATTTATAGTAGGGTGGATCAAATGTGTATGGATGAATGGTACCAGAATACAAGTTAAAGATTTATATTTGAGTAGTCAACATCTAAAACAAAAATTTTATTTGGACTGATTAAATTTTTTAAACCAATACTTAACCTTTTAACTACAATAACTAAACTTAATAATACATTTTTCTCTCTAAGGTACAATTTCTACTTGCAGATAACATAAAAATATTTAAAAAGCTATTTGATGTGTTCTCTCTTTAAAATCCAAACTTTCATTTAAGTTTTCCAAAACCTGCCTCTTTTCTAAATGAACTCTGTTTTGTCAATGGTTGTAATAAAATTCTTCTATCATATCTGGGTCAGGCCATGTCAAATCAACATGCTTCTACTTGACCATCACAAATGTAACAAAATTCTCAGGATTGATCATGTCTAAAGTGATAAAAAGAATATTTTTTTATTTTAGGTTTTTGTGTAGAACCCTGTAAAAAATTGCAAAAAGCAAGGTTCAGGTAATTACAAAAAAATCATTTTCTCAGCTCTTATAAGAGCTAGTGAGTTCTTTGGTGTCATTTTAAAGCCCTTGGAATGGGATTTCATGTGATATATCACTTGACAACATTTTGTGACATTAATAGTTTTATTTGATCTATCCAAAAGTACATTTTTAAAAAATGTGAAATCTACTAACCAAGCTGTAGTTACTGAAGTTACCTGACTTGGGATTTGGAGTAACTCATCAAATTTTTTTAAAGCTGTGGACAGATATTCACTCTGATTTTTATTTTTTAACTGCTGGCGCCATTTGGACAGATATTCACTCTGATTTTTATTTTTTAACTGCTGGTAAGACATTTTTCTTGCAAAAGATTTATATTTGTAACTTAAAAAAAAAACACATTTAACTTCATGTTCAGTGTTTTTATGAAGATATTACAAAAATTAATTACAATTGTATTCATTTCATAATAAGTAAGTTTTTTAATTTATCTTGTTGAAATTCAGTTAAAATAAAATATTTATTTGAAGGGCTAATTAAAATAGCTGTCTGTGTAGATGCTTAATTAGGGGTAAATTAGCTATTTTGGTGTCATAATTTTTTTATGTAAATCTACTATTTTTTAATTTCATGAATTTTTAGAACAGAGATCAAAAAGTTGTGCACATGAAAAAACTGAAGTGCCTATAAATAGTATTATAGTTGAAAAAGTTCTATCGGCTACTGCAAGATAGCACCATCGGGTCAATCTATTTGAAGTGTTTCAAAAAACCATAAACTGGGGTTGCTTGACCAATTCAGAAAACAATTTAAACTTACCAGGTTGTTTTCTACATGTTTTAGGACCTTAAAACTATTTATATTTTTTTATTTAAGCAGTTTACCTGTGCCGGCCATTTTTGTTACGGTGTGCATACCAATTTTTGTGATTGTAAGGGTTTATGGAAAAAAATTTAACTAAAAAACTATTGGTCTTTTTTTTTTTTTTGTCTTCAGTCATCTGACTGGTTTGATGCAGCTCTCCAAGATTCCCTACCTAGTGCTAGTCGTTGCATTTCAGTATACCCTCTACATCCTACATCCCTAACAATTTGTTTTACATATTCCAAACGTGGCCTGCCTACACAATTTTTTCCTTCTACCTGTCCTTCCAATATTAAACCGACTATTCCAGGATGCCTTAGTATGTGGCCTATAAGTCTGTCTCTTCTTTTAACTATATTTTTCCAAATGCTTCCTTCTTCATCTATTTGCCGCAATACCTTTTCATTTGTCACTTTATCCACCCATCTGATTTTTAACATTCTCCTATAGCACCAATTTCCAAAAGCTTCTAATCTTTTCTTCTCAGATATTCCGATTGTCCAAGTTTCACTTCCATATAAAGCGACACTCCAGACATATACTTTCAAAAATCTTTTCCTGAGATTTAAATTAATTTTTGATGTAAACAAATTATATTTCTTACTGAAGGCTCGTTTCGTTTGTGCTATTCGGCATTTTATATCGCTCCTGCTTCGTCCATCTTTAGTAATTCTACTTCCCAAATAACAAAATTCTTCTACCTCTATAATCTTTTCTCCTCCTATTTTCACATTCAGTGGTCCATCTTTGTTATTTCTACTACATTTCATTACTTTTGTTTTGTTCTTGTTTATTTTCATGCGATAATTCTTGCGTAGGACTTCATCTATGCCGTTCATTGTTTCTTCTAAATCCTTTTTACTCTCGGCTAGAATTACTATATCATCAGCAAATCGTAGCATCTTTATCTTTTCACCTTGTACTGTTACTCCGAATCTAAATTGTACTTTAACATCATTAACTGCTAGTTCCATGTAAAGATTAAAAAGTAACGGAGATAGGGAACAACCTTGTCGGACTCCCTTTCTTATTACAGCTTCTTTCTTATGTTCTTCAATTATTACTGTTGCTGTTTGGTTCCTGTACATGTTAGCAATTGTTCTTCTATCTCTGTATTTGAACCCTAATTTTTTTAAAATGCTGAACATTTTATTCCAGTCTACGTTATCGAATGCCTTTTATAGGTCTATAAACGCCAAATATGTTGGTTTGTTTTTCATTAATCTTCCTTCTACTATTAATCTGAGGCCTAAAATTGCTTCTCTTGTCCCTATACTTTTCCTGAAACCAAATTGGTCTTCTCCTAACACTTCTTCCACTCTCCTCTCAATTCTTCTGTATAGAATTGTAGTTAAGAGTTTTGATGCATGACTAGTTAAACTAATTGTTCTGTATTCTTCACATTTATCTGCCCCTGCTTTCTTTGGTATCATGACTATAACACTTTTTTTGAAGTCTGACGGAAATTCCCCTTTTTCATAAATATTACACACCAGTTTGTATAATCTATCAATCGCTTCCTCACCTGCACTGCGCAGTAATTCTACAGGTATTCCGTCTATTCCAGAAGCCTTTCTGCCATTTAAATCTTTTAATGCTCTCTTAAATTCAGATCTCAGTATTGTTCCTCCCGTTTCATCCTCCTCAACTTCCTCTTCCTCCTCTATAACACCATTTTCTAATTCATTTCCTCCGTATAACTCTTCAATATATTCCACCCATCTATCAACTTTACCTTTCGTATTATATATTGGTGTACCATCTTTGTTTAACACATTTGTTGTTAACAGTTTGTTAAATCTTATTGTGAGAAAATTATTACTTAATTTCATACTAGAATTAACAATAAAAAAAACAATTAATATTTCATCGAATTGTGAATGTAAACTGGATGACATGAAAACATTCACATAATTACATCAATTTTCTGCCATAACTTTGCCATTTATTAACCGATTTAAAAAAATAAAATGTCATTTTGTTCAAAATAAAAGTCTTAATATTTTAACAAATAACATAAATTTTGATAAAACTAATATTTACGGAGATATGACAAATTGAAAAATAAACATAGCCGATATTTTGTTATTTGCAAATGTATTTAAGTCCCGATTTTTTTGCTAATTTTAAATTTCATTACCAAGACGCTTACCAAATATTAATGTGATTCATCTATCCGAACTTGAGATATATTTTTTTTATATAAAAATAACAAATTGGTGGATAGGGGAAGAACGAATGAGAAATTGCCATTTTTCCTAAGGGTAGTTTTTGTTTAGTTCTACAAGTAGAATACAAAAAAGTATAGTCAGCCCACCATTTTAGAAACTCTGTATATTAGAAAATAATTTTAAAGAAATAAATGACCCCCACTAAAACATGTTTAAGAATAACTAAAAGTTTTTGTAACAAAATACTGCAATATTTTTGATTACAATAATAATTTAACAAATCGTTTTTTTTTTTTGTCTTCAGTCATTTGACTGGTTTGATGCAGCTCCAAGATTCCCTATCTAGTGCTAGTCGTTTCATTTCAGTATACCCTCTACATCCTACATCCCCAACAATTGGTTTTACATACTCCAAACGTGGCCTGCCTACACAATTTTTCCCTGCTACCTGTCCTTCCAATATTAAAGTGACTATTCCAGGATGCCTTAGTATGTGGCCTATAAGTCTCTCTTCTTTTAACTATATTTTTCCAAATGCTTCTTTCTTCATCTATTTGCCGCAATACCTCTTCATTTGTCACTTTATCCACCCATCTGATTTTTAACATTCTCCTATAGCACCGCATTTCAAAAGCTTCTAATCTTTTCTACTCAGATACTCCGATCGTCCAACTTTCACTTCCATATAAAGCGACACTCCAAACATACACTTTCAAAAATCTTTTCCTGACATTTAAATTAATTTTTGATGTAAACAAATTATATTTCTTACTGAAGGCTCGTTTAGCTTGTGCTATTCAGCATTTTATATCGCTTCTGCTTTGTCCATCTTTAGTAATTCTACTTCCCAAATAACAAAATTCTTTTACCTCCATAATCTTTTCTCCTTCTATTTTCACATTCAGTGGTCCATCTTTGTTATTTCTACTACATTTCATTACTTTTGTTTACAAAACAAACAAACATATCAAACAAAACATATCGCTTTAGATCATTGATTCTCAAACTTTTCCGCCCACCACTCATGTTGAGAATAAAAAAATTTCTAGCGTTCCCAAAATTTTTAAAGTTACCATCTGTTAAAAATAATAATTGCAGTTGCTGTTTTTAAGATGCGCTTATTAAAACCCTTTTAATAAAACTACTTTGTTTAAAAGATTTTCTTTTTTTACAAAAAAAAAGGATTTTTTGAGAACAAAATTGTTACTGCCTTTTCAGTAATTGGTTTCCTTAATAAAACCTGGACTATCAATCATTTATTTCCAAATTCTTTTGAAACCCTGTTAGTCCAGTTTTTTCAGCATTCACTGTACCATACAGCCCAAATTATTGAAATAGTTCTCTCCCTCCAGGTTTATGTATTTGTAACGAAAAGGTCAGTTTGTTTCAGTAGTTTTTTTGCAATGTGACTAATTCTGCGGTTTGTTTTTATGTTTTCTTTTACAGTTCGTTCTCTTTTCTTTTTTTTTTTACCTGAATCTCAGTTTTGGTATCAGTTTGAATTTGTAAACTTGAGCTAGATTGAGCTGTGCAAGATTGCTATGTTTATTAGGATATAAATGTGAAAAATTATTTAGAAATTTAGGAGACTGGAAATTCTTTGTCTTAAAATATTTTTTATTAAGTATAATTACTTAATGTCATCTATGTATAGCTCTGTTTATAACCTAGAACTAGAAAATAGTTTCTAATTAATAACTTTATTTTTATAATTTATGTGGATTTTATGGTGAAAATGATTTTATATTGTAATTAATCTTTCTAGTTGAGATGAGTAGACCAGAATATTCTTCGACTGAACACATCAATGAGTCTAACTAAAAATAACAGTATGCTAGTTCGGCTTCCAGGAAACTCACTGCAGATATTTGTCTCCCAGAATGAACAAACATAGAGAGAGAAAAAATTTCCAGGTTAGTAAAATTTAGGTACATAATAATAGAATTGTCAGTAAATGGTATTTATTATTAGATGTTTATTTATGATCTAAAGTACTTTTATTACATCTAAAGCATTACCTCTTAAGAAATTTGTAAGTTAGTAAAATCTTTCAACATCAAAGAATTCCTTGTGGTTATTTGGACTAAACTATTAAAAAAAGATGAAAAAAATTTATGCCATACTCTTACATCACCGTGAAAGGGCTCAATTTCAATAGGTTTTAATGTAATTTGAATGGGTTTGTCAATTATTTTGTTTGACTCAATTGTGTGTGAAATTTTGAAAAGATTTTCTAGTTTTTTATATTTTAATTTAAGTTTATCAAAAATATCATATATATGTACAATCCTCTAAATCTTTTATCTGTTGCATCTTTATGGAATTATATTTCAGATTGAAGTTCAAAAGATGTTTTTTCATATTCTAATAGTAAACAGATCATAGTCGTCTGATTCGGAATTAAAATTATTAATGAATATTTTTAATTTTGCTATGCAGTTTTTCATAATACCTTGTTTCTCAATGAAATCTTTAAATTCCATTTTGATTTAAACTGCGTTATTGATAGAGATAATATTAAATAAATTTAGCCCTGAGGTAGATAATCCCCACGTCCAGAACACAACATCTATGTTCCACGTCCAGGGCGGCAACAGCTGTACTTTCGTACATTACATATAGCTGGCTAACGGGGTTCCGAGTAAATTCCTCGGTTATGCTTTGTTAAGTTTGACCTGGTTCCAACTGCAGGTCACTAAACGGACTGGATTTTTGGCTACCTGCAGGAAATGGAATAACATACGATTTTGGAAATGGATTCATACCACTCTTAGAGCTGGCGGTGTGACGGCCAGGGTCAATGTTATTGCAGGTGTAACGGAGACCCTTCCGTTGTCCACATGCACCCTGCGATGGCAAGCATGTAGCAATGGTGCCCATGTATGTCGGTGCATGGGAGCTCTGAAAACTTCGGTGAGTAGGAGCCTGGAGTCGATGCAGAGACTGCGCATCCGCTCTCTGCCAGGACATATGCCGGTTCCACCGGATCGGACCTCCAAGGTTAGTAGCCCTGGAGTGGGGGTGTACCCCGGCGGCTAGCCTTGCTACAGAAGGGATCCACTGTTCATGAATATTGAACAATCAAACCTGGCAGAGGGTGCACGTAAACACCCTCGTTTAGAAACCTCCGATTCGCCGCAAGCGAAGAGGAAAAAAAGTAAAGAATCTGATAGGATAAAGAAAGATGCTGATAGAATCAGTAAAGAATTAAAGAAAAGTCTATTTGGCTATAGCACACCTAAGCCAAGATTTTTAATTATTACAAGGGAGAATGGAAACTTTCAAAAAGTTAGTCCATTCCTTATCGCAAGAGAAGTTACAAATTGTGCTGGTGGTCCTGTCAAGGAAATTCGTAAAACTTTTAATGGATTGCATGTCGAAACCATCAACGACATGCAAAGCCAGAAAGTTTTGGCGTTGAAGAAGATCGGTGAATTTGCGGTTTCTGTCCAACCGCATAACACACTGAACTCATCCAGAGGAGTTGTTGTTTGTCGCAATCTTCTTAATTGTACAGAAGAAGAAATTGTACAAGAAATGTCGAGTCAGGGAGTGACTCAGTGTCGCAGACTTACTATGAGAAGAAATGGTGAGATTCTTCCTTCAGCCTCGCATGTTTTGACATTTAATAGGCCGAATCTTCCTGAAAAGGTACGAGCTGGCATCCATCGGCTTGATGTACGAGCTTTTATCCCGCAGCCGATGAGGTGTTTTAAGTGTCAACGATTCGGACACACAGCAGCAAGATGTGAAGCGCAGGAAATATGTATATGTGGAGAGAAAACACATGAGGGTGACCCATGTAAAGACCCTCCAACCTGCGTTAACTGTAAAGGGCATCACAATTGTCGTTCAAGAAACTGCCCTACGTATAAATTAGAAACAGCAATTCAGGAAGTTAAAACGCTTCAGAAGGTAAGCTATCCTGAAGCGAGGAAGATTGTTAATGGGCGTACACCACGACCATTGACTTCTTATGCTGAAGCAGCGGCTGCCCCTTCCACATCTAAAATTAATGTGGAGCAGTTTCTTAACACGATGGCTCCAAGTCTTGCGACGATGATTGAAAGAATCATTGATTCAAATATTGAGTCGACTCATCAGAGAAAACAAAGTAAAGATGAGAAGGCTCATCCCCGGACTGACGCCGTTGACATGAGAGACACACCAGCGCCGTTTAAAAATCCAGCTAAATCTGCGATTATAAAGTCACAGACTTGTGTAAGAATTAAAAATCTTGATTTATCTGACAAAGAGAAACAGATCGCTCAGTCGTGTAGTCACAAATCTAAAGAAATTGTGACAAGAAAACCTGAATCCGCGGAAATGGAGGTGCAAGTTATTATAGGAAAAGCACCAGTCGCAGATGAAATAAAACCTGTACCAATAGAGCCTCCAATAGCGCAAAGATCAGCTTCAGTGAAAGCATCTATTTCAGCCGGACCCAGTACTGCAGTAGAGATAGTCCGGCTCACCCGCCGCGGAGACATCATCGCACATTACTTTAGATTCTTTAGCAAAGATGCTAACAGCGCCGGCGAAAGTTTCATCAACTGACGTCAGCCGAAGAACGTCACTGGCATCCGAAATAGAGGAAGACGATGCCATGTCTGAGGCCTCAGATACGCTGTCATCAGAGGTTGAGGCTGTCAGAAGAATGGAGAAACGTAAAAAAGGATGGCCGAAAGGAAAGCCTAGAAAGTAATTTTATTGGATCAGAAGTTATAAGAAAAAGTAAAATTTTGATCATTTTTTTGACACATGAAAATGTGAAATATTGAACCCTTTTTTTTTTTTTGAAGTGGGATGGGGCTAATGACCAAAGTAGTCGATGCCCCTAAAAACCTCAAAAAAAAAAAAAAAAATTAATAAATAAATTGATAAAGTAATTAAATAAATAAAATAAATTTATAATTACCAAATTACTATAAAATATATTATTAGATTGTTTTTGATGATCAGAAGTTAAGTTGATAAGAATGTGTGTTGATTATGTTCGGGGTTGGCTTGTTGATAAATTTGTTTTTCTAATGTATACTCGATATGACGTCATCTGCTGATATTGAACTTGCTTGCAACTGTGAGTGCGCAGTTGCAAGCAACTGTGCACTCCTGAGTGTTGCAAGTTATTCAAAAAACATATTGAATTTTACGCATTTTATACTAATGCCCCTCGTACTCCTGAATATACATTGTCCGAAACATTTACAGTTTGTATGAAAGATTAAATAATGCTATTTAGCATTGCTTAAATAAAATTATAAATACACTTGATCTGTCCTTATGAATCCTGCTACCTTGTGAATTCTGCTACTCTATAATCCTGTCCCTATAACCAGCGACACCTCGATCCATTTGATCCAGCGACCATAAAAAGATATGTTAGATCCGTCTGCTTAACTATCCGGCCCGGAGGACCATAAAAAGATATGGTAGAATTTAGAGCTAGTGTGAGCCGTATTTTTGATGAGACTGTATCTTCTTCTTGAATCATTATATTTAATTTCTTGTCACCCTTGACATTTTAATTAAATTAATAGTTTAATGTAACTTAAGAATGTATGATACTTTAGTCGTAATTGAACTTGAACATTATCAAGTAACTATGAGTCCCCTTAGACTGAAATGAAAACATGACCTCACTGTGCGGCGGGATCCTTACGTAGAATATAACTAACACTAATTGTCCATCCCGACAAAATAAAAAATGCGACCGCATTGGGTGGGACTCTTAGTGTAGAATATTAGTATGAGCCTCGCCTTCCGGTTAGCGCAAGCACCCAGTCGATCACAGCACCGGACGGCTCAACATGGAACAGAACAGACATACAGTAAATTTGTTAAATGGATAATAAACATGTAAAACTTTTAAACAGAACTAGTAGAGAATTTAATTCTGAACAAAATTGTATTAGATAAGTTTGAATAAAACAAAGAAAAGTTAGAGAAAATTTGTATTTTATTTAGAAACAGAACACTAGGACAGTCTTACTAGATCATGGATACTGGTGTTGTTTGGCGGTTAGGTTTCAACTAACCACATTTCTCAGGAACAGTCAACCTGAGACAGTACAAGACTACACTTAATTTACATTCATACATATCCTCTGAAGTAATACCTTATGTCGGTTCCAGAGGCTAAAAAGAGAGTACAGTGTGTTATAGATACCTGTTTATAAATAAGTGTTCAAAAATGAGCCTACCATTATAAACCTATTTCTTGGTATGCTTCTGGTACTGCTTTTGTTACTCTTTTAGTTGTTCACGGCTGTCCTTATGTTGCTTAGCTGCATCCATAGTGCAGACAATTAATTTGCCACAAGAATGCCTTTTTATTTTGCGTACAATATTTTTCATCCATCTCCAGACAAAAAAAGGTGTAAGATCAGGCGATCTTGGTGCCAGGAATGTGGATCTCCACAACCAATTAATTTCTCAGGGAAATGGCTCAAGAAAAGCGGGGAGGCATGCCATCGTGATGGAACTATACTTTGCATCTCAGCGCTAGAAAAACAGGTTCCAAACCGTGTTGTTAATTACCGTGGCAATTCTTCTAAAAGAAAATGAAAGTAAGTAGACCTCAGCATATAAGCAGCCAAATAGTATGAAGAGTCCAAACAGCTAATTGTGAAGAAGGCTGCATCATAGATTGACGCTAAATCAGTGTTGATACTTCGTCGATACATTCTGGTATATAGTGTTTATAAAAACCTTTTTAAGAATTCAGGGAATGGATGCCCACATTGTAATAAAGATGAAAATTTTATCAACATAAGTCTGGAAACGCTTAGTTTACCAGCTAGCCACCATTTTTACTTTTAACTTAAAGTTATTTCTCAGGAACTGTATCGAGCTGAAATTTCGTACAGTACTTGGATAACCAGTGGTTTGCTTGTATAAGAATATTGAACTTGATCTCTCTGTCGATTTCAGAGTGGTAGACAGGTAAACTTTTATTGTTACTATCTTTGTAAGCGGTAGTTTATTTAAATGTTATGTTATCAAAAAATATGTTAAGCATTTATGACAAAGAAAATGATGCCTTTTTTTTGTCTTCAGTCATTTGACTGGTTTGATGCAGCTCTCCAAGATTCCCTTTCTAGTGCTAGTCGTTTCATTTCAGTATACCCTCTACATCCTACATCCCTAACAATTTGTTTTACATATTCCAAACGTGGCCTGCCTACACAATTTTTTCCTTCTACCTGTCCTTCCAATATTAAAGGGACTATTCCAGGATGCCTTAGTATGTGGCCTATAAGTCTGTCTCTTCTTTTAACTATATTTTTCCAAATGCTTCTTTCTTCATCTATTTGCCGCAATACCTCTTCATTTGTCACTTTATCCACCCATTTATTTTTAACATTCTCCTATAGCACCACATTTCAAAAGCGTCTAATCTTTTCTTCTCAGATATTCCGATCGTCCAAGTTTCACTTCCATATAAAGCGACGCTCCAAACATATACTTTCAAAAATCTTTTCCTTACGTCTAAATTAATTTTTGATGTAAACAAATTATATTTCTTACTGAAGGCTCGTTTCGCTTGTGCTATACGGCATTTTATATCGCTCCTGCTTCGTCCATCTTTAGTAATTCTACTTCCCAAATAACAAAATTCTTCTACCACCATAATCTTTTCTCCTCCTATTTTCACATTCAGTGGTCCATCTTTGTTATTTCTACTACATTTCATTACTTTTGTTTTGTTCTTGTTTATTTTCATGCGATAATTCTTGCGTAGGACTTCATCTATGCCGTTCATTGTTTCTTCTAAATCCTTTTTTCTCTCGGCTAGAATTACTATATCATCAGCAAATCGTAGCATCTTTATCTTTTCACCTTGTACTGTTACTTCGAATCTAAATTGTTCTTTAACATCATTAACTGCTAGTTCCATGTAAAGATTAAAAAGTAACGGAGATAGGGAACATCCTTGTCGGATTCCCTTTCTTATTACGGCTTCTTTCTTATGTTCTTCAATTATTACTGTTGCTGTTTGGTTCCTGTACATGTTAGCAATTGTTCTTCTATCTCTGTATTTGAACCCTAATTTTTTTAAAATGCTGAACATTTTATTCCAGTCTACGTTATCGAATGCCTTTTCTAGGTCTATAAACGCCAAGTATGTTGGTTTGTTTTTCTTTAATCTTCCTTCTACTATT
This sequence comes from Lycorma delicatula, assembly GCF_047948215.1. Classification (NCBI taxonomy): domain Eukaryota; kingdom Metazoa; phylum Arthropoda; class Insecta; order Hemiptera; family Fulgoridae; genus Lycorma; species Lycorma delicatula. Next base: position 191,552,162 of record NC_134458.1, on the reverse strand, counting down.
AATCTGAGGCCTTAAATTGCTTCCCTTGTCCCTATACTTTTCCTGAAACCAAATTGGTCTTCTCCTAACACTTCCTCCACTCTCCTCTCAATTCTTCTGTATAGAATTCTAGTTAAGATTTTTGATGCATGACTAGTTAAACTAATTGTTCTGTTTTCTTCACATTTATCTGCCCCTGCTTTCTTTGGTATCATTACTATAACACTTTTTTTGAAGTCTGACGGAAATTCCCCTTTTTCATAAATATTACACACCAGTTTGTATAATCTATCAATCGCTTCCTCACCTGCACTGCGCAGTAATTCTACAGGTATTCCGTCTATTCCAGGAGCTTTTCTGCCATTTAAATCTTTTAATGCTCTTTTAAATTCAGATCTCAGTATTGTTTCTCCCATTTCATCCTCCTCAACTTCCTCTATAACACCATTTTCTAATTCATTTCCTCCGTATAACTCTTCAATATATTCTACCCATCTATCGACTTTACCTTTCGTATTATATATTGGTTATTAATTTTGTTTAACACATTATTAGATTATGTACCCCAAAATTTTCCTTAACTTTCCTGTATGCTCCGTTTATTTTACCAATGTTCATTTCTCTTTCCACTTTTAAACACTTTTCTTTAATCCACTCTTCTTTCGCCAGTTTGCACTTCCTGTTTATTGCATTTCTTAATTGCCGATAGTTCCTTTTACTTTCTTCATCATTAGCATTCTTATATTTTCTACGTTCATCCATCAGCTGCAATACATCGTCTGAAACCCAAGGTTTTTTACCAGTTCTCTTTATTCCGCCTAAATTCGCTTCTGCTGATTTAAGAATTTCCTTTTTAACATAGAAGAAGAATGGGATTCTTCTACATTTTCTACCTTATCTTTTTTACTCAGACCTCTTGCGATGTCCTCCTCAAAAATCTTCTTTACCTCCTCTTCCTCAAGCTTCTCTAAATTCCACCGATTCATATGACACGTTTTCCTCAGGTTTTTAAACCCCAATCTACATTTCATTATCACCAAATTATGGTCGCTATCAATGTCTGCTCCAGGGTAAGTTTTGCAGTCAACGAGTTGATTTCTAAATCTTTGCTTAACCATGATATAATCTATCTGATACCTTGCAGTATCGCCTGGCTTTTCCAGGTGAATGATGCCTTATCTATTGAAATTCGTTCATAAATAACAAAGTTATAGCAAAATTTCTAAGCGAGTTACTAGATTAAAAACCAGTTTTCATTTACTCCTGTATAAAATTAAGTAACCCACTATGATCTCAACTGGAATAATCTTATTAAAAATTATAGTAATTTAATAATGAAAATATTATAATAAATGATATTAATATTAAAAAATACTCCTGTATAAAATTAAGTAACCCGCTATGATCTCAACTGGAATAATCTTATTAAAAATTATAGTAATTTAATAATGAAAATATTATAATAAATGATATTAATATTAAAAAATAATTCACATTACTTGTCTTTATGTTAACAGTTACTACAGTAGCTGTTAAGAATAGCGACCCTCATTCAAAATAAAATCACCCAGGTGTTTTTTCGTTCGACTGCTGGACCCTTGCAAAGATGCCCAATCCAATTTAGAATTATTGCGCACAGTTCTTCTATCCAAGGAGTGTTGTAGGCTCCCATAAGAAAACATCAAGAGGATTAAGAGCGGGAGACCTTGTAGGCCATGCTACAGGGCCTCATCGAGTAATCCATCTGTTTGGATATGCTTCATTTAGGTGATCTCGAACTTGTAATCTGTAATGAGCTGGAGAGCCCCATCCAGCATGAACCATGTTTTGTTGCTTGTTGGTGACTGTTTATTTACGTAAAGTGTGTCATAAAATTTGTTTTGAGTAAAACAAATAAATTGTTTTTAAATTTTACAGATCCAGAAAAGTTGAAAGATGTGCCGCTAAAATATACAGCTTGTGCTAAGAATGTAGGACCAGCTACTTTTTATGGTGAATCATGATATATGCATTCAGCCTTAGGAGTCATAGTTTGTAAAGTAAGTACGTGAAATGTTTTGTATTGTATTTTTTCTATTGTATTGTGTATTATTAGTGTGAATCAAATATAAAATGTAATTTTTTTTTATAAACTTATTGTTTAATAATATATACAATTCATACCGTCATCATTTCTCTATATAGTCTCCTGCATGATTTACACACTTTTGCCAATGTTTTGGAAGCTTGACAAGTTGTTAACCGATTGCATACATGCTCCTCCGATGTCTTGATTGTTTTCGAATCATTCCCCACCAAGCAATTCTTTCATGGGCGCAAATAAAAATAGTCACATGGGGATAAATCTGGACTTGGGAGGGTGGTCGAGGGTTTTCCAGTGCATTTTATTTTATTAGTACCATGACTCCAGATTGTTATAGTAGATCCATGTCTCATCACATGTGATGATGCGCCTCAAAAAATTGTCTTCTTTTTGCTGAAATCTGTTCAGAAGTCTTAAATGTTTCCAACCTGACCTGTTTTGGATTTTCAGTCGACGACCTTGGAACCCATCGAGCACTAATTTTTTTTCTAAAGCCAAGATGATCAGTGATAATGTTTTGAGCACTCCCATAGCCGATACCCACTTCTGAAGTGATTTCTTCAACGCTGAATTGACGGTCACCTTCGATAAGTTCTTGAATTACACAAAAACATTCGTAAAACTTGACCTTGGGCGTTGATCGTGACTTGTTTTCTACACTATCTCGCTCACCCTTAAATTGTCGGGCCCGTGTATACACTTGGTTCTAGGACAGTATAATGTCCCCAAACTGTATATTTAAACGAGTTAAAATTTTCACGGGTTTAATGCCTTTATTAGTTAAAAATTTTATGATTATACGTTGTGCGATAGACAACAGAATCTCTTACTCACTCATTGGTGTACTGACGACAGAACAGAGCGGAAGAGCTAACGAAGCTGGTTTTCCTGCTGTAACATACCGAACATTAACTTCCCGCTCCACTATCCAGCTCAGAACACTGCTTGCTGTGTAGAATAGCAAAATTACTGTTTAAATTTGTTTCTTCCTTGTATAATATTTTTAAGACCAAAAGAGACTGTCAGTGGGTCTGTACGAGTTCATATGTCAACTTTCTTACAATTTTAACTTGATTGAAAAGTAGATCAAAATTTATTGCGTTGAATTAGCAGATTTTTGGCGGTTTGGAAATTTACAGTTCAAATTCATTTCCTTTACGGCGATAATATGTGAAATTTCATACAGTTAATAATAACTGGAGTATACAGTTGCAGAAATCAAAACTGAATGTTGGGTTTCACTAACAGAATTGAGAATTTGTAGAAATAATGGAAGTATACAGTAATGTTATTAGAAGATCTAGTCATCCAGATGTAATGCATTGAATATTCAATTCCACAATCACCTGTAATTACATAAAAGAACTTTTTCATTGTTTTATTGAAACATTATTTATTGTTACACATTATTTATTGAAACATCTAAATAAGTATTAAAGTAATATTACACTAATAAGTTACTTAAACTAAGAGTATAAATATAAGATGACACCAAATTCATGCTATATTTTGAAAGAATTTTTGTTAAGCCTATTCAAAGTTATTAAATCCTAATTTTTATTTTAATGGGAAGGAGTTGGAGTAAAAAGAAACGACAAGACTTGCGCTGCAGTATTAAGTTATCCATCCCTTTTTTTCTTGTGCTAAAAGATAAATGTTTTTTACTTCTTTCAACAAAATATAGATGTTCCCATTGGCAGCTGCAATTCTCTTTTTAATGTTTTCTCCAGGTCTATTAAAATTTTGTTTGGTTCAGTTTCTTTTACTAAATAATTACATTGTGGTGTTCTTGGGAAGTAAAGTAATAGATAATAAATGTTAAACACAAACTATTCACTACAAAATTACACGCCTTATTCTTTAACATTTTACTATTTTCTAATAACTAATCAAATTTTTTACTTCTTTTTACAAAGTGAAGGAAGTATTGTGTAGGTGAAAAATTTGGTTTTCAGATTTCAACCATCCCTGAATCCATTTTGACTATTTTTGGCATGACGTCTGTACATATGTATGTATTTCGCATAACTCAAAAATGATTAGCCATAGTATGATGAAATTTTTGATTTAGAACCCTTGTAATATGTGCACCTCCCCTTTTGATTGCAGTCAACTGAACCAAAAGCGACCAAAAAAAGCCAAAAATCAAAAAAATATGGATTTCGGACTTTGTGCAGTAATAAGCTCTCAGTGAGAGCTTTTAAATGATATATCATAAGTGGTACTTATTTTTATTGGTTCCAGAGTTATAGAAAATTTAATTTTAATTGATGAAATCTTTGGCTCTTATAAAGGGAAGGCACATCGGTTCGAATCAGACTTCATTCCCCCTTTTTTTTAAAATGTATATATATTAATTTATTAATAACTATTAACCTCTGCCTATAACAAATAATTCAATAAGTTATTAATGAAATAAAATTTTATGTACTTTAATTTAAAAATTTGTATGTAATTTAATGGCCGTACAATTAGGTTATGTGGTGTCCACATCAGATTTGATGAAACATCTGATTATTCGTTTTTGTTGATGGTTAATCACAATTTAAAAAAGATAGTACGAGGGTTATTTTTTTTCAAGGTCTGATCGGTCGCAAAATAAAAACCTGCGCAAAAATCGGATGAACCTTTGTGCATATGTATTGCGCAGTGTCTCCAGTATGATCTTCAATCACGCCGCATCACTTTGTTTAGTTCTGAACACGCAGCTAGCACGTAAACGTGTCTACAACAAAATCTCCCGCCAAGTGTGAAGTGCGTGCGGTAATTCGCTTTCTTCAGGCTGAGGGGTGTAATGCAGCTGAAATTCATCGACGAATAAGTAATGTGTACGGTGAAACTTCAATGAGTGACAGCAAAGTGCGACAATGGTGCAGGAACTTTAAAGCAGGACGTACAGATGTTCATGACGCAGGCGGTCAGGGAAGGAAGCGAGTGTCAACCACAACGCTGCAGGAAGATCCTGCAGTGTTTTCGTTGGGAAGTGTTTGATCACCCACCATACAGCCCGGACTTGGCTCCATCCGATTTTCACCTCTTTGCTCACATGAAACGCTGGCTAGGAGGACAACATTTTGGCACACACATCGAGCTGCAGACTAGGGTAGAAACAAGGTTGAAATCACAGTTCTATGACGAGGGTTTTAGAAAGTTTTTTTTTTCACTGTGATTTTAATTTTGTGACCGATCAGACCTTGAAAAAAAAATAACCCTCGTATTAGGTGGATATAAAACTTAGATATATTTAAAGAATAATAAAGGGACTTTCACTCCATCCTAATATTTCAGGTAAGATTGTTGAATTAATAATTGTATAAATATTTATCTATAAGTAATTAATGAAATAAGATTTTATGTACTTAAAAAAAAATTGTAATGTAATTTAGTAGGCGTACAAGGAAATCGTGGTGTCCACGTCAGATTTATTTGTTCACTGACTAAATGTGTATTCCAGCTGAGAATATGTGTATTATTTATTCTTATTAATTGATATTACAATATTCTCTCTTTTTTAGACCATTTATGGACTACATATAACAATCCTTATTTAGAATTTATTCTTATTCTTATTTCCATCTTGCAATCCTTCCAATAGTTCTTCATTCTAACTTGCTGCTTCCCTTTTCTCCTCTGAGTAACTCACTACTCCTCATATGTTGTTTGGAAAACCTTGAAATTTTTTGACTGTTCTCTCTATACCTTCTTTCTCAGTCCAGAATTGTTTTTTTTTCAATATTCTTAATTGTTTCAGTCCACTGGTATTTTTTTGTTCTTATAGAAGTGGTTGAAGATCATTTTAGTTAGCCTTCCTGCATTCCTTTGGTATTCTGGGTCCTAGAATTATTCTTAGTATTCTCTTATTCATATTTCTAATCCTTTAAATATGTTCATTGCTGTTCAGAGAATGGCATTGTATTGCATAAAATACAGTCTCATTGCTGTTTTACAAAGGATATATTTGGACCATGTTTCTCAGCAACTATTTTTAGCAGCTCTATTAAGGTCTCTTGTTCTTACTACAAAAATGGAATATCATTTGCAAACAGACTACTTCTATCTTCCTATTTTTTTTTTTTTATCCAAGTTAGATTTTTTGTACCTTTCTGTTAACTCTTTCCTCATTCTCAGTTAGCTTTCTTGAGGACATTTAAGTGGTGAAATTCCATCTGCTTGTCTAACTCCTGTCACACTTTCCAATGGCTCTGATAATTCCCCAAGAATTTAACATTTGGGACTTTTTTTGTTAGAGTCCTTAATTAACTTTAACATTCTCCAAACTATTCCTACTCATCGATCATACATTCCATCTTTTTTTGAAGTTTGAATGTTACAGTTCTATTTTTACTGTTAATAATCCTGTGCCTCAGGATAGATTTAAAGAAAAGATCTGATCTACATTTCCTAAATCCCCTTTCGTATTCTCCTAGAAATTTCTCCACATATGGTTTGATCCTTCTCAAAGGTGATAATGATAAAATTTTGTAAGGGACCGAGAGCAAGTGAAATTCTTCTGAAGTTCATTTCAGTTTTGTCTCCTTTTTTAAATATATGGGTGGATTAATGCTATTTTCCATTATGGTTGGGAAACCATAATGATTTTTCATTATGGTTTTCATTATTTTCATAAAATATTTATTATTAGCTAGTTAAAGGAATTCCCCCATTATTTGCTCTTCCTAGACTGCTTTATAACTTTTTAGTTTTTGGATTAATTTTAATATATATCTTCTTCATTATGTGGGTTTGAAGGGGAGTCTTCTCTATTCGTGAGTTTTTGAACATTCTAGTCTTTCTATTGGAGGGGGGGGGGTTCACAATACAAGAATTTTGAAAATATTCTGCCAATCTTTTGCAGTTATCCCTGTTATTGAGAATCAAATTTCCATGTTTATCCTTAAGATTTAGACTTGGGACTAGGTGTCCTTGGATTACTTTTTTAAAAGTTTGGTAAAAAGGTCTTGTTTTGTTATTTAAGAATGCGTTTTCAATTCTTTCTAATTCTCTTCTGTCAAAATTCCTTTTACATTTTTGATAATAGGTTCCACTCTTTCACGAATTCCACTCAATTCCCTTCAGTCTTCTTATTGTACCATTTTCCCAAGCTTTCTTCCTCTGTTCTTTTGTTTTTTTTACATTTTTCATCCCACGATTGATGTTTTCTAACACGTTTATCAAACAAAAGATATATTTAATACAATATAAAAGATACATTTTTTTCTTATATTTGAATTAACTATTTTTTGAAATTTGGCCAATAGTTGCTGAACATTGTGATTGTTAAGGTTCAAGTTGTTTTAGTGTAAAGCTTGGGCTTCTTTTTCTATTGTTTTGTGGGATGAAAATTAACTTGACTTTCAATGGATAGTAGTCTGAATTAAAGTTGGTTCCCCGCAATGAAATTGTTGATGTTTCAGCTTTACATTAGTTACTTGATGTGAATTGCTTACAGCATTTCAAAAAATTGAACATGGCTGCTTGTGGTCTGTGTTTTGCCATCTTGTTAGTAAATGCCTGCATATCTCTCCCCAGCCCTGAATTCTGTACATTCTAAATATTATTAAAAAAAGAATACATTCTTAATATTAGGTAATGCATTGCTGTATGTGTGTGCTTTTAAGAACTCTTGTACACCCTGTTACTTAGCTGCAATGTGAGTTTTATTCAACTGAATGTGTTTAAATATGTGTCCATGTTTGCAGAGAGTGCACATCGTTAATATTACTTAATGGCAAAAAATTACTGTTTTTATAACTAGCTTTTTTATTTGAATAGCATTATTTAATAAAAGCAAAGAGGAATTTCTGGTAGGTTGTAACGAATTAAAAAACTACATTATTTTTTAAGGCTATTTTGTTCGATTATATTATTAATTTTGCACTCATTATTAAAAATAAAAATCTGATGTCGACACTAAATAATTTCCTTGTACGCGTATTTAATTACACATACATATTTTTTTTGAATGAAAGTACATAAAAATTTTATTTTTGCTTATAACTTTTATGATAAATAATTCAATAACAATAAAAAAAAAAGTAAAATTTTTTTACAATCTGAGGTTAATAATTATTAATCTTCTTGTAAGATGCAAATATTTCATTAAGATTTTATTTGGCTATAACTCTGGAACCAATGAAAATAAGTATCACTTAAGATTTTTTTTTTGTCTTCAGTCATTTGACTGGTTTGATGCAGCTCTCCAAGATTCCCTATCTAGTGCTAGTCGTTTCATTTCAGTATACCCTCTATATCCTACATCCCTAACAATTTGTTTTACATATTCCAAACGTTGCCTGCCTGCACAATTTTTCCCTTCTACCTTGCCTTCCAACATTAAAGCGACTATTCCAGGATGCCTTAGTATGTGGCCTATAAGTCTGTCTCTTCTTTTAACTATATTTTTCCAAACGCTTCTTACTTCATCTATTTGCCGCAATACCTCTTCATTTGTCACTTTATCCACCCATCTGATTTTTAACATTCTCCTATAGCACCGCATTTCAAAAGCTTCTAATCTTTTCTTCTAAGATACTCCGATCGTCCAAGTTTCACTTCCATATAAAGCGACACTCCAAACATATACTTTCAAAAATCTTTTCCTGACATTTAAATTAATTTTTGATGTAAACAAATTACATTTCTTACTGAAGGCTCGTTTCGCTTGTGCTATTCGGCATTTTATGTCCCTCCTGCTTCGTCCGTCTTTAGTAATTCTACTTCCCAAATAACAAAATTCTTCTACCTCCATAATCTTTTCTCCTCCTATTTTCACATTCAGTGGTCCATCTTTGCTATTTCTACTACATTTCTTTACTTTTGTTTTGTTCTTGTTTATTTTCATGCGATAGTTCTTGCGTAGGACTTCATCTATGCCGTTCATTGTTTCTTCTAAATCCTTTTTACACTTGGCTAGAATTACTATACCATCAGCAAATCGTAGCATCTTTATCTTTTCACCTTGTACTGTAACTCTGAATCTAAATTGTTCTTTAACATCATTAACTGCTAGTTCCATGTAAAGATTAAAAAGTAACGGAGATAGGGAACATCCTTGTCGGACTCCCTTTCTTATTACGGCTTCTTTCTTATGTTCTTCAATTGTTACTATTGCTGTTTGGTTCCTTTAAATGTTAGCAATTGTTCTTCTATCTCTGTATTTGAACCCTAATTTTTTTAAAATGCTGAACATTTTATTCCAGTCTACGTTATCGAATGCCTTTTCTAGGTCTATAAACGCCAAGTATGTTGGTTTGTTTTTCTTTAATCTTCCTTCTACTATTATTCTGAGGCCTAAAATTGCTTCCTGTGTCCCTATACTTTTCCTGAAACCAAATTGGTCTTCTCCTAACACTTCTTCCACTCTCTTCTCAATTCTTCTGTATAGAATTCTAGTTAAGATTTTTGATCAAACTAGGACCAAACTTATTGTGCTGATTATATTTGCATTATTTTTATTGACTAATGTTTTATTCTGTTTTAAATGTTTTATGGTCAGATGATGTAAATACTTTTAAAAAAAGTAATAAACAGCAGAATATGAAAAAAAAAAGTTAAATTTTAGCCTAATGGATAGCAGCACATGTATTAATAACTGCTGTTTAGCAACTTACATGTTAAAGAGTTTGAAGTAGAAAATGAAATAATTTGACATGTTTGAAAAAGTAATAAAAAGTTATTTTTTTTTTTTTTTAGTAATTAAAGTTTAAAGATGAGAACAGGACGGTTGATATTAACACTCGTTCAATTTTTGATGTTTTAGAGATTTTGGTAGTTCACATGGAAATTATTTTAGATTTTAACATTAATGTTCACCATTTTGTTTTTTTTTTACAGAGTTGTGTAAAGAAAACCTTAAATAGAAAGGTTTTACAAGAAAAGTATGGTAAAGATAATTGGGAGCTGTTTTATTTGCAATCCTGAACCTTTATTTGATGTTAGAGCCCATGCATCGGCTGCTCATGAGATATATTTATTGGAGAAGAAAACTAAACAGCAGAACAGCAGTAAAGAAAAAAAATTAATTAAAATAGGTACTAAACTTTTAGATGTGTTAATGAAAGAAATGATTGATTCTTTTAAACTTGTTGTTTCAAAGACCTCAGAAATCCATGTAAATTATATAAAAAATAAAAAAAATAGTCTTCTGAAGACTTTTTTACTGCAATAAAGGAATTAGAAAAAAATGTTGAAGTCTAGATAAATCAGTCTGCTTTGTATAGTTAAAGATAGTTCCAATAAAAATGTTAAAAATTATTATTGTTTGTTTTGTTTTAATTATTTTTAATAAATTTTATAAGATTGTATAACTTGTATTAACTTACTAACGTAGGTGTACAATATTCTCTTGCAATGAATGATGTGGATTTGAAAATGTTTAATGTGCTGACTCTTAATTCAAAGTGTCATTGATTCTAGTGATCTTTATTTCATTGATTCCTTCTAACTTATAATTCCTTCAAAGTAGTTCTCATGTTAGTATAAATCTGCTTCTGGGAGATACAAAAGAGACATTTCCTTGTGTCTTGCAAAGTACTTCTCCATCAGCATGAAGTGATGTGTTTGCTCTGCACTGTTGTGATTTCAGTTTTTCAGGACATTTAATTCTGATTAATTTCTTGTATACAGCTAAGGATATCAAATCTTTCCTGTTAGTAGTTTGGCTAATTTAGAATAAATTTATGGTAAAACAGTAAAGTTTTACTTTGCTGTTAATGAAAAAAATATTCAGGGCCAAAGAGATGATAGTGATTTTTGTTCTAAAAACTGATCTTTTCTGTAGATATGTAACATACACTTTGTTATTGTTCACAAAATATTGATCGATTGTAGCAATTAGTCAAAAAAAGTGTTATAGTAATTGATACCAAAGAAAGCAGGGGCAGATAAATGTGAAGAATACAGAACAATTAGTTTAACTAATCGTGCATCAAAAATCTTAACTAGAATTCTATACAGAAGAATTGAGAGCAGAGTAGAGGAAGTGTTAGGAGAAGACCAATTTGGTTTCAGGAAAAGTATAGGGACAAGGGAAGCAATTTTAGGCCTCAGATTAATAGTAGAAGGAAGATTAAAGAAAAACAAACCGACATACTTGGTGTTTATAGACCTAGAAAAGGCATTCGATAACGTAGACTGGAATAAAATGTTCAGCATTTTAAAAATTAGGGTTCAAATACAGAGATAGAACAATTGCTAACATGTACAGGAACCAAACAGCAATAGTAATAATTGAAGAACATAAGAAAGAAGCCGTAATAAGAAAGGGAGTCCGATAATGGTGTTCCCTCTCCGTTACTTTTTAATCTTTACATGGAACTAGCAGTTAATGATGTTAAAGAGCAATTTAGATTCGGAGTAACAGTACAAGGTGAAAAGATAAAGATGCTACGATTTGCTGATGATATAGTAATTCTAGCCGAGAGTAAAAAGGATTTAAAAGAAACAATGAACGGCATAGATGAAGTCCTACGCATGAACTATCGCATGAAAATAAACAAGAACAAAACAAAAGTAATGAAATATAGTAGAAATAACAAAGACGGACCACTGAATGTGAAAATAGGAAGAGAAAAGATTATGGAGGTAGAAGAATTTTGTTATTTGGGAAGTAGAATTACTAAAGATGGACGAAGCAGGAGCGATATAAAATGCCGAATAGCACAAGCGAAACGAGCCTTCAGTAAGAAATATAATTTGTTTACATCAAAAATTAATTTAAATATCAGGAAAAGATTTTTGAAAGTATGTTTGGAGTGTCGCTTTATATGGAAGTGAAATTTGGACGATTGTAGTATCTGAGAAGAAAAGATTAGAAGCTTTTGAAATGCGGTGCTATAGGAGAATGTTAAAAATCAGATGGGTGGATAAAGTGACAAATGAAGAGGTATTGCGGCAAATAGATAAAGAAAGAAGCATTTGGAAAAATATAGTTAAAAGAAGAGACAGACTTATAAGGCCACATACTAAGGCATCCTGGAATAGTCGCTTTAATATTGGAAGGACAGGTAGAAGGGAAAAATTGTGTAGGCAGGCCACGTTTGGAATATGTAAAACAAATTGTTAGGGATGTAGGATGTAGAGGGTATACTGAAATGAAACGACTAGCACTAGATAGGGAATCTTGGAGAGCTGCATCAAACCAGTCAAATGACTGAAGACAAAAAAAAAAAGTAGCAATTAGGTCTTGCGCTACATTATCATCAAACTACTGAACATTATCAATGAGATGAATGCTATGTACAGAAATGCCCAAGTCATTGATAAAATTGCCTTTTTTATTTTTGTTTGCATTATATTAAACTTTTTTATTAAAGTAAGGTGGATATCTGATAGTGATTTGTAAACAAAATGCAGAATGCTGTTCAGTGACAAACATTTTGAACTTTTCAATGTCAATGCACATTACTTAAATGCATAACTTTCCTGTTGTGTGTGTATTCCTGTGGTTCGAGAAGAAATAATGTATTGTTGATCATATTGTGATGTTACGAACACTGCAAATTTATGAAATTTAATTTTCCTGTTGTAATTATTTTTTTATGCAGAAAATACTGATAATTAACTCATTCAGGCATTTATTTCTAGTTAAAAATCTGATGTGGATACCACATAACTTTCTTATACGCCTATTAAATTACATATACACATTTTTTTTTTTAAATGAGAAGTACTTAAAATTTTATTCTATTAATATCTTATGATATTATTTAATTTTTTGAATTATTATTTATTGTTACTGAATTATTTATTATAATTTTTTTTACAATCAGGTTAATAGTTATTAGTAAATCAATTTATTTAAAGTAAAAAAAAATTATTATTATTGTTATAATTATTTAATTTAACAAAAAAAGTACAAGAAGTCAAATTCGAACCGATGTGCCTTCCCCTTGTAAGTTCCAAATATTTCATTAATAAAATTTTTTTTCGTTATAACTGAACCGATGAAAATAAGTACCACTTATGATATATAGCTGAAAAGCTCTCAATGAGCGCTTATTACTGCAGTTAAGCACATACGAACAGTAGTCTCGTCGAAACTAATTAATATAGATACACAAATAGAAAAAATAATTTTAACGTTGAAATGTTAAAACCTAAATTTTTAGAAATACAATTCTTCCATTAATTAGTAAAGAAAAAGAAAAAAAACGAGAAACTGTGCAAAAAAAAATTGATATATAAAATACCACAGATTATACACTAACCACAGTACAAAATTAGTTTTAACTTCACATACGCTATCTAATGGTAAAATTGTTAATCAATATCTAAATTTACAGCTCAGAAAAATTCGTAAATCGTTTCTTTACATAAATATTTTCGTTAAGATTTGCTATTTTAACATTTAAATTTATATTTGTGTTAATAAATTTATTTATATAACTAGCAATATATTGATGTAATAATAAACACATTTGAGCCTGTGTGTGTCTCTCAGTCCTTCGTTGTTGAAGTGGTAGGGACTAATTACAGGTTGGTTATTTCGACTGATATTTATTTACGGTTAAATATAAGCCGGATATCTTTATTGCCACACACCATATATATATATATATATATATATATAACACTAAAAGAAAGCGGCTGAAATAAACAAGATCAATAATTTTAATCACCCAGTGAGCGAAACCGACGACAGTACTGTAAACGTTTCCCGTGATGACTAGGATGATGGGCGAGGCAAACTAAGTATGCAAGGAAGATTCTCCTCTGGCCTGTGAGGGGAAGAAGTCCAGGGCTGGTTGGAGTTCCGTATATTCGGCTGAGGAAGCCTCTGACTTTGAGAGATACGAGTTGTTAGTGAATGTTTCTCGTAAGGAGGAAGAACCTGCAGAACAGTGGTATGTGGAAGGTTTGGAACAGACAAGTGTCCCTTCTCGTAACTCAATATTGCGACGGGTAAACAACCTTCGAACAAGCGGTTCAATATTGAAGAAAAAACCACCGGGTCTCCGACGAACTGCTAGCACTCGGAGAACATCGAACGAGTAAGGGAAGCCATTGTCAGATGCCCACGCCGCTCTATTCAGAGGATTCAGCAGCGCTTCAAATGAGGACAAGTACGGTAAGACGAATTCGTTGCCGTCGTACAGCAGTTAAACGAGCAAAATTTCACACAGCGATTACAATTTTGTCGACAAATGCTTACCGTTTTTGAAGAAAATTAAAATTTGTTATTGTTAATGATTGACGAAACCCATTTTCATCTGAATGGCTTCAACAAACAGAATTGCCGGTATCGGGCAGAAAGAAACCCACATCGGCTTCACAAGAGACCACTTCATAGCCAAAAGGTGACTGTCTGGTGTGCAATAGGAAAGGTCGGTGTTATTGGACCGTATTTTTTTGAAGAAAATGACGGTGCCGTAATTGTAACAGCTGATCGTTACATTGCGATGTTAATTACGTTTTTCATCCCTGAGTTACAAAACCGGGAAATCGATTTTTCAAAATGTGTTATTCCATCAGGATGGAGCTACAGCGAGGGCAACGATGGCTGTTCTCCGTAACTTGTTTCCGGGACCTATCGTTTCCAGATTCGGCGACATTCCTTGACCCCCGACTTGAGAAAGCTTCACCGTGTTGAGCTATCCGATAGCTGACTAAGAAACCTCAGTTGCTTTTTCATTTACAGTTTTCGTAATTTGAGCCATAAAACTTTATTAAAATTTAATTCACACACACACATACAATCACATACATATATTTGTAAAACGTCACAAGATAGTCGAAATATACTAATATATATTTCATTTTTCTCTGATGTAACTTATATACAACATTTTTTATCGATTTGTCCAAGAAGTTTCTATAGTCGATCGGTCTAAGACGTCAGTTAGTGGCGTCCCGTCAAGGCACGGTTCGAGTCCTAGCCGGTAACTTTTTTTTTTAATTGTTTTATTGAATTATTATTAACTATCATTTTTTTACTATCGGAGGTTAATAATTATTAATAAATCAATATATTAAATTAAAAAAAAGGAGATGAAGTTATAGCCAAATAAAATTTTAATTAATGAAATATTTGGATCTTACAAGGGGAGGAAGGTTCGAATCCAACTTCATTTTATATATTTTTTTCAATTTAAATATATTGATTTATTAATAATCTATTCAACAAATAATAATTCAATAAAAACAATAAAATAAAAAATTATTAATAAAATAAAATTTGATGTACTTTTCATTAAAAAAAAAATGTGTATATGTAATTTAATAGGCGTACAAGGAAATCATGTGGTGTCCACATCAAATATTTTAATTAAGTATTTCCAGCTGATTTGTTTCATTTTACAAATATCAGCTGTTATTAACAGAGGAAGTTAATTTTTATTTTGAAAATAATATCTGTTGATATAATTTGTCGTTTCATTGTTAATTATTACCGATATTACAGCTTTGCTATTGTCTGCATTATGAATGGAAAATGCAATAAAATTGATCATGCATCGCGTTTCATTAACACGATTTTTCCATCGTTTCAAATTTGAATGCTTAAAACTCGATAACGAAGGCGTTAACAGAAAAACGGCGTTCACCATTTTTTTTCTTGTAAAATTTTAAACAGAAATAATGTATCGTACGTCAACCTTCCTATTTGAAAAATTAAGTTTGATTCAATATGGCGTTAATGACGTTAAAGAACAATTTAGATTCGGAGTAACAGTACAAGGTGAAAAGATAAAGATGCTACGATTTGCTGATGATATAGTAATTCTAGCCGAGAGTAAAAAGGATTCAGAAGAAACAATGAACGGCATAGATGAAGTCCTACGCAAGAATTATCGCGTGAAAATAAACAAGAACAAAACAAAAGTAATGAAATGTAGTAGAAATAACAAAGATGGACCGCTGAATGTGAAAATAGGAGGAGAAAAGATTATGGAGGTAGAAGAATTTTGTTATTTGGGAAGTACAATTACTAAAGATGGACGAAGCAGGAGCGATATAAAATGCCGAATAGCACAAGCTAAACGAGCCTTCAGTAAGAAATAAAATTTGTTTACATTAAAAATTAATTTAAATGTCAGGAAAAGATTTTTGAAAGTGTATGTTTGGAGTGTCGCTTTATATGGAAGTGAAACTTGGACAATCGGAGTATCTGAGAAGAAAAGATTAGAAGCTTTTGAAATGTGGTGCTATAGGAGAATGTTAAAAATCAGATGGGTGGATAAAGTGAAAAATGAAGAGGTATTGCGGCAAATAGATGAAGAAAGAAGCAATTGGAAAAATATAGTTAAAAGAAGAGACAGACTTATAGGCCACATACTAAGGCATCCTGGAATAGTCGCTTTAATATTGGAAGGACAGGTAGAAGGAAAAAATTGTGTAGGCAGGCCACGTTTGGAGTATGTAAAACAAATTGTTGGGGATGTAGGATGTAGAGGGTATACTGAAATGAAACGACTAGCACTAGATAGTGAATCTTGGAGAGCTGCATCAAACCAGTCAAATGATTGAAGACAAAAAAAAAAAATCAATATGGCGGAAAAAATTAAAAACCCATCATAATGCAATTTTTTTTTAACCTGGGTGAACCCCATTTCTTTCTCCCTCCAAAGACCTCTCAGATATGCAGTATAAAACTGTTTCCGTACTTAAATATCACTCTGTATATAACACTTATATACATTTCAAATGCTTTTTCAAAAAAGCATTAATAAATAAATGTACAGTTCCTGTACAAGATTGATCTTGTACAGGAACTGTAATATTGATCTGAAAATGTGTGCGTGCGCGCGCACACGTTCTTTTTCGAAGTATAATAAATTTACACATTTTTTTAAAGAAGAATTCGGTGATTATATTTCTTCTTCGCTTCCTTCGCCCCAATTTAGCCAATATACTAGCTGCAGAGGCATGCCTATGACACGCCCTCCGCATCTAGACCACCCTGGCGGGTGGCGTTACGAAATTGGATTAAATTGATTACCTCTTGTGTAAAAATATATTTTTTTTTAATGATAATTATTTATATAATGAAAATTAAATAAGAAATTTAATTCTAGAAATTGATACTAACGAATCGGGATTTTGCGCCAGTGTTCGGTACATTCCGGTGACTACCGTCCTAAAATTATTTTTTATGTTAGTGCGTTTAATTTAAGAGTGGTGTTTTAAAATATTTTTTATTTTCCACTTTTCAGTCTCGATAAGTTTATAGTTTACAGCTTCGCTAGCGCACAGGTTTGAGCGTATTTAGCGAAAGATCGGATCGGTACGTTTTACGTCGGATGAGCGCAATTAAAAAAAAAAAGGGCTAGACGAATTAATTTCCGGATAACCAAGATCCGGTCGACCAAGTGTGTACCAGATTCGTTAACAGTTAGCGCTCGACGTACCGATACTTACGCCGTTTGAATCGTAAAAATCGGACGAGCGGTTGCCGAGATATTACGGTGGCACCCCATCGCACCCCCTTCCCGATTTCCGAACGGCGCCCTGGGGGCGCTTGAAAATATTGTCGGGAACCACTCGGAGCGGATGGGGTTGCGTCGAGGGGGTTGAGAAAATTAAAAACATATTACGTCTGGAAATTAATTTATAACAAAATTCATTTTATATTTAGGTATTTTCACTGATATTAATTAACAAATTAATACCTTATTCTGTCTTAGAGAACATAATATTACCAAAAATTTTTTTGTTAACAGAAAAAAAAATATCGGTGCAATAAACAAAAGTTCATTTCTGTAAATTACTATTAAAAAAAAAATTCTGTTAATTTTGGACTACATCGGCAATTCTGATGACGTAATTTGTTTTTATAAAATAATATTTTAATACAGGTAAAGGAAAAAAATAAAATTGTTTTGAAATTAGTTCCTTCTTTTTATTTTAAATTTGTTTTTGTATTTTAAAGTGATTACGTATTGAAAATTACTAAGAAGTTTTGTCAGGAGGGATTCATTAGAACGATAAACAACTGTAATACCATTGACCAATCAGAAACACAGAAACGTAATTAATTTATTTTTCAATTCTTTTCTGTATTGTGTATAGATAGTTGTTTGTCTATAGTTTCAACTGTGTACGGATTTAGATACGTCATGAGGGAGCGCTTGAGTCTCTAGCGACTACACAACTCCGATATGATTGACCAATCAGAGACACAGAACTGTAATTAACTTGTTTTGAACGTCATACGCAGTAAAAGACCGTTGTATCCTTTCAGTTGAGTTGTATCCGTTGCTGTGTTCAAATCGTTCGTTTGGAACTTTGAACAATCTAGTAGAAAAGAAAACCACACAATTTAGGACATTATTTTAAGTGAGGAACATTTATTTTATTGTATGCAACATAGATTTATTATTTTTTTTTTAATATATCGGTTTTAAATTAAACATTTCTTTCTTAATTTACAGCTTAATGAAATTAAAAATTTAACGTGGTTTTCTAAAGCACGTTGTTACAATTTATTTTTGAACTTTTTTACTGTAATTTTTAATTTTTATTTAATATCTATTATAGATAAATAATAATCTTACATTTTACAAAATTTGTTTTATTCAAAAAAAAAAATCAGGAGTTATGTAATCTTTTTTTTGAAATGACATCAACTGACAAAATTTTTATTTTAATTACTGGTGAATTTTATGTAGGAACTGAAATGAATTTTATTCAAGAAAATACTATAAAATGTATTAATATTTTATAGGAATTGCCTAATTTTTATATTACATCTGGATACATTACTTGTATAAATAGTTAAGTGTAATTTATATGTACTGAATAGATAAGTTTTTTCTTGCGCTTGGCTACCTTTAATGTCTACTGAAAATAAGTACAAATACATTAGTACGATGAATATCTTGCAGGAACCATCAAATTTTATTATTTGATGTATCGAATACTTTAATTATTAGGAAATATTTTTTTAGAAACTATATTAAGATAAGTTTGTAGTTTGAATTAAAAAACAATAATGTGCAGTTATGTATCATATTTAAAATACTCTTATCTTTCTTTAGTTTTTTTCAGTTCATAATAATTGTGTTATTTCCCCACTTGAACAATCTTAATCTTCTTTCATACAAAATCATTGAACCAAATCTTATTGGACATCCATACATTTTCACATCTATGTTGTTCAATTTCTTTTTTCTGTAATTCTCTAGAAAATTCTAGAAATAAAAGCCCCAATTATCAATTGTACAAATATTTTCCATTATTGTATAGGTATTCTTCATTTATTTCTTTTTTTTTTTGTCTTCAATCATTTGACTGGTTTGATGCAGCTCTCTAAGATTCCCTATCTAGTGCTAGTCGTTTCATTTCAGTAAACCCTCTACATCCTACATCCCTAACAATTTCTTTTACATATTCCAAATGTTACCTGCCTACAACACAATTTTTTCCTTCTACCTGTACTTCCAGTATTAAAGCGACTATTACAGGATGCCTTAGTATGTGGCCTCTCTTCTTTTAACTATATTTTTCCAAATGCTTCTTTCTTCATCTATTTGCCGCAATACCTCTTCATTTGTCACTTTATCCACCCATCTGATTTTTAACATTCTCCTATAGCACCGCATTTCAAAAGCTTCTAATCTTTTCTTCTCAGATACTCCGATTGTCCAAGTTTCGCTTCCATATAAAGCGACACTCCAAACATACACTTTCAAAAATCTTTTCCTGACATTTAAATTAATTTTTGATGTAAACAAATTATATTACTTACTGAAGGCTTGTTTTGCTTGTGCTATTCGACATTTTATATCGCTCCTGCTTCATCCATCTTTAGTAATTCTACTTCCCAAATAACAAAATTCTTGTACCTCCATAATCTTTTCTCCTCCTATTTTCACATTCAGTGGTCCATCTTTGTTATTTCTATTACATTTTATTACTTTTGTTTTGTTCTTGTTTATTTTCACGCGATAGTTCTTGCGTAGGACTTCATCTATGCTGTTCATTGTTTCTTCTAAATCCTTTTTACTCTCGGCTAGAATTACTGTATCATCAGCAAATCGTAGCATCTTTATCTTTTCACCTTGTACTGTTACTCCGAATCTAAATTGTTCTTTAACATCATTAACTGCTAATTCCATGTAAAGATTAAAAAGTAATGGAGATAGGGAACACCCTTGTCGGACTCCCATTCTTATTACGGCTTCTTTCTTATGTTCTTCAATTGTTACTGTTGCTGTTTGGTTCCTGTACATGTTAGCAATTGTTCTTCTATCTCTGTATTTGAACCCTAATTTTTTTAAAATTAAAAAATTTATTTCTCAAGAGTTTATAATAATAAGAAATTATCTTTTATCTTAATTAAAGATAATTTAAAATTTATTTTTGTTTCCCATATTTCTAAATTTTTCTTGGACGCCAGTTGTAATTAACTGCATTCATTTCTGGGTCTCTTGATTGTAACCTGAAAAAGAAATCTTTTGTAAAGCTTTTTTATTGTGTAATCATCCATTCCTGTTTTACCTAAATTTATTTTAATTTTTTTCAGCTCACTAATAAATAAAAACAGAATATTCAAATCCAATTAATACTTGTTCTAATCCATTTTCATTTGATCCATTACCATTTGTAGTGAATTGCCAACCGGCACTCAAATTTCTGAATACTGTAATAAAATCAAAAAAGTTTAATCGTATTTTTAAATTATTTTCAAGCAGGTGCATATTGTTTATTTATTCTGATTATACAGATGACCAAGTAGAAAGAAAAAATAAGGGCATCATTTTTTTAATTACTCATTTTTCTTCTAAGTGAATTTTATTCTACGCTTTAATATATTTTTTATGTAATTCTTAACTTTGTTAGGTTAGATACTTTAGTGGTTAATGTAATAATGTCATATATCTCTTTTGTCACCACATTCATATAAAAAAGTTAACCAATTATTTCAAATAATTCCTTCATTGAAATCATTTACAATTTTTTACTCTGCTTTTTCTTTCAGTTACAATTATTTTACTGAATTTATGTATAGCCGTTTGTAAAACTTCATACAGGAAGAAAAATACAATCCCAGTTTATATTCATACGTTTAAGAAAATAGTCAAATGACCATATACTGTAAAGGTTCCATTTATTTTCATAATAACAAGTAGTACACTGTAATTTTGTTCTTTATGTGAATTCTCTGTTTTTTAATGTAATGCAAATACAATTTTTCAAAAATATTAATAAGCATTAGTTTCCTAACCTTTTAATTAAATATTTAAATTTAACCTCTTTGGAGAGAGATAAATCTTTTTACGATGTATATTTCATATACAAATTATGTTTGCACGGCTTTGTTGGCTCGTATACAGTAATTTGAATAATATACATAAAATAATTAGGTAGCTTGTAATTGCATGTACTTGTTATGTAGCTAGTAATTTCATGTAGTTTGTAATTGCATGTTCTTTTTATTTATAATAAAAAATTGTTTTACTAACATTGACTAACATTAATTACACTAATTTAAGTTTAGTTGATGGGTATTTTATGTATATCATTCATTCTGCTGTATTTGAGTCGAATATCTAAATTTAAATGTAATATAATTTGATTTTCAAGTATTAAATTAGAACTGTGTCTTCAGAGAGGTTAAATTATAATATAACTGATTTTAAGGAAGAGGGTATATAAACCACTTAAGACTGTTTTAAAAAATAAATAGAAATTTGTGATTTGTTAATTCATAATATTGGCTTTTTTCAATCGTATTAGATCTGTTTATGTAAAACAGTCTCTCGTTTTATTTTTCTTTGTGGATTCACCTTTATTTTTATAATTATATGAAGTAATTTCTTAAATAAATAATCATATTTAACAATAAAATCAAATCCAAAATGTCCCTTTAATTATCTATATATATAAATAAATTTAAAGATACAACACGCCATCAGATTTTTTTAGCTTTCATTTAAAAACATCTTCTACCTTGCCCTAAGTATTCTAAAAGCGTCTAACATTACATAAATCTATTTTTGACACTGTCACACAGTATTTGAACATATAAAAAAGGTCTTCTGCCCTGAAACATCAAGGAACTATTACAGTATGTCGGTCAGGAATCATTTTAGTTCTATTTAAAAGGCCCATCACTATTACACCTTTGATAACTTTTACAGGAATATTAAACCTAAAAATACACTAAAACCCCCTGGGTTTAGTGGTCTAGAGTATATGCCATATCTTGCCCGGTGGTTATCCACTGAAATTATTAGTTTATTTCTATAAATGTATATTTTTTATAAACCATTTTTCCAAACCGTGTAAAACTGAAATCGAGCACCTTCTCTTTTCTTATACAAGATTCGAATTTGTGATTTAATCGGTACCTGTCACCTGCTATTAATCATTCTGCATCCCCCGCTGTTCACATATAGAATTCCTTTGTACCTATATTACATATCGTTGATCAAAAAAGACCTCCTTATGGATTACTTAATAATAAGATTTAATTTTTTTCTATAATCCTACAGATAAAGGTAACTTCAATATTACATTTAGTATTTGCATTATTTATTACCCCCTTTTCACTTGCATTGTTATCAATCGTAACTTGATTCCATTTGCTATTCATTAGCAACTTTACCTTTTTTTCAATAATATAAATTATAGACTTTTTTTTAATTCCAACCAGGATTGGCCATATTATGCTGTGAAAATGCATTCTTAAGAGAATCTTAAATGGGGTAATTAAGAAGTCTGGATGGTAATGCATACATCTGCACAAGTGCAAAAGGGAAAAAAAGAAATATGGAAAATACAAGTAAATTTATTATGATTAAAAACTCTCTGAGTAACTGATTTCTTTGAAAAATCTTCTATTTTTAATATTGAAAATAATAGAAAAATACCGTAAGTTATATTTCATCAAATCAATAATATATTTCTGTTGAAATTTTAAAACAAAAATCTTCTGGTTAATTCATATATTTCCCTAGTTCAATCTTCTAATTTGGTTTCATTTTTAGAAATACAGTTTCAAATTATGTAATTGTAAAAATATACATAAATATATTTCTGTTGAAATTTTAAAACAAAAATCTTCTGGTTAATTCATATATTTCCCTAGTTCAATCTTCTAATTCGGTTTCATTTTTAGAAATACAGTTTCAAATTATGTAATTGTAAAAATATACATAAATATATTTCTGTTGAAATTTAAAAAAAAAAATCTTCTGGTTAATTCATATATTTCCCTAGTTCAATCTTCTAATTCGGTTTCATTTTTAGAAATACAGTTTCAAATTATGTAATAGTAAAAATATACAGATAGCAAATTTGCAGATATACTTTGGCACAGTTCAGGGTGTATTATTTTAGATTGTTACTCAACAGCTAGGAAATCTGATATGCTCTGACACAGTTCCGGGTGTATTATTCAGATCTTACCTTATCAGGTACCTAATATGATACACAATTATTTTTAATTATAATTCTTGATTACATCCTGATATTGTAAATATCTATGTTGTATGCAATGAATAGTTTTCGCAAGTGCCGGGTGCATAAATCATTCGTGCCGCGTCAACTGCGTCGCTACCTCATTTCATCATCCCGATATCGTTCATCGGGTTTCGGTCGGGGGGTGCTGTGTATATAAATGTGTCTATATATTGGGGGGGGGGGGGGTTGATATATATGTTTCTTTGTCTTTTCAGCTCAACACTTCACTATCAGTGGCTGAACCCTCCTTTTATAACTCAATTTAAATTCATAATAAAATTAAATTTTATAATTTAAATTTATATTTTAATTTTAAATGTAATCGCATAAAAATTCCTTTTTTTATTTTAAATTGCTTTATAAAATTTTATTTTAAATATTAATGAGTGGTTTTTTAAAATTACCTTTTTTGTAAATTATTTAAATTTTGTTCAATACATTGACAAAATTAATCATTTAAATAAGTTCAAGAAATTAAAAAAATACGTAAATATATAGAGAGAATTTCTTAATTAAATGCAGCTTTTAAATCTGGTTCATGTAGGATATAATATATGATTATTTTTA
Organism: Lycorma delicatula; assembly: GCF_047948215.1. Classification (NCBI taxonomy): domain Eukaryota; kingdom Metazoa; phylum Arthropoda; class Insecta; order Hemiptera; family Fulgoridae; genus Lycorma; species Lycorma delicatula. The sequence continues at coordinate 191,528,131 of NC_134458.1, read as the reverse complement.
ATTTTTTTTTTTATTTGATATATATTACATAAGCTTTTTCTTAAATTTTTTTGTAGGTGTTAATCAAATTGAAGGTTAGAGCATATTTATATCTAATTACAGTTTTATGAATTTTTTATTTTTTATTTTATTTGAAATATTTTAAATTTTGAATATCCCTTTGCTTTCCCCAATCTGCATTCAGCCAATCTGCATTCAGCCAACCTGCTTCAGAGAAGATGCATGCTTGCATGTTAGTTTAATTTTTTCAAACCAGAGTCAGCTGATTTTAGAGGTGCCATAATAAATTATTTCACTTTATTTGCATATTTTTTTATTAAAAAAATTAACTTAGTTGCAAAAATTACCATTTTTTTGTGGTAAAAACCTAAGTAGAATGATTATTTGAAAAAAATCCATCTAGCATAACAGTAATCCAAATTACTTCAAAATTTAATAATTTTTATATGTAATATATTTGCCTTGCATATTAAAAAGGTGTGTACTGATTCTGGTTTTTAGTGTGTAATTATTTTATTTTTCACATATTTTGAAATTATGGGGTAAATAAAGTGATTAGTGTAAATAAAGTGCGATCAACATCAAAGTGTGAAATTAACGTTATCTTCCTCACTACAAAAATTTACAAACTATAAATAAAAATGAGACTAGAAATAATACAGATTACCAGATTACATTCCACATCTCCAATAAATTTCTCATCAACTCTTCACTTCATGCTGCATCCTATTTCTTCAGACTACCAGATCGACCGATTCTTTCAGCTGCTCGATGGATTTGATCTTTGGATTAGCCTTGGCGATAAATGTATAGCTGTGTTGCCAAATGGTAAAATATTAAGGTACTACTAATTCTTTACTACACCATATAATTTCATGATAATACTAGTATTAGTTAAGACTCCATCCGTTTATGTAATGTTTAGCTTCAGTTAGAGCAACCAAGTAATGGAGATACTCACTCTGTGAATTCAACCAGCCACTATCACTTACCTTGTACCAGGGGCCAAGGTCAGGGCATTAGCCCACTGTGGCTAGTCTAGTGGTTAACTCGTCATTGAAAGTCAAATTATTTCAAAGTCAAGAGTTCTAAGGTTCAAATCCTAGTAAAGACTTTTAAATGGATTTGAATACTAGATTGTGGATATTAGTGTTCTTTCACGGTAGGGTTTCAATTAACCACACATTTCAGGAATAGTCGATGCGAGACTGAACAAAACTACACTTAATTTGCATTCATACATATCATTTTCTGAAGTAATACCTTATGGTGGTTCCAGAGGCTAAACAGAAAAAGAGAGGGTCAGGCCATTAGTTTAGACTCCAGTTTATATCATTGATAGGTAACTTTCTCTTTTGATACTGTAGTTACTTTTATTTCTAAATTTAAAAGAAATTTAGGTAGAGCTGTCATTAAATGTCATACGAAACACAGAAATTTTGTGTGGCAAATTACAACATAAATGCAATAAAGGAAACAACAGTATATTTAAGAAAAGAAACTTAATAGCGTTACATATCAAGAAATGCCAGTATCTGGTCAATGCCTAATTTGTCTCTGATAAATATTTTATTTGAAATATAAACCACCAAAACACAGTAATTAGATAAGTTAAACTTGCCATATTAATTTCCACAGACTGTTTTTTGTAGTACCTTGTATTTCCAGTATGTATTAAATTCTATTTTTATTACATTAAATTTTCATTAAATGAAAATTTAATGAAACCATGCTTGCACCTCTTTGTCAAAATTTGTAGAATATACTTATAAAGTAGATGGCACATAAATATTTAATTAATTTTAAATACCAGAGCAATCAAAGCAAGTGGAAACCTATATAAAATTGTAAAAAATAATAAGAAAATAAATGATGCATTTCATTCTATAAAAATATTAAGTATGATTTAAAAAAAAAATAATATAAAAATTAGTAAAAGGATCAGGTGGTATACCGATATCCTGTATCGAATTTTGTTACCATTCAACATTATTCTTAGCTGAAAATTTTAGCTCGGCCAAGTAGGTTCATATAACACAAATTCCTGGATGCGATATAGATTTGTTACCATCTACATCAGTGAACCTTAATTCAGAATAATGTTTTTGCATCTGTTCTTGGTAATGCACTCTAATCTTGTACGAGAGGAATCCTTGCTACCTTAAAAGGGGCTTAGAATTTTTTTGAGCAAGTTGTCTTGTTTAGCAATATTCTGTGGATTATTCCTTTCTAACCTTCTAACTTCCACTTTTTTCCTTTATTTTCTTTTACCTTGATCTATTAAAAGGGTGTTTTTCAATGATTTTTCAATGGATATCTAACGATGCGGGGTCTGTAAAAAATTCAGTGTTCTTTGTATCTATCTAGTCTGGAGGAGGGTATAGCTTTTCTTGTGTACTTACCTAGCTAGCCATTCTATTTCTGTAAAAAAATGTCTATATAAATCCTTCTACCTCAGGTTAAATATTTAAGGAGTAAAAATGGTCCACCTAATCATTCCTAATAAATATTTTTGTTAGAAAAAGTTCAATGATATCATACATGAAATGAATTTAATAATTAAAACAAAACTATATTAATTTCACAACCGCTAATTGAATTTGTCTTATTTTCTTTTGTTTCAGGTAACTCAACGGTTCATTTAATATTCTAAGGGAGAACTGCCATGTAAGTGGCCCTCCTTACATTGTGGTATTCCCTTTTATTGTAAGATAATTTTCTACTAAAGGTACTTACTTTTGTTATTATTGTTTAATATTATAAATTTTCATGTTAAAAATAAGTTGTGTAGTTTTTAAGTTGATAGTATAATATTCTTATAAAATCGCGGTAGGTGCCTAGTCCCAATAGGGTCCCCTGATAGGAACTTTCCTTTAGGGAATTTTTTATGTCTATTTTTGTGTATGTTTCTATTTCAGGTTCAACATAAATTTTACATTAAAATTACTTAGATAAGGAGTGTAAATTAAGTTTTATGAAAATAGATATAAATCTTGTATATGCTGTGTATGTTTTTTCAGGTACAACATAGATTTTATTTTATTATTAGTTAGTTAAGTCGCATCCGCGATCCCAATGACTAGTCCTAGTAGGATCCCCTGATAGGAACTTTCCTTTAGGGAATTTTTTATGTCTATTTTTGTGTATGTTTCTATTTCAGGTTCAACATAAATTTTACATTAAAATTACTTAGATAAGCAGTGTAAATTAAGTTTATGAAAATAGATTTAAATTTTGTATATGCTGTGTATTTTTTTTTTCAGGTACAACGTAGATATTATTCTATTATTAGTTAGTTAAGTGGCGTCCGCGATCCCAATCCCTAATAGGGTCCTCCTCCCTAAGGGGGAGGTTTTTTAGTCGGTGAGAGTCCGACACTACCGTCTGTTGCGGGCGCAGACGGTGGCTGATAAAGCTTTTTCCTCCTCCTACGCAAAACAAAAAAAAAAAAAAAAAAAAATTAACAGTTCATATTAAGTGCATTACTAATCTTTTTGCCAAGTGATTTTGAGTTGTAGGTGCTGTACTGGGAGTACTTTTAAATTCATGGAAGCTGTGACAAAAAAAAATGGTTACTGATTCTCAAATATAATATTGAAAGCGGAAAATGGTTATGGAAGATAAAGAAAATTTTAGTTAAAGTGACTATCAACCGTAGTTTCAAATCTGGATTGAATAAAACGTAAGTACTGTAAATGTCTTAATAGAATTTTTAAACCGCAGCAAAAAAAACACATCTAGAATTAGCATGGTGATTTTAACAAATATTGGGTGCTGAATTCAAAACTTATAAAATTTTGTGTAATACATTGCATTTTTAGATACATACGATTTATTTACCAATAAATGGATAATCAGTGTCATACCAATATTTGAAAAAAGTTATTATTTTTGTGTATTCATTTATAATTTTTTTAAATCGGCTAAGTTTTTGTTATTCAAATACAGATGAATTGAAATATATTCAATAGAGTTTTTAAACGATTAAATCATTGGAACTAAATTTTAAAAATAAGTTTACAAATATTTTCTCGCTTATACGATGTTTTATCAGTTTCTCTAAATAAAAACCAACAACAGTCGTCAATCATTCTAGCGTCCCATCTTTCTTTGTAGTGATTCTGACGGAAACGGTCTACCTGCTCATCACTGACAGAGCACAAATTTTCAGGAAAAAAGTCTAGGTGAGACTGTAGGAAATGAATTTTTAATGACATCCTACGTACTAAATATTTGTAGTTTTTTAACAGCTTATTAACCATAAACATAGTTTTCATCTTTTCTGTTTCCTAAAAAACACCAACAATGTCTCTGAAGGACTTCCATGCAGCTAATGCATGATAAATAACAGGGCTCGTAGTTTCCTGTTGAACCGTTCAGTTACTGAGCACGATATAAAAATAACATGAGGCACCCAGATTTTATCTTGATCCCTGAGTGTGCAATCAAAATTAACAGGCAGTTTTTATCGATTCAGAAATAAGTTTTTCTTTGAAATTTATGCGTACATTTACCTCTAATGTAAAAATAATTATCTGGATGATTTAAGCATCCACCAACTTTTTAGAGGCCATGTAGCAAATAAAAATGAGAAAAAAATCTCTTCAGTATTATAAAGAATTTATGAAAATATAGCAAAACACTAATAACTGTGTGAACACAACATAGACAATTGAAGTTGAAATTTTAAGCTCTGTAGTAGGCAACAACAGATGTCTGTATGATATACATATCTACTTCCATGATACAATGCACACATACTTTATTTATTTTTTCTTTATTAAGCATGTGTGCGTACTGTTTAAAAGTAAAAATACAGAAATTATTGTAATAAGTAGTTGATCAAAATGAATTTATTATAAAAAAAACATTACAAATTTATGATTTATGTAAAACCTTTACATAGTAACACAATTTCAATGGCATATTGGAGATCAGCACCCAAATTATAGTGAGGAAAGTTGTGTAACATGTTAGATACAAATTTTGCGTCTACAGTGTTATTTCAATGTTTGACAATATGTTTAAATTTAAACAATGTTTTATTTAAATTTAATTATTTAAAACAAATAATTTTTATTAACTATTTTACATCTGCAATGATATTAGATTATACGAATTAATTACATTTTTAATAAATAGAAGCAAAGTATATAATGCGCTAACGTCAATCTGCTATGCGTAATCTAATTATATGTTCATTCATTTAATACTGGTAAAAGAGTAGTCGATGAAACACATGATGTTACTGTTCCCAACTGTGAGGTACATTTCACGAATAATTTTCTTTGACCTAGCAGAAGTTTTATCTTCAGTTATTGAATTACATAATCTGTCACAATCACAATGTAGTGATGCATATAAAGAACAAAAGAGGTAAGAGGTACAATTGCTTTCTATTTCATTAAGAATAATGATTTTCATACACGACCAGTTCTAATGGTGAACGGAGTGAAGGTGTTGCTTGTAGAGCTGAAAGATTTTCTGCGTTTTAGTGGGCTTGGCCTACTCTGTGAAGAAGATGATAGGCAATTGTTTCAGTCATCACTTTCCTTACTAAGCTCAACATGAAATGCTTTTTTCTTGAGAATGCCGATGCTATTTTGTGGGACATGCATCTCGTATCTTGTCGCATTCAATCATTTACGGCAAATGACGTATAAAAATGATTGTAATTATTTTATTGATTTATTTTTTCAAAGTACAATTTCTTCCTAAGTAACTAGAAATAAAAAAAAAATTATCATAACAGCTCCAGTTCCTCTATCGTTTTTTAAAATAAATATTTAAATATCAATCGGGTTTAAGATAATTCTTGATTACAAATCAATGTTCAGCTGTTCTTCATGATTTTCTGGCACCATGACTATGTCACTCATAATATTAGTATAAACATGAGATTATAATCTACAGATTTTAGTTTAACTGTAAGTTTGCTCACAAAAAATGAATTGCAAATCACATCTCACAGTTGGAAACAGCAATATCATCATGTCTTTCATCAATTGCTCCTTTACCAGCACTAAATAGAATGAAGAAGTGGTTGAACAAGTCATTACATTGTAAATTCCTGATCTGTGACTTCTGTGCTATACAAGTGATACCATATAAAGTTATTTCTTTAGATATATGATGGCACTATACAACCAGTCAATGTGATGAACAAAGTGAAAGGACCAATTTCAGGGCTGAATATCAGCGATATTTTAGTCAGCTTCATGCTGGTATGCAATAATTTTTGTGGGAAAGGCATCAGGAAAACCATTAAAATATCCATTTTCCTCAGAAAGCCTAACTATTGATGTTCAGTTTTTATTAAGATTGGCTCAGCGTTTTTTTTTGGAAATAGATATGTGTCATGTCAGGTTGTCTGTTGAGTTATGACTCCTTCAGAGACATAAAAATATTAATTATTGTGAACTAGATTCCTTGATTGGAATCCCTTATTCCTCAAATAGATTCCATGGATATCGATTACATCTTTGAGCTTTGTCTTTGATAAAATTCTGGATTTATCTCTTAGGCTGAGGCAATTTCTTAATGGCCCCTTAACAGAGTGATAACTGTCTGCTTATGTGACTTATATCGCAGGCAAATTATTATATTAAAAAGCACAGCAGACTAAACTTAGATGTCATGATGAATTAATTTACACTTATTATAATTTAATTCACCAAATTTCTTCATTATCAAAAAGGATCCTGAAAATACTCTGTTAACACAAAAGAGAACAATTCCTATCAGCTATTATATTATTATATATCTCATAAGTGATTCACAGTAAAGCTTTAATTACAATTGTCAAAACAAACAAAAATTTTCTGTCTTGTATTCACAAATAATTCTATTGTTTATCCTTTGTAAAATGGAATAACAGCAAAAAAAAAAAAAAAAAAATGAATGAAAAATTAATGGATTTTTAGAGTAGTATTAACAAAAAAATCATTAATATTAAAATGAAATATATATAAAGTTACTACTCACAGTTTTTTTTTTTGTTTAAACCATATATAAATGGATTTATTATTATTATTAGTCCATGTTTAAACTGTTCGTAACAGGTACATCTCTGAAATTATTTTGTTGTTGATAATTACCGTATTAACTTTCAAACAATAATCTCCATAATAAAAAAAAATATTAATTTATTATAGTAGCCATTATCAGTAAACATGTTTCATATGACTTATACAAGAATTTTTTATTTGACAAATACATAATTTTATTAAATCTGAAACAAAAAAAAAAAAAAAATAAATATAAGAAACATACAAATAAACGCCCAAAAGAATTTATCTTGATAGAATTAGATAAAGCATCAATCCAGAAATAAAACTACCACAAGTTAAATTTGATAATACTTTTCTTTATTCTGTTCAGCCTCTGGGAATTACAGTTTAGGTATTACTTCAAAGGATGAATGAGGATGATATGTATGAATGTAAATGAAGTGTCTTGTACAGCTTCAGGTTGACCATTCTTGAGATGTGTGGTTAATTGAAATCCAACCACCACAGAACACCAGTATCCACGATATAGTATTCAAATCCGTATAAAAGTAACTGCCTTTACTAGAATTTTAACCTCAGAACTATTGACTTTGAAATCAGCTGATTTTCAATGACAAGTTCATCACTAGACCAATCCAGTGGGTTGAAATTTGATAATATAAAATTAAAACTTCTTATTTAATAGAAGAATTAACACATTGTTTTTTAAAGAAAATAATATATGACAAAACAAGCACTGAGGCCTTATAAATAAAAAATAAATTAACTCTTCCATTCAAAATATTTTAATTTTAACTAACTCTGCAGTCTCTTAACGCCAAATTATTACATTTTAATCTAAGTATTAAACATCCTTTCAGATGCCACAATAAACTAATATATATTTCTTTCAGTTGGGATGTCAGTTCTTTTAAATTATTAGGTAATTTGATTTTTTTTTTTGTTTCTTCAAAGATGGCATTGTTTATTAATTTATGTGGATCATAAGCTCTTTTGTTTTTAGGTTGGGATTGCTATCTAATATATATATATATATATATATATATATATACATATATATATATATATATACATATATTTTTAAACAATATATATTAATAAACAATGCCATCTTTGAAGAAACAAAAAAAAAATCAAATTACCTAATAATTTAAAAGAACTGACATCCCAACTGAAAGAAATAGCTGAAGAACTAGCCCCTACAAACCCAAGAAAAAAACACCAATGGTGGAATGAAGAATGTGAAAGCATTCAAAGATCGACACCGGGCTTGGATCAACCACCAAACCCAGAAAACTGAAGAATCTAACCGTGAATTCACCAAACAAAGGAAAATAACTCAGAAAATTATAAGAGGAACCAAACGACAAGCCCAAATAACTTGATTCAGCAAATAGAAGAAAGTTCCAAGAAAACTAACTCCCGAGACTATTATAAAATTTTTGGTCAGGCTCTTCAAAGATATGAACCACCCACCCTTATGCTGAGAGTAAAAAAGGAAATATGGCCCACACCAATAAAGAAAATGCTGAAATTTTGGCAGAAACCTTCAATAGACTCCTCAACTGTGACGACTCCCCAGAGCTTTTTGAGATTGACACTGAAACTCCAGTTAAAACTTCACCGGTAAATATCAACCCGCCAACAATTCAAGAAGTTCTCGCAGCCTTAAATGAAATAAAAAACTACAAAGCAAGCGGAAAAGACCAGCTTTTCGCAGAACTCTGGAAACATTCATCAGTTTATTCAGTCAAAACTTCCCTACATCTATGCCTCGTGAAAATATGGAACGAAGAAAAACTTCCAGAACACTGGACCACAGCCCTCATTCATCCATTACATAAAAAAGGGGATAAAACTAATCCAGAAAACTACAGAGGCATATCTCTCCTGGATTGCACATACAAAATCCTGTCGAGAATCATATACAACCGATGCAAAGACCAACTTGAACTGGAACTTGGGGAATACCAAGGGGGATTTAGGCCATGGAGAGATTGCCCGGAGCAAATAATATCCCTAAAACTTATGATGGACTTATATAAAAGACGGAAAAAACAACTAATAATCACCTTCGTCGACTTTAAAAGAGCCTATGATTGTATACACCGACCATCCATGCTGAATATTCTGAGAAACCTGGGCCTTCACCCTAAACTCGTAAACATGATAAAATTAACTTTAACCAATACCCAGTCCAGAGTGAAATTCAGAGGTGAACTCTCTCAACCCTTCTACATAAAAACTGGATTGAGGCAAGGAGACGGCCTCTCACCACTCCTTTTTAACTGTGCCCTCGAATTTGTCATGAGAAAATGGTATGAAATAAATCCCAAAAATATAAAAATGGGTACTAAGAAAAACTCCATCGCACTAAATCGCCTGGGATTTGAAGATGACCTCGCTCTTTTAGCAAATAATATTCAAGAAGCCAAAACACAAATCATGAGCCTTCAAAACCTAGCACCAAATATAGGGCTTCATATCTCTTTCGAAAAAACTGAACTAATGGCCATAGATCCTCTGGTAATAGAGCACATTACGGTAAACAATCAGAAAATTAAATTAGTAAAACAATTTAAATATCTAGGGGAAATAATAACTTATAATTTAAATGAAAAAGTGACATGGCAAAACAGGACAAATAAAATGATTAAATCCCAAAAATTAACTCTGTCAACATATAACAAAAAATGCCTTTCTGCTAAAACAAAACTTAAACATTATAAAACTGTAGTACAGGCAGTAGTCACCTACGGAAGCGAGACCCTTTTCAAAATCACTCAGAAAAACCGAATTGAAAAAATTCTGAAAATAGAGAGGAGAATTGTCAGAACGTGTATCAATAAAAAACACCAAAAAGAAGGCCAATGGTGGATTGTGCCAAATGAGGTGGTGTATCGAGAAATAGAGCCTGTTACTGATACTATGCGGAAAAAAATAATCTCTTTCTTCGGTCATCTTATAAGGACAACGGAAACATGACTGTCAAGAAATATCATTGAAAAGCTTTGGTTCCAAAAGCTAGAAGTAGGATGGATCAAAGAAATTAGAGAAGATATGAAAGAATTGGGAATTTCCCTGACTGACCTACAGAATAAAACTGGAAAAATTACAAAGCTAAAAGACAAAAGCATTAGATTTAAACAAAAGACAGACAAACGACAAAATACAACGAAGAGGGTGTTTACGGATGAAGAAGAGAAAGCAAGATCTAAACGGATGAAGAAATACTGGGCAGCTCAGAAGAGTAAAATAACACGCTTTTCTCAGAAAAGATCCAACTAAAATTGACTTAAGTGGTCCCATGTTGGCCGTAAAAGCATAATAATAATAATAATAATAATAATAATAATAATAATTAGATAGCAAATGCACGTTGCGCACCACTCCAAGGATCCATGACAACTAAATGGTAGGTTAGGTTAGAGAGGCTGGCGCCATTTATCAAGTGGTACCAATCGCCTACCAACACAACTTTCAAAATATTTTCTTTGAATCGCTCTGTATTTAAATTAAAAAAAAGGAGATGAAGTCTAAGATCCAAATATTTCATTAATGAAAATTTTATTTTCTATAATTGTGGAACCAATGAAAATAAGTACCACTTATATCATTGAGAAGCTCTCAATGAGGATTTATTATTGCGGTTGAGAAAAAGCCCAAAATCCAAATTTATTTGGATTTTGGACTTTTTTTGTATACTTTTGGTCCAGTCAATTGCAGTGAATAGGGGAGTTGCACAACTAGATGTTACAACAGTCCTAAATACAAAATTTCAACATTGGTATGGTTAATCGTTTTCAAGTTATGGGAGATACATATGTACAAACGTCATGCCAAAACTAGTCAAAATGGATATTTCCCTTGAAATCTGAAAAGCGAAATATTTTGTGATCAAAGTACTTTCTTGTACGCTGTACAAAGAAGTAAAAATGTATATTTCTCTGAGGAAGTGTGCAAAAATTATTACTCTAAAGATCACATTTCTATGGGAGTGAAAGATATCACTTCTGCAGTTGGTGTGGAAAATGAAGTATATAAAGAATTCTGACACCATTCAAAGAATTTGGATCATCATTTCCAAAAAGGGTAGGAAAATGCAGGCGCAAACAGTCTCCAAGAACTTATAAAATTCTAGTAAGAAATAGTGAATTTAATCCAAGGAAAACAAGCTCAAATCTTAGAAGAGATTTATTGGCAACTGGTTTTGATGTTAGTAGTTCAACTGTACGCTGTAGACTTCTGGAAGCCAGCCAGAAGGCAAGTAGACCAATGAAAAAAATAATTTTTAACTTCTAGGATGGAGAAAATAATGAACTTATGACGACCGGAAGAAGTTATTTTTTAGTGATGAACTTAATTATTTGTGCAAGGTTACAAAGCAAATGTCATGAGCTGAGGTAACAGTGAAACTTTGAGTACATCCAACAAACTGTAAAACACCATATCAAACAGATATTTTGGGATATTTTTGTAACAAATGAAAGTAGAAGTTTAGTTCCTGTTCAAGGTATAATGAATTCAACCAAGTACATAGAAATATTATGAAGTAGAATTGTTCCATTTATGCAAACGTTTGACAGGACATTTCAACATGACTTAGCGCCTTATCATAATTCAAAATCGGTCAAGACTTTCTTGCTGTAAAATCAAATTAATGCCCTTGATCAGCCTGGAAATTCATCAGATTTAAATCCTATTGAGAACATGTGGAATATTTTAAAGAGATGTTTAGGTAAGATGGACTGACAAAAGAACGCATAATAACGAATGCTATAAAAGTGTGGTTTCACGATGATGATGTCAAGAATATGTACACTAATCTAATGGAGTTGATTTTAAAATGTCTTCAAGAGATCATTTCTGCTAAAGGAGTACATACTTCATACTAATACACGTATTTATCAGTGCATATAAAGGCATAGAATGAATAAAAGCTTTTTTTTTTTTTGAAAAAGAGTATATTTTTACCTTCTCCCAATTAATTTTCACAGTACTTTGGTACTGAGACATCACATTTCTAATTTCAAGCATAAGAGAGATAAGGATATACATGGAAGAAAGCCAGTGTACTATACATTGATCTCTAAACAGAATTTAATCACTAGTTTTGAAAATCAGGAACGCATTATTATCATCACCATCATCGCTGCCAAATAAAGATTATAAGTATAAAAAAGATTAGAAAATAATAGGGATTGAAACATCCTTGTCGGACTCTCTTTTATTACAGCTTCTTTCTTATGTTCAATTATTATTGTTGCGGTTTGGTTCCTATAAATATTAGTGATTGTTCTTCCATCTCTATGCTTGAACCCTAAATTTTTAAAAATGTTGAACATTTTATTCCAGTCTATGTTATCAAATGCCTTTTCTAAGTATATAAAATCTATACATGTTATTTACTATCATTTGACACAACTTATAATGATTTTATCTAGTAATATATTCTGTAGCTTCAAAAGAAAACAGGTGTTCATTAATAACAGTGAACAAGAAATTTCATAAACACAATGTAATAAACAAGAATCGATGAGAAACATTCAGCGTAATACTGATTCCAACATACACAACCTACTTAAAAATAGAAGACTGAACATTTCTAATAGTATAGTAATTTGTTGGAATAAAATACTTAATTTCTAAAATACTTTTAAATAAATATTTAGTACTGTTTAATATTTTTTTACAATCATCCCTCATAAGATTTATGATGATTGTGTTTTGCCTTGAAATATTTTAGTAAAAAAACATAGTTCTAATACATTTATTAGCACATCCTAAAATATCTTTTAGGATGATTTTGGTATTATATTGTTTTACTTCATTTCATAGGCTATGACTATTGCACAAATCTGCTGTATAGTAACTGTGCACCACAATTGCTGTACTACAATTATTAAAGAGGCGATAAAAAATTTTGTTATAATCATTCCCTTTATATGATTTGTTACTTAAAGTCATCACCTACTACATAGTCCGAATCTCGCTTGGTGAATTGAAAGAAGCGGTGAAGAAGTCACCAAAGAGACTGCTGGCAAAGAAAAATGATGATGATAACTTAAAGCTAGTGAATTTTCCACAGAAAGTTCAGTTAAAATATTTTCGTATTAAAAACTGTTATAGTTAAATGATTTTTAATGTTAGGGTAGTTTTTTTGTATTAAACTCGTTGGTAATAACCTTAAAACTATTTCGAGACTAACGTTTTTGAGTTACTGGTTAAGAAATGTTACATAGTCAATTGTTAAAATAAAAGTAGTTTTGATCCAAGGTTTAAAAAGTGTTTTCTCATGTAGCCTATAATTTCACATACTGTTTACTATGCTCATGCTCCATGGCGCGATTGGTAGCGTAACATCGCGGTCAGGCATGGAATTTTTACACGCCACAAAATTACTGTTTCTTCTCATCATATGAAAAAATATGGGGGTCCTGGAGGCTATAAAAAACCTGATTTCAGAATGCATAGCTTGTATTCAATAAAAGAAATTATAGCGAAAACAAAGTCGTTGAATGTATTTAGCAGTTTGGTAATGTTTCCTGCGGGATATTTATTATAAATCTGTTTCATTTGTAGTATTTAATTTCTTTTAAAAAGTATTTTATTATTTAGCATGCTTCAGTAATTTTTTAAGTTAGTTCTAGCGTGTTGGTATTATTCTGAGTCGATGAATGTTTGTAATGTGAGGTTACGTTGCTTACGGTCTAAGCGGTTGGATACTTTGTCTTTTTACGATTATTTTTGTTGGTTTTTTTCTGAAAATAATATTGATCGTTGTAAGTACTTCTGCTTTTTACTTACTGTATTCTAAACTAAGTTTTATAATTGTAGCATTGCTACATTTTTATCTTGTAAGTTTCACTTTCAGGGGCTAGTTCAAAGTTTTTATTTTGCAGTTACAAAGTAGTCTAAATTCAGTGCTCTTATGTGAAAATAAAATTTTTCTTAATAAATTTCTTAATATTTTTTTGTCGTGGTTTAACATTGTCAACCAGAACTTGCGATTATATATCAGTACAACACGTAAAATATGTTTCCTATCTTTACTTTATGTGTCAAATGTTAGATTATGTTTCGTTTTTAGTAAGTGCAATTTATCATACATCAGTGACCTGTAGATTAATTACAGGTCTATTTGGATGCTATCAAAGTAAGTCAGTCGTAATTCGGTGCTAGATATTGAGAAAAACTGTTCTAGGTCTCGTCACCAGGAAATCTGGTTCTAGGTTTGAAAAGTGTAGTATAACATTTTCCCCCCATATCTGAAATACGGTTATTCACTCTCCATTTATTTTCCTCCCGAAATATGGGAAAAATATTTTTGAAATTCATAGACAGTGACTTTACATTTAAAAAAATTTTTAAACAGTTTATGTTGTCGTAAAATACCAAAACGTTGAAACAAATGCAATTCAAACTTATTCACAGGAAGATCAGTAATGATTCTTTATAGTAGTTACAATAACGGTACAGCACTGCTCAGATAACTATGATGTACCAATGTCATTTAAAAAATTAATCTCAAACAGCATGTGCAGTACAATATTATATAATCAGATAAGTATAAACATGCTTGCTAAATTGTAGTGTAATAATTATAATTGAGTACTTACTTATGTATTAGCCCGTCGACCAGTAAATTTCAAAGTTTTGGGTCATCTGATGTAACCATTATATTACCATTTTCATAACCATTTATATTTATTTATTTTATAAACATAATTTAATCAATCTTAACCTACACTTGCTTCACTCGCTAACCTTGACTAATTAATACAGTAATGTTTTGAGTATTTAAATAATAAATTCAGTAATTATAACAGTCATTTAAATAATTAAAACATTCTGTTAAGTAGTCGAGTTAAGCGAGTTCAGATTAAGTTTGGTAATTTATGTCTATCATTTTTAGCCGCAAACTTTTGGGTTATCGTTAATATTCTTATATTGGTAATTGCTATATGCTTGCTAAACTTTCACAGTAATGTTTTGAGTATTTATAAAAAATAAATTATTGCAATTCAATTATTTATTATTTAAATAATCAATACATTACTGTTAATTATTCAAGGTTAGCAAACATTGGTTAAGTTTGATTAATTTATATCTATAATGATTAACAATAATGCTTATATTTTTATATGTAAAATATGTTAATGATCCCGAACTTTGAAGTATTTTCAAAGTTACAGGATCATTATGGTTGTGGTCAACGGGCTAGTACATAAATACCTATAATTGCACCAACCTTTTGGGGGAGGGGGACTACTACCTTTAACTTAGATAGGGATAAATGTGAATTAGAGTTACAGATTTTATTAATACAGTTTTTATACGTGCAGGAATAAATGTAATGTAAATTGTGGTTAAATTAGGTTCAACTGCCCAGTGGTTGTGGGAGGAATAATAGAGGATGACAATGATTTTTGTCATAATATAACTTGATTTAAAAATATATATGTTGTGTATTACATTTTATATATGAAGGGTATAGGGGTAAAAGAAGGAATGTCATTTTTTATATTTTCTAAGGAAAAAAAAATTCTTTTGGTTATAGTAAAGTATTTTCTTGACTTGTCTTTTTAAAGAAATATTATATATTATAAAGAAGATCCCTGTACAAGTTTATACGAGATCTGGTGGAATGGTATGCCTTGAGTTCATTTTTAAGGGCAACAGGTGCTCAGCCAACCATGTTAATTTGAATCGATAACTGTTTTGGTTTCGCCTGGCAGCTGAGGAGTTGTGCGTTTACAGGGAGGTCCAGTTAAATGAACACCTGATGTTTGACTGTCCCGCTCTTGGGGGAGGGGGGGAGTGACTCTGGAACTTAGAGGTCAAGGGGAAAATTGGCCACTCACAAGCGACGAGTCAATTTGGCAAGAGCCGCATTGTCGGACTGTGTGGGAGTTCCTTGATATGATTGCTTTGTTCAACCAACATCAGTAGTTTATTTAGAGGAAAGACTCCTACTGTACTGCTGCGGGAAGCTAACCTAGAGATAAATGGCTGACCACCAGGCAATTAAGGCTCCAAGTGGTTTAATATGGTGGACAGGTACTTGCTGGCATTCAGCAACCTAGGCGTGGCAGAGAATTGCTGTCTAGATGAAATAAATTTTAATTTATTTTTAGTTATTTTATAATTTTATTTAAAATTTTTAGCTATTTTTAAAATTAATATTTTTAGTTGTTGACGGGGTGCGCCTACTCATTTTAGTAAATATATGCGACATGTAAGCCGGTGGTGTATGGCACTGTGCTTAGTCCCCTCACGCTGTTAGGTAAGCTCTAGGAGCTATTTAGGTCACTGGTTGCTAAACTGTTTCGAGGCTCAGTAGCCGATTGTGGTACAGACAGTTGGTCTTATGCTTTAGGTTGACCGAATGGGGTGGTGGCGGGAGAAATGTCAAGCCAACCTTGGGCATCCAAAAGACGGTCAACATGACTTTTCCTGCTGATGCTTGCGTTGTGAATTTCTTTTGGACAGGTGAGCTGGTGTGTTTTCCATTCCGTGCTTTGTCTTTTGGATTCCGGTTAATAATGGTGAACCCAAATTTCATCACACATTAAAATCTTGTTTAGAAATGGGTCACCTTTCCTTTCATTGTGTTCTTTCAAGTCTGAACACACTTTGAGTATTGTTTCCTTGTGTTGTTGCCTTAACTCTTTTGCGACCTACCTTGCACTTGTTTTGCTGTACTTGAGCTTGTTATTGATAACGATATGATCTGTGCCAACACTTACTGCAACTGTTTATGCTATATGTTCAACTGTAGTACGTTGGTCTTCACAAATAATGTTGTCATTGCGGGTTTCAAGTGAAGGAGTTGACACTTCAACTGGCCGGCCTGGACATTGCTCGTGAGTCACTGAGGTTTGACTGTTTTTTATTTGTTCTACCAACTTATAAAAATGTCTGCGGTTCAAATAACTTTCATTGTACTGTAAAATTATTTGGGAAAAGATTTTAGCCGGTTTTTCACCTTAAAAAAGCAAAAAAACAGATCGCTGAACGTTGTTCAACTAATGTGGAAACTTCAAGCGGACACGTCACTGTTAAATGCAACATTGAGGTTTTAATCAAAACGATTTTTATCCGTCAGTTGTTTTCTCAGCTCATCCCAGTGATGACAACCTAAAGTCACTAAGTACAAAACTCCTCCTAAAAACTTTTCATTTCTACATCAATTTGTCTCTTTAAGTGTTGAATGTCCCCTGTATATGTATAATTAGTTAGGTCCCTGAAGATAGAAATTAAAATTTATTCAAATATTTGTTGGTAAGCAGATTTATAATTTATATTTATAATTTTATATATACTATATATACCAACAATACAATATATTTAAGAAAATATATAAAAATACAATATATTTAAGAGAGCATTAAAAGATTTAAATGGCAGAAAGGCTTCTGGAATAGACGGAATACCTGTAGAATTACTGCGCAGTGCAGGTGAGGAAGCGATTGATAGATTATATAAACTGGTGTGTAATATTTATGAAAAAGGGGAATTTCCGTCAGACTTCAAAAAAAAGTGTTAAAGTCATGATACCAAAGAAAGCAGGGGCAGGTAAATGTGAAGAATACAGAACAATTAGTTTAACTAGTCATGCATCAAAAATCTTAACTAGAATTCTATACAGAAGAATTGAGAGTAGAGTGGAGGAAGTGTTAGGAGAAGACCAATTTGGTTTCAGGAAAAGTATAGGGACAAGGGAAGCAATTTTAGGCCTCAGATTAATAGTAGAAGGAAGATTAAAGAATAACAAACCGACATACTTGGCGTTTATAGACCTAGAAAAGGCATTCGATAGCGTAGACTGGAATAAAATGTTCAGCATTTTAAAAAAATTAGGGTTCAAATACAGAGATAGAAGAACAATTGCTAACATGTACAGGAACCAAACAGCAACAGTAATAATCGAAGAACATAAGAAAGAAGCCGTAATAAGAAAGTGAGTCCGACAAGGATGTTCCCTATCTCCGTTACTTTTTAATCTTTACATGGAACTAGCAGTTAATGATGTTAAAGAACAATTTAGATTCGGAGTAACAGTACAAGGTGAAAAGATAAAGATGCTACGATTTGCTGATGATATAGTAATTCTAGCCGAGAGTAAAAAGGATTTAGAAGAAACAATGAACGGCATAGATGAAGTCCTACGCAAGAACTATCGCATGAAAATAAACAAGAAGAAAACAAAAGTAATGAAATGTAGTAGAAATAACAAAGATGGACCACTGAATGTGAAAATAGGGGGAGAAAAGATTATGGAGGTAGAAGAATTTTGTTATTTGGGAAGTAGAATTACTAAAGATGGACGAAGCAGGAGCGATATAAAATGCCGAATACCAAAAGCGAAACGAGCCTTCAGTAAGAAATATAATTTTTTTACATCAAAAATTAATTTAAATGCCAGGAAAAGATTTTTGAAAGTGTATGTTTGGACCGTCGCTTTATATGGAAGTGAAACTTGGACAATCGGAGTATCTGAGAAGAAAAGATTAGAAGCTTTTGAAATGCGGTGCTATAGGAGAATGTTAAAAATCAGATGGGTGGATAAAGTGACAAATGAAGAGGTGTTGCGGCAAATAGATGAAGAAAGAAGCATTTGTAAAAATATAGTTAAAAGAAGAGACAGACTTATAGGCCACATACTAAGGCATCCTGGAATAGTCGCTTTGATATTGGATGGACAGGTAGAAGGGAAAAATTGTGTAGGCAGGCCACGTTTGGAATATGTAAAACAAATTGTTAGGGTTGTAGGATGTAGAGGGTATACTGAAATGAAACGACTAGCACTAGATAGGGAATCTTGGAGAGCTGCATCAAACTAGTCAAATGACTGAAGACAAAAAAAAAAATTTTAATTAAATTCCGTGTGGCAAGAAAGTCCTAGAATTTTGTTGGATTTTTTTTTCCATTTTTAACAGGCGCGGTGAGTTGGTTGCCGGTCCAATGTCTTTAACGTACTTGTTACATGTTCCACATGTATTAAACTCTGGGTACCAAAAACTTATTTTTTTTTTATATTGTTCTGTATGATTCGTATGACATCTTAATATTCTTATTTTCACTTTGAACATTATGAATAATTTTGCTAATGCTCGGTTTTGAGGCAGGTATATTATTTTTTTGCTGTCCTTTATGTTATAATGGTTGTTTGCGTCACCCTTTAAATGATGTGATATTGTTTTTAATCTTAGCTAATGTTTCATTAAAAATTTTTAATGATTTAGTTCTATGAATTCTTTGCATATATCTTTAGGAGATAATCCAACATTTCTAAGAGATTTTTGTATATATTCAGCTTTTATCTTGGTAATCCAATGAAAAGAAAAAAATGCTTTAAAATAGACAGATCTCTTCAGTAACATTATTTCTATCGATTCTTACAGTATACTTAAATGTACAGTTATGCGATTTTGTACTTACTGTAGGATTTCTATATCTACTTGCTGCAAATCACAAACACATATTAAGGAAGCTAAGCTAAGTACTTTTTTCATGTTTGACACTCATTTCATTAAATTTAGGAGTGTAATGAAATTCTTCTCAAGGTCTGTAATATTTTAAAAACATTAACCTTTAACACAAGCAGTCATCACCTAACTCGTGCGACTGAACTCTTCTTTCTTTTTTTGTTTAGCCTCTGGAACCACCGTAAAGTATTACGTCAGAGGATGATATGTATGAGTGTAAATGAAGTATAGTCTTGTACAGGTCTCAGGTCCACGATTCCTGAGATGTGTAGTTAATTGAAACCCAACCACCAAAGAACACCAATCTAGTATTCAAATCTGTATAAAAGTAACTGCCTTTACTAGGATTTGAACCTCAGTACTCTCAACTTCAAAATCAGCTGATTTGCGATGACTAGTTAACCACTAGACCAGCCTGTTCGGGGCTCTTAATCTTTTACCTACATCTGTGATTCTAGTTACTTGGTAGGAGTATTTGGATTTTTTTTTAATTACTAGTGTCTCGAATCATTTTAAAATAATAAAAAGAACACCAAACCATATTATTAACTTTATGATTAAACAACTAGAAACAAATTCGCATTGTTATTGTATTAATACAGGTTATTGCAGTAAAAAAGGTGGAAGCAAACACCTAATGTGATATTTTTTACCCAGTAAAACTGATATACCTGGTTTTCAGCCTGATCAACATATTTTCACAGTTATTTTTACTTCCTTGTATGAAGTAGAAAAATTATTGTGATTGTAAAAAATTTTGATTTCCGGGTTTCAATGAAAAAATATCCATTTTGACCGTCCCTGAATCCATTTTGACCTGTTTCGGCATGAAGTCTGTATGCATCCCACACACAGACTTTTGATTGCAATCGACTGAACAAAAAAAGCTCAAAATCCCCAACAAACTGGATTTGGACTTTTGCTTAACTGCAGTAATAAGTATTGAGAGCATTTAAACGATATAAGTGGTACTTATTTTCATCGGTTCCAGAGTTATAGTCAAATAAAATTTTAATTAATGAAATATTTGGATCGTACAAGGGAACGCACATCGATTTGAATCAGACTTCATCTCCTATCTTTAATTTAAATATATTGATTTATTAATAATTATTAACCTGTGACTGTAAAAAAAACTTTTACAATTAATAATTAAAAAATTACTATGAAAAAAATCATACGTTATTAGAAAAAAAAATTTTATGTACTTTTAAAAATGTAAAATATGTAATTTAATAGGCATTATTACATATGTGTGTATGTAGTGGATTTGGTGAAACATATGATTAATTAATATTAACTGAAAATTATAATTTAGAATCGTAGTATTTTTGGATTTTGTAATTTAATTTCCGTTTAATTTTATCTACGTTAAAGTTGACTGAAAAATAGACCCTTTCAAGAAGAACATATAGACTGAGGCATTCATGCCCGATCTTTAATAAATTGCATTGCAAATTTAGTTCATTACTCCTATGATATTGTCGGACAATATTCTCCCTAAGTCGGAGTTGAAAGCATCATTTCATTTATTTATTTTTTGTTGCTCATCATTTAATCGCTCTTTGCTTTGATATAATTCTTCTGATCTTAATTTGTGTTCATGTTCTCTAGTTTTAAAATATTCTATCTCTTTATATTCATCATCCTCTCATAATCTGTTTATTCTCTCCTTGTTAACGTTTTCTTGCTCTTTATATTTATCATCTTCTCTTAATCTTTTTATTCTTTCTTTGGTTTTAAGATTTTCTTCCTCTTCATATTCATTCATCTTTTTGATTTTTTGAGATATATTTTTTTATGTTATCTTTCTTTTCCTGTATGATTGATTCTTTTTCATTTTTGATTATTCACCAAATAATCCAATAATAAAAACTGAATATTTTACACCATAAAGTGGAAATTAATATTTATAACCGGTATACTAAGCAGAATAGTTTTAATTATAATTAAATTTTGTTTATACGACACCAGAAATAATACTGATCTAGTAATAAAGATAAATACAAGTAATAAAGTGACTTTCTACTCTATCCTAATATTTTCTGAATTAATAATTGTATAAATATTAGATGTTAATAATAACTTGTATTTCAGAAATTGTGTAACTGTCCACCTTATTAAAGAATTGGAGCATCATATCTTACTTTTAAATGAAATAAGTTTTAATTAATTGCGGCAAAAGAAGTATATATATAATTTAATAGGCGTACAAAGAAGTCATTTAGTGGCCACATCTGATTTTTTTTTCTACAACAAACCCTGCTATTGGTCTTCAAAAATATTGTTTATGATAGTACGTTGAAATATCCAGTAGATAAACGCAATAACTCAATTTCCAAAAGAAGAGACACTACTTGTTTTATTCCTGTACCTTTATATATATATATTTCATGAATTCGTTTAAAATTTTTAACTATATTTTAATTGTGTGTAATTTGTAAATTTCAATGCTGATGGTGTAATAAAAATTTGAAAGAGCTACAGTTATCTTGTTTTCATTCCAAATGTATCTGGTTTTTTTTTTGTCTTCAGTCATTTGACTGGTTTGATGCAGCTCTCCAAGATTCACTATCTAGTGCTAGTCGTTTCATTTCAGTATACCCTCTACATCCTACATCCCCAACAATTTGTTTTACATACTCCAAACGTGGCCTGCCTACACAATTTTTCCCTTCTACCTGTCCTTCCAATATTAAAGCGACTATTCCAGGATGTCTTAGTATGTGGCCTATAAGTCTGTCTCTTCTTTTAACTATCTTTTTCCAAATGCTTCTTTCTTCATCTATTTGCCGCAATACCTCTTCATTTGTCACTTTATCCACCCATCTGATTTTTAACATTCTCCTATAGCACCGCATTTCAAAAGCTTCTAATCTTTTCTTCTCAGATACTCCGATTGTCCAAGTTTCACTTCCATATAAAGCGCCACTCCAAACATACACTTTCAAAAATCTTTTCCTGACGTTTAAATTAATTTTTGATGTAAACAAATTATATTTCTTACTGAAGGCTCGTTTTGCTTGTGCTATTCGACATTTTATATCGCTCCTGCTTCGTCCATCTTTAGTAATTCTACTTCCCAAATAACAAAATTCTTGTACCTCCATAATCTTTTCTCCTCCTATTTTCACATTCAGTGGTCCATCTTTGTTATTTCTATTACATTTCATTACTTTTGTTTTGTTCTTGTTTATTTTCATGCGATAGTTCTTGCGTAGGACTTCATCTATGCCGTTCATTGTTTTTTCTAAATCCATTTACTCTCGGCTTGAATTACTATATCATCAGCAAATCGTGGCATCTTTATCTTTTCACCTTGTACTGTTACTCCGAATCTAAATTGTTCTTTAACATCATTAACTGCTAGTTCCATGTAAAGATTAAAAAGTAACTGAGATAGGGAACATCCTTGTCGGATTCCCTTTCTTATTACGGCTTCTTTCTTATGTTCTTCAATTATTACTGTTGCTGTTTGGTTCCTGTACATGTTAGCAATTGTTCTTCTATCTCTGTATTTGAACCCTAATTTTTTTAAAATGCTGAACATTTTATTCCAGTCTACGTTATCGAATGCCTTTTCTAGGTCTATAAACGCCAAGTATGTCGGTTTGTTTTT
The DNA here is from genome assembly GCF_047948215.1 of Lycorma delicatula. Taxonomy (NCBI): domain Eukaryota; kingdom Metazoa; phylum Arthropoda; class Insecta; order Hemiptera; family Fulgoridae; genus Lycorma; species Lycorma delicatula. Next base: position 191,505,011 of record NC_134458.1, on the reverse strand, counting down.
CTTTAATCTTCCTTCTACTATTAATCTGAGGCCTAAACTTGCTTCCCTTGTCCCTATACTTTTCCTAAAACCAAATTGGTCTTCTCCTAACACTTCTTCCACTCTCCTCTCAATTCTTCTGTATAGAATTCTAGTTAAGATTTTTGATGCATGACTAGTTAAACTAATTGTTCTGTATTCTTCACATTTATCTGCCCCTGCTTTCTTTGGTATCATGACTATAACACTTTTTTTGAAGTCTGACGGAAATTCCCCTTTTTCATAAATATTACACACCAGTTTGTATAATCTATCAATCGCTTCCTCACCTGCACTGCGCAGTAATTCTACAGGTATTCCGTCTATTCCAGGAGCCTTTCTGCCCTTTAAATCTTTTAATGCTCTCTTAAATTTAGATCTCAGTATTGTTTCTTCCATTTCATCCTCCTCAACTTCCTCTTCTTCCTCTATAACACCTTTCTCTAATTCATTTCCTCTGTATAACTCTTCAATATATTCCACCCATCTATCGACTTTACCTTTCGTATTATATATTGGTGTACCATCTTTGTTTAACACATTATTACATTTTAATTTATGTACCCCAAAATTTTCCTTAACTTTCCTGTATGCTCCGTCTATTTTACCAATGTTCATTTTTCTTTCCACTTCTGAACACTTTTCTTTAATCCACTCTTCTTTTGCCAGTTTGCACTTCCTGTTTATAGCATTTCTTAATTGCCGATAGTTCCTTTTACTTTCTTCATCACTAGCATTCTTATATTTTCTACGTTCATCCATGAGCTGCAATATATCGTCTGAAACCCAAGGTTTTCTACCAGTTCTCTTTGTTCCACCTAAGTTCGCTTCTGCTGATTTAAGTATTTCCTTTTTAACATTCTCCCATTCTTCTTCTACATTTTCTACCTTATCTTTTTTACTCAGACCTCTTGCGATGTCCTCCTCAAAAATCTTCTTTACCTCCTCTTCTTCAAGCTTCTGTAAATTCCACCGATTCATCTGACACCTTTTCTTCAGGTTTTTAAACCCCAATCTACATTTCATTATCACCAAATTATGGTCGCTATCAATGTCTGCTCCAGGGTAAGTTTTGCAGAACGAGTTGATTTCTAAATCTTTGCTTAACCATGATATAATCTATCTGATACCTTGCAGTATCGCCTGGCTTTTTCCAAGTGTATATTCTTCTATTATGATTTTTAAATTGGGTGTTGGCAATTACTAAATTATACTTCGTGCAAAACTCTATAAGTCGGTCGCCTCTTTCATTCCTTTTGCCCAGCCCGTATTCACCCACTATATTTCCTTCCTTGCCTTTTCCAATGCTTGCATTCCAATCTCCAACTATTATTAAATTTTCATCTCCTTTTACGTGTTTAATTGCTGTATCTGGTAGAAATAATTATTTATTTTAAAATATTTTATTTGATATAGTAATATATATAAAATGTTTGAAAAAACAAATTCTTGATTTATGATGTATATTTGTTGCAGAGTATGAATACTTCAGTTGGTGGTTCATATGATGATTATAATCCATTATGTTGTGAAATTAAAGAAGAAATCAATGATGAAGTAGGGGAAACGGAATTTTTGTTTGTACCATGTGTTAAGACAGATGATGGACTGATCTCTAAACATGTAATTTTTATTTATACATCACTTGAAAGATTTATTATTGCATTCTCCTTTTAATTAGTAGTAGCCTTTCTATTTTAACATATTTGTTACAGCTTTTAAATACACTGGTATACAAAATTAGATTTATTTTTTGTCCCAAAAGTGAAAATGAATGAACCTAATTATATCAAAGTTACTCACAATGGTTTTTTTTATCATGTTTGTTCCCAAATCTTGCATCCTTAATTTAGCATAATTTCTGACATTGTCAATTAATGAAATTTCACACAGTTATTAAGGTCAGGTGACAATACAATATTCCTTCATTACTTTTGCAAACATCCCCCTACATGGAGGGGGGGGGTTTAGTTAAGGGTGGTGATTAACGGAGTGGGTGTAATATTTTAACTTATGTCCTGACATTGCATGTCGATGTAATTTTGTACACTGTCAAGGCTGACGTGCTGTCACATGCTGCATTTTCATTGTTGGCGCCATGAAACACGCTCAGCAGCAATTCAAAGCGGTTTCTGCTCACTTGTTTACAAATTGGATGAATTGCATCTTCAAGCAGTTATGACTAATTGTATTGCTGTATGCCACTTCTAAATCAACATCATAATTTTTATATACAGGGTGTCCCATATAAAACGCAACCCGAACTTATATTGGTAGGTATTGAAATAATAAAAAGGCATGTGTAAATGTAAATGTAATTTTTATTATTACCATCCATTATCTTACATTTAGAGTAAATGTTAGAAGTGGCCGCAATTTTCTTGAATACAAGCTTCAATTCTTTTTACTGCATTTCTTGCAACTTTTTTCAAAGTTTGTGGCCGGATATTTAATACAGCTTGTTCAATATTGACTTTCAATCGTTCAAGTGTTTGTGGTTTGTTGCTGTAGGCTTTTTCTTCGAGGTAACCCTGTAGAAAAAAAATCCGCCGCAGTCAAATCTGGAGATCTTGGTGGCCACAAGCCTCGACCGATAACACAATTACTGAAGAATTCCTCGACGAAATCAGAAGTTGAACCTGCGTAGTGCGATGTCGCACCGTCATGTTGTAGCCAGCAGTGTCTGTCTTCCTCTTCCAAGAGTGCGATGAACCGAAATAAAATATCCTGATATTGTTCTGCATTAATGGTGTACTCGAAAAAAATAGCACCGATTATTTTCTTCCGCAATATCGCGCACCACACGCCCGACTTCTGTGAGTGTAATTGTTTTTTGTGATAAACATGGGGATTTTCAGCGCTCCAAATTCTATTGTTTTGGCTGTTTACGTAGCCAACCAAATGAAACCGTGCTTCATCTGTGAAAAATAAGAAATCCATAACATTAATTTCCTCACGCAGAAATTGACGGAACCGTTGACAGTATTGTAGCCGTTTTTCTTTGTTTGTTATCAAGAAGTTGATGAACCGTTTGAATGCGATAAGTTCGTAATTGTAATTGTTTGGTCGCCCGATGAACAGTCGATTTAGACAAATTAATTTCTGCAGACAAACGTCTGATCGATTTATTTGGCGAGGTGAGTAATCGGTCTTTGATTTCAGTGACTATAACTGTATTCAACACTGACGCAGATCTTTTGTGTTCCTTGTTATTAACAGAACCGGTCTCTCTAAATTTTGCAACTAACCTTAATGCTGATGTTTTGTTAGGAGCTGGTTTATCCGGGTACTTATGGCGAAATAAATCTTGCACTGCAACCACTGATTTCGTACTGAAGTATGACTCAACAATGAGAACACGTTCATCTAGCGAAAACACCATCTTGTCTCTGAACGTTGTGATTGCATTGTTGTTACTATCGGTAGTTTTCTACTGTGTCGCCGCGATGTTCAGATGTTGGATGAGTCCATTTCAGTAATGAGTAGGGGAGTAAGCTTGACTTGTGAAATTTCATGGATGAGTGATTGATGGGTTGCGTTTTATATGGGACACTATATTTAATGAATACAGTTTTATGTATTAGAAATACGTAATACCATAACATAATTGCATAATCTCCAAAACATAAATAACACTGATCAAGGGTGAAAATTGAAAACTAAGGATAATAGAAAAGTTGGGTTAACATTTTTGAATTCAGGGAAAAAACCCATTTCGATTTGGTCTATGTCAAAATTTTGTATACTAGTTTTATTTCCTTATGTACTTTTTTCTCGTTACAGTCTTTAAATTTTATACTTCTTTTCTTTACCAAATCTTATTATATCATAATGTGTAATATACTGGTCTAATTTTTCAAGCCTATCTTTTTTACTTCCTAGTACGAAGTAAAGGAAGTATTTTTATCGTGAAAAATTTCAATTTTCAACGGAAATATCCATTTTTTCCATCCCTGAATTCATTTTGAGTAGTTTTGGTGTGACATCTGTATATACGTGTGTATCTATAGATCATAATTCAAAAACAATTTTCTGTAGGTTGTTGAAATTTTTGATTTAGAACTGTTGTAACATCTAGTTGTGCACCTTCCCTTTTGATTGCAATCGACTGGACCAAAAGTGTCCAAAAAAATCCAAAGTTCCAAAACGGTTTGGATTTTGGACTTTTTCTTAACTGCAGTAATAATATCTGATTGGGAGCTTTTCAACAATATATCATAAGTGGTACTTATTTTCATTGGTTCCAGAATTTTAGCCAAATGAAATTTTAATTAATGAAATGTTTAGATCTTACAAGGAGAAGGCATATCGGTTTGAATCAGACTTCATCATGTTATTTATTTTTATTTTTTTACTTTTTTTTTAATATATATTGATTTAATAATTATTAACCTGTAATTGTAAAAAAGAAATACAATAAATATTAACAATAAAAAAATATGAAAAAAAATCATTATTAGTGAAATAAAATGTTATGTACTTTGCAAAATGTGTAAATGTAATTAATTAGGCATTATTACATATGTGTATATGTAATAGATTTGGTGAACCATCTGATTATTTAATATTAATTGAAAATTATAATTTAGAATCGTACTATTTTTGTTTTTTCTAGTTTAATTTCTGTTTAATTTTATCTGCATTAAAGTTGATGGAAAAATAGCCCCTGAGAAGAACAACATATATACTGAGGCATACATGCTCAATCTTTAATTATTTGCAAAAAATTCTTATCTTTTAGTTCATTACTCCTGTGGTATTGTTGGACAGTATTCTCGCTATCGGAGTTTATTATTATTTTGTTAATTTGTTTTTTGTTTCCGATCATTTTTCTCTTTATTGGCGTTGGAAAACCTTTATTCCAGACATCCTGTCATCATTAACATTTATGATAAAATCGCTGAGTTAGGTAAACGCAGCAGGGAGGTAGGTTTTTTCTGGATCTCTAGCCATGTTGGAATTGTAGGTAACGAAAGAGCAGATTCTGCTGCCAAGGAAGCGTATATTCAGCCTCCTTTCACCACCCGAGTTGCTACCTTTGATTTTATCATTCATAAAACAATCACTGCGAGCAAGGTGGCAAAGTGACTGGACGACTATTATCGATAATAAACTCTGACGGATTAAGGATTCAGTGTTGCCATGGGGGCTCCTCTTGCAGAAACTCTCGTCGTGAGGTAGTGGTCCTCTGCCGGTTACGGTTGGGACACACGAATACCTAATGTCAGGAGAAGATCCACCCCTGTGCACACGATGCAACTGCCGCATGACTGTCCACCACATTCTCATGGACTGCATATGTTATGCGGCGTTGCATCATCAGTTTAATATACCCGGAAACATCCGTGATATCTTGTGCAACAATAGCGGGATTTTGGATCGGGTGTTTCTCTTTTTGCATAGTATCGGGTTACTGCAAAGGATTTAATATGCTCATATGTGTTTTTCTATAAGGAGAGTATTTTTAATAATTTTAACCTTTATTTTCAATTTGATTTTTTGGTTCTATGTGTTTAATTTTACTATCAGGGGACGGGGTTTTGCACAACCCGTCGGAGTTAGGCAAGTTTTATATACTTTCTTTAATCTATTTTTTTAACTTTTATATTTTATCAATTTTATCTGTGGTATTGGTTTTGAGTTTTTTTTTTGCCTTCTTTGCTTGTTTTAGTAAATTTTTATTATATGATTAATATTACGTTTACACCTTCTATAGTTTATTATTTCGGAGTTTTTTACCCTTTTACTAATAACTACTGGGCGATGATAATGCCCAGGCGTTTTTCCCCACAAACAATAAAAAAGAAATTTCTCTTTGGTTTTGTATTACTCTTCTGATCTTAATTTGTGTACATGTTCTCTAGTCAATCATCAAAAATTAATTTAAATGTCAGGAAAAGATTTTTGAAAGTATATGTTTGGAGTGTCGCTTTATATGGAAGTGAAACTTGGACGATCGGAGTATCTGAGAAGAAAAGATTAGAAGCTTTTGAAATAGACGAAATACCTGTAGAATTACTGCGCAATGCAGGTGAGGAAGCGATTGATAGATTATATAAACTGGTGTGTAATATTTATGAAAAAGGGGAATTACCGTCAGACTTCAAAAAAAGTGTTATAGTCATGATACCAAAGAAAGCAGGGGCAGGTAAATGTGAAGAATACAGAACAATTAGTTTAACTAGTCATGCATCAAAAATCTTAACTAGAATTCTGAGAAGAGAGTGGAGGAAGTGTTAGGAGAAGACCAATTTGGTTTCAGGAAACGTATAGGGACAAGGGAAGCAATTTTAGGCCTCAGATTAATAGTAGAAGGAAGATTAAAGAATAACAAACCGACATACTTGGCGTTTATAGACCTAGAAAAGGCATTCGATAGCGTAGACTGGAATAAAATGTTCAGCATTTTAAAAAAATTAGGGTTCAAATACAGAGATAGAAGAACAATTGCTAACATGTACAGGAACCAAACAGCAACAGTAATAATTGAAGAACATAAGAAAGAAGCCGTAATAAGAAAGGGAATCCGACAAGGATGTTCCCTATCTCCGTTACTTTTTAATCTTTACATGGAACTAGCAGTTAATGATGTTAAAGAACAATTTAGATTCGAAGTAATAGTACAAGGTGAAAAGATAAAGATGCTACGATTTGCTGATGATATAGTAATTCTAGCCGAGAGTAAAAAGGATTTAGAAGAAACAATGAACGGCATAGATGAAGTCCTACGCGAGAACTATCGCATGAAAATAAACAAGAACAAAACAAAAGTAATGAAATGTAGTAGAAATAACAAAGATGGACCGCTGAATGTGAAAATAGGGGGAGAAAAGATTATGGAGGTAGAAGAATTTTGTTATTTGGGAAGTAGAATTACTAAAGATGGACGAAGCAGGAGCGATATAAAATGCCGAATAGCACAAGCGAAACGAGCCTTCAGTAAGAAATATAATTTGTTTACATAAAAAATTATTTAAATGCCAGGAAAAGATTTTTGAAAGTGTATGTTTGGAGTGTCGCTTTATATGGAAGTGAAACTTGGACGATCGGAGTATCTGAGAAGAAAAGATTAGAAGCTTTTGAAATGCGGAGAATGTTAAAAATCAGATGGGTGGATAAAGTGACAAATGAAGAAAAGGTATTGCGGCAAATAGATGAAGAAAGAAGAATTTGGAAAAATATAGTTAAAAGAAGAGACAGACTTATAGGCCACATACTAAGGCATCCTGGAATAGTCGCTTTAATATTGGAAGGACAAGTAGAAGGGAAAAATTGTGTAGGCAGACCACGTTTGGAATATGTAAAACAAATTGTTAGGGATGTAGGATGTAGATGGTATACTGAAATGAAACGACTAGCACTAGATTGGGAATCTTGGAGAGCTGCATCAAACCAGTCAAATGACTGAAGACAAAAAAAAAGTTCTCTAGTTTTCAAATTTACTCTCTCTCTATATTCATCATCATCTCTTATTCTTTTTATTTTTCCTGTGTTCTTAACATTTTCTACCTCTTCATATTCATCTTCGTGTCATTTTTTTGTGATATAGTTCTTCATGTTATCTTTTTTTATCCTGTACGATTGTTTCTTTTTAATTTTTTATTATTCACCAAATAATCCAGTAATAAAAACTGAATATTTCTCACTGTAAGGTCGGTATTTTACACCAGTATTTAAACGAGTATACAGGAGTTCACTAAATGGAATAGTTTAATTTTTATTAACGTTATTTACATGAAACACTAGAAATGTGAAACTTTTGTTAATCAGCAACTCACAAAGATATGAATAATACTGATTTAGTAATACAGGTAATAAAGGGACTTTTACTCTATCCTAATATTTCATGAATTAATCTTTATATTTATATTTCTTCTGTATGTGTGTATGTCACTGAATTTCTCCTAAACGGCTGGACTGATTTTGATGAAATTTTGTGTGTGTGATTTGAGAATGGATTAGATTCACAATTTGATCCGATAGAAAATGTGTTTTTAATTAATTAATTAATTTATGTGTTATTGATCTTGCGATGGTTAATTAAGGTTCACAATTAAATCCTGTAGGCAGCGCTGCAATCGCGTTTTAGAATTTGTTTTTCATTTTTGGCATATCAGTCGGAACCGGTAGTTGGTGGTGCGATCGGATTCTAGGACATTTTTTTATTTTGTTGCTTTTTTACATATCAGTTACTTGCTTTGTAGCTTAATGTTGTTATTACATTAAAATTCATATTTTTAACAGTCTACTATGTTTAGAGAGTAGTTTGAATTAAATCCGATAAGTAGTGCTGTTCTGACAATTGGATTTATTTACATTCTGACTTTTATAAAGTGAAAGGTTTAAATTTTTTGTGAAGTTCCTAATGTTCATTGTTTTTAAGGTTTTATGAAACTTTCAATTGTGTTCATTTAATTTGTATGTACACTCAAATCTAGCAATAGCGAAGCATTGCCAAGTCTGCCAGAATTGCGCGCTTATTGAGAATATTATTTTAAAGTGTAATTAAAAAATATACATTGTCCAAATTTGTAAGATGCAGTATTGATTGACGTGAGTATTTTACATGAATTTTAGTGATGTATACACTTGCATTCAATAACAATCAACTTAAACTACAAATTTAAATTGTCAGTTCTCATTTGATTCTATGCAACTTATGAAGTATTGAATGGCTCCTTGAAAATAAAAATGTCAGTTTGTAAAATAAATTATAACATTTATAAAATTAAAATATAATTTACGTATAATAATTATAGTTTAAAGTATATTTAAAAAATTGAAGTTATAATTTTTGTAGCTGATTAATTTTATAAAAACGTTTCTAAAATTGTTTTTAATTTACAATTATCTAAAATTTGGTAAAATAGATGTTAAAATAAAGAATGGGAAAAATGATAAAAATTTCTACTAAAATTTTAACAACGTTGCCTTTTTACAGCGCTTTAATTTTTTATTAATTCATTAATTAAGCTATCACATGGTTATGAAACTTCAAAATTATTAAATTAAAAAAAAATGCAGGAAGTACTTTTTTAAAATTATCTAAAGTGAAAATTAGAAGTAACGTGAATGAAAATTTAGGCACTTACGTATTAACGTCACCGCAGCTACAGCTTTATTTAAAAAAATGTAGTCAATCGGATTTCGGTTGAAAATGAACTGTCTCTTTATTAATTTTAATAAATGGTTATTTATATTTATTTATTTTATAAATATAATTTAACCAAACTTAACCTACGCTCGCTAACCTTGACTAATTAATACCGTAATTTTTTGAGTATTTATTTAATAAATTCAGTAATTATTGCAATTGTTTATTATTTAAATAATCAAAACACTCCTGTTAATTAGTCAAAGTTAGCGAGTGTAGGTTAAGTTTGGTTAAATTATATTTATAAAATAAATAAATATAAATAACCATTATTAAAATTAATAAAGAGACTGTTTAGAATCTATGTTAAACTCTATATCGGCCCATTTTCCACCGAAATCCGATCGACTACTTTGTTTTTAAATAAAGCTGTAGCTGCGGTGGCGTTAATATGTAAGTACCAAAATTTATTAATTACACTAATTATTAATTTTACGACGTTTCGATTTTCATCAGATATCTCAATATTTAGTGAAAATATTAACCATACTACACATAATTAATCAATAAACCCATTACAATAATACAACAATCACAAACTGATAATTAGTCATATTAATGAAATTTCGTCCACATTTCTGGTAATTTTAACTTAAATAAGTTACTTATATTTATGTGTTGTGCATTTATTACAGAACAATGCCACGTCAGGACAACGTCTGTCGGGTTCGCTAGTAATCGTATAAATATGTGGTGCTAATAAAAACTAATATTTCACCAATTGTGTAACTGTCCTCTTTATTAAAGAATTGAATCATATCTCACTCAAATGAAATAAGTTTAAATGAAGTACAGCAAAAAATGTATATATGTAATTTAATAGGTGTACAAGGAAGTCATGTGGTTTCCACATCAGATGGTTTTTATTAATTTTTCTTATAATTGTAATTGTACAGGTTGTGTGTAAAGTATTTTGATGATTACAAAAATCTAGTATAAAAATAGCATCACAGTTAAAGCAGTGTAGTTTGTGGCAAAACAAAGAGAAAGTTAACAAGTTTTTTTACCATGTTAATAAACTTCAGCATGTACGTCTTTTGTCGCTTGTAAGATGTCCAACCGATAAACAATTTCACACCACGTGTTGGTCAACATTTCTTTGGTAACGGACTAGCAACAATTTTAGTTTATTCTTCGTTTCAATGTGTTCAGATTAGGTACGGGTGTTGCATGGACCCTGTCTTTAACATAATCCCAGAGGAAAACATCTAAGCGAATTATGTCTAGTGATCATGGTGGTCAGGAAGTGGGACGATTGCGCTCAATCCATCTGCCATGAAATGATTCACTCAGAATATCTCAAACTAGGAATCCGTAATGTGGTGGTGTGCAATCCAGCTGGAAAACCACCTTGGGTTACAAGTCATTTAATTGAGGTATAGTAAAGTGTTGAAGGGACCGATGTTTCTGTTAATAAATCAAACTGCACCATGCATTCACTTTAGGGGAAATCTGTCATATTTTTCTTTGGTAAAGTACGGATTTTATGAGCCCCGTATTCTTACATTATGCCTGTTTACTTTCCCGGAGGTGTGGAAAGAAGCCTCATCTGAAAAAACACGCTACAGGTACTCGTTATCAAGTTGTTGCGAAATCTCAGTCGCAAAGGCAGCATGACGAGGGTCGTCATCTGGCTGTACATATTACAATATGTGAACTTTATATGCATGCAATCTTAGTTTCTTGTGTAAAATTTTGTGCACTGTTGACTATTGATCGGGGAATCCCTAATTCATGAGATGTGTGATGGGTAGATTTGGAAGAGCTATGTAGAAATGTTTTCTGAACGACCTTGAACTCCTCTTCACTGATGGATGGCCATCCTGTTTGTTGAAGGTCGACTATACTTCCACTCCAAAAAATTTGCATACTGTGCAATGATAATCTTATTATCAGGTGGTGGTCATCTGTATTTCCTTCTAAAACTGCACTGCATAGTAATTGATGATTTTTACTCTTGATACCAGAACATACATTACGCTTTCTCCTGGATTGATGCCATTTTATAAAAAACTGATTGCAATGCCCTCTACTCTGCCTCTACCTGCAACAAACCAATATAAAAAAACTTGATAATTTTATCTTTCTTTTGCTACAAACCGCACAGCTGTAACTGTAATAGTTTTTTTTAAATAAATTTTTGTAATTTTGGAAAGACAGGGCATCTTTTATATTAAGCTCTCATTAGATAAGTTGAAAACATGGTATAAATAGTTTTTCTTAGTTTTATACATTATCCTGGTAACTGTAGGCTTTAGTCAATAAAGCCTACAGTCAGTAAAGCCTACAGTTCAGTCAATAAAGCCTGTATTGCTCCCCAATATTACTTCCTTTAGAGATTGAACCGTAACTTGGTATACAAAGTATATCACTGACTGGAAAACACTTTTTTACTGGACAGGCTAAACTGGTGCACTCTGTGTTAGCATTTCAACTAGAGTATTCTTACTAGATTACGGCTAATGTTTTTATAAACAGGATATGGGTTTACCAATCTTATAAGGTCTTGGCCGTTATTGATTTCCAGAGAATCATTGAGATGAAGTAGTTCTATAGTCATTCTAAGAGTAGTTCTAAGTAGTAGTTCGAAGAGTAGTTCTAAGTAGTCATTCTATAGTAGTTCTAAGAAAATAGACTTAGAGAGGAAATAGAGGAAAAACAATGTCTACATCCGGAACAATACGGATTTAGAAAGGGACGGTCCACAGTGACCGCAGTCGAGAAGGTAAAAAACTGGGCATTAAATTGCAGAAGCGGTACATGGAGGACTAGAAAAATCCCCATGATCATAATGCTTGATGTTAGAAACGCATTTGGTACGGTCCCCTGGACAGCCATCATTGAGGCGCTTCAAGCCATGCAAATAAGTAAATACTTAGTAAATCAGATAGATCAATATCTGCAAAATAGGTTCATAGACGTCAAAACCCTCGAAAGGAAAGCCATATTTTCAGGTATTCGGAGGGGTGCCGCAGGGATCTGTCCTTGGCCCAACCTTATGGAATGTTTTCTGTGATAAAATCTTCAGGCTGAACTACCCCGAAGGGGTATCGATAGTAGGATACGCGGATGATATCGCAATATTAGTAGAAGACAGAGATATTAATGAACTGGAGAACAAGGCAAACCAAGCGCTTAGAACAATAGATGAATGGATGGAGGATAACAAATTAGAAATAGCTCCTAATAAATCCTGTTGCCTGGTCCTCTCGGGTAGAAGACCATTAAGAAGTGTGAATCTAAATATCAGAGGACAGAGAATCGATGAAGTAAAAGAAACAAAATACTTGGGGGTACTTCTGGACAAAAATTTAAGGTTCAGCAAGCATATTGATATGATTTGTGGGAGAGTTACTCCTGCTGTAAAGGGATTAAGAGGATTATTTCAAAACCACGGCACACCTAAAATGGTTATTCGAAGATTGATAACCGCGGCTATCACTTCGGCGGTACTGTATGCGGCTCCCATATGGGGGGCGGCAATGAACATACAGCGAAATAAAAAGAAGTCGAGAAGTGACCATAGACTGGCATTGCTGCGTGTAGCTGCTAGTTACTGTACGGTATCGTATTACGCGCTGTGCGTACTGACCGGGGTCCTACCCATAGACCTTCAGATAAAAGCCAGAACCCTCAGACACAGCGGTATGCCGAAAGAAGAGATGGAAGGGATTATAGAACAAGAATGGCAAGAAGAGCGGGCAGGGTCCAGAGTGGGAGAATGGACCAGACGCCTAATCCCTAATATTAAAACCTGGAATAACAATAGACTCGGAGATGTCAATTTTTGCATGACACAATTACTGTCGGGGCACGGCTCTTTCGGTCAGTATCGGTATAGAATCGGGAAGAGAGCCACCCCGCAGTGCATCTATTGTCCAGAGAACGACGATGCCGAACATACGTTGTTCATATGTCCAAGATGGGCCGTTAACAGAGGTCAAATAGTAATTAATGGTCTTACACCAGAAAATCTCATAAACCGGTTAGGGTACAACAATGAGAACTGGGAATGGTTCCGCAGGTTCGCCGGGGAGGTCCTGCGGGCCAAAGAGGATGAAGACAGAAGAACGGGAGTATAAACAGTAGGGTAGGGCGGACAGTCACTCCATGGAGGGCCTGTACGCCTTGGTGTGCGGTACCTGAGAAGGGGGTGAACTCCAGGGGAGTTTGAGTTTGGGTTAAAATAAAAGACCAAGTCCCGGTCGGCGGGGTCGTCCCTGCGGGAGCCTAGGCTCTTTGTGGGGTCGGCGCTGTCGATTAGAGGCCAAAGGCGTAAAGACCGAGTCCCGGTTCTCTGCTGAGGCGCTGGAGGATGGCATAGCCGGACCTTGGCTCTAAAGCGGGGGATTAGAGGCAGGCAATGTAAAACAAAAGATCCGAGACCGGGGAGGCCAACCTGCCGTGCCGGACGTATAGCCGGCTGGTGGGGGACGCCTCCTTTGAGAGTAAAAGGACACTCTCCCCGACTGAGTATACTTAATTGGATATCCGGTCGGGGAGAGTAGAGAAGAAAAAAAAAGAAAAAAAAACTTCTATAGTCATTAGGCCGTTTGGTTTGTGGTTACATATGATGCTAATTCATCAAGTTTGCGTTGTAAATTTAAATTGCCCAGGAATTTTCATCAAATCCTGGCCAATAATAAAGAAGCTTTGGATCAGTTGTTTTTATTTCTACGGGGTGCTAATATTTTACATACTTTTAATCCCTTCCTGTGGAACCTGTTATTCAGTGGGTTTCTGGGATAGACATTCCCAGAAGGGGGTTATGGCCCAGGCTTTTGTTGATGACTGTGTTCTTTTAGTTCGTGGTAATTCACGACCGCAGCTGGAATATCGAGCGCAAATAGTCTTGACAACTGCGGAGGGCTGGATGGATATTCAGAATTTAAACATTTCTGTGCCCAAGATGAAGTTTATGCTTCTTAAGGGTGCAGACAAATTATCGTAGAGCTGAAACCCCCCACATTAAGTATAAAACCTGTGTAATTAGCCGAGTGATAATTCATAAGTACCTAGGTGTTTTGTTTGATGAGAAGTTACTGTTTAGCACCCACATTAGGCAAGTAGCGGTGGATGCCGTCTCAGTGATGCGCAAACTTAGGTGGATTGCTTGGAAGGACTATGATTTGTCTGGTCGTCAAATGTACATGGTGTACATACTTCAACAGCATGGCCTCTTATGCGGCGCCTGTTTGGGCACAGGTTGAATATGATTAGCGCATGTTCAAAATTGAAGGAGTGCCCAGTGCAGAGCCGTAATTGTATGAACTGGTTTTTTAAAACAACCTCCTACGAGGCTACCACTGTATTGGGAAAGGCTCTCGCAATCAATTTAGTGTTGAAAGTTCAAGTAGCCATGTGGAAGTTGGGAGGCCAAGGTATTTGGGTTGCTGTTTCAGGCTGGGCCAGTACCGGAATCGAATGGTGATCAGAATACACTAGAACTAAATTTCGTTTAGTTACCCATCTTTCGCATGTGGAAGAGGCTGCAGAGCCTCACGATGGAAGTTGGAATGGGAACCACGACTTAAGGGAAGATTCCTTTACAAGTTTATACAGGATCTGGGGGAGGGGAGATGGTGTGCCTTGAATTCATTTTTAAGGGCAACGGGTACCCAGGTGCTCATCAACCATGTTAACTTGAATCATTATCTGTTTTGGTTCTGCCTGGGAGCTGATAAGCTGTGCATCTTCGGGGAGGTCCAGTCAAATGAACACCTGATGTTTGACTGCTCTTGGGGGGGAGGGCCAGAGACCGGGTCACCCTGGATCTTAAAGGTCAAGGGGAAAATTGGCCACCCAAGTGGCGAAAGCCGCATTGTTGGAGCATGTGGGAATATCTTGATGTGGTTGCTTTGTTCAACTGGCATCAATAGTTTACTTACGGAAAAGACTCCTACCGTACTCCAGAGGGAAGCTAACCTAGAGATATATGGCTCACCACCAGCCAATTAAGATTCCGAGGGCTTTATATGGTGGACAGGTACTTGCTGACATTCAGCGACCTAGGTGTGGCAGCGAATTGCTGTCTAGATGAAGTAAATTTTAATTTATCGATGTCATATATATTTTTAGTAGTTGACAGGGTGTGGCTACCTATTTTAGCAAATATATGACAAGTGAGTGGTTGAGACATGTAAGTTGGTGGTGTGTGGCACCGCGCTTAGTCCACTCACGCTGTTAGGTAATCTCTAGGAGCTATTTAGGACACTGGTTGCTAAACTGTTTCGAGGCTCAGAAGCCGTTTGTGACACAGACATTCAGTTTTATTCTTTAGGGCGAACAAATGGGGTTGTGGTGGGAAAAGTGTTTTTTTTTTTTTTTTTTTTTATTGTGTTTATACTTCTTTTTTTAAGTTTTTATTTTGTTTTAATTTTTCTATTCTATTAAGTTTTGTGTTTATATTTCATGTTTTATTTCTGGGTGTTTTTATTTAGTTTTTAATTGTAAACTTTTAAAATTTGGTTTTATGAAGTGTAAAGTGTATTCATCATGTTCGGGCGATGATAACACCACATCATTTTTCACCTACTAAAAAAAAAAAAAAAAAAAAAAAAAAAAAAAAAAAAAAGTTGCCCTTCCATTGCCGCTACCTGTTCTATTATATGGTTGGCACGAAAGAATTTCTCCCAATGTGCACTGGTCTTGTCAGGTAAAACCATGTTCTGTTAATTGTCAGACTGGGATATATAACCTTATCGTCAGATACCAAGTTATTTGTGGTGTAGGGTTTCTCCCTTTTTTATGTAACTTGGTTTTTCAGAAATGTCAGATAACCTTGGATCTCTAGTAACAGCACAAAATCACGGTTGGCTAGTAGATGTATTTCCTCCTTGCATTGTAGTGATGTCCTGTGCCAGTACAGGACATCTATAATACTGCTATTGTGTAGAGAGCAAAGAGACCCCCCATCTGTTTGACAACTTTCATAACGGTAACTGGGGGAATCCTGACAGTTTGGGTTTTGACTGCCCAATACCAGTTTATTTCAGACGGGGTGGATGGCTCATCAATAAAATCAAAGCCCAGAAACATCAAATAACTCTGCACGATAAAATTAAGGGGTTATCATGTGCACATGTTCCACATCTGTCCTGGATAAAATAGCACATGCTTACTTCTCTCAAGCGTGCCCGATATGGCAATATAAAAGTTTTTTATTCAATTTTGTAAAATTGACTCACAGGTCTTAAAACTGAATAATCTTTACATAATGGACTTGTTATATATTGTCAGTATTGTGGGATTTATATTGAAATTATGGTTAATTTCAATATGATAAATAAAATTATAATAATGTAACTAAATACAAGGTGCGACAATAAAGTAATGAGACTGATGTGGAAAAAAATGTTGCTTACCGTTTTACTCATGCTTAGTGTTGTCTCCTTCAAAGTAGTTTCCCTCTGATTGCACACACTTATTCCTGCGCTTCTGCCATTGATGGTAACATTTCTGGAACTCATCTTCTGTAATATCCTCCAAGACCCTCGTCACAGCTTTTAGGACATCTTGTGTTGTTTGAAAATGATGTCCCTTGACCGCCATTTTGACTCTTGGAAATAGAAAAAAGTCGCATGGAGCGATATCTGGTGAATAAGGTGGCTGTGGTAGTACTGAAATTTGTTTTGAGGTTAAAAATTGCTGTACTGACCGAGCAGTATGGGATGGCGCATTATCGTGATGCAGAATCCAATTATCAGCAATGTTGGCACGGACACGAAGAACTCGTTTACGAAGTCTTTCTAAAATTTCTTTGTAGAAATATAGGTTAACTGTTTGTCCAGGAGGCATCACCCACTCTTTATGAACAATTCCGTTGTAATCGAAGAAGCTCACAAGCGTGCATTTCACTTTTGACTTTGACATGCAAGCTTTTTGTGGTCTGGGTGATCCCTTTGAGCACCATTGCGAACTTTGGCGTTTTGTCTCTGGATCGTATTGAAAAAACCAATCTTCATCACCAGTGATAACACGGCTCAACAAATCTGGATTGATTTCCGTTTGCTCTAACAGATTGGCTGCCACATTTTCCGTGTTTCTCGCTGTTGTGTGAGATTTTTGGGGACCATTTTTGCACAAATCTTTCTCGTACCAAGATCTTCAGTTAATATTAGACGAACTGTTTCTCGATCGATGTTGAGTGCTTCTGCAATCATTTTCACGGATAATCTTTGATCAGATCGTACTATTTCACGCACCCTGGTCAAGTTGATATCTGTCCGTGAGGTTGATGGTCGTCCACTGCGGTCTTCATCTTCAACATTCGTTCTGCCTTCACTAAAAATTTTATGCCACCAAAAAACTTGAGCTTTTGACATAACCTCCTCTCCAAAAGCCTTCTAAAGGTTACTGTAAGTTGTTGTCGCGTTTTCACCCGATTTAACGCAAAAAGAAATGACATACTGTTGCGCAAT